>NC_091624.1:66049588-67418338 GCF_027580195.1 Bos mutus | reverse complement strand
CAAGTGCTGTTTCTCCTCATCTTCACCATGCTCCTGATGGTGGGCTGCAGCTTCCTCACTGATAAAGGGGAAATTGGAAACCTGACTGGGCTAGGTGCATGCTCATGGACACAGTCGGTAAGAGACGGTTCCGTCTCTGGATTTTCTGATTTTAAAGCCCTCATTCTCTTCTGTTTCAAACACTTGTGTCTCAAAATGTAATTTTGGAGCAAGAATTTAAAAAGAAAGACATAAGTGGATCTAAAATTTACACCTCCAACCTAGGCCTCTCTATGAGCACTAGATTACATAATTGACATTGCACTTGGCTATCTCAAAGGCACCTGAAATTTTTCATGTCCAAAACCATAATCCTGATCTTTTCCTGCCTTGTCCTCTTGCTTAGCTCTGTGATGGACATCGCTAGCCACTGCCTCATAGGAAATAGAAACTTGGATCTATACTTGACCCCATCTTTCTCATCCACCACATCTAATCTATCACCTATTTCTGTCAATCTTGCTTGCTGAATATCTCCCTCTTCCATCTGGGTCTCATAGTTTCTGCTGATTCTGCCCTAGTCCAACTTCTCATTTCTCTGCTGGATTCTAACCATCACCTCCCTGGGCTCCTGAGTCCACTCTGGCCCTCCTCTAATCCATCATCCATACTGCAGCCAGAGCAATTGAAGTGGCTGGAAAGGACCCTAGGTGTGCTGGCTGGATCCTTACCTCTCACACCCAGGCAGGCCCTTCAGGAAGCAGACACATTTTGGCCCCTGGGGCTCTCCAGATCTGTAGCTTTAGAACTCTTGCACAAGTCTGAGGACTTGCTCTTCCAAACAACATCCTACTTTGATGGTTTTGTTTCCTGGAATGTGGTCAGGCCATGGTCATAACTATAGTTGGCTGCTCTTACAGCCACAGGATGAAGACTCCAGTGTGATCCTAGGGTCTTGCCCAAGCCTCACCAAATACCAAGATTTTATAGTGCACTTGGGCTTCCCTGGTGGCTCAGCAGTAAAGAATCCCAGGAAATGTAAGAGAAATCCAGGGGTTCGACCCTGGGTGGGAAGATCCCCTGGAGAAGAAAATGGCAACCCACTCTAGTTTTCTTGCCTGGAAGATTCCAAGAACAGAGGAGCCTGGTGGGCTATAGTCCATAGGATCGCAAAGAGTTGGCCATGACTGAGCAACTGAGCACACAGGCGATATTCTAACAGGAACCAAAGACTGCTGTTTAGATAAAGAGAAAAGCAGTTGTTGAGTAAGGAGTTAGTTAAAGGCTAAAAACATTATCTTTGATCTTCTAGGTATTTTTAGGATGAATATGAAACAGGATTGTAGGATCCTTTAGAGACCAGTTAACAGAAATTAGCTTACACTAAGCTTGCTTTTAATCTTTGCACATGGCTTTTTCAGTTACTCAGTCCCTTGAACTGTAAATAATAGAGAAATACCAAATTATATTAATCAGCTTGGTCTACTGAAACAAAGTAACACAGACTGGGTAGCTTGCAAACAACAGAAACTTATTTCTCACAGTTCTGGAGGCTGTTCATCTGAGATCAGGATGCCAGCATGGTCCGGTTCTGGTGAGAACCCTCTTCTGGGTTGCAGACTGCCGACTTCTCATTGTCATCAAATGGTGGAAAGAGAGCAAGAACCCTCTCTGGGGTCCCTTTCATAAGAACACTAAACCCATTCATAAAGGACCCCTTTTCATAGACAGGTCACCTCCCAAAGGCTCCATCTTCTAATATCATCACACTGGGGTTTAGGATTTCAAAATATGAATTTGAGGGGTGTAGGTTCACATACGCAACCCTTTGTGGCCAACTCAGTGCCCTCTAAGAAGCACATTCTATGTTGAAAGCCAGGACAGACATAGACATATAAATAATATATTCAAAACAAAGATTCATGGAACAATACTTAGCCTAGACTGTGTGAGATGTGCTCTTCTTGTTGTCCTGTTGCTAAGTCATGTCCCTTCTTTGCAACCCCATGGACTGCAGCATGCCAGGCTTCCTTGTCCTTTGCTGTTTTCTGGAGTTTGCTCCAACTCATGTCCATTGAGTCTATGATGCCATCCAGCCATCTCAGTATTTTCTGATAAGTTCCATCCCACCTCCAACCTCTACCAAATCTTGATCTGCCATGTTGGTTTTACTCCCTGTTGTTGGGCTGAGACCTGCAATTTGGAAGACATGAATCTATTCTACTATCCCCTCCAGTGCTGCCTTTGCAGAAGCTCAGTCCAGAGGTGTATATTTATTGAGGGCCTGTCTGTCATTCCCCATCCACTGATCTTTCCACCCTTGTGGGTTCAGGGAGGGTTGTGAGTTAACAACCCTATAAGACTCTCCCTGCGAAGTTTTAATTTCTGTCAAAAAACATTGTGAGATTGGAGAGTAGGCATCTAATAGAACTTGGTGTTGGGGAAAATCAACTCATAAAACCACTTTGTCTGCTATACAGGGTAAGTCACCTACAGTGATGAAATATGACCTTTAAACTGGGGCATGGCTACAGTTTTTCATAGAATGCTCATTCAAAAGTTCCTAATAATTTATTTTAGCAAGAACCTAAGGTACTGTAAGAAGAAAAATGAAACTAACCTAAAAAATATGTCAAGAACAGTTTGACAGCATGTTTTTTTTTCTGCCTGAAATTCATTGAGACATCAAGTCTGCCAATTTTAATTGGCTATTCAAGCATAAAATGAAAGGAGCTTAAAACAGGGAACTCTTATTTTTTTAAATAATTCATTTATTTTTTATTGAAGGATAATTGCTTTACAGAATTTTGTTTTCTGTCAAATCTCAACATGAATCAGCCATAGGTATACATATATCCACTCCCTTTTGAATTTACCTCCCATCTTCCTCCCCATCCCACCCCTCTAGATTGATACAGAGCCCCTGTTTGAGTTTCCTGAGCCATACAGCAAATTCCCGTTGGCTATCTATTTTGCATATGGTAATGTAAGTTTCCATGTTTCTCTTTCCATACATCTCACCCTCTCCTCCCCTCTCCCCATGTCCATAAGTCTATTCTCTCTGTCTGTTTCTCCATTGCTGCCTTGTAAGTAAAGTCTTAAGTACCATTTTTCTAGATTCCGTATATATGCATTAAAATATGGTATTTCTCTTTCTCTTTCTGACTTACTTCACTCTGTATAATAGGTTCTAGGTTCATCCACTTTATTAGAATCAACTCGAAGGTGTTCCTTTTAATGGCTGAGTAATATTCCATTGTGTGTATGTACCACATCTTCTTTATCCATTCATCTGTTGATGGACATTTAGGTTGCTCCCATATTCTAGCTACTGTGTATAGTGCTGCAATGAACAATGGGATACATGTGTCTTTTTCAATTTTGGTATCCTCAGGGTATATGCCTAGGAGTGGGATTGCTAGGTCATATGGTGGTTTTATTCCTAGTTTTTTAAGGAATCTCCATACGGTGTTCCATAGTGGCTATATCAATCTACATTCCCACAAACAGTGCAAGAATGTTCCCTTTTCTCCACACCCTCTCTAGCATTTACTGCTTGTAGACTTTTTGATGATGGCTGTTCTGACTGGTGTGAGGTGATACCTCATTATAGTTTTGTTTGCATTTCTCTAATAATGAGTGATGTTGAGCATCTTTTCATGTGTTTTACAACAGGTTACTCTTGACTACTCAGAACTTTGGGGCAGGCTGTTTACTTCTAGAACAAATTTCTTGATTGCTAAGGGTTTGCTTACTTAAGAATCCAAATTTATTATAGCCAATTTTTGTATAGAAAATGTCCCCAAAGTTGCCACTACCTTCCCTGATTCTTCAAAAGATTTTACAGCATAGAGTATATCTCATTTGTATAATAAAATGATAACTTCAGATTCATTCAGGGATATAAAGCTCTTTGCTCTTGAACCCAGCGGCCCCACTTTGCTAATATTGAAAATCTTACCTGCCTTTTTAAAAATATTTTTTGACCCCGTTTCTGTGACTTTCAACAGTGATAACCCTTCCACTCGTTGTTTGTTACTGAGAATGTGTTGTGATCTTGGGAGCCAGATAACACCTTTGTTATCTGAATTGTGTTTCCCAAATAGACTCATCTTACTCATTGACTTGAAACTTATTTTAAGAAAGAAAAAGTGACTTTTTTAGGGAAAATCTCAAGCAAGCAAGCTTTAGTTTTTCTCATTCATTTAGTTCTTCAGCCAAAAAAGAGTATGGTTTTCTTATCGTTTTTTTGGGCTAAGATAAAGTGCTACCTTTTTAGGCTGAGATATTCATGGTTTCCTTTTTATTTGTATAAAATATTTGTGTGTGTTTACTACATTATGGTCTAAAGCATACTTTCATAGGCTTTTTTCCCCCATTTAAACAGTGGTAATTTATGGGTGTAATGGTGAGACTTTCATTTTTAATATTTTATGCCTTTGGAAGTTATAGATTACCAAAGGTAACTCATTTTCCATTGGAAAAATTGCATAGAAACTTCTCCAGTCTCTCTGATGTCCATCTTCTATTGAAAAAAATAACTTTAATACCTACAATAAAACAAGGGAGGTGAATATGAAAATTTTAACTTATTTTTAAGAAGTGGTGAGAGCTAGACTGTTCTTAGTCTTAATGCATTCGTATATGGAAACAGTAGTGTCATTGCTTTGGCAAGCTCTATTTAAATGCTCTTTATTGTTTTCCCCAAGACAGGTAGTTTAGGCAGAGTGGTGAAGATTTTTGGAAAATGAGAAATCAGTCTCTCATGCTAAGGGTTAAGAGAGAAACATGCCTTTGCTTATGCTTGTTTATAAAAGATTGAATGGAAATAGAACCTTTAAGATTTGTGTGGAGGTGGGCTTCACTATTTAGTTTTGCAGTTTCTCAGAAACTTCCTCTCCTACATGGCAACTTATATTGTAAACATGATGCATCATTTCATTTCATGCAAACCATATATAGAGAACAGTCACTCTCCACATATGTCAGAAGACTTCTGGCAGCTTTTTAGAATTGAGCCTGAAGTATCCTCCCCACGCACCTAGCAGCTTTAGAGATGGTCGCAAGCACTTCTTGATATTACATTTTTGTTGTTTTCATCATTGTCCGCCTCTCACACTGGAAAGTGAACTTCTACAAGGGGAGGGACTGTGTGTGTTGGCTCTTGTATGCCCAGCACCTAGAAAAGTGTTTAGCACAGATAGCTCTCAGTGGATGTTTGTTGAATCAATGAATGATTTTCTTAAGCCACAGTTGTCTTTTCTTTCTCTTCTTAGGTCCTCCTCCTTTCTAAAATGTTAACAAGTCTAGCTGCTAGTCTTCCAACTGATTTCAAGTTCCTTTCCCAATGAGCAGCCTTGTTTTTGGCCAAATTGTACTCTTTTTGTCCATCTCTTGCTTTTTGGCCTGTAACATTTAGAACTATTTAATAATTCATGCTTCACTCTCTCTCAGTCACTTATCTGCTCTTGTGAGCCCAACTCTTACCTCTATGAAAAATACTTATATTATAAAATCTATACTTGTACTTTTTAAAAACATGAATTGATCTGCATTCCTAAATTCTAGATTTTCATCAGATACCTTTTTTTTTTTAACCTGCTCCTGAAATTTTAGCAGTCTTTTTATTTTGCTCATCGTTATTTTTGTGCAGCTACCAAGTCACGAGGAAATTTTTTTTTTAAATTTTCTTCCATTTTCACGTGTATTTCCTATATTAAACACCTCCTACCTGAACATCATAGCAGCTTCCCAAATGGTTCCAATACCTCCCCCCTCTCCCTTTTTAGTCAGTTATAATACCTGCTATCAGAGATTATAATTTTATCAGTACCATGCCCCCAAATCCTTAGATGCTTTGTTATGCCCCAAATCTAAATGCTTTGGTTTTGTCCATAAGACCATAGTTGACCATTCATCCTCATCATCATCACTGTTGTTGTCATTGTCATCTTTGTAGTAGTGATAGCAACTACCATTTCTTAAACTTTTACTCTGTACCAACCACAACACAGAAGACATAAAGCCATAACATTTCCTGGTATGTTTGGGAGCTATGTAATCTGATAATGAGTTGGGTATGTGTGGGTGGAAGGAAATCGGGCTGGAGGGGTGTGTTGGAGCCAGACCATGGACATCTTATCAGATGTGCTGAGGAGTTTGAACTTTCTTCTATTGGCAGTGAGGCAACACCTAGGAGATTTTCATAGACAAGTGATGAGTCATGCTTTGTGCTAGATCAGGAGCCTGGACTACAGTTTGGAAGGTGAATGAGATGGGAAAGGGACTGAAGACACAAAGGCTAGTTACAGCAGATGATATAGCTACAATAGAGATGAGGAGGACCTGAACTCAGTAGTGAATGAGCAGATTTGAGATTGAAGAGGAGAACTGATAAGACCTGGTGACCACCTGCATGTGGATTTTAAGGGAATGGGAGAGGTAGATGATGATGATTCTCTAGTTTTGGCTTGAGTAGCTGAGGAGATTGGAGAATGATGGTCCACTGAGAGTATGGAGAAGAGGCAGCATACATGTGGTGGCAGAGGTGGGAGGGCCGTGATGATGAGTCCAGTTTTGCACATTCGTTTGCAATCCCTGTGGGATATGTAGGTGGAGTGTGGCTGTAAGGAGAGGGGCTCATGATGGAGACACTAGCCGTGTTATGGTCATGGTTCTCTGAGCAGCAGTTCACACCAGGAGGACATTCCAGTGCACAAGTGTGGAGGTGAGGAGAGAGGCCCATGATGGAGACAGTGTTACGATCTCTTGCCAGTGATCAAAGCCACGGAATTAGATGAAACTTCCCTGGAAGAGTTTGCAGACTAAGAAGAGAGCATGTCTGAGAACCAACATCATTCCCTGATTTTCACTTTCAATTTCATTTCTTTATGCCTTCCTCATTCTATTTTTTTTTAAACTGAATCTTCTTCTATTTTCTTCTCTGTTGAAGGAAATGGTATCAGACTTGCACGATACCACATATGTCCCACTTCTGATCCCCACGTGTGCCCAAGAGTGATTTCTCAGGCACACACTCCCTTTGGCATTCTTGCTCTTACCACTGTCTTGGAACTTACCCTTGAGGTTGACTTTTCTTTTGTTCTCAGCTTCTCTCTCCTTGCAGGCCCAGTCCTGACAGCCAGGTCCATGTCTTTTCCTACTTCATCTTTCCCACACAGCCTGACAGCTCCGGTGTCTTCCTACACACTGGCTGCTTCTACTGCTTTTTGTTTATTGTTATTCTCCTTTAGCGGAATAAGGTAAAAAGGTGAACAACTCAAAGTTCTTTAAGGATTTTGAGCAGTTGAGGCCTCTTGAACCAAATCGAAAATGCCTGCTTACAATAAATTTGTGACTAAAAGGTTCTGCTGCTGCTGCTGCTGCTGCTAAGTCGCTTCAGTCGTGTCCGACTCTGTGGAACCCCATAGACAGCAGCCCACCTGGCTCCCCCATCCCTGGGGTTCTCCAGGCAAGAACACTGGAGTGGGTTGCCATTTCCTTCTCCAATGCATGACAGTGAAAAGTGAAAGTGAAGTCGCTCAGTTGTGTCCGACTCTTTGCGACCCCATGGACTGCAGCCCACAAGGCTCCTCCGTCCATGGGATTTTCCAGGCAGGAGTACTGGAGTGGGGTGCCATTGCCTTCTCCCTAAAAGGTTCTATTTCTTATTAAAAAAGAAATTAGCAAAACAAGTCCATGAAACCAGTGTAAAATTCTTGTCATCTGTTATTCTCACTATTGAAACTTTCAGAGGAAGGGAATTTAGCTGCTCCCCTACACCTACCATTGCTTATTGCAAGCAGAGTTTATCTCCAGGTTTCATTGCATTGTACTTCCTCTATTTTTATTCCATGGACAGAGGCACCTGGTGGGCTACAGTCCATGGGGTCACAAAGACTCAGACACAACTGAGCAAGCACGCACACATCATAGGTCTTCACTGGTGGATCAGCTGGTAAAGAACCCACCTGCCAATGCAGGACATGCAAGAGACACGAGTTCGATCCCTGGGTCGAAAAGATCCCTTGGAGAAGGAAATGGCCACCCACTCCAGTATTCTTGCCTGGAAAATTCGGTGGACAGAGGAGCCTTTCGGGCTGCAGTCCATGGGGTCACAAAGAGTCAGACATGACTGAGCAAGTATGCACACATCCCATTCATTTGCCTAGGCTGAATCTGGGTGCAGTGAGAGATCTGGCCCTAAAAGCAGAGGTTCTGGCTCATCCTGATCCATCTCCTGACATTTTGGTGACCTCTGGTCAGGGGCTTGACCTCATTGTGCCTTTTTATTCTCATCTATTGGGCTTCCCTTGTGGCTGAGATGGTAAAGAATCAGCCTGCAATGCGGGAGACCTGGGTTTGCTCCCTGGATTAAGAAGATCCCCTGGAGAAGGGAATGGCTACCCACTCCAGTGGGGAAGGCAATGCCACCCCACTCCAGTACTCTTGCCTGGAAAATCCCATGGACAGAGGAGCCTGATGGGCTGCAGACCATGGGGTCACAAAGAGTCAGACACAACTGAGCGACTTCACCTTCACTTTTCACTTTCATGCATTGGAGAAGGAAATGGCAACCCACTCCAGTGTTCTTGCCTGGAGAATCCCAGGGATGGAGGAGCCCGGTGGGCTGCCATCTCGGGGTCGCACAGAGTCAGATACGACTGAAGCGAGTTACCAACCCACTCCAGTATTCTGGCCTGGAGAATTCCATGGACTGTATAGTCCATGGGATCGAAAAGAGTCAGACACGACTGAGCAGCCTTCACTAGACTATTCTCATCTATGGAATAAGAATATATACATGGGCTCTTGGCCTAGTTCAAAGGTATGCTGTGAGGTCAAATGGAATGATGGCCTTTGAAGTCAATAGAAAAAAATCATCATGCACATTAGAGAATTTATTTCATAAGAATTACAGGATAAGGCCAGGCTCCAAACAACCACCTCTATAGCCCATGGGTAAAGAGATCTGAAGTAAAGGTTGTATTAATAGAATCTACTGTAATGGGGTTCCATAAAAGAAGTCTGCTCCCCAATCTGAGACACCACAGGACTCTGCTAAAGTCTGCCTGATCAGAGTTCCAGAACTTAAATGTACCCTTAACATGAATGAGGAGAGCAGCATAGTTTTATCTTTAAAAAGAGGTGAATTTTGGACATGGAGATTTGTTGAAGAAAGTGAAACGTCTGTTTACTTGTTAAAGAAAAAGAATACTCTCCAGTTAATCTATAACAAAGAAGGTAAGCATATACAATGGGGAAAAGACTTCAATAAGTGGTATTGGGAACGCTGGACAGATACAAGTGAAAGAATGAGATTAGACCATTTCCTCACACTGTGTACAAAAATAAGTGCATGACCTAAATGTAAGACCTGAAACTGTAAATCTTCTAGAAGAGAAAATAGAACATTCTTTCAACATAAATTGTAGCAGTATTCCTTTGGATCTGTTTCATAAGGCAAAAGAAAGGTGAAAATAAACAAATGGGACCTAATTAAATTTAAGAGCTTTTGCACAGGAGGGGACACCATCAACGAAATGGAAACAGCCTACTGGATGGGAGAAAATATTTACAGATGATAGGAAAGAGAAGGGGTTAATATCCAAAATATGCACAAATAAACAACAGCCTGGTTAAAAATGGGCAAAAGACCTGAATAGACATTTTTCCAAAGGAGACATACAGATGGCCAGCAGGCACATGAAATGATGCTCATCAGCTCTAATTATCAGTGAAATGCAAATCAAAGCCATCTGAGATAGCACTTTACATTTTACAGATACACTTTACAGACAGATAGCTATTGACAGATTCTGTCAGAATAGCTATCATCAAAAAGTCTAGCAGATGTGGGTGAGGATGTGGAGAAAAGAGAACCCTCATACACTCACCCTCATGCACATTGTTGGTGGGAATGTAAATTGGGGAAGCCACTATGGAAAACAGTATGGAGGTTCCTCAAAAAACTTTACACTACCATATGATCCAGCAATTCCACCCCTGGGTATATTTCTGGGAAAAACAGAAGCATTAATTTGAAAAGATACATATATCACAATGTTTATTGAGCAGCATTATTTGTAATAGCCAAGTTATGGAAGCAACCCAATTGTCCAACAGATGAATGGATAAAAATGTTGTGTATATGTGTATATATATGTGTGTGTGTGTATAAATATATATATAGTGAAACATTACTTAACCATAAAAATGAAATTCTGCCATTTGCAACAAAATGAATAAACTTAGTATTATGCTTAATGAAATAAATCAGAGAAAAGTACTGTATGTTATCACTTATATGTAGAATCTAAAAAATAAAACATATATAACAATAGATTTACAGATATAGAAAACAAACTAGTAATTACAAGTGGGGAGAGGGAGATGCAAAATAGGGGCATGGGATTAAGCAATACAAAGTACTCTGTGTGAAATAGATAAGCAATACGGATATATTGTACACCTCAGGGGAATATAGCCATTATTTTGTGATAATGTTAAATGGAGTATAATCTATAAAAATATTGACTTACTATGCTGCATATCTGAAACCAATATGTAAGTAAACCATATTTCAATTGAAAATATAAGGAATGATGATGGGCAGCAAATAATTTATGGTAGAGTCAAAACTAGGATATGATGCTCAGTGTATTTTTAAAATTCATTGCTTATCCAGTTTAGATTGAATGGTATGTGGTGGTCATTCGCCCCAGTGCTGTCCCTCACATATAAAATGGTCAGTGTTTGTTAGTGCATATTTAGATGGAGTAGGAGAAGCTCCTAGAAGTCACTCAGAAAGCATTTTTGATACCTGTGGAGTCCTTAAAGCTGCTTGAGGTTAACTAGACATTCCTCAAATGCTAATGAAGCTTCAATTAATAATATATTTATAGTTCAGTACTTGTATCAAATGGCAGGGGAGTGACTGGGGTTACTGACATAGGTAAGTAATACCGGATCAAAAGTGACGGGAACTCATAGAGTTTAACATCATTGGTGTAGGGAAACAACATTGGATCTGTAATCATGACTTGGGATCTCTGGTAAGAGGCTGAAGTCTTAATTCCTTCCTTAGCCTGGCTGTGAGCATAGTAGTATTATCATTATTATATAGGTGCTTTTCTTGGTTTTCTGTCCTTAATAGTTGATTATGAACTAAGTATGGTGGACTTGGTTATGTTTGTAGGCTAGATTACAAACAGCAGCTACTTCAACAGAGCAAAACTGTAGCTGACAGAAGGTATAATGTGGAAACAGAGAAGAAAGGGCTAAATGTGCCACTGTCCTCATCTCCTGAGTAAGATATGGGGAGTAAGATATGGTTGTTAAAAGTTGGTGGAATTCCACCAACTGGAGATGGAGTTGTGCCATCTCGTTTCCGCACTGGTGGCATATGAGAGTCCCAGTTGCTCCGCATCTTCAATTTCACTTGGTGCGGTTAGTCTTTTTCATTTTAGAGATTTGAATAGGTGTACAGTGGTAGCTCACTGTGGCTTTAAATTGTATTTTCCTAGTGGCTAATGGTGTTGAGCATTTTCTCATATGTTTATTTGCCATCCATATAAGTTCTTTGGTGAGCTGTTAAACTCAATGTACTGATTCTCATAACTTCTTTTTTTGTAGTATGCATAGAATTTTTTATAGGGACAATCGTGTCTGTGAATTAAGACAGATTCACTTAAAAAAGAAAGTTGATGGAAACACAAATGAAGACCTGAGTACTTGAAATTCATTGATAATGAACAGAGGGGGGAAAAAATGATATATCTTAAACTTTGGATGGAAACCAGAGCAGTATGAGGAAAGTACTTGATATGAATCAAGAACAAGATATTTAAGCCTGTTATCAAGAGTTACGGAGATAACCACCAGGAGACCAAAACAGAAAATTTTAAGAATGATTATCTTCAGAGAATGGAAGTAATAGCAGGAATAGGGAAATCAAGAAATGGTTTATTCTCGTGAGATCCTCTATGTCACTTGATATATTACCTTGTATATGCATTTTGTTGATAAAAATAAATCGTTGGTATGTTGGATCATAAAGATAAAAAACAACATGAAATAAGTAAAGCGGGTAGAGGGTAAGAGCTGGATATTATAAAATAAACACTGGAGAAATAATCTGTGTTCGGAAAGCTGTGTAAAGGGAGGAGGGATCCTAAAATGACAGTCATTGCTGATCTGTACCTAACACTTTGTTGTTGTTTGGTAGCTAAGTCATGGACTGTAGCCTACCAGGCTCCTCTGTCCATGGAGATTTTCCAGGCGAAAATACTGGAGAGGGTTGCCATTCCCTTCTCCACAGGATCTTCCCGGCCTAGGGATCAAACCGGTGTCTCCTGCATTGGCAGGTGGATTCTTTACCGTTGAGCCACCAGGGGAATCTCTGGACACTTACTATATTCCAGGTATTTTTCAAACAGTAGACATGCATTAACTTGTTTAATATTTACAGCAACCTGTGAGGTCGGTAGTGTTGTTGTCATTTTATAAGTGAGGCAACCATGAAGCCAAGATTTAAATATGTTACTTAAGGCCACACAGTCAGGTTTCAAAGCCAGGTGGTCCAGCTCCAGAACCATCTGTCTTAGCTATGATAGTGTGTGATGTCTCATGGTAGGAAGAAGGATGTAACATCCCAGAGTACACACAATGCATGCTCGTTGATTCTAAGATGACTTATTCTTTGAAGCTGTCTCCTAAAGAAATATTGAACTTGACTTTATAGTTCACTAATCATTCAACAGATGAGTGTCTAGTGATATGGTTTTAGGTTACTAGGATTATTCTATTCTAGTGGGGGAAGCCAATGATGACGATGAAGAACTTACGCTAAATTCTACATGTATTTTTTGTGGATGTAAGATGCTGCAGAGAAAAAAATAAAGCAGACTAAGGAGTAGAGTGATGGTAGTGGTAGTGGAGAAATGTTATTTCAGAAAGCAAGGTCAAGGAAGACCTCTCTGAGGGACTGTACTTGAACATTGTCTTAGCTCAGGTTGCTCTAGCAAATATACCACGGGCTGCATGGCATAAACAGCAAACATTTCTGAAGATCCCAACAGATGTGTCTGGTGAGGGGCTGCTTCCAGGTTTGCAAATGGCCTTCCTTCTTCTCATGGTATCCTCACACGGGGGAGAGCAGAGAGATGGGGGGAACAGGCACTCTCGTATCTTCTGACAAGGGCACTAAGCACATTTATGAGGATTCTATCTTCTTAAACCAATTACCTTGCACAGGCCCTACCTCATAATACCATATTGCTGCTAAGTCACTTCAGTCATGTCCGACTCTGTGTGACCCCATAGACGGCAGCCCACCAGGCTCCTCTGCCCCTGGGATTCTCCAGGCAAGAACACTGGAGTGGGTTGCCATTTCCTTCTCCAGTGCATGAAAGTGAAAAGTGAAAGTGACGTCACTCAGTCATGTCAGACTCTTAGCGATCTCATGGACTGCAGCCTACCAGGCTCCTCTGTCCATGGGATTTTCCAGGCAAGAGTACTGTTGTGGGTTGCCATTGCCTTCTCCGGATATCATATTAGGGGTTAGAATTTCAACATGAGAATTTTGAAGGGATATAAACAGTCAGTCCATAACAAGCATAGATATAAATTAAATAGAGAAGGGAAATATCCACTATCTGTTAATGATACTGGGAAAAGCATTCCAGGCAGAAAGAATAGTAAGTGCAAAGCTCCTTTGATTTGTTTGAGGATCTGTACAAATGGCCAGAGCTGAGGGAGTGGAGGGGGTACTTGGTGCCCAGACAAGTAGAGCCTCATAAACCTGATAGTGATTTTATATTTAGTATGATGAGAAGTTCTTTAGAGGCTTGAGAGAAGGGAAGGGAAAGGACATCGTTAAAAACTACCTGCATTGTAAAAGGTTATTCAGGTTTTCTGTAACATGGGAAAATTGGAATGAACTTATTGGCCAACCCAGTATCTCTTGAAGAGGCAGTATTTCAAGAAGAGTGTTGAAGCTGAGAGCATCTTGCTGGTCAATGAAGGCAGGAATGAATGAACTGCTAGGGAAGTCAAGTCCTCTGTGAGCAAGGGAAAATGTTTGTGTTCACCATATTAATATGTACCTGCCTTAAAGGTGATTTGTTGGCTGGGACAGTAGTGAAGTTGTGTCTCTTTAGAGATGCTGATTCATGGCACTGTTACTGATTGCTTCCTGTGTTTAATGAGGTTCATATGTTTAACAACCATTAAAACATTGTCTTTCTTAACTATAAACAGTTGCAAGGATACATTAGGGGACTGTTTGGGGTGGTGCAAAAAGAGAGATCAGGAATTTCAAAGGAAGAGTTTGCTGCTGCTGCTGCTGCTAAGTCGCTTCAGTCGTGTCCGACTCTGTGTGACCCCACAGACGGCAGCCCACCAGGCTCCGCCATCCCTGGGATTCTCCAGGCAAGAACACTGGAGCGGGTTGCCATTTCCTTCTCCAATACATGACAGTGAAAAGTGAAAGTGAAGTCGCTCAGTCGTGCCTGACCCTCAGCAACCCCATGGACTGCAGCCTTCCAGGCTCCTCTGTCCATGGGATTTTCCAGGCAAGAGTACTGGAGTGGGGTGCCATTGCCTTCTCTGAAGGAAGAGTTTAACTTGAATTTAAAATATTTGGACAAATGGAGATACTAAATACCTAAACATATTCATCTTTTATAATACTTTTCTTTTTTACTGAAGTATACTTGTATACAATGTTTCAGGTGTACAGCAAAGTGATTCAATCATTCATATATGTATTATTTATATAGTTTATATATATTTTTTTCAGGTTCTTTTCCATTAAAGTCTTCTACATAGTATTTTTCCTATAAGAACTATTTTTATTTACTTACTCAAGGTATCTGTATTTTTAAATAAATATTCACCAAAGAGTAAGTATAAATCCTTAATTTCTGTTATACAGAGCAAATTATGTCTTGGTTATTTCTGGAAGATATAAAAAATCTCATCTAATTTATTTATCCAAAATATGAAAGAAAGATAATTTCTTAATATGTTCTATTGTTTTAAAAAATTATAAAATGAATGCTTTTAAAAAGCAATGAAATAGGTAAAATATATATATATACAAATGCACCCATATACACACATATAAAAGTTAGTATTCAGAATGTATAAGGCATGTATATGTTACAACTAGTCTTTATTTGGATAAATGGCCAAAGGTTAAGTGCTATCATTTTTACAACATGAAAAAGACCAATGTGTGCAAAAATTCATAGTAGATAATGAAGGAAAAGCAACCTGAGGTAACTGTGATTTAAAAAATTTTTAAATTGCGATTTTAAAATTGGAAATATTTGCACATGATTGGTCGCGTTTGAAGTAGTATACTTCCTAAGGGTGTTAACAATATTTAACAAAAGCTGTAATAGTGAATATACCCTTTGATTCAATAATTTCTCTTTCCAGGGGAAGAAAATCAAAGGAAAAAACATCTTTTTCAAACAGTGTTATTTTTAATAATGGAAAGCTAAAAATAACTTCATTATCTAACATTTGGGGAAATGATTAAATGAACTATAATAGCTCATAACGATGTTCTATCACTTGCACAAAGTGATGTCTATCACAAATACTATGAAAAAGCCTATGTAAGATGACTGGAAAAATATGATATTATGAAAGACAGTTTGTAACCAAGCACACTGATAATGATGACTTTGTACAATTTGCTTTGATTTTTATTTTCTATTGTATATTTGGTTGGCTCTATATGAATATGATGTGACGAATGTAAGAGAATATAATTCACATAAGAAAGGATATCATAAGATGTAGAAAATAACATGTAGGGTTAACAAAACTTGGAGCACTGATACCAGTGCTCTGATACCCAGCCAAGAACTGAGCTAGCACAGAGCACAGCCAGCACAGAGTTTACTCTGTGCTCCAGTGAAGGTGAGGATGAGACAAGGAGGAAATACTCCTCAAGGCTAATTGAACATCAATTCCCAAAAAGTGACTCATATCAGCATATGAGATTTACTTTGGGGTTAAAAATGTTCTGCAGAGAAGGTTTTAGATCTATTATCATAACTTGTATCTAATTATATTTTTTAAATTCCACTGCTATATTTAAAATTGATAACCAATAAGGACCTACTGCATAGCACAGGGAGCTCTGCTCAACATTCTGTAATAACCTAAATGGGAAAAGATTTTGTAAAAGAATAGATACAAGTACATGTATAATTGAGTCACTTTGCTGCACACCTGAAGGTAACACAACATTGTTAGTCAACTATACTCCAATATAAAGTAAAAAGTCAAAAGTAAAAAAATTCCATAAATAAAAGCAAATTTCTCAATTGTTGACCCACTGATCCCTGATTATGATCACAGTTTATGATGTACAACTAAATTCCAGAAAACCAGAGAATATCGGTAAGCCCACAGGAATCATTGTAATGGAATTTGACCTTGACTACACCGAGAAATAAAACTCTAGAGGTTGTCTCATTAGGTTATAGTGGAACTGGGCAATAAATTTAAAGGATTAAATTGGGTCCTTAAAGTGGGCCCACCCACTTTATATAGACACTAACTTTAAATACAAATCAACTAGTATAAAAACAGAAAAAAATAATGGATTTCCTGATTGTTTTGAACTTAGGATGTTGCTCCAGTATGTCTTCTCTTTTCAACAAAAATGATTATCCCTGAGATTGGGCCTGAATGGGGCACTTGCATAGTCGAAAGCTGGTTGTCCCTTAGTCATCCTTCAATCATTAACAGATAAATAGATATGACTTCCATAGTCATCACTCTTAAGGAAAGCTACCTTTAGCACAAGCCTTTGGATCCTTTTTAATATGTGTTCAGTTTCAATATGTTCAGTTTCAAGGGTCATGGGTCACGTTTGAGTGCTGCTTTAGAATCTTAGAGGCCGTTCTAGAACTCTGGATGTCTAAAACTTGTAGCATTTTGGTGTGTGAGTATCTGTCTGAAATGATTTCTGATTCTCCTGATGTCTGGGTAGGAGTATGATGTGTATGTTTTGCAGAAGAAAGTGAGGTGAGGGGAACCTGACATTGTGTTGTGTATAGTGGACGAGGTCTGAAAGAATTCAATCTGTCTTCCTAACAAGAACAGTCTCTAAAATTAGCTAATGGTGCCCACTTCAATGGATTCTTGAGATAATTAATATAAAGGGATGAGGGTAGTAGGAACCAAGTACATGTGACTTCCTCTCACTTTTGGTGTGCAAAGCCTTCTGTAAGGTGCTAAGGACAAAGGGGTAGCAGTTAGAGTGAGGGGGTGGGGTGAGGAGGCAATAACAAAAACAGATGAGTGGTCCTTGCCCTCTCAACTTTACAATAAATGGGGAATTTACAATAGGTGGGGAAGCCACGCAGAAAGCATCCTTAATTAGGTGAAAGCAATGCAGTTAAACCTGGAGAAGGGAACAGCTACCCACTCCAGTATTCTGGCCTGGAGAATTCCATGGACTCTGTAGTCCATGGGGTCACAGAGAGTCAGACACGACTGAGCGACTTTCACTCCACTGCAATGCAGTTAAAAGAAGGGTGGCAAAAGTGTGGTTTGAGCTAGGGTAAAAGCCAGCCTCAGGGTTCCAAATTAAGCCTCTGAAGTTGCAGTGTGGTGATAGTTCTCTCCAGGTTCCAAAATAGGCTGGTGCCCAGGGCTAATGCAGCTATGAGATTATTCTGAGAGAGTCACACTTTATTTAAAAGAGTAATAATACTAGAATTATGCTCTTTGCTTTTGAAAGTTGCCTCTTTTTCACTGTATTTCAGTAAGTACTTCATAACAAGAAAATTGAAGTCCTTTTTATTACATGGATGAAAGGAGGCTGGGAAGAGAAGACTTTCAGCTTTCTGTTCATCTTCCTCTTCCAGAGGCTTCTGTTACCTAGTCCCAAGGTAGAATTCTTCCAGAAGATCCTGAAACCTTTGTGACACTGGAGTAGACAGGGAGGTCAAGGAGATAAGCATTTTATTTATACTTCTCTGATGGCACTTACCACATTTCAGTGTGTATTTTCACCTATTTGCAGGCGTGTCTTATCTTCCCTGCAGAATTGAAAGTTTCTTAAGGGCATAAAGGTCTCTTGTCTATTTTTTAATAAATAAAACTTGTTCAAAGCAGTTCCCTTTATCCTAGAGTCTTGCTGACAGATTGAATTACATGGGTCACTTTTGCTTTATATTAGGGCTGTTCAGGGACTTCCCTGGTGGCTCAGATGGTAAAGCATCTGTCTACAATGGGGGAGACCCGGGGTCAATCCCTGGGTCGGGAAGATCTGCTGGAGAAGGAAATGGCAATCCACTCCAGTACTATTGCCTGGAACATTCCATGGACAGAGGAGCCTGGTAGGCTACAGTCCATGGGGTCGAAAAGAGTCAAACATGACTGAGCGACTTCACTTACTTAGGGCTGTTCAAGAAGTATCTGAAATTCTGTATTCATTTGGTTTTTGGCATATTTGGAATTCAAAGGAAATTCATTCCCTCACCATGTCTAACTTAATTCTCTGCTGGTATTTTCCCTTCCGTCAACTTAGGAATCAGCTGTGGTATGTTTTAGTCTTCATTCAGGGTTTTGTTTGTTTGTTTTTTTTTTTTTGAGACTCAGAACTCTAGTTGCGTACTGTTTGCAAAAGGACATCACAATTGGAGGCATTGGTCCCAAATCTGAAAGCTAAACCAGACATGTGTCTGGTAAACAGAAGCTCCTCCGACCCTAAAGAGGAGTAATTAACACATGCAACAGATGTAGGAAGGGCAGTATTTTCCCTGGGCAAGGCTTTCTGGGAGTGCTCAGAGCTAAGGAGCCGCTGGCATGAGAGTGATGGCAGGAACTGGGCAGAGCATAGAGATCTGCCTATCCCATAGGCTTAGCCTGATAATTCTTGATTGTGTGGAGTGGGTTTTACAGTTGAATGCTGGCACAGTGCACTGGCATCCTTTCAAAGGGCGTCGTCTGGTGGTGGTGCTAGTGGTGATGACGCTGGTGAAATGGGAGTCCAATACCAATTTTGATGCTTCACACCTGCTGAGGAGTTCAGCATCATCTTCATCTCATAGAAAGTACGGTGGTTTAATTTAGCTGTGAGCTTATAACTGTAAATACTCATGTACTTGTGTAATTGAGTTGGTGGTAATTTATTTTTCGAACTCTTCTAAGAAGCTGATCGTGATCATCCAAGCACAAAATTGCCAGTAGGAAATGAGAAGCAGATGGCTGAAAAGGACCTCGCTATGTTGTCTGTGCCCGTGTGGGATGGCCCTGGGTGCTGGTTGCTCCTCTAGTGGGCTGCTTTGTCTCTGCCCAGTTTCCTCAAAGCGTATGAGCCAGCCTGGCAGTGCAGTCCAAACTCTCCGGGCCTGCATATTTTATTTTCCTCTGTTGGTTCATTCTGTGTCCATCAGTCCTCCTAACTGGTTCATGTGCAAAGAATGATGGCTAACCACAGTGCTTCCTAAAGAACTGATTTTTGAAAGAGCTTTATTGAGGTAAACTTTATATACCAAAATTTCACCCATTTTAAGTGTGTAATTGGAAGACTTCTAGTAAATTTATACAGTTGTGCAACCATCATTACCATCCGGTTTTATAACATTTCTGTCACCCTCAAAGTTATCTGGTACCCCTTTTGCAACCAATTCACACTTTGTTATTTAGCCTGAGGCAACCACTGAAAATAATTTATTTTTCAGTAAAAGCACAAATAAGGATTTTAATGATGCTCAGTGTCAGAATATATACAATGGAATTACTAAAATCCACAGAAAGAAATTTGCACAAATAATGGAGTATATAAAATGCTATCTCCTAAAGACTTTTTAAAAAGTACTATCTCCCATGAGTCCTATTGCCTATGCTATACATAAACTCTAACTTTTAGGGTTTTTGGGGAGGGACAATTGAAAAAAAAAATGTTCACAGTCAATTTGGAATCCACAGACCAAGGGTTTTTAAACTTTCCTTCTAAGATCGCCACCTAATACCTAGATTCTGTGAAGGATCACTTATCTAGTAAGTATGAATTAGGAGGCAGTAGAATGTACTATGGTGATTAAGAGCTTAAATTTGGGTTCAAATTCAGCTGCTACAACTTCCATGTGAGCCTAGTAAAGTCACTCAGATCCTTTATTCCTCAGTGTTTTCAGCTCTGAAATGGAGGTCATTGTACTTCATTGTTGGCAGATTAAACATTCAGTGGCAAGTGCTCAAGTATTTGCTGATATTTGCGAGGCAATTTGAGTGATCAATGCACAAAGTGTCTACAGAAAAGTAGAGAAAGTTCTCCCCAGTGAGGGGCTTGAAGTGTAGTTGAGATAATGCTCATGAAATCAGTGGTGCTAAGAATGCAGAGTGACTAAGGTGGGATTTAGGAGGGTTCAGAGAAGGGGAAAATCACTCTTGTGTGGGAGGCACATTGGATTAACGAAGCTGCAAGAAATGAGAATAGGGAAACAGCCTCTGGGAAGGCTTAATAGGGAAATGGGAGGGAAGAACAAGAACAAGGGCCTAAGCTACACCATGCCAAGTGGGCAGTGCCAAGTAGACTGGTCGTACTTCTTTTCCCCATACTTCTTTAGCATGGGGTTGATGCTTGCTCCCAGGGCTTCCTTGCTCCCATGAGGTCCTGAGACTCACAGGGATGGGACTATCTCTCCCATCTATGGAAGAGAAGAGGAGAAACAGGATTGATACACAGGCTTATCTATAAATCTAGTCTGATGAAGGAACCATTCTGCAGAGCATTAGGTGAAGTTAAAAGGGAACAACAACAACAACAAAAAGTTGTTAGCCTTAACACTAACCACTAAGCAAGAGTTACTTTATGAGGTGGAAGTTGGAGGAGCCTTTGAAGGCAGTGATCAGGATGTCTTAAAATGATTTTTAGTACATTTTAAATTTTAAATATTCTTAGACTTAGAGAACTCCCAAGAAGATAGTATAGAAGACTCATATACTTCACGCAGAGATTTTTTTCCCCTTTCATTGTCTTACATGAGTGTAGTATATTGGTCCCAATTCATGATCCAACACTGATATATTATTATTAACTGAAGCCCATACTTCATTCAGATTTACTGCTTCACCCTGTTTTTTGTGTTGTTGTTGTTCGTCTCATCTGGGACACCCCGTTACATCTAGTTGTCATGTCTCCCTGATCTCCTATTGGTTGTGATAGTTTCTCAGAATTTTCTTGTTTGTGGTGACCTTAATTAACTGTTTTGAGAATTACTCTCAGATGGTTTATAGAATGTCCTTAAATTGAGGTTTGCCTGTTTTTTCTCATGATTAAAGTGGGTGATGTGTTTTGGGGGAGATTAGTGAGATTCTCACATCAAGGGGACATACTATTCACATGACGTCACTGTTGCAGTTGATTTGGATCACCTGGCTGATGCAGTGTGCCTGTTTCTTCACAGTGACGTCATTCTTTTCTTTCCTCTCTCTTCCTGTACCCTACTGTTTGCAGCCCACGCTGCAAGAGTGGGGAGTTACGTTTCTCTGCTTTTAAGGCGGCATCTCTGTAAAAATTATGTGAAATTTTTCTGCATGAGAGATTTGTCTGTTCTCCATTTATTTACTTATTCCATCATTTATTTATATCACTATGGACTCATATTAATTATACTTTGAGTTACAATCCTGTACTACTTTTATTTTTTACTCAGATTGCTCTTTGACTCCTTTTTTGTTTCCTCTTGCAGTCAACTCCTGTATCCCTTGATGTACCCCCTTACTTTCTGAACATTACAAGATGGTCCCAACTCGTTTGATGTATTACTGTCTTAGATATCTGGGAATTTGTAACCATAAAGAAAAAAAAAAAAAAAAACTCTTGTCATAGACATGTTGCCAGAGCTTTAGCAGAGCAGATTTTAAGACATCCAATGGAAGTACTTGAATTTCATGGCTTTTGAGGGACATGTGACCCAAAGGAGATGAGGGTTTCTGAAAAAAATGAAATTCTCATCATACAAATATCATGAAACTTCATGAGAGAGATGGGGAGATAGCAGCTAAAGCCACTAGTGTGGCTTCAGAGGATACTTTCTGATTAATTTGAATTTTAAAGAGGTATGCACAGAAAACTTGTGATTGAACTGTTTCTAAAAATAACATCATCACAATTGACCTAGCAGCTAGTTTGTTAAAACAATGCTATGAGTGCACTAAATGAAGTTATTTAGTGTGGGTTCCCCTTTAAAACAGTTCTATTAAAATAGGAATTCTTTTCATTTCTTTGAAGTCATCTCTACTCTTAAGTCATTCCCTCAACAAATATGTATTGAATGCAGAACACATGAGCTTGTTTAGATTCTGTGGATGGATCAATAAACAAAGCTGGGAAAGTCTGTGCTCTTGTGGCGTTTACATTCTAAGTCAGAAAGCTAGGTAAAATTAGGTATTGTTTAATATGACAGATGGTAATAGATGCTTGAGAAAAGTGAAGCAGGAATAGGGGACTGAGGGATTCTGGGGCTAAGTAATGAGATTGTTAGTCAGTATAAGGTGGCCAAGGAAAGCCTTTTCCTAAGGTTTAGCGTAAGAGTGGACGGAAGCAAGATAATCATCAAGATTCAAATGACACACTACAGATGCTACATACTAGATGCACAGGCACACACACACAGGGGAAAAGTACAGCTTAGCCAGTGAAGAAGTAAACACAGCAAAATGTCATAACAAACCTAGGAGACACACCTTTTAAGAAATAAAAAGCAATTCTACTGAGGTTGTAGGGAAAGAGACATGCTCAGGTATTTACTGATGATGTAGCTCTGTGTTTGGAGAGCAAATATATAAGATGTTCATGCCCTTTGTTCCAGGAAACCTGTACCTAGACATTAAGTGCTTAGGGCATTAGGAACAGTGAATGCAAAAAGTACAAAGGAGTGTGCTTCATATGTGCTAGAAATAGCGAGCTGGCTGGTGAGGCTGGAGTGGTGTCACCAAGACAGAGGAAGCGTGAAGGTGAGGGAGATGGGGTGAACGTGGGCAAACCCATGCCGGAGAAGGGGGTGTCTTGCACACTTCCAGGATGCCGGTCATATAAAATATGTGTGAGTGCCGCTCCCCAGAGCATGCACTGCCGGGGACCTGGGCTTTGTAGGTCCTTCTCAGGACTTGGGCTTTTTCTTTGAGAAGATTGGAACCGTCAGAGGATTTTGAGCAGTGGATTTCATATTTAAAGAGGACCACTCAGACTGCTCTGGGTGTTAGGGGCCCAAGAGCAGAAGCAAGGAGACCAGCTTAGAGGTCTTTTAATCTATTAGCAGGTTTTAATCTATGAATCTTGATCTACTTGTAGGTATATTTTACATAGTAGATTACACAATAATTTTAAATAATTATGTACATACAATTTTTCAATTTGAATATGTTAGTATTTTTCATTTGTTGCTATACAGTCCTCAGATTCATAATATCTATGCTTAGTTGCTCAGTCATGTCCCAATTCCTTGTGACCCTATGGACTGCGGCCAGCCAGACTCCTCTATCCATGGGGATTCTCCAGGCAAGAATACTGAAGTGAGTTGCCATGCCTCCCTCCAGGGGATCTTCCCAACCCAGGGGTCAAAGCCAGGTCTCTCACATTGCAGGTGGATTCTTTACCGTCTGAGCCACCAGGGAAGCCCATTTATCTAGTGGCTGCTTAATAGTTGGTGTGTTAGTTCTTTATTATTGCCGTAAAAAAATTGCCTCAAATTTAGTGACTTGGAAGGACACAGTATTAAAGTTCTGGAGATCAGAATTCCTGAAATTGAGATGCTGCAGGGCTGTGTTCCTTCTAAAGGCTATAGGGGAGAATCTCTTGCCTTTTTCAGCCTCTAAGGGCCCCTTTCGTTTTTTTTTGTTGTTGTTGTTTTTCCTCTTTGGCTGTGCCATGCAGCGTGCAGGATCTCAGCTCCCCTCATGCCCCCTGCAATGGAATCTTAACCACTAGACCACCAGAGAATTCCCCCTTGCTCTGTCTTTAAAGCCATAGCATCTTCGTCTCTCTCTCCACCCTCCATCCCCCGTCAATCTCTCTGTCTCTCACCTCTGCTACTGTCATCACGTCTTCGCTGATTTTAACCCTCCTGCCTCCGTTTTATATGGACACGTGATTACACTGGATTCACCTGTATACTTCAGAATAATCTCCCCATCTAAAAATGCACAATTTATTCACATCTGGAAAGTTCCTTTTACCATGTAAGGTTGTATATTCTGAGGTTCTGGTATTAGGAGGTGAATGTCTTTGTTGTCAGCTTGGGATGACCACAGTTGGTATTTTGTGGTTCATCTAGCCATTGTCCTGTTGGACACTTAGACTGAATCCAGTTTGGGCTACTATGAGATTCCTAAAGATGTATTTGTATACTCAGACCTTCTTTTCTTTTTGTAATATGTTCTTTAACTTAAATGTGCAGGTTTAGGGTTCCTGGAGGAAAGGTCATGAGCATTTTGTATTTGCTCTCCAAATACATAGTTACAGTATCAGTAAATATAAGTATGTTCATTTACTTACAACCCCTCAGCATTAATTTGGTTACTTAAAAGGTATGTTTCTGTGGTTTGTTACTAAACTACATTTAATTGTTGTGCTCATTTAATTTCTTTACTGGCTAAGTTGAACATTTTTGGTGCATGTGTGTGTGTGTGTAAAAGTGTGTGATATGTGTGTTATGTCATTTTTATTCTGAAAGAAGTATTTTGGCTTGTTTTTCTTTTTAGTTGTATGTGGAGCTAGAAGCATGGAGATGGAGACAGACTCTTGCTTAAGTGAGTAAGGCCAGTTTCAGTAGATGGCATATGCAGAACTACTTTCCATTAAAGAGAATGATCTGCAAAATGAAAAATAATTAATTAAGAGGGATTTAGAAGACATTGAAAGATCATCTAGGTAATTTGAATGCGTTCACATCTCTAGGGTACACTAGATTGTATCTCAGGGTGTTGAAAGAGTTAGCAGATATCATCTCTGAGTCATTGCCAGTGATTATTGAGTAAATCTTGGAGAGTGGGCAAGCTTCCAGAAGACCAGAGACATGTAGATGTTCTGTGTAGCTTTTGAAAAAGCCCAATTCCTAAAACTGTTAATGTAGAAATGCTCTCTTGCAAAACTTCTGTATTATCATTTTACAAATGATCATGAGCCTGTAGAAGGCACTGCATTGATCCCTGGGAACCAGTATAATGATACTAATGTGTAGTGACCAATTCATCACATTTTTTTAAAGTGAGAGTTTTAGATTGGTAGAGGAAGAAAATGCCGAAGACGTCAAGCTTTTGACAAAAATCTCCCACAGGTCTCCTTATGTACCTAGTAGAGAAAAGTTGGGGATGATGGAATAATTACATTCACAACTGATTCTTTTCATAAGCCATAGCATAATTAATGACTGAGTGTCAGCCTGGAAACAAGTTTTTAGTGTCAGAACTTTACATTTTTCTTTGACCCCAACTTAAGAAAGCACCTTAGTACTTGGATAGAAATCCTAAAAAGTCATATTTTGTGTGATTAATTAGCTTCATAGAATAAAGATTCACACTGTGAAATACATGTTCACCAATGATGAAAATACCCCAAAACCAACTATATAGATTTAATAGAAATGATGAGAATTTTTAAAAACTGAGGTTTTTAAAATCAAAATTGCAGTTCATTCTCCTCCTTTTTTTTTTTTTTTTGGCTTTCTTAGACTTCCTCCAGTTGAAAATGAAAGCAGTTGTACTTGTCTGGTGAAAATGATTATTTTGGGTTTAATTCATGTATGATGGGAGAATGGTGCGTCCATGGTTGATATTTGAGCAAGGTATAATATAAAAATTGATGGAATAAGAGGAAAAGATCTGGATGCTAACTCTGGTATTGCTGTTTACTAGCTGTCATCTTGGGTTAACAGTTGGCATCATCTTTCTTATCTGAAAGTTGGGGATGGCAAAGGGTGGAGTGAAGCTAATTGCTTTGCCCTATTCCCACTCTTAGGTTTTGTCATACTACTACAAGTTCATCCTTGTGTTCCTTGGTAAATTTGGCTAAATTTCTAGACTACATGGAAACTTCCAGATTTTTTTTTTTTTTTTTGATTAAATAGACCCTTTAAGGCCATCTCTGAAAGAGGCTTGATTTTCTTTTAATCTGTAAGTTCTTTCAGATCCCCTCCCTTCAAGGTTCTGTTGATGTTGAGTCACTAAGTTGTGTCCAACTCTGGGACCTCATGTATTGTAGCACGCCAGGCTTACCTGTCCTCCACTCTCTCCCGGAGTTTGCTCAGATTCATGTCCATTGAGTCAATGATGCTGCCTAACCATCTCATCCTCTGTTGCCCCCTTCTTCTTTTCCTTCAGCATCAGGGTCTTTCCACTGAGTTGGCTCTTCACATCAGGTGGCCAAAGTATTGGAGCTTTAGCAACAGCCCTTCCAATGAATATTCAGGGTTGATTTCCTTTAGGATTGACTATTTTGATCTCCTTGCTGTCCAAGGGACTCTTCAAGAAATCTTCTCTAGCACCACGGTTCAAAGCATAAATTCTTTGGCACTCAGCCTTCTTTATGGTCCAAATCTCACATCCTTACATGCCTACAAGAAAAACCGTGGCTTTGACTCTATGGATCTTTGTCCACAAAGTGATATCTCTGCTTTTTAATAAACTGTCTAGGTTTGTCATAGCTTTCCTTTAATTTCATGGTGTAGTCATCATCTGCAGTGATTTTGGAGCCCAAGAAAAATAAAATCTGTCACTGCTTCCACTTTTCCCCCTTCTGTTTGCCAAGAAGTGATGAGACCACATGCCATAATCTTTGTTTTTTGAATGTTGAGTTTCAAGCTAGCTTTTTCACCCTCCTCTTTCATCCTCAGCAAGAGGGTCTTTAGTTCCTCTTCACTTTCTGCTGTTAGAGTGGTATCATCTCCATATCCGAGGTGGTTGTTGTTTCTCCTGGCAATCTTGATTCCAATTTGTGAATCATCCAGCCTGGCACTTCACATGATGTACTCTGTGTAAAAGTTAAATAAGCAGTGTGACAGTATGTAGCCTTGCCATACTCCTTTCCAACTTTGAACCAGTCAGTTGTTTCTTGTCTGGTTCTAACTGTCGCACGGGAAATGATAGCAATTGTATGGTAGTTTGAACATTCTCTGACATTGGCCTTCTTTGGAATTGGAATGAAAACCTTTCCCAGTTCTGTGGTCACTGCTGACTTTTCCAAATTTGCTGACATACTGAGTGCAGCACTGTAACAGCATCACCTTTGGGGATATTAAATATCTCAACTGGAATTCCATCACCTCCACTAGCTTTGTTCATAGTAATGCTTTCTAAGGCCCACTTGACTTCACACTCTAGGATGTCTGGCTCTAAGTGAGTGATCACACTATCATGGTTATCTGGGGCATTAAGACCTTTTATGTAGAGTTCTTCTATATATACTTGCCACCTCCTCTTAATGTCTTCTGCTTCTGTTAGGTCCTTACCATTATCTGTTCTTTATCCTGCCCATCCTTGCATGAGATGTTCCCTTAGTATCTCTAATCTTCTTGAAGAGATAGCTAGTCTTACCCATTCTGTTGTTTTCCTCTATTTCTTAGCATTGTTCATTTAAGGAGGCCTTTTTGTCTTTCCTTGCAGTTCTCCGGAGTTCTGCATTCAGTTGGGTATGTCTTTCCCTTTCTCCATTGCCTTTTGCTTCTCTTCTTTCCTCAACTATTCGTAAAGCCTCCTCAGACAACCACTTTGCCGTCATGGCATTTCTTTTTTCTTTGGGATGGTTTTAGTCTCTGCCTCCTATACAATGTTATGAACTTCCATCTATAGTTCTTCAGGCACTCTATCATATTTAATCACTTGAATTTATTCATTATCTCCACTGTATAATCCTAAGGGATTTATTTAGATCACAGTGAATTGCCTAGTGGTTTTCCCCACTTTCTTCAGTTTAAGACTGAATTTTGCAATAAGGAGCTCATGATCTGAGCCACAGTCAGCTCCAGGTCTTATTTTTACTGGCTGTATGGAACTTCCCATCCTTGGCTGCAAAGAACATAATCAGTCTGACTTCAGTATTGTAGAGTCATCTCTTGGGTTGTTGGAAAAGGATGTTTGCTATGACCAGTGTGTTCTCTTGACAAAACTCTGTTAGCCTGTGCTCTGCTTCATTTTGTACTCCAACGCCAAACTTGCCTGTTATTCTGGGATCTCTTGACTTCTTTTTGCATTCCAATCCCCTATGATGAAAAGGATTTTTTTTTTTTTTTTTGGTTTTAGTTCTAGAAGGTCTTGTAGGTCTTCATAGAATTGATCAACTTCAGCTTCTTTGGCATCAGTGGTTGGGGCATAGACTTGGATTACTGTGATGTTGGATGGTTTGCCTTTGAAATGAACTGAAGTCATTCTGTCATTTTTGAGATTGCACCAGAGTTCTGCATTTCTGAGTCTTGTTGACTATGAGAGCTATTCCGTTTCTTCTATGGGATTCTTGCCCGAAGGTAGATGTAATTGGTCAGTTGCATTAAATTCGCCCTTTCCTGTCCATTTTAGTTCACTGATTCGTAAGTTGTCAATGTTCACTCCTGCCATCTCCTTTTTGACCACTTCCAATTTACCTTGATTCATGGACCTAACATCAGGGTCCTATGTAATACTGTTCGTTACAGCATACGACATTACATTTACCACCAGACACATCCACAAAGATATCAGCCCATCCTTTTCTTAACCCTTACATCCAAGATTAATGAAGCACTGTACTTGGGCCCCCTTTAATCTTAGGAAGACCAATTTTTTGTTTGTTTGTTTGTTTGTTTAGGGCTCAAGCCCATCCCTTGGGATTTCTGGATGAGATTGGAGCCTCTGCTTCACCACTCCAAAAAGTTTTCCATGGCTTTACCCAAGGGGCACTTGCCTACAGCACCTCTGTCCCCCATCCAGTCTACCCTGAACCATCTTGTCCTGTTCCTTGACCTTCCTCCTTGTTCTCTGCCTGACACCACTGTAGTATTTTAATTTAGTTGTGGCCATAATGAATGTTTAATTTCAAATTTTAAACTTCATATTGTTTCTCATTCGTATCTTCATGTTATCATTTTTAAAGTGGTTGAGACTATTTTGTGTGTCTTAATTTACTCTTGTCTGATTTTCCCCATCATTAGTTATCAAATAGGATCTGCTGCTGCTACTTCTAAGTCGCTTCAGTCGTGTCCGACTCTGTGTGAGCCCCATAGACAGGCTCACCTGTCCCTGGGATTCTCCAGGCAAGAACACTGGAGTGGGTTACCCTTTCCTTCTCCAGTACATGAAAGTGAAAAGGGAAAGTGAAGTCGCTCAGTCGTGTCCGACCCTCAGTGACCCCATGGACTGCAGCCTTCCAGGCTCCTCCATCCATGGGATTTTCCAGGCAAGAGTACTGGAGTGGGGTGCCATTGCCTTCTCCAAAATAGGATCTAGTGTTTTAAAATCTGCTCTTAGAGAATACAATGTATTATGCATCTTCATACAGCCTAACCTTTTGCTCCATTTGTCTTCTTGACTTAGATTCTCAGGGTTGACATTTTTTTAATTGAAGTTTAGTTGAATTACAATGTTCAGTTTTTGATATACAGCAAAGTGATTCAGCCATACATTTATGTGTATATATATACATTTTTATATTCTTTTCCATTATGGCTTATCATAGAATAGTGAGTATAGTTCCCTGTGTTACGCAGTAGGACCTTGTTGTTTACCCATTCTATATGTAATATCTTGCATCTACTAACCCCAGACTCCTCCTCCACCCCTCCTTGAGCCCCCCCCCCACCCCACCACCCCGCCACCGGCAACCACAAGTCTATATCCACGAATCTGTTTCTGTTTTGGAGATAGTTTCATTCAAATTCTCAGAATTGGGAGTCTGACTAAGCGGTACTTTGGTAGTATCCTTGTTCCATTTTAGATGTGGGTTTTGGGTTTTTTTTTTGACAAAATAAAGAGATCACTTTAGCCCATTACATTCTGTCTTTAAAACTTACAAGTATTTAAGAATTTAGCACCTATAGTTAAACATATGAATTTTAGTCTCTTTCTAGGGCTCTCCTCAATACTGAAATAATTTTGGTGGGAGGAATATTTTGCAACCTGAAATATCTCAGGTTGCAGTACTTTTCAGCCAGCTCTTACCTGAATTTCTCCTTGGATTCTTCTACTGTAAAGTCTTATAGTGTAAGCATTTTCACATTTTTGTAGCCCATTGTAGGTGCTTCCTGCTCTGCTATGCCTGTGCATGCTCTAGGCTTTGCTTTCTTTCATATGATGTGCACAGCTAACTTCAGGTTCTAAGTCTAAATTAATTACTACTTAACTCAGGCAACAGGTATATTGTTCAGATTCCCGCATGCTCTTTGCCCACCATAAGTATATCTTGGGTTCCCTATTATGTTTCTGGTTAGCACACTGGACAGGAAACGAGCTAGCCACTGTACCTGTGACCAGGGTTAGAGTCTCTCTGCTTATCTGAAAAAACAGTTCTTTGGCTTGCCAGCTGTGGCCAGAACTCTGCTACCATGTCCTTGGAGGCCACCTCCCCACTCCTTGCCCCAAAAGCTTCCCCAGTCCAATCAGCTCAAGATAAGCAGGACAAAATAGGAAACCTCTTCTATGAGGCCCAGGGCTGCTCTCTACCTGTGTTTGTATCAGATGTCTGATTTTTCTCCCTGTAGAAATGAAACAGGTTGAAACTGTGCTTTTTGTCAGATTTAGATGGCACTTTGCACCTAACAAGGCTTCATGTTTATAAATAGGAAGTACTTAAAGTGAGAGCTACTAAAGAAGCTTTTCGATCTGTTTTCTCCACGTGTTTGGGAGGTGGATAAATGTTAAGTAGCTCATACAGTGTGGTATAGTGGAATGGAAGTTAAGTGGCAGTTGTATGTGGTGTTAAGCAACAGTGGAAGGCCACAGGTAAGACATTTCTTCTCCATCGTCACCTAGGACACCTAGATGGGTAACCTAAGCACAGAGGTGCCTTTTGATGTGTTTTCATCTTGAGTCTCTGAAGGTGAACTTTTGTGCAACACAGGAGTAAAAATGTTGAAACCAGGACTCTGGTGCAGTAGCCCCGATGAAGTCACCAGAGTTCCTGTAGCAATTGAATTGTTTGCAGGTCATAAAATTAGGATATGACTCTTGGCAAATATTTATTTAGTGAGAAGTGTAGGTGTGCACAGACAGACTCGCTCCTTCATCATGGAGTATTTCCTTCTGAAGTTCATTAGTCCCTGACTCCAGGACACACCATGATCTCATGGGAGTGGCACAGACCATAAATGTCATAGGATCTGAGTTCAAGCCACAGTTTGGCTAGTTCTCTACTAGTTGGAGGACTTTAGGCGCATAAGTCACCTGTGGGACCAGAGGTGTTCTTCCTATATAATTAAAAAGAGTTGGAGGAAGTGTTGGATTGGGTAATTTATAAGGATCCTTTTAGCTTTAAAATCTCTGATTAGAGTTTCTAAATTCCATTTTACCTCTTTTGATAGTTACTCATTTAACTAGACTTTATAGAAAATTGTAAATAAATGAACTCATACATATACATGTGTGCATACATAAACACACTCTATATTTCCATAACACAGACAAAATAATTATTCATGTTTTGGAGTCTTTTTCCTTCATAGATATGTAAGGATGTATAAAATATAGCATGTACATGTACTTCAAAATTGAAACCATGCCGTATATACATTTTCATAAAACAACTTTTGTTTCATTTAGCATTGTATCATAATTGTTGTCCCATGTTGTCTGAATAGTGCTTAGAGCTTTTATGCAAAACCAGATTCCCTTGGTCATTTCTGCAGTTTCGGCTGAATTTTCCATATTGGAGGCAACATTATTGACACTTGCCAAGCTAAATACACTTAGCTTGTGAACATCCTGTAAGTATAAACAGCCATTCTCTGCCAATCCAAAGACAAACAGCGTGGAATACCCCAGAGCGCTCTGTGCTTTTTTGCTGCCCACTGCAAGTGAAGAAGTCAGAGTGGGCATAGCCAGGGGTCAGACTGAGGTTGACAGATTACCCCTGAAACACTGCATATGCACGGTGACCCATCAGGGTCTCAGATGAGCTCCACAAATAGTGTTCATTTGTGCACAACCAGGTGAACTAGGGCTGTTGCTGGGCAAAGTGGTAAAGGAGGTGAACTTGGTGACCAAGGTCTTCTTTCCTGTGCCCTGCCCCACGCCCACATCTCCTTCCCTTTGACCCCGCTTCTCCTCCCTCAATTGTCTCTGTCTCCTCTGTGGGTCTGCTGCATTTTGTTCATGCTGCAGATAAGTTCCTGTCTCATGTTAACTGTAAGTTTATCATGGTAGTTGTTGGGTGTGGGGAGGGGCAGAGTGGGTTGTAAGAAGTAAGAAATTGTCTCCCTACTTTCTACATGGATGAATTTCCAAGTAGGAAGATAATCTTAGCTACGGTTAGAAGAACATGTGAAGATAAACTACTGCTCAACACTTGAAAATCATATTCCGCTATTTTTTTTGTGCTTACATGTAGTATTTCAGCTATATTACACATCATGTAAGTTTTGATGGATTTACCTGAAACTTAAACCCCAGGGAGACTATGTTAGGAGATACTGCATTTGGTGGAAAGTTTTATTACATTACTAGACGAGCTTTGAGGCCGCTTCTAATTCTGAAATTCTGTGATTTATAGCATTGTTCCTATGGAGAATGCATTCCAAGTTCAAACAGCTGAGTCTTGGATCTCAGATCCTTTAAGAGTTGTGGACACTCATAATAAAATCATCTCTAAATATTCAAGTAGGTGTATGTAGTTCAGTTTATGTGTAGATAATGGTAGTAGAACTTTTGTTTGAGCCTGCATTGTATGCCAGATACTATAATCAGAGTCTCCATATGCGTTCCTTTGTTCTCCACACAGTGGTTCTTTGAGGTGGGACTTATGATTTCCACTGTACAGACGGAGAAGCTGAGGCCCAGCAGAGCCAACATGTGACTGGCTGCAGATCTGTCCAACTCCAAAGCTTGTGACCTTTGTTTTTTGGTGCCTGATGCCTCCCCACCATCTGCTAGTGAACCGTTCCTCTTTCAGCTTCGCCCCCAAGATCCTTCCACAAGAAAGATAAAAGTCAGTTCTTTTCAATGTATCTATTTTAAAGCAGTATTATTCCCTTTGAGAGACTCAAAACATGGATTTCCTTAGATGGAGTCGTATACCATGACGGATCTTTGCTGTTGCCTAGTGAGGGTGAATGGCCAGTTGATCTGGTCTCAGGGGCCTGTTGAAAGAGTAGCCTTAGAACATTTTTTAAAAATACTTGTTTATTTGACTGCACCAAGTCTTAGTTGTAACATGCGAATCTTTGGTTGCAGCATGTGAACTCTTAGTTGTAGCCTGTGGAATCTAGTACCCTGAGCAGGGATTGAACACTGGGTCCCTTGCATTGGGAGCACAGAGTCTTAGCCATTGGACCACCAGAGAAGTCCCAGGAAGTCTTTTATACAGAGTAACGCTCAACTATCCAATTATAAGCTTCAAATACACACACTAAAATTGGTGGAGAGAATGGAGTAGTCAAAAATGATGGATAGCTGGTCTATCCCTTTTTAAAAACATATTTATTCAATTACACTGTTAACATACATCTATCTTGAAATCGAAGCCAGGATATTCATTTGTTTGTTCATTCACTTCTCAGCCTTAGGACTTTACTGAACTCCCTATGTACCAGAGTCTATGCTAGGCCCCAAGGGACCCAAAAGCAAATGAGACATAGTCTTTGCCTTCATGGAGCTTGAAACTTAGTGGACGCAGACCCAGAAACATCTTTTAAAATTATCTTGATTTTAAATGAACTCTTATCAATGTAGGGCATATAGATACCTTGTATAGCATGTATTTGGTAACAGTATTTCCTATAACATAAAGATTTGGCCTTTGTCTGTCGATTTGCTAACACACACAGATAATGATGCTGAAACTGTTGACTTTGCACATTTGCTTGACCAAAGTGCCAGTTTATTGAAGATGAGCTGTTTCATGTTTTACTACTCTGCATTCTGTGATATCCTTCTGGTGACCCAAGACACAGAGAGAATGAATGGGAGGGAGTTAGATAGGCTGCCATCTTGGGACTGATATCCTTGGTTTACTGCTGGGTGTGAGTTGAGGCTCTGGCTTCATAGCTCAGTCTCAGTGGAAGGAATCCTATTAGAGTGGTGTCTCAGGAGAAGACTTGTGAGGCTCCAAGTTGGGAACTCAGTCAGAGCCTATTTTATGTGAATTAGTGCTGAGCATGGTGGTGGCTCCTGGTATCAGACATCCCTTCCTGACCCATGTGTGTGTTTGGAAGAGGAGAAGGGTGTAAGGAGATGGTCAGCAGATCCGTAGCCTCGGTTGCTGTGGCTGCTGCAGACTCTTTATGGGCCTGCCAAGGACATAGGGTGTTCAACTGCCAAGTCACTTCAGTCTTGTCCGACTCTGTGCGACCCCATAGATGGCAGCCCACCAGGGTCCGCCATCCCTGGGACTCTCCAGGCAAGAACACTAGAGTGGGCTGCCATTTCCTTCTCCAATGCACGAAAGTGAAAAGTGAAAATGAAGTCGCTCAGTCGTGTTCGACTCTTAGCGACCCCATGGACTGCGGCCTACCAGGCTCCTCCGTCCATGGGATTTTCCAGGCAAGAGTACTGGAGTGGGGTGCCACTGCCTTCTCCGAGGGTGTTCAAGGGGGAACCCAGAACCCATAGGGATCTTCATGTTCAAGATGGGACACAGTGGACTTCTTTTGTGGAAAGTATATTTGCCATGTGCTGTGCTGCCACAGAGTGGTTTCATGTGTAATGTGCCTGCAACAGTAGATTTCATGGGCTACTATCAAAAACCAACTTTGTCTAGTCTCCTACTCTCCCATTAAAATGTATTCAGTGGAAACCATTTCCCCTGTTTCTGGATGAAAACATATCCCATGACTATTCCGATTATTCTTACATAATAAAAAGTTTCAGTGTAATGTGCCAAATACTGAAAATGTCTAGTAACATGTCACAGTCAAAGCTCCCAACTTCCAACTTTATTTCTACTTATACCCACTCTCCTACTTCCAGCAAGGGCCTGTTGGAGGGAGAAAGGGCTGGGGTTAGATACGTTCCCCTTGCTTACTCAGTAGCTCTTGCTTCTGGCTTTGGGAGAAGTGTGGGCAGGACAGGAAGGGGTGCAGGAAAATTTTGACTAGCAGGGTGCATCACAGGAGAGCTGTCTTTTGTGTTGTGAGTGTTTAGAATCTATTCTTTGTCTGGGAGGATGCCTTGTGGGTTCTTCAGAAATATCCTCAGGAATAAAGATATTCTTCAGAAATGTCCCCTCTATGTGAACCTCTCCCCTCCAGTTTCCTTGATGTGACCACCTGTCCTTTCATAGTCTCCCTGGTCCGTGTGGACTCCATCTTCTGGGTTCCTCTGCTGTGCAGGAGATGGCCCTTGTTGGGCAGAAGCTGAGAAGATGGTGCCAGACGTGTTCTCAGGGTGTGGTCCACATCTGGTCCTTGGGAAAGACTCACACATCTTGGATCCCGCAAACTTGAGAACTGCAGGCTCATCCCAGTGCAACTGTTATTTCCTCGGCTTGTCCATCAGCATCCCGCCAGCCTACTTCTTGTCCTTTTGCTTAGGCAGACGTCACCAACAAGGTCACTGTGTCTCCCATGTTGCAGGAGTCTTCTGCTCTCCTGCTAGTCCTGTGAGGCCCCTGACTAGACTAGCAAGGGGAGGGCCCGGACTCCTGCCTCTTCCAGAGAAGAACCGCAGCCTGCTTGCTTTAACTGTTCCTTCCTTAGTTTAGCTGCCAACAGCCTGACCTCGCTGTGGGTGAGGAGCTCAAGATTGGTGACAATGGTTTGGGGCCACTGTCCTTTGAAGGATTGCATCCAGGGCTGGCACTTCATTTTGGAGTCTAGTATCTAGTCTATCTTAGTGGTTGCCATGTCCGTCTTGACATCCTGTTAACACTCTTTTGGAAGGCACTGCTTACCATACTCCTCATTTTGCCGTAGTCTCTTCCTCTCTCTCTTTTTCCTCAAAAATGTTATTGAAGAGAAATAACAGTAGATGGACAAGTAGATTATAGCGTACAACAAATTCTTCAGATGCGTAGTTCAGTGTTTCAGTGTTCTTCTCAGCTTGTGTCTTTACATTCTAGTTAATCAAAGTGTTCATAACCGATTCTCAGTGCAGAGAAGGTCAGTTCAACTGGGTTCTCTCTCTTTCTCACCTACCCCTCACCAACCCCCCCGCCAACCTTTCTCTCTCTCTCTTTTTTCTCCCTTTCCCTCTCCCCCTACTGCACTCTTTTTTTTTTTTTTGTAGTTATTTGGCATAAACAAAGGGATTTTCTAAGCCATTTATTTATGTGGATCAAGCAACTAACACTTTCACTTACTTAAATAAAACAGGTAAGGACTGTTGTCCTTCATGGTGCTTCCAATTTGATGGGAGTGAAGTGAAAGTTGCTCAGTCATGTCCGACTCTCTGCCACCCCATGCACTATGTAGTCCGTGGAATTCTGCAGGTCATTATACTAAAGTGGGTATTCAAAGAAGTCCCCTTCTCCTACCAGGCTTCTCTCTATATATATGTCTGTGTGTGCTAAGTTGTGTCTGACTCTGTGACCTTTTGGACTGTAGCCCACCAGGATCCTCTCTCCATGGAATTCTCCAGGCAAGAATACTGGAGTGGGTTGCCATTCCCTTCTCCAGGGGATCTTCCCAACTCAGGGATCAAACCCAGGTCTCCCACATTTCAGGCAGATTCTTTACCGTTTGAGCCACCAGGGAAGCCCCCCCCCACAACTCCATTTATTTAGTTCAGTTCAGTTCAGTCACTCAGTCATGTCTGACTCTTGCAACCCCATGACTGCAGTATGCCACGCTTATCACCAACACTCGGAGCTTGCTCGAACTCATGTCCATTGAGTTGGTGATGCCATTCAGCCATCTCATCCTCTGTTGTCCCCTTCTCCTCCTGCCTTCAGTCTTTCCTAGCATCAGGGTCTTTTATTTTTTTTTATTTTTTTTATTTTTTTGAGGGTCTAATGCAATCTTAACATGCATTTCTTTTTTTTTTTTTTTTTAAACTTTACATAATTGTATTAGTTTTGCCAAATATCAAAATGAATCCATCACAGGTATACATGTGCATCAGGGTCTTTTAATATGTCAGTTCCTTGCATCAGGTGGCCGAAGTATTGGAACTTCAGTTGGTGTTCACTAAGTATTTGTTGAATAAATGAGTGAAGGCACAAATAATCAAGCCAACTAAATCATTTCCCCAAGCCTCTTTTCTTTTGTGTGAACTCTTAACATCCAGGGACTTGGTGGCATGGTATGCACGGTGGAGTTTATGAAGTGCTGATGGCTTTACTTTTGGTCTGCTTTTCACTGTTGTCCCCTTCACTCCCACTTTTCTAACAGGAACTTTGAGGCAGGCAGGGCTGAGTGGGGCTACCTCCCCGTTTAACAGATAGCCACACGAAGGAGGAGGTGTTGCTGGGAGGTCACTGAAGGGGTTACTGGCCAGCATGGCCAGAGATCAGCCCTGTCAGCTCTCTCCTGGGCTTGTCCCTGTCATCAGTGCTATGGCCTGGCTCACCACTTCTCCGTCACACAGAGGTGTCAGGAGTCCAGCCGCCATTTGGAATGGAAATGCTAGTTCCCTGGGCAGAATCTATCCTGCAGGGTGCAGAGCAAGAGAATCTAAGAGTCAGTGCTATGAATGTGGGATGCTTAAAGATGGCCTGTCCCCTGCCCAACCTCAGCCCACACTGTTGGGGCCTCCTGGGCCTGCCTCCCCAGGGAACAGTAGCAACTGGATTCTGAAGGACGGTAGTGGGCTTGAACTAGGCTTGGCGATCGCCTTAGCTTTCATCCTTTCCCTGGCTGCTCAATAGACTGCCCTGACCCCGGCCACAGTCAGCTTTACATTCTTCCTTTGACAAGTTTTCCACCGCACAGGGCCCCTGGGGCAATCCAGACTCCCTGAGGCAACAACCTTGAGGTGCTCACTTCAGGAGGAGGAAGGCTTATCTCCTACGAGCACATTCTTCTAGTCTGTCCTCGCTGGTTATTATCACATCAGAACTGCAGCTCTTGACATTTGCTGCTTAATTACTGTCTGTTGACTGAACAGTAATAGACCACCAGTTTCTTTGGTTAGTTATTACTGCCATGTCATGTTTTTTTAAAACACACACTGCAACATGGCAGTATTTTACTTGATGCTGTCTTTTTTATGAGTATCATTATGTACACTAACAATAATGCCTTGCATGTGAAAGATGTTTCCGAGTTAGAGCATTTTCATTTTATTATCTCATTTGTCTTTTAGGAAAATCCAAGTAGGCAACTTATTTTAGGAGAGTGGGAGGTAAAGTTTTTATTCTAGGTATTACTTTACTATGAATTTTGGCATAATTATTTTTACACTAGTAGGGGAAAAAAAGTGAATTAAAAAATTTTATGACCTCTAGTTCTGGAAGACTTCTTATCAAAGTCTAAAAGGTAGAGTAGTAGAAGACAGCTTCTGTCCAGGGTCATAAAAAAAAATAGATCATAGTTTTTTTTGGCTAGGAATTGATCCAGAATATGGTTTAACACTATATCATAAAGAAATGAGTTGTCTACTCCAGAGTTTGCTTAGCACAGAGGTCTCTGATTATTCTGTGTTCATACTGAAGTGAAATTCACATAACAGAAAATTAACCACATTAAAGAAAAAAACAGAGGCCACCACTCTATTTAATTGTAAAATATTTTCATCACTTTATAATAAAACCTCATATCACTAAGCAGTCACTCCCCATTCTCCACTCCCTATACCCAGCTGCTGCTGCTAAGTCGCTTCAGTCGTGTCTGACTCTGTGCGACCCCATAGATGGCAGCCCACCAGGCTCCACCGTCCCAGGATTCTCCAGGCAAGAACACTGGAGTGGGTTGCCATTTCCTTCTCCAGTGCATGAAAGTGAAAAGTGAAAGTGAAGTTGCTCAGCCGTGTCTGACTCTCAGCGACCCCATGGACTGCAGCCTACCAGGCTCCCCCGTCCATGGGATCCTCCAGGCAAGAGCACTGGAGTGGGGTGCCACTGCCCTCTGTGCCCTATACCCTAGACAACCAGTAATCTGCTCTCTGTTTCTATGGATTTAACTATTCTGGATGTTTCAAACAAATGGAATCATATAGTATGTGTCCTTTTGGGTCTGGCTTCTTTCACTTAGCTTGTTTTTAAGCTTCATCCATGTTTTAGCATGTATACATGCTTCATTCCTTTTAAAGGCTATATACCCAGTATTTTTAATATGACAAAATTTCTGGGGTTACAAAAACTATAGTATCCACCCACATGTAGACCCAACATATCCTTCCCTCCATTGGCAATAACTTCCTCTCACCATAAGCTTGGCATTTTAGTCCATAATTACAAATCCTGAAGGAACATGTGCAGTTAAAATTTTAATCATTGCTTGTTACTTAATATTTGGGGGAAAAGACTGTAGGCTCTTCTATGAAAGGATTATGGGTAGTTCTTTGTACTATTTAAGATACCTCCAAAGGGGATAAGAAATGATCACTAAATAATGTAAAGAAAATAATGAGTTAATGCAAATACCTTTGAGATCCTCACATCATGGAAGTTTGTGCTTTCATGATTTTCACTGATTGTGCCTGGAGCATATGTGGAATTTTAGTATTTTTTGCATTATTCGCTACTTGGAGCTTGAGACTTGCTAGTTTAAGATTATTTGTTCAGGTTTCCTAAGTGGCATAAAGATAAGAAATTGAATTCCAGAGATGAATAGAATTGAATTTAAATCCCACCTTGACTGCTTGATAGCCTTTTGTCCTTGGGCACAGGATTTAAAAGTCCATCATGGATAAAATGTGAGTGTAGTATCTACTTGTGGTAGGCTGGAAAATGGCCCTCCAAAGATGCTCATGCCCTCATCCCTACAATCTATAAATGCTACTTTATTTAAAAGAGAAGAGTCTTTGCAGATGTGATTAAGGATGTGCTTTGGGGGGCTGCACTGGGTCTTCTTCTGGGCCCTCTGTGGTGCACAGGCTCAGTTGCCCTGCGGCATGTGGGATCTTAGTTCCCCGACCAGGGATCAACCCATGTCCCCTGCATTGCAAGGTGGATTCTTAACCACTGGACCACCAGGGAAATCTTTAAATTAAAGATCTTCAGATGAGGATTTTCATCATCTGGATTATGCTGGATTTCCTAGGCCCTGAATGTCATCACAGTGGCCTAATTAATAAGAGAGAGAGGCAGGGGAGACTACACATAGAGAAACAGAAGACTGTAATGTGAGGATGGAGCCAGAGACTGAAATGATGTGGCCACCAGCCAGGGAGTGCCAGTGCTGGCTGCAACCAGAAGCTGGAAGCAGCAAGGGCTGGATTCTCCCTGAGCGCCTCCCCAGGGAGTCTGGCCCTGCCAACACCTTGATTTCAGCACAGGTATACTAGTTTTGGACTTGGATTTTCAGAACTGTGAAGGAATACATTTCTGTAATTTTAAGCCAGCAAGTTTGTGGTCATCTGTTACAACCTTCTAAGCAAACAAATATACTTCTTTTATGTGGTAACTTATAGCTGCCTATTACTGGCATGTTCTACATAATTGTCCCCCTTCAGTCCTTGTGTCAGTGGTGGTTTTTCTAAAGCTTTAACAGTGGCTAAGAGTTGGAGCTATACAGTAAGGTTTCTCAGCTTTGGCACTGTTGACATTTTGGGCCAGATAATTCTCTGTTGTGGGGCTGTCTTCTGCATTGTAGGAAGTTTTGTAGCATTTCTACCCACCAGATGCCATCAGCACCTTCCCTTCAGTTGTGACAACAAAAAACATCTCCAGACATTGACAAGTAGTACCTGGGAAACAGAACCACTCCCTGTTGGGAACCATGCACCTGGAGTATGACTCCTGGGTTTGATCCCAGCTCCATCACTATGTAACTTTGTAGTCCCAGGCAGGTTAGGTAGCCCCACTGAGCCTCAGTTTCATCATCTATAAAATATTGGGTTGGCCAAAATATTCGTTTGTGTTTTTCTGTAAGATGTTATGAAATACTCGAATGAACTTTTTGGCCAACCCAATAATAATAGTACCTACATCACAGGATGGTTATGAGGTTACTCAACTGATGTGACATATACGAAGGCCTCAAAACAGCACCTGGTACCTAGCAGGTAGGTAGGTGGCTGTGCTCAGTTGTGTCCAACACTTTGCAACCCCATGACTGTAGCCTGCCAGGCTCCTCTGTCCATGGAGTTTTCCAGGCAAAAATACTGAAGTCGGTTACCATTTCCTTCTCTAGGGGATCTTCCCGACCCAGGGATCAAGCCCGTGTCTCTTATGTCTCCTGCATTTGCAGGTACATTCTCTACCCTCTGAGCCATTGATACCTAGTAAAATGTTTAATAATTAAAACACCTATTAATCCATGGTCTGCAATCCTAATTTATTATACAATTTTATCTAGTTTCCTTTGCAGAAATAATGAGTATTTTAAAACATTTCCAAACATTTAGTAACTTCTGTTATAAAGATCAGTGCTTGAAATTAATCATCTATCTTTCATTGCTCCTGCCTTCCGTTGCACTACTCCTCAACCTTGTTCCTAAGTATTGATGAATCAAGGCTTGATTTGCATGCTCTGATCATCTGTCAGTCATGCTAACTCACAGAACTCTTCATATAATTCCATGAATAAGCTGTAGCAACAGGAAAAACCCCCTTCCATCTGTCAGTGATATTTCTATTATTCCATAATTACAGCTTTCTTCTCAGTGACGTAGCTGTGGAATTCACTTATGAATGTGTCAGTGTCTCCATGCAAACGTACGAAATATTTAGCAGCATTTAGCGGGTTTTGGTGAAATGTTAGAAGGTGTTTTGAATAAATACCATCGTCTACTTTTGTAAGGAATAGGAATGAATGTGTTCCAACTGTGGTTTAGGCCATTGTGTTTCTTAGCACAGGGACACAGCAGTGAATAAAACAAAGATTTCCCCATTCTCAGTGAGCTTGCATTCTAGTGCAGAAGAAAAATAATATGCACAGTCCATAAGTCAACTGTGTAGTGTATTGGAGGGTGATGAGAACTGTGGGAAAACAGTCTAGGGTGAGGGGGGTGGGAGTGCTGGAGATGGCCCCCAGGGAAAAGATGCGGTCTTGTGTAGGGCAGAACTATTTCTGAATATTTTCACAGGGATAAATGAAAATGTCTTTGACGTGGATTGAAATCACTGTTGGCGAATGTATTTCTGCTGATGGTGAACAGTTAGAATATCTGAGGAGCTGAGCCTCTGCTCCTTCTCCACAGCACTGCCTGGGAGTGTCTTTCAGAGTTAAGCCATGTGGCTTTTGGTTTATCCCAATTGCCGTGGGAATTTTGGAAAGAAATGGTTCAGGGATAATTCTTGCAGTGCAGGCTCAGGGAAGGACTGTGCCTAGCCAATCAGAGCACTTTTTTTTTTTCCCTTCTCTTACGTCCTTCCCTTACATCTTTTAAATTCTAGCCCTTCACATCTAAAGTGGATGGTTTGGGGGCAAGTCGCTTAATCAAGGCAGGGACTAAATGAAATAACATACTGAAAGTACATAGACCTGTGTCAGGAGCATGAGAAACTCTCAGAAGATGCGGGCACAGGCATACCTTGTTTCATTGCACTTCACTTTATTGTAATTCGAAGATACTGCATTTTTTTTTTAATGAACTGGAAGTTGGTTGCAGTCCTGCATCCAACAAGTCTAGAGGTTATTTTTTTCAGTGGCATTTGCTCATTTTATGTCTTAGATCACATTTTGGTAATTCTTGAAATATTTCACACCTCTAGCAAAAAGATTATAACTGGAGGCTCAGGTGATGGTTAGCATTTTTTAGCAATAAAATATTTGAAAATTAAGATATGTACATTGTATTTTTTTTTACACATAATGCTACTGCACACTTAATGGACTACAGTATAATGTAAATGTAACTCTTATATGCACTGGGAAGCCAAAAAATTCATGTGGCTTTATTGCAGTATTCATTTTGTTGTGGTGTTCTGGGACCGAACCTGTACTATCTCTGAGGTTTGCCTATAGTTGTAATTTTACAGCTAGTACAATAAATATTTCTAAGGTAATATGTAAATATATTCATAGTGTGTATATATTCATAGTGCGTAACTGTAGTGTGTACCTGCATTCAAACATTTCTCTCAAACTCTGTCTGCAAAGTGGGGGTCCTACCTAAAGTGCCTGTGAACTGGCCTCTTGTGAACCTAGGCCCCAAACACACTGCAAGGACTCTGCAGACTCTCGTAAAGGGAGCCTGAAATGAGAGCATAGACGCAGTGAATAATTCAGATAATAAACATCCAGCTGTTGAAAAGATAATTAATTAGTTCTGAAGGATGGTTCTATTGATTGGCTTTTCTAAGTAATTGCGTGGCTTGACACTACTGATAGAGACTTAGATCGGCATTTGTTAAATGATTTTGGAGTTGAATAAGTTGTCCACTTTTGCTGAATGATGTCAGAAGTCTCTCCAGAAATCAAAGGGTTCACCGGGGAAGGGTCGGGGTCAGGAATGGGGTGTGTCTAGGATGTGCTGCCGCACTGCACAGGTTTCGGAACTGGCAGAAGTGGCAGCTGCACGACATTGTGACTGTTCTAAGTGCCACTGAGCTGTCACTTTAAAACGGTTACTTTTATGTTATCTCGATTTCACCTCAGTAAGTTTTTTAAAAATGAAGCTCACTGCCAAATTCCCCATCTCCTTGTCTAGTCTTCAAAAGTTATTAAAGAATATGATAGTCTGACATATATATATATAAATATTTTTATATATAATATGGGCTTCCCTGGTACCCCAGATGGTAAAGAGTCTGCTTGTAATGCAGGAGACCTCGGTTCAATCCCTGGGTTGGGAAGATCCCCTGGAGAAGGGAATGGCTACCCACTCCAGTTTTATTGCCTGGAAAATTCCATGGACAGAGGAGCCTGGCAGGTTACAGTCCATGGGGTCCCAAAGAGTTAGACATGACTGAGTGACTTTCACATATATATATATATATTTATATTTTATATATACATAAATATATATATATATAATGAAATATTGTACCTGTTTGCTAGTTTATAAAATTCAGTTCTTTCTAGCTGTAAAATTTTATGTTGCTGTATTGCTTATTTAGAGGCCAAACGGTATCCCCACAGTATCTGTCATGGTATTCAATATCTTGCCCATAGTAGGTGCCCAGTATCTATAGATTGAATTGAATATATGTTGTTTTCTGTGTTGCTCATAGCTTGTAATGTCACCATTTAAAGTTACTGGAGTTAAACTGTACAATATTAGAGATCTTCAGATTCAGTTTGCTCTAAGATGAGTAACTCTGAGATGAGTAGGCCCAGAGAGGTTAGATCCCTCCCGGAGCCAGGGGGCGGCCAGGAAGATTCGCCACCACTTTTATTAAGATCTGACTGACATACAGCAGTGTATAAATTGAAGATGCACAGCATAATGTTTTGACTTACATGTATTGTGAAATGGTTACTGTGGTAAATTTGTGTCCATTATCCCATATAGATATAAAAAGAAAATTTTTTTTCCTTGTGACTAGAGCTCTTAAGAGCTACTCTTAACAGTTTTCAAATATAACACATTTGAAACACATTTCAAATATAACACATTGCAGTGCTAACTATAATCATGCTGTATGTTATACCCAGTACTTATTTATCTTATAATTGGATGTGTGTGTTTTGACCACCTTCACCCAATTCCTCCTTTTCCTGTCCCCTACCTCTGGTAAACACAAATATCATTTTTTTCCTTTGTTTTTTTTTCTTTTAGATTCCACATATATGTAAGATCTATAGTACTTTTCTGTCTCTGTCTGACTTTTCACTTGGCATAAAGCCTTCAAGGCTCATTCATGCTGACACAGATGGCATGATTGCTTCCATTTTTATGGTTGAATAATATTCCATTGTGTGTATGTGTGATGTGTATCACAAGTTCTTTATCCATTCATCCATCAGTTCACTCCTTAGGTTGTTATCATGTTTTGGCTACTGTGAATAATGCTGCTGTGAACACAGGGGTGCAGATATATCCTCACCATTGTGGGATTTTTAAAATTTAACTTTTTATTTTATATTGGAGTATCACTGACTTACAATATTGTGTTAGTTTCAAGTGTACAGCAAAGTTATTTAGCTATGTATATCCATTCTTTCTCAGGTTCTTTTCCCATATATGTTATTACAGAATATTGAGTAGAGTTCTCTGTGCTCTACAGTAGGTTCTTGTTGGTTGTCTGTTTTCTATATAGTAGTATGTGTATACTTCTGTGGAGCTCCAAACTTCTAATTTATCCCTCCCCTCTACCTTTCCCCTTTGATAACTGTAAGTTTGTTTTCAAAGTCTGTAGGTCTGTTTCTGATTTGTAAATAAGTTCATTTGTATCATTCTTTTAGAGTCCACATATAAATGATATCATATGGTATTTGTTTTTCTCTAATTTCATTTAGTGTGATCATCTCTAGGTCCATCCACGTTGCTGCAATTGGTGCTATTTCATTCTTTTTTATACCACGTCTCCTCTATTCATTCCTCTGTTGATGGACATTTGGGTTGCTTCCATGTCTTGACTATTATGAGTAGTGCTGCAGTAAACATTGGGGTGCATGTATCTTTTTGAATTATGTTTTTTTGCATATATATGCTCAGGGATTGCTGGTAAACACAGTGATTTCATTTCCTTCAGTTATATTCTCAGAAGTGGAATTGCTGGATCATGTGGTAACTGTTTTTAATTTTTTGAGGAACCTCCATGCTGTTTTCCATAATGGTTGCAACAATTTGCAATCCCATCAACAGTGTGTGAGGACTCGCTTTTCTCCCAGGATATTGTACTTCAACTTAACACTTAGAAAAATCGTATGTAGGTAATTCATTCAGCCATAAACATTGGAATATGGTTTGGTTTCCTTTTTTTTTCCTTTTCTCTTCCCTCTTTCCTTCCTTCCTTCCCCTCTTCCTCTCTCCTTTTGTAAAAGATTCATGTGACCTGATACTGTAGAAGAATTGTTTCCATGAACAGAACACCTAGCTTTCATTCTTTCTGTTTGCTACTAGTCTCCAGTGAGTGTTTTCGCCAGTTCGTCTTCCCTGGGTTTCTCTTACCTCACCTATCCAATGGGGAGAATAGTGCTTTTCCTGCCGTAAGGGTCAGGGACCAGACTCGGTGTGCTTTTGAAGCTTCGTTTGATTTTACATCCAAATCCTGTGATTAGTTGGGTTTTCTTTGAGCTGATTCAAAAGATGAGGGACTGTTGCAGGTTCTGTTTATAACTAGTCTTCATACTATCCTTAACCATTTTTCATACTGTTTTCATGATAGTACTTGAGAAAGAATATAGGAGGAATGGATTTTGCTGTGTAAAGGGTAGAAAAGGGTCCTATCTGAGTGCAGACAAAGATTCTATTGTATGTTAATTTGAGTGTGATGAAGTGTGGTTGGCTGAGATTAGAAAGTTGGAAAGGGTTGTTTGTAAGAAGCAGGATCATAGGCCCATGGGACACAAAAATGAGGCTGGCAAACTGTGTCCAAAACAAACAAGGTAGTGTTTTTTTTTTGGTTTGGTTTGCTTTTGGCTTTTAGGGAAAATAAAGGAGGAAACAAGACATTTTTTAAAAAAAGTGAAAAAGCCCCGGGAGAGCAGGCAGGAGGAGACAATGTGGAAAAGCAAATGGGCAGTAAAAGAAGATAAAACCTCTAGTAACCTCACAATTTAGAATAACCAATTTTAATAATTTTGGTATGTTACCTTCAATCTTTTCTACTTCCAATCACTGCAGTTCTTAAAAACATAATCATAGCAGGTATTCTGCTTTAGAATATGCTTTGTAAAAAGTTAGGATGAAGACAGAAAAAAAGAACCAAACAACAACAAAAGTTAAGCTGACTTGAAATATATTTTCTGTCTCTAAATAGTCTCTAATAATATTATTAATCATTGCACCTTTTAATGAATATAGCATAATGTATACAAATTACTAGTGTCAGAAATGTATTTTAGTTATTATGTAAGTATGCTTTAAACATACACAGTCATTTCTGTGGGATAAATTCCTGGAAATGAAATTACTGAATCAGTGAGTGTTACAGAATGTTAGGGTTTTTAAATATGCATTGCCAAATTCCTCTCTTAAAAGACGATAGAGAGGTGTGGATCTATAGATTCACACCAGCAGTGGGAGTGGCCAACAGCCTCCTTCCTTAAAAACATTGGATGTGATCACTTTTTTAAAGTCTTTGATACATTAATGTTGAAAACATGATATCATGTTTTAATTTGCACATATTTGCTTTTGTATATGTTTGAATTTTTTGTTTGATTGTTTTTTGTAAATTGTTTTAAGTCTCTTGCCTATTTTTAAAAGCAAGACTTTTAATCTATTCTCAAGAACGCTCTTGGTTAAGCTTATTATCTCCCTTTCTGCCATTTTGTTGTCGTTGTTCAGTCTCTAAGTCATGTCTGACTCTTTCCGATCCCATGGACTACAGCACACCAGGCTCCTCTGACCTTCACTATCTACCAGAGTTTGCTCAAGTTCATGTCCATTGAGTCAGTGATGCTATCTAACCATCTCATCCTCTGCTGCCCGCTTCTCCTTTTGCCTTCAATCTTTCCCAGCTTCAGGGTCTTTTCCAATGAGTTTCTATGCATCAGGGGGCTGAAGTTTTGGAACTTCAGCTTTAATTGACTGGTTTGATCCCCTTATAGTCCAAGGGACTCTTAAGAACCTTCTCCAGCACCACAATTTGAAAGCATCAGTTCCTCGATGCTCAAACTTCTTTGTGGTCCAACTTTCTGCCATGTTCTGCAAATATTTTAATTCACCTTCCTTTCAGTTTTGTGCTTGGTGGTTTTATTTTTCTTAAAGATTAACATTTTTATGCTATCAAATCTAATATTTTTCTGTGATTTTGGTCTAGGTATTAGGCTTAGATAGCTCTTTCCCACCCCATTATTGTAAAAATATTACCTTAATTTTCTTTTGTGATTTCCTTTTTCATATTTAAATTTTACTGCATCCAGAATTTATTTGTGTGCAAGGTAAGAGATGGGGATCCAAGTTAATCTTCCAAAAGTGAATACCTGGTTGATGAATCTGATTTAATAATCCATCCTTTTTGCATTAATTTGAAATGTCATTTTATTGTATGCTGAATTTTAGACTATATTTGGACATTCTTGTAAGATCAAAACAGGTTTCAATTCCAATAGCTTATAACACATTTTGATAACATTTGATATCTGATAATGCAAGCGCCATCTAGTTAGTCATCCCTATTTCTCCAAATTTTTGTAAATATTCTTGACTATTCTCCTAAATGAACTCTAGATTATTTTTGTCAAGTTTTAAAGACCATTTCTAATGAAGTGTTAATTGTAACAATATTACATTTCTAAATTTATTTGGAGGGAAATTCTAATCTTTACAATTAAGCTTTCACATTCAGCAGGATAATATCTCATTTCATTAATTCAGATCTTTTGTGCCCCACAGTAAAGTTATGTGGCTTTCTTTATATTGGCTCTGTACACCTCCCTTTAAATATATTACTATTTGTTTACTATCTTTTTCTTTCTTTATGAATGTGACTTTTACCCTGTTTTATTTTCCTGCTGGTTATTTCTGGAAATTTGGGAAGCTGTGGATTTTGTATATTGACTCTTGAATTGTTTTCAAGCATTTCTACTGGGTTGTATCAGTGAACTACCATTTCATTTCCAAATAATGTTAGTTACATTTTTCAGTTCCCATTATGTATTATTTTTCGCCACTTTGGCAATAAAACAGGTGATTTGTTTTGGTAAAAGAAATATTAAAATGACAGAGCTAATAAGAGGCATCCTTGTCTGGTTTCTGACTTTATAAGGAGTGTCTATCATGCATGTTTTGTGATCTGTTCCAGAGCACTTTGTGGCAGTGCCAGTCTTCCTCTCCAATTAAGATAATTTTAATAATTTATTATTTGTGTATGATCTTCTTGATGTATAGACATAAAACTCTATGAAAATGGTACCTATATTTGCCTGGAGCCTAGTGGTAAAGAACCTGCCTGCCAGAGCAGGAGATGTAAGAGATGTGGGTTTGATCGCTAGGTTGGGAAGATCCCCTGGAAGAGGGCATGGCAACCCACTCCAGTATTCTTGCCTGGAGAATCCCATGGACAGAGGACTGGTGGGCTATAGTCCACAGGATTGTAAAGAGTCGGACACGACTGAAGCAACTTAGCACACACACACTATGACTAAAAGGTGACATATCAATCAAATAAGTACTTTTTGTATTAGGTTAATTTATTAATATAGTAAATACCCCCCTGCTCTGCTGAAGTTTTAAAAAGCTACAAGAAATAATTTGAAATATATCATATCAAGTTAGAAAAGTGGGTCAAAAATTCCTGTAATGTAGGGTCCTAATTTTTCATGTGGTATTATCATGACCTTAGATGTACAATGTAAATGAATGATTGAAGTGTACATTCATGCTTCAGAGAAGAAATGTTTTAGTCTTATTGTGTCTTACTTTTGAGAGTACTTTCCTAAAGGAATACTTTTAGTACTGATCCTGATTTTTGGATTAGCAGAGTGGCACACTGAAAGTACACTTATAAGTACTTTTGTTGTTTAGTCACTAAGTCGTGTCTGACTCTTAACAACCCTATGGACTGTAGCCCACCAGGCTCCTCTGTCCATGGGATTTTGCAGACAGGAATACTGGAGTGGGTTGCCATTTCCTTCTTTAGGGGATCTTTCTGACACAGGAATCAAACTTGCATCTTCTGCATTGGCAGGAGAATTCTTTACCACTGAGCCACCCAAGTATACCTGTGCTTAATGATGTCACAAGCAGTTTGCAAAATGTATTAGGTGCTAATGTTAAAGGAGAATGCTGACTCAAAATATATTCAAGTACCTTAGGAATATGAGTGTTATTTTGTTAAAGTCCCCTGTATCAAAAAAAAAAAAAAATCCAAGGAAAATCAGCCTGTATGAGTAATACAGGTCCCCCACCCTGCCCCTAAATGTAGAAAATATTGAAAAGTATAAAGAATATTATCCTTCCAGTAGAGATACTGCTGTTGGTATTTGCATTTCTTTTTCCTGTGTTTGTGTGATTGCTATCATACTGCATATATAGATTTGTATATTGTCCTTTTATCTGAATATTATAATCACGTGTGTTTTGCTTAGAGGTAGCGCTTTTAAACAGGAAAGCTGGACTGTTGGGTGGTGGAAATGGAGAATGAGGTGATCCGTGCAGCCTTACAGGCCAGAGTCCTGGGAGTGACTCCCAGGATGAGCTCAGCAAAGTCCACCAGGGTCCTCAAACAATCACTGACCCAAGCTGAGATTATTCTGCGTGACCCTGGGAAGCTTAGGGTCACCTGAACGAATTACCCCTTTTCTTGAGGAACCAGGTGGCCTCTGAAAGCTGGCTTCCTCTGAACTGCTGTGTAGACTGCTGTGACTTTTTGATCAGTCATCTGTCACATGGGGATATTTCCAGTGTAGACTCACTCCTGTTGTGCATATAGAATTGCATGAAAAAGGAAGTCAGATGAATTGGTTTACTGTGCTGTGCTCAGTCATGTCCTACTCTTTGTGACCCTATGGACTGAAGCCTGCCAGGCTCCTCCATCCATGGAATTTTCCAGGCCAAAATACTGGAGTGGGTTGCTATTTCCTACTCCAGGGGATCTTCCTGATCCAGGGATTGAACTTGTGTCTCTTGCATCTCCTGCTTGGCAGGTGGATTCTTTGCCACATATCCTAAGGCCAAATTCTATGGATTTTTGTAGGCCCTTTGGCCATGTGATATTTTTACACAAACATTTTTCAAGACCCTTGTCTGATAGATCAGCATGTCTCTCTCTGTGGTGTATTAATAGTATTAGTTCTGAAAACTTATAGCTGATCCATTACCAAGGCCAAAAAAAGGGAGAGCTTGGATTAGAAATTTCATGCAAAGAATTTGTGAATTGCTTGTATTTTGTCAGCTTGACACATTTGTAGAAAAAATAGATTTCTAAAAATGTATAGTGACTGCTATGAAGTCTGTGCTCATTCTTAGTTTATAGATTTTTTTAATATAAATTTATTTATTTTAATTGGAGGCTAATTACTTTACAATATTGTATTGGTTTTGCCATACATCACCATGAATCTGCCACATCCTGAACCCCCCTCCCACCTCCCTCCCCGTACCATCCCTCTGGGTCATCCTAGTGCACCAGCCCCAAGCATCCAGTATCATGCATCGAACCTGGACTGGCGATTCGTTTCTTATATGATATTATACATATTTCAATGCCATTCTCCCAAATCATCCCACCCTCTCCCTCTCCCACAGAGTCCAAAAGACTGTTCTATACATCACTGTCTCTTTTGCTGTCTCGCATACAGGGTTATTGTTACCATCTTTCTAAATTCCATATATATGCGTTAGTATACTGTATTGGTGGTTTTCTTTCTGGTTTACTCCACTCTGTATAATAGGCTCCAGTTTCATCCACCTCATTAGAACTGATTCAAATGTATTCTTTTTAATGGCTGAGTAATACTCCAATGTGTATAGTTTTGTTTTACGATGTTATTTGTAAATTAAGAGCCTACTAACAAACAGGGTATGTTTTAAGAAGAGTGATTTTTGTTCTAATCATTTTTGTATTCCAATTGATTAAAAATAAAATTAAAAAAATGTTTCTTCTACTGTGACCTTGTTACAGAGTTTGAGGATTCTTACCATATATGTGTATTTTTCTTTCACATGTTCCCTCTATAATTTCTTTTTTGCATCAAACAAATGCCTGGTATTTTTTGTTGTTTGCATTTTCTAGAATGTCAGATTAAAATGCATGTGTATCTCAATCCATTCCTTTAGAACAGCACTGAGAGAAATATGAGAGCCACATGTGTAATTTAAAATTTTATATTAATGGTATAATTTATAATAGTAAATATATTTATATATTTTATATATAAAACACATAATTTTATATATTTATAAATTTAAATTTTCCAGTAATAATATAATTTATAATAGTAAATATATTTATATATTTTATATTATATATAATTTTATATATTATATATTAAATTATAGTTTATAATAGTAAAATTTTATATTAATAGTAATAGCTGCATTTAAACTTATTAATAATATATCAAAACTTCTTTCATTTCAGTATCTAATCATATGAAAAATTAAGGATAGATTTTATATTTTTTTCTTCGGACTGGATCTTCTAAATCCAGTGTGTATTTTATACTGTCAGTGCATTCAGACACTGGGTTTTCATCAGAAATACTTGACCTATTTTTAGATCTCGGAAGCTTTATAGTTGAAAAAGTACACTCACATTCCCAGATTGTTCCAGCATTCCCAGTAACCGAAACATTAGTTTTTTAAAAAAATTTTGATTAAGATGAAATAAAATTTAAAATTTACCTCCTTAGTTACCTACTGCTCAAGTGCCATTTTAGTTGTATGCACAGCATTTCATTTTAGTTACTAGTAGCAGAGGGCAGTGGCAGACAGGGAGGGAGAGAGAGAGAGGATGTGTATGGCTTTGTGATTAACTAGCTGTGTAACTTGGAGAATAGTACTACTCCGAGCCTTCTGGCCTGGATGTCTTCACTTATAAATTAATTATAAGGAATGGACCAGATGTTCTTCTCTGAGGTCCCTCTGGTGCTCATAAAATGTTATGAAACTTATATGTACAAAGCCTCAAAGTGCCACACCAACTTGAATGTATTTCAGACCATGTGTGTAAAATAGGTTGGTGTGAAGTGTTCTGTTTCATGATAAGTTTTAGGTGAGGGCAGAGAAGGGAAGGGCCACATCAGGCCTGGTTGTCTGCAGGAGCTTCTGGCTCTCCTCTTGGGGATGGTGGGGTGGGGTGGAATAGATGTTCCTGTGCTATAGAAATTACAGAAATCATGTATCTCTTCTCTCAGATGAAATTCCCTGCATTCCTTTCCTATTGCTCCTGTTACAAATTCCCACGGGATTAAGGCTTAGACATAACACAGCTCTTATAGTCCTTGAGGTCAGAAGCCCAAAATTGGTCTCACTGGGCAAAAGTTATGGTATCTGCATGGCTCCCTGCTTTCTGAAGGCTCCGGTGGAGAATTTGTCATCCTGGCATTTTGCAGATTCTGGAGGCCAGCAGCAGTCCTTGGCTCATGTTCTCTTTCTACCATCAAAGCCAGCAATTTCCAGTTCAGCCTCTCTCACTTTGTATCACTCAGTCAGCAACTCTTCTGCCTCCCTCTTCCCTTTTAAGATCAGCTGATTAGCAACCTTAAATTCCACCTGCAACTCTAATTCCCCCTATGCCACAGTCACACATAGTTACAGGTTTAGAGGATCAGGACTTGGGCATCTCCTGAAGAGCATTTTTCTGCCTACCACATTGGTATGTCTCTGAGGTTTCATAGTTTTTATGAATCATTTCAGAGTGAGTTGTTTTTGTCTCTCTGTTCCCCCCTCCCACACTGAGTTAGGCACAGTCAGCCAGTAGTAGGCAGAAGTCAACTGAAGGGATTAGGCTGAGTAGTGGCCTTGAATCAGAGAAGGCAATGGCACCCCACTCCAGTACTCTTGCCTGGAAAATCCCATGGACAGAGGAGCCTGGTGGGCTGTGGTCCATGGGGTCGCTCAGAGTCGGACACGACTGAGCGACTTCACTTTTCACTTTCATGCATTGGAGAAGGAAATGGCAACCCACTCCAGTGTTCTTGCCTGGAGAATCCCAGGGACGGGGGAGCCTGGTGAGCTGCCGTCTATGGGGTCGCACAGAGTTGGACACGACTGAAGTGACTTAGCAGTAGCAGTGGCCTTGAATGACTGAAGAATTGCTCTTCAGCAAAGCATCCTCCATCTCTAGCTGTTTCTTGAAGCTAATTGTGTGTGGAAAGTTCTTTGACCAAAGCCCATGTTCCCACCCATGGAAAAATAAAACTGTGTCCTTTTAAAGAAAATAAGAATGTATTGCCTAAGCTTTGTCTTTTTTTCACCTCTAATCAAAGATATCACAAATGTTTGCCAAAGTTCAGTGTGTAATTTTTTCTCTCTGCTGAGCAGGTGGTTGGAAGTTGTGGAATGTTGTTTTTCTGAATTTAGAATCATACTGTCCTTGTGAATGTGCTCAATAAATAGAAAAATTGAACTGTATTGGTTTACATTTTAGTCTGCTCTTTTGGATAGACTTTTATAACTGGCTCTCACCACCATTATTTGAGTCTGTGACACTAATCTTTAGGTTGACTGTTGTTTAGACATTACTTTATGAAGTGTTGGTTTAGAGGGTAATGAACTGATCGGGAGACTTCAGTGGTTAAGCACCGTTTCACGATTATCGTGAGCTCTGGTTTGGCCATTCAGTTACTTAGAAATATGCCAAATTCTTTGGAAGGCAATGGGGATACTGTCTTTAGAGCTGCTATACTGTACAACCCCAAGAGTCACCATTTACATCACTCTGTAGTCTGTGAATGGCACCCCCTGGATATGTGCATTGAAGGACTATGAGGCCTTATCAGTGACCCTGACATTGCCTATGAGAAAGCATGTAAGCCCAGTGGGGGACAGATTTACATACAGACTCTTAAAATCTTCATGTTATGTGTGAATGGATACATATTGGTAATAGGGGTGCAGAAAAGGGAGCATCTAATTTATCTTAGGAAAGTCAGGGTATTTAGAAATGTTTCTTAGAGGAGGCCCTGCTTAACCCGAGTCTTGAAGAATCAACAGGAAATGTAGATAAGAAAAAGTGGAATGGTTTTCTGGACAAAGCCAATTGTGTGCAAAAACATATGGCATTTTGCAAGACCTGCAAATATTCCAGTATGACTGAAGTGTGAGATTCATGTTGAAATGTGATGAGGAAAAGCATTTCACCTTTCTGTGCTTTAATTCTCCATTTAATAAAACAAAGAAAAAAACACCAGCTACCTTGTGGGGTTTTATGAGTGAAATCTCATAAGTAAAATGCTTAGAACAGGGCCTTAGATATAAAAAAATCTAACAAAAGTCAACCATTGATGTTGATCACAATCATATTACATGAGATTGAAAAAAGGAGGCAAGGTCTGCATAGCCTGTGCTGAGGAGTTTCAGCATCATACTGTTGTGGAAATTGTTAATTTAAAAAAAATATTATTTGAGCTTTGTGGATTTATAAACTCTGTCATTATTTTGCAAGGCTGATTAGACCATGATAATTGAATTCATACTACTCAAAATCATCAGAGAGACTGATGAAGAAAAATGCCACTTTTATCAATTTAGACTCAAAATGGAAACCTCTCAGCATGCTGTGATAGTTATGGCAATGAGGTGGTGTGTCTTCTTCCCATGAGCTGTTAAACTTTCTTGAGCTCCTGTGTTAACATAAATGGTCTCATAAGTGAGGATGAAGAGTTGGAGCAAATGCAGATGAATGTTTTGAAGGGCCGGTTTCAACAGATGATGCCAACCCAGTGGATCAGCCTTGCTCACTTATTCCATGTCTGCCAGACAAATGAGAATTCTCAAGGCATTTGGCTCAGGGCACCATCTCTCTGGAAATACCAGAGACACTGTGATTTTCTCTTCTGTCTCCTTGTACAGATAACTCTTTTTTTTTTTTGGATATATTCCTCCCCTGATTTTTTTCTTTTTAATCATCACCTTTGTTTCAGCATGCTTTCAGATGTCAAGATTTTTCGGTTTACCTTGACTTTCTTTAAAGTCGGTTGCTTTTTTATATTAATTTCAGCAATAAACTTTCCATAGTAATCATTTTTTTCATTGCATCCAGGAGCTAAGTGGTGGGTTGCTTCTGGGAATATTTAGTTGGTTAAGTCCACCCATTGTGGGTGAATTCACAGTACTATTAATTCCATAGAATGGTCTTTCCATTTTTTTTTTTAGTATCATCTTATTTTCCTAACCTGTTGCTTTAATCATCTCTTATACTAGATTTTAGAATCTGTTAGTATTTGGGGGCCTATAGCTCAATGAATGAGTTATGAGGATAAGATTTGTCTCCTGAAGTACTATTGAAGGACCTTAGAATTTTAGTATTTTCTACTGAATGCTTTAGGAATATAAATTTTTTTTTTTTTTTTTTTTTTACTGAATTTTCATTTAATGCTCGAGTTACTTTACATGTTGTATCAAGCATTCCAAGGTCAGACAGATTAGGCAGTACTTTGTCAAAACAGAAAATAAGAGTGGTAAAAAGACAGAAAGTTTATTTTAATTACACTTGATAAAGTAAACCTTTTCTTGCCCTTACTTTTATTATATGACCTCTTGATCATAAATGTCAGTGTTTCCCTCTCCAAAAAAAAGATTTTGTTTCAAATAATAACTACCTTGATTTCTTTAATGATAGTTATTAATAACACTAAAGCATTTCACACATTTGGCATGTGCATTTTAAAATAAAACTAAAAAAAAAAGTGGAGAAGGCCTATCTAAATTTGCTGCCTTTGGAATATGTATTCTGAATCTTGTTTTTCAACATTTAAACAAAAATGCTTTGATGGAATGCTATAATCACTGCTCATTATCTTGAATTCACTTGCAGGTCATTCGTTCTTAACTGTTTTTTAAAAACGTGAATGTTCACTAAGTTAATGCTCCAAAGGAAATCAGTCACAATTGTTTATAATGGGTGGTTATTTAAAAATGAAAGCTCTGAGAAAAACGACACTTCTTATTTTTAATGCTTCGAACATTACAGATGTTGAGAATGTGATGAAATGTGGCCTGCCTTTAGTATTCTTTCAGCAGTCTGTTCCATGGAGCAGTTAGAGATGAGGCTGTATTATACTGAAATATCTATTAAAATTCTTATACTATATTGGAAAGTTGCATATGTACCTGTGCTACACTGAATTCTGTGCTCCAGCAAAACATTTTACAATGTTCTGGTACCCATTTATGTTACTACAACAAGGAGAAAATGGCTGCTCTCCCTTACTTGGAATAAACTTAGCGCAAAATTCCAAGAAGAGCACCAGAGCTATTTCTAAAAATACAGGGCATGTTTTTCTTTCTTTCTTTTTAATTCTCCAGAATAGGACTGAAGATTTTAACAAATAAATATGATTTATTACGACAACTTTGTTTATAGATAGATGCTAGATCATATAAAAGGATTTGGAAGTTTATTGTGAAGGGACAAAAAGTACATTAAAGAAGTGTCCAATTTATTAATAATTTTTAAAATGCAAAAGACAGCAAACCCAAGTGCCACTGCTTGTTGTCTAAGTTTAAGAACAAAAATAACCGAGATTGAGGTGGAGAAAAAGCACAGAGTGGAAATGCTGACTGATGCAGACTTTCTCAGGGGTCTTGTGTTCATGAGAAGCCTTGAAGCACATATCCTTTGATCTAGCAGTTCCACCTCTGAAAACTTAGCCTAAGGAAGTCATTGAACAATGGAGACCAAACTAAAGAAAATAATACTTATTGCATTGGCCAAAAAGTTCATTGCGGATTCTCTGTAAAATCCTGTGGAAAAACCAGAATGAACCTTTTGACCAACCCAGTACCATTGTTTATAATAGCAAAAATTGGAAACATCTCACATTTCCATCAGCAGATAATTAAAATATGATTATTTTATCCATTGAACGTCTTATAGCTGTCTAGAATGATGCTGTGCAGGAAAACATGGTATAATATGGAAAGTAAGCTGCAAACTAGTATGTATACTATGGTCCCATTTATAGTTAAAAAAGAAGTGCACACTAAGACTTGGTGGTTATATCCCTACATAATGTGAACAGAAGTTTCACTGGAGTATGAATTGCTGGTCATCTTTACTTTGTCCTTTGCTGATTTTTCCTTTGTGGATTATTTTTTATAAGAAATATAAACCTTATAATCAAAAAATTGTTTTAGACACATATGTCTTTGACTAGAATTCTACTTTAAATAATCTGTCCTACCAGTATAGCTGGATGACCAGGCAAAGATGTTGGATAACGTTCAATGCCACATTTTAAAAAATAATTTAAAAAAATAACTTACCTACCTATCCCTTTTTGTTAGGAATTTAAATAGGAAAGTCATATATAACAATTATGCTTTGTTGCCATTGAAGTTGAAGGTGTGAATATGTATTTATTGATGTGGAAAATATGTTCACATCATGTAACATGGAAGAGGCAGGTTACTGAACAATGTGTGTGGGGAGGTAGGAAGGTAGGTTTGCAGACAGCTAAAAGTGTGAAATGCTTCACATGACAGCATCAGTAGTAATTCTGATTAATGGGGCTATAGGTAATTTTAAACTTTTTCTTTGTATATGTTTTTATTTTAAAAGTTTTGTGCAGTGAACAAATATTTCTTTTGTTACCAGAGAAAATTTAAAAAATCAACAAAATTAGAGACCCAAAAGAGAAAATAACCAAAAAAATATTGAGGTACTATATGAAATTCCATAGAGAAATTCCAAAGGTGGTATTTCTAGGAAAATTTACATTATCAAAGTGGTTCCTAGAAGAGAGAGCTTAAATTAGTCACCATGGAAAAAATGAAAAAGCTATCAAAAGGTGCTTTCTAAAAGTGCAAGCTCTAGATGGTCTCACTAAATTCTTCCAACATGCGAGGATATTGATGATATTAAGTAGGGTGACTGTATAATTTATTTATGTTTAAATGTTTTGGGCTACACTGGGGCTTTGTTGCTGTGTGTGGACTTTATCTAGTTGCAGAGAGGGGGCTACTCTCCGGCTGCGGTGCTCCGGCTTCTCACTGCAGCGCTCCTCTTGTCATGGAGCATAGGCTCTAGGGTGTGGGTTTCAGTAGTCCTGGTGTGTGGGCTTAGTTGCTTTGCAGCGTGTGGGATCTTCCTGGACAAGTGATTGAACCTGTGTCCCCTGCCTTGGCAGGTGAATTCTTAACCACTGGACCACCAGGAAAGTCCACCATATAACTTATTAAACAGGGTTTTACTAGGGACAATTCATGTAAACTGCATGAATGTTCACATTATTATTACAGGTTTTTCTAAGCAAAGAGCAAAAGGAAAACTTCCAGGTTTATTTTATTCCTAAATGATCTTTATATCAGAACTTCACAGAGACATTGTGTGTGGACATGTACATGTGTACAGTCACACACATGGAAAATCAATCTGGCTTATGAATACTGATGCAAAACCCTTCAATAAAATGCCATCAAAAAAGTTAGCAGTACTGCCTGGTCAAGTGGAGTGCATCACAGGAATGTGGGCTTGGTTCAGTATTAGAGAAACTAGTCTCCATGATAGATCAAAAGAGAAAAATATATTTGTCATCTTAACAGGTACCAAAAATGCTTTTCTAAAATTGAGCATCCAGTGATATGTCAATTGTGGCAATGGTTATGTGCCTACACACATTTATCACAACACACTGAACTATATTCTTTACAAGGATGAATTTTATGAAATGTAAATTATTTGTTGATAAACCTAACGTCATAAGAACAAATAAAATCAGTCTTTGGTAACAGAAAAAAAAACTGACAACACATTCTGGATTGTAAAGAAGTGTTTTAAACTTAGTAAAATTAAAATAAGTGGATTTGTCACATTTGTTGTTTTATTTTAAATACCATGTAGTCTCATGACAAAACAATGTCATATCACGTGAAACATGAGAAACATTCCCAATTAAGTCAAATGTATAAGAATGCTCACTTTCTTTGAAATAACAAACCTGACTCAGAAAGTACCAGCCAAGAGATAAGAGAAAGTTGTTACAGATATAAACATTGAAGTGGAAGTTGCAAACATCGTTATTTGTAGATATTTGAAGTACGTACCTAGAAAGAATGGAGAAGGAAATGGCAACCCACTCCAGTATTCTTCCTGGAAAATTCCATGGACAGAGGAACCTTGGCGGGCTATATAGTCCATGGGGTCGCAAAGAGTTGGCCATGACTGAGCACATCAGCACCTAGAAAGAAGAGAATCAGCTGGGAAATTATTAGAAACAATAAGAGAAGTCAATAAGACACATGGCTAGCTATAACTGGTACTTGCAGGGACAGAGGTAGGAAGAAAAGGGAAAACTGGATGTACTCATCACCCGCTAGGGGAGGTTTCAGTCGTATCACCCACCAGCATTCACATGCTCCTGACATGCCCCCGCCCTCAGGCCAAGCACTGCAGGGAATCATTTTAGCTTTGAAACATGGTACTGCTGCTGTCTCTTACCCTGGCCGGAGACCACTTTGAGTATAAAGAAAAATGACAGGATATTATGGAAGGACATGTCATCGGGCAGCAGAACCTGAATGACAGACAGTCCTGGGGAAAGATGGCTGAGACTATCAAATAAGGAGGGAAAGAATGGGTTTTCAGAGGTCTTAAGCTTGTGCCCCATAGCCTAAAGCATCCTTTTTACTGTTTTGATCAGAGTCACCCAGTGTGTTCGTTTTTTTTTTTTTGTAACATTTACAAATTGTAAGACTCCATGTTTTAAAAAATCTGAATGTTCAGCATGTCTTGAAAAATTGGAAGCTTCAGCATTGCATGACACCGTTTCTGCAAAGGGCAGCAGTTGGCTGGAATTGTGCAGTGGCTATCTGTCTCCTTTAGATGCCCCCCGGGCTCTCCAGTCTGCTGAGTGCAAATGCTCTTTCTCTTGTAGCATTATCAGTCCTCTGTCTGCCCTGGGAAGCATTTCAGTGATTGATAGTAAACCAAAGAGTGATCTGGGTACATGTAGACAGTTGACTTGTCATGCTATTGGGAAAAGTGGTGAAATCATTTGAATAAATTAGGAAATATTTGCTTCTTTACACAACTTCTTCAAAACCAGTAATACATCTCTGGTTCCCTCATCTTATTTCTACAATTGAAAACTGTTATTTTAAAAATTCAAAGATTGATTATGGCAATTCTGACTGGAGTGAAGTGATATCTCACAACAAGTGCTGGAGAGGATGTGGAGAAAATGGAACCCTCCTATACTGCTGGTGGGAATGTAAATTGATACAGCCGTTATGAAAGACAGTATGGAAATTCCTTAAATAACTAGGAATAAAACCACCATATAACCCAGCAATACCACTTTTAGACATATACCCTGAAGAAACCAGAACTGAAAAAGACACATGTACCCCTATGTTCATTGAAGCACTGTTTACAATAGCCAAGACATGGAAGCAACCTAGATATCCATTGACAGATGAATGGATAAAGGAGCTGTGGTACATATATACAATGGAATACTACTCAACCATAAAAAGGAACACATTTTAGTCAGTTCTAATGAGGTGGATGAACCTAGAGTTTATTATACAGAGTGATGTAAGTCAGAAAGAGAAAAACAGATATTTTATATTGATGCAAATTTGTGAAATCTGGTTAGATGGTACTGACCAATTTGTTTGCAGAGCAGCAATGGAGATGCAGACATAGAGAACGGACTTATGGACAACTCAGAGGAAGAAGAGAGAGAGGGTAAGATAAATGGAGAAAGCAGCATGGATACATTTACACTAATGTATGTAAATAGATAGCCAGTGGGAATTTGCTGTGTGACTTAAGGAACTCAAACTAGGCCTCTTTAATAACCTAGAGGGGTGGGAATGGGTGGGAGGTGGGAGGGAGATTCAGGAGAGAGGGGCCATATGTACCTATTGTTAATTCATGTTGATTTATGTCAGAAACCAAACCAATATTGTAAACCAACCATTAATCAATTAAAAATAAATAAATATTTAAAAAATTTCAAGATTGAGGGCCTATCTTTGCAGAAAAGTAGCCATTGCCTACATTTTCCTTGATGCATTGTTCTTTTTGAATTCTACAACACATGGAGAATTCATTTTAGCCCAGGGAAATTTTTGTTCTTTGTCATGTCATTAAGATTAATTGAATTAATTTAGATTTTACACATTCTATAGGCACATTAGGTAGGAAAAATGGGACCAGCTTTTGCTGTCATTTAGGCTGTGGTTTTTTTCCTAGCCTATATCAGCCTATATCAGGCTCCTAGATGAGCGAAGCATAGTAGAAGCTGCATTTTCCTTTCATTTTTGCTGAAGAAAGGTGGATGATTTTGTCAGTGAGGAAGTAGATCAAGTGCTAGCAGCCCTCTGAGACTATAACTAGCTGTTGTTGATGAAGCAAACAACAATTTGATTTGACTTATTTAAAGCTGAAGTTTATTTTATAGGCTTTAAATAAATTTTATAACCTATTGCTTGTGCCCCCAATTCCATTTCTTCCATTCACTCCAGGACTTTTTGTCCCAATTATCTTTCCTTTTGTACCACTGGTATTTCTGTTACCACTAGTCACTTCTCAGGAAAGAAAAAGAGCTTAAGAAAATCCCCAAGAACCATTCCATGACCCACCACAGTGACATTTAATTTCTTGTTTTCCTTTAAGCCTTATGTGGAAGCACTTGGCACTCCATCAGAAATTGAAAAATGTTCTCTCACTTTGAATCAGCCACATTTCCCGAAACATAGTCTACTGCTGCCTCCAGTTTCTGACTGTTCACTTAGTGTGCAGCTCCTCCCAGTCTGAATTCTTCATACACAGTCCTCTGTCTCTGTTGGGGTCCTCTTTCTAAGACCCCCAAGTATCTCCTGCACATCATCCTCCATGCTCCCCAAACAAAAACAAACCCACAGTCCTAACATTCTTCAACATTTCTGCCATATTTGACATACGCCAAATGTCCTTCTGACTGTAAGAGGCAGCACTCATGGGATGTAGCTAGAACTCTGTTTTTGCCTGTCTGTAAATTTTTACAGTGAGGAAAAGTCTACTCTTATGTCTGAAGGGAAACTCAGGAACCTTTGTATTCACTCACAGGCAATAAAATGCCGTTGTTGTTGTCATTCAGTCACTTAGTACTGTCCGCCTCTTTCCAACCCCATGGAGTGCAGCACACCAGGCTTCCCTGCCCTTCACCTTCTTTTGGAGTTTGCTCAAACTCATGTCCATTGAGTCGATGATGCCATCCAACCAATGCATCCTTTGTTGTCCCCTTCTCCTCCTGCCCTCAATTTTCCCCAGTGTCAGGGTCTTTTCCAATGAGTTGGCTTTTTGCATCAGGTGGCCGAAGTATTGGAACTTTAACTTCAGTATCGGTCCTTCCAATGAGTATTCAGAGTTGATTTCATTTGGGATTGACTAGTTTGATCTTCTTGTTGTTCAAAGGACTCTGATGAGTTTTCTCCAGCACCGCAATTCGGAAGCATCAGTTCTTCAGTGGTCAGCCTTCTTCACGGTCCAACTCTCCCATCTGTACATGACTACTGGAAAAACCATAGCTTTGATTATACAGACCTTTGCAGCAAAGTGATGTCTCTGCTTTTTAATATGCTGTCTAGATTTGTCATTGCTTTTCTTCCAAGGAGCAAGCATCTTTTAATTTCATGGATGCAGTCACTATCCACAGTGATTTTGGACCCCAAGAAGATAAAATCAATCACTGTTTCCATTTCTTCCCCATCTATTTGCCATGAAGTGTAAGGACTGGATGCCATGATCTTCGTTTTTTGAATGTTGAGTTTTAAGCCAGATTTTTGACTCCCCTCTTTCATCAAGAAGCTTTTTAGTTCCTCTTGGTTTTCTGCCATTAGGGTGATGTCATCTGCATATCTGAGGTTAATGATATTTCTCCTGGGATTCTTGATTCCAGTTTGAGCTTCATTCAGCCTGGCATTTCGCATGATGTACTCTGTATAGAAGTTAAATAAGCAGGGTGACAATATACAGCCTTGATGCACTCCTTTCCCTATTGGCAACCAGTACGTTGTTCCATGTCCTGTTCTAACTGTTGGTTCGTGACCTGCATACAGATTTGTCAAGAGGCAGGTGAGGTGATGCGGTATTCCCATCTCTTTCAGAATTTTCCACACTTTGTTGTGATCCACATAGTCAAAGGCTCTAGCGTAGTCAATGAAGCAGAAGTAGATGTTTTTCTGAAATTCCCTTGCTTTTTCTGTGATCCAACGGATGATGGCAATATGATCTCTGGTTCTTCTGCGTTTTCTAAATCCAGCTTGTACATGTGGAAATTCTCAGTTAAAATGTTCTACTGTTACTTTTTAGAATATTTATTTATTTATTTATTCATTTTTGGCTGCCCTGGTCCTTCGATGCTGCATGTGGACTTTCTTTTGTTGCAGAGCACAAGGCTGTAGAGCCTAACCTCAGTAGTGTGGCACACGGACTTCATTGGCCTGTGGCCTGTGAAATATCCCCAGAACAGGGGTCGAATCCGTGTTCCTGTATTGGCAGGTGGATTCTTAACCACTAAACCACCAGGGAGGTCTACTCGTGTCACTTTAAATCACTGATTTCAGCCAGTGTCTCCAGTGTGATTGGAAGAGCCTCCAGCTTCATTTCAGCTCTTTTCTCCTTTGGTTAGACTTGCTGCAGGAAAAGAGCCTCAGCTCCTGCTCCTTTTTCCTGGCCTTTGGCCATCTTGCTGAGATTCTGTCCTTTGAGATCAAAACATAAATAGGAAAAAGTCCAGATAACAGAAAAACAAAAAAACTCTCACTTGAAGATTTTATTCAACTAGTGTAATTAGAAGACGGGATCTCATGCTCCAAATGAAACAGACTAGGACAGACACCCTTGGGGACCTTTTTTCAAGAGTTCTTCGTAGACCTCTGTTCTTCCCCTCAATCAGCTAATAGCAACCTCCTCAAATGTTAATACTTTAATTAGTACTTATGAGCAGTAGAGTTGATTTTCATTCCAATCATTTCCAACCTTTGGAGCACATCAGATTCACTTGGGAAAATTTTTTTTCAATAAAAATGCCAATATCAAGCCCCAGGCCTATTAAGTGAGAATCTCTAAACTGGGGCTCTGTTCTGTTTGTTTTTAAAATTCCATAGATGATTATGATGCTCACTTAAGGCTGAGGACATGAGATCTAACCTAGTTTATAGTTAATAATGTGCTGCTTACCTCCTCCCTGGACTCTCAACTTCCCTGAGGTTGTTTTCATCTTTATTATACCCTCTACAGTGGTAAAGAATCTGCCTGCAGTGCAGGAGACCCTGTTCAATTCCTGGGTTGGAAAGATCTGCTGGAGAAGGGGTAGACTACCCACTCCAGTATTCTTAGGCTTCCCTCGTGGCTCAACTGGTAAAGAATCCACCTGCAATGTGGGAAACCTGGGTTCAATCCTTGGTTTGGGAAGATCTCCTGGAGAAGGGAAAGGCTACCTACTCCAGTATTCTGGCCAGGAGAATTCCATGGACTCTATAGTCCATGGGGTTCAAAGAGTCAGACATGACTGAGTGACTTTCACTTTTTACAGATCCTTAATCATACGAGATTTTGAGTGTTTGATGGTTTGAAGGAATTCAAAATCTCAGGGTTCTAACAGAGAAGCTTTCTCACCAGTATTTATTTAGTTTTCAAACTGAACTGCATATAGAGTCGGCACTCAGTAAATATCGCAGAAAGAGTTGGCTGGCTGGGTGGTGCCTAGGAAGGAGAAGTGAGGCAACAGTCTAGTTAAATAAGATGCACTGTTTATGGTCCCAGGATTTGTTTTGAGATATCTCATGTCTGGCTGTGGAAGAGCTTCCTTCATTTAACCTCAATTAATGTTTAGGACAATCATTCAATAAGTGGGACTGTTTACCCTCATTTTTAGATGAGGGAAAGGATTTCTCTGGTGGCTCAGATGGTAAAGCATCTGCCTACAATGCGGGAGACCTAGGTTTGATCCCTGGGTCAGGAAGATTCCCTGGAGAAGGAAATGGCAACCCACTCCAGTATTCTTGCCTGGAAAATCCCATGGATGGAGGAGCCTGATGGGCTACAGTCCACGGGGTCACAAAGAGTCAGACACGACTTCGCTTTCACTTAGATGAGGAAACTGAGTCTCAGGGAAGGAAAGTAACTTGACTCTCAAGGCCACACACCTGTAAGTTACACAGTCAAGATTTAAACCCAGTTTCTCTGACTTCACAATGCAGATTTCTTAAAGACTGTTTAAGCAGCACTTTGCAAAGAGAGTAGAGCTTTAGAGCAATTTGGGCACATACTTGGGTTTGCCACTTCCCTTGCCCCTTCCACTGCCTGCCTTCTTTTTGCTCTGTCTTCCTCTCTGTAGTCTGTTTACCTGCTCTCCTACCATACCAGGTGCAGTAATGGAAGGATTTTAGTGAAAGGAAGGGGCTGTACTCTGATGAGATGATTTCAGAAAGTTCACTCTGGCAGTATTTGTGCAAATTGTGCAGGACTGGAGCCATCCTAACATGCCCAAAACTTACTGAAGCTACTGAAGTAGTTAGGGGCAGACAGAATGCTTTAGTAATAGAGGCAGAAAGAAAGGAGAGGCTGCCAACTGTTAAGCAAGTGAAGTTGGAGAGACTTAGTGACGGGTTAGATGGGAGATCTGAAGGGCTGGAGAGATTTAGAATCTATGGAGTGTTGCTGTGGTTGTCTGGAGAGATTGCTGTGAATTCATTCTCAAGAGAAGTAGTAGATTTGGGGCAGGGAGAAGTGAGTTTGTCCACAAACGAGTTTGATGGGCCTGTGAAACATAAAGTTTGGAATTGTCTTATATATTACAGACAGGAATTGTCTTATATATTATATATTACAGTCTAGAGATAGGTCAGCCCTATTTAGGGATACAAATCTGAGACATCAGCATATTGGTCATAGTTGAAACCATGAAAGTGAATACTGTTGTTTAGAGAAAAAGTTGAAAGGGAACCCGGAGAGCACTGAGGAAGTGATTTCTGTGACTTTAATAAAGCATACTGAAGGCCTTTTTGACCTTGAAGAAATCTTTGGCTCTCTCTGAACCGATGTCCTTGCTGATAAAGGTTAGTGTAGGGGATGTCTAAAGCCCCTTTTGCAGCTGACATTCTGTGGTACTAATCCTTTGCGTTAGTTTTCATTACTGCTTTGGGACAAATATGACATTTATTAATTGCTTGATTTTTGTAACCTTGCAAGTTATCAGTAAATCCATGCAATCACATTGGTCCCTCGTGTGTCTGATTTGCAGAATGACTGCCCTGTACATGTCAAGTCCTCTATCATTCTTTTTTTTTAATTATTTTATTTTTGGCTGTGATGGGTCTTCGTTGTTGCCTGAGGGGTTTCTCTAGTTTGGTCTGCAGGGGCTACTTTCTTGGTGCAATGCGTGGGCTTCTCATTGTGGTGGCTTCTCTTATTGTGGAGCATTGGCTCTAGGGCACATGGTTTCAACAGTGGTGGCACTTGGGTTCAGTAGTCGTGGCACATGGACTTAGTTGCCCCGTGTGGGATCTTTCTGGACCAGGGATCGAACTTGTGTCCCCTGCATTGGCAGGTGTATTCTTAACCACTGGATCATTCCTTGAAAATAGCCTGGAGCACCATGATCATGGCAGGTTTGAGGAATCCACCTGTGTTACATGAGTTGAGCCTCTGAAGCCGGACCCCTGGGCTTAAATTCCTCTACCCCTTAACTGGTTATGTCATCTCAAGCACCTTTTTTTAACCTCTGTTTCTCTTTCCCCTCATCTATAAACTGAGGATAATAATCCTAGAAATGGTGTAGAGATTAAATAAGTTGCTATCTCCACGGTACTTAGAAGGGTACTTGGCACATATGCCCTCAGTAAATGTAAGCTCTAAGTGGAGGATGATAATGATAACAACAACATTGTCTGGTAAAAACTGTCATAACCATAAAAGCTGAAGAAGTCTCCTCTCTCAACTTTCAGTTTTCAAATGGAGAGTGAAGAAGAAACATCTGTACCACTTCCTAATAAGTGGGACTTTCAGATGATTGAACTCCATCGGTGGTAAAAATTAATTTCCTACCAATAAATTGAGCTGCAGGTAAAAAAAAAAAGCATGCAGATGCTGAATTATGGTTGCATTTAGTTTATAAATTAGTTAGTATGAGATAGGAGACAATAGAGCACCCTTCCCACTATTTAATACTCTGTTTTTTGTTGCATTTACTAGTCATATTAGCATGAAGCTAGATAAAAGCAAAAGGGCAAATTAGGAACTTCCCCCTTTCTCAGTAATAGCACTCACTGTCTTCAAGCATCTTAGAGGTTAGGTAACTCTTGCCTGTGCAGCTGTCATCCTCTAAAGCTAAAAGTTTCCCCCTAAAGCATGTAGTTTATAAATCTATAGATTTGGGGCAGCAACTTCAAGCTTCTGCAGATCATTTGACCTGGTCCTCAAAATATACCTACAAGGTATCAGCTACCTGGAGGGAAAGATGCATCTCGAGGAATGGTAACCCTTGAAACTTCTTGAGTCTTTTTCTGATCTCTTCCCCTTTCCTCTAACAATTTTGAGAGGGACTGGGTTCATGGTGTTTATCAGGCTCAGCCAAATGTGTGTCTGTGCATTTTATTACATGCCAGGAAGGACAGTAGCATGACAGCAGGAATTCAAAACAGGGTTTACAATGAATAAATGAGAATAAGCCTCTGGGATTAGTCCCGACTGAAAAGTTCAGCGTGATCAGGGAAGGTTGCTACTGCTGTTGGGATGGGCAAATGGTTTGCTGCAGGGAATAGGATTCACTGATGCAGCTACATTTTTAGTTCCTGATGGCCTCTCTACCCGCCATGGGGTTCATCTCTCCTCGGACAGACTCAAGACTGAAATTCTTAGAAATGTGTTTTTTCTTATTTTGCAGCCTTCGAAGTTGTCCACTTGATTGCAGATGAGCTTCTCAGTTCATATCTGTTAGACCACAGAAGCTGTGTCTCTCTAAAAATTACTATAGTCTTAGAGAAGAAGATGAGAGAATTTTCTTCCACAGAATCAAATTAAAAAGCAAGAAAACAAAGGACGCTTTTTGATGAAAGTAGTGGAAGGGTTTAGTTCAGTTCAGTCATACAGTCATGTTCAACTCTTTGCGACCTCATGGACTGCAGCACGCCAGGCTTCCCCGTCCATCACCAACTCCCAGAGCTTGCTCAAACTCATATCCATCAAGTCAGTGATTTCATCCATCCATCTTATCCTCTGTCATCCTCTTCTCCACCTGCCATCAGTCTTTCCCAGCAACAGGGTCTTTTCCAAGGAGTCAGTCCTTCACATCAGGTGGCCAAAGTATTGGAGTTTCAGCTTCAGCATCAGTCCTTCCAATGAATGTTCAGGACTTATTTCCTTAAGGACTGACTGGTTGGATCTCCTTGCAGTCCAAGGAACTCTCAAGAGTTTTCTCCAGCACCACAGTTCAAAAGTATCAATTCTTCGGTGCTCAGCTTTCTTTATGGGCCAACTCTCCCACCCACTTCTCCTTTGGAGAAGGAAATGGCAACCCACTCCAGTATTCTTGCCTGGAGAATCCCAGGGATGGTGAAGCCTGGTGGGCTGCCGTCTATGGGGTCGCACAGAGTTGGACACGACTGAAGCAACTTGGCAGCTCCCACTCATACATGACCATTGGAAAAACCATAGCTTTGCTAGATGGACCTTTGTCACAAAGTAATGCCTCTGCTTTTTAATATGCTGTCTAGGTTGGTCATAGTTTTTCTTCAAGGAGCAAGCATCTTTAAATTTCATGGCTGCAGTCACCATCCACAGTGATTTTGGAGCCCAAGAAAATAAAGTCTGTCACTGTTTCCATTGTTTCCCCATCTATTTCCCATTAAGTGACGGGACCAGATGCCACGATCTTCGTTTTTTGGATGTTGAGTTTTAAACCAGCTTTTTGACTCTCCTCTTTCATTTTCATCAATAGGCTCTTTAGTTACTCTTCACTTTCTACCATAAGGATTGTGTCATCTGCATATCTGAGGTTATTGACATTTCTCCTGGCAGTCTTGATTCCAGCTTGTGCTTCATCCAGCCCAGCATTTTGCATGATGTACTCTGCATATAAGTTAAATAAGCAGGGTGACAATATACAACCTTGACGTGCTCCTTTCCCAATTTGGAACCAGTTTCAGCATCAGAAAAGGCATTTAGAAAAGGCAGAGGAACCAAAGATAAAATTGCCAATATCCATTGAATCATAGAAAAATCAAGAGAGTTCTGGAAAAACATCTGCTTTATTGACTACGCCAAAGCCTTTGACTGTGTGGATCACAGAAAACTGTGGAAAATTCTTAAAGAGATAAGAATACCAGACCACCTTACATGCCTCCTGAGAAATCTGTATGCAGCTCAAGAAGCAATGGTTAGAACTGGACATGGAACAGTGGACTGGTTCCAAATCAGGAAAGGAGTGGAAGGGTAGGCAGGCTCATTTTGTGATCATAGCATGGAGTATTTTCATTGAGAGAAGCCTGTGTGTATGGAGTCTTTACTGCTTACAAAGCCTATTAAGGACATCATTTGATGTTTACAACAGACATTGTGTCTCTACTTCATAAATGAGTAAAGCAAGCCCAGAGAAGCTGACAAACTTGTCTAAGGTCACTGTGCTGGAAGTACTATTGTCTGACTCCAGGTTTGGAACTTTTTTTTTTTTTTGCTATAGTCATACTGGCACTAATATGTTGAACACTTTTAGAAGTGTCCCAGATACCCAACTGGAAGGCCCAAGTATATAAACCCAACTATATTTGCAACTTTTGCATGTTTTAAAGTTAACTTTATACATTATCCATAAAGCCATCAGTTCTTTTTTCCCTGCTTGCCAGTTGGGTTAATCCTTTAGGAGAAAGATAGCAAACAGGCAGAGAGAAACACGTAACATGTAAATAGTAAAGGACAATGATCAAAACCCTGGTTTATGGCTTAAAAGAAGACACTAAAAAAAATGGGTGCTGCCTAAAATGTAAAGATGGAGAAGGCAATGCACCCCACTCCAGTGCTCTTGCCTGGAAAACCCCATGGATGGAGGAGCCTCGTAGGCTGCAGTCCATGGGTTCGCTAAGAGTTGGGTACAACTGAGCGACTTCACTTTCACTTTTCACTCTCATGCATTGGAGAAGGAAATGGCAACCCACTCCAGTGCTCTTGCCTGGAGAATCCCAGGGATGGAGGAGCCTGGTGGGCTGCCGTCTATGAGATCGTGCAGAGTCGGACACGACTGACGCGACTTAGCAGCAGCAGCAGCAGCAAAATGTAAAGAAGTGGTGAAGAACAACAAAGAATGATACCAACTCTTTGTTCTATTCTGTTTGAAGGACTTAGAGAGTGGGGACTGGATGGCTATTTTTAATATCTTCCCTGATATTCTCTCTTGAAAAAAAATTTAAAAAACTACAATCCACATTTATTTGTTTGTCTGAACTTTGCTGAGGCCCTAGGCCATAGGTTCTTCTGTCAGACCTTTGCAGCCCCCATTTTGCCTTTTTACTTCCTCCATTTAAAGACTGTGGCTCCATGCAAGTGGCATGATAGCCTTTTAGCTGTTATCAAAGACGAAAGGTGAGGGGGTCAAAAGCCCCTTAGTAAACTTGTGCTTTGATTTTCTAATCCTTGCTGCTGCTTTTAAGTTTTAAGGATTAGATTTAGCACCCTCAAGGTATATGCTATGAAGGGTCTCTGTACTTACTGGCTCTCAGAAACTGTCCAGTAAACGATTGATCACAGTTCCTGAGATCATCTATTTTTCTTTCATTATGATAACAAAGTAAGATCCTTGCGGCCAGAATCGCATCCTCAAGCACATTTTTCATTCCTTCCATATGTAATAACAGCCCCTGCTGAGTTTCTTTGATGTTACTTTTGTGTCATTTGATGAATTATGCTTCGGAGGAAATGGCAGAACCAACTGGGCAGAATACACAGATTGCAGTTGAGGAAGTCAAAGGCTATGAAATGAGCTTCATTTCCTTGACTTCATGCTGTCTCAGAAATAAATAACTTTGAGGGCTCTTTGGAAACAGTGCCAAGGAGAACCAATGGTTCTGTCGGTGATCTGTAACTCGCCTCAGACAAGTGTCCAGTGTTTGTGTGAGGCTGCTGGAGACTTATTGGTGTTTAGGGCCCCAGTGAAATGTAGCTTGAGGGGGGTGTGTATATGTTTCTGTCTCCTTTCTTTGTCCTGTCAAGGCCACTGATAATGTTGTGTGTCAAAGAGATTTGGAAGCTTAGCATTCCAGTTTAGACTCTCGTGGTTAGCATTTAAACAAAGGATCTTCATTCTTATTCTGTTTTGTCTTCCATTTACATTCCAGTTCCCATTCTGTTTTTTTCTATATTGATACATTTTGAGGACTAACTTTATATGCAATAAAGTGTTTACATTTTAATCACTTTTTAAATAATTTTTTACATATGTTTATGCCTGCGTCAACAGCACCCAGAGCAGGATATTAGTCCCAAGGGTAATCACTGTTTGACTTCTACCTTTGTAGATTGCTTTTGGCTGTTCTGGAACCTCATAAAGAGGAAGTTATAAAGTATGTACTCTTTTGTGTTTGATTTTTTCATTCAACATTATACATGTACATGTTTTTGAGTAAAGAATTCATTGTATAGTGCTATTCTGTTCATGGACATTTGGGTTGTTTCCAGTTTGGGGCTATTGCAAGTAATAATGCAAGGAACATTCTTGTGCATGGCTTTTAGTAGACAAAAACACTGATTTCTCTTGGCTGTATACCCCAAAGTGGAATTTCTTAATCGTAGAACATGTATATATATTTTCTTTTAGTAGGTAGTATGATGTACTACCAAACATTTCCCCTAAGTTATTGTACCAATAAACACTCCTGAGTTCGTAAACTTTGAAAGTACACTTTTCCTCTGCTATATTTTTGTTCTAGATTGGTGATATTAGTTAATGTGGGATATGGAGACATTTTCAGTTCATCTCGGATTATACATGTACACATATCTTTGTATTTCACATTCATTCAGTATGGATTCAGAAGTGCATATTTGCCTTGTCATATGCTTGAAGATTTAATTTTAAATTGCTCCTAGGAATTAAAAGGCAGCTATGTGTTAGTTTGAAAAAAATATTAAGCACAGTAGTTTACTAAGTAGGTGTTTGCTTTTTATGATTTACTCTTAAGTGTGGTATTTACTTCATACCCAGAGTTAAAACCAGAAGAATGAATTAATTCAGGGAAGAGCTAGATCCTGCATCTGGTGTTATTTTTGCAACAAGCTGAATTGCATTTTTGTCTTTTATTTAATAGCTGAATTGCTGTTTTCTCTCATTTATTTTTTATTCCTTTGAGAGGAAGGAGTAACATTGCTTAGAATTCTCAGCCCTGAGCATTTTGATTCTGTCAAGTGTATATCAGCAGATGGTTAAAAAAGAATGGAAACTTAGAACTTAAATGTCTTAGTTCACACCTTGGATTCCTTCAGGTAACCTACCTGCATGGGCTGGAGGGCACTGTAACTAATGATAGTCTTGATATGAGAAGAATTATCAAAGTAAAGAGCACGTAGAATCAGTCTAGAAAGGCCTATTAGGCTGGATTTTCAAAAACTAGAGTTCTCTTCCCTTTTGGACAGAGCTATATTAGTCCGTGTATTCATTCATCACTTGAATGAATGATTCAGCATTCAATGATTCAACGTACAATGATTCAACACTTGCTTATTGAGTGCTATATGCCAGGCCTTATTCTGGATACTAGGTGTATATCAGGGAGCCCCCGTGGAGTTTGGATTCTTGAGGACAAAGAGGCAAAAAAACATTGTGTACATATTGTCATGTGGTACCCTGGAGGATAAATTAAAACAGAGTTGGGGGATGGGAGTGTAGGCTTGGTGGTGGACTCTGCTGTTGCTTTTTATGAGGAAAGGTCAAGGAAAACCTCTTAGTCAATGATGTTTGTACAGAGAGCTGAAGGGATGGAACAGTGTAGATGTCCACTGGCAGGAAAAGTAAGCTGAGTGGAGGGGGAACATGCCTGGTGGGCCAAAGGACAGTAAGGAGGCCTCTGCAGTTGGAGGGAAGGCAGTGAGCAGGGAGAGCAGTTGGAGGTGGGTAGGCAGAGGGATGGCAGGGACCCAGACAGAGCACTATAGGTCATTGTAATGACTTCAGCTTTTTCCCTGAGTGGGAATCCACCAAAGGATTTTGAACAGGGAAGTGACTATTCAAGTTTTATTTTAAGGATGACCTTGAAGGTTGGGTGGACAAGTGACAAGGGTAGAAACAGGGAAATGGGTGAAGATGTCTAATAGGTGTGTTCAGGTAAGAACCAAATAGCATAGATGTTTGATTTTGTGGTTATCACCATCCCTGATCTTTATTAGTGAAGATAATTATTGTTTATCCAGACATGCATGAACAATGTTGGCACATTTGAGTCATGCTAGAATTAATTTAGTAATATACAAATTAGCAATATGCTATGGATTATGGTGAATACTTTTTTCCTACTCATCTAATACTGATTTTCTTCTGGAAGTTCTTCCTCTCTCACCTGTTCTTATTCAGTACTGTTGTACCATTTGTTCAGTTGTACATGCTCAAACTTCAGTTGTTTGTGACTCTTCTCTCTTCATCCCCTGTACATCCAGACAGTCAGGATCTGGGTTGTTACCTTCCAGTCTCCACACCCATCTCCTTTTCCTGCCATTCCCAACTTTAGTTTAGATCCTCTTTTCATCAAATGGCAACCCACTACAGTATTCTTGCCTGGAAAATCCCATGGATGGAGGAGCCTGGGGGGCTACAGTCCATGGGATTGCAGAGTCGGACACTACTGAGCAGCTTCACTCATCTCAGAGTTAGCTATCAAATTCTCCATCTTTAATTCATGGTGAAAGCATCAAAAAGAATATGGGTTTTGAAGTGACATCTTGATTCAGATTCATTCAGATCTTTGTTCTTCCATGTAGCTATAGGGCCTTTTGCAATTTTTGAACCTCAATTGTCCCTTTTACAAGATGAGCATAACAGTATCTGATTTATAGGATTACAAGGAAAATTAAATGATAAATGTTTAAAGTAACTGGCAGCCCTGGGCATGTAGAAAATGTTGGTTCTTTCCACCTTCCATTCTTCCACTTCTATCTATGATCCATCCACCTGGCAAGCCCTAAAGTGAAGTTGTTGTGTTGTTCCTCTTGTTAAAAACCTTCAACAGTTCCCTATTGTCCCACACGTTAAATACAAGCACTTTTTCCTGGCATTCAGAGCTCCAGTACTGATTCCAACTTTAATTTCCATCTTTCCCCCATTACCTGTTCTTCTCCATGTACTTCATGTATTAGCCAAGTTCACTATTTTATACCCATGCTGCCTAATCTATATAAAATATTATCTATTAAAATCCTACCTGTCCTTCAAATTCTCTCTCAAATACCATTGCGCTTGCAAAGGTGTAGACAATCTGGAAATGGTTTCTCCCTGTCTGAAGTGTTACTGCACATGGAGGAGGCAACACTGTGCCTGTGCTCTGGAGCTGGAAGGATGAGGTCCCACTGCTTCCTGTCATCCTGGGCACATTACTTAATCCTTGCATCTCAGTTTCCCCTGCAAAATGGAATAATGATACTCCCTTTATAGTTATTGTGAGGATTAAATGAGGTTCTGCCTGTGATGCACTTTAAATAGTGTCAGGCACTTGGAAAGCTTAAATCAGTTCCTAGAATTATAGGTATGCATAATCAACATTATTTCATTAGCTGGGTGACTACATGAAATAGGGGGATTTCAAATTAAAAGCTGTTTGAGAGACAGTGGAAAAGGTATGGTCTCATATTTTCATACTGGATTCTAGTACTGGTTCCCCTTACTAAACAAGCTGTGTGATGTTGACTATGCCAGCCTCTCTGGATCTTACTGTCTTCAACTGCAAAAAGGAGACCAAACAAAAATCACTAAGCTCTCTTTCAGTTCAAATTAGGCACATGGATATCTGATACCTCCAAATCAAATCAACCAAAACAGAACTCAGTTTCTACTCTAAAAGAACTCTTTCCCTGCCTCTGTAAATGATGCTGCCATTTACCCAGTTTAAGTAAAACATCTCTGAGTTGCCTTTGGATTATTTATTTCTTTCACCATCTAAATCTAATCCATCTACACATCCTATTGGTTCTACTTTCAAAATATATCCTGAATCCATCTACTTCTCCCCCATCACCATTGATAGAACCCTAGTCCAATAATCTCTTGTCTGCCCTGTTGCCATGGTTCCTAATCCATCTTTCTATCTGCACTCTTAGTCTCTTTCAGCCTGTTTTGCAAAAGTGATATAAAACATAAACCAGATAATATCATTCTCCTGCTCAAAACTCGCAGTGAGTTTTCATCATACTTAGACTAAGATCCAAACTCTTTTACCCCCTCATATCACTCTCTCCCTTATGCTTCAGCTGCTCGGCCCTTTTGTTTTCTTGCCAGTTCACCACACTTAGGTTTGCCTTGGTCCTTTGCATCTGCTATTCTCTGTGGTTGGAATATTCATTCCCCAGATGTCAGCAGGACTTGCTTCTTGTCATTTTGATCCCAGCTCTGTCTAATTGCACCCTCCCTTCTCCCAGTAGTGGTCTGTCACACCGCCCTATTTTTTTTCCTAAGGCTTACCACTATCTAAAAAATAGCTCACGTATTTATCTCTCCCCCCGACCCTGCCCCAAGTAGAAATTAAATGTTTTCATAGGGCCTGATTCCTACCACAGTGCCTGGCACATAGTTGGCACACAGAAGAAAAAAAGAATCTGACTGAATACACTAAAGAATAAGTATAAACTGATTTTTAATGAGATATGAAAGTTTATATTAATTACATGACCCAAGTATTGTGTTTTTAATGTTCGAGGTCCTGTTGGTTTTTCCTTCATTTAATCCCTCATACTGAATGAACATGATTGAGCACATATGCTTGTGTTAGATATATGACTGTAAATAAAACAATAGTAATACAATTACAGGTTGGTTTTTTCCCTTCTTGACCTGAATAGTTCCCAGATTTACCACTTTCCAACTCCTTTCCTACAGTACCACTTTACTGGAAATACCCATTATTCTCGTCCAGAGGATTGCCTCCTCTCTGTCTTTTTCTGTGGGTTCTAATCTCCCAGTAACGTATTCTCCGGAATGCAGCCAGAGACCTTTTCAGTCGCTATTATACCCATGCTGAAAAACCTTCTGAGTTTTTATTGTTCTCAGGATAAAGGTCCACCACATCACGTCCTGCTAGCTCACTGTACACTCCAGGCCATACTCACTCCCTCCCTTCCTGGTTCCCGCCAGCCACAGGGCTGGCAGTCCTCGCTTCCCAGGGAGTTATACACGCATCCTTTTGGCCTGCTTTTCGGGATCTCCAGAGATTGGCCCTTCCTCAGAGAAGGCCTCTCGGATTAAGACCAACTCCTCTCCTCACCATATAACCCAAAGTCGCAAAGTGCTTCTTTTTCAGAGCTGTAACTTTATAAACATATACTCCTGAATATGATAACCTTATTAACATGTGTTAAAGCAAGTTTATTTGCGGAAGAAACATATTGACTCCCTTCCAAACCACTCCTCGCCCCTCCCCCTAGGGCTGCGGCGCAGCTCTTACGCTTTCAGCCAGCGCCAGGCACAGACTTTGCAGAGCGCTTGCGCGGAGGGGCACGCATGCGCAGAGGGACGAGCCCGCTGACAGATTCTCGGTGGCGGTGGCGGCGGCCGCGGCCCTGGACTGCGGGGAATGGGAATCCTAGGTCTCTGACTGAGCACCGCCCCCGCCTCCGTGCCCGCGACATGGCCCAGGAGAAGATGGAGCTAGACCTGGAGCTCCCTCCGGGCTCAGGTGGGAGCCCGGCGGAGGGCAGCAGCAGTGGCGGCGGCGGGGGCCTCAGGAGATCTAACAGCGCCCCCCTGATCCACGGCCTCAGTGACACTTCTCCGGTGTTCCAGGCCGAGGCGCCGAGCGCCAGGCGAAACAGCACAACGTTCCCGAACCGCCACGGCCTGCTTCTGCCGGCCTCCCCAGTCCGCATGCACAGCAGCCGCTTGCACCAGATCAAACAGGAGGAGGGCATGGACTTGATCAATCGAGAGACTGTCCACGAGCGCGAGGTGCAGAACGCAATGCAGATAAGCCACTCCTGGGAGGAAAGTTTCAGCCTGAGCGACAACGACGTGGAGAAATCTGCCTCTCCGAAACGCATCGATTTCATTCCGGTGTCGCCAGCACCGTCGCCTACCCGGGGAATTGGAAAGCAGTGTTTTTCACCATCCTTGCAAAGTTTTGTGAGTAGCAATGGATTGCCTCCAAGTCCTATTCCCAGCCCAACGACCCGATTTACTACCCGGAGAAGCCAGAGTCCCATTAATTGCATTAGACCAAGTGTTCTTGGACCATTGAAAAGAAAATGTGAAATGGAAACTGAATATCAGCCAAAGAGATTTTTCCAAGGCATCACCAACATGCTTTCTTCTGACGTTGCGCAGCTGTCAGATCCGGGTGTGTGTGTATCTTCCGATACCCTTGATGGAAACAGCAGCAGCGCCGGATCTTCTTGTAACTCACCAGCGAAAGTCAGCACTACCACCGACTCTCCTGTGTCGCCTGCCCAAGCGGCCTCTCCATTTATTCCAGTAGATGAACTTTCATCTAAGTGATTCACCCACCCTTCCTGAGACTCGGTTTTGTTTTTGCAATGGAGAGAAAAATCAAGTTGGAACAAGCACTGAACTTTGTCGATTAATTTGAGGCTATTTCCTATTTGACCCTTTTCCTTTTTTGGAATTTCCTGAAATGTTGTTATTCTAGAGAACTTTTATGCCAGATTCCTGCGGATGCCCTTGAATTCAGTGTAGTAATATTTTCAGACTTTTTCCCAATAAGTGTGTTGAAGCATACATCTTTACGCTGCTAATATGTCTAAATACATATGTTATCCCTTGATTTTTTAAAAAACTGAGAGCTCTATTTATTTATGGGATTAAGTTCTGATGAAAATATAAATGTTGAATTAATCAGCATAGTAAACTGATGTTTTAAAATTCCATACTTCATGCCCACACTAATTTTTAATGTTATTGTCAGTGATTGCTAACTTCTATTTGATGAAGAACAATAACTTACCTATGTACAGCTATTTTTAAAGTGTTAGTTTTATCCATCCAGTGGTTGTCAGTTTTACCCAGGAGTCCTTGAATATTTAATTATCTGGGTATAGAAGTGGATGGGAGGGGGAAGCTGATAAAAGAGCAAAATATGAAAGTTTGCAACAGATCTTTTAAATATACAAAAGTAAACATTTAAACATTTTCTAATGAAATTTTAATAGTAATTTAATATGTCATTACAAATATAACTACTATACAGAATTTCTTCTTCTTTTTTTTTTTAACCAGATAGTGCATTCCTATGGGTATATTCCTGAAGTTAAATGGGACAGTGCCTTGCAGTCTTAGCCCACTGTACGTAGGCTGAGGCCAGGTTCTTTGTACCACTGCAGACTTTATCAATTGTAGAAAATGTGTGGGAAGCCCTGTTGAACTTGAGCAGAGCGCCTAGGCAGATGAAACTCTCTCAGTCATTGATATGCTTTAATAAGATATTCCGTCGTGCCTCAGTGAAAATTCTTGCCAACAAGGAGCTCAAGAAACTTTTGGCTGCTTTTCCACTTTGTCCATCTGTCACCTTCTTGGTTTTCCCTGGCTCAGGAAGGAAGCAGCTGTTTCCTTGCCAACAGGTCCTTCCTCTCCACCTCCCAAGAAACTAGGGCATCATCAGTTAGAAAAAGGTACAGTGTGACTCAAATTTCTCCCAGTAAGAAACAACAGGACTGTGGAATTGTTTCAGGAACCTCTGTGGTTAAAACTACAGCTGGAGTTGACTGCCTGGGGGATGTCAGTTAATTAAGGGGCAATGAGTTGCCAGAGAAAATCAGGGGAGAGTCACCTAGGTAAATCATTATTTAATTTAGGTTTTAGTAAAGGTAGAATTATGAAATGTTTTTTTACAATTAAGACAAAGTATGAAAATATTTAATGACAGATTTTTTTTATATGATACTTTATTTTCTGTATCTTCCTTAACTAGATAACTAGGTAGATAGAAAGAATGGCAAACAAAAGGGAAAGGGGAAAAAAATAAGAGAGACCAAGAAACCAAGAGAAAAAGTTCCGGCTCACTTTAAGTTATTGCCTACAGAGACGTTACAATTATATGGAATTTTTACAACTATGAGAATAAATGGAACCGGTCAACTCAAGAATTCAGTGAATTACAGCGAGGGTAAGATTGTGTCCACAGGTTTAAAGTTCTATATTCTGGGTAATAGTGTTAATGTGCTCCAGTTCTGACCTTGTTGCTCAAATTCACATTTATATATCCAACTTCCTGTTGGGCGCTTTGACCTACTCCCAGAGGTTCTTTAACCTCAGCATCTCCAGAGCAAAATTTAGTATCTTTTCTTTTAACCTGTTCTTGGATGATCTAAAATTGTCATCTTGTCTAATTTCCTAAACTCAAAACCAGGGGCAGCATCTTTGACTTTTCCCTCTTCCTGTGCTGCCATATCCAGCTCAATCACCAGGTCCTGTCTGCTTGCGAACTGAGTCTCATATCTCCCTTTCTCTATCTCTGTTGCCCCTGAATTTAGCTTAAGTCCCCGCCTAAGTGATCTCCCAGCCTATTTTCTTACCTCCCTTTTGATCCAGGCTTCGTACTGCCTGTAAAGTAAACTTTCTAAAATACTTGATTTTGTCATCCTCCTGCTTAAAAACTTTATATGCTTCACCATTTTGTACATTTTCGTGAATGCTTTCTTCAGCTTGACATAGAAGGTCCTTCATGAACTGCCTGTACGCTAAAACAGTATATCACCCTCTGCTCATCCTGTCCCAGTTACATGTTCTTCTTTGTAAACCCTAGACCAGTTTGTAATCTTTAAATATGCCTTGTACTTTAATGTATTTGTACCTTTGATTAAATTGTTTCTTTCCCTAGAATGCCATTCCTGTCCTTTTCACCCTGGAAAATGCTGTTTCTTTTTATTGCATTTGAATTTAACTATGAAATAATGTATACTTTCTACTTATAAAAATATTTAAACAATGCAGGTATCTATATAGTAAAAAGTGAAAATTTGTCTGTATCTACTATGTAAAATTCATCTTCCTTTCCTATAGGTAATTTCTGTTAATAATTCAGTTTATATTGTACAAGATATTACTCTGCATTCCATGTATATAGGTATATAAATTTCAGAAAACCAACATCTCACTGACATCTCTTTTCTTTCCCTCATATCTAATAATTTACCAAATCTTATTGATCTTGTCTTCTAGAATCTGTCTTCTTTAATCTCAGCTGCCACCCAGATCCAGCCTACCATCGTGTCCTGCTTAGGCCTCCTGATTCCTACTTGTCCCTTCACACTCTCTGCTTGGCCACCTGTTCATCTTCCATAGATCAACCAGAGTAATCCTTTTAAAGTTGCAGATCAGATCCTTACATTTCTCAGCTTAAAGCTTTTCATCTGCTTCCTGTTCTTGTGGTATACCAAAAGGTATTCATTCTAGCTTAGGAGGCCCTGTGCAATCTGGCCTTTGCCTTTCCCTTCCCTTGTTTGCATTCCACCCTTACTGGCTTGCTTCTCATTCAGTACATCTTGTTCTCTCCTGTCTTACCACCTTTTACCAGATCCTCTTCCCTAAAGGTATAGAGAAACCTTTATTTCTGTAAGTTTGTTTTTCTATATCGGTGGTAAGTTTTAAATCCAATAAGCCTCTAAGTTTTTATAGACAATTTACATTATTGTTCATAACTCCAGTCATTACTGTAAAATGTAAGGGGCTAGCTGATATAAGAATTATCCTTCAAAAAACATTTTTAAGGTATTAGTATTGTTAATCTATAAACTTGGTGCTAGAAGCCCCAAAGCACATAACATTGAGTTCAAGTGTAGTTCATCATATGTAACAAACCTCTGTTGTATATTTTCCTTTGTTGTGTTTGTTAAAAACAGCAGTGCAAGTGGAAAAAAATAATTAGTAGTCATCAGATCTGCGACTGCAGGATGTCAGAACCTTTAAGCATACTTAAAAGATTGATTGTAATCAAGAATAATCGGTATGGGGTTGCCTTCCAGTGGATCTCATTTATCTGTTTAGCCAGCTACATACCTACAACAAGAGACCTCTCTCAGATAGTTGGCATATAATTGGGAAAGGGTCAAGGCTTATGAGGGAAACATGACTGAGAATTGTTTTCTTATTGGCATGTTTTTAGGTCAGTAGAAAAAGTCTGAAGGTCCAAGAGAGAAGTGGGATACTGGGGTGGTGGTGGGGGGAGGGAATAGTTGCCAAAGCAACAAACCAAAGATGGTGATGTAACTGACATTTCCTGAGTAGCATCAGAGAATAGAAGAACGAGTTGGTCTTGGAAAGCACTTTCCCCCCCGCTTTTTGCAATAGGAAAGAGAGTGAAATGGCTAGACAGCAAAAGCAGTAAATGTTGATTCATGTTGCAGGAGTTTAGGGATATGGAGGAAGGCATATGAAAATTGAAAGAATTTCTGATTGCTTCTATTTTCCAATTTTTAAAGAGTGTAGGATATTTGAGGGTAGGGCAGGAGTACCTTTCGAAGTTTGAGTGAAGTAAAGGTTTAATGCTGCCTCTGAGAATCTGTAAAGAGTGACAAGGGTGAGTAGGAGTTTTGTTAGGCCACATTAGATGGCAGGTGCAAAAGAAGAAGATTGGATTAACCTAGGTTTGGGAGTTCGTTACGCAGGTACTTGGTAAAGCCCAGTGTGTGAAGCAATTAAGGGTTTTGCTGAAAGTGGAGTTGAGTGATTGGCCAAGATCTTGAAGATGTTACAAGAAGTCAGCAGTGGGTCACGGACTAGGCTGTTTTTTCAAGATCTTACATTCCATTTGACCATGACAAATGGAGAGTCTGATCTTACTGCAGAACTCAGTTTATCAGTTTTGCCCATGTTTTTTCATGTTCATTTTATTCAGAGAATCAATCCTAAATCAGCAAGCCTTGAATTCCATTTAGATGATTAAAAAAAGAAAAACACAAAAAAACTTTTTTTGAGTCAGATTGCTCACTGTAGCCAAGACAGTTCTTTATGCCTTCTCTACCTTGCCATCCAACTAAAAAAGTTTTCTTAAAAGTTAATATGACCTTTATATTCAAATGTCTATTATAGAGTACTTAACTGCGTGTCAGGCTATGTTCTAGCTGCTAAACAAATGTATTATTTCATTTAATGTTCATCACTGTCCTCTGAGTAAATTAGTGCCATTATTATTCTCATTTTATTAGTGAGGAAATGGAGTCACAGAGAGATTAGGTAACCTGCTCAGGATTCTGAAGTAGTAGGCAGGCAATATACTGTAGTGGTTAAAAACAGGCTGTGGAGCCAGGTGGCTGAGGTAAGGATTAAGTGGGTCACTATATGTCAAGTTCTTACAGCAATGCTGGCAATTTCTGTAGAAGTATCAACTGTCATTACTATCCTTGTGGGGATGGTTGTTGTCATTATATTATTGTTGTCATCTAGTGTGGACTTGCTGAGGAATCTTTTATCATCCTTGACGGGTGAAACTCCTCCTTTCACACTAGTAACAACGTACCCTTCAACCCTCTAGGCAGCCTGTCCTTTTATAAGATGAGTGTTTTCAACATCGGATTCTTCTTAGAGTGAGCAGACATTTCCCTCTGTAAGTTCCCCCATTTAATTCATGTCCAATTCTCTGGAAAATGCAGAACAAGTCTTATCTCTTATTTATATGATAACCTTCCCTTCACAAATCAGAAACACTGATCCCTCAGTAATTACCTCTTCTTCTGGATTTGAGGACTCTTGAGGAGTTTTTTCACTGTGCTTTCTTCATAAAGTCGAGCTATCCTTGCTTGGCAGGTAGGATTTTCACAAGACAGTGATCCCTTTAAGACTGTTTCCTTTCCCTCATAGAAAATGGTCTAATAACTTGAATCGTTGCCAGTAGTAATAATAATTGGCACTAATGCTTATTGAGTATTCAGTATGGGCCTAGACACTATTTTCTGTGCTTCAATCCTCATGACAACCCTATGAGGTAAATGCAATGATTATTCCCATTTAACATGAGAAATCCAAATACATTTTCTCAAGTCTCTGTTACTTTCTTATTTTCTTCTCCTTTTGAATTTAAGTCTTTTTGTCATTTCCTATGAACAAACTTTTGGTTTTGTTTTTGAGATGAAGCCTATTTTCCAGCTTGCTAGTGTTACCACTTCTGTTTTGAATCAAATGATATGTTTACTTAAAATGGTGTCTTTAGACATTATTATCATATTAGAGGAAGCAATCAGGAGGATTGTTTTCTTTACTAAGAGGTTAAAAAAAAGTAGAATAGAAGGAAATCATAGTTTACATATTTTAAAACTGATTTGCTATTTGAAATAAGAAATCCCAAACTACAAATTTTAGATTGTTTTAAAAAACGTGTATAAATAAAAAATACGTATATATGTCATATATGTTTTGTTATACTTGAGTTATACAGTATCCTTGGGTGTCCTTAGATTATTCTCCTAGGGAAACAAGCAAGAACCGCTTGATCCCTCCTCCCTCAAATAAACTCTATATGGTAAAAATGTATCATTTTTAGAGGAAAAGCAACAGGATTTAAATAAGTGATAGTTGCTCAGTCATGTCTGACTCTCTGCAGCGGCACAGACTGGAGCCTGCCAGGCTCCTCCGTCCATGGAATTCTCCAGACAAGAATACTGGAGTGGGTTCCTTTTCAGTATTTAAACAGCAGGATTTAAAGAGTGATCCAAAAACCTTTTATTACTTACATAACAAATTCGCCTTCTTTCTCTGTAAGAAGCTATCCCCAGAGGTTAGAGATTTAAATTCAGAACAATTGAACAATCCCTGAGAAACTTTTTTTTTTTAACCTTTACTTCATAAAAAATCACTGTTCAGCCAAAGGACCCAAAAAGGGAAAACTTAGTGTGCATTTAGTTGGTGGTCAGACTTCAAATTTCAGTGTCACATCCCTGCATTAGATACTTGGAAACAAACCATTGAAAGCCACAGTTTATTCTAAAAGGTTGCTGTCATTTTTGGAAGTTCAATAAATATTTTCAAATCACCTGAAAAGTGACTTTTGGTTCTACCTGTAAGAGAAAAGAATCTGAAGAAGCACAGGTAGATAGAGATAATTGAATCACTGTACTGTACACCTGAAACTAACACAGCATTGTAAATCAACTACACTTAAATTAAAAAATAAAAATAAGGAAATTAGCTTTAGGGAGGTTAAGTGATTTACCCAAACTCACAGAAATAGTAAGTGGATGCAGATAAAATTTGTACATATGTAGCTTGTTAGTGAAAATAGTTTTATAACAAGTTAGGCAGATAACATCAAATACTCCAATGTTGTGCATGTACAACTCAATGTACACTCACATTCGCACATATACACACCTGACCTACTTTATGAGTCTTGTTCTATATGCTTGGAGCCATATTCACCTTTATTTCCATTTTAGATTTCCTCTCCTTAGTTTTCACATAGGTAGGTTAGATTTTGTAAATTATTCACACATATATAGGTACTGTTGGCAAGAGTGTTTGGTGCCTTGATTTTGCATCAATTTCCAAATTCCAGTTGCTGCCCTAAAACAGAAACAGGTATTTTGTTCTCATACATAGGGTTTCTTTGTGCCTGATTTCTATTTCTCCTATTTGAACTTTTGGAATAAATACTTGGGTAGATGTAAAAATCACTCATTAAATTCTCAGACAGCATGACTGAAGCTAGAGAGCAGAGAACATATCACTTTTATTTACCTGTGAAAGTTGAGTTCTGTATCAATGCCAGGGATAGTTCTGGTTCTTTTCCAATTGCCTACAACGGTCTTCCAAAGCAAACTGACATCTAAGGCTTGGCTAGCAAAGCAGGTTGTGAAAGAAGACAATTGAAAAAGATCTTTTGTGCCCTTGCAAAGTAAAATGATTGGTTGATGTAGCCATTCCTGTGATTCAGACAATCCCTTCCCCGTACTTTCAGGACAAAGAATGATTTTACTGTTGCAGTGCCAGGAGGATTCCTGGAACTTCAGTGATGAGTAGCTATTGAGTGTTGGTGTCTTTTGGACAGTAGAATGAGAGCTGTTGAGAAGGGGATGGGAGTGAGGAGATGAGTGGATTGGATATACCTTTTGGCACCTGGGCCCTCATGACATTGTGAACTCCCTGTGGGCTAGAGGGTGACATTGATGGTGGTTTTCTTCATGAATGTTTGTTTTTCCTTTGTTCCACTTCATTTGGGATTTGGGGTTGAATCAGTGTGTTTAAAAATTTTTTCAAGCATCTTTCCCTTTAAGGTCTCATCTTTTATGTCTTCTAAAAAATAGTGAATAATAATCCAGTGATACTGATAATTATCTTTTGTTATTATTGAAGATTACTTTGAGTCAAGAATTAAAGTTCTTGGAACTCTTTACCACTTTATACTAGGTTTAAAACTCAATTAAAATAGTCTTTCTCAAGGCCCCATTTTACCACACTACTTGCTACCTGAATTTCTAAAATGCAGACCTGAAATCAACTTTAATGGCTACCCCTTTACTTCAGGATTAAGTCCAGTTACGCAGTATGAGAATTTGCATGTCTCCACAGACCCTCTGAACCCCCTAGCTACACTGCACTGCCTGGGTTCCCCCAGCTTCCTGCTCTCATGCACTAGCTGCGCTCTGACAAGCTGTGTCCTTACTTAGAACTGTACCTCCTTCTTCCTCTGCACTCCCTACCAACCTTCTTTCCTTAACTTAGACCATGGGGATACAGCTTCTGAGAAGCCTTTCTTGATGCCTCTGCCTCTCCAGCCCTGGTCAGTTAGATAGCTTTCCTCTGCGATCTTGTTATACTCGGGCCTTGCTTCTATAAAGGCACTTAACAGGCTGACATGTATATGTGTGGTTTCTTGACTCTCTAACCTGCGTAAAAGCAAAGCCTGTCTTTTACTTCTGCCCCTAATGCCTGTGCCTAGAACGTTATAGTTACTCAAATTTACATTGAGTAGATGATTAATGGATGGATAAGTGGGTGGGAAAATGGCACAGATTGTTTTAAAGAGAAAGGAATGTAATAAGATTCTTAGGGGAACAAGCTCAGTCACATGGTTGGGTTCTTTATAGTTTGCTAGGAGACTAGAAATTCATTCATTAAGTAATTTTGATTTGAGCACCTGCCTCACACTAGCTAGTCCCTTAGGATACATCAGTGTACAAAACAAAGACTCCCATCTGTATAGAGTACACATTTTGCTTATATTCTAACAGGGTGGAGGGAGAGCAACTAAACATAATAAATAAGTAAATTCTTATACATAATATATATAGTGAGGAATATCAAGGATGTCAGGGTGGCAGGAGCAGAGTTATTGAAGGGAAAGATAGTTGGAGGGGCTTAGAGAGGTGGGCAAGGGTGGGGACTGTTGCAGATACAGGTGGCATAAGGTCTGTGTGCCATTAAAGGACACTGACTTTGAGAGATGGAGAGTTTTTGCAGGGGATTGAGCATAGAAATGGCATGACCTATCTTAGGTTTTAAAAGAAACACTCTTGCTGTCTTGACAGTAGACCATGAGCGGCAGGGGAGGAAGCCAGTAAAGATGGGGGGTAGGAACTACTCCCATTAGGGGGACCAATTAAGAGGCTTTTCAACATCTAGTAAAAGATGGTGGTGGCTTAAATGAGGGTGGTAACATTGGAGATGAGGAGAAGTAGTTAAATTCTAGATTATATTTTGAAGATAGAACCAATAGATTTTGCTCTACCTTCAAAGAAGATAGAGCTGACAGATTTAAGGTGGGTGTGAGATGCCTGGTGGAGGAGAGAGAAACTGGAAGGATGGAGTTGCCATCAACTGAGATGTGGAAATCTATGTGTGAGGTAGGATTTTTTGTTCTGGGGGTTTGGTTTGTTTGCTGCTGCTGTTTGGCGGGGGGTGAGCAAGGGAGGTATGGGGACAAGAGGTATTAGGAGCTCAGTCTGGATATATTGAGTAAACAAACTTTATAGACATTCAAGTGGAGGTGTCAAGTAAGCAGTTAGATATCCGAGTCTAGAGTTCAGAAAAGAGGACTGGGCTGGAAATACATGACTGGGAGCCTTGTGCCTGTATTTAGAGTCTAGAGAATACATGAGATCATTACAGGTCACACGAATGTGTGTAAAGAATAGAAGAATAGGAACTAACCTAGGAATACTCTGTAACATTGAGAGGTCAGGAAAAATAGACTGAGAAGAAACAACCACGGAGGTAAGAAAACTGTGAGTGTGGTGTCCTGGAAACTATGTGAAGAAAACGTATGAAAGAGGATGGAGTGATCAAATGTTATCAGTTGCAGCTGATCTGACAAGTGAGGGAGGACCAAGTGTTGAGCCCTGGATTTAGTAATGTGTAAGTTACAGGTCACCTTGGTGAGAGTCATTTCATTGGAATGATGGAGTAAAAGCCTGATTAGAGGAGGTTTAAGAGAGAATAGGATGAGCAGGATTGGAGACAGCCAGATGGCTGAAGAAAGAGATTGAGTTCTAGATCCTTGAGGATAAAGAAGAACTAAAGTGAAAAGGTCACTCCCTTCCCCTTCTTATGGGTAAAATGCTTTTAAGCATTTCAAATATCTCTTTACATATGTATGATTATAATTTGAGACAAAAGCAAAGTCTAGTAAAATTGTTTTATGTCCCTTTTTTTTTTCTATTTAGGACTATTATGAGGAGAAAGATCTATAAGTAAATGCTTTTACTCCAAACATGAGTAGACTGTTCAAGCAAAAGGTTTACAGATTCACTTCCTTCATGAATTCATCTGGTTCATTTTATTCCCTTGTCATCTATTTATCTTAATGGCTTTTTTTCCACTTATAAATTGAAATTTAGTTCCACACCCGTGACACAATTATTTCTGTCTGCAAGTTTGGCCCAGTTTCTTAACCCAGAGACGTTTCCCTCTTCAGTGAGTACTGTGAGTTTTTTTTTTTTTTTTTAAGTAGTTCATTGTCCTCTTAGGTTTTATTTAGGGACAGATTTTTTTTTTCCTTATTCCTTTTTGAAATTGTTGCTGATCAGTGAGAGAGGAGAGTACCAGTTATGATAAGGAAGGAAGAATGCTTTCCCCACTTTGAATTGCTACGATTTCATTCTGATTGTAAAATATTGTCAGGTTCATTCTTGTGGGTTGGGGAGTCTGTCCCAGTCTTTCATACAAGAGGACTCAAGGACATCCAAGCCATATTTGTACTCAGGAGGGAAGAATGCTTTCTCCTGGAATTCCCTCTCTCTCCTGATATTGCGTTTCTGCCTTTCAAGACTCCAATCAAGTCCCGTTTACTCCATGGAAACTTCTGTGTTTCTCCTGGCTCTGGGTAGTATTGGTTTCCTCTTAATTGCTATACTTACTGCTTGTAACCCTTACTTTGTTGGTTGGTTTGGGGTTTTTTGTTGTTTTGAGAGAGTAGGAATGGGAGGTGGGCAGTGGAGGGCGTTAAAATCACTGCATCTGCAGACTAGTAGAACTGCTTTCCCGACCTAGCCCATCTCCCTGCTTTGTGCAAATGAGTTAATCTTTGTGTACCTGTTAAGTGGGAGTAGTTCCTACCTCAAAAAACAGTTGTTAGAATTAGAGAATAGAAAGCATTAGATTTATTTAGCAGAAAACTTATTTGAATAAATGGAAACCTGAAGAATATATATATTATATGTAATAACCCCCTATCTTTATGGCAGATTTCCTGAAAGAAAGAGACAAAGGCTTATATATCTTTCCTAACAACCAGTTCTTCTCTCGGAAAGAACTCGGTTCTTAATAGTGATGATAGATGGAGCTTAGGAAATGTGGTGTGTTTGCGTCTGGAAACCTGTGATATACATGTCATAAGGTATTTCATTGTTGCACATTAGTGTTTCAGGCTTTAGGACTCTTCCAGACTAAAACCCTTCCCGTGCACAGGCTAGAGATGATGGTGTGTGAAGTCAATATGCTCTCCTTTCAGTTTTCCTAACACTCATGAAAATTGCTGGGTTTTTTCCTCTCATTCACATTTTCACAGACCAGAATTCAGAAATCTGCTTTAATTTTAACACAATCTATCAAATTCTGTATAATTAGGAGAAGAGTTCAGATGACATTTTCTTTTAAGCAACCTGTCATAAGGTGCATATTTTAATAATGTGAAAAAAGATTAAAAAGAAAGAACCAGGTAGGCTAAAATAAGCAAATATTTTCTGATGATAAAAGCAATACAGATTCATTTCAAAATTAAAATAATTCTAGTAAGCAAAAATAAGTATACTTCACTGAGGTGCTGCCGTTAACCTTCTCGTGAATGTTGTTCCAGGCTTTTTCTTTGATTAATATGCACATGTAATTTTTACACAAAAATGGCATCTACTGTATGGGTAGCTCCACAGACTGCTTTTTTCAATATAACATGCAGTGAATGTTTTATGTATACTTTTGCATCATTTTGCCCTCTGTGGCTATACCATGTAATAGGTAACCAACTGATTTTGGCTTCCTAGGATGTTTCTAATTTTTTTTTTTCACTTACAATGTTCTGATGTACACCTGAACAACTTTTACAATTTAAAGACCACAGAACTTTCTTGAACTTGTCAACATGAAATAGTTGGTATGTTAATTTCAATTCAATTTTGTCCAATTCTAAAGCATTCTTTTCCAAGTCAGTTTTGAGTGATTTATTTGACAGTCATGTTTGGAGATCCCATGTGTGACTAGGAAAAAAAAAAGTATAGTTCTCTGAAAATAATCTATATTTCAGTTTTTTTTTTAAATGAGTATGAAATAGCCTTTCTTTAATCCAGGCTAGAATGTTTTGATAATGTCATTTAGGAATACGTGGCTCTGAGGTTTTTATTGCTATCCTATACCTGACTTATCTGTAATTCAGAGTTAGTGAGGTCAGCAGGAGGTCAGTTATTACTGTTCTATCATTTCAGTGGGAGAAAGGCTGGACGTTGTGGAGGTGAAGAGGGTGCAGAGATTGTGTGGGTGGGTGGTGATGGAGAAGGAGGCCGGGCTTAGACAGATATCTGCCTCACAGACTTGAGGGTCTCCGCTGTTTTCATCTTTCACAGCTGTGGCAATTTGAGATCTCACGTTTTCTAAATTAGTCATTAGTCAAGATATCAAATATTGCCTCCAGCTGCCCATTGAAATGTATCAGAAATCTTGACATTAAAATTGGTATTTTTCTGTTCTAGAAATGACATGAAAATCCTTTGTGATATCATGTTTGTCAGTATTACAGTTAAATGACCACCAAATTTATAGATTTTAGCAGAAGGAATAATAGAGATGACTTACTCATTTTTGCAGTAAATGTTCAGTGAATACCTACTATGTACCAGGCTCTGTGATGGGGTTGGGGATTCAAAGGGGTGGACAAGTCTTTAAGCTGCTGTTGGTGGGGATACGAACATTAAAAATTTAAAAAGGACAAGACTTTGTAGTGCTTTGCTGTGATATATAGTAGACATATTTTCATAGTTGCTGCTATAAGACTATAGAGGAAAGAATACAAAGGGGTTTACAAAAGAAGCAACTCTTTTTTTTCACCTTTTTATTTTGTATTGGAGTACAGCCTATTAACAAACAATGCTGTGATAGTTTCAGGTGAACAGTGAAGGGACTCAGCCATCCGTACACGTGTATCCATTCTCCCCTAAACTCCCCCCACCTCATCCAGGCTGCCATATCACACTGAGCAGAGTTCCATGTCCTCTACAGTAGGTCCTTTTTGGTTATCCATTTTAAAGCAGTGTGTACGTGTCCATCCCAAACTCCCTAACTATCCCTTCCTTCCATCCAAAAGAAGCAACTCTTTAGCAAATTGATAAGTGAGGAGTATCCTCCAAGGGGAAAATGAAGAGGGTCATGTAACATATGCAAACAGCAGAGTATATTCTAGCAGTTTCCAGCCAACAAGAATTGCAATGTTCATTTACAGCAGATAATTAATTCTTACGTTAAAATTTTTTTTTTACTTAATGTTTTCTTATTTCTCTATTTCTGGCTTTTAAGAACCTATTATTTATTTGTTTATTCCATTTTAGGAAGTTCTTAAATTGATCCTAAAAGAGTAAATGAAATGAACTTGGCTTAATAAGGTGTTCTTGTAACTACTTGTGTCTCAGTGACATTCTTTTTCTCTTGCTTTGAATTTAATAGCTTAGAAATTATGGCTATAGATTCATAAGGAGATTGAAAGATAAAATAGACAAAGAGTATGTAAGTCAAATTATCTGTGAATTTTTCATGTTGTTAGTAATGCTCCAAAATGTGATCAAGAGCACTGTGCACATCCGTTGGTCTTAGCATTGGAAAAGCCTTCAGCTGTACATCCTGAGACTTCAGATAAAGTGGATTAATAGTGGAAAGGAACCAGAGAGTTAGACTAAATAGATATGTTGTAAGAGAGCCATAATAATCTTATTTAAATATTTTCCACATTAAAATAAGGCATGTAGTACTGCTGTGTTACTGCCAAGATTTTTTAAAATAAATGAATTTACATTCATGATATTTTTTAAAAATTCTCCATAGAGTACCACAAAATAACTAATGTGAATACTTGAATAAAATAATCTGTTGAAGCCCAGATTTGAATTAAGCTTCCTCAAAGCATAATGATTCCCTTATTAATTTTAATCTTGTTTAATAAGCAAGAATTTTTTTATTTAGGAAGCCTAATTAACAATATTCTGGAGAGTGATAATTGGGGTGAATTTCTAGTATGGTTGTAACACTGTTTACTTGGTAAATATTTCTCAAGCACCTACTCTAGGCTAGAGACTCACCTTTCATGAACAGTTTGATCTCAATTTTCTAAAAGACACATTAATTCTCTTGCTTCATGGAATTTATATTATAGTAAAAGGATATTTTTAAAAAAGAGACAGAAACAATGGACTCCTTGCCAATTACAATAAAGATTAGGGACATCTTGTGTGTAGGGGAGGGAGGAGGCCTGCTTTCCTTGAGCCAAGACACAGTTGTCCTGAGATCGTGATGGAAACTGCTCAGGTAGGGCTATTCAAGGGGAAATGACAAGCCTGGGCGGCACAGAACTTGAAATTCCAAGGAGACTTAGCGGTATTAACACTAGGGAAAGGGCACATGTTTTTCCATGGATCACTAATAATGACAAAAATGTTCAATCTTCCTGAATTGCATACAGTTGGGCTGAATTTAAGCATCATAGTTTATCCTTTTCCTTGATGTTACAAGATTATGTTCAATACTGAGATACCAGCACAGTGGTGAGCGTTGAGGCAGCCTACCAGGTGTGTGGGATTTGAAATAAATCCTAAAGCTGAAGGTGGGAGATTTCCCTCCCCCCACCCCCCGACTTTCAAAGGAATTGAAATAGGTTAATAATAAGATTAAAAGTTACTCCTGTGAACTTAATACCCCACTTGAAAAGAAGTCTTTGCCAGAGTGAACTGAGTTTCATCCAACAGATAAGTGAAAATCTAGACAGTTTACACTTAAAAGTAAGATTATTTTGCAGCATAGATCTACCCCAGTAGAGTGTGAAGATGAAGCCCAATCTCAGGTTGAAGTTCCTCCTTAGAGTGTCTGCTGTACAGAGTCTTCTTATTTTGTCCTGTGACTAATGCTGTGTCGAATTCTGCTGGAATGAATGAAGTAGGCTTGCCCCAGGCTATGTGGGTATCACAGCCCACTTCAGCCCCTGTGCCATTCTAGAAGCAGTGAGGGGATGGAGAGCAAGACAGTGTGTGAGCATCACAGAAAGCAGATTAGAAGAGACTCTGAAGGAGCAACAGTGGGTGTCTCTGGGCAGTGAGATTGCTGACCACTTGTATTCTCTTTGTGATTTTCTATGCTTACCCATTATTTCTATAATAGATATGAGTTGCATTTATAGCCATATTTTAAATGCTCAAAAAGAGATTCATTTGAAGAAAGTGAGATGGAGGGAGGGATAAGTCAGGAGTTTAGGATTAACAGATGCACACTACTATATATGGAGCTTCCCAGGTGGCACTAGTGGTAAATAACCCACCTGCCAACGCAGGAGACATAAGAGATGTGGGTTCGATCACTGGGTCAGGAAGATCCCCTGAAGGAGGGCATGGCAACTCACTCCAGTATTCTTGCCTGCAGAATCCCTTGGACAGAGCCACCTGGTTGGTACTGTCATAGGGTTGCAAAGAGTCAGACATGACTGAAGCAACTTAGCACAAACACACTACTATATATAAATTAGATAAATAATAAAGACCGTCTGTATATATAACCAGAGAAGGCAATGGCACCCCACTCCAGTACTCTTGCCTGGAAAATCCCATGGACAGAGGAGCCTGGAAGGCTGCAGTCCATGGGGTCGCTGAGGGTCAGACATGACTGAGAGACTTCACTTTCACTTTTCACTCTCATGCATTGGAGAAGGAAATGGCAACCCACTCCAGTGTTCTTGCCTGGAGAATCCCAGGGACAGGGGAGCCTGGTGGGCTGCTGTCTATGGGGTCACACAGAGTCGGACACGACTAAAGTGACTTAGCAGTAGCGTATATATAACACAGGGAACTATATTCGATATCTTTAATAACCTACAATGCAAAAGAATCAAAAAAGTATACACACACACTGGATCCCTTTGTTATACTCCTGAAACCAACACAACATTATAAATCAACTATTCCTAATTAAAGAGAAAAGAAAATGAAATAAACTTGTGTGAAATAAACCTAAAACAGGGAAGGAGGTAAGGGAGGAGAGGAGGAAGGTAGAAAAAGGTAGACCTTATAGAAGTATTTGGGATGCTAAATCACCATCCTAGTTTTTCATATTGTTTTCTCACTCTGAAAACCAAACTTTCATTTATTAACAATGATAAAAGGAAAAATAAAACATTTATGAAGCATTGACTTAACTGATAAGACCTCATTTCTGCACTCAAGGTAACTTATCTGATGGTGACAGACATTTTCATATGTACATTCATTATACTTTCAACTTTTAAGTCTGTTCAGGTGCCAAGCACTGTGCTAGTTTCTGTGATTTACAGAGAAATACATAGAAGCCCAGAAAAGGCTTACAATATTGTGGAAATAAAAGAAATTTAAACTGATAATTATAATCAGGAAGTGTCACAGTAGAGGCAGGACCAGGGCACCCTGGGAACTCAGGGAGGCACAGAGCCCTGACTTGGCAGGAGTAAGGGTAGATTCGAGGAAGGAAGTGATACTTCAGATGCATCTTGCAGGATAAGGAATGCCTATCGGGGGAGGGGGAGGAGGAACAGTGGCATGTCAGGCTCCGGAGGGTATACAAAGGAAGGAGCAGGAGAGTGCTGTGGCTTCTGGGAACTCCAAGTCATCCCATATGGTGGCAACCATGTGGGCAGCATGGAAAGATGAGTTGAAGAGGCCAGGTCATATGTGTGACTCTTAAAGTCTGCCCTGAAGCAGTGGGAAGCCACCAGAGGATTTAAAAGGAGAGTGGCACAGACAGATTTGCATTATAGAAGGATTCGTCTAGCAATAGTGTGCCCCAGTGAGGCAGACTAATTAGGAGGCTGAGGCAGTAATCTATGCAAGAAATGAAGTCTCGATTAAGATTGTAACTGGGAAACTGCCAATAAAGAGTCAAAGAACATTAAGGAGATTGATTCAAGAGAACTTGATTGATGGACTATGGGAGAGCAGTAAGGAGGAGTCAGGATGGCCCCTTGATTTCTGAATTTGACAACTAGATGGATGCTGGTAGCATCCTCTGAATGGGGAGAAGGATGGTAAACTGTAGAATTTATAATGCCCCTAAGATGCTATGGGGCTTCCCTGGTGGCTTAGATGGTAAAGAATCTTCATGCAATGTGGGAGACCCGGGTTTGATCCCTGGGTTAGACGATCCCCTGGAGAAGGGAAAGGCAAGTCACTCCGTGCCTGGAGAACTCCATGAACAGAGGAGCCTGGCAGGCTACCTTCCATGGGATCGCAAAGAGTCGGACATGACTGAGCGACTAACACTTCATAAGAGCTATATAAAAACCCTGAAATCAATTGAAAATACCGATTTGTGCATGTACATGCTCAGTCGTGTCTGACTCTCTTCGACCCTATGGATTGTAGCCTGCCAGACTACTCTGTCCATGAGATTTCCCAGGCAAGAATATTGGAGTGGGTTGTCATTTTCTCCTCTGGGGGATCTTCTCAACCCAGGGATCGAACCCACATCTCCTGCATTGGCAGGCAGATTCTTTACCACTTGAGCCATGGGGGAAGCCCTGAAAATGTAGATTTAGAGCTCAAGAAAGAGATGTAGGTTCAAGAGTTACTGTAGGGGAATCATCCGAAATAGGTGAACCCTTTGGTAATGGAGGGCATTATGCAGAGGGAGTAAGAAGAAGAGAATACAGACCGTGAGGAACATGAATTTTAAGAGGCAGCCAAAGAAGAGGGAGCCTACCAAAAAGACCAAGATGTGTTCAGAGAGGTAGGGGGAAAGCCAGACATGTGAGGAAGGGAAAGTCGGGTATGTTTGGAATCCTGGTTCAGGTTTTCTCTCAAGCCTGCTGTCCATGAAAGAAAGGGCAAAGAGCACATGGCAAGTGGCAGAAATGCCCACACCAACTGAGTTTGCCTCTAACAAGTCTCCCTGGACATAAACATCTGCCAACATTTCATTTCTAAAATGTCTGGGAATAGAAGTTTTGTTTAACTGGGCATATTGCCTCCCCACACAAAATCAGGGTTCTGTTAGTAAAGAGCAAGGGAAAAAGGATTTAGGGTAAGCAGATGACAGTGTTGGCCATGTGGAGTAGCCATGGGAAGAGGGACTGTTGGTGAAGGAGGGTCTGGTCATCAGTTCAGCAAAGGTTTCAGAGTCTACCAGGGAAGCCTGTATGCAGGCTACCTAAGGTCAGTGTTTCAAAGAAGTCCAGAAAGGTGATAAATGAAACTTCATGGGTGAAGCAACCAGGATTCCACTTGTGAACCTGGAGTGGTTGTGGGGGAAGCTGGATTGCTGGTGCATCCGGAAGTGAATGGGCAGGGAAGTGGAAGTGAAGGCCGGGAGTGTACACTAGTCTTTGGAGGATTTGAACCTGAGTGTGAGGAGAGTGAGATGGGATTGCAACCAGAAGAGAGCGTCAGGGTGAAGAAGAGGTGTCAGGAGGAAGGGTCTTGGCAAAGGAATTGACATGCTCATATTTCCAAGATAAACAGCCATATGAGAGAATGAGGTAGAAGATCCAGGTCAAAGGATAACTGGTGGAGAGAGGGCTCCAGACAGGTGTGTGTCGGGGGAGGGGACACAAAACATGCCCTAGCTGTGCACTAGAGAGGAGGAGAGAGCTCCAGAGCAGAGAGAAGATGGGAATCAGTGTGCAGGATTGCACAGGAGGGGAGGCAGTAAACGAAGGGGCCATTCATCCGTCTGTGAAGCAGAAGGCAAGAAGCAGAGATCATCAGGCAGGGGCCTTGACACAATAAGTGAAGTCTTGGAGCAGGCAGTATTCACAGAGTGGTTAGGAGCCCTTCTTTGGAACTGGACAGTCTTCATGCTTGCTGGTAATCCTGGTTGTGCCCCTTAACTAACTGTGTGAATTTAGACAAGTTATTTAACTTCTCTGTGCCTTAGTTTTCTCAGTTGCAAAATGAGGGTAATAACAGAATCCTGTTACTTGGAGTTGCTGAGAGAATTAAATGTGTTAATATACTTATAAGTGTGCCTGGCACACACAAAAAAAGTGTTCTGTATATATTAACTATACTAAGTACTGTTAGCAAGACTGAGAGCAAATGCAGTCTGAGCTCACATAAACACCAAAATGTTAAGTGGTTGATGGAGAGATTCTGTGAGCCCAGCCAAGGAAGCTCTGTGTTCTTCTAGGATAGAAGGACTCAAGGAGGTTCTTAGAGATGAGAGACTCTTGACTGATGCATGGGCCATGGAGAACAACACTGGGCTTCGGCGAGAGGCTGTGGAAGAGCATGCGCTCTCTTGAGACTTGAGAGGGAGCAGGTGAGGTGCAGGGAGCTGGGTGTGTGTGTGTAAAGGCTCTTCCCGCCTCCAGTGAGGGGGTAAGCCAGTGGAGCAGAGCCATGAGCCCCAGACATCGCAGGACCTTGAATGCTGGGCGTCTGCCTTGTGCCCACTTAAAGTTTGGAGGCAGAACAGTGACAAGACCTGCTCCGCCTCACAGGATTCCTGCTGGTGAGAGTGGCTGATGAGGATGAGGATGATGATGGTGGTGATGACAACATTAGATATGGAGTGTGTGCCATATGCCTGGGACACTGTCTCCTCACCTCTGCTCTGTGAGAGAGGTACTGCCGCTTCCCCAATTTCTCAGATGAGGAGGCACAGTCACTTGAGGAAGCCAGACAGCTGGTAAAGCCTGGCATTCTGACTCCACCCTCATTCTCATGACTGCCTCATTGTCACCACTCGACAGGTGGAGGATGGGGTGATGACCTCAGCTAAGCCCTTGGTGTCGTACTGATAGTAGATTTTCTGTCTTAGTCAAGGAGAGTTTGGCCATAGGGATTAGAAACCCCTGCAGAGAGCTCAGGGGAACGGTGGGCATGTTACGAAGATACAGGACTCTCCCAGTAGACAGCTTCTAGCTAGGGACTGTGACTAGATTCAAGGACTGGGTGTCCTCAGGCAGTAGTACTATCTCTGTCTGGAAACACAGGGCTTTGTCTGTCCGTCTTTCTGCAGTCTGCTTAAATTGCCAAGTTCTGAGTTTCACTCTCATGACTTTGGCCGGCCCTGGACCAACCCCACTCGACGGTTCAGTCCCTGCGTTGTCAGAACGTTCTTGATTCGGATAATCCAGTGGCTTGGCCTGGGCTCAGCGTGCCCCCTTGGTTCATTCCAAGGCTGGGATGGAGGTGGGGAGGGTACCACAAGCAGGGAGACAGCTGCTCTTAGAGCTCCCATGAACTGGCCACAGTTAGTGAGGCTCAAAAACTCCGTCACCCTGACTGGCCCTCATACTCCCACAGACCCTGGCAACGCCTGTGTTCTGACCATATTTTTGTTGTCAGCACCACACAGGGCTCCATCTGTTCAGTCTCCAGCTCAACCCTCATCTTCTAGGTTCTCACCACCATGACCATTGTGGCAGCTGCTCCGTTCACTCTTTCAATCCTGTCTTCCCTTCCCATTCCATCCTGTCTCCTCTTAAGCAATATTATTATTATTATTAATCTTACTGGCCTCCCACTCAAAAGCCTTCAACAGGTGTTCATATCTGATTTGTCATATCTGTGGTGGGCTCCCAAGGCCATCTAGCCTGGGGCTAACCATTGGCTTCAGCTTGATTGCCCACTATTAGGTCAGGATGGTCGTCTTCTCTCACTGGTAGTTTTCCCGTATGTGCCAGCCCTAGTCACCTGCCAGCTCCTGCATTTGCAAGGACTGCTTACTTTAGACCCTGTCACCTGCTCTTCCCTGAACCAACTCCTTTGGTCTTGACTCTCCAGTTAAACAGTTGGTTTATTGAAAACAGCTCCCTGTCAGGATGTCTCAAAACTGTACGTAACTGAGTACATGTTAGAACTTGGGAAATTTAATATTTAGGGATTAACAGCTGATTTATGATCTCATGGACTTTGGTTTGGGGGTTAGGTTTTTATGTTTTGGTCTTTAATTTTTAATTGCATTTTTTAGAACATTCCATGTAAGCCTTCTGACTGTGATAATTGAATACTTGTTAGAGGCAAAGCCAAGTATGGGGTATTAGCTCCTAATCCTGTTAAAGACTTGCCCATTATTCCTGTGCTTTTGTTTTGGCCTCTTTTTTAAGCACTGTGACAACAGGGACCATATTATTCCTTGTTGTTTCCCTCCAAGTACTTTCCATAGAAGTTCTGGAATCAATGTTTAGGTAAATGTCATAAGTGGTCATCTCACCAGTTTTCCCTCTGTCTTGATTTTTATATTTGTGCCTTGTTTGAAACTTCTTTCATTACTTGTTGATTTATTAAGGTGTATGGTGGGCTGCCATCTATGGGGTCGCACAGAGTCGGACTTGACTGAAGCGACTTAGCAGCAGCAACAGCAGCAGCAGCAGCAGCCTAGAACTCTAGGAAATTTTTTGTTGGACAGAATTTTTCTCCTGCTCAGTCTCTTTTTACTATTCGGAGCATTCGTCATCCCTTTGAGCAGTGTGTTTCTTTTAGGGTCCTATCTTTTTGTGGAGTCTTTTTGTCCTTTCAGACTTCCCCTAGACACACCGCACCGAAACACTGGTAAAAAGAAAGTGCTTTGGGGTAAACTACTAGCTATCCTTTGTGTCTCTGGTTTTCTCTAAAAAAATGATGAAATAAACCCAGAAATGCCATGCACTTTGCAGCAGGAGCAGAACCCAGTCGATTTTGGTTATTTTTTTTGGGCTGCTTCTGAGTCCAAACATTTTTCTACCAATCGCCAATGCTTTTGTTCACATTTGGTTCACACAATTATTATTACTGTAATAACTGATTAATTTCTGAGGCATATATTCCTGGGAGGAGAGGAAAAATAGCTTAGCAATAAAATGTGGACAGAAAACATAATCTAGTAAATAAAAAAATAAAATTTACAGTGCAGTGAGAATATACTATTGTGAAATCTACCCAATATTAGATGTTTAGTAAAAACTAGGAAAGAAAAAATTTAAGCATTATGCAGAGGTAGAAAGTTCAACTATGTGAAATTCTTACTGATTATTCCAGATATTTCTGGGAAGAGACAAAAGTAGCAATGATTATAAAGGCTTCATGGAGGCTTTTTGGAAGTGTAAGTGTCATGACCATATATGAATTTGCTCTCCTGACTCTCAGCCTTTTTGTCTGTTTGTTTGGCTGTACCAAGCCTTGGCTGTGGCAGGTGAGCTCTTAGTTGTGCATGCAGGATCTAGTTTCCTGACCAAGGATCGAAGCAGGCCCCCTGCACTGGGAGGGCAGAATCTTAACCATTGGACCGCCAGGGAAATCCCTGACCTTCTGCTCTTCCCCCCACCCTCTTATGCTACACACAAACACACAGTAGGTCTTTGTGTATTTAACATGAAAATCGGGGCAGGAGAGGACTATGCAATGTTTTACTGAAAGGCTGTGAGTTATACTGGTCTGGAACCAACACATCCTTCACAGTCGTTTCCATGGGCTACTTTCTTCCATCTAATGTTTGCAGCGAAGGCTTGGTTAGAAAAGACGTATGAATTCTTTGAGCACCTTTGTTGGGAAAATGAATTACAAGTGGTTTGTTTTATGCCGAGCCTTTTGTCGATGCCATTTATAGCTATTCTCTGTATTCACTTGGTAAGAGCCACCCTGAGAGTGGATGAATGTGTTTTATGAGAGACTATAAGAGCTCTGCAATTTGTTTTGGTTGGTCTCCATTTGGATTGATAGCGAGCAAGTGCCATCATTTGGAATCAGTTTTGGCAGCAGCTTGGTTATATAAATATTAGATACATGAAATGCAACCTCATTTAAATTATTTTCATCAGTAGGAATAGGGGCGCCTCATACTGACTATAAGAGCACCAAGATTCTATTTTTATGGCTTCTGAGCTTACAAATGTGTAACATATCATATGTCTGAACATATGTGTGAATAGGTGGTCTCCATTGCGCAAATACTTAACATGCTGATCTTCTGCATTTTGTTGAGAGTTTATGCAAATATTCTGCTGTTGCTGCTGCTGCTGCTGCTGCTAAGTTGCTTCAGTCGTGTCTGACTCTGTGTGACCCCATAGATATGAGCGTCTGATTTCTTAATATAACAAAACTTTTTTTCCTGATCAATCCTTGATGTACTTTGGAAAATACATCAAGGATTGTTTTCAGTTTGGTGTGTTTTTGTTTCTTATATTTAAGCCTTGGAAAATAACCTGTCACATTTTTAAGCTTTTGATTTTTCCTGTCTGTTCTGTTATTGTTTGTTGCCGAAACCACATTAAAAGACTGTCAAACCTCTTCTTAAGTGCCTGGGTAATACTCATTACCTCCCGAGCAAACTATTTACAAGGCTGACATTTTCCTAAGAATGACTTTCGAAGTTTTCATGAATCCATATACATTTTTACAAATGTATTTTTATGCAGGCAAAGGATTGAACAGGGACTTGTGATCATAGGTGAAGTGAGCAATCCGGATGTTTGTAACCCTTTAAGTAACATCCTAAGCCTGCTCCTGGGTATATTCTTAAAATGCAAGATTCAAGATCCTTGAGAACATCCAGGAAAATGTGTTAAATATGCTTCATGCTACTGGGGCTTTCTTTAAGCCACCATGGCAACTGGTGTCTTCCTCACCCTCTACTTCCCAGCCTTGTGTCCCCCCAAAACTGCTCAGTTTCAGTGTTTCTCATAAGTGAAATTTTCCCTGGTCCCTGCAGGCTGACTCAGGCATTTCTTTGTCCAAGAACCCTAGCAAAGCACATGTCGTGTTGTGTTGTGCCTGTCCCCACGTCTGTCTCTCTGCTGATGTGACTCAAAATGACTGAAAGCATAGAATTGTAGAAGACTCTGAAATAGTGTAAATTATTTATTTCTTACACTAACAGGACCCAGATACCAAAATACCAGAAAGGATAGATAAGTCATCAACTAGTTAAAAAAATAGGCTGCAGTCCATGGGGTTGTTAGAGTCAGACACGACTGAGCGACTTCACTTTGACTTTTCACTTTCATGCATTGGAGAAGGAAATGGCAACCCACTCCAGTGTTCTTGCCTGGAGAATCCCAGGGACAGGGAAGCCGTGGGCTGCCATCTATGGGGTCACACAGAGTCGGACACAACTGAAGCGACTTAGCAGTAGCAGCAGCAGCAGCATGGCGTGTATAATTGTTAGCTGAATTGGTATCTTCATTGGATCATGTGACACCATAAGTTGGCTCTGTTTTATGTCAGAAATAGTTTAAGAAAATAAATTCTAACTGTAAGTCTTGTGTCAGATTACACAGTAACATATCTCCTAGGGAGACGTGAGTCTTACGACTATGCCCTTGCTTGGCCATTAGAATTTCTGCATTCCAAGCTCTTTCCAGGGACTATAATTTTGAGTGCTCACCTGTCCAATTCTTATCAAAAGGTTGGTTATGACAAACAATTTTCATAGAGCACTGCCTGAAGGATATGAGTCCATTCATTCATCAACTAGATAGCCTACATATTATTCATGAGTTAAGTCACAGATGATTTCCCTTCACTGGGCAGGACTGACAGAAAAAGAAATATCTGTCCTTATGGAAGTTTTGAACTATATGTTGAAAGAGAAAACTCTCATAGGTTTCTAGACACAGAAAACCAATAAGTTATTAGGACAGGAGCATCAGACTAGCATCAAAACTACTCATCTGTAAGCCAGGAAGATGGCAGGATCATATCAACAGAGACATGAAGGAAAAGGGCTGGGAGTTAAGAATCCAAGAGATCTAGTTACAAATGAAGACAAAGGAAAGACATTTCTGGACATGGAGTGACACAGAGTGGACTGTCCACGTGCCACTTCTGAGTAATTATTTGAGAAGTGTTCCAACTGAATGAAAATTGAATCAGAACACGGGTGTGCAGATAGCAGGAGATGAAGAGCCAAAGAAACAATGATGAGCAACAAATGTTGTAAAACTTAAGGTCAAAGTCTAAATAAATGATAATAATGTGCCCATGAACTATAAACTGTTCATTAAGAAGAGCTGTCTCAACAAAGAGGAGATAGTTCAAAATGGAGCAATCATTGAGAGAGTCAAGTTTTTTCATGTATCTTATCTTAGGGATGAGGAAGAAATGTCATGGGCTGGACTCTCTGGAAGCAGGTACTGGGACAGAGATTGGGGTGCAAGATGTTTTTAGGGATCAAAAAACAGATGTTGAAGTCCTAACCTCCAGTACCTGTGAACACTGACCTTATTTGAAAATAGTCTTTGCAGATATAATCATCATCATGTGAAAACTCTTAGTTTAACACCACCCCCTCCCCCCAAATCTAGTTTTAAGCTATATGTCAGGAACAGAGTTGAAACCAAATGACAAATAAAAAAGCTGAAGTTAAAGAAATGGAAGAGGAGATACGTACCATGTAGAAATAAAAGAAAGCAGATGAGGCTATTACTGTCAACTAAGATGAAACCCAAGACCAAAAATATTAAATAAGAAAAAAAGATAACTTTACAGAAAGAGTGGAGTTCAACAAGGACAGTATTATTCACGTATCCTTTGTACACTGGCCAGCATAGTTTTAGAAATCTTAAGGCACAAAAAAGAAGTAAAAATATATGAGAATATATAACCATATCAGAGAATTTTAATATATTTTTTCATAATTTGATAAAGTAGACAGTATTATAAGATGATGTGTTTTTCTACCCTATATGCAGAAAATGCACGCTTTTCTCTTGTGTCTTTGGAACATTTTCAAAAAGTTATTCAATGGCCATAGGAAAAAGCATATTTTGGGGGGCCAGGGCTAGCTTTTATTCATTCCATATTTTGATCCCAGCAGTAAGCAAGAATGTGGCAACGAATGAAATAATAGTATTAATAATGAAAATATAAATGCTTAGCACTAAGGAACCCTCTTACAGATGATTCCTAGATCAAGTTGAAAATCAAACCAAATTAAATCAAAATCAAATTAAAAATGACAAATTTATTTGGAAATAAACTAAACAGAAGACTTCATCAATTTATGTTCAGTTCAGTTCAGTTGCTCAGTTGTGTCCGACTCTTTGCGACCCCATGAATCGCAGCACGCCAGGCCTCCCTGTCCATCACCAACTCCCGGAGTTCACTCAAACTCATATCCATCGAGTCAGTGGTGCCATCCAGCCATCTCATCCTCTGTCGTCCCCTTCTCCTCATGCCCCCGATCCCTCCCAGCATCAGAGTCTTTTCCAATGAGTCAACTCTTTGCATGAGGTGGCCAAAGTACTGGAGTTTCAGCTTTAGCATCATTCCCTCCAAAGAAATCCCAGGGCTGATCGCCTTCAGAATGGACTGGTTGGATCTCCTTGCAGTCCAAGGGACTCTCAAGAGTCTTCTCCATCACAGTTCAAAAGCATCAATTCTTTAGCGCTCAGCCTTCTTCACAATCCAATTCTAACATCCATACGTGACCACTGGAAAACCATAGCCTTCACTAGACGGACCTTTGTTGGCAAAGTAATGTCTCTGCTTTTGAAAATGCTATCTAGGATAGTCATAACTTTCCTTCCAAGGAGTAAGCGTCTTTTAATTTCATGGCTGCCCTCACCATCTGCAGTGATTTTGGAGCCCCCAAAAATAAAGTCTGACACTGTTTCCACTGTTTCCCCATCTATTTCCCATGAAGTGATGGGACCGGATGCCATGATCTTTGTTTTCTGAATATTGAGCTTTAAGCCAACTTTTTCACTCTCCACTTTCACTTTCATCAAGAGGCTTTTTAGGTCCTCTTCACTTTCTGCCATAAAGGTGGTGTCATCTGCATATCTGAGGTTACTGATATTTCTCCTAGCAATCTTGATTCCAGCTTGTGTTTCTTCCAGTCCAGCGTTTCTCATGATGTACTCTGCATATAAGTTAAATAGGCAGGGTGATAATATACAGCCTTGACGTACTCCTTTTCCTATTTGGAACCAGTCTGTTGTTCCATGTCCAGTTCTAACTGTTGCTTCCTGACCTGCATACAGATTTCTCAAGAGGCAGATCAGGTGGTCTGGTATTCCCATCTCTTTCAGAATTTTCCACAGTTTATTGTGATCCGCACAGTCAAAGGCTTTCACGTAGTCAATAAAGCAGAAATGATGTTTTTCTGGAACTCTCTTGCTTTTTCCATGATCCAGCGGATGTTGGCAATTTGATCTCTGGTTCCTCTGCCTTTTCTAAAACCAACTTGAACATCAGGAAGTTCACAGTTCACATACTGCTGAAGCCTGGCTTGGAGAATTTTGAGCATTACTTTACTAGCATGTGAGATGAGTGCAATTGTGCTGTAGTTTGAGCATTCTTTGGCATTGCCTTTCTTTGGGATTGGAATGAAAACGGACCTTTTCCAGTCCTGTGGCCACTGCTGAGTTTTCCAAATTTGCTGGCATATTGAGTGCAGCACTTTCACAGCATCATCTTTCAGGATTTGAAATAGCTCAACTGGAATTCCATCCCCTCCACTAGCTTTGTTTGTAGTGATGCTTTCTAAGGCCCACTTGACTTCACATTCCAAGATGTCTGGCTCTAGGTCAGTGATCACACCATTGTGATTATCTGGGTCGTGAAGATCTTTTTTGTACAGTTCTTCTGTGTATTCTTGCCACCTCTTAATATCTTCTGCTTCTGTTAGGTCCATACCATTTCTGTCCTTTATCGAGCCCATCTTTGCATGACATGTTCCCTTGGTATCTCTGATTTTCTTGAAGAGATCTCTAGTCTTTCCCATTCTGTTGTTTTCCTCTGTTTTTTTTTTTTTTTTTTTGCATTGATCGCTGAGGAAGGCTTTCTTATCTCTTCTTGCTATTCTTTGGAACTCTGCATTCAGATGTTTATATCTTTCCTTTTCTCCTTTGCTTTTTGCTTCTCTTCTTTTCACAGCTATTTGTAAGGCCTCCCCAGACAGCCATTTTGCTTTTTTGCATTTCTTTTCCATGGGGATGGTCTTGATCCCTGTCTCCTGTACAATGTCACGAACCTCATTCCATAGTTCATCAGGCACTCTATCTGATCGAGTCCCTTAAATCTATTTCTCACTTCCACTGTATAATCATAAGGGATTTGATTTAGGTCATACCTGAATGGTCTAGTGGTTTTCCCTACTTTCTTCAATTTAAGTCTGAATTTGGCAATAAGGAGTTCATGGTCTGAGCCACAGTCAGCTCCTGGTCTTGTTTTTGCTGACTGTATAGAGCTTTTCCATTTTTGGCTGCAAAGAATATAATCAATCTGATTTCAGTGTTGACCATCTGGTGATGTCCATGTATAGAGTCTTCTCTTGTGTTGCTGGAAGAGGGTGTTATGATCAGTGCATTTTCTTGGCCAAACTCTATTAGTCTTTGCCCTGGTTCATTCCGTATTCCAAGGCCAAATTTGCCTGTTACTCCAGGTGTTTCTTGACTTCCTACTTTTGCATTCCAGTCCCCTATAATGAAAAGGACATCTTTTTTGGATGTTAGTTCTAAAAGGTCTTGTAGGTCTTCATAGAACCGTTCAACTTCAGCTTCTTCAGCGTTACTGGTTGGGGCATGGACTTGGATTACTGTGATATTGAATGGTTTGCCTTGGAAACGAACAGAGATCATTCTGTCGTTTTTGAGATTGCATCCAAGTACTGCATTTCGGACTCTCTTGTTGACCATGATGGCTACTCCATTTCTTCTGAGGGATTCCTGCCCACAGTAGTAGATATAATGGTCATCTGAGTTAAATTCACCCATTCCAGTCCATTTCAGTTCGCTGATTCCTAGAATGTCGACATTCACTCTTGCCATCTCTTGTTTGACCACTTCTAATTTGCCTTGATTCATGGACCTGACATTCCAGGTTCCTATGCAATATTGCTCTTTACAACATCGGACCTTGCTTCTATCACCAGTCACATCCACACCTGGGTATTGTTTTTGCTTTGGCTCCATCCCTTCATTCTTTCTGGAGTTATTTCTCCACTGATCTCCAGTAGCATATTGGGCACCTACTGACCTGGGGAGTTCCTCTTTCAGTATCCTATCATTTTGCCTTTTCATACTGTTCATGGGGTTCTGAAGGCAAGAATACTGAAGTGGTTTGCCATTCCCTTCTCCAGTGGACCACATTCTTATATTCAAGAATACTTTTAGCCTAAGTGACTTTAATATGATTTTTTAAAAGAGTGAAAATAAACTAAGCAGTGTATCTAAGAAATTCTTAAAAAGCCTGAAGAAGATATTATTAATAGTAAAATTTTAAATTAATGGAAGTGGCCACAAAAAACAAACAATAGAAAAGAGAAGTCTGACTAAAAAATACATATTCATGACATATATATACAATATATAATACATCTATATTTTTGAATACATTCACACACATACACTCTATCAGGAATAAAGAAGAAGACATTAAAAGAATTCAATAACAATATTATGTTTAACTATATGACAATAAATTTTACAATCTAAAGGAAATTGATTATTTTTCCAACAGAATATAAATTATAGAAATTTGGTTCAAAGAAAGGTTATAAATTTCAAGAAATGAATAATCCAAAAAACTGAGTGCACATAGAAAGCCTTTCAATTTTATGAAAGTATTCATTTTTTATTAACAAAACCTGATAAAGATGGAAGAAAAACCATTCAATTTCAATTATAAAAATATCCTTTTTAAAATAGTAGCAAATCAAATCCAAGTTAGAGTTTTTCTAGAAATATATAATTTTTCATTGTGAAATTTCTCAATGTTTTATATGTCATAGCAGAATAAAAGATAACGACTATTTCAACTGATGTTGAACATGCACTTGATGTAATTCAGTAGACATTCCTAATAAAAAGTAAAGTAAAGGGGAATATAGCAGAAGGAAGCTACCATGCTACCAAGCAAACAAAAACATTATGGAGGACAGTGACTACTGCAGGGTTATATTATAAATATCAAGCACTACTGCTGTTAACCACTATTATTCAGTGTTTTCTTAAAGAAGTACAGTGAATGCAATAAGAAAAGAAATAGAAATAAGATGTGTAAATATTGCACGTGATGAAACTGAGACTCTACTTAAAATCTTTTTTTTTTTTTTTTATGAGACTCTACTTAAAATCTTTTAAAATTCTGTAAGAGGATTTGGTAAAATGACTAGGTGAAAGATAATAGATGAAACCCAATCATTTTCTTTCTGTGAATTAATAACTGGTTAGAAATACAAATAGAAAAATTTAAATTGTCACCCTATTTAAAAGCGTGACAAGCTAAAATATCTGGGGATGAATTTAGTAAGATGTAAGACAAATACAAAAATATGGATGTAGTAAAAGATATAAAATAACATTTGAAGACAGAACTGGACCATGTTTTTGAATAAGAAAACTTAAAAATTCGGGAGGAGGGTTCAGGATGGGGAGCACATGTATACCTGTGATGGATTCATTTTGATATTTGGCAAAACTAATACAATTATGTAAAGTTTAAAAATAAAATAAAATTTAAAAAAATTCCTAAAATATTAGTGCTTCCAAAATTAGTATATAAATTTAATATAACTCTGGTCAGAATGCCAAGTTGATAGGGAGTGAATGGCGTGGGCATGTTTTCACGTCAAGCAATGTGATTTTAAAGTCCATATAAAAATATAAACTTGGAAGAAAAATAGTATGGGAACTTGTAGCAGCAGATATCACAAGCATGCTGTCTTATTACTGCATTTAAGACAACATGTTAGCTTAGAAATGTCAAAAAGCCTTTGACTCAGAGAGTCCAGAAATATATTAAAGTATATAGGAAAACTTAATATTTGCTAAAGGAGGCATGTCTTTCCAGTGAGAAGATAGGTTATAAAGTAAAGGATGCTGGGCAAATTAGCTACCCATCTGGAAGAAGATGAGGTTAGTTAGATTCCATTTGAAGTGAGGATCAAATGTTAAAAATGAACTGTAAAGATGTTTAATGAAAATATAGGAGAATACATGTTATACATGTAGTATAACACCAGACTTGGAAACCTCTCTCAAGTAAGACAGTAAATCCATAGTCCATATAGGAAAAATGAGTAGATTTTACTATGTAAATATTTAAAATGTCTACCTGACAAGACACCATAAACAGAAACAAAAGATGAACAACACCTGCAGCTCATGAGACAGAGTTAATGTTTAATATACCAGGAGATCTTACAGATTATAAAAGAAAAGTATAAAAGCACGGTATAAAGATAAGCAAAGGACGTGAACTGAAAATGGAAATCATCAGTAAACCTGTGAAGAGAATAGGCCTTGTTAGTGGTGTGTGTACTAAATCACCTTAGTCGTGTCTGACTCTTTGCAACCCTATGGACTGCAGCCCACCAGACTCCTCTGTCCATGGGATTCTCCAGACATGAATACTGGAGTAAGTTGCCATCCCCTCCTCCAGGGGATCTTCCCAAGCCAGAGATCGAACCCATGTCTCTTATGTCTCCTGCATTGGCAGGCAGATTCCTTACCACTAGCACCAAATCAACAAAGCCAAAAGCTGGTTCTTTGAAAGGATAAATAAAATTGACAAACCATTAGCCAGACTCATCAAGAAACAAAGGGAGAAAAATCAAATCAATAAAATTAGAAATGAAAATGGAGAGATCACAACCAACAACACAGAAATACAAAGGATCATAAGAGACTACTATCAGCAATTATATGGCAATAAAATGGACAATGTGGAAGAAATGGACAAATTCTTAGAAAAGTGCAACTTTCCAAAACTGGACAAGAAAGAAATAGAAAATCTTAACAGACCCATCACAAGCACGGAGATTGAAACTGTAATCAGAAATCTTCCAGCAAACAAAAGCCCAGGTCCAGACGGCTTCACAGCTAAATTCTACCAAAAATTTAGAGAAGAGCTAACACCTATCCTACTCAAACTCTTCCAGAAAATTGCACAGGAAGGTAAACTTCCAAACTCATTCTATGAGGCCACCATCACCCTAATACCAAAACCTGACAAAGATGCCACAAAAAAAGAAAACTACAGGCCAATATCACTGATGAACATAGATGCAAAAATCCTTAACAAAATTCTAGCAATCAGAATCCAACAACACATTAAAAAGATCATACACCATGATGACCAAGTGAGCTTTATCCCAGGGATGCAAAGATTCTTCAATATCCGCAAATCAATCAGTGTAATATACCACATTAACAAATTGAAAAATAAAAACCATATGATTATCTCAATAGATGCAGAGAAAGCCTTTGACAAATTCAACATCCATTTATGATAAAAACTCTCCAGAAAGCAGGAATAGGAGGAACATACCTCAACATAATAAAAGCTGTATATGACAAACCGACAGCAAACATTATCCTCAATGGTGAAAAATTGAAAGCATTTCCTCTAAAGTCAGGAACAAGACAAGGGTGCCCACTTTCACCATTACTATTCAACATAGTTTTGGAAGTTTTGGCCACAACAATCAGAGCAGAAAAAGAAATAAAAGGAATCCAAATTGGAAAAGAAGAAGTAAAACTCTCACTGTTTGCAGATGACATGATCCTCTACATAGAAAACCCTAAAGACTCCACCAGAAAATTACTAGAGCTAATCAATGAATATAGTAAAGTTGCAGGATATAAAATCAACACAGAAATCCCTTGCATTCCTATACACTAATAATGAGAAAATAGACAAGGAAACAATTCCATTCACCATTGCAACAAAAAGAACAAAATACTTAGGAATATATCTACCTAAAGAAATGACCTATATATAGAAAACTATAAAACACTGGTGAAAAAATCAAAGAGGACACTAATAGATGGAGAAATATACCATGTTCATGGATTGGAAGAATCAATATAGTGAAAATGAGTATACTACCCAAAGCAATTTATAGATTCAATGCAATCCCTATCAAGCTACCAATGGTATTCTTCACAGAGCTAGAACAAATAATTTCACAATTTGTATGGAAATACAAAAAACCTCGAATAGCCAAAGCTGTCTTGAGAAAGAAGAATGGAACTGGAGGAATCAACCTGCCTGACTTCAGGCTCTACTACAAGGCCACAGTCATCAAGACACTATGGTACTGGCACAAAGACAGAAATATAGATCAATGGAACAAAATAGAAATCCCAGAGATAAATCCACGCACATATGGACACCTTATCTTTGACAAAGGAGGCAAGAATATACAATGGATTCAAGACAATCTCTTTAACAAGTGGTGCTGGGAAAACTGGTCAACCACTTGTAAAAGAATGAAACTAGAGCACTTTCTAACACCATACACAAAAATAAACTCAAAATGGATTCAAGATCTAAACGTAAGACCAGAAGCTATAAAACTCATAGAGGAGAACATAGGCAAAACACTCTCCGACATACATCACAGCAGGATCCTCTATGACCCACCTCCCAGAATATTGGAAATAAAAGCAAAAATAAACAAATGGGGCCTAATTAAACTTAAAAGCTTCTGCACAACAAAGGAAACTATAAGCAAGGTGAAAAGGCAGCCTTCAGAATGGGAGAAAATAATAGCAAATGAAGCAACAGACAAACAACTAATCTCAAAAATATACAAGCAACTCCTACAGCTCAATTCCAGAAAAATGAATGACCCAATCAAAAAAATGGGCCAAAGAACTAAATAGACATTCTCCAAAGAAGACATACAGATGGCTAACAAACACATGAAAAGATGCTCAACATCACTCATTATTAGAGAAATGCAAATCAAAACCACTATGAGGTACCATTTCACGCCAGTCAGAATGGCTGAGATCCAAAAGTCTACAAGCAATAAATGCTGGAGAGGGTGTGGAGAAAAGGGAACCCTCTTACACTGTTGGTGGGAATGCAAACTAGTACAGCCACTGTGGAGAACAGTGTGGAGATTCCTTAAAAAACTGGAAATAGAACTGCCTTATGATCCAGCAATCCCACCGCTGGGCATACACACTGAGGAAACCAGAAGGGAAAGAGACACGTGTACCCCAGTGTTCATCGCAGCACTGTTTATAATAGCCAGGACATGGAAGCAACCTAGATGTCCATCAGCAGATGAATGGATAAGAAATCAGTGGTACATATACACAATGGAGTATTACTCAGCCATTAAAAAGAATACATTTGAATCAGTTCTAATGAGGTGGATGAAACTAGAACCTATTATACAGAGTGAAGTAAGCCAGAAAGAAAAACACCAATACAGTATACTAACGCATATATATGGAATTTAGAAAGATGGTAATGATAACCCTGTATACGAGACAGCAAAAGAGACGCTGATGTGTAGAACAGTCTTTTGGAGTCTGTGGGAGAGGGAGAGGGTGGGATGATTTGGGAGAATGGCATTGAAATATGTATAATATCATATATGAAATGAGTCGCCAGTCCAGGTTTGATGCATGATACTGGATGCTTGGGGCTGGTGCACTGGAACGACCCAGAGGGATGGTATGGGGAGGGAGGAGGGAGGCGGGTTCAGGATGGGGAATACATGTATACCTGTGGCCCAACATTGTAAAGTTAAATAAAATAAAATTAAAAAAAAAAAAAAATGACTGAGGTGTCATTCTCTGCCCATCAAATTGGCAAACATTTTAAACATGGCAAACATCCAGTGCTGATAAGTATGTCAATAAGCAGATACTCATGCATCATGGAACTGATTTGCTTCACACTTTTTATACAAAGGAATGTAACAAAGACCCTTCAAATACTTAATGCACTTATCAAGTTGGGATTGATTGCCAGAATTCTTTCCCACAGAAATAAAAGCACTAGAACATTAAAGGTGTTTATGTAAGTTTGTTTATTCCTTCTTTGGCTACAGTAGCCCATCCTGGAAACAGTCTGAATGTTTTCCCATAAGGGAGTGTTTGCTTCAATGATGGTACATCCATTTTGTGGAAACAATGCAGTTATTTGTAAATGCGATAAATATGTAATATAGACTTGAAGAAATATATTTAAAATGCCAATAAAAGTAAATGGCTGAAATAAGTGTCTGTGTGTGTATGTATAGGACAGGGAAGATTTGGGGAGGATAGTCAACAAACTGTTCCCATTGATTAACTCATTGGAGAGACACTGGTGGAATCTTATTCACTTTTACTTTCTGTGTGTGAGGTGCTCAGTCCTGTCTGACTCTCTGTGACCCCATGGACTGCAGCCCACCAGGCTCCTCTGTCCTGGAGTGAGTTGCCATTCCCTTCTCCAGGGGATCCTCTTGACCCAGGGATTGAACTCAGGTCTCCTGCATGGCAGGTGGATGCTTCACCATCTGAGCCACCAGGGAAGCCCATTTTTATTTGAAACTCTATTTTTAAAATTGGTTACCATGAGCAAGTATCTCTTTTGTATAAAAACATAGCAAGAGAAAAGGTTTGTTGAACTATCCTTTGAAGTTGTATTATTGAAACAACCCTGATGAAAATCACATGACTTATCACAGGGATAATAGTGAAAAATTATCCACACGTCATATGGGGTCTCTTTATTCCACAGGAGAAATGTTCACTCCAGCCTCAATCCCCAGTGTGGTTCATTTGAGCAACTGCCTTGTTTTTATCTTATGAGCATTGGGCATTTATGAAACTGATTATGTCTTCCTCTGCTATGACCACTAGGAATCTCAGAGTCCACTGGAGACTGACCAGGGTATTCAATGACTATACAGGATTACGTAGTGCACATTCTTTGTACAGCCCATACTGCTGGCACCACCTTGTTCCTCACCTTTATCTTCCCTTTATTTATGCACACATTGCTTCCTTTGTTTTAATTTTGAGTGAGTGAGTGAAAAGTTGCTCAGTCATGTCCGACTCTTCGGGGTCCCACGTAGCCTGCCAGGCTCTTCTGTCCATGGAATTCTCCAGGCAGGAATACTGGAGTGGGTAGCCTTTCACTTCTCCAGGGATCTTACCAACCCAGGGTTCAAACCCAGGTCTCCCGCATTGCAGGAGGCTTCTTTACCGTCTGAGTCACCAGGGAAGCCCCTTGCTGACTACAGTGTGTGTGTATATATATAACCCTGTGGCCATCTCTTAACCTTTCTGGGAGCTGAAAGAGAGGTATGAATAAATAATGACCAGTGATTTCTATTTTAACAGAAACCTGGGAAGGGAAACAGGCTCAACAATGAATAGGCCACTCAGCACAACCAACTACAGATGACTGGCCATTTCATTTACAAAGGTAAGGAAGTACAGTCTATATTTTAATTATTTCCAGTGGATTCATTGTGTTTAAAAATACTGTAAATCATGTATCTAGTTCATGGCCTTTAACGTTGACATTATCAGATTAAAAACAGAAAATAAGCAAATAGGAAGAGGAAATTTTGTGGATGTTGTTATGCTGAAAGGGTCAGAACCCAGGAGATGTGGTCTCTGCTGTTAATTACTGTGCGTGGTTAAATATCTGACAAGTGTTAATGTTTTCATTACTTTTAAATATAGCAGTGCTTACTGCAGAATACTTGGAGAATATAGCAAAAAATTAACATGAAAACACAAAGCATTCACAATCTCATCATCTATAGATACTTACCAGTACTTCTGTGAATGTCTTTCCTCCTTCCTTGTACACATATGTAAAAATATATATGATTATAAAGTTTTTAAAAACTATTTTTAATCCATACTTACCTTGGCTTCCATAGTTATTATATGTGATGTACCTTAACTAGTGCAGAATGTTGCAAGTCTAGACAGTAATTATCACATGCATGCTAAGTCGCTTCAGTTGTGTCCGACTCTTTGCAACCCTAGGACTATAGCCCACCAGGCTCCTCTGTCCATGGGATTCTCCAGGCAAGAATACTGAAATGGGTTGCCATGCCCTCCTCTAGGGGATCTTCCCAACCTAGGGATTGAACCCACTTCTCCTGAGTCTTGGCAGGTGGATTCTTTTACCACTGAGACACCTGGGAAGCTCCAGTAATTATCACTGTGACCATTTTAATAGCCATTTACAGTTAACCAGGGCATCCCCAAGCATCTCATTTGCCTCTCCTACATGGATATCCTGGTGAATAGGTCCACGTGGGCTTTGTTAAACATCATCCTACAGGGGGAAACGGAGAAGGCAATGGCACCCCACTCCAGTACTCTTGCCTGGAAAATCCCATGGACAGAGGAACCTGGAAGGCTGCAGTCCATGGGGTCGCTGAGGGTCGGACACGACTGAGGGACTTCACTTTCACTTTTCACTTTCATGCACTGGAGAAAGAAATGGCAACCCACTCCAGTGTTCTTGCCTGGAGAGTCCCAGGGACGGAGGAGCCTGGTGGGCTGCCGTCTGTGGGGTCGCACAGAGTCGGACACGAGTGAAGTGACGTAGCAGCAGCAGGAACAGGGGGGAAAACAAAAAACCTTTGAACCCAGGTGATATCTCATGGCCTCCCTTTAACATTATTATCTCTTTTGTGCTGCCTAAAGGGAATTGTTTACAAAATACTAAAAACCATCTAATTATCTGTCCTTCATTTATGTCATTTGTCAACCCCTCATTAAGGTTGTATTTTCAAGCCCCTTCAACTATACTCTTGAAGTTTTTCAGTTTTAATAGCTACAAAGGCTTAGATAAAGTGAAATTACTGAAATGGCATTCTTTACGGAGATCTTCATTCTCTGGGCTCTATTAAACAGTTGAAGATTAAAGAAAATCCTACTCTTACTTATTAGTAGTAGTGTGTACTAAATTACACTAACATACCCTAATATAAAAATTGGGATCAAATATTTGATTACTCCCTGTTTATTCTTAAAGTGATTATGTAATTTGAGCTTTCAAGAGGGATGATACAGGATCGGGTTTGGTTTTTACCCTGAGCCTGATATTATAAAACATATCAGATATTCGAATTCTGCTGCTAAGTCGCTTCAGTCGTGTCTGACTCTGTGCGACCCCATAGATGGCAGCCCACCAGGCTCCCCCGTCCCTGGGATTCTCCAGGCAAGAACACTGGAGTGGGTTGCCATTTCCTTCTCCAATGCATGAAAGTGAAAAGTGAAAGTGAAGTCGCTCAGTCATGTCCGACTCTTAGTGACCCCATGGACTGCAGCCTTCCAGGCTCCTCCGTTCATGGGATTTTCCAGGCAAGAGTACTGGAGTGGGGTGCCATTGCCTTCTCCAATGAAGAGACTAGAAAAGTCAATTATTCGTTTAATAAATTAAGCACATAGAGAGTGGGAAGCAGTAGTGTATGAAACATCTGTCCTTGAAAACTTTATATTCTAATATGGACAGATTAAATGGAACTGAAAGTTTATCTAAGAGAATGCTTGGATTGGTAGGCAGTCATAGGTCTGGTGAGATTGGCTTGCCATGGCCCATTCTTCCATTTTCTTGGATGGTTTTTAGTCACATCCAGCTCATGGCAGTCATTTTGTTCCAGTATAGCGAAATGGCTGGCAGGTTCTTAGGCTTCACCCACACTGTTTATTAAAAGCCCAGGATTTAAAATGTGCTTCAGAGGCTTGTGAGAAAGTCAGAAGTTTCTCCTCCATGGTGTATAGAATGCTCTTCATTGCAATTTAAGATGTGGCCCTTAAATATCATGGCTCCCTGATTATGTCCTTACCCTTATTTACCACATAAGTAACTGACTTTAAGAAGTCAGATGAATTAGAATATACAAAAATCTTATTATTAAAAGATTAGAGGAACACATGTTTAAATATCTGATACCTCACAATGAAAAAGTTTTTATATAAAAGCATTGGAATAAATCACAAAGATAGTCAATAGTTTTAAGTATAAAAATATAAAACTTCTCCATGTTGTAATTATAAACCAAATTAAAAGAAAGGAGCATGGAAGATACTAATAATATGCTGTAAACAGCTTAATAACCTTAATACATTAAAAACCAATAAGGAAACCACTAATATTACTGACCATAATAGGTAAAAAATCAGTACCTAAGACACTAAACACCAATAGATTAGTGAACAAAATAATAGAAAAGCTGAAAGGAGAAATACAGAGAGCTTAAAAAAAAAAAGACATATAAACAATGTTAACCTTCACTAACAATTTTCAAAGAGGCAAATTAAAATCAGGAGGTACTTTCTTTTACCTGTCAAATTAGCAAAGATAGTTAAAATGATGATGCTATGCTATGCTATGCTAAGTCACTTCAGTCGTGTCCGACTCTGTGCGACCCCATAGACGGCAGCCCACCAGGCTCCCCCATCCCTGGGATTCTCCAGGCAAGAACACTGGAGTGGGTTGCCATTTCCTTCTCCAATACGTGAAGGTGAAAAGTGAAAGTGGTCGTTGCTAAGCGTGTAATGAAACCAGCTCCCACTCACTGCTGATAGTGTGAATGGGTGTATTCTTCTAGGAAAGAAATTTAGCAATATGTGATAAGAGCTTTCAATTTTTTTAATGACCTAGTAATTCTAGGAAACTAGTTCAATAAAACATTGAAGTTGGACAAAGATAGAAGCACAAAATCATTACTATTACATTATTTGTAGAAACAAAACCCCTGAACCACATCAACTGTTCTTCAATATTGGCATTGTTAACTAAAGTATTAACACACATTTATGTTAAGGAAATGGCAACCTGCTCCAGTGTTCTTGCCTGGAGAATCCCGGGGACAGCGGAGCCTGGTGGGCTGCCTTCTATGGGGTCGCACAGAGTTGGACACAACTGAAGCGACTTAGCAGCAGCACAGCATGTTCACACAGTGGTGTCTCTTGCAACTAGTAAAAATTATTCTTACAATGAGGTTTTTATATTCAAATGGGAAAATGCTCATTACATAAATGTTCAGTGAGAAATGCTCGATTAAGATGGTATCATATTTTTCATATGAAAGTACATGGAACAAAAGGGGGAAACAAATATACCAAAACGTGAGTAGTAGAGTTGCCCAAGGGCAGTAGAACTGAGTAATTGTTTTGGTGTGATTCATATTTTTTTGGTACTTTCCAGATATTTTTACAGGAGACATATAATAACCAGAAGAAAAGGGTTTAAGAGTTTGTAGAAAGAAACTTATACACATAATCTGGGCTTGGACTTCCATGGCACCTTTCTTAGAGCATATGGAGTAAAGTATGCTACCAAAATGATTTATAAGTAAAGCGTTATTTTGGAAAGATTGGGGAACACAGAATTTTTTTTCTTAGTATTTTAAGAAATTTCTTCCTTTTTTAGAGACCACAGCCGTAACAACAAAAATGTAATTAACCGAAACAGATTCTCTAGGTAACAATATTATTAGCCTATTGTATTTCAGTGTAGAACTTCTGAATTCAAATAGGTCCACTTCTTTCTTACAGATGTCGTCTGCTGCTGAGAATGGAGACACAGCACCTGGGAAGCAAAACGAAGAGAAAACCTATAAAAAGGTGAATGAGTGTGTTGTTTTCTCTTTTTCAGCTCAGAAAGAGGAACTGTTTTATTGCTTAGAATGCTAATATTGCCATAAGTCTTTGCTTCCTCCAAAGCATTTGTATGGAAGTTACTGCCTTAGCTTCCTGTTTCTGTAACAAATGACCAGAAAGTTAGCGGCTTCAACAACATAAATGTATTATCTTACAGTTCTGTAGGTCACCAGTCTGACATAGGTCTCACTGGGTCGAGAGCCAGGTGTCCACAGGACTGCCTTCCTTTCTGGAGGCTCCAGGGAAGAATTCATTTTCTTGTCGTTTCCAGCTGCTTGAGGTTGCTGGTGTTCTCCGAGTCATGATTTCCTTCGCAGCCAGGAAAGGCCAATTGAGTCTTTATCAGGCCCTATCATTCTGACACTTTTTAAAAGTCTTCATTGAATTTGTTACAACATTGCTTCTATTTTATGTTTTGCTTTTGGGGGAGCTGCCAAGGCGTATGGGATCCTAGCTCTCTGAGTATGGATTGAACCTGCACCCCCTGCATTAGAAGATAAGTCTTAACCTCTGGACTGCCAGGAAAGTTCCAGTTCTGATACTTTAAATCAAAAGTCCCTAACTTGCGGGATCTAACGCCTGATGATCTGAGGTAGAACTAATGTAATAATAATAGAAATGAAGTGCACGATAAATATAATGCTCTTGATGGTAGTTTGCTCACTCAGTCATGCCATCCGACTCTTTGTGACCCTATGAACTGTAGCCTGCCAGGCTCTTCTGTCCAAGGGATTTTCCAGGCAAGAATACTGGTGTGGGTTGCCATGTCCCTCTCCAGGGGAACTTCCTGACCTAAGGATCAAACCCGGGACTCCTATATTGCAGGCAGTCTCTTGCATTGCAAGTGGATTCTTTTATCGACTAAGCCACCAAGGCAGCTGCTTTGCTTGAGTTATCCTGAAATCACCCCCTCACCCACCCAGTTCTTCGAGAAAATTGCTTGCACAAAGCCAGTACCTGGTACCAAAAAGGTTCGGAACCACTGCTGTAAAGGATGCCTGTGATTATATTGAGTCCCCCTGGATAATCCAGAATACTCCCTTTATTTTAAAGTCATCTGATTAGGAACCTTAATTTCCTCACTGCCCTTAGTCCTTGTTGTCATGTAATGTAGTGTATCCACAGATCCCAAGAATTTGGATGTGGACATCTCAGGGTGGCGGTGGGGGACATTTTTCTGCCCACCACAGTTACTGTGATAGAATATCAACAGAAGGGAGTTACTTGAAAACCCTTCCTAAGAAGAAGGTCCTATGTGTGTGAAATGTTCTGTGTCTACCGTAAGAATCTTTTAATTGACTTGCTACTTATCACCAAAATTTTAAACATTTTCCACCCTTAAAAAAGATTTTTAACATGAAATTTCATCACACCCCTTACTAAGCCTCTCAGATTACATGTCTTCAGCCCATTTCACAAAAATCTCTTTCCACACTTCCCAACATTCCTTGCCTGACTACTCTTTGACTTCAATAAATTCTTGGTTCCTGGCAACCAAGCTGATGTTCAGAAGCATTACTGGGTAATATACGTCCCCAAGCACCACTGTTCCTGATTTTAAATTGGCTATACATTTTACCTTTTAAAAGACCTTGCTCTCCTTCTCTCTTGGGAGTAGATGGTTTGTGTATCGTAGGTTTATTATACCTTAACATTTCCTTTTGCATTTTGCTCTGTAATGGATAGCTAGCAGGAAGTTCTGTCATAAAGTACATGAGCCATGTGATCTACCCATAGACTCAGGTCATGGAACTAACATGATATATTTCCTGTTCCATTTTCATGTGGAATAATATGTGCTTTTTCCTGGCATATCTTTTCTTCTGACTTTTCTACTCAGCCAAACCTAGACGTATCAACAGAGTGCCTGCCACCCAAAGTGGTGATGTGTATGGGGACTGCTACTGCTAAGTCGCTTCAGTCGTGTCCGACTCTGTGCGACCCCAGAGACGGCAGCCCACCAGGCTCCCCTGTCTCTGGGATTCTCCAGGCAAGAACACTGGAGTGGGTTGCCATTTCCTTCTCCAATGCATGAAAGTGAAAAGTCAAAGTGAAGTTGCTCAGTCGTGTCCGACTCCTGGCGACCCCATGGACTGCAGTCTACCAGGCTCCTCTGTCCATGGGATTTTCCAGGCAAGAGTACTGGAGTGGGGTGCCATTGCCTTCTCCAAAGAGTAGGGTAAATATTCACAAGCTCTCACATGTCATGTTGTAGCTTATAAAATTTGTAAATCTGAACAGAGACAGCAATACATTATTATTTATTTTTAAGCACAGGTAGAAAATGAAATCCTACCTGATATACCCAAGACTCTGTAAATTCGGTCAAACGTGAGACCAACACAGAGATGGTCAAACTGCGAGCTTGACATTGCTTGATCACTTTCAGGCAGTTTTCTCAGTCAGCATCAAGATGCACTGTGATTCTTGACTCTGTTCTGCTTTACAGGAGCTCTCTAGTGATGCGCAAGTGATAGAAGGAATGTGACCAAGCGATCTTGGAGTCTGCTAAATGTGTCTAGCCCAAGAAGTAGTAAAGTAGGTTTTCAATAATATTATAGGTATGATTCTATGATGAATGTCTCTAACAAGAAATTTGGCGCAGCATATTGGGAAGGTTATAAAAACTAAAAATCACATTGTAGGAAACTTGAGGACAAAAACAATGATGTATTTTCATGTGTGATGACATAACTTTTTAATGATCTCTGATTTTAAAAGGAAGATTAACAAGAGAAGAGGTGTTTAGCCTTTTTATAAGAAAAGCACCACAGCACAACACAATGCCTAGAACTATAGCCCTCAGTTAATATGCTGTTGATATACAAAGCAAGAAGAAGGGATCACATAGAGAAAAAGTGTTGCTTTGCTGACAGGTAATGGCTCAGCTAAACTATTCAATTTAGTTCTTCTCCATTAAGCAAAAGGTCTTTAAACTCGAGGTGTTAATGGTGGACTTAGAAGAGTTGATAGCAGGAGTTACATTAGCTGCCGGAGATGTGTTTGTCTCTAGGCCCAGTTAAACCATTTCCCAGATAAAAGAACTTGAAGCTAGAATAGGGAAACCACTGAGTGAACTTTGAAAAATTAGGAGACTGGAAGACTTACCGAAAGTCAGGAGATGAGCAAATACCATCCCTGGTTTCAAAAATGAGGGAAACCATTTTGGAGACCAGACGTGAAACTGTTCCTCAGCGTAATTTGAGCATGGATTAGTATAGTTATGTACATTTAGAGAAGAAACACGTGTCTTTTACAAAGCTGCAGAGGTTCATAAAGATGGAGTTTATGTTAAATTAACTGCACTTCCTGTTATGAAAGAATCATTAAATTGGTTGCAGATAAGGAGAATTCTCTAGTTTAATGAATCTTGATTTAAAGATAGCTGGCATATTCTTGTTGCATCCTTTCAGACAAGGTGGAAAACTATGGATAAAGTATTATAATTAGTAGGTTGTACCTTGTTAGACTAATGTTCCCAAAGAGTAGAAGTTTTATTCCTTATTCACTTAGTCTTTACCGACAAGAGGCATAAGCTGTCCCTGTGTAGCTTCATATTTTTACCCGTGACCTTCATGAAGACATCGAATTTATACTCTGCAAATGTGCAGATGACAGAAAGCTGGGAGTAATAGCAGACTAGATTGGTGTCATCAAACCCACTATACATTTCATAACTATTGCCCTTTTTATAAATACCTTAAAATTAAATTTCTTTCCCAGTCTTGAAACCTTGACCATGGGGTATGCTCTTTTAAATGACCCATTGGATTTTGCCTGTGACTGACACCAGTCCAGGTTAAGAACACCCTTATCTTGGGTGCTAGGTGTGAGAAGAATATCAAAAGAGTTTATAAGGGTGGGAGCACCAAGACATGAAAACAATTTTAAAACACAGTAGTCTGTAACAAAGGTTCAAAAGAGGAGAAATCGATGTAGGGTTAGAGTTAATGAGAGGGTTTAGGTTTTCTGTATCAAGATTCATTGGGCAGCTGCCAGCAACACTCAGCATCATAAGTGCTGTGATGTCCACGTGTTTTTAGGGAACACTCAGAGTTCATGGAACACGGGTATGCTCTCTGAGTCTCAATTATTTTCATGTGACTATTTAGGCTGACTACTTTTTGTTCCTACGGTTGACCATTTCTCTAATCCATTATCAGTTCCTGGCAAGCCCAGGAAGAATAGTTAAAATCAGTTGGGAAGGTTAATGTCTTTAGCTAATGACTGAGATAAGAATTTTGATTTTAGCTGCTTAAACATGTTGCCCATGAAAACAGATATTAAGAGCTGCCTGGCTTTATTAAGGAGTGTGGTGTTTCTGTTCTCAGTTCATTTATTCGGTATCTTCTGCAAGAATTGTAAATGCACAGGCCTCAGGGGCCAGGTAGATAATAAGGGAATAAAACAAGCAGAGAGAACGTGGTAAACAAGAGAATACATTCCTTTTATAAAGGGGACAGATGGCCTTAAGCACTAGCTAATAAACCTTTGTGTGAGGCCTTACCCAGGGTTGCCAGATAACTGATTTTTCACGAAATAAAGAATGTGGATTCTGATGTAAAACTCCTAATTGTTGAAAGATTGGCAACTGATTCAAAATTATTCAAAATTACACTCAGGAAGTCTGTACACGGTGGAAGATAACAAAGACTCTGACCCTTTCCCTGAATGATTTTCCCTTTAAAAACCTTCATTTAAAATAAAATTAAAAAAAAAAAAAAAACAAAAAAAAAACCTTCATGGTCTGGCAGAATTTCGCAGCTGGTTTCTGGACAGGAATCCACTGTTTCCCCAGGTGCTAGTCTCCTAAATAAAGCAAACTTTCTGTTTCTACCAAAAAAAAAAAAAAAAGCCCCCCCAAAACAAAACAAAGAAAACCACTTTGAAAAAAGCAACAAACTGTATCAATTGTATCTTGTCCTCACATGGGGGCCAGTTTGCAATCTCCGCACTGTTTGGGTAAGGAGGTGAGATAGGAGAGAAAGATGTAAAAGAAATGCATATAAGGCCCGGTCCCTTCTTCCTATATCCGTACAATTTATTTAAGAGAAAAGAAATAGGAGACCCACATGAAAAAAATAAGTCAAATTGATATGAAGTGCCAATACAAGTGGCGTTTTACTTAATCCTCTAGCAAATCCTGACAAGCACAAAGCTCATTACAGTCTTCTGGGGAAATGTCCTTTTTTTGGACTTGTTTGTTAGCAGAACATTTTGCTGGGATAACAGTTTCTTAGATGCCTCATTGCTTTTTGTCATGGCAGAAAATCCCACTCGTTCAGGGACTAAGTGTTGATTGATCTACTCGTTTGTCTCAGTGACGGGGAATCGAATAGGCACAGGCACAGAATTATCGGGGGTGAACGTAATTTGTTGGAGGGACAGGAGTCTGGTCTAAACAAAGCTAAGTGTCATTGTTTGGAGAAAGCAGAGGAAATTTTGAAAGTGTGGCCTGGCTGTACGTGACTGCTAGCTTTGAGTGCTGGTTGGAGGCCTTTGGATTTCATATTCTGAGCCAGCACCATCCATTAGAACTTTTGGTGGTGATGGAAATGTTCTATGATCTGTATTAATACAATAATTACAAGCTGTATGTGGCTGTTGGACTTTTGAAATGTGACCCATGTGTTTGAGGAAGGAATTTTTTAAATTTTAGTTAAATAAACACATGTGGCTAACGGCTACCATATTAGATAGCACAATTCTAGGCAGTGAGGTACCGTGACATTGGTTTGGTGGTTAGTGACATGATGAAATGACAGTACAAATTACAATGAAGGTTGGCCTGAAAGTTTTCCATCATAGTAACTGATAGAAATTTTCTACCATTGGTGGAACTAGAGAAGTTTGAAGATGAGATTTATTTTTTTTTAACAATGTCATAAGGAAGGAAAGAAGGAAGCAGAAAGCAGGACATCAGTTCACTTTATGAGTGGTTTAAACTTGAATAAAATACTAATGCTGGAGGCCTGAGTTTTCTTTCTTTGGGATGTGAGGAAATTGCCCACATCTACTCCCACCCTTCCAAAACAAATATGTCATTGTGGCTCAGTGGCTTATCCCAGGTCACCTAGCAGTTCTTTATCAGGGACATGAAAAGTTCCAGCCATAGGATGTCCTAATTTTGTGACTTGTCCATCAGAATCAATCAGTGTTTCCAGGTTGGCTGGCTGTGGACAGGCATGGGAAATTTTTAGTGCTGCCATTTGCTTTTCTCCTCCTCTCACCTCTCCAGCCAAAAGTTGTCATTCCAGGCCTGACCCGCCCTCCTCTATTCCTCCTTCCATCCTGGGCCTGCCCACAACAGGGCCTCCTCCCCCCAGGAGATTCTGGTTTTGATGACTTCCACAGGCTGCTGTAGGTCTGGAGGGTCCATCTTTAACACCAGTACCTCGACTTCAGGTGATCTCTTCATCATGTTAACCAATTCCCACCAAGATGGGCACACTTAGTGAGACCACTCACAGTGACCTGGTAGGAAACTGACCACTCTAGCTATAAACAGGGTCCTTGAGCCAAACTCCCCAGGGTCTTTTTTTTCATTTTGGTTTTTAAGACCTAGGTTTTCATGTAAATCCATTGTCTCAGCCGGTGTCCCTCTCAGTGGAGGCAGGCAGGGACAGGTGGGAGGAGCCAGGCCTTCCTCGGTCCACACTGTTAGTGAAGATGTCCTTGATGACTTTTTTAAAATTAATTATTTATTTTAATTGGAGGCTAATTACTTTACAATATTGTAGTGGTTTTTGCCATACATTGATATGAATCAGCCATAGGTGTGCATGTGTCTCCCATCCTGAACCCCCCACCCATCCCATCCGTCAGGGTTGTGCCAGTGCACCAGCTTTGAGTGCCCTGTTTCATGCACTTGATGACTTTTGAAACATGAGTGAACTCATGACTCAGCAATACTTAGAACTAAGAGGAAATATTTATTTAAATACAAGCTCTTTTATAAAACATCCATGGGAAGATACACAGGCAGATGTCAACATCGCCTGCCTCTGGGGAGAACTGGGTGGTGGGAATCTTGGGTCGAAGGAAGCTTTTCTGTATGTACTTTTGATGCATATTTAACTTTGAACCATATAAATGTTTTGCTTATTCAAAAATTGAAAAAATAACATTTTGAGATGGGAAGAACGGAGAGCTGGCATGTGTCCCAGCACTAACTGCTCTTCTTCCCTTTAGCCTCCACTTCCAGAAATAAGACCTTTGCCTTCTGCCCTGATGGAGCTACACTCTATAGCTGAGCAGAGACAACCTTGTCTCTGTATTGAGCAGCCCTTGTCATCAGTAAACCTCCACTGGTCTATAGGAAGAGTGATCCTGTGGCATTCCGAGTGTTAGCGTTAATATAAGTTCATGTTCCCACACACAGTGAGGTGGAGTTTGGAGCAGAGAAAGGTTTATTACAGGGCCAGGCAAGGAGGCTCAGGCACTAAAAACTCTTGAGCTCCCTGAAGGGTTTTGGCAAAGCATTTCTGGGTTTTTTTTTATGACTTTATTTTTTTAATTGAAGGATAATTACTTTACAAAATTTTGGGGTTTTCTGTCACACATCAACAAGAATCAGCCACAGGTACATCCATGTCTCCTCCCTCCCGAACCTTCCTCCCACCTTCCTCCCCATCCCACCCTTCTAGATTGTCACAGAGCCCCTGTTTGGCAAAGCATTTTAAAAAGCCAGGCGAGAGAGCTGGAGAGTCACAGGATACCTGATCAGATTGTAAACAATTCTCTGATTGGCTGATGCTGAGGGAGCAGGGTGGTGTCATGGGGGTTACCTTCATCAGTCCTTAGACTCAAGGAGACCTGGGGCTGTTTGCTCATGGACATCAAGTAGTTAACATCTTCCATTTGGTGGGGCATTTTCACATCTATGAAACAACTCAGGAAATTTGCATCAAGGACCATTTTCTATGTACTTTAGAGAGGAGCTGAAGCAGAGCATGGGGAGGTGGGGGCGGAGGGGGAAGCCTGTCCTGGGAAGGCGCCATAGGGTCCTGCTAGGTTACGTTATTCCTAATCCACCTTACTCCACAACACCCTAAACCAGTGGTTCTCAACCAGTGACCCGGGAACAGTCAGCAATGTCTGGATGCATTTTGTTTGTCACAGTTGGAGGGTGGTGCTGTTGACATCGAGGAGGTAGAAGCCAGGATGCTGCTTCCTACTATGGCCAAAGCAGAGCTCACAGCAAAGAACTATTAAAATGTTAGTAGTGAGAAGGTTTTTCAACCAAACCCAACTGCCCTTTTAAGTGGAGGATAGATGTCAGTGACTGAGCACAGACTCATGGATATGAGTCCAGCTCTTTTAGATACTAGTATCATCTTGGGCTGCCCAGGTGACTCAGTGGTAAAGAATCTGCCTGCCAGTGCAAGAGACACAGGAGACGTGGGTTCAGTCTCTACGTTGGGAAGATCCCTTGGCAATGGCAACCCGCTCCAATATTCTTGCCTGGGAAATCCCATGAACAGAGGAGCTTGGCAGGCTACACCCCATGGGGTCGTAAAGAGTTGGATATGACTGAGCATGCACACACTGTATCATCTTAGGCACTTTCCCTAATTGATCTGAATCTTAATTTTTCTCACTGATGAAATGTACTTAATACCTGCCTTTACCAGCTCACAGCACTGTGAGAATCAAATGATTTAACAATGTGAACAAGTCCTGGGAAAAATGGAATGCCAAAGAGTGAAGTCTCTGTTGAATTAGCAAAAGCAGGATCTCTCAGCCTCTGGTTTCTAATCAGATTAGTTCTGTTAGAACTGAGCATGGCAGGCAGTGCAACTACCTCCCCCCAGTGCTGGGCTCAGGGGGAGAAGTGTCACTTAACATTCTCGAGCTGGCCCTGGTCTGGCCTGGGCATCAGAGAGTAGATGGAGCTGAAAGAAGACAGTCTTTCCTTCCCAACAGCAGGGGTTTCAGAAATAAGAGAGAAAGATGTGCTTCTAGTGGTGGGCTTCCTTGGCACTTTTTAAATTAAGCAACAAGGAAATGAGCTGCCCCATTCAGAGAGGGGGAGTTCTTCTAATCTCATTCGGTGTAGAAGCATGTATTATCGTCTACCATTGCCATCCACCCCTTTGTACAGATCTTCCCTCCAAGTCTGTCAGCTTTCATAGAGGATCACCTGCCCTTCTGACTTGTTTCTGGAAAAGTCCTCAAGCAAGTGATTTGAAATCTTCCTTGATGACTTTCAAGCAAGATGTGGCAGGTAATTAAGCAAAAACAATCTGAAACTTCTAAATAGGAGAAGCCCCCCTATCCTACCCCAGGGTGATTACCTTAGCTGTTCATTCCTAAGTGACCTCTTTTAGCACTCATATGGCCCTGATCCTGTTTGTTAAGTTACCCAGGTTTGTTATGCTTCTGCATCCTGGTTAATCATGGAAACTCCCCCAAACTCTGACTCCAGGGGATAATAGGCTACACCCAAACTTACTGCACAGCTTCCTTCCAGGGCAACAAGAAACACTGCATTGTTACATTTGGTGTTCATGGCAGGCTGGGAGGCTGGAGTTTCCAGTGTTTCTACAGCCAGTTGGGCCATCTGAGCTGGAGCTCCTGCTCCCAGGGCACAAGGGCACTTTTGTTTTCAAGTTAAAAGGGTTAATATCTACAGGCCATCTGCATGCCTCCCTGCACAGCTTGGCCAATGGGGTTCTGGTCTGGTCAGCCAGCCTGTGTCCCAGTGCTCAGGGCTTAACCATTTTTATCACTACCACCTCACTTCCCTCTCCTCGTGTGCTTAAGGATTTTTAAAGGTAGCTCTTAAGATACTGCATAAGATCATAGAATTTTAAAATTCTGAAATTCTTCATTCTAAATTCCAAAAATGATAGGCAATGTGTGTTAGGTTCGAGGTGTTTAACTACTTAACAGATGCTGGTAGGACATATGCCATGTGCTTATTCAGGACTTTTAATATCTGATGACATTAGGATCATTGGTTGCTGGAAGCATCTTATTTATCAAACTCAAGTGGGTTTATTCTAGCCTTAAATCTATTATTTCATCAAGTTAAAGTGTAATTATTATCAACTGAAAGCACTTTCAAAGCTATGCTGGTAATAAGAGCTAACATTTATTAAGTGCTTAACGTATGCTAGGCACCATTTTAAGCACTTTAGAATTATTAACTCACTCTTAGAACAACCCTATGAATTAGGACAGAGGACAAAATGAGGTACTGAGAGGTTAAATAACCTACTCTGGGCCACAGAACCAGTAAGTGGCAGGATAAAACTGGGATTCTAACCCCAACTGTCTCTGTCTAGGGTCCGTCAGATCCTAGCGATCATGGAACCAGCACACTGTCCTCTGAACACCGTGGTGCCTACGACAAGACATTAAAATGGAAAAACGCTCCATTATCCAGTAGAACAGTGGGGGCCAGTGGCACAGACAAAGCCAGCCATCTTTAGAATGGGAAAAATGAACAAAATTCAACAATTTTAAAGCGTGATTTCCCTAATTGGGTGGTCCAGAAGCCAAATTTTCTCCTCACCCCTGAATATAGAATCCGAACTGTAGCCTCAAAAATACTTTTCTCTAGAAAGTACGTCATTGTTCAGTCACTAAGTCATGTCTGACTCTGCGACCCCATGGACTGCAACACGCCAGGCTTCACCATCTCCTGAAGTTTGCTCAAACTCATGTCCACTGAGTTGACAAGAGTACATAGTCATTTTGAAATGAAAAAACAAATCAATCCCATGGGCACTGGCCAGAACATGGGAAAGAAAATGAGAAAGTCGTAACTTCAAAAATCATTCTTGACCACAGCACTCCAAATTGACAGGGAGGGTTGAGATCTACTTGGAGGGGTGGCATATTCTGGACTGTTTTAAAAGCTAAACACAATGGAGTATTACTCAGCCATTAAAAAGAATACATTTGATTCAGTTCTAATGAGGTGGATGAAACTGGAGCCTATTATACAGAGTGAAGTAAGCCAGAAAGAAAAACACCAATACAGTATACTAACGCATATATATGGAATTTAGAAAGATGGTAACAATAACCCTGTATACGAGACAGCAAAAGAGACGCTGATGTATAGAACAGTCTTATGGACTCTGTGGGAGAGGGAGAGGGTGGGAAGATTTGGGAGAATGGCATTAAAACATGTATAATATCATGTATGAAACGAGTCGCCAGTCCAGGTTCGATGCACGATACTGGATGCTTGGGGCTGGTGCACTGGGATGACCCAGAGGGATGGTATGGGGAGGGAGGAGGGAGGAGGGTTCAGAATGGGGAATACATGTATACCTGTGGCAGATTCATTTCGATATTTGGCAAAACCAATACAATATTGTAAAGTTTAAAAATAAAATAAAAAAAAAAAAAGGAAAAAAAAAAGCTAACTGTTCCATAGACTGTCACAGGGGGAGTAATGACTCACTAAAAATCTGCTCAATGGCTAAAAGATCTGATAAAGGAAGCACTGGGTCCAAGGGTGACTATTTTAGAAGTTATTTTCCCCTGTGGGAATCAAGTTCCCCCAAAAAGCACACCTGCCTTTTCTGGCAAGTGCAGTTCACTGTGTCTAATGCTTTTGTTGTGAAAGGATGATCGTTTCTGGTGAGTTCAGTTCACTGGGTCTGAGATTTCTGTTATGAAAGAACAATGAAGAGGCTCACTCTCTGCTTGGAAGCCTTCACCCCAAAGACACACAGCACATCACTAAGGAGAGGAGAAAAAGAGGGTGGATGTGGTCTCTGGAGACTGTAATAAGATATTCTATCCTGAATCTATTTTATTCAACTCCCAATGCATATATATATACATACACACACAGACACACACGCCTAGACACCAGAGGTATAAATTGGGTGTGATTACAAGGAAAATAAAGAGTTATAAGGAATTGGATTCAATCATAGGGTCTAGCTGCACTTCCTTCCCGGTGGAGAGGAGATGAGCCACTCTCACTCTCATGCCAGAGCTCTCTCTCCATCCAGGGTGTGCTGTCATCTACTTTGCATTATGGACCAGGCTGCATTTGGTTATTGAGCACAGAGCTCATATATAGACTGTCTTGGTGACATTCTAGTTCTTCTGAGCTAATTTTTCATATTGTGGCTTTGTTGTTTTTAAGGGTGTGGTCAGTGCCTGGGCTGTAAAACATATCTTTGATTGTATGATACATCTGTGGATTCACTCATTTATTTAGTTGGCAAATAGTTATTTAGCTTGGCACTGAGCTAGGCCTTGGAGGTAAGGCAGAGGCAAGATAGACATAGTGCGGCCCTGATCCAGCTTTTGTACTTGTGGTAGAGACGGACCCGAAAAAGTAGACATAATAAAATGATTACCACCTTTAAAAGCGTTACGAAGAAAATCACCATGGGTAGGGCTGCTACCTTTTAGACAGGGTATTCAGGGGGTTCTGAGGAGGTGACCCAGGGCTGGGATCACAAGCTTGAGAAGGAGCCAGCTAACAGAAGAGTGGAACTGAGAACTTTCTTGATAGAACAGCTTCCGCTGAGCCCTGGGGGCAGGAAGGGGTGCATGAATTCAAGCACCTAAAGGCGAGGCCAGTGTAATGGAGGGTCCCAAGCCTGGAAGAGAGAGAGAGTGAAGTGAGAGCAGTGGCTTTCGACTGGGGCTGGTGTTGTCCCCCAGGGTCACTAGACAATGCTGTCACATCTGGGGGGAGGGGATGCAAGTCGTGTCCAGCAACTAGACCCAGAGATACTGCTACACATCCTGCGATGCCCAGGACAGTCCCCCGAAACAACTGTCTGCCCACAGATGTCAGCAGTGCTAGTCTGAGAAACCCTGGCTTAGAGAACTAGGCAGATGCTTAAGCTAAGGTGGAAGTCTAGGAAGAGGGAGAGGAATAAATTCAAGGTATATTTCAGAGTTAGGATGGACTGGACTGGTTTGTGGTTGTAAGTGGGGGTGAGGGCATGACTGGAATGATCGATGAGCCAGCATTCTAACTTGAGCACTTGGGTGGCTTTTGTGACTATTGATCAAGATGGAAAAGAATGATATGGGGGAAGGGTTGTGAGGGAAAATCAAGGTCTCCAATCTGGACATGTCAGTTTCAGGGTGTCAGTGAGTCACTGAAGGAGAGAATCAAGTAGGTCGTTGGAAGTGTGGATTTAGGATTCAGGGAAGAGGTCAGGGTTCTGCTTCAGTTTGTCAAACTGTAGATTCACAGTGAGATAGATGGAAAAGCGAGGCCCCCAGACTAAGGAACACCCACATTTTGGCTTTACCTCCATATAGCCTCCTCTAGAGTGTCAGATTTTTAAAATAAACAAAATTGGCCAAGTCCTTCCCTTAGGATTTTCCACTGGCCTTCTGTTACCTACCCATGCTCCATGGCACACAAATCCTTTACAGTCTTCCCCTCACTGGCGTGTCCAAACCCACCTCCTGCGGCTACCTTGAACACACCCGACTCCAGCCGCACTGAGGTGTCTATCCCAGGTCCATGCTGATCACCGTGAATGCCTTCATTCTGGAAACAGCTCTCTCTTGGCCCTTCCCCATGCTCCCAGGCTGTGACTGTTCGTCACTGCTTCCCAGGCTGCTCTCAGTCTCCTGCACTTACCTCTGTTATATCATGGATGACTTTGTTTTGTAATAATCGCGTGCAGTTACGTCCTGCCTACTGTACCGGGAGCAGCTAGAGAGCAGGAGCCTTGCCCAATCATCCAGACATCCGTAGGGCCCCACACAGTGCCTGGCACATGGTGTTCAAGAGATGTATCACTTTTTTCTTCTTAATTCTAAGATTATTATAGACTTTCCGGAGAGATATGTTCTTGAACCTACAGTTCAGGATCTGCAATTAGAGGTGAGATATGTTGCGGGGAGGCAAGTGGGGAACACAGGAGTGGAATTTGGGCTTATCTGTCTTTTTGGCCGTGCTGGGTTTTAGTCACAGCATGTGGGATCTAGTTCCCTGACCAGGGATTGAATCCCGGCCCCCTGCATTGGGAGTGCGGAGTCTTAGCCGCTGGACCACCAGGGAAGTCACAACAATGAATTTTAGAAGATATTCTTTTTCAATTTTGGTTTCCTCGGGGTATATGCCTAGGAGTGGGATTAGTTTTTTAAGGAATCCCCATACCGTCTTCCATAGTGGCTGTATCAATTTATATTCCCACCAACAGTGCAAGAGTGTTCCCTTTTTGCCACACCCTCTCCAGCATTTATTGTTTGTCGATTTTTTGATGATGGCTGTTCTGACCGGTGTGAAGTGTTATCTTATTGTAGTTTTGATTTGCATTTCTCTAAGAATGAGCAATGCTGAAGTAAGTCAGAAAGAAAAAGATAAATATCATATTCTAACACATATATACAGAATGTAGAAAAATGGTACTGAAGAATTTACTTACAGGGCAGCAGTGGAGAAACAGACATAGAGAACACACTTATGGACATGGGGAGAGGGGAGGAGAGGGTGAGATGTATGGAAAGAGTAACATGGAAACTTATATTACCATATGCAAAATAGATAGCCAATGGGAATTTGCTGTATGGTTAAGGAAACTCAAACAGGGGCTCTGTATCAACCTAGAGGGGTGGGGTGGGGAGGAAGATGGGAGGGAAGTTCAAAAGGGAGGGGATATACCGTATACCTATGGCTGATTCATGTTGAGGTTTAACAGAAAACAACAAAATTCTGTAAAGCAATTATCCTTCAACAACAACAACAAAAAAACTAAAAAAAAAAAAGGTATTCTTTTTCCAACGCCGTCACATAAAGGTTCTATTCTTTCCAGATGTTGGCCCAATTAAAAGCTGCCCTAGATAGATGCCAGGAATTGTCAGGGGAATCAAGATCTGGAGTTGGTTGGCAGTCTTTCTCTAGCACAGCAGCATAGTAAATACCCTTTTTTTGTTGTTGTTACATAAAAGAAACAGGATGGACAGTTTTTCAGGTTTGCTGTTTCAAAGAGAAAGAGAGGAAATAATAACTTAGCAGTTTTAAAAGCAGCTACGTTCCTCATAAAATCATGGAGGAGTGCAGGCCTTAAAGCTGCATTCAGGACCCCAAAACAGACAGTGATGTGAGTGCCAGCTCTTGACTCTTCCGGCCTTCCTTCCTCACCAGCATGGGTGACAGTGGGTGGGGCCGGGCAGGCAGGCTGGCTCTGCCATTTATGAACTCGACATTGTGCAGGACAGTGAATGTCTGAGCCCAGCAGTACCAGTGTGGTTTAAGCATTAGATCTGAGGATGTATGAGAAAGTGCTTCGAAGACAGTAGTTGGGTGTACAAATATTAAATCTCTGTTATTGTTGCTGGATTCCCACTCACCTCCTATGGAACTTAAGCCATGTGACAGCAGGGACTTGGCAAGCTGAGAAGAACTCAGTTCTTAGTGAAGAAACAGATACCAGTCCCCTCTTCTCCCTACTGGGGCCCTGCTTAAATTCAGAATTCTAAATAACCTGGGACTCTGACCTCTCCTGATGGCAGTTCCTACTATTGACAGGTCATTTTCAAAAGGCAGTGGGATTCTGCAAAAGAATCTCACTGTAGAAAAGGCAAAAAGAAATGTAACTTTTGTCTGTTAAAGAAACCTTAAAAAAAAAAAAAAAAAACCTATGTGCAGAAAGGGGAAATGCTGTCTTTGCTTTCCAGCATATTAAATAAAAATTTGAAGATTTCTGTTGTAGCTTTACTCTATCCTAGGGTCTGAAAAAGTTTGCAGAAACTATACTGGGTTTCTTAGGAGTCCTTTCCCCTCATCTATTTCTTCCTTTATATGTTTTACCTGCTTGTCTTGGGGCAGTGGAATTCTCCTGGGGAAATGAGAAGTCCTTCTCTTCAAGGACACAGAGTGCAGTAGCATGGGGTGAAGGTGTGTCATTGAAGATAGCAGGAGAGGGGAAGTTGGAGTGGGCAGGGAAACTCCAGCTTTGCGTTACATGCATTTTCAAGAAAATCATGGAAAACTAAGCAGTGCAGTCAGCACAGTCCTCCTCCCGCAAGATTATTTCCTTATTTTTAACTTAAAGACAGATCTATTCCCTCACCCACTATATTCTGTCAAACACTGAAATTGGATATAGCTGAGATACTATAAATTAGGAGCGTCTTAAAGTTGTAAATAGGAAAGAGATTTTGAAGCAGTGAAGGTGTATTTGCAAACAAAATCAAAGGATGAAGTCTTCTGAAATTTTGCTTAGTAAGATGAAATCCTATTTTTTCAGGGTGTTCACATATGCAAATATCCTAAGATTCAGTTTCCTTTTGGAATTTGGAATAAGCCTACCCAAGCCACCTTGATGTTCCTCTTCACACTTCTTTTTCATTCATTCATTTAATTTTAAGCAGGCTTTTAAAAGCGTATTGAATGCTTTCATTGGCATATTGCTAATTAAAAAAATTTTTTTTTATTATGGAGGCTCTAAAATGCTTCAGGCAAGTTTAGGAATGGGTGAGAAGAAACTGCACAGAATGAAAAAGCTCCTGGTTGCTCTAGCTGAGGGAAAAACAAACAGCTGCAGAGAGCAGAAGCAGATGGAGTATATATGGCAGTGGGGCATCTCTTAGCCCTCAGAATCCTTTTAGGTACACGCAAGGCAAAGTCTGGCCAAATGTGGGGTGCCAGGCATAACCTTTTACCCTCAGGCCTTTAGCCCAATGTAGGAGGAATTTAAAATAGCAGTCTACTCTTAAATAGCAAACATTACAGCCATCCACACTTGTCCTGCTTTATTGACCTATACACATCCTCAGCAGGCACCTGGAGTAGAGAGGCCCCCAGTGACCCCAGCAGGAGAGCATCTTTGTTCTCAGCTTTCCAAGGCCTTAGAATACTTATTTCCTGATGTGTTCTTACTCAGTAGGTAAATCTGGATACCTGCTGGTGTTAGGCACAGGAATATAGCAACAAATAGGAGGGACTTGGCCCCTTACCCCATGGAACCAGGTTAAACCGTCTTGGACATTTTAGCACTATTACTGAATTACTTTTCAAAAAGTTATCCCACTTCAGACTCCCTCAGAGGTTTTGATTTGCATTTCTCTGATAATGAGTGACGTTGAGCTTCTTTTCATGTGTTTGTTAGCCATCTGTATGTCTTCTTTGGAGAAATGTCTGTTTAGTTCTTTGGCCCATTTTTTGATTGGGTCATTCCCATGGTATTTTTAATTTTCAAAAATTTCCTAGTTGATGCTTTTATGTTTATCCCTTTAATTGAACTTTGACTTCTAAGGTCATTTCCTCTAAAAAGATTTCTATTGTGATATTTGTTGAAATTAAATTTATTAATGAATTTAGGAAGAAATAGCATCTTTAACTGTTCTACCCTTCTAAGAATGAAATGTCTATATATTTATTGTCTTTTCCTTTTCTCAGTAAATTTTTATTCAAAGATTCTCTACCTATTTTTGGTTAAATATACTTCTAAGTAAATTATGTGGGATGTTTTGTTACTGTTTTGGATTTTTTTCCTACTGTGAATAGGATTCTTTTTTTTTTTTTTTTTTCCATTTTCTAGATAGAAATGTATAAAATCTAGATTTGTGTGAGTACATTTTATAAACTGCCAACTTGATCTTTTGAAACTACTCCACTAGGTCTGTGATTGATTCTTGGATATTACAGGTAATAATCATATTATCTGTGAGTTATCATTTTTCTCCTTGTAATCAGCATTTTGTACTTGGTTTTCTTGTCTTACTTTACTACCTGGATCTTACAAAATCGTATCAAAGAATTTTTATGATAAAAGGACCAGGCTTGTTTTGTGCGTGACTTTAAATGGCTCTTGCACTGTTTCTCAAACTGCATTCTTTAACACACACACATCATTAGTAGATACGTAAATGCAAATCCGTTGGTCAAATGCATTTGGGAAGTGTCCCTCTAGTGCTTCCAATAGTATAATGTTGTCACTTAGTTCAATAATTGTTTTCCATATTAAGAAAGTTTCTTCCTGACTCTAGCTTTACTAAAAGATTTTTTGTAAACTTTAATTGGATATTGACTTTTTTATAAAATTGATTCAAGCAGACAATGAAAAGGCAGTCATTGGAAACACAGTTCTCTTTTTGATATACTCTAAGTACTTGAAAATAATAAAACCATGTTTTTCAGAAAATATTGTTTAATATAGATTTGGTATCAGTCCAGATGAACAGGGTAATTGTATTATTTCTTTATAGATTGCGATGATTCTTAGACTTTCTTCCTATAGGCATGCTGATCTTTCTCCCATATTAGAGTAATCTGTATGGAAATTATCCTAAGATTTAGTTCTTTCTGCAAGCTATCCTGGGGTAGACAGGTTTCTGAAATCGTTCTCCTCAGAAATTGTGTTTGGGGGGAAAACAAGGAGGGGACTTATTTTTCCACCTGAATAGTGTTTATTCAACTCAGTTTTACTTTTGTTTGTAATTTTATATTATATTTGGGCTTCTCTTTCTTCATTTGTTAAATTGGGGATGTGACAACCAAACATGCTTTAAGTTGCTTAGGGTTTTAATGCTGTTTTATTTGTTGTTTGTGATTCTCTGATCATGCCCTGCAGCTGTTGCTTCGTTAAGTGCGTGCAGGATGCTATGGAAGAGCGAAAGAGAAAGAAAGAGGTGAAAGGTGGGCAAGAGGTTACGTTTTACTCCTCAACTGTTTTAAGAAAGTCTGTGCTAGTTTTCCTTTGGTACAAAGGTGATTATTTCTTGCATATTTTCCCACCCTTTCTTCAATACTCCGTGGATTAGAAACTCAAATGACTCTGGATTTAAAAAGACTAATCCTCTATGGGAAAATGTGGAGATTTCCCCCCTTTTCTATGGTCCAGGGAAAATTAATACACCAGAAAATGATCAAAAGTCTGTCATGACACTTAAAAGACAATCTTGTAAGAAAATAAACTGAAGCATGTATAAACTTAAAGCATGGCACTGTGACCCAACCTCACTTGCTCTGCAAGCCTTAGGGAATCCTGACGTAGCCAGAATGTAACATACGGAAGTGGTCTCATGGAAAGAAAAGGAGAAAGACCAGAGCACTGTATTCCTATTGGGTCCATACTTGGTTATTGCTAGTCCACAGAGGTCCTATAGAGACCATTTCTCATCCAGAAGGACAATGTGTACTCTTCCGTGTCAGACTCATCACTTGTATTCATTCAACAAATGGTTATTGAGAGCCCATTTTATACCAAAGAAGGAGATAAAAGGACAGTTAGTCCTCTTGGTCTGACTTTGGTGTGTTTAAACTTACTGTGTGCCGACAGCAAGTGTGACTTTTGCCTTTTAAATAAATAGATAAACCACTCCAGACAGGTCCCAGTAGAACATTTTGTTTATAAATAGATCCATCCTTTCGGGCCTGATGGAATGAAAAGGTTGGGTTGCCTCAAAAAGACAGGACCTAAAAGTATTGAGAGTGCTTTAAGATTAATATATGCATTAGTTTCCCTGCTGCAGTAAGTTTCTACAATCTTAGTGGCTTAAAACAGCACAGATTTATTATCTTAAAGTTTTGTATGATGGCGATCCAGTACCATCTCCCTGAACTAAAAATCAAGGTGTCCAGAAGGTCTACATTCCTTTCTGGAAGCTTTGGAGAAGAAACTGTTTCCTCACTTTTTCAGCTTCTAGAGGTCCTTACAGAGAAGGCAATGGCACCCCACTCCAGTACTCTTGCCTGGAAAATCCATGGAGGGAGGAGCCTGGTGGGCTGCAGTCTATGGGGTCGCACAGAGTCAGACACGACTGAGAGACTTCAATTTCACTTTTCACTTTCCACTTTCATGCATTGGAGAAGGAAATGGCAACCCACTCCAGTGTTCTTGCCTGGAGAATCCCAGGGATGGGGGAGCCTGGTGGGGTGCCGTCTATGGGGTTGCACAGAGTTGGACACGACTGAAGCGACTTAGCAGCAGAGGTCCTTACTTTCTTCGTTGTTGTTGCCACTTCCTCCATCTTCAAAGCCAGCAATGGCAGTTGTGTCCTTTTCACATCTCACTCACTCTTCTTTTTGCCTCCTCTTTTTTCACTTTTCAGGATCCATATTATTACATTGAGCTCATCTGGATAATTTAGGACAATCTCCCCACCCCACATTCAACTGATTAGCATCCTTAATTGCATCTGCAACCTTGTAGGGTAACATTTTGCCTTCTTAGATAACATTCCGTTAGGTTTCAAGGTCCTAGGTGTTTAGGACATGGACATATGTAAGGGTCAACCTTTAATATAACTTAAGAGCATCTTCCTTTGTGTACTAGAGCACTTTGCCATCCCTTTATCATATACTGTTAGTCTGTCTAGGACTCTCAGTAGATCTTGGTAGGGGTCCCTGAGGTATAGACTGTCTCCTGTGTTTTTTTCTCTTCCTCTCTTTGCCCTGTTGCTTCTATTTAACTCCCTCCAATCAATAAGCATAATAAACTTAACTTCAGGACCTAAATCTTTCTGTAATAAATGTACATAAATAAGAGATCATTTTACAAGGTGTGATCATGAAACTGGGCTTCTAATATTATTCCATATGACTGAAAAGCAAATATAGCTCCTGTTTTCAAAGATTGACTGTTTCATGTTACAGTGGTAACATGAGCCATGTTTGCTTTTCAATCTTTGAACACAGTTTTGAAAATCAAAATGCTGAGCTCACTGCTGAAGATAGTACAGATGGTGTCCTTCATTTCCTGTATTATTATGCATCTCCCACAGAACCATTTGCCATGTGATTTCTTTGGTGTTTACAGAAGCAGGTCATGTTTATGAAGCATGTCTGGAAGAAGGAAATGATATATGGAAAATCTCTCCATGGGGTATAGAGTCAAGTGATCCCGAGGTTGGAATCAAGGGCTGTAAATACTTTTGGTGACTTCATATGCTCCATGGGACTGGTATTTTCCATCTTTTAGCACACAGTTTGGATAAACTTGAATGGATTTTTTAGTACTTCTTTGAAAATGGAATATTAACTGTCCACAGAGATTTAATCTTGGGCAAAAAGGAAAAAAAAAAAAAAAGGAATAAGGTCATCACCTCTAATGACAGGATTAGTCCTTTCTCTTGAAAGTAATTGGATATCTCATGCGTTTTTTTGCTATTTCTGTTTAATTGAGAATACTCATTATCACTCAAGGTGGAAGTAACAGAAATGATTAATTTAGAAAGGAGAGGGATTGTGAGGTGGGTGGAAGTGACATTTGTCTGCATATATTCTTAGAAACTTCAAATGTTAGAGTTGGAAATGCCTCTGATAAAACTGTTCATTAATATGCAAGGAAATAGAAGCCCAGATCCTTCTCTCTGGCCAAGAGTGTGCTGAGTCCAGGAGCAGAGCTGCAGCTTAAGTTGCAAGTTTCTGAGTTCTCAGTCTTTCTCAGAGCACCGTACTCATCGCTAGTGCCTTTGAGCCCAGAGAGGCCCTTCCTGTCAGTTTCCAAGTGGGCATTTCTCCTGAACAGATGGCCAAAATACTTCCTGTGCGTTTTATCTTGAAGAACTGGAGAGTCGTCTGCTCTGGGCTGCAGTAGCCCGTTTGTGTGTACAGGTGCAAGTAGACGGGAAGGCAGGGAGAGGCACCACACTCTGCCAGCTACATTTTTAAGGACCGAAATCGTGACAAAGGTGAACTGAGTGCACTTCCTTGTTCCGCTTCTCCATCATTGGTTTTTTGTTTGTAAATAACTTCAGAACTTGGGTTTTGTACTTGGTTTGGTGCAACAAAACGCAAGTTAAAACAACTGTGAAGCTTTAAGACATTGCTCTTGATAAACTTAACATTTAAGGTATTCTATTGACATAGGCACTGCATATGCATACAACAAAGGAAGGCATCCGTGCGGCACATTCATCTACAGTTTGGAGGGTGATTTATCTTGGTGTATGTTATGAGAATCGTGGTTTTCAACCAGGGATGTTTGTCCCTCTCTGCTCAGTCACCATTTGGCAATATATGGAGACATTTTTGGTTGTCTCACTTGGAAGAAGAAGTGCTACTGGCATCTAGTGGGAAGAGGCCAAGGATGCTGCTGAACACCGTATAGCATTGTACACAGGATAGACCCCCACTTATATAACAAAGAATTATCCAGTCTAAAATGTCAGTGACGCCAAGGTTGAGAAACCCTGGCCTCAGGGAATCTGTGACTTAACTAATACTTGGCTTTAGAAGGCTATGTAAAGAGTTGATTAATTTAGACATGTCAGTTTAATATATGCCTCAAGGAAGTTTCTGTAGTCTGGTTGGGTAAAGGAGTAAGTTTGCCCCACAGTCCCAGGACTGCCCCTCTGTACTCACTTTCAGGCCTCTATTCTCAGTGACTCTTAATTGAAAGTTAGCTTCCCTCTGCTCTTCACAACCATGAATTCTGTTGTTGACAGTTTAGATGTGTTGTATTTGTTTGGGGATCATGATATAATTTGCATAAGCAGACATAGTATTAAAGAAGATAGTTAAGAATATAAAGACTAATGAATGCTCTACTCTTATCCATTCTGTACAAAAACAGCCCATTCAGGGGACCCTATGGCTGGTAAGGGCCTCATTGTCGAGTCTTGGCAAAGTCTACGATGGCAGCAGTAGTTGAAAAGGGAGAAGAGTCCGGGGGAAGAAGTGATGAAAAGGCTGCTGGAACCCTGCCTGTATACTATGTGCTACTCGGGCACTGAGTATAATAAGAATGATTTGTATTTCCTTGTTCCTTCTTGAATCTTTAGTAATTTCCATATTGTTAGGTTTCCCCCATTACCAGGTGGCTAAATTCCAAACAAATTAAATCATGAGATAGAGACAGGTATTTCCAATCGTGCTCATTTTGTAGGACTGGTGGCAGGTGGTTCCCCTCCCATGAAATGAACACTGCTTGGTGATGCAGACTCACCAGTATGTGTGACTGTGGTGCTTGGCATCAGGACCCCCTGTTCTTTTGCCTAGCAGACCTGGTTAGTGGTGGCTGATTGAAGAGACTGGGGCTGCTTTCATCCCCTTCAATTCACAGCGAAACACTGCTCCTCTTGGGAAAAGCTATTTTCTTACCCAGCTAGACTGTAGAAACTTCCCCCCAAGCCACATACTATACCAGCTATGTTTATTTCACAAGCCAGGCTGTTTCTAAGCAACCCTCCACAGAGCTGCCTAAAGTCAAGTGTGAGATATTGGTGCTGGAAAAAGGGTGAAAGGATTGTGCACAGGACCAGGTTGTTTCAAAGTTGACTTGGAAGAGCCACCATTGGAGGTGTGGGTCAGGACAAGGTCAGGAATCAGCCAGAGAATCTGCTTTTCTATAGCAGATTCAAGGAACACAGAATCTGCTATACCACAGAACATAACACAAATTTCTAGACAGAAAACTGGCTTCCTTATTTGCATCCTGAGAGTCAGCTACTGCAGAGCCTAAAGAGGGAGAACCCCCACATTAGGCTTGATGTTTCCATAGCATCATAGACTCTTAGTGTTGAGATGGTCTTTATCTATCTGACCTCATCTGCCCAGTCATTGAGCAAGGCGCTGTGGTTAGATGGCAGACAGGTTAGCATAGCTGGGGAGATAGAGAGAATGGGGTCAGAGGTTTAAGCTGCAGAAACCCACCACAGTTTCCTCTAACTGTTACCAAGAAAGAGGGGAGGAACCAGCCCTCTATTGAGCAATGGCCTGTGGGCCAGTTAACTTTCTTTGTAATAGCAGGTCATCCACCAGCTGGGGCCATCAGTGATCCATCTTGAGCTGGACCATTGGAAGGCTGGTTTGTTGGGATCAAATCAAGAGCTTCTAAGAAATCTGCTGAGAACAGTCACATCACCTGATGATCCAGAAAGTTTTCTGAATCTGGTGGGAAGCTCCTGTAGGAAGAATTCTGAACTAGGTGTTTATCTGTTGTTAACTCTGACACCAACTTTTATGACCATAGGCAACATCACAATCAATTTAATAACACTCTGAGCTCAAAAGAAAAGGACCAAATGCATAAGCAGCGCCCTTAGCCTTTACGCAGCTGGAGCTTCTGGAAATTGCATGTGGGTGAAGCAAGGTTGCTTCCTCCTCCTTCTGGTGTGAGAAATGACTACCCTGTTCTCCTTTCTCAGTATCAGTCTTACTTACATGAAGGGTTGTAATCTAAAGTAGGCAAGATGCAATTACTTATGTTATGTTTTTTAAGGAGCAACTGTAATGGGTGGAAAAAGCAGAAAATGTTGGAATGTAATACATTAACCTTGCAAAACAAATGACTTCGGGTTGGTGACTGCATAGACTGCAAAATGAATGTAATTAGGAAGTAGACTTAGAGAATATTATGTGGGTAAGAGATTTTGGCTATCATCTAGTCAAATGCCTTCATTTTACAGAGGCAGAAACTGATGCTCAGTTACATCACTAACTTTCTCAGTCTCCAGCCACCCTGGCAGCAGAGGGGGCCCCAAACTCAGGTTTTTCTGCCTATTGCTGATCCCAAATGTCTGTTCATATTCAATTGTTAATATGGTGGGCTTTATGAAATGAGGGCAGTAATCATTGTCTGTGAATACTTTTTTCCTTCTATTTTTCTACGTTCAGTGAAAAGGCATTGGTGGTAGAGCTAGGAACCTCCAGTCTGGACTTTTCACGTGTCTGGACTTTGCCCTGCATTCCCAGTGTCCAGCTCTAGGTGAGAGGAGGGAGGAGATGGCCTGGGACAGTAGATGGTGGCATGGTGCCATGGAAAGGATCTGGGAGAAGCTTCTCCAGCAACCTGGAGTGTGGTGAATGCTGAAGCATCTTAAGCAGGCAGGGCCCCATGGTAGAGCTTCTCAGGGATGCAGGGGGAGGTACTGGCTGCTGTCAGTCCATCACATTCGCCTCAGTGACCAGCAGTCCCCTGGCCAGGGACTCTCCCATTCCATCTCTGTTGCAGCCCTGGTGTCCAGCTGGGTTTTGATAATGTTTCTATTCTAGAGACCTAAGGAGTTTTTCTGGCAGAAGGAAGTAATCCTAGCTTCTGGGATGAGGAAAACCACAGTTATTTGAAAGCCCTTGATGGGAGGGATCCAGAGGCAAGGGAGGAAAAGCCATCAGACATGAATCGAGGGCGCTGCCAACACATGGGAAAGTCCTGAGCTCCTAAAATGGCTAGGGTTTCGTTGTTGTTCAAATGTATGCGGTTCTAAGAGAGTTTTGGAAATGGTTCCATGATTCTAAAAGAGAATGCCATATAATCCTAGATCTTGAAACATAGAGGTTAGTTACATGGGCAAAGAATGTTAAATCCCTACTTGAAACTGCACAGTGTTTTAGACTATCCCCTAACTTTAACCTGATTATTGAGGTTCTTGAAAGATACATAAATAACCTCAGATATTTCTGTCTGTACATTTTAATTGTATAGTCTTTTGTGAAAAATGACCTAGAATTTATCTTTCAGATATGTAGTGTTTCTGAACTTCAGTTTATTTACCTATAAAAGGGAAATAATAGGGTTATGGTAAGAAATCAATAATGCAAATAACTTGGCCTTTAATAAACACTTAAAATAATAACAGCGGAATCTAAGGCAGTATTATAGAAGTATGTGTTCATATTTATTTTACGAAAGAAAATTTTCTATTAGGGCCTTTAAATACTTAGAACCAACATTTTTGTATTAAGGAAACACCTAAATTCCAAATTGTAAAGCTCCATCAGATAAATACTAGCATTAACATTTCAGATCTCTTTGTTAAAAACTCTCTTGGCATTGTTCTTCTGTGGTTTACCAAAAATATGGGCAGCACTACCAAGCAAGTAGTAATAACATTGTTAACAATTGCTGTTACAATCGTTTAACTTAATTGTGAAAGGAGGAATAGCTTCACTCCTCTTTCTTTCAGAAAAGAGCTTGATCATAGGAATTTAAAGAGCAGCCATTTTCTTTTTAATCCTTTGTCAGCATCCATCCCCACTCCAGTACTCTTGCCTGGAAAATCTCATGGACAGAGGAGCCTAGTAGGCTGTAGTCCATGGGGTCACTAAGAGTTGTACACGACTGAGCGACTTCCCTTTCACTTTTCACTTTCATGCATTGGAGAAGGCAATGGCAACCCCCTCCAGTGTTCTTGCCTGGAGAATCCCAGGGACGGGGCAGCCTGGTGGGCTGCCGTCTATGGGGTCACACAGACTCGGACACGACTTAAGTGACTTAGCAGCAGCAGCAGCAGCAGCCATCATTCCTTAGTTCTGACAGCTGCTGGTTCTGTTCTGTAAGGAGTGTTAGGGACTACCTAGAGCCGAGAGGTAGAAGATTGACGAACAACACGTCTCTAGCAAATGATGCTTTTCATTATCTGTCTATAGAGATTACTGTATTTTCAGTTCGTAAAATTATTTTTGTTTTATGTATGATTCCATCTCATTCAACTTCCCCTTCTTTTCTTGTAAATCTTCGATCCTTGAGCTTTGCCTTTCTATTTCATGAATATTATTTATTTCTGTGAAAAACATATATATGCATATGAGTATTATTTTCCATAAATATTATTTATTCCGGTAACACGTGTTGGGATATGTTATGTATATCTTATGATATCATATGCTATTGTGTGTGTGTATATATATATATATATATATATATTCATAAAAGTCCCCTCTGGGCCACTGAAAGAGTTTATCCTGAAAATTAACCTAAGGGGGAAGAAATATGCTGGAAGAGATTTGAAAGAAGCAAAGCTATTTTTACTTCTTCTAGCCCTGCTTCTATACCATCTATTATTTTTCTCATTTAATCATTTTTTACAGATCAGCAAACTTAGTTATTAAAAACATTATGACTAATACAAATTGAGGCACAAATGGAAAAAAAGAAAAAAAACAGTGACTCCCACTTCTGCCACCACCCTAGGAAGAAGTTTCATTTCTGTTTTGTTCTGTTTATTCAAGTAAAGATACAGCAATTAAGCCCTCCTGTTTTATGAAGTTAGAGAATTTACTTCCTGAATTAATTAACTGCAGAATAGTGACCAATGGCCCTGCCTACACTACTGAGCTTTGAGAGATAGTGGATTATTTCTCCTCCTTAATACAATCTTCTTTTAAAAGCTGAAGAAGTCAGTGGAGTGAAAGGAAAGGTTTGAGGTCTCTTGAAGTTGATAATAAAAGATGGAACAACAATCTCTTATATACCACTGGTAGTTCCAAAAGTATATTAAATTTCCCTGCAGGTCTTAGCCTCCCTTAAGAAGTTGCAATTATCCCCTCCCATCCCCTGAAACAGCAACAACAGCAGTGTGTGTGTAAGCATCGGTGTCGTATCTGTCTTCATATGCAGCAAGAGCATAAAAGGGTAGGGGTGTAAATGGGGCAGGCGTTAATATCCTCTCAGTGTAGATGGGTCTGATGGAAGGCTGGGAAGGATGGATGAGAGAGTGGAGGTTCCTCAAGGGTTTCTTTTTGGGGGGAAGGGGTTGGTGGTTTGTCCTCTAGCTGCCCTATGGGAAGCTGGTAGACAAGCCTAGATTTTAGTTCCGTTTCTAAAGATTCCAAAATGCCAATACTGCAGTGAAACTTTTCTACTTTGGCCCTATCTAGGAAGCCTTTCCTTCAGGTGCCCATGTCTCTGGGTACCTGAACTGGCAGAGTTCTGTGAAACTCTTGCAAACTCTGGAGGAGTGAGGCTTGGCTTGGCCCTGGCCCTGGCCCACCTCCACACCTCTGGGCACAGAGAGTGAACCGTGACCTTGCTGGTCAGTGGAAAATACAAATAAAAAAGAGTAGAAGCTGGCTTGATATTGTTTGGAAATAGGCCCACAGAGCCAAGAAACAAGTCGTTAGACTAACCATAGAATTTAGCTGAGCCTGTGCTGAATTGAAAGACCCAGTTGGCAAAGCTGATATCTCTATTTCTAGGTCCAGTTATTATGTCAGATGTGACGATTATGAACATGAACTCAGGTTAAGAGACCTGGGTTTAAAAGCTTTATCACTTCCTCACTGCGTGGCTCTGAATACTTCTTTGTCTTTCTGAACCAGTTTGATCTTAGGTAAATCATTACCTTCTATGTTGAGTAGTTCTGATGATAACATGCACCTAAAGGAGAAAATGTCTCTGACACACTCAGGAGGAAGCCCAGAGGACAGTGAACTCCCAGAAAAATGCCAGCTAGCTAATAGAGTGGTGACACGGTCTCAATGTGCCCCGTTTATTCCTCCCTAAATGGAATGAAGCAGAGATTTGGTAAGAAAGATACTACCCTCATGTGCATACAATTCCAGTTCCAGAGACCTGATTGCATCTCACAACAGGATGTAAGACTCTGAAGGGACAGTTAAACACGCACTTTTACAGTTTCTCTGTATCTGTCTCTGAACAGGTGTGTTTCTCAACCTCCCAAACAGCCCCCAGGTGCTGGTATATATTCCTCCAAAAGAATCCCCTGTCCCTACAAGCTGATTATGGAGTACATGTCTTATTTGTTACTGCAAAGAAGCATTTTGAAAATTGTGAATATGGGCATAAATTCTTCTGAAGTACTACTTCAAATTGGAAAAGCTATCTACTGCTGCTGCTAAGTCACTTCAGTCGTGTTCGACTCTGTGCGACCCCATAGACGGCAGCCCACCAGGCTCCCCCTTCCCTGGGATTCTCCAGGCAACAACACTGCAGTGGGTTGCCATTTCCTTCTCCAGTGCGTGAAAGTGAAGTTGCTCAGTCGTGTCTGACTCGTAGCGACCCCATGGACTGCAGCCCACCAGGCTCCTCCATCCATGGGATTTTCCAGGCAAGAGTACTGGAGTGGGGTGCCATTGCCTTCTCCGGGAAAAGCTATCTAGAGAAGTGCAAAATTTTGTTATAGTAAAAAGGAACAAAGAAGAACTATTTGGTAGATGACGAAGAACAGCGGTAGTTGTTGCCCTGTGAGAATCTGAAGTTCAACAATAAAAATACTGAAGAGCAGGGATGGAATCTTATTCTTTTTAGAGTTTCCAGGGAGATTATTTTGTAAATGTAGTTTAACTGATACAATATAATTGAGCATGTTATTAGTGTGTAATGTGTAACCTAAAACAGAAAGAAGAGTATGACATTAAAGGTGCATAATACAGGGAACTCACAAAGAGGGTCTCCCTCACTAATAATCAGGAAGATGGAAACTAAAACAGCAAGAGTCACAAAAATTAACAGTATTAATGATAACAGTGTTGGTGAAGGTTTGATGCCAAATTCATTCTTCTGTTGATGAGTATACAAACTGATGAAGTCTTTTTTTTTTTTTAATGAAATTTCTTTTGGAGGGCATTTTGGCAGTACCAACAAAAGAATAAATGTGCATATCCTTTAACTCAGCAGTTCTTTTTCTAGGAATTAATGCTGCAGAAATCTGCAAGAAAGAAATGTTCAAAGTTATTTGAGCAAGGATGTTCATTACAAAATATTTTGCCATTAAAAAGAGAGAATAAGAACCCCAATGTCTACCAGTAGAGTAGTTGAAGCAGTTGTGTTTACATACGAACTATGAAAACCTGTGTAATCATTAAAAGTGAGAATCTGTATAGATAGACATGGAAGGATATTGTGTAAAAAAACACAAAATGCAATAGAGCATGAATAATAAGATTCCATTTAAAATTTTTTTAATGTATATACATATGCTTATATTAATGTTTTCAGTGTGTTATTATAAAGAAAAGATGTGCTGAAGGATAGATACCAAAGAAGTGACAGTAGTTAACTCTGAAGAGGGAGATTGAGAAAGGGTACTTTTGTGTTTTGATTTCTGTAGTTAAGAGTTGTCTGACTTTTGTTCAGTGAGTGTGGGCTACAATTTTTTTTTTTTTAATTAAGCAATGCTATCTGTACAGACATTTCTCTTTCAGTTTGAGTTATCTCTGAGTCTGCGTCACTTTTCAGCTAAAGACCATTTGGTCGTATGTTCATTGATAAGTGCTTGGAGTATAGGTTCAGCTACGTGTAAAGGCAAGAACCTGAGTAACTGTGACTTAAGCAAAGTTGAAGTTTGTTTCTCTCTCAAGTAACAGTTCAGAGGTAATTTACCACCTCTTCAGAGTCACAGGTGCCCAGGTTTCAATCTTGTTTTTCTGTTGTCCTCAATGTACAGCTTCCAAATAAGATCAATCAGGGCTGCTTAGGCTCTGGCCATCACAGCTGCAGAGAACATTCTCCTCCGTGTTAACTATGTGACTGGGAAGTTGGTCACATCATTTTCTCTCACATCTCAGTGGTCAGAAATGAGACACGTGACTACACCTATCTGCGAGAGAACCTAACAACTACCTAATCCAAGTTTCTTTTACCATATAACAGGGGTTCTCAATTTTATCACTGTTGGCGTTTGGGACTGGCTAACTCTTTGTTGTGGGAACTCTCCAGTGCGTTGTAGGACCAGTATCCCTGGTCTCTATCCAATAGATGTCAGTAACACTCCCTAGTTGTGACAGCTAAAATCGTCTCCAGACACTGTTCCATGTCTTCTGGAGGACGAAAATCAACCCTTACTGAGAAAAACTTCTAAACAAGAGGGGTGAATGGATACTGGGGACAGCTAGCAACATCTGCCATAAGCATTGTGTTGTTTCCCCACAAACAGTGCTTAGCGCTGATGTAATAGCTTCTCTTTAAAATTGACACCCCCCCTTACCAGGAAATATAATACTCGAGACCCGAGGTGTTTCTGATTCTAGGAGGATGAAAATCCAATCCTTTGTTATTTTTATTTATTGAACCTAAATTTGTATTTGCATCAAGTAAATACTGTTTTTGTTTGAATATACAAACAAGTGAAGCTTGTTTCCCGAGTGTTCAGTGTAGCATTGAGGGTACTTGCATTGTGTCACATTTATGATGAATATCTCAGTCTACACTGTAATATTTCTGAAAGACTAATATAGCAGCATTCATAATGCCATTCTGTCCTAAATCAAAAATTTCATCTACAGTTGATGGCATGTCTCTTTTAAGGGCAATTAAGTGTGCATAATTTGCCACTGCTGAACACCTTGAGTATAGTATTTTTCTGTTAATGAGAAATGTTTGCTTAATATGCTTTTCCATTCCAGTGAGAGTATGTGCTTCACTGCCAATCATATAAATGAGGGGAAGATCATTTACAAGAGAACACGAAATTAAGTGCTCTTTGTTCTGCCTTTTCTAGCATATTTAGAGAATCGAACCTTTCTTCAAACAGGTGAATACACTGGGATCTTGTTATAACGGCTGCTTAGCAATAAGGAAAAATTACACAGAAAGTGCATCTGTCTTGGGCTTCTTCCAAAGTTGTTGAGTGCCTAATGTGTCAGAATGACCTTGTTATAAGGCAATTTCACCACGTAGAAGGTCCATGCAGGCACAGCAGAGGACATCATTATAATGGTGCTCCAGCATTCTTGTTTTTGAAAATGTCAATGACTGCAGAAATTATATCAGAAAAGTAGTTGCCAGCCATGAAAGTAACAGTACACCCAAAGTATGAAACCACTCGTACTGGGAGAGGAGAGTAGTCGTGTCTAGCTGCTGGGCCAGCAGACACTGTGTGCAGAGACTAATGGAGAGCTGGACCTGGAAGACTCAACGGGGAGCAAAGGAAGATGGGGACAACATTGAAGACGGGAATCGGCGTGGGTTGAGACCAGGAATCACATAGCAAGTTAGCAGGAAAATTCGATTGAAGATGTAGATTTGTGCAAAGACTGTCAAGACTGTGTTGTGCAGCCTAAACAGCAAGTTGTCCACCGGAATTTGTGTTCCCTCTTCCATAGCAAAGCAGGACCTGGAAAGCAGCAGCAAAGCCAGCTCTTCTTGTGTCTTGGTGAGGCCATGTGGTTCATCCTTGCTAATCAACTACGAGTGGCTCATTATCTTGGGGCTTCCCTGGTGGCTCAGTGGTAAAGAATCCGCCTGCCAAACAGGAGACTTGGGTTTGATCCCTGAGTTGGGAAGATCCCCTGGAGAAGGAAATGACAACCCACTCCAGTATTCTTGCCTAGGAGATCCCATGGACAGAGAAGGCTGGCAGGCTACAGTCCATGGGGTCGCAAAGAGTTGAGCATTACTTTTAGTGACTCCACAACGACAAAGTGTGCATGTGTGCACACTCACTCATGTCCAACTCTTTGTGGCCCCTGGACTGTAGCCCGCCAGGCTGCTCTGTTCTTGGGATTTCCCAGGCAAGAATACTGGAGTGGGTTGCCATTTCCTCCCCCAGGGGTTCTTCCCAACCCAGGGATCGAACTCAGGTCTCCTGCTTGGCGGGCAGATTCTTTTCCACTGAGCCACCTGGGAAACCCATCTTTAGCTAGAGGATCTGATAATAAATGGATGGCAGACTCCAGTTAGATCATTTGAAGGGAGTTTAAGAAAGGCACTGTTTGCCAAGATGCAGGAGTGAGTAAGGAAACTACAAGGGATAGTGTAGTATCATAAGGCCCATGTCTACCCTGTAAGCTCTCTTAGGCCTGAGAGAAGGGTACAGTTTCTAGGAGTTAGAATAGGAGCCATATGGAGAGGTCCACAAGAAAGGAGAGGAGCCATAACCTTCAGAAGGACATACCAGTCTGAGTCAAACCCTGACATCACTCTCCAGCCTCTCAATATTCTGTGGAAGCATCCATTGGCCAAACCCAATTAGAAGCCAGAAGGGTAGGAAGTGCTTTAATGAAGAAAGGCTGAGGAGCAGACCTGGGGTAAATATCCTGCACGATGACCTCTGGCAAAGGTAGTCAGAAGTGGAGAGTGGGTGTTCCTGCACCATTCCTGCTTCTCCTGTCAGCCAGCTGCAGGATTTGGAGACCCTAGGGGAGGACAGGGCCATAAGAATGCAGGATGCCACTCAACAGAGGGAAGCAGAGCCCCAGTAAGGGACATACCCAGTAGACTGTGCCTGACTGAGAAATCAACTTGTGTTGAATGAAGACACCAGATTTCAGGGGTGTGTTTGCTTGTTTGTTTGTTTTACTGACATTAGCATCTGGGAGTTTATGTATTTTGCAATTAGCACTAGTAGGAATTAGATTGTAGAAAATTTGAAGACCAAACAAGGAATCGAGGTCCACTTCTACACATAGTGGGGGGAAAAGATGAAGGTTTTTATGCTGGGGGTGATAATAAAAACAAAACAAAAAGCTCGAGAATGATGACTCTGACTGTCTTACGACAAATGGAAAGGAACACAGTGAGAAACCAATTGATGCCACTGACCATAACCTCACTTTTAAAAAAATCAGTTGCTTACTTACTCACTTATTTCTGACTGTGCTGGGTCTTGTCGCTGCACAGACTTTTCTCTAGTTGCGGAGCGTAGGGGCTACTCTCTAGTTGTGGTGCTCGGGCTTCTCATTTCAGTGACTTCTCTTGTTGCAGACGGAGCACAGGCTCTAGAGCCCATGGGCTTCAGTAGCTGTGGCACCTTGACTCATACGTTGCAGCTCCTGCGCTCCAGAGCACGGGATCAATAGTTGTGGTGCACAGACCTAGTTGCTCTGTGGCATGTGGGATCCTCTCAGGTCAGGGAACAAGTCGTGTCTCCTGCATTGGCAGGCAGATTCTTAGATTCTTTACCACTGAGCCACCAGGGAAACCGCCCACCCCCCCACATTTTATCAGCAGGATCTGTGAATTAGTTGAGGATACTACAGGCTGAAAGGGTGCAAGACTTTTTAATTACATTGCAAGGTCGGGTGCCAGTCCACCATAAGGAACTTGGGGAAGGAAGTGGTCTAAGACCAGTTCAGTAATCCCCACAGTCTGTGAAAGAGCTTAGCTGGCCCACGCGAAATGCAGAGACTGGAAAAGGGATTTTGGAATGATTGTTGATATGTCATGAGTTACTCTCACAGTGGGGCAGGTATTAGGGGAGGGTTGGCCTGTCATCTTAGGCCTGAGTGCAGGGGGCTTCGGTGAGACCCCTATGCATGTGATACAACCCCTGCAGCCTGGAGGATGCCGTGGACTGTAGTATTTTCTGGGAAATTCAAAGAACAAGAGAATTGTTGGTCAGCTGCTCTGATGGTAGCGAAGCTAAGAGAGGGTTCTTAGGGAGGGTGGGGGACTGTTTGTTGATTCCCATGGTTTCAGGATAAGTGATATGTGACCAGTTGAGGGCACTGAACTACAGATAAAGCTGCTGTGTGGTCATCACTGAGCCTGTTCAAGTAAGGCCCTGGAGGAACAATGTGGACCTAGCAGCCAGAGGAGATGAGTTCTTCCCCTAAAGGGGAAATGCAGCTGTCATTTGGAGGGTGATTGTCGATCCTATGAAAGCAACCCACAATAGAGAGAGAGCTACATATATACCCGGTGAGCCTTGAATGCCTGGGGCATCTTAGAACTGTACCCGTCTCCTCAAGTAAGACCTTTTCTGCTTCCTCTGGCAATCAGTCAGAATAGAGAAAAAGCTCCCCACTACCTTCCCCACTGCTGGTGACCAGCTTATGCCAGGGCAGGTGGGGGAAGGAGAGATGGTTACTAACAGTATACTTAAGGCTTTTATTAATGAGTGGGCTAGACATACCAGGTATCTGCATGAGACCATTTTTTACTAATCTGTGAATATATATGAACAGAGGACAGACTATTTTATTCTGGGAGTCACCAGAGGGGTCATAGACTTGCCTGAAATTTCATCCTTAGGGCAAGGGAGGACCTGACCCCAGAATAAATTTAGGGGGACAGTGGATGACAAAATTGATTATGATTACACTTCATAAGAGTATGGGCTTCCCTGGTAGCTCAGACAGTAAAGAATCCACCTGCAATGCAGGGGACCTGGGTTTGATCCTGGGTTGGGAAGATCATCTGGAGGAGGGCATGGCAACCCATTCCAGTATTCTTGCCTGGAGAATCCCCATGGACAGAGGAGCCTGGCGGGCTGCAGTCCATGGAGTCGCAAAGAGTCAGACACATCTGAGTGACTAAACACACAGCACACAAAGTTATTATGAAGTACTGGTTATTTCCTGTGCTGACTATTGTCATGGGCTTCCCTGGTGGCTCAGCTGGTAAAGAACCTGCCTGCAATGCAGGAGACCCTGGTTTGATTCCTGGGTCAGGAAGATCCACTGGAGAAGGAATAGGCTACCCACTCCAATATTCTTGGGCTTCCCTGGTGGCTCAGCTGGTAACGAGTTTCCCTGCAAGGCGGGAGACCTGGATTCAATCCCTGTGTTGGCAAGATGTCCTGGAGAAGGGAAAGGCTACCAACTGCAGTATTCTGATCTGGAGAGTTCCACAGACTGTACAGTCCATGGGGTCACAGAGAGTGAGACACGACTGAATGACTTTCCCTTTCACTTTCATAACAGTATAATAGTTACATGGGTTTCTAGCATGAAGGCTTTGTCCTAAAGAAAATAAGATTTTAAAAAATGTTGTCACTAAGTCATGTTTGACTTTTTTATAACCCTACAAGGTTCCTCTGTCTATGGTATTTACCAGGCAAGAATGCTTAAGTGGGTTGCCATTTGCTAATCCAGGAGATCTTCCCAGTGCAGGAATCAAACCCATTTTATGCATTGGCAGGTAAATTCTTTACCACTGAGCCACCAGGGAAGAAGCCATTATAAAATAGCAAATCCCAAAGATACCTTTGTCATCATTCAAAATGTATTTATAAACATAGTAAAGATGCTTTCATGGAAGGACATTTCCATTCTTACCTGTAACACAAAATTTAGAAAATCTGAGAAGTACAAGACTTGAAAGTAAGTCACCCAACATCCCACAAGCCAGAGATAATCATACAATTTGATATATTTCCTTCCTGTCTTGCTTTCCTCTGTGGATGTGTATAAAACATTTGCGAGTTTTTCAAATTTTGTTGTATGTATTTTATATCTTGCTTTCTTAATGTAATATTTTTTAAAGTTATAGAACATTTTTAAAAATTTGGTTTAAATAAAGGCATAAATTGACTAGAGTTTATCAAATAATTTTGTCAAATATTCTTGACCTGTACTTGGACTTTTTTTTTTCATAATTTTATTCATTTTTCCCTGTGCTGAATCTTTGTTGCTTGGCAGGCTTTTCTCTACTTGCAGTGAGCAAGGTGGTTGTAGTTCATGGGCTTCAAGTTGCTGTGGCAAGTTGCTCTTCTCTTTCCCAAGGTTATTCATTCAGCCCTTTGGGTTTCAATACCATTTATATGCTGAAAACACTCAAATTTAAAATTTCAGCCCAAACCTTTGTTCTAAGCTCCAGATTTGTACCTTGACATCATTTGGATGTCTCACCGGCATCTCACGTGGAACTCAATCTGCCCCCCAAAATGTGTTCCTCCCTCAGTCTTCCCAACTCAGTAAAGCAACCTCAGTCCTCTCCACTGCTCAAGGAAAACACTAGAAGGCATTCCAGTACTCTTCTCTCCCTCATTTCTAGCTTATGGCAAGTTCTGTTTATTTCCCTTCAAAATATATACAAATTCAACTCTTCTTTCCATCTTCTTGTTCATCACCCTACTCTTAAGACATCCACATCTCAATGTGAACCATGACACATGCATGTGTGCTAAGATGTTTCAATCGTGTCCAACTCTTCATGACCCTTCCCAGGCTCCTCTGCCCCTGGGATTCTCCAGGCAAGAATACTGGAGTGGGTTATCATGCCCTTCTCCAGGGGATCTTCCCGACCCAGCAATCAAACCCATGAACCATGACACTTGCCTCCTAATCACTTTTCCTCATATATTCTCTCTAGTCTGTTCTCCACATGGCAGCCAGAGTGAAGTTTTTCAGGTTAGACTATAACTCTTTCCTTATGGAAACACATCAGATCCTTAGCAGGATCTATGAGGCTCAGCCCTAGATTTAGCTCATCTTTGCAGCCTCCAATTCTGATGCTCTCTTTGATGCTCACCTTAATTTATCTACAGTGATTTGCTTTCAGTTTCTTGAACTGCTATTTCTGTATGCCTGGAAATTGATTCCCCTGACCTCCTAATATAACTTTCAATTCTTTGAGGGCAAGCACTCAGGCCAGGTCATTTCTGTATCCCCAGTTTGTAGATGAGTGCCTGGCACGTGATGGGCATACAGCCAGCATCTGTTGATATGACCTGCCAACTGGCTCTCACCTTTCATGTCTCAGACTGTGTATGCTTCCTGTTAGACCTTTCCTAACTCTCCCCCATTCTAAAGTGGATCTCCTCACTTTTGGCCTAATCACATCACCCTGTTATTTGTATCACTGCCTATTATGAATGCTTATCTTTAATATCTCTTTTACTCACTAACCTAGAAACTCTGATGAGAGCAAGAACAGGACCTTTTTTTTTTTTTTTTTTGATTTATGCTTTCCCCAACATCTAGCATAGTGCTTAGGTCACAGAAAATTCTCAGATCTTTGAGAATGAAGATCTAAATGAATGAACAGCATGTGACTGAATGGAGTTCTAAGGGGAGCTCTTCTCTTTACTTAGGCAACACTGGAAAAAATTCTCAAGTCTATCCTGAAATAGAGGGTAGAATATAGAATCATGGGTCCCCAAAAGACAGCCATGCCCTAATCCCTAGAGCCTGTTATATGGCACTTTATATGGCAAAGGGGACTTTGCAGGTGTGATTAAGTTAAAGATCTTGTGATGGGAAAGTGATCTTGAACTATCCAGATGGGCCCAGTGCAATCACAGAGGTTCTTGTAAGAGAGAGGCTAGAGAGTCAGAGCGGAAAAGGCAATGGCATCCCACTCCAGTACTCTTGCCTGGACAAACCCATGGACGGAGGAGCCTGGTAGGCTGCAGTCTATGGGGTCGCTAGGAGTCGGACACACTGAGCGACTTCACTTTCACTTTTCACTTTCACGCATTGGAGAAGGAAATGACAACCCACTCCAGTGTTCTTGCCTGGAGAATCCCAAGGATTGGGGAGCCTGGTGGGCTGCCATCTCTGGGGTCGCACAGAGTCGGACACGACTGAAGCGACTTAGCAGCAGCAGCAGAGAGTCAGAGTCAGAGGAAGAGATTAAGACAAAAGCAGAGGGGAAACAGAGAGAGATTAAGAGAGATTTGAAGATGCTGCTCTTATGAAGATGGAGGGGACCACAAGGCAAGGAAGAAGGGACAGAGCCCTCCCAACACCTTGATTTTAGGACTTCTGATCTCCTAAACTGTGAGATAATACATTGTGTTGTTGAAAGACATGAAGTTTGTGGTCATTTATACAGCAGCAGTAGAAAACCAAATCAAGGAGGGACTGGAGAAATGGGTTGAGGAACCCATAGCAAGAGTTGGTCCCACCTCCTTTCAGAAGACATTCCGCTTGCCTGTCAACAAACTATCCCATTTCCATAGTCCTACAGTCAGTTTTGTGAAATCTGTCCTTTTTTTCTTAATTCTCTCATTGGGACAAATAAGAAATCTCTGCTTTCTTTCCTGAGTTCAGGTTCAGAAACAGGAGAGAGAACCCAGAACTGGACTTGAGCTGTGGCAATGAAGGAGAGCGGCAGGGTCTCCCCAGCCAGACAAGGGTTGTTTTCTCTCGTTCTTTAGAGGTGTTGTGCTCAGTCACTTCAGGCATGTCTGATTCTTTGCAACCCCATGGACTGTAACCCACCATGGACTGTAATCCTCTGTCCATGGAATTCTCCAGGCAAGAATACTGGAAGGATGCCCTCCTCCTGAAGATCTTCCCAATTCGCAGGGATAGAACCCAAGTCTTCTGCATCTCCTGCATTACAGGTGGATTTTTTTTTTACTGCTAAGCCATGAGCCATGGGGGACGCCCCCTTTAGAAGTGTTACTGAACCATTTTCTAACGTCCTGGTTTAAGGTGCTTGTCAGTGTACATCTCTGATTTAGAATTAATCTCCACATTTGTGGTTTTGGGAAAATATATCTTGTGAGAAAAAGAGAAAGCATTGGACCTCCTCCTTGGGAAAAATGCACACAGCAGAAAATTTCACATGCAGTTGTTCGGGGTCCATGGACCTGTAAGGTTATCTTGCTCAAAGGATAGAGTGTGTGTTTAGAATCTTTTAAAAAGATGTTTGTTTGTTTGTTAATTTGGCGGTGTCGAGTCTTAGTTGTGGCACACAGGCTCGGTAGTTGTGGCGCATGGGCTTAATTGCCCACAGTATGTGGGATCTTAGTTCCCTAACCAGGGATTGAACCCACGTCCCCTGCATTGCAAGGCGGATTCTTAACCACTGGACCACCAGGAAAGTCCCTAGAATCTTTTATATGTTAGGATGCAGGACTCAGTGTGAGGCTGGGAAGGAGGCTTCCATGTCAAGCTAAGATATTCAGAGTTAATCCTGTGGTGAGGATACTACACACCCGTTAGTTTTCAAGCAAGGTGGTGACAAGATTAGATCTGTACTTAAAAAAAAAATTACCCTGAGATAGTTAGGGACTTTGTGAAGGTCGTGTACACTCTGCTATATTTAAAATGGATAACCAGCAAGGACCTACTATGTAGTACAGGGAACTCTGCTCAGTGTTATGTGGCAGCCTGGGTGGGAGAGGGGTTTAGGAGAGGATGGATACATCTATATGCATGGCTGAGTCCCTTCACTGTTTACCTGAAACTATCACAACATTGTTAAATGGCTATACCCCAATCCAATACAAAATAAAAAGTTTGAACTTTGGGAGAAAAAAATCACTCTGGCATCATGTATATTGTCTATAATCCTATAATTAGGCCATCAGATCACCTGAGGTGGGGAGAAATGTTGACTTGAGATGTTTTAGTACTTGCTTTTAAAACCAGTGATATCAGATTGCATATTAAGTGATCTAATTTCATAGACAATATGCTGTAGAAAGCAGTTTCCTGTAACCAATGTAAAATCATTAAAATCTTACCATTGTCAGGATCATTGCTCCCCTAATAGCAGGTTTGCATGGACGTTTAGTCTCATTGATAGTAATCATCATTATCATCTCTTTGTTCAAGTACTTCTCAGCTTCAGTCAGATCCATCTCCTGCACAGAGAATGGAGGCCGGTAAAGCAGTACACACTGGTAGGACATTGAACTGGTGCCTTGTAGACCAGAGTATCATTCGTGGCGTTATCACATACTTGGCCAAGGGATTTAGGTCAAGTTAATCTCTCGAAGTTTCTTTATAAAATGGGCATTAAAGCCCTACCTACCTACATAACAATTGTGACAATCAAATGCAGTCATTAGAAGGTAGTATTGTAAAAACCATAGCATATTATCTAATACAAGCTGACATTAATTTTCCTTTTAGTATTACCATCATCCCTGAACAGATTTGGGTAGTAAAGAGCCATGAATGTAAATATATGCGATTTGCTTTTGTGGTATTAGCTGGTTCTTTCTCCAAATATCACATGCTTTAGAGGTGTTTGTAATATCCATACAATATGTTGCCTCTACTTAGCCCTTGAAAAGTCCTGAATTAAACGTAGACTCTGTTTGTCTGTATTCTGAAATCTGAACCTATGTGTTTCCGTGACGCTAGTAGTAAAGAATCTACCTGTCAATGCAGGGGTTTCAAGGGATGTGAGTTTTGATCCCTGGGTTGGGAAGATCCCCTGGAGGAGGAAATGGCACCCCATTCTATTATTCTTGCCTGGAGAATCCCATGGACAGAGGAGCCTGGTGGTCTACAGTCTATGAGGCTGCAAAGAGTCAGACACCACCGAGCACAGAGGGGAAATAGTTACATATCAATGTGTTTGCTGCTGCTACTGCTGCTAAGTCGCTTCAGTCGTGTCCGACTCTGTGCGACCCCATAGACGGTAGCCCACCAGGCTCCCCCGTCCCTGGGATTCTCCAGGCAAGAACACTGGAGTGGGCTGCCATTTCCTTCTCCAATGCATGAAAGTGAAACGTGAAAGTGAAGTTGCTCAGTGTGTCCTACTCTTAGCGACCCCATGGACTGCAGCCCACCAGGCTCCTCCATCCATGGGATTCTCCAGGCAAGAGTACTGGAGTGGGGTGCCATCAACATGTTTAGAGCATATGCAAAGCCACACAGAAAATTGGATGGACCACGTGTGTGTGTGTTTGAAGCTGCTAACTAATCGAATTTACAAGCAAAGAACTGCTGGTTCTAGAAGAGAAACCTGCAGTACACAGAGCAGGTTCTTAGTCATCATGATTTACTGGTCTGCTAATAAGAAACCCTCCCATTAGCATTTCTAAGTGTTTTTGTAACTTTAAAACACATCTTGCTCAAGAGTGACTGTGTCAGAAAATACTGTTCTTTCTCCCATCTTGGTCCCTGTGCCTAATGTCCAATAGGAAAATGTCAGATGATGCGGCCATTATTGCTGGTGACTTAGAAAACCACATGCCACAGTGTAATCAGACATATCCATGAAATAGTCAGGATGCTTTTTAATTATACCCAATGCATCTATGCTAAAGCATTTAATTTTACACAGAGATAGGGAGGAAGAAACCCTGAGGTAGCCAGAGGTAGCCATCCTCCCCGGCAGCAAAATATCTCCTTTTGTTTGTATCTCCATGTTATTAGTAGTGACTTTAACAGAGATGTTCATACCGGTTTACCAGGTCGTTTACAGGTTTCTTTTAGGCTCACCCATGATTGAGTATGATTAGTAGCAAATAAAATATTTTATCCCTATTTCATCAAAAGGCATGGCTCCCACAGAGCTGCTTCCTTTGCTGAGGTCAGCCAGGCTTAAAAGAGAGCTTCTAACTTTGGTTCTAGACTCATTTTGAAAAAAAGAGACAGGGAAGTGGCATGGGCTTTGCAGGCAGACTCTGCCATGTGCTAACAATGTGAGAGAGGCAGTCATATAACCTTGCTCAGCTTTAAATCCCCCTGTAAAATGGGTGTGATTCTCCCTCTCTTTGGTGTCCTTGAAAGGGTTAAATGAGGTCAGAGATTCTGATGTTAGAGGCAGCACAGTACTTGTTTATAACCTGGATCTGGACTGTGGAGCCAAACTTGCCAGGTACAAGTCCCAGCTCCACCTCTTTGCTAGCCACATGACCTCGCGTAAGTAACTACACCTACTTGAATCAGTAAAATGAGGGGGGTTCAGGATTGGGAACACGTGTACACCCGTGGCGGATTCATGTTGATGTATGGCAAAACCAATACAATATTGTAAAGTAATTAGCCTCTAATTAAAATAAATAAATTTAAATTTAAAAAAATAAGATAATAATAGTACCTACCTCACAGGGTTATTGTGAGGATAGAAGAGTTAATATAACCAAAAGCACTTAGAATAGTGATTGCCTCATAGAGTGTTTTCAGTAAACACTCTTTAAGTATATGCCATAATTATGATTGATTGTGATTATTATTGTTGTTATCCATATGTCAAGTCCCTGGCACAAATAGTTGATAAAAAACATTCACTTTTATTAAGACTTCTCTTATTTCTATCTTCAGAGAACTTGAATTTTAAGGAGCATGAAAAGAAAGTAATAGTATTGTTATAAGTCTGATTTTTTTATTTAAACAGATGTCAGTGAGCTCCTTTCCAAAATCTTATTCCTTCAGGAACTCAAAATTCAATCTTATACCATAGGAGAAAAAAGTTTCTTGATGCTCCTTAGAGCAAGAGCAAATTTTTGAGCCTCACTGCAGACTTTCCGAGTCAGAAATTCTGGAGATGCAATCCATAAGTCACTTTGGTTCTCGTTTTTCAGTGCTTGCTGACATTTTTTTTTTTAAGATTTGTTCTTTAGAGCAGTTTTAGGTTAACAAAAAACTTGAGGGGAAGATACAGAAATTTCCCATCACCCCCTGTACCCACACATGCACAGCCTGCCCGTTGTCAACATCCCCCACCAGAGTGGTTCACTGTTACAACTGATGAACCTACATGGACACATCATAATCACCCAAGTCCACAGTTTATATTCTAGCTCACTTTTGATGGAGTACATTTTATGGGTTTAGACAAATTCATAATTATGTGTATCCATCATAAAAGTGGACTTGCCAGGTGGCTCAGTGGTAAAGAACCCGCCTGACAATGCAGGAGACTCAAGGGATGTGGGTTCAACAAGAGCTCTTCCTGGGTCAGGAAGAGCCCCTGGAGAAGGAAATGGCAACCCACAACAGTATTCTTGCCTGGAAAAGTCCATGGACAGAGAAGCCTGGTGGGCTATAGTCCATGGAGTCACAAAGAAACACGAAGAAGCGTGCATGACACACCATCATAAAGGAATTGTGCAGAGTGCTTTCCCTGCCCCGAAAATCCTCTGTGCTCTACTTCCCCTCCACAACCCCCAGGCAAGCACTGATCTTCTTACCGTCTCCATAGTTGTGCTTTTGGTCCATTTTAACAAATGACCCAGTGATTCTCAGACTTTCTAACATTTGCAAATACCAGATATAGACTGCTGCAACTTTGACCACCTTCTGTTACTGGGGGTGGGATAAGACTGCTGCTGCTAAGTCGCTTCAGTTGTGTCTGACTCTGTGTGACCCCATAGACGGCAGCCCACCAGGCTCCCCTGTCCCTGGGATTCTCCAGGCAAGAACACTGGAGTGGGTTGCCATTTCCTTCTCCAGTGCATGAAAGTGAAAAGTGAAAGTGAAGATGCTCAGTCGTGTCTGACTCTTAGCGACCCCACGGACCGCAGCCTACTAGGCTCCTCCATTCATGGGATTGTCCAGGCAAGAGTACTGGAGTGGGGTGCCATTGCTTTCTCCAGGATAAGACTGACGGGTGGTTAACAAGGAATTGGGCATTCCATGTTTCACATGCGTTCCAGTCCAAGAAGCACACTAAATGACTGAATTAAGCAGAAATACAGGTTATTTCTGGAAGCAGAGTCAGGGGTGTGGTAAAGGGAAGGAAAAACAGTTTGAGAGTGTGTGCTTCTGTTGATAGACCTGGAATAGAAAGTTTCAGACTGTACGTGTCTTCTGGAAATGCTGATGTCACGTCCTGTGCCATATTGCCCTGTGTGATGGATAGGAGAAGAGAAACCTTTTGAATTTTTATGTGAGGTTAAAATGAGAAAAATTCATTTCAGCCTTCAGAAGTCAGAGCTATCAGTACAAAAGGTCACTGATGCCAACTGGTGGCATTGCTGAGCTCTCAGTGGGAAGATTAAAATAGCAGCTTTTTGTTTTTGAAGCACTAGTTGCACTATTTGGGCTTGACTCTCAGTCTTTTGCCATCTTGCTGCTCTGGGATCGTAAGTAAAAAGGCATATGTAAAGAAGAAAAGCTCCAGGATGTTCTCTTAACTGCACGGAAGGGGATAGATATTATAGTTGTCCTCACACTAAGGCTGGTATAATATTTGCAGTGAAATAAGCAGTGTGATTGAACGATGACTCCATGGGATAGTGAGGGTTACTGATTATATAGTGGAAGTGACTGAGCCGTGTGAATGACCGTGACCATTTCAGGCCCAGTCAGCAAATATTTCCTGGGGACCCAGCCCTGCGCAAGATGTGGTTTGCTTGGGGTTCACCCTTCAGTGACAGGATTATAGAGCTTAGGGAGAGGGACACCAGGCTTAGAGGTGGGGGGTTGGTTGTAAGATAATGGTTTGGTGCCACGTGTACTGTGTTTGTGATGATAAAACAGTGTGCAAGTAGGTTCTGAGAGTCATATGCATGGAGCCAGTATTTGAAACCATTAGGAATGAATGGATGATCGTCTGCATAACTAAGGAAATTTGAGAATCAAGGATCCAACTTTTAGGGACACAGCAATTATAGCAAACAAAATATGAGAATTTAGTGAAGAAATGAGAGACCATCAGAAAAGGTAGACATGGACACAGGACTGTGTTCTATCATAGAAATCAAGAGGATACATTTTTCAAGAAGAGAGATTTTTTTGATGTTAAAAGCATGAAGAAATTTTTTTTAAAAAAGCAGCATCTGGGAAGATAGAGATGGGTCTTGGACTTGCTAAGTGAAAATGTTAACTCAAAAAGAATATTTTATATTAAGCAGGTGATCTTTATTACATTCATTTTAAGGCATGGTTTCTCAGCCTCAGCACTAATATTTGGGGCTTGATAATTTGTTGTTATGAGAAGCTGTCCTGTGCATTGTGGGATGCTGTAACAGCATTCCTGACCTCTACCCACTAGATGCCAGTAGCTCTACCGCCACTGGTTATGACAACTAAAAAATGTCTCCAGTGTCAAATGCCCCTGGCTGAGAACCAGTGATTTAAGTATTTATTTAGTTCCTATTGTCTGAGTGATAATTGCTCTGTTGTGTCGGACTCTATGCAACCAATAGACTGTAACCTGCCAGGCTCTTCTGTCCCAGTGTGTACTATATTAAACATTGCAAGGCATAAAAAAAAAAATGCCACACTTGCATCATTAAGAAGAATGTATTCTGATTTTCCTAAATTAAGTTATTCTATTTTTCCTATTATGTTGGTTAAAACTGTTTATATATACATTCACACATGTGCACACACACAAATATATATGTCATTCCTCTAAGTTAACATTGTCAGTTTAACTGTGTAATAATATTAGAAGAGCAGTAAATTTGAAATATTGAGGTTCCAAAACTCTGTGTTTTATTATAGATCAGTGAAGGAAATTTTGATTATGGACCCTTGCCAAGACTAGTAAGCAATTTTTTAATTAAATTTTATATATTCCAAAGGCTGAAATTATTTTTTACTCTCTCATTTCTTATGAAGCCAAAATACTCTTCCTGATCCATAGGTATGTTACAGAACTTCTGACTTTTTAAAAATGTGACTGTGCCAATTATCCTTTGGTAGAAATTACAATGCTATATGTTGAAAGTTTCTCAGTTCTTAATAAAAGAAAGATGGAAATTTTGGATGGTAATTGACCTTGGGAACATTTACAGGAAAGATAACCACCAAAATCATTTCATGGAAGGAAGGGTCCTTGATGTTTGGAAAGGATTCTCCATCAAAAGAAGCATCCTGTCATCTTTCTAAACCGAGCTTCCTTATTGCTTAGAAACAAGAGAAGAAATCTAACCTCACTCTCCTGTTTTTGCTACTTGTGACATTGAACAAGGTCCCGACTACCGAGGCTAACGCTGAAATCCTTGTTTTCCCTGCAGACTGCATCATCTGCCATCAAAGGTGCTATTCAGCTGGGAATAGGATACACAGTGGGTAATCTCACCTCCAAGCCAGACCGAGATGTTCTCATGCAAGATTTTTATGTGGTGGAAAGTGTGTTCCTGCCCAGGTAAGAACATTGTTTATTGTGATATTTCCATGCTAAGGAACCTTTCCTGTGACATCCCCATATTGAAGACTTTTCTACTGGTACAAGACTTTTCTACCAATGCACGTGTACATTATGTACTGGTGTTCATGTTGGACCTTTGGTGTGCCCAAAAGTAATCCAATTATTACTTTCGGTTGCATTAAATGGCTTGCATTTTTTTTAACATAGCCTGCATTTTTATAGCAGATGGTAGATAGAGTTCATCCTGTGGGTCAGCTGTAATTAATTAGTTGTAATAATGCCTGAAAGACCGTATGGAGAAAGACTTTGAAATTCAGTGGGAAAGGACTAGAGTAATCACAGAGTGATGTCTGCATAGGTTTAGAAAAAGAGGGCACTTGAGACGCAGCAGATGGTGCCAAGTTTTTTCTGTAGCCCTAATTTAAGAAATGAGTTGGGGAATCCGTAATTGGTTCTGCTATCTGAATATTCTCATGTGTTTCCTCTTTTAACTCTCCTCCGGAAAACTTAAGGGAATTCCCCTATTTTGACAGCATATTTGAAAAGACACCCAAGTTACCCATACATGTCACCTCTAACTTTATCATATGCATGCTAATGTGCCAAGTCACTTCAGTCATGTCTGATTCTTTGTGACTTTATGGACTGTAGCCCACCAGGCTCCTCTGTGCATAGGATTTCCCAGGCAAGAATACTGGAGTAGGTTGCTATGTCCTCCTCCAGGGGATCTTCCCAACCCTGGGATCAAACTCACATCTCTTAGTGTCTCCTGTATTGGCAGTTGAGTTTTTTTTTTTTTTTTTTTTTTTTTACCACTAGTGCCACCTAGGAAGCCCCATACTGGGGGGGATAAATCAATTAAATAAATCTGAGATGGATGATAGTGATGGTTACACAACAGTGTTAATGGACATAATGCCACATAAGTATATGTTTAAAAATGGGTAAGATGGCAAATTTATATTATGCATGCTATACCAAAATAAAACAAATAATTTAAAAGTCTAATGCTCAGTTAATATAAGAAGAGAAGTACTCACTATTAAATTGGAAATGTCACTACCACTGACAGGACTTTTCAAAGAAAGAAAATAGATACTCAACTTAGGGGTTTGGAAGCAATTATATTGTCTTTGTGGCTACAAGGATTGACTTGTCATTTATTTTAAAGTAAATATTTCTTTCTAAAATAAGCCAATTTTATTATCAATTATTGCTAGGCTTGAGTGAGAATGGTTGGGTAACACTTTTCCTCTCCATGTTTTCATTGTCTTTAAAAATCTTCAGGGAAATGGTTCTTAAATTTATTTCTTTGTCCAGGCATCAACTTCCTAGAAATAAAACCTTTGGATGAGTGTGTCCATGTAGTCACAACAGAGCACATAAATAAAAGAAAGTCAGCTAGAAACCCACACAGCCTCATTCTTTTAAAATTTATCATCTCAGCATTGTTTTTTAAATTATAGTATAATTGCTTTACCAATGTTTTGTTACTTTCTACTGTACAGTAAAGTATATCAGCTATCTGTATACATACTTCCCCTCCCTCGCATCCTCCGCCACCCATCTAGGTCATCACCGAGCACTGAGCTGAGCTTCCTGTGCTCTGCAGTGGGTTCCCGCTAGCTAGCTGTTTCACACATGGTGGTGTATACACGTCAATCCCGGTTTCCCAGTTTGTGCCCCACTTCTCTTCTCTCCGTGTCCACATGTCCATTCTCTGCATCTCTATTCTTGCCCTGCAGATAGGTTCATCTGTGCCTTATTTTGCTTTAAATCCCTTAGCTGAAGAACAAAGTTGGTCTATGAAAGATTAGAAGTTTGCCTTTCTCTGTTTCCCTTGCAGTTATGAGAACTAGTTTTCATGCAGAATATGGACAACCCCAAGACCTAAGATATAATCCTGTCTGTTCATGACACTGTTATTCTCTCTGTAGCTGGAAATTGTCCTTTGTGTTTGTTTTTTAACAGTCTATCATTCAAAAATGTATGTATTAGTCAGGAGGTCATGAGTTTATCTTAATCTTTTGGTATGTTCTGTTAGGCTCAAATTCTATGAAATGTGTTTACAGAATATTCTAATTCTCATGGTCTTCTAGGGCCTCTTCTCAAAACTTTCAACCTTATTTTTTTTGTTTTTGAGGCCTTTTGTGGAAGGATGGCTGGCAGTGAGTTAGGGTACTAGAGCAGTTACAGCAAAGATGGGTGTACAAAGAGCAGGGTGTTCCATCCTGGCTGATCTCTTCTACTCATGCTGTCCAGTCAACAGAGCCAACCGTTGCTGGGCACCAGGAGCAAGCATATGGTCCTCAGGCCTGCAGCATCAGCATCATCTAGCACTTTTTAGACACGCAGGTTCTTGGGCTCCCCCTTCCCAGATCAACAAAATTAGAAACTCTGGGGCTAGGACCCAGGAATCTGTTTAACAATTGCTCCAGGTGATTCTAAGCACATAAAAGTTTGAGAATCACTGAGCTGGCACTTTGCTTCCCATTTTAGAGTAATAGTTGCTCTAATAGATAACGGATTTTGTTCTTAGAGCACATAAAACCCCCAATATTTTTAAATTAATATCTTAAATATAAAAATTATATTTAACAACTGAATTATGCATGACACTGTATGAGATACTATACAAAAAGGAGTGCATAAATAAGGTCTTCATAGACACTTTTAGGGGCTTCCCTGGTGGCTCAGACTGTCAAGAATCTGCCTGCAATGTGGACAATCCAGGTTTGATTCCTGAGTCAGGAAGATCTCCTGGAGAAGGAAATGGCTACCCACTCCAGTAGTCTTGCCTGGAGAATTCCATGGACAGAGGCTACAGTCCATGGGGTCGCAAAGAGTCAGATACAGCTGAGCAACTAACACTGTTTTCAGGCCCTTCTGAGAGTTTTGATTCCTTTTGTTGATGGACAGTTTATCATAAGCACACTGCATTTTTATTATTAAGACAAAATGAGATTTTTTTCTTCAGGAATAGAGAACCAAAGTTGTATCTACCTGGATTTTGCATCTTTAACCTTAACTCTGTATTCCAAGAAAGCAGCAGCAGCCACTGAATGACACGCATGTCCCTGGGGAAGGGAGCACCCAGCTGGCTGATCCTATTGAGAAGAGTCCACTGTCACATTCAAATATATCATTCAGAGTTTGTATAGCTTTTAAATGTCAATGTGACATGAAACATTTGATTCAGACTAAAATTTAAGCGAATACTGTATTGCTTGTTTAAAGAACACACAGTATAAGGAACTCTATTCGGTTTTCTGTGGTGAACTAAATGGGACAGAAATCCAAAAGAGAAGGATTTTATATACATATATGTAATTCACTTTATTCTACAGCCAACACTGACACATCAGTGTAAAGCAACTACTGTCGTTCAGTCAGTCAGTCAGTATGTCCGACTCTTTACAACCCCATGGATTGCACAATGCCAGGCTTCCCTGTCCTTCAGCATCTCCCGGAGCTTGCTTAAACTCATGTCCATTGAGTCAGTGATGCCATCCAACTATCTCGTTCTCTGTCGTCCCCTTCTCCTCGTGCCTCCAATCTTTCCCATCATCAGGGTCTTTTCCAGTGAGTCGGCTCTTCACATCAGGTGGCTTAAATATTGGAGCTTCAGCTTCAGCATCAGTCCCTCCAATGAATATTCAGGATTCATTTCCTTTAGTATTGACTGGTTTAATCTCCTTGCAGTCCATGAGACTCTCAAGAGTCTTCTCCAACACCACAATTCAAAAGCATCAATTCTTCGGCACTCAGTCTTCTTTATGGTCCAACTTGCACATTGACTATATGGACCTTTGTCAGCCAAGTAACATCTCTGCTTTTTAATATTCTGCCTAGGTTTGTCATAGCTTTTCTTCCAAGGAGCAAGCGTCTTTTAACTTCATGGCTGCAGTCACCATCTGCAGTGATTTTGGAGCCCAAGAAAATAAAGTCTCTCACTGTTTCCATTGTTTCCCCATCTGTTTGCCACGAAGTGATGGGACTGGATGCCATGATCTTTATTTGTTGAACGTTGAGTATTAAGCCAGCTTTTTCACTCTCCCATTTCACCTTCATCAAGGGGCTCTTTAGGTTCTGTTCGGTTTCTGTCATAAGGGTGGTGTCATCTGTGTATCTGAGGTTATTGATATTTCTCCCACCAATCTTGATTCCTACTTGTGCTTCATCCAGCCTGGCATTTCATATGATGTACTCTGCATATAAGTTAAATAAACAGGGTGACAATATACAGCCTTGATGTACTCCTTTCCCAATTTTGAACCAGTCCATTGTTCCAGGTCTGGTTCTAACTGTTGCTTCTTGAGCTGCATGCAGGCTTCTCAGGAGGCAGGCAAGGTGGTCTGGTATTCCCATCTCTTTAAGAATTTTCCACAGTTTGTTGTGATCCACACAGTCAAAGCCTTTAGCATAGTCAGAAGTAGATGTTTTTTCTGGAGCAACTATATTCCAATAATAATTGGAAAGATTATTACTCCAATAATAATAATTTAAAAAGAACATATATGCTCCAGATGCATTTACATGAAAACAAGAAACTCACATGGGGTCTTGCCTCAGTTTCCTCATCTGGGCTAAGTTTCTTCTTTGGTTTAGCCAAGGGATTGGTCCCAGTATTTCTCAACAAATGTGCTTTTGACTTTTTGGATGAGCTAATTCTTTGTGCAAGACTGAACATTTGTCATCCCCAGGCCATGCCAGTAATATCTCATTATTATAGCGATCAAAACCCTTCCCACAAAGTGATGGATAAATTCAGTTTCTTGATTCTGGTGGTGGTTTCATAGGTATACACATATGTGAGAATTGACAAACTGTACATTTTATTGTATGTCAGTTACAACTCAGTAAAGGGGCCAAATAATGCTCCCTCCCTCCCCGCTTATATTTCTCTATTTGCCTAGGGTGAGAGGCCCTTGTTGCAAGCAGTTGAAACATTCTGAAGTCTCTGGTGGCTCTAAAGTCCAATGCATTTATCTGGGTCATAGAACTAATTGCTTAGGGTGCCTTGAGATGTTTTAATTTACTACTGCTCTGAGACTGCAGAATCTGTTTCCCTTAGCAACGAAGTGCACTGTGTTATTTTTTATTTCTTTATTTTAAAGTGGCTTGAAGTTATTTTTAGATATTATGTATTTGCACCACAGATTATTTCATTTTGTAGATGGAAAAGAGCTCTAGACCTGTTTAAGATTTTAAGGATGATACAAAATTCTTTTTAACTGTCTGTTTCCATTATCTTCCAAAATCACAAAATAGATGAGTAAGAGAACCATGACCATATCTTAATCTTTTGACCCCAAATTCTGTACCACCCAGAACTCAAGGTTGTAGATTTTTCATGTGTAAATGGGATTAGGAAGATAGAGAATGTTTGATCATGTTTCTGCCATGTAAACATGAACCAGAGGTGGCAACAGGAGGCAAAGTTTAAGTACCAACTATGAACTAAGCATAGTCTTATTAATAATATTTGTATGTTCTACAATATTATTGTTATTACTTTTCATCTTTACCATTAAGAAAAATCTAATTTATATATGAAGTAACTAAGGCCCTGAGGTATTAGGTGTCTTAACCCAAAGTGATAAACCAGTAAATGGAAAAGCCAGGATTTGAACTCAGCAGTGGCTGGGTCCACAGTTTTGTTTCTCCCTATACTATGGTGATGAAACACAGGAATGGTATTTCTTTTTGAATTAAAAAAAGAACAAAACTTCTAGAATTATGAAACTAAATCTACCTATCTGGCCCCTTGACAGCCAGCTTGAATCCATCCCTCTGTTCCTCTGTAGGAGATACCATCGCCTTCTCTGGGATGGAAAATATGGATTGAAAGCTGGCAATAAATATATCTTTCCATATTCAAGAATAATTATCTAATCAAAGAATTTGTTAAAAAAAAAAAAAGAAAGAAAAAGAAATCACCTGTATTTTCATCTACTCACTGGAATTTAGCTTGATGTGAAGATCATTGCAGACTGCCCTTAGGTTTGATGGATTTTCTTCTTGGGGATTTATTTGAATCACCAGGTGAAGTGAAAGTCACTCAGTCATGTCCGACTCTTTGTGACTCTGTGGACTGTACTTCCCAGGCCAGAATACTGGAGTGGGTAGCCTTTCCCTTATCCAGGGGATCTTCCCAACACAGGGATTGAATCCAGGTCTCCCACATTGCAGGCAGATTCTTTACCAGCTGAGCTACCAGGGAAGCCCAAGAGTACTGGAGTGGGTAGCCTATCCCTTCTCCAGAGGATCTTCCTGACCCAGGAATCGAACTGGGGTCTCCTGCATTGCAGGCAGATTCTTTACCAACTGAGCTATGATATTATTCTCAATGACAAGCAAACATATATGTCAAAGATGCATATAAGCATTGCCAAATATCAGTGCTACATTTAGGGTTTTGACAGACTAGTCAACCACCTGCATTTCAAGTTTCACTGACATAAACTCATCCAGGAATCCATTTGTACCATGGGTCAGCGCACTACAGCTCATGAGAAAAAGCCGGCCCCATGCTTTTTTTTTTTTTTTAATAAAGTTTAATTGTAGCAGCCACATCTGTTCACTTACATATTGTTTAGGGTTCCTTTTCCACTATAACAGTAGAGTTGAGTAGTTGTAACAAAGACTCTACAAAGTTTGCTAATCCTTGATCTATACCTGTTTTTTTTCCATACAAGGTTTTATATAGATGTGGATAGAACAGAAAGCTACCAGAATATTCTTCTCAGGATTAAATGAGAGGTGTGACTGTTGCTGGTAAAGCCAATAATACAAGGTCCCTTCAAGTCAAAGCATTTCAAATATTTGCTCAGTATTTATGTAGTGGGGATAGATAATGTATAGGGGAAAGATAATTTCCTATCAATAAGGATTATATACCTCTTCCTTTAATTCAAAAGTGAAAAATTTGTTGCATGCACTGAATATTACATAACATTTTCACTTATTTGAAATTGTCTTGTAAACATAATTTTTCAGTGTGCTAATAACTACTTTAGAAGTTTAGCATTTAGGTGATGAACGACGATATCACACGTTCCCAGTAAATGACACCCTGGAATATGTTCTTTAGTTTTGGAATTTAAGCTGTCTTCAGCTACTCACTTTTAAAGACTGGCTGTTAGCTTGTTCGCCTCAAAAGATGGTGCAACCTTGTGTTCCAGAAGGCAGCTCAGGGGTACCCATCATAGATGTGTTCAGCAGAAGGAGGCTGGCACCTGCAGGGAGTGTGTCTTTTGTTTCATTATGTTGGTTTTGTTTTTCCTCCAGGAGAATGGAAAGACACTGCCACTGTCTGATTTGGCAAGAGAGAGAACCAATTTCTATTACCTAGGTTAAATGGTTGTATGTGAAAACTAAGCAGTCTCCACCTTGCCCGAGTGGGCAGAGGCAGTTAGTAATGCCTGACGCTGCTTCTGCATGCCCTGCCGTACACAGGTTCACTCTGAAGACTGGTGCCACCGCTCGTTTGTTCCTGGACTGTGGTGTCACTGGTCCAATTGTATTACACTTAAGTTTTCTTTGTCTCAGTATCACCATCTGTATATTAGGACAACGTCACTTATCCTGCCTCATGGGAGGTGGGATGGTTAAGTTGATGCGTCAACTTGACTGGCTAAGAGATGCCCACATAGCTGAGAAGACGTTTTTTCTGGGTGTGTCTGTGAGGATATTTCTAGAAGAAATTAGCATTTGAATCAGTAGACTGAGTAAAAAAAGATCACCTCACAGTTTGGGTGGGCATCACCCTGAATAGAACAAAAAGGTGGCGAAAGGGCTGATTCACTCCCTACTTGAGATGGGACATCTGCTGATGCTGAAAGCTCAGCTTCTCGGTACACTGGTGGTGAATCAAAACTTGGAGACAAGAGTTTTGGATGAAGTAGAGAAGGATAGCTTTATTGCTTTGCCAGGCAAAGGGGGACACAGTGGGCTAATGCCCTCAAACCATGTGTCCCCACTTGGGGAGGATAGGGAGTTTTATAGTAGTTGTTCAAAGAGGGTGAGATCAGTCCATGGACATTCTTCTAACAGGTTGGTGGGGAAGTAAGTGGGAGTCTGCCTTCAGGTCTAACTGGTCTGGGGTCTTCATGCTTGTGGTCAGCATACCACCATTCATCATTAACTCCTTCCACCTGGAGGGGCCTTCAGTACCTGCAGATTAGCTCGAAGATATTTTTGTGTGTATCCACTGATGGGAAAACAGGCCCTTGCTCCAAGGCTGCTCTTGACTGTTTCTCCCTGGCCTCACATCCTCTCCATTCCTTAGTTAAATACTTGAATCTGCCCATTGGAACTCAGGGAAGATCAGGGAGACTGAATGAAGGCTGTTTCCTATAATCAAAGAAATGGAGGATACAGAAAGGGCTTGTATCCAGGAGCCCCACAGGCCCTAGACATTATCACTGCCCTGGGACATCAGTGTTCCTGATTCTTGGGCCTTCAGACTGAGACTGGAACTTATACCATTGGCTTCCCTGACTCTCAGACCTTTGGTTTTGGTTTGGAATTACACTACCAGCTTTCTTGGGCCCCCAGCTTGCATATGGCAGATCGTTGGATTTCTCAGCCTCCATAACCGCATGAGCCAATTCCTTATAATAAATCTGTCACCTAGGAGTTGCTGACCCACTCGTTTTGCCAGGAGGCCACTAACAGTTACAGTTTGAAATCAAGGAAGCTCACCATATATAAAATGTTGCCTCTAAAACATCAAAGCTCTGGGCCTCAGCTCCAAAACTGAGCCTCTTAAGAGTCCTGGAGATACTAAATCAATTTCACCCCATTGCTGAGCATCAGATCTCTCCACTCAGTGCCACTGAAAATAGCGCTTGGTTATCAGGCTCTGAAACCACACATGCAAAGCAGGGTGTTCACGATACGTACAAATGAGAACCCCTAAATGGCTAATCAAATTCAGCCCACCTGATCCTGCAACATTATTAGGGATGGGGAGCATGGGGATGGGGAGATAATTGGGGTATTTGGGGAGGTTGTACCCTGAAACCTTTAACAGGATCCTAAAAAGGAAGACTAACCGAGGAAGATCAAGTTGAAATTAAGGCCAACCTAATTGCTGCTGACTGTTCCACTGCCTTGGTGTAGATCTAATCTCCTCCTCTTGTTTGTTCCTGACTAATTTAGGTCATTACTTTCCCTCCCTAGGCTCTGACTTCCTTATCTGCTAAATGGGAAATTCCAGATGCTAGCTACTGCTTCCTCAAGCTTCAGCATTGTAACCCCAAACATTTACTGCCATTGAGAAATAACATACGTTTGGACTGAGGACAAGCATTAACTTTAAATTAATTTCAGTTAAATTGAAAACTGAACCCACCTCCGAAGAGTAAATATCAAAATCCCAAAGCTGATCCATAATAAACTCTAACTGCTTCTTGATGAAATAAGGGAGAAAAGAACAAGATAAAGTACTATTTTTTATTTGAAGTTTCTTCCTCCTTTGGTGAGGTTAACAAACCCTTTCTTTAGTAACTTGGTAAAGTAGAACTGTGTGTTGGCTTACTTATTTAGGTTCTTACTTGGCAAAATAAAATTGGAGATCCTACGTGGGCCTCAAGATTTTTTAAAGGTTTTTTTCTTAATATATATTAATTTTATTGAAATATAGTTGACTTACAATGTTTCAGGTGCACAGCAAGATGATTCAGTTATACATATACACATATATTATTTTTGAAATTATTTTCCATTATAGGTCATGATAAATATTGACTATAGTTCCCTGTGCTATACAGTAAACCTTTGTTGCATGTTTCATATCTGTTTTTTAAAATTAGAAACTAACATTCTGTTCATACTAAATCAGACAACTAAAAATGTATGACATTTCGGCCTCCAGATTTTTATTGTTGAAATTTTACCAGCTCACAGGATCCAAACATCTCGAATCACTGCTGAAAACATCGTAGCTGAAATTTCCAAAGCCTCAATTTTATGCTAAGACAGGAAACTGGGGTCTTTTTTAAACGGGTTGAAGAGACCTAAGTCTTAAATTGTGAAGAAGTCTTCTCTTCGGCAGACTTCAGTTTTGCTGAATCTAGATGCCTGACTGCTCCTGATGGCTGCCACCAGGCTCAGGGCTGGAAAGCCCTCAGGGGTCTTTGGTGGCGCTTTCCCACTGGCCAGTGGATAAATGCTGATTGCAGTTGTGTCTGCTGCCTTGGCTCAGCATTTCCTGCATGTGCAGAGGAGCCTCTGTGCTGGACACCAGTGGACCAGCACCCACACTGGTACCCCGTAGGTACCCTGTAGGTCCCCCGTAGGTCTGCTGGCTGATCCTTGCTGCACCTGCTGTGTGGTGTTGCTCTTGCGCCCTGTACCTCCTGACAACCTCCAGCTGGGGCCAACAGTCCAGTAATTTGCATTTCTTTCAGTAGAGCTTCATTCATGTCAGGTTGCTATTTGTTATTCACTGGAGCAGCTTACTAAGCAGAAGGGTTACTGAACCTTTCTGCTGTGTGGTACCCAGTGTGCAGAGCTTTGTTTTGGGCTTATGGCTTTTACCCCCAACTTAAAAAAAAAATTTAATGTTGTAAATGGTAATACATAGAAGGGTTAATCCTCATGATGCTTTTAAAAGAAATACTGTGCATAGTGTCCCTTTCATTCCTGTCCCTTTTGTACCCAGTGTCTAGCTCTAGCTGTACTGACCCCTGTTACTAGGGACCTGTACATCCTTCAAGGGTTTTTTTTATGCAGATACATGCCAAAGATATATTTTTTTGTTTTTGTATACAAGTGTTGGCATGCCATACACAGTATTTTGCATCAACCTTCTTTCACTTAATGTGTCTCAGATCTCACCATGTCAGTGTGTTTTGGTCTCTAAGTCAACGTCCAACTCTTTGTGACCTCATGGACTGCAGCATGCCAGGCTCCCCTGTCCTTCACTCTCAGAATTTGCTCAAATTCCTGTCCATTGAGTCTGTAATGCTATCTTACCATCTCATCCTCTGTTCCCTCCTTCTCCTCCTGTCCTCAATCTTTCACAGCATCAGGGTCTTTTCCTATGAATCTACTCTTCACATCAGATGGCCACAGTACTGGAGCTTCAGCTTCGGCATCAGTCCTTCCAATGACTATTCAGGGTTGCTTGAGTGTAGGATTGACTGATTGATTTCCTTGCTGTCCGAGGGACTCTCAAGAGTCTTCTCCAACACCACAGTTTGAAAGCATCGATTCTTTGGTGCTCAGCCACCTTTATGGTCCAACTGTCACATCCATACATGGCTACTGGAAAAACTACAGCCTTGACTTTATGGACCTTTGTCCACAAAGTGACTTCTATGCTTTTTAATTAAGCTATCTAGGTTTGTCACAGCTTTCGTTTCAAGGAGCAAGTGTCTTTTAATTTCATGGCTGCAGTCACTGTCTGCAGTGATACTGGAGCCCAGGAAAATAAAATCTGTCACTGCTTCCATTTTTTCCCCCATCTATTTGCCATGAAGTGATGGAACCAGATGCCATGATCTTAGTTTTTTGAATGTTGAGTTTTAAGCCAGGTTTTTAACTCTCGTCTTTCACCCTCATCAAGAGGCTCTTTAGTTCCTCTTCACTTTCTGCCATTAGAGTGGTATTATCTGCATAACTGAGGTTACATAAGCTTCTTCATTCTTTTGTAATAATTGCATAATATTCCAGTGTGTGACTGAACTTTAATTGACTTCCCTTCTGAGAGACATCTAAGTTGCTTCTAATCCTTCATCCTTATAAACAGTGCCATAATGAATAACCAGATACACATATGTCATTTTATACAAACACTAGTTTAGCATATAGTAATGCATTTGCTAAATCAAGAGTTATATATACATTTGTAATTTTGACAGTTGTAAAAAATGTCCTCCAAATAAAAAGTATCAATTTACTTTCCCACTAGTAGTGTCTCAGGGTGCTAGTCTCCCTTGAGCTATGGCAAAGTTTTAAATTTTTACTCATCTGAGGGAGAAAATGATCTCTTGGTGACAGTTAATTTGCATTTATTCTATGACAAATGAGGTTGAACATCTTTTCATATATTTAGGTCATTTGTACTTCCATTTCTGTGAACTGCCCGATTATACCTTTGGCTATTTTTAAAAAATATTAATATATAACTTTTTGGTCTTTTCTTTGCTGTATCTTAGAGCTCTTTATATTGGAAGGTTAGTTTTTTGTGAAATGAGTTGCACACGTTGGGGTGTCCAAAAAGTTCATTTGCGTTTTTCAGCCCAATGCTACAGAAAAACCCGAGTGAACTTTTTAGCCAACCCAGTATTTTCTCATTTTGTCACTTTCTTTTTCCTGCTTTAAAAAAAAACAAAAAACAAAACAGAACATTTAGCCACCTCATTCTTCATGTGACGTGTTCAACCCTGGGTTATCTCTTGTTTCCATGCAACCTCAATCATCCAAACTCACTGAGGGCTCCGCATGTGCCGGGGCATGGCCTTTCTCTCACATTTTCACCCACTCTGCCATGTCATTTCTAGAGGCTCGGTACCAGGTCTCAGAGAGCACAACTTGTCAGTGGCAGAGATGGAACTTGAACGCAAGTCTCCCTGAACTACAGGGAGTTAGGAGCGTCTCAGCTCCCACATAGGGGGTCCAGTGTGGTTTGAGAGAATGCAAAATCTTAACACTTGTCAAAGGAAAGCAGAATTCATGAACTATAATCTACTAGGAGAAAAACAAATGAAAAGTGGTCATTTATTATGATCCACTGTTAGGGAATGTTCCTCTCCATTCAGGCAAGTGGAGAAGTTCAAGATTGTATAACCTCAGCAGTTAATTATTAGTATCTGTTAATTATGCTGTGAAGAAATTGCCACTTCCTGTAATGCTTCTGTTAAGTATTATCCTTGTTCTCTGTTCATTGTCTCCATTATACAAATATAATTTATTGATGACCACATACAGGCAAGCCTGTATCATAGTTGATCCATACCTTTCTTTATATCTTAATGTGGCCCAAAGCTAGCTATTAATAGATTCAATTTATTTTTTTCATTTTTAGTGATGTAATGGCTTTTTATACCAGCTGTCAGGGGTCAGGGTGGATATGTAAAGAAATAAAGGTTCCCTTTCTTTAACTAGAGATGTTCTCTGTGTGTGTGTGTGTGTGTGTGTATGCACACATGTTGTCTGCCTGTCTCATCTCCAGGGAAACCTAACACTATCCTTTTCACACCTTTTCTGAATTAAGCACAGTAGTCAGGGAGATGTGAATCCAAGGAAAGCTGTTGTAATTAGTGGTAGATTCAGGGAAAGGTGAACAACTCAGGAAGCTCTGAGTAACCAAAAATGATAGTAATAAATACTGTATCCTCTCTGATAAAATATTGGGTCCCCAACTGCATCAGAATAAATCATTTGAAGAATAATTCCATGTAAGTGGAACGGGTGTTTTATTTTACTCTTGAATGTTGAAGGTGATCTGTAATAGAATGAATTATTTTGACTGCATGAGATAGAAAGGAGATAAGAGAGTGGGAGAAAATGAAAAATTGGCAACACTCTTGGCCCACTGAAAGTAGCCTGCTTCAGATTATCAGTACTTGCTTGCAACAGTGAGAAAAGATGTCAGAGGTCTCTATGAGCCTCTTTGCTCTTAATCTCTTATTTCTACACAGCCCATGTTTTCAAGTTATAATTATGTAAGTTCCGAAATCATTCCTTTTGGCAGTCCCATAAGACATATAACTGAGTGCATGTCTCATAAATCCCAAAATATGGGATGAGGAAATGTTTGGACACCATGCCTGGGTATCATACAAGCATTATGAATATTCAACTGTGCTTGCTTAGGGCAACAATAGCCATTTCAGTGAGCGGATGATCTGGTCATATGTGAGTTCTTCTCCCGAGCAGCCTCCATTCCTGTGTCACTCCCGTCCTGTATGTGCCTTGCTGCTGCCTGAGTGCAGCCCTGGCCTTCCCAGAGAAGATTGGTTGTTATAGGATGGCCCCTAACAACACAAGCTTACTACTTCTTTTGGAAGTCACCAAAAGAAACGGTCATGTGTAACCATGCGGGGGAAAACTGGCCACATGATATATTGAACAGGTCATTTCCTAAATAGTTTTTAAGGATGATTTTGGACTATGTGATTTTTTTTTTCCTTTTATGTTGACTTTTGAACCTAAGCTTCATCTAAGAATCAAGTTTACTGAACTAGCATTATCTTAAACTCATTTTTTTCAGTCACAAAATACTTATTGTCTGCCATGTGTCAGGTACTGATACAAACAAATCTAACAGACCTCAGCTACCTTAAATTGCAGCAGACTCTAAGTACTTGCTGTGTGCTGAAAGCCTTTCTATGTGCACAGTGTGTTTGTGTAATATCCAGGAAAGACCGGCCTCAGTGTCCCACCGAGAATGTGGTGAAAAAGGATTCTGAACCTCTAAATAAAAATTTTTTTACAATAAAAAATTAGGTAATGTCATGTGAAATGTCTTACTGTATGTAGTCAAAGAATAAAATGGATGGTAAGCATCATAAACATAAAAATTCAGAGTAGTGGTTGTCTCTAAGGAGAAGGAGGAGTATATGATCCATAAAAAGTACTAAAGGCAATTGAACGACACGAATAATGTTTTATTTCTTAAGCAGCAGTTTAGGTGCATGAGTATTTGCTGATCTCCTTATACCTTATACCTGTCATAAATTTTGTACAAAAATTTTCAAAGATGATGAACCCAGAAGAGGAAAAAAATCATGATATGTATGGGAATGGAAAATAGGTTTCAAAATCCCTAAATATTAAGGTCTTTTCCCTGTAACTGTGGATATAAGAAAGAGTTTAGCACCCATCTATTTCCACTGTGTTGGTTCTTTCTGTTGGTGAGACATTTGCTAAGTTATTTTACTTATTCCTACTTTAAAATGTTTATGCAATATTCAAAATTCATGGCCAAAAAAATGCATTTTTGAAATTGCTCAAAACACTGGATCTTATACCTAAAGCATTACAGCAGTGGTTTCATTGGAGAGAATGGAGTGCTTTTCCCAGAAAGGAGGCACAGGGGGATGAAGAATTTTCAGGCTGAAGACACATTGTGACTGGCAGGGGATGCGAGCTTGGAGTGGCCCTTGCTGCATTAGCAGCTGTTTTTCCCTGATGGCCATTGGCCTTTGTGACACTAGCTTAGAGGGACTCAGTATCAAGGGATGTTTTACTAGAGGGGAAATTGGTACAGGACTAAGAGAGCTAGAATTTGAAGTCAAAATTGTCTTTGCTGATGTTCTTTATCTCTCTCTCTCTCTCTCTTTTTTTTCTTTTTAACATTTTAACTGCAGTGAAGGGAGCAATCTGACCCCAGCACATCACTATCCAGACTTCAGATTTAAGACATATGCTCCACTAGCATTCCGATATTTCAGAGAACTTTTTGGTATCAAGCCTGATGATTACTTGGTAAGAACTTATCATTTTCCTTCCTTCTCCAGAAATGTGTGACGTCAACATTTGTCTCATAGCAATAGCAACAAGTGTCTCATAGCAACAGCAACAAATAGCCTGGGTCTCTTACTTTACAAAACTCTGGAGCATAGCAAAAGGATCAAGTTTTATAACGATTATAAATTTAGCTTCAGGAAATGTGGTTTGACTCTAAGTTTTACCTGATAGCTATAGAATCTACTATGGTAATTGATATTTAAATAAGTGGAATTCAGTTGCTACTTTAGATAATTCTTCTAAGAGATATAATTAGCTATAAATACTCCTGTGAGTTTTGTTGATTGAGTTCTCTTTGAAAGTCTTCCTGGTTTAATTGCCTTATTTGTACCATTCGTCTCAAACCTGCCATGGCCCATGGCCATGTTCACCTTGACCTACAATTTGAATATGATTTTAGAGAAGCTGGATAGTTTTGTCCTAAACAGCTTTTCATGTGGCCTCTTTCTGAAGGTATTTTTTATTTGGTACGAGGGCATGTATTACCCTTAAGTCTGTCTTTTCTCCCTGTCTGCCTTTTGGCACGCAGCCAGTACAAACACAGCAGGCTTTTTGTGAGAAAGTCTGATGTGACCTCAGAGTTTTACCTTATTCCTGTTCAAGAAGCCAGGAAGTTTCTTTCTGTTTCAAGAGAAAAATGGTTTATCTTATAATTTGATCACTGTTAACACCCTGGGGCTCTTGAAAATTGGTTTTCAAGAAGCTTTAGGAAGGATACCATCAAATATTTATTGTTCATTCCATTCTGAATGATCTTAGTAAGACTTGAGCCAGATCTGAGAATAATCCTTTGCAGAAGAAGTACAGCAACATGTGTTACTTAATAACAGAGAATATTTAAACTCTGTTTTATACTTTGAATATACTACAAATGATTAAATTCAAAGCTGATTCTGTTCCGAGCTGATAAAACCCATGAATGACCCTCTCCCTTAGTTGAGCCCTAAGGAAAACTTCTGCCTGATGAATGAAAGAGTATACTGGTTGCTCAAGGAAGTAATATTAAGTCTTCATAGAGCATGAGAACTGTGTGTACTGTGGGCGTCCTGCTGCCTTAAATGTGCACTCATACTACTCACATTTGGGTTTCCCTGGTAGCTCAGTGGGTAAAGAATCCGCTTGCAATGAAGGAGACCCTGGTTCAGTTCCTGGGTCAGGAAGATCTGCTGGAGAAGGGATAGGCTACCCACTCCAGTTTTCTCGGGCTTCCCTGGTGGCTCAGTTGGTAAAGAATCCACCTGCCGTGTGGGAGACCTGGCCTCTCTCTCTAGATTGGGAAGATCCCTGGAGAAGGGAACGGCTACCTACTCCAGTATTCTGGCCTGGACAATTCTCTGGGCTGTATAGTCCATGGGGTCGCAAAGAGTCAGACATAACTGAGTGACTTTCACATACAACTCAACATCAAAAATAAACAACCTGATTTAAAAATGAGCAGAGGCTGTGAATAGACATTTCCCCAAAAAAGGCATACAGATGGCCAACAGGTACATGAAAAGATGCTTAGTATCACTAATCAACAGAGAGATGCAAATCAAAACCACACAAGCTGCCACTTCACATCTGTGAGATGGCTGTGCCGCTCTCTGCCTCCCCACACCCCACACCTCTACTCTCCACACCCCACTGGTGGAGAGATTAGGTGCTTCTACAGCAATGTCAACCCTGCCCTCTTAACCACGCAAGTACATGAACACAGGCATTAGCAGGATGTGGGGCAGGATTTACATTAGGGAAGATCCTTTAGTTTCTGGCCATTTGGTAGTTACTGAGGGTCACTGTTATTCACGAAACATGTTTGGAGAACCCAATGAGGTCTTGATACTGTGTTATTGAAAACAAGATTGATGATAGCTCATCTTCTGCCATATGTTACAAGTTAATGGATTCTCTCTTTCTGACTTACCTTGAGCTTCTGCCAACCAAGGTGATGCCCCAGACTTGCATTTCATAACACAGATTCAATCAGTGTGATGAGATGGCTGTCTACCTGACAGGTCTCCATTTAGTGGGCCAGTGGCCATCAACCTGCAGGCTAGGAAGCCCATTCTTTAGTCAGTCTACCTCACAGGATTTCTTTCCTTGGGAAGGCCTTTTTCTAAGCAACAAGTCACATAGCTTATACAGTTTCCTAATGAGCTTTTAAGCTGGAAAAATTACCTTCATAATGGGGTCAGAATGTTTACAAAGGAGCAGGAGGCTGTGTGATGGCTTCTCAAAGCAGAAGTCCTCCTTCATGTACCTGGCAGAAGGTCGTTAATTGATTATTTGGTACTTTGAACAGCAACTGTAACTAAAACGCTTCGCTAATAATTATGGAGAGATTCAAAAAAATTACAAGTCATGACACTCAAAGAACTTAGAATCCAATTGGGATGATGATTGATGTGGGAAAACCACCCATTCTACCAGGCAGTAATTAAGAAGAGGAAGAGAAACAATAAATGCTCGAAGATTTCAAAGGAGGGAGAAGTCGCTCTCTCTTGGATCAATGATTAGGAAGGCTTCTTATGGGTATGGCGTGGTTTAACCGTGACCTAAAAATTACAGTGAAATTTGAGTGGGTGGGGAAAAAAGGAAAGATGTTGGAATGGCATGTAAGGATGAGGAGCAGTGTTAGGACCATGAGACCAGAGATGCAAGCGCGTTAGATAGGACTTTGAATGGCCCAGTATAGCAGGAAGGGAAGGTTTTGATCAAGAATATTAGAAAGATCAGTTCAGTCCAGTTGCTTATTCGTGTCCAGCTCTTTGCGACCCTATGGACTGCAGCATGCCAGGCCTCCCTGTCCATCACCAACTCCCAGAGTTTACTCAAACTCATGTCTATTGAATCGGAGATGCCATCCAAGCATCTCATCCTCTGTCGTCCCCTTCTCCTCCTGCCTTCGATCTTTCCCAGCATCAGGGTCTTTTCAAATGAGTCAGTTCTTCGCATCAGGTGGCCAAAGTACTGGAGTTTCAAAGTATTGGAGTTTCAGCTTCAGTTTCAGCCCTTAGAAAGACAGAGCCAAATAATTCAAATAACTAGTTATGTTTTTTTAATTCTAGGAAATTAGTGAAATGTAAAGACTGACTAGATGTTTGATTATGTGGAAGATATTTTTTGTAAAGGGATGGAAAGGTATTTTGGTTCTCTTTCATAAGAGGAATCCTCATCCTTTAGAGACAAATAGTGGCTTACCTGGCAAAGAATTCACCTGCAATGCAGGAGACCCCAGCTCTATTCCTGGGTTGGGAAGATCCGCTGGAGAAGGGATGGGCTACCCACTCCAATATTCTTGGACTCCCCTGGTGGCTCAGCTGGTAATGAATCTGCCTGCAATGCGGGAGACCTGGGTTCAATCCCTGGGCTGGGAAAATCCCCTGGAGAAGGGAAGGGCTACCCACTCCAGTATTCTGGTCTAGAAAATTCCATGGACTGTATAGTCCATGGGGTCGCAAAGAGTTGGACACGACTAAGCGACACTCAGTAAAATACCAGAGAAATGATTTAATGTCTGTGATTTGCTTTAAAGAATCTGAGGAAAGCAGGCAGGGGAAGGACTGAGGATGTAAAGAGACAAGATAGGCTATGAGTTGATAGCTGTTGAAACCGAAAGATAGACACATGAATGTTAATTGCACAGTTCTCTACTTTTATGCATATTTGAAATTTTTCGTAATAAAAAGCTGGTGGAGGGGGTGCAGAGATAAGACCAGGCAGCTTAAGTGTACTTTTGTTTGATTGCATTTTCCACCTCCCTTGTTAATTGTACACACAGTTCCATAACCGGACCCATCTTTGGGAGCTGCAGAAGACAGAACAAGGGCCACGAGCCTCTAACTACATGGCTCCCTGGTCCCCGTAGCCAGGGCCTCCCTCAGCCCAGGCTCGAGGCAGCTCCCCTTATTGGTCTTGGAGCTTCTGGAGGCTCACCTCCAAAGCACTGTATCTGAGGACACTACCCAGTGATCTGGAGTGTGATAGATGAGGAAGGGGTCTTTTGCCTGAGGCATTGTGCTTCAGAGAGTCAGGCAGAACCTCAGAGACTTTTTAGCCCAACTGTTCATTGTAGATGAGGAATCTGACACCGGTGAAGGGAGGTGCCCAAGGTTACCCATGCTGAGGGGTGGAGGCACAGCCCAAGCCAGAACCATAGTCTCACATGCTTCCAACCACTGAGTCTTAGATGTCGTTAGATGGCAGGAATTCCCTGGATTCCACACTTTCACTCCCGAGGGCCCCAGTTCAATCCTTGGTTGGGGAACTGAGATTCCACAAACTGCACGGCACGGCCCCCGCAAAAAAACCCAAAAGGTATGGTCTCAAGGTGGTCACTCCCTAGCCGTCAAACTGCGAACTGTGGTTATCCATTCTGAAAAATGAGACAAAGAGGTCAAATACACCTAACAAAGCACATTTTGGAATGGTTAAGCCCCAAAAACAGAAGAATGAAATAAGATGGTGTCCCCTGAAATACCATGTGAAGGAAAAAAAAGGATAAGGCGTACATCACAAATACATCCTGGTATCCATCAAACTAGGGCTATCTAAACCCAAATTTGTGAAGATATACGGACCTAAATGGGAGGGGAAAGGCAAAGATGTAGGGATTGGTCACTATAGATAGATTTGATATCAGATCCCTGTGATATGTGTATTTCTGCTTAGTCTTATGCTGTTGCATCTGGATTTCAGCCTGAATTACTCTGATTACATTCTCAGTACTATTAAAATTCACCAAGTGCGTGCTGATTACAAATTCATGTTGAAACGTGCACAATTGGATGTGAGACAGTGTGGTGAGGGTGCAGCCGCGTGTATTACAAAGCAATTCAAATGCTCCTTCTTCCTTATTTGTTCCTAAATAAAGACCTCCCAGGGGAAGGGGCCCCAGAGCATCTTCACCCCATTTCTGCTTAGGCAACAAGCCTTTGGTTAATTTCCTTCTTTTCCAGGTGCCTGGGTATTCCCAAGTTCAGGGTGATTTAGGTTTATTGACACCCATAAGAAAGAGAGCAGGGTAAATAATTAAACACCATTGAGGGGAAGAAGTGGCAGGAAAAATGATCTCCACTTCACTGTGCAAGTTTACAGCGTTGATTTGCCTTGGCAGAGCCCAGCTGGACTGTTCTTTGCATTCTTTCCAGGGTACATAGGGAGGCCCTGCAGGAAATAGAAGGCAGGGAATGAACACACTGCAACAGCTTACACAGTGAGGGTGCCAGGAAGGTACATCAGGGTGCACACAGGAGCTTGTTGATCACAGCTAATTAACATGTTCCCATAGCTCCTCTTTATTTGCTCTGAAAAGGCAACATTTTGAAGAGGATAGCTTAGCAGAGAACAGTAACAGAGTTGCAAAGTGAAAAGCCATAGAAATCAGAGGTGATAATGGTAGAAAGGGTTCTGCATCCTAATGCCAACTTATTGTAGACTGACACTGAGCTAGAAGTGACCCCAAAATGGTTATTGAAAGAGGGCAAAACAACTGATTTCTCCATTCATATTCATCTGCAAATTGCATAATAAAGGAGTATTTGGCAATTAGTAACCAATGAAAGAGTCTCCAGTTTGTGTCACTGCTTCTGGAAGAATCTGAGACTTTAATTGGAAGCCGATGTTCACATCTGAATCCAGTTTTCCCTAGACAGCTCTTCCTGAATCACCCCCTAATTTCTCTATTTGCAGCCCCTAATTTCTGCATTCTTTGTTGTTTTTGTACTTTCACAACATTTACTCCTACCCACAAGAGGATTCTATGCCAGAAATCCAAACCCCATGGAACAAAGAATCAAAATCCTAAGAGAGTCTGGGATCTGCCTTCATTTTTTATGAGAATGGAAATAAATGAAAATTTTATTTAAATAAATTATTTATTTATAAATAAATAATTTATTTATTTATAAATAAATGAATACACTTATTTTCCTGAGTCTCAGATTTGTCATTACACAAATCACCTACTTTTTCTTTAAAAAGAAAAATTTTAAAAAGTTAATTTCTTTAATTGAAGTATAGTTAACTCGCAGTGTTGTATTGGTTTCAAGTGTACTGCAAAGTGATTCAGATATATAGATATATATATATATATGCATATACACTCTTTTTCAGATCCTTTTCCATTATAGATTATTACAAGATATTGAGTGGACTTCCCTGTGCTATACAGTGGGTCCTTGTTGTTGTTTATCTATTTTATGTAGAGTAGTATGTCTTAATCCCAAACTCCTAACTTATCTCATCACCCCCCACCCGTCTCTTTTCTTGCTTCACCAAGATCATCTTAGTGTGTACCTTTGAGTAGCCTTCTTGTCATGGGAGTTAGGCTGAAACTCTCAGTACATCCTAGGGCACTGCTGAGCATGTAGTGAAAAATGGCAATAGCCATGCCTAAGTGGTCACTCTTTGCCAGGGATTTAAAAAACATTTATTTTTAACACTCTGAGATGCTATCAAGTATATATCACCATCTTTATTTTAGAGACGAGGTTTCTAAGACTCCAAGTGCTAAATTACTCAAGGTCACATGACTAGCCACTGGCAGAGTCATGATTTTACAAACAGTCGGTTGATTCCAAACCCAGGCCTTTCCTTCCACTTGGACTCTGCCCAAGAGCGGGAAAGGTTCCCTCTGCTTCCTCTTGGCTTTTACAGCATCCTGTGTGGAGGCTGATGACTGTTTTTATTTTCCTTGCATATCCTCAACTAATTCTTGAGGTCTTAGGTTGCTGTGCTGCTTAGCAAGAGAGCTCCAGGAAGCAAGGCTGGAGGAAAAAGGAGAAGGTAGGGGATGGAAGTTGCCAGTGATGTTAAGAAAGACAGTGAACTCTTGCTTATTTTTTTTCCTGGTGAATTCTGTTTCCCTTACCCACAGTGCTGCCAAAGCAGGATGATTTAAAAGGTAACATCTAGACACTGCCTTTTAGTCATTTTTCTCCCATTTTCTCTCTTTCTTCTCCTCCCTCCTTCCCTTCTTCCTCGTATCCTCTCAGATGTTTCTTTGATAAGGACTTACATATTCACAAACCCAGATAAAACACTTTGAAGGATGTTCAGCCCTGGTGATTTCAAATGCCTCCATCCTCAAAATACAGTTCCTTAAATCCCTGCTCTTGCCTCTCACCAGGGCTGGTCTGATCTCACACATTAACTTCCTTACCTTTTTTTCTGCCCACAGTGTTTCTATAAGTCAATAATAGGGATTATTAAGTAGTAAACACTAAACTCATAAACCTAAAATTTCCTGTTCTGCTGGTTTGGGGCACTACTTGGGGAGACTGACAGCCCTTCAGTTGTTGGTAAATTTCAGTCATTTATTTACAAAAATTTATCGAGTCCCTTCTGTGTACAAGGCACAGATCCTGAACCATATCAGAATTTAAGAGTCATGGTTTCTGCCCTCATAGAGTTTTATAGTCTAGAGGGAACTTGGAATAGGTAAATAGGCCATTAAGGTACTTTGTGGTACTCAAACGGTAAAGAATCTGCCTGCAATGCAGGAGACCTGGGTTCGATCCCTGGGTTGGGGAAATCCCCTGGAGAAGGGAATAGCAACCCACTCCAGTATTACCTGGAGAATTCCATTGGCAGAGAGGTCTGGCAGACTGCAATCCATGGGGTTGCAAAGAGTCAGACATGACTGAGTGACTAACACAGTCACGTGCTATCTTCTGTGACGAGAGCATCCAGTGCCAGGAAGCAGGTGATGTGGACCCGCAGAACCAGGCAGAGTTTTCTGGAGCAAGTGCTGTCCAGCAGACACTGAAGGCCAGCATCACTATACCAGCCTCCTTACTGAGTCTTCCTTCTGTCCTCCTACTGGGGCCTCTCAGCACAGCAGAGGGAGTGAGTGGTCCTCTGCTACAGACCCTCCAGTGGCTTTCAGCTCCCCTAAATAAAAGGCCACTTCCGTATATAGCCTATATATTTGTCTGTCCCACCAGACCCTTCTGGCTTCTTCCCCTTCAGCTGTCCTCTCTGCCCCCTCTGCTTCAGCCGTGGCCTCCTTGCTGTGCCATGAACTCTCCAGGTCTCAAGATCTTAGCCTTTGCCCTTCCTTCTGCCTTCAGTACCCTTTCTCCAGATATTCCCCAGGCCTCTCCTCAAATGCCGCCTTCCCAATGAGGCTTTTAGTGGCCACCTTGTCTTCATCATTGGTGGTACTCCCATCCCCCTTTCCCTGTGTCCTTTCTCTCAACAGCACTTAAGCACATTCTGATGTGTAAATTATTTACTTTTTTGTTGGCTGTTTCCTCGTACTACTGTATAAGCTTCCTAAGCGCCTGGGGCAGTGCATCTATCTGCACTCAGTAGGTACTTTTTAAATGTTGAATGAACATGGATAGTGCATTTCTGGCATAGAACTAGAATCATATGTGATATTAACCAAATCATCCTAAGGGTTTTCTTGAAGAATCGGCAAGCCAAGTGGATGATAAAATCCGTATGTCAAGTGTTTAAGTGCATATACATCCTACCAAAAATAATTTGTTGTCATATAATGGTAGTCCAGTGTCTGTTGTCAAGAAAATAAGGTGTTTTTTTTTTTTTAAGGAAGTTTTATTCGGTGGTATTCAGCTAGATGAAGGTAGCATGGAGGTAGGTGGTTTCTGATAGAAGAAAATGCAGTCAATAATCAAGAGTGTGTGGCACACTTGAGAAAATGAGAAATAGTTCTCTGGAGTTAGAGTTTAAGGAGGAAAGGGATGAGAGAGAAGGCTGAAGAGCAGAGCTTTGTCATCCATGGAGTTGAACGCTGTGCTGAGAAACTTGGATGTAATTGTCTCTATTAACAGTGGAACCCACAGGAAGGTTTGAAGGCTTGGAAGGCTATGCAGTTTGGAAGGATCTCTGGTTTCCTGGTGGAGGATTCTCAGGAGGAGTCAAGAGTGAATAGCTTAGAACAGGTGGAGCTTGCCATATAATCAAGGTATGGAATGATGAAACCACTGAATTTCAGGAATTTGAAAAAGAGATGTCATGAATGGGGCAGATATTAGCAGTAGTCTGGATATGGAAGATGAACAAATGTGAAACATCAAGGATGATGTCTCAGTTTCTGGTTTGGAGAACAGAGTGAATGATGCTTCCTTTCTATAAGAGAGGGAAAAAGAAGACGGAGGATGGGGGAGGAACAGATGATCTAGTCAGCATGTATAGTTGTACAAGGTGTGCACCACCCAGAAATACCTGGCTAAGGTGAAGGAGTGAAGCCTGGAATCTATCCCTTCATCTGTTCACCAACCTTTTTATGGCTCGGAGCTGCATATACCAGGAAAAAAAAAAAAGTTCCTTCTTTCTAATCACTACCAAGACACCACATGGGCTAACCACAGGCTGAGATGAACTTACTTTTGAAATTGTTACATATGAAGTGTTTGTGGTATAACTAAGTAGAAATGTCTGTTACACAGTTAGACATACAGGTCTGGATCCCCTAGGGAGATCTTGGCTGGAGATGCAGGTGTTAGAGTCATCTCTTTGTTGAAATCATGAGTGAATGACCTCTCTTAGAGTAAACAGTGAGACAAGAATATGTGTTGGTGTCAAGTGAGGAATACACAGTGGGGACCACACCTTCCATTCTTATTTTCTGGGCACTTGCTAGAAACAAAGTGCCTTGGTCAACTCCACTCTTGGGAGTTATTGAACAAATATGGTGATTCATGATTCTGTTATTAAGGTAAATGGATCAGCTAAATTTTTAGAAATCTCATAAGAGCCATGTTAGTATACCTAGAGTCTCCTCTTAAAGCTGTTGGAGAGGGCTTCCTGTTTTAACATGGGTAAGACATGTAATGCTCTGATTTTCTTCATTGGCTGCATCATACACATTAATGCATTTTTACTGCTTATGTATTTGTTCTTGTAGTATTCCATATGCAGTGAACCTCTAATAGAGCTGTCTAACCCTGGAGCCAGTGGATCCTTGTTTTTTGTGACCAGTGACGATGAATTTATCATCAAAACAGTTCAGCATAAAGAAGCGGAGTTCCTTCAGAAGCTACTGCCAGGCTATTACATGGTAAGTGCATGTAATTAAAGCTTCTACTTTAGATTTAATTACTTTCCTCCAGTTTTTTTTTTTAATGCTTTTTTTTATTTTCAGTAACTCTGGCATGTTTCTTTCTCCTTGGTGAGGTTTATTTTGCATTTAGAGTATACTATGAAATTGATTGAATAGATTTTGAGAAGTAAGTAGAACTATGTAGTAGTCCTGGGCTCATATCCCACTCGGCCATCAACTAACTTGTGTGACCAGGAGTAAATAAGGTAAGCTCTGAGCCTCAGTCTTTGAAGGCTGGCAGACACCTGTCTTCCATGGTGGTTGTAATAAAGACAGGATCCAGGATGCAGGATAAAGGAAGCAATGTACTGCAGAGCACTTTGTATGTAGTAGTAATATGAGTAGTTAACATTCATTGAGGACTAAGTTGTAAAACTGATGAGGTAATTGAGACAAAGATAAATGGAATCACTTGCCAAGGGTTATTTAGCTAATGAGCTATAGATCCGGGGCTTGAACACAAACAGTGGGGGTCCAGAGGGTGCGTCTTTAACCCGTGCACCTTATAGGGCCACGCATTCAGCATTAGCCACTTTTAGCCATCACACTTCAGAATTGAGGATGTCATAGGTTAAATGCAACATGAAGATCACCTTCCATGTAATGTTTTAGAGACAAAGGAACTATAACCTAGCCCAGAATTTGGATTTGCTAAACATTTAGACCAGATTTTTCCTGTTTTGATGATAAATTCATTGTCACTGGTCACAAAAAACAAGGATCCACTGGCTCCAGGGTTAGACAGCTCTATTAGACATTCACTGCATATGGAATACTACAAGAACAAATACATTAGCAGTAAAAATACATGAATGGGTATGACGCATCCAATGAAGAAAATCAGAGCATTACATGTCTTACCCATGTTGAAATAGGAAGCCCTCTCCAATGTTTGTTTCCAGGCAAACATTTTCCTCAGTAGATTTGTTGTTTTCATACCTCTGATTTCTTTGTACTTTCATGGCAGTTATTACTTTTCTGTGATTGGAATGGTAGCAGGATTTTAAAAGCCACAGTTCTGCTATTCATTTGCTATGAGAGGTGATAACTGTCATCTTTGTTTCAAAACAAAATTGATGAGATACACCACACAGCTCATTAGAGTGTAAAAATATTTTTAAATTCCAAAATCTGCTCAAGATAACAGTAACTGCCCTAAGTTAGTCTCACATATAAATATAGGAATTGAAAATCTAAACAAAAATCTTAGTGGACAGCATACACAGATTTTAAAAGATTTTGATCCTGAACAAAAATTTTTTTTTTTTTAGCACAAAAAATGTAGCACTGGAAAAATTTTTTTAGCACAAATTATCTACTTTATATTAGGGAAAATAGAAAATACAGAAAAGGAAAAAATGCAACCAACTGTATTTATTTTCTCAGAGATACACATTGCTAGTATTTGGTATATATCCTTTCAAATGTATCCTAGTCATATACACATTTTTAAATAATTTAAAATTGCAGTCAAACTCACATAGTACTCTTTGTTAATCTTCTAAGTGAGTAAATCTTAAACTTCTCTATTTCTAAGCTTAGGTAGATTAGTCTCTTATTGTAGAACTGCACTGTCCAATATGGTAGCCAATAGCCATATGTGGCTATTAAATTAAGTAAAATTTTAAAATTTAGCCTAATCAAGTAATTTTATACCAACCATGTAAGCTAGTATAACAAATAATATAATTCATCTTATTAACAAGAAAAAACGTGAGCATTATGTGGTTATCCATCTAAATATCCGAGAGAATTCTTAAAATTGGAAATTTTTACATAATAGGTAAATAAATCAATAGGCATAAAAACCAACATTTATCAATCTCCCAGAGTTCACATATCTTCATGGAGAAGAACAAAAGCTCTTTCATTGAAAGTAGTAGAAAAAGATAAGGATGCTTTCCATCAATGATCTTTTCTAATGTATTGCTAGAATTTCCAGCAGTAACTTTTTGAGTATAAAAAAACATAGAAGAAAAGTATAAACACTGTTATGTACAGATGATGAAATTGAAAATGAGCAAAACTTCAAGAAAATAAACCAGTAGTTTCCAGAGGTAATGAAAATCCAGTAGATTTGCAGGATATTTGGTAAATAAATCCATCATATTCTATTATGTAGATCATATAAAGTTGGAGAGTATAAGGGGGAAAAAAGAATTCCATTTGTGATGACAATAATTTATAATGATTATTATTAAAGATATAAATAAATGAAGACATACTATAATTCTGATTGGAAAGCAGCTTATAGTAAGTATAGTGTATGAACAATACTCCAAAAAGAATTTATAAAATTTTATTTAATAAGAACTCAAGTGCTTATGTCTATAAAACAAATGAACAAGACCAATATGAAGGAAACTACAAAATGTTATTGAAGGACATAAACAGAGTTCTGAAATAATAAATGTGCATCATTCCTGAACCCAGAATTATAATTTTAATTGCCCACATAAATTTATAAATCCAGTCTAATTCCAATCAAAAATTCTAATAGGATTTTTTCCCCTGAACTTAACAGAGCTGGTTCATTTGAAAGTGAAAACAAATATTATATTAAGAGTAGTTTTAAAAACAAACAGGAAAGCAAGCCTATAGAAATGGACAATACATTTTGGCAAAGGAGAATATGTTAGGCCTGCCATAACATACACCAGAAATGTGTAAGTCTGTACTAGTATTAAAGTGGTGGCTTTTGTACAGATCGAGACAAAAAGAGCAATGGAGTCAAATAAAGTGTAGAAATAGACTCGTGTGTATTTGACAACTTATTGCCTGATGTAGGAGGGACTTAAATTCAATTGAGAAAGGACAGACCGTTTAATAAATGGTTATCCATTTGAAAAAAGAAAAAATCCCCTTTTTCAGATCTTTTGCATACAGTTACTTGCAGACAAGGGAAACAAAAGCAAAAAAAATAAATAAATGGGACTGCACCAGACTAAAATACTTTGCACAATAAAGGAAACTATCAATGAAATGAAAAGATCACCTACTATATGGGAAAAGATATTCATAAATGATATATATGATGAGGTTAATATCCAAAGCCTATAAAAAAACTCATAAAACTCAACTTGAAAAGTAAATAATAAGCAACTCACTTAAAATATCTTTTAAAAATGTCAAAAACAGGCACATGTAAAGATGCAAATCAAAATAGAGAAATACAAATCAAACCTCAATGAGGTATCACCTCACACCAGTCAGAATGGCCGTGTTTAAAAAGCCTATAAATAATAAATGCTGGACAGGATGTGCAGAAAAAGAAGCCCTCCTACACTATTGGTGGGAATGTGAAATGGTGTAGCCACTGTGGAGAACAGTATGGAAATTCCATGAAAAACTAAAAATATATCTACCATATGATTTTGCAATCCCACTCTTAGGCATATAGATGGAGAAACTCTAATTTGAAAAGATGCACCCCAGTGTTCCTAGCACTATTTACAATAACCAAGACATGGAAGCAACCTTAGCATCCCTCAACAGGTGAATGGATAAAGAAGATATGGTACATATATAAATAATGGAATATTAATCAGCCATAAAAAGTAAATAATGCCAATTGCAGCAACATGGATGGACCTAGAGATTCTCTTACTAAGGGAAATTAAGGCAGATAAAGAAATATGTGGTGTCACTTTTATGTGGAACCAAAAAAATGCAAATGAACTTAATTTTAAAACAGAAAGAGTCTCACAGACATAGAAAACAGACTTACACTTACCAAAAGGGAAAGGGGTAGAGAGAAAAATTAGGAATTTGGGATTAATAGATATACTACTTTATATAAAATAGATTAACAACAGGGTCTACTGTATAGCACAGGGAACTATATTCAGTATCTTCTAAAAACCTGTAATGGAAAAGAATCTGAAAAAGTTACTTATATATGTATAAAGTTATATATATATGTGTGTGTGTGTATATATAAAACTGAATCATTCTGCTGTACACCAGAAGCTAACACATTATAAATCAAATATACTTCAACAAAAAATGAAAATAAATTGGGCACACTATCTGACTAGACATTTTCCCAAAGAAGATATACAGATGGCACAGGAAAAGATGCTTAATATAACTAATCATCAGAGAGATGCAGATCAAAGCCACAGTGAGATATCACCTCACATCTGTCAGAGTAGGTATTATCAAAAAGACAACAAATAGAAAGTGTTGGCAAGGATGTAGAGAAAAGGGAACCCTCATGCCCATTGATGGGAATGTAAGCTACTTTACTGTGGAAAACAGTATGGGGATTCCTCAAAAAATTAAAAACAGAACTATGTATGATCCAGAAATACCACTCCTGGGACTTATTCTAAGGAAACAAAAACACTGCTTTGAAAAGACACATGCACCCCTATATTCACTGCACCATTGTTTTGCAAAAGCCAAGATATGGAAGCAACTCAAGTGCCCATCATTAACTGAATGGAAGAAGAAGATATGATATACATATGTAATGTTCATTACTCAACCAGAAAAAAGAATGAAATCTGGCCATTTGTGACCACATGGATAGACCTAGAGGGTATCATGCTGAGGGAAATAGCCATACAGAGAAAGACAAATACAGTATTGTTTTACTTATATGTGGAATCTGAAAAACAAAATAAATGATCAAACACAAAACAGAAGCAGCATCATAGACAGAGAACAAAGAGGTGGTTGTCAGAGGGAAGAAGGGTCAGGGGAGGAGAGAAACAGGCGAGGGAGATTAAGAGGTACAAACTTCCAGTTGCAAAATAAATAAGTCATAGCTATGAAATGGACAGTGTGGGGACTATATGTAGTATCTTTGCATTGTGATAGGTTTTAACTAGACTTACTGTGATGATCAGTTTGAAATGTATAGAAATATCTAATCACTATGTTGTATAACAGGAACTAGCATAGTTATGTAGGTCAATTTTACTTCAAAAACGAGCACATAGAAAAGGAGATCAGATTTGTGGTTACCAGAGGTGGGAGGTGGGGGGAAGGGATAGTTAGAGGAAGGTAGTCAAAAGATACAAGCTTCTAGTTACAAGATAAATAACTACTAGGGTTGTTAATGTAAACACGATAAATATAATGAATACTGCTGCGTGTTATATATCAGGGGTCCCCAAACCCTGGGCTACACACTGGTACTGTTAGGAGCCAGGCTGCACAGCAGGAGGTGAGCAAGTGAAGCTTCATCTATGCTTACAGTCACTCTGTGTCACTCATGTTACGGCCTGTGCTCCGCCACGTGTCAGATCAGTGGTGGCCTTAGATTCTCGGAGGAGTGCAAACCCTACCGTGAACTGAACATGCACACGATCTAGGTTGCGCACTCCTAATGCGAATCTAATGCCTGATGATATGAGGTGGAGCTGAGGCAGTGATGCTGGCCCTGGGGAGCAGCTGTAAATACAGTTTTCACTAGCCCAATAAATGTAATGTACTTGAGTCACCTAAAACCATCTCCTCCAAAACCCCTGGGTCCATGCATGGAAAAATTATCTTCCCCGAAACTGGTCCCTGGTGCCAAAAAGATTTGGACTGCTGTTACACATGAAAGTTGTTAAGAGAGTCAATCCTAAGAACTCTCTTCTAAACTTGCTGTGATACTCGTTTCATGATGTACATAAGTCAGATCAGTGCTCTATGCAAACTTAGTGCTGTATGTCAATTATATCTCAGTAAAACTGAAAGAGAAAAATTAATCCCATACAGAGTAAAAACCAAATGTAATCACCAAAACTATTAAAAACTTGTAAGAAGAAGGAAGAAATTTATAACCTTGGGGTATAAAAAGCCTTGCTAAATAAGAAACAAAAAAAAGCATGAGAAGCAAGTTCATAAATATAACTACATGAAAAGGCAAAACATCTATAAAACCAAAAATAATGCCAGATATCAAATTAACATAAGCACATAGACTATTTCCAGAATGATAGAAACAGGAAACAGTTTCCACAAAAGCTGGGAAATGGGGGAGGGATTAAGGATAGAAGAGAGAGTTTTCATTATATAAATGCCTTTTAGTAAACTGTCTTTTGGTGCTTCCCTGTTGGCTCAGTGGTTAAGAATCTGCCCACCTATGCAAGAGACATGGGTTTGATCCTGGGGATGGAAAGATCCTCTGGAGAAGGAAATGTCAACCCACCCCAGTATTCTTGCCTGGAAAATCCCATGGACAGAGGAGCCTGGTGGGCTATAGTCCATGGAGTTGCAAAGCAGCTGGATGTGACTTAACGACTAAGCAACAACAACCCAAAAAATTATTTTTTAGTTTTCCCATACTTTTAAAGTGAAACAAAAGCAGACACATATTCCTTATTTTTATAGCCCAGTGATCTGATGGTTAAGACTTTGTGTTTCCAGTGAAGCGGGGCGTGGGTCCCATCTCTGGTTGGGGAAATTCTGCAAGCTCTGTGAGGCAGCCAAAAAACAGTTAGATTGTCTATTTTTGTAACAAAAAAGACAACATACTGGAAGAAAATATTTACCCCAAGTAGAAGAGGAAAGTAATAAATATCCAGAATATATCAAGAACTCCAACAATGACAAAAAACCTAAGGAAAAATGAGCAAAGGAGAGTAACACAAAATTATCTTTAAGAGGTGGCTAAACATACATAAGTGGAGAAGGCAATGGCACCCCACTCCAGTACTCCTGCCTGGAAAATCCCATGGACGGAGGAGCCTGGTAGGCTGCAGTCCGTGGGGTCGCTAGGAGTCGGACACGACTGAGCGACTTCACTTTCACTTTTCACTTTCATGCATTGGAGAAGGAAATGGCAACCCACTCCAGTGTTCTTGCCTGGAGAATCCCAGGGACGGGGAGCCTGGTGGGCTGCCGTCTCTGGGGTCGCACAGAGTTGGACAGGACTGAAGCGACTTAGCAGCAGCAGCAAACATACATAAGAATGTTAAATTTCTCTAGTTCTCTGTGTTATTCACATTTAAAGTAACTTGAAAACACATTTTCATTTTTCACCGACCTTGCTTCCAGAGATTGTAAAGTGGGATAATATTCAGCATTGCTAAGAGTGGTGGTATATATGTAACCCTATGAAATGTGGTTGTAAACTGGTCTGGTCATTTTGGAAGACAATTTCTCAGGAGCTATTAAAATTTTAAATGTCCACCCTTGTACCCCAGCAGTTAATTTTCTCTTGAGCTACCTTAGAGAAAAATCACACATGGCACTAATCACATCTCTGCCTGTTTTAGTTGTAACTAATTAAAGAAGGAAATTCTGTCCATTTTCAGTTCTGTTGTTGCTGCTGCTATGTCACTTCAGTCGTGTCCGACTCTGTGCGACCCCATAGACGGCAGCTCACCAGGCTCTGCCATCCCTGGGATTCTCCAGGCAAGAACACTGGAGTGGGTTGCCATTTCCTTTTCCAATGCATGAAAGTGGAAAGTGAAGTTGCTCAGTGGTGTCCAACTCTTCGCCACTTTTAACACCCTGAGTTCAGAATGATAAAGTTGCAGTTCCCATAAGCTGACTTAGAAACTAGATTTGGAACAGCAAAATTTTAACAATGACTGTTAACAAGAGTAATCACATTCCATTTCTAATTATCATTTTACATGAAAATGCATCATAGTGGAGTGTTGCTTTGTAAAAGTACATTTTAAACATTTTTTTTTCTTTTTCTCTTTTTAGAATTTAAACCAGAATCCAAGAACTCTTTTGCCAAAATTTTATGGACTGTATTGCATGCAATCAGGGGGCATTAACATCAGGATTGTGGTGATGAACAACGTTTTACCACGCTCCATGAGAATGCACTTTACGTATGACTTGAAAGGCTCAACCTATAAGCGAAGAGCATCCCGAAAAGAGAGAGAGAAATCTAGCCCCACGTTTAAGGACTTAGATTTCCTGCAGGACATGCATGAAGGATTGTATTTTGATACAGAAACATACAATGCACTCATGAAGACACTTCAGCGAGACTGCCGGGTAAGGAAATGTCATTGTTGTGAATGCCTTTGCAAAGCTATCTGTGGTAATGTACTTTTTTAAGGAAGGTCCAAAGGCCAACACATGGAATGCCTTCATTCCCAATCCTTGTGCTGATCCATGCTTCCTTGTCGTTGAAGGAACTGGTGGATGACGATGCAGTTGTCTGGAGTCTATTAATTTTACTAATAAGAGAAGTCAGCCTTCCTTGATCAAATGACACAAAGATTTTTGTTTCTTTTCATCCTCTGTGGGAAAGATAGTTAAAGTGAAAGGAAAAGAAATTTGGGTTTAACACAGTGATTATTGAGAAAAGCCACATGGACGAAGTAAGATTCCAACAGGGGAGAGAGACTTAGAGAAAATGCACTTAATGCAATTGATAAATGGATCTCTAGAAATCTGTTGTAGATGCCAAACCATGGGATGGATTCATTTACTGAAACTGCTTTATATGATCTGTGTAAGAAATGATCAGGAGTGAGATTTGACAGAGCAAAGGCCTTTCCATGCAAAGTAGCCAAATCCTTTATCAAAAGGATGCGAGTTCTCAGCCAGCAATGCGTAAGAAAAAAACTAAAACCAAAGTTGAGGATAAATATTTCTGACATGGTAAATTTACAGAAAGTAGGTAAAAGCCCTTTTGGAGAAATAGATGAGAATGCAATGAGAATGTAACTCTGCTGGGTTCTGAAGGGTGATGATCATTTGATCAAAAGATTGTCAGGGGTGTTATTTCTTGGTCCAGATGAACTTTTGAGAACCACTCAGTTCTCAGCTGAGTTGAGCATGTTGGGAATGGGCCGAAGGAATGATGATAAGGGTTTGGGTCCAGGCCTGGTCAGGGCTTTCTAGAAGAGAGGACAGGATTCATGGGGCCTGATCACTGGGAAATATGCAGTGTGTCTTGGCTTCCTGGGCCTTCTGTGGACCTGGTCAGATGACCCACATTGTTGCTGGGGAGGGAAGATCCCTTCTCTGCCAGGCTTGAGCTCAGCTGAAGGTGAAGGAGGCAGTCTTGACTCCTCGTGTAATGTATAAAGTAGGGGATCCTCCCCGAGAAGCACAGCCCACTGTCGCTGTATTTTGTCTTTCTCTGTGTTAGAACATTTATGAAAACGCAGAAAGATGCATTCTTGGAGTCGTTTCTTTCGTTGGTAGAGGATTTACCCCACAGTTCCTGTTCTTTAGCTGCCATTCATTGAATGCTTCAAGATTGCCAAGCTAGCCTAAGATTTTCCATTTTTAAAAAATATTGAAGTATAATTGATTTACCATTACAGTGTTGTGATAGTTTCAAGTATTCAGCAAAATGATACAGTTATACATATGTGTGTGTGTGTATCCTTTTTCAGATTCTTTTCCATTATAGGTTATTACAAGATACTATCTTGTTTGTATATATATATATATATCTTATATATATAAGATATATATACAATATACCTTGTGCTATATAGTGGGTTCATGTTGGTAATCTATTTTATATATAGTACTGTGTATATGTTAATCCCAAACTCCTAATTTATCCCTCTCCTTCCTTTTCCTTTGGTAACCATAACTTTGTTTTCTATGTCTCTGAGTCTATTTGTGTTTTGTAAGTTCACTTGTATCGATATTATTTTTTTATATTCCACATAGAAGTGATACCATATGTTTGTCTTTGTCTGACTTAACTTCACTTAATATCCTAAGTTCATATTTCATTTCATTATCTCAGCCGCCATGTGACATCAGTACCATTCATACTCCCATTTTTCTCTCTCTTTTTTTTTTTTTCAAAGTTATCAGTACATTTTAATGGCTACAAAGAATGCTAGAATTAACATCAGGTTTTGGTATGAACATACATTTTCAAAGGAAATGAGACACTTATAGAAATGGTAAAGGCTTAACCATCCTGGGATGAGATATGAAGAAACAAGGTAATTTATTGGTTTGGATTAGATTTTGGTTGCAAGAGAATAGTTCTGTAAATTAAACACAAATTATTATTATTAGTTTTTTTTTCTCATGGCAGATCCTGGAGATGTTGGTCCAAGGGCTGGTGTGCTCTGTGGAACCAAGCATCTTCTTTCTTACTAATCAGACATTCAGGCCTCTTTTGTTAAGTGACCATAGATGCCCCAAATTTGCTTCAACTCCAACCTTCATGTTGTCCTTCTAGCATTTGTTGTCCACTCCCAGCTCAGAGCAGAAAGGCCCTCTCAGCCTGGTCCTTCCCTCTCACGTTCCACTGTTCCTGGGCAGGCTGTCTTATGTGTCCTCTTCACTCTAGGTGGGCCTGGGGTGTTTCAGAGGAAGTCCCCCAACAGGTCCTTGTTCTCATCTAATCCCAGCACTGCCCACGTGAGAGTCACTAAGCTACTCTGTGATGACTGCACAGAGAGGATACTTGTTCACTCCTCTTTTTTTTTTTTTTTAATTTGGAAGATAATACTCCTATTTTAATTGGTGAATAATTAAGTTCTTAAAAAGATTAAGAAACCTGTCCAGCATCACCTAGCCAGTTAGTGGCAGAACCCACCCTGTTTAGGGACAAAGCATGTGTTCTTAACAACTGAAATTTACAGACTCAAATGTAAGGATTTTTTTTTAAACTATCTTTTCAGAAATCATGGGAAGAACAGTGAGAACCAAGCAAAAAAAAATATCCAGCTGAGCTGTTCAGATATCTGGGTGCATATGAGTGACTCATATTTTTCTTTAAAAAAGAATAAAACATACATACATTTTAGTAGAAACCTTTTTCTATGCTTTTCAACTCTGACAGGATGTGGGTGAAAAGTGACTCTCAGTTCCCCAGAGTTTAGTACAGTTTTAGATTTGCTCTCTGTGTGTGCATGTGTGTGTGTGTGCGTGCGTGTGTGTGCGTATATTTCTTGCCTCTTTAATATGGAAAGCCTTTTTCCTGCTGTCGTCTAAGGCTCCTATGCCAGAAAAAAAAAAAAAGGAAAGGTCAAATGTAAAAAGCCATTGCACAGGATTTGTCTGTTTATTAGCATTTCCTGAGCCCAGCCCTGATAGAACGAGGTCAAACACAACTCTTCAGCAATGAGTCCCTGGAGATTTGCCTTTTTATTTTTTGAGGATTTGTTGTGCTGAGGAACATAAAGGTCAAAGTAGAGGCATCATAAGCCTAACTTTCTCTCTTTCATTGCATTTGAACCTGTAAAAGACACAGATAATGAAACTTCGTTAAATTGCACATTTATCTTCAAAAAGGCTCTTCTTGGGGTGGTGTTCAGGCATGTGAGAGGCATGCTATGGAGGAACCTGAGTCCCTTCTGTGATCTGCCTTGGTGAAGACCAAGGCCTCTGTGATCTGGAGTCAGCAGCTGATTCTCAGATCAGAGCTGCCTGGAGGAGGGCACGTTTCTAGAATGGTAGGTCTTAATATTTAAAGGTCAGGGACCTCTGCAAAACTGACGAAAGCTGTGAACTGTTTCCCCAGAAAAATGCCCATCCACACACCAGTTCATGAGTCCCTTGGAGCCCATCATCCCCCACCCCTACCCTACCCCACCCCAGGCAGAGGACTCCCATCCTAGAGCTGGGCAGACCCATCTCGCTCTTTCTTCAGGTCATCCCCTGAAGGGCTAGAATAGGTTGTGTGGTTGGCATTGTCTGCAGTGTCTCTGACCCTGACATTTCCCTCACTTCGTAGAAAACTGACTTTAGTGCCAGACAAGGTGCTATGGAGATCCAGGGAGGATGTGAGATCACCCTGGGGCTGGTTCCAGCCCCAAAGGATGGAGAATCTCTGCTATTAACATTCCTCTGAGTGAGGCATTACTGCTAGGGCTCTAGAAATGAGGTGGGGACTGCACTACCGTGTCAGCAGCCCAGCCAAAGAAAGGTGAGCTAGATCCCTATTCAGATACATCCCTCCATGCACTTATCAGACACATGTATTGTGGGCCTACTGTGTGCCAACATGGGGTAAATGACCTCTATTTTTAATCCATTGCCATTCTGTGTATTAGTGCTATGATGATGTTCTAAGGCATTTATAGGGATCAGAGTAGGTAACATCATCGTTTGGTTTTGAAGAAGAGGAGTTCTCCAGGTAGGCAAAGAAGTAGAAGCATATTTCTAGGCAAAGAGAGTAATATGAGTTAAGCATGAAATGGCATAGCATGTTCCTAGAACTAGAATTGTTTGGTGTTGTGACAGTTAATAATAAAGGAACATGTGAGGTAGGAGAGAAAAGCAGTCAGGAGCCAAATAATGTCAAAAGCCCCTTTCTGGGGATGCCAGGTCCTCTTAAGGGCTTAGAAGTAGTAAAGCCAGGAATCCCAGACCTTTGGACCCCAGCTTCTCTGCCGTTCCCAGATAGAAAAGATAAGCCTCCTAACTTCTTCCTGCCGTCACTCCTACTTCCTGCCCCCACCTCTTTCATATTTCAGCTTGACATCTCAGAACCCAGGGCTCCATTTGCCTGCATGACTGCTGGCTGGACGATACCCGCCTGACTCATTGACCCAGCTTGACCCACATGCATCGTGCCCTATTCCCCACAGACTACTTACTTCCCTGACTCCCCATCAGAGCTGCTTCCGGACTCTGCATCCAAAACGGCCTGAACTACCTTAACCCAGACTGAGTGCTCTCGACAAGGGCCATCTTCCCCTGCACCCCCTGAGCACCCCTGAGTCCTTTTCCTCAGCTTTCCCAGCCCAGCCTCAGGCCCTTGCCTATAAACCTGCCCCCACCCCACTTCTGGTCCATCCCTATCAACTCCTCCACGTGGCACTCTGGCTGCTTGGCAGTCCTCTAGAAAACAGAATGCACTTTATCCTTCAACCTTGCTGAACCCACTTCCCCACAGAATTCAGAAAAAGGACTCTTCCCAGAAGCAGGAATCCAGATCTTGGTTCTCCTTGACTCCCACACCGCTGTTCCCTATAGGCTATGTCTAGGGGAAATGAACGTGGATGTAATGGGGTTCCCTTTCTGGAAGCATTACCTCTTCCTTAGCCTCACCCTCTGCCTGCTATGACAGCCATCTACACCCATAAGAGAACTTGGCCTGGGGTAAGAGTCATGCCAGTAGAAAGTACCACCAGGACAGTACAGGTCACTTGTCATCAAAAGCAGAATGTAGGATTTATTCAAACCATCCCCTGTGGTCCCCGTGTGACGGACAAGCTGAGAGGCGCATCCTGTGTGAACACTGCTCTTTCCAGGTGCTCCGTTGTCTTCCCATAGCCTGATCTTCTGCCTGTCTTCTCTGGCCCGGGGAATGTGATCAGCATGAAGCCAGTTGCCCACTTCAGTTCCCTGCAGCTGCCCTTCCCATCCTCCTTTCTTGTCCTCTTTCTCCACACTCAGTAAATCACCACATCCTGTCCAATCTGCCTCCTAAATAACTCTTGGCTGCCTGCTCCCTCCAGATGCACAGCCTCTGCCCTTGCAGAGACCCTTCCTTGCCTGGTGTTTTCACTAGCGTTGTCTTTCAGTATATTTCCAGTGCTGCCCCCAAAGTCATCCTAAGTTCAGAAGACCACCAGCTCTTGAAGCCATACATACTTCATAGCTTGAAACTTTCAGACCCTTCCTGATTTGATCCCTTCTGCTTCCCCAGATGCTCCTTCAGTGTCCTTCTTCAGCCTTGTCTCTCCCCTTTCTCCAGAGCATCCTTACTCCCCAGCCATTCTGATCGGCTGGACACTTTCTCTAAAGGTTTTGGTCTTTTCAGGCATGTCTCACCTCTCTCCTTCACCTGGCCCCTGCCTACTCATCTCAGGACTACCTTCCCCGAAGACCACCATGCAGTGGGTCCCCCAAGCCTCCAGGATTAACCTCTTTTTTGGAATTAAAACGTGTAGTTCCTTGAGCCTGAGGATGAAACCTGACCTCATTGCCTGGTGCTTAGTCAGTACTTAGTAACAGTTCATTGAAATACATATTTGAACAAAGGAATAAATTATCTGATGATAGAGGAAGACAGGTTTAGGCACACCTCCAAAAAAAATCTATCTTTGGTGACTTTTACATATCTAGCTGTTTTTAAAGTTCTGTCTCTTTTGGAAGAGGCATCCAGTTTCACTGCCATGCCTGCCAGATACAGCCCTGAGAATTATATATATTTATATATATATATAAGAATTTATATATTTATATATATATATAAAGAATTTATATATAATAAAACAGATGAGTTCCCTTTTGAATCACTTGGGTTTTTTTAAAAAAGCTGAACTGATTGTCCCCATGTTCAAAGTCATTTGTGCAACAAAAGTATTTTTATCTTTCAATTATTTTCCCATAGAAACAGTATTATAGTCATTTGAATTTATTTGATGCTGATTCTTGTTTCCTTTAGGTACATGTCCTGTCTCCTTAGCCAGACTAAATGTCTCAAAGCCTAAAGCTCATTGCTTATACCTCTCTACAACTGTGTACCTGGCTTATTGTGTACATTCAATACATATGATGAAATTTAAAATGACTTGAAATTTATGTATTAATTTGGAAAGAACAATTAGGAACTATTTGGTATTCATTTTTTAAATTTACTATAATTCTTCTCTGACATAACTTACATGTGAAAAATCTAAAAAGTCTCAATCATTTAATTAGTTTGATACATTACTACATCCTATGGTATTTATTGATAACTCTGGGGATGTGACATTGATACAAAGTATATTAGTGAGAATTCATGTTTGCAATTCAAATAGTTTATTCCTTCATGTGGGAGTCATATCAGACAGTCTTGATAATTAATAACCTAAATGACTTATTTTGCATTTATTATTTTTTTGTTTAGCAGCAAACTTATTAATTTTTATTTAGTGTGGAACCAATTTTCTTTTTTTATACAAACATCTGTCACCATAAATATTAATATTAATGAAATATTCATGAAACTAGTCTTAATACTGAGACTTTTTATTTTGCAAACTGGGATTTCTTTCTGTGTATGGCAAGTTCTAAATTTGTAGATTAGATTCTTCTCAGCTCTGGACATGTTTGTATGGGTTACAATGTAGGTTATTTTCTATAATACTTAATTCAGCATAATGTTAGTGCTCACCACATAGCTATAATTTTGTTTAGCAATTATGTTTTTTGCATTTAGTTTAGACAGATTCTTTTCTTTTATATATATATATTGGTTGCCTTCCAGTTATCTTTAAGGAGGAAAAAATGCCTCTGACCTAATAGAAAAAAGATGTATATCTTTTACTGATGACAACACTTAACATTTAGGCTATTTTCTTTATCAGTAAGGAATTGAATTTTGTTTTTAGACCTCAGCTAAAACATGGGAAGAGATATCATTGACTCCATATCTCTGTTCCAGAGATGAAAGGTTACTTCCCTGAAAAGATATAGATGAATGCACTGTTTGGCAAATTAGGTCTTAAAAACACTATAATCTCATGATATATTTATTTGCTCCATTGTTTTAAATTATGAGTCTTGCTATCTTTTATTAGCTATATTGATAACATTGTAATACCTACATAAAAAAAAGATAAAGTTGTTGAAAAAATAAGTAAATAAAACCAAATTATGGACTCAGAGATTGTTTCAGCTAGAAAAAAAAAATCATTAAGTTTCTGAGAAACAGTGAAGCAATGCCTTCTGTGCTCTGGTCTAAGAGAAAATGATCTTGGACATAGAACTCTGTACTATCCAGGCCAGATTTCCCTGTGAAACTGCAAAAAAGACATTGTGATATATGCAAGGACTTTTTTTCCCCATTTTATTTTATTTTTTAATTAATTAATTTATTTTACTTTACAATATTGTATTGGTTTTGCAATACATTGACTTGAATCCACCATGGGTGTACATGTGTTCCCCATCCTGAACCCCCCTCCCACCTCCCTCTCCATCCCATCCCTCTGGGTCATCCCAGTGCACCAGCCCCGAGCACCCTGTATCATGCATCGAACCTGGACTGGCAATTCGTTTCACATATGATAATTTACATGTTTCAATGCCATTCTCCCATATCATCCCACCCTTGCCCTCTCTGGCAGAGTCCAAAAGACTATTCAATACATCTATGTTTCTTTTGCTGTCTCGCATACATTGGAGAAGGAAATGGCAACCCACTCCAGTGTTCTTGCCTGGAGAATCCCAGGGACGGGGAGCCTGGTGGGCTGCCATCTATGGGGTCGCACAGAGTCGGACACGACTGAAGTGACTTAGCATCATACAGGGTTATTGTTACCATCTTTCTAAATTCCATATGTATGCGTTAGTATACTGTATTGGTGTTTTTCTTTCTGGCTTACTTCACTCTGTATAATAGACTCCAGTTTTATCCACCTCATTAGAACTGATTCAAATGTATTCTTTTTAATGGCTGAGTAATACTCCATTGTGTATATGTACCACAGCTTTCTTATCCATTCATCTGCCGATGGACATCTAGGTTGCTTCCATGTCCTGGCAATTATAAACAGTGCTGTGATGAACATTGGGGTACACGTGTCTCTTTCAATTCTGGTTTCCTCGGTTTGTATGTCCAGCAGTGGGATTGCTGGGTCATATGGCAGTTCTATTTCCAGGTTTTTAAGGAATCTCCACACTGTTCTCCATCGTGGCTGTACTAGTTTGCATTCCCACCAACAGTGTAAGAGGGTTCCCTTTTCTCCACACCCTCTCTGGCATTTATTGGTTGTAGACTTTTGGATAGCAGCTATTCTGACTGACGTGAAATGGTACCTCATTGTGGTTTTGATTTGCATTTCTCTGATAATGAGTGATGTTGAGTGTCTTTTCATGTGTTTGTTAGCCATCTGTATGTCTTCTTTGGAGAAATGTCTGTTTAGTTCTTTGGCCCACTTTTTGACTGGGTCTTTTATTTTTCTGAAATTGAGCTGCAGGAGTTGCTTGTATATCTTTGAGATTAATTCTTTGTCCGTTGCTTCGTTTGCTATTATTTTCTCCCATTCTGAAGGCTGTCTTTTCACCTTGCTTATAATTTCCTTTGTTGTGAAGAAGCTTTTCATTTTAATTAGGTCCCATTTGTTTATTTTTGCTTTTATTTCCAATATTCTGGGAGGTGGGTCATAGAGGATCCTGCTGTGATGTATGTCGGAGAGTGTTTTGCCTATGTTTTCCTCTAGGAGTTTAATAGTTTCTGGTCTTACATTTAGATCTTGAATCCATTTTGAGTTTATTTTTGTGTATGGTGTTAGAAAGTGTTCTAGTTTCATTCTTTTACAAGTGGTTGACCAGTTTTCCCAGCACCATTTGTTAAAGAGATTGTCTTTTCTCCATTGTGTATTCTTGCCTCCTTTGTCAAAGATAAGGTATCCATAGGTGCGTGGATTTATCTCTGGGCTTTCTATTTTGTTCCATTGATCTATATTACTGTCTTTGTGCCAGTACCATACTGTCTTGATGACTGTGGCCTTGTAGCAGAGACTGAAGTCAGGCAGGTTGGTTCCTCCAGTTCCATTCTTCTTTCTCAATATTGCTTTGGCTATTCGAGGTCTTTTGTATTTCCATACAAATGGTAAAATTATTTGTTTTAGTTCTCCAAAAAATATTCTTGGTAGCCTGATAGGGGTTGCATTGAATCTGTAGATTGCTTTGGGTAGTATACTAATCTTCACTATATTGATTCTTCCAATCCATGAACATGATATATTTCTCCATCTATTTGTGTCCTCTTTGATTTCTTTCACCAGTGTTTTATAGTTTTATATATTCAGGTCTTTTGTTTCTTTAGGTAGATATATTCCTAAGTATTTTATTCTTTTCATTGCAGTGGTGAATGGAACTGTTTCCTTAATTTCTCTTTCTGTTTTCTCATTGTTACTGTATAGGAATGCAAGGGATTTCTGTGTGTTAATTTTATATCCTGAAACTTTACTATATTAATTGATTAGCTCTAGTAATTTTCTGGTGGAGTCTTTAGGGTTTTCTATGTAGAGGATCATGTCATCTGCAAACAGTGAGAGTTTTATTTCTTCTTTTCCAATTTGGATTCCTTTTATTTCTTTTTCTGCTCTGATTGCTGTGGCCAAAACTTCCAAAACTATGTTGAATAGTATTGGTGAGAGTGGGCACCCTTGTCTTATTCCTGACTTTAGGGGAAATGCTTTCAATTTTTCACCATTGAGGATAATGTTTGCTGTGGGTTTGTCATATACAGCTTTTATTATGTTGAGGTATGTTCCTTCTGTTCCTGCTTTCTGGAGGGTTTTTATCATAAACAGATGTTGAATTTTGTCAAAGGCTTTCTCTGCATCTATTGAGATAATCATATAGCTTTTATTTTTTAATTTGTTAATGTGGTGTTTTACATTGATTGATTTGCGAATATTGAAGAATCCTTGCATCCCTGGGATAAAGCCCACTTGGTCATGATGTATGATCTTTTTAATATATTGTTGGATTCTGTTTATGCAAGGACTTTTAAAAGCTTCCTACCTATAAATCTTTTATTAAAAGAAAATTTTTTTTAATAATTGTAGATTTGCATGCGGTTGGAAGAAAAAGTACAGAAAGATCTCATATGAGATCTTTATATGATCTTTAAGTATATACACTTTACCTAGCTTTCCCAATGGTAACATCTCATAGCACTTTTGTACAATATTGCAACTAGGAAATAGACATGGGTACAATGCAGGGATCTTTTTCAGATTTCACCAGTTTTATGTGCACTCATTTGTATGTGTGCATGGGTATGTATGTATATAGTTTATGCAGTGTGATGCATATATGTATTTCTGAAACCAACATGGTCAAGTATCTTGACAGGCAACAAGTGACAATTCTTGACACAAATCCTTCCTGCCCCTGTTTTATATGTAGCCACACACAGCTTCCTCATCCTGCCCCTCCCCAGTCTCTTGCAGCCATCAGTGTTTTCCGTCCCTTCAGTTTCATCATTTCAAGACTCATACAGGTGTAACCTCTGAGGAACGTTTTTTTACTCAGCATGATACCCTTGTGATCCATTCAAGTTATTTTGTATATTGGTGGTTTGCCCTTTTTTTATTGCTGAGTTTCATGGTATGGATATACCACTTGCTGAATAACATGTAGCTTTCTTTAGGTTTTGACTGTTACAAATAAAGCTGCTATGAATATTTGCATGAAGGTTTCTGCATAAGCACACGCTTTCATTTCTCTGCCGTAAATGCCCAAGTGCAGCTTCTTTGTTGTATGGTAAGCATGTGTTTGCTTGGGAAGAAATTGCTAAACTTTTTCAGAGCAGCTGTACAATTTTGCATTCCCACCAGCAGTGTATGAGTGATCTAGTTTCTTTTCATCCCCACCAACATTTGCTGTTATCACTATATTTTATTTTAGCCATTCTTATAGGTGTTTATTTAAGTCTGTTGTTAAAAAATTACTTAAGTATATACTTCAGCAAAGCAAAAGATAAATCCAATAAAGAAGTATTTTGGGGATATAGGAAAGAGGGGTAAAAATGAAACAGAACTTACCATTAAGTCTAAAAGCTAATCATACATCTCCGGGCCTTAATGTAATTGCTAGGGATTTCTGAGGAGAGGCCCAAGGTATAGGACTTTAGCACTAATAATATGCTGTGACTTTAATGCTCATAGCACTTGATCTAACTCTGTTCTATAGCCTTTGGTATTTCTACATTATATTGTGATTACGTGGGTACATGGTTTGTTTGCCTACTAAAATCTGCTCTCTAGGAGAATAGGAATTGTGTGATTTCACTTTCCTACCCTTCAAAGCACTTAGCAGAATAGCAGTTGTCTTAGTGTTAGTCCTTTTTTTTTTTTTTTTTTTACCGCTTTTTATAGTTTATTTCTTTGCTAGCCTATTCAGTAGGATAACTTTTTTTGTAGTTAAAAAAATTATTATCACTTATTTGGCTGCGTCAGGGCTCAGTTGCGGCATTTGGGATCTCTGTTGTGGCACACAGGCTTAGTTGCTCCGTGGCATGTGGGACTTTAGTTCCCCGACCAGGGATTGAACATCCCCTATGTTGGAAGGTGGATTCTTTTTTATTTTTTTTTGTGTTAGTCTTTTGATGTCCATGGGTCACAAAGAGTCAGACACGATTGAGTGACTAAGCACAGCACAAGAGGAAACAACATTTTTGAAATGATAACTCTTGCCTAATTGATAAATATAATAAGAGCAAGCTTTGATAATAGTGTACCAATGGTCTGATATGAAATAGACCTAGAGTTAATCATCATATCAGTGTTGTGGATTGGAAAATAATTGAAGTCCATTTATATTGCTCATGTGTCTAGTGTCTGTTGTTGTTTAGTCACTAAGTCGTGTCTGACTCTTTCACGACTCCATGGTCTGTGGTCCTCCAGGCTCCACTGTCCTTGGGATTTCTAAGGTGAGAATACTAGAATGGATGGCCTTTCCAGGTGACTCAAATGGTAAAGAATATGCATGTCTCTCCCTGTAAGGCCAGAGACCAGGTTTGATCCCTGAGTCAGGAAGATCTGCTGGTGAAGGAAATGGCAACCCACTCCAGTATTCTTGCCTGGGGAATCCCTTGGACAGAGGAGCCTGGTAAGCTATAGCCCACAGGGTCACAAAGAGTCGGATATGACTGAGCGATGAACACACTTTTTGTCCAGCTGTGGCACTGGCTGCATTTCAGCTTTCATGCAGGTGTGTGATAGAAAGGGGCTCCAATTGCAGTAACACACGGGGCAAGATGGTCAATACTAGAGAATTTCAGGGTAGCTTCAAAAATCAAAATACTCATCTATGTTGCTGTTCATACCTGACTTTCTACTCAGCAGACAAGTAATTCTCAGTATTTCAAAACCAGCTATTCCAGTTTTGGGTAGAGGGAGAGTTCTGTCTTAGAAATAACCTGTAGGTAGATACCAAAGTAGCTTAATACCCAGTGCATGATTTTGTGGACAATAAGGACACACTTCCAAGGCCCAGTTCATCTCTAGATTGTTTCCATTAACATTTATTATGGACTTGCTCTGAGCCAGGCGGTGCTTGACATCACAGATAGATTGTCTTATTAATCCTCACAACAGCCCTTCAGAGTGAGTGCCATGATTCTGTTTTGACAGATGAAGTGGGGACTCTGGAGAGGTTCAGCTTCCCCAAGCCTGCAGAGCTTAGATTGCTGGAGCCAGGACTCTTTGGTTCCAAAATCCAGGTTCTTTCATCTGTACATTCTCTGTAGTAGGAGTAATGGAGGAAAGTCTGTGGAAATGAAAGTGTTTAATTGATAACTTGGATGCAGACAGGATGGGTTGGAAGTGCCTGGTAACGGATTTTCTAGCTCTAACACAGAGCTGGTGAGGACTTGATGTAGGAGGTAAGAAAGGACTCCATCAAAACAGAGAACTTGGTTTGGACGGTGCAGTGAATTAATGAAGTGTCTCACAACCTACTTGAAGGAAGGAGGCAAAGAGGAACATAGTGCCAAGTGACTGAGAACCACAAAGTAACATTAGTAATCCAAACATTTAATTTTGAAAGTTTAATGAAAAACATAATCAAGCCCATTGACACTTGCCAACTGTTGCCAACATGTGTGCATGTGAAATCCTATTAACTTAAAAGCAAAACTTCTTTCTGAGAAATGTGATGGTTTACAGTGGAGTCGATTGTTTTTCCAGTCTGGCAGAGAGGGAGATCAGGGACACAAAGTGTGTCGTTGAATCCTGTGTAGCAGCTTTTAAGAATCCTCATTAACTCCAGAATTGGAAGGATTATTGAGCCAGTAGGTTTTTTTTTAACCCTCACTTCAAACCAAGTGGAACATTATAAGAATGTCTACAGTAAAGAATAGAAATGGGACACTGAAAATATCTTCCTCAACCCCTTTAAAACTCCTTTACTTTTTCTTCCTAAAAGAAATATGACCTAAGGATTAGAGCTCACCTGTATCCTGAGGTGTGGCAGTGGTGGTGCTGTATCTACCTAACTTGCATTATAAGTAAATTGTCACATGTAAATAAATATAAATAACAGTAATGCCCATTCAAGGTAACTAAAGTCTTTGGGCTTTATGAAATACATATAGTATGTGAGGGTTTCCTGCTTTTGTGAGAAAAGAACCTACCTGTCTTTGATTTTGTTGATGACCCTAGGTCTAGAGGTGAGGTCAGTGGAGGCCCCAAGTGGGAGGACTCACAGAGAATCTGAGGGCACGGAGCAAAGGGAAGGAAATGTCCCCACGACCATATCCTCCTCCACTGGGGAAATCCTGGGAAACCAGAGCACAGAGAGCAGGAAGAGGAAGTGGCCATGGAAGAGTTGGGGCATGATGGTAATATCCCTGGCTTTGAAGATGTGTCTGGAAAGGCTATGAAGTTGGCCAGGGTGGATCTGTTGTGGATGCCTAGGTAAGTCTGTCACACAGATGACCATGTAAGTTAGAGTTGTAAATACTCCAGCCCAGGGAGACAGAGGGGTGGCAAACCCCAGCAACTAACAAAATGGAGTTGACCTTCCATAGTTTAGGAGAAATTTCTGGAATCTGGTAAGAGACTGAGTTCCAGAGACTTCGGAAGTATTTGAGAGTTTTCAGGGCCTGGGAAAATGTTACAAAGTTTAAAAACTGGTTCAGAAATATGCCCTGGGGAAACGCTTTTAAAGAGTGAAATCAGTTTGATTTTTATAGGGCTTTATTTTATTCATTCAGTATTCAGTGTACATTTACTCAAATACTCATATTCTGGAAAAATAGGGCTTCCTTAACTGTCTTGGGAAAGGCAGGGTACTTCTTGGGCCACACTTTGGTTCTAGTTCTTTCCCAAAAGATCAGCACTTACTGGCCTCTGAGAGGCTTTGGCTTGTGTGCACGGCTCTTTGTTCCTGTCCCCATCAGCCAGCACATTTTATATGCCTCCCCTCTCCTGCAAGTGACTGTCCCTTTGATGTCATCAGTGTTCCTCCTTCGAAGACATTTTTTAATTGAGTATTTCAACCCAGCAAGTGTAACGCTTCTCTCCTCATTTTTGTTCCTCAAAATTCTACCCTCTACATTGTGAGGTAGAAAATCTCCACGGGAGAATTTCTTCCTCCCCTCTTAAGAGTGAAATGGCCAAGGACAATCTGTTTTTAATGAATTTATTAAATTTCAACTTTTTATAAAAGATGCATCTGTGCATTTGTGTACACGAACACTTGGGGAAAAAGTATTTTAAAAAGAATGCGTAGTCCACTGGATGTATCAGTTGTCCTTAGGTAGTAGGGCTGCAGGGAGGTTAAAACTTAATCTTTATTTAAAGTGTCCTCATCCACCCTGAAAGTGAGCCTGGCTGCAGTCTGATCTTGTTAACGTCCTCTCTTCATTTCTCCACATGAAGACCTCATTTTTAAACTTCACTTGTGTTCAGTCAACCCCAGCTGTTCCCAAAACAAACCATTCTAGATGCCATCTCATCGTTTGCTACATTTTCACCCGATAATCTGGCTTCAGATGGTACGGACGTTCTCTGTAGGTGGAGACTCACCAGCCTCTGATATTTCTGTTTATGAAAGAGCTATATAACTTTTTCTAGATTATTAGCAATTAGAGAAAATATGTCAACCACTTCATGCTCCAGGAGCAGAGAAAGCAGTGGTTTGGGATTACAAATTTACTTTCTCTGCACTCAGATGCATAGGAAAATTAGACTCTCTTAATTTTTCCATGACTACTCTTTTTTTTTCTTTTTTCATTTTTATTATTTCTTTGGCTGTGCCAGGTCTTAGCTGTGACACCTGGGATCGTCAGTGCTTATTGCTGCATGTGGGATCTTTAGCTGTGGCATGCAAACTCTTAGTTGTGGCATATGGGATCTAGTTCCCTGACCAGGGGTTGAACCCAGTCCCCTTGCATTGGGAGTATAGAGTCTTAACCACTGGAAAACCAGGGACCACTGGACTTTTCATGACTACTCTTGCTCACTAAAATCCACAGTCTTGTACTTGCCAATTATTATTTGTCTCTCCAAATTTAAACATTCGTGTCTGAATTTAAATAATAATCTTACTCAAAATTGAACTCCCTCTCAGGACTGGTGTAGACTAACCTTTTATCAGTTCATTTTGTTAGGTAAACATCATCAAACATGTAGGGTGTGGATCACATCTTGACACAGAGACTAGAATATTGCACCAGAGCATATTGCAGAATATTGCACTTTATATTCTATTTTCACCTCAAACCCTCACCCTCATGCTCTGTGGGACGTAGCACTGAGCTGCCATCTTGTACTTTCCTTAATTTTGACCGTGTACATATATAATTGTTTCTTAATTAAAATGCCTCAAGACCCCGAAGAATTCATTTCTAGTGATGCCTCCCGCAATCTGGGTTTCCTGTCACTTCTTAAAACTTACCCTATGGGTAGATACTTATTGTTCTTCATAAACTGTAAGCTTTTCAGTACAAATGGAGACTTTCCCACACCTGAGATTCTGCCTGTCCTGTGGAACCTTGAATGATCTCAGAGCATGGCTTGGCTTGATTTCTCTGGCTTCAAACCATCACTGGAATCTCAGTTGACAAATCCTTCCTTACCTTTCTGCTAAATTAACTACATGTCATTCAACAAATAGTTTCTAATTCTTGCTCTGCATATGGCTCTGTGCTAAGTCTGTGGGAGAGAGAAAAGTGAATAGGGTATGGCCCTTGCCTCAAACCTTAAGGCCACACAATTGAGGTTTTATTTATTGTGGACAGATTCTCCCATTCTTCTTTGCTCTCTTTGTTTATTAAAGTGAAGAGGAGAGAGAGGAAGACTTTTTTCCTCTTTACTCAGAGACAGTTCACCGCAAGGAGTGGACCGTAGTAGGTGGTGAGAAGGTGTCAGGAATCGCACCTCGTACATTGAAGTGGGCGTGGAAACTTGGGCCGTGAGTGGCCTCTGAGTCTCACTGGACAGCTTATCAGCCCAGTTTCTCAACTGTCCCATCACTTAAGCCACAGTGAAGCAAGTCACTTCTAGTGATGGCAACTAGAAGATAGAATGGGAAGTACTCGACAGTTTTTAAAATAATTGATTTTCTAGTGCTATAAGGTATGCTTCTATTTCTTTAAGCTTTTTAAGTGAGCAAAAAAGACCTTTTTACATGTTTATCAAGCACAGCTTGATATTCTAAGTCACCACATTAGACACAGTGAAAAACCACATTATTGCCATCACTAAATTAGAGATTGAATATTTATTTCAGTCTGCTCTACCAGTCAAAACTGCTTGCCTTGTCACAGCCTGTTTTTTTTCTCTTTATCATATTAGCAAAGAACACTCTGAGCTGTATTGAGGAAATTAAATTAAATTTAAAAGACAGCTTTCGGCTTTAACTGAACTTGCACATGCAAGTAATTCTGGGGCTGTATTCCAAGGAGCCTACTTGGGGAGGAGTGGCATAGCCTTGCATTCATTTTACCCTAAGCCAGTCGTCCAGGAATGTCTACTTGCATAAAATCTTCAGGATACTGTTTTGTCTTACTGAATTAACATAAATGTTTTTGCCAATCATTTTGCTCAAATAATCCCTAGTTACTAAAGACTTCTTTTTTAAAAAGTACCTACAACCTCTTCATCATATCTGTAGAAAATTAATAATTCTTACTAGTCAGTGTTCAAATTTCTAGTTGTATCAGGGGGGAAAAACTGTTTTTTTATAGTTTGGATCAAGGTTTAAATAGGGTCTACTGGTTAACCACTCCCCTTTACCCTGGTCGTTTATTATTTCATTGATACTTGTTGAAGAAATTGGTTTGTATATTCCATTGTCCAGATTCTCCTGGTTATGTTTCTCATAATTTCTTTCAGTATACACCTCTTTCCCCTTTCATTTCCTATAGATTGGTTGTTGGATCTAGATGTTTGACCACTAACTAGATGCTTTAATTCATTCAGTTCAGTTCAGTCGCTCAGTCATGTCTGACTCTTTGCAGCCCCATGAATTGCATCACACCAGGCCTCCCTGTCCATCACCACCTCCTGGAGTCCACTCAAACTCATTAGGTGTTGTAAAATGGTGGTGTTCTTATTTTATCACACATTAGCTAGACTGCTCAAAGGATTTCTAAACAAGAGAGTACCAAGCACATAGCTGTTGTTGTTCAGTTGCTGAGTCATGGCTGACTCTTTGCGACCCCATGGACTGCAGCACACCAGGCATCCTGTCCTTCACTATCTCCCTGAGTTTGCTCAAACTCATGTCCATTGAGTCAGTGATGCCATCCAGCCATCTCATCCTCTGTTGTCCCCTTCTCCTCCTGTCTTCAAAATTTCCAAGCATCAGGGTCTTTTCCAGGGAGTTGGCTCTTTGCATCAAGTGGCCAAAGTATTGGAGCTTCAGCTTCAGCATCAGTCTTTCCAGTGAATATTCAGGGTTAATATCCTTTGACTGGTTGGATCTCCTTGCAGTCCAAGGGACTCTCAAGAGTCTTCTCCAACACCACAGTTCAAAAGCATCAATTCTTCAGTGCTCAGCCTTCCTTATAGTCCATCTCTCACATCCATACATGACTACTGGGAAAAACCATGCTGCTGCTGCTAAGTCGCTTCAGTCGTGTCCAACTCTGTGGGACCCCATAGACAGCAGCCCACCAGGCTCCCCCGTCCCTGGGATTCTCCAGGCGAGAACACTGGAGTGGGTTGCCATTTCCTTCTCCAATGCATGAAAGTGAAAAGGGAAAGTGAAGTCACTCAGTCGTGTCCGACTCTTTGCGACCCCATGGACTGCAGCCTCCCAGGCTCCTCCGTCCATGGGATTTTCCAGGCAAGAGTACTGGAGTGGGGTGCCATTGCCTTCTCCGGGAAAAACCATAGCTTTGACTATATGGACCTTTGTCAGCAAAGTAATGTCTCTGCTTTTTAATATGGTGTCTAGGTTTGTCATAGCTTTTCTTTCAAGGAGCAAGTGTCTCTTCATTTCATGGCTACAGTTGCCGTCAAGCACATAATAGGTGCTCAATAAAATTTTTAATGACTTGATTAATTTCTATAAGAGCCCCCCTAACATGGAAAATTATTAGAAACTCTGCTTGCCTTAAATCTGATTAAAAAGCATCTTTTTCCTCCTAGAATCATCATCCTTCTCCACTTTGCATAAGGCATGGTTTACAGATGAATTCTATTCTATTGCCCCTGTGAATGTCTCCTGGTGCTGGAACCATTTTTTAAAAGATTTATTTATTTTTTGGCTGTGGTGGGTCTTCTCTGCTGCACACAGACTTTCTCTAGCTGCGGCGAGAGGAGCATACTCGTTGTTGCCGTGCGCAGGCTTCTCTGTGCGGTGGTTTCTCTTGTTGTGGAGCACAGGCTCTAAGCTCACGGGCTTCGGTTGTTGCAGTGCAGGCTCAGTAGTTGTGGCTTGCTGACTTAGTTGCTCTGTGGCATGTGGGATCGTCCTGGATGAGGGATCAAACCGGTGTCCCTGCATTGCAAGGCAGATTCCTAACCACTGAACTGCAGGGAAGCCCAGGTACCATTTTTAAAATGGAGCCATTTTTCAGCAGTCTTTTGGACTTACCTGATTATCATCCTTTCTCAGTCTTGTGCCAACTTAACTTCACATATCTTACAGATTGGAAGAGCAGAGAAATAGAGGACAGGAAAGCTAAGGAAGCCCTGAAGTGTGTTTCAGAACAGAGCCTCCAACCTAAACTCAGCACCAAGCACTCCTGGATGCTTAATGGGTCTTTGAAGTTGACCCAGCCTGTGACATGCCCTTTTTGCAAACGCTTCCTTAAAAGAAATGTGATACTCTTACTAGATTCCAAGCTCAGCCTAGTTTATAGAAAACAAGCTTGCCTTTTATCTGCCATTTAGTTGTGTGCCTACAAAACAGTAAATTAAGAGTCTCTAAATAACAGCTTGATTTTTGTCCTTGACAAAGTGGATATAAATACTTTTGGTGTGGGAAGGTTTGAGAATACTGTAGGCTATTATCTTTATTTATTTTTTTCTGACAACATAGAGCACAGAATCACAGTAAATGCTTTCAGTGCTGAAGATTTTTCACAAGCATTGTAATTGTGAAGCGCAATATCCAAGTTCTTATATTGGAGATATTAATGTAAGATGTATTGCTATACATTCTTTGCTGCTGAATATTTTGTTTTTCCCTTACTTTTTCATATGGAAAGCAGTGTAAAAATGCATATTTCTGCTCTGATCAGAGTGCAAGCAGGGAGCACAAAGTAAAACAAGTCTTTGGTGAATGGAGCAGCCTTATATGTATGATAGGAAAAGCATAGATAAACGGATAGTTGTATTTTATTCCATAGACAGGTACTAATAATGTGCTTGAGTTTTCAGAGGGGATATGTGTTCCTGATATTTTGTGTAGATCATGAGTCTAGTCTTTATGGAGGCAAGAATTGAGATAGGCTTTGAAAAACCAGTAAGGTTTGAAATGAGGACCTTTAAGAAGAAACGGCCTGAGCGTATTTAGGGGTAATTATGGGATTTCAGTTTGACTAGCCTGGGAGGTGTCTCTAGACAGATGGTAAATAGCAGATGTTGGCTGGGGCCACAGTAGCAAGGATCTCAGTGTCACCTGAGCAATGGTGAGAGACCACAGGCTTTGAGGAGGGATGTGAGGTGACCTGGTCAAGTGAAGGGGTCAAGAATGAATCAGAAGAAGAAAGGGAAGTTGAAATCAAAGTATTAGCAAGGAGGATGATTTTGATTATAGAAGCTGCAGGATTGGGAAACGTAATGAAAGGAAAAGGAGTCGTGGAGTCCAAAATCCACATTAGGATGATTTCAGAGAAAAAGTGAGAAAGAAGAGTTGGAGGTTGCACGGAGCCGGTGAGGGATGAGATGGGGAGGGAGGCCGGAGGAGGGTTCAAGAAGGAGGGGACACATGTCTACCTATGGCTGACTCATGTTGATGTGTGGCAGAAACCATCACAATATTGTGAAGTAATTATCCTCCAATTAAAAATTAAATTAAAAAAAAAAAAGTTTGGGGTTGCAGCAGGACAGTGTACAGAAATGTCCAGCAGAAGGCTATGGGAAATATACGGGACTGGAACTTAGTTCAGATTAAAGATAACATCTTAGGAGTTGTCTGTGGACCAATGATAGTTGGAATCAACCCCTAAAATATTCTTAAATCTATCCATGTCTCCCTTGAGCTCCCCTGCTGCTGTGTCATTCAAGTACTATCATTTCTTACCTGCTCTATTGCTGCTTTCCCATAGTTAAAAGTAGGTCACCATTTTGTGGGGCAGGCCTTGCTTCAACCTGTGATGCAAAGCTTGTGTAATTTTGAGGATGGTGTAGTTGTCTGTTTTACTTACCCCTGAAGATCTGGCAACTTCCGTGGGGCCTGGCACAGACTAGACACTCAACTTATTTTTTTCCAGGGTACTAAATGAATGTCACTATAGAAAAGTAGAAAAAAAGGAGTTGAAGAGAGAACTCTGGTGAATATTCCTAGAGCATAGAGGAAAGTACTGGGAAAAACAAATAGGAAGGCAAAGAACCAAGAGAAGGTGGGCCTTATAGCTAAGGATGAGTAGAGATTCCAGTGGGGGTGGTTTATTCTACAGGTGGTGGAGAGCAAGGGCAATAAGAAGAACTAGCACATACTGGATGCTTTTTCTATGTCATGACTGTCCTAAGACTTCACGTGGATGAACTAATCTTCACACTAACTCTGTGAGGTAGGTGTCCCTATTATTTCTATTTTATGAATGAGGATACCAGGCCCAGAGAGGTTATATACTCTGCTCAAAGACAACCCAATGGGGGAGCCATGAGTCAAACCAGGCCACCTGGCTTTCAGGCATGGAGTCTTCTCACCATGCAGTCATGCTGGCTCCATCTAGTTGAGGAGCAGAAAGCAGTGTGCAGCGGGCTAAGGGCTATGGCACAGAGGATGGAAAAGGAAAAAGAACACCCATCTTTCTGACCTTTGTCTGTGAAAGGAGCATAGCGTTGCCTGCCGTTCTAAGCTGTGGCATCTCCTATGTTAGGTCACCAAGTCTACAGAGATTGTATGTGAATGAGAGCCCCCCTGATGCAGTGCCAGCCATGAAAGCCTAGAGGATATGCTTTATCTTGGAAGAAGTAGTTTTGAGCACGTCTTCAGGATAATGTAGCAGCTGCTTTGACGTTGGCTTTTTTTTTTTTTTAAACCACATTCCAGTATTATTACTGACTTAAAATAGTCCTTGAGAAAGAAGAGAAAAAATAATCTGGCTCTAAGGATAAAAAAACACTGTGGTATTTCAACTTACTTTCAGTTTTGCATATGTCTGTGAATCCTTCCTGCTTTCTCTTTTTCACAGGTGAGAGAGTAAGGTCTGGCCCAGCTGGATGGGAAAGCACCTGTGTTTGCCTTGCAGCTGTTTTGCAAAGCAAATGCACGGGTACAGGATCCACCAGCAACAGTGAGGTCAGGCCGACAGTCTGGGAAAAAAACGTGCACCTGAGTGGCATACTAGACTGGTGTCTGTCGTGTTGCAGGATGTTGCACCCTCTTAACACTCACACGTTAAGGTTCTGGCAGATTTATTGATTCCTTTCATTAACGATCTGGGAAGATATGAATAACAACTATTTTGTTCCTAATTGATGCACATCTGCTGTGCACATGACTAAAATCTGTTCCCAGAATTTTTCATTGCACAAGTTTGGGAATTTCATTTAAAATATACGTCTATATATTTATCTTTTTCTTTCTTAACATTTGTTATGGATGGTGACTTTGCCTAAGCCCAAATCCAACTATCATGCTCAGATTTCTACACAATAGGAAGATAACTTATCTTTTTTTTTTTTTTTTTTAAGACTTTCACTTGGAAAGTAGAAACCTGGCCTCTTGAGGACAATCCAGACCCTTCAGATATGTTGGCAATCCAATTAAAAAGTACAGAGAAATCTAATCTCTGTCTCAAACTTATTTATAGCTTTTTCTTAGTTAATTCTCTCTAAGTTTTGGCTTGTATGTTTTTTTAATAAACCCAGCCTGATATTTGACCACATAAAGCATTGAAATTGCTTCTTGCTTTGTCCAGCCTGACTTCACATCACTTAAAAAATACGTATGTTCTCTGTGGCCTGTCCTTGAGCAAGAAAGGAGATTACAGGTACAGATAAAGCCATTGTTTGAATAGTGCATTAGACGATTACTGTAAGAAACATTAAGAAAGATTATTGTATAAAGAAAGCTTATTTATAAGCAGAATTAATACTTGGGTACTTTGCAGAGAAAAATGAAACAAATATGACGGTGTCCAGGAGTGCCTTTCAGTTTTCACTCTGGAGGCCTGTGAAATGTGTACATTGTCTCGGAGACTGACTAGAATTTGCTCTTGAAGCCAGGTCACTGCTTTGGGGTTACCAGTGGACACTTGGGGCTGTACAGAGCACAAGGCTGTGATTTTCACCCACTGAACACAGGACTGTTCCCTCAGGCAGATTGCGAGGCCATTATTTTATAACCCATTGGCCAGAATTGCTGTGTCAGCCAACCTTTTCCTGTTGAGCATCCACGCGGTGCTCCTCGGTGCCATGAACCCAGAACTTCTAAAGGAATTGGGACACACCAAAGGGATACTAGCAAGCAGGCTGGAAGTGCGGTCATATTTTCGTTGGCTTTTTATGAATGTCTGTTTTCAGAAGTATAACCCCAGGGTGTCTGCTTCCAGCTGACACCTCACATGTGAGCAATGAGTTGTAACCATGATGATAACTAACAATGAACTGAGCACTTTCTTTGTGTTAGGAATTTCTCTAAATTACCTGCATTACCGTATTTAGTTTTCCCAAGCACCCTGTGCAGTAGCTAATGTTATTGCCACCATTTTTACTGAGGAGGAAACTGAAGCCTGGGGAGGTGACGTAATCTACCTAGGGTCACAGAGTTTGTGCACTGTGTTCTGCGTGTCCATCTCCAACATTCGTTCTAAGAAGGGACATGCCAGCACTGATACATGAGAGCAGGAAAACTGGTATCTGCAGACGGTGGTCATTGTGCAGGGTCGCATCGTCTCTGGATGGGCACTGTTCCCAAGCCTTTCTTTCAGGATGGTGGGGAATTGGAAAGGCTAAGATCTATCTATGCTTGTTTCTGTCAGAAGAAAGCATCCAGTGTCTGTTAGTGTTTTCTTTTAAGAGGCTGGGTCCTTGGCAACCCTGATGCAGGCCCATCTTCCCCAGCTCTGTGTTGTATTCCAGAGGGGCAAGGCATGGGTGTGCCTCCATAGGGAACCAGCCCGTGGGTCTAAGGCTGCAGCGCTGGGTCAGTGGTAAGGATCTTCTCCTGTCGCCCTTCCTTCTTCCTCCAGTCTTGGAGTCCCTCTTCCTCAGGTTGGGGAAACTGGTTCCACTTTGCTGTCAGGCCAGTCTGTGATATCCTGGCTTAGAAAGTTCCAGGGCCTATACTGCTTAAATAATAAGATTCTACTCTTATCTCTTGCCTGCCTCCTTCTGAAAGTATTCAACTCAGTTTACTGAAAGGTAAATGGTGAGCACTCAGGATTAAGTAATACTTCCAACCCACTTAAAGTTTCCTCATTGCCAACAAAGATACATAAGACCTAGGAATAACCATATTTTCCAAAGGCCATATACGTCATAGTTCACAAAAATGAAAAGTGAAAGTCACTCAGTCGTGTCCAACTCTTTGTGACCCCATGGACAATACAGTCCGTGGAATTCTCCAGGCCAGAATATTGGAGTGCATAGCCTTCCCCTTCTCCAGGGGATCTTCCCAACCCAAGGACTGAACCCAGGTCTCTCTCACTGCAGGTGGACTTTTTACCAGCTGAGCCACAAGGAAAGCCCACAAAAAATAGTTCACAAAGCCTACCATTAAATGGCATCCAGTAAGTGGCAGCCACAAGTATTTGAATCCTCAGACAACAAAAACCCTTCTTTGTTGTTGTTTTAGTATTCAGTCATGTCCAATTCTTTGTGACCCCATGGAATGTAGCCTGCCAGGCTCCTCTGTCCATGGGATTTCCCAGGCGCAAGATGCTGGAGTGGGTTACCATTTCCTTCTCCAGGAGATCTTCCCAACCCAGGGCTCAAACCTGTGTCGCTTGTATTGGCAGACGGGTTTTTTACCACTGAGCCACCAGGGAAGCCCCGACCATTCTTAAGTTGTCATAAGTGTCTGATGAAAAGCAGTTGACTGAGGGAGAAGGAGAAGTGTAAGATATACACTTAAATTCAAGATATACACTTGAAGTTCAAGTGTGTACAAGTTCGAGATATACACTTGAACAGAATTCAGTGTAATGCATACGTATTCAATCCCTGGTTAAACAATTATCTATAGACTCTGATCTCCGAAGGCATTTCCTAACTAGAGTACAGAGATACATTGTCATGTTGGTTCAGGGGTAGCTATTCGCCATCAGGCTGTTCTTTCTGGGCTGTTTTGATTTCCTGAGCAGCTTTGTGTGAGAAATGCCAGGTGTCAAAAAAATCTGTTGTAGAGGAGAATCATAAACAAACCATTAGGAAAAAAACTTTATAATAGAGAATATCCCATTTTCCTGAACTCCCTCTGAACACTCTTCCTCAGTTGAAGGGTCCTGAGTATCAGACTTACCCATACTCAAGAGCCATGTTGCTGCCCGCCTCACGTCTCGATCATGTCTCCATTTTTTTTCCCCCATCTCCTTTTTCTGGCTACATCCAGCTTACTTTTAATTCCTTCTCTTTCCCACTGTTTGCTGAGTGGATAATTAAACAGTAAGTCCTGTTCTTTGTTGAGACCATACTTTTAAAAAAAGACTTCCTACAGGGAACTGATGGTAACTTTGAAAGACAAGCTTTGAAAAGGGGGCCCCTGAACTTTAGGAAGATGAAAGTTTTGAGAACGGAATTCAGGTAAAAGCCCATTCCAGCTGAGTCTTCACGCTCAGGAGGGTACAGGTTTTTAGAGACCATTGATTGTTGGTTTCTGTCCTCTAGTACTTAAGGTGCTGGAGTTGACCACCTGGGTTCAGATCCCAGCAGTGCCACTTAGGAGCTGTATGATACCGAGCAAATTACTTCCTGTGTGTGCCTCAATTTTTTTAATCTGTGAAACAGAGACAATAATAGCACCTGGCTTAAAGAGTTGTGAGGACTGAATCAAAATGAACCATTTAGCACCTGGACTCATGGGAAGTGTTCAATAAATGCTTAGTAAAACATTCATGGAGTGCTAAAGAAAGATGTACTTACTTTAGATTTGTGTAAAAATATCATCTTGGAACCATGGTGACAGTGGTTACTGCATTTGACCTAATAATAACCTCCAATGTTTTTACTTTGATTTTTCCTCTGTCAGCCACCCCCTTGGGGGGGAAGCAGGAGCTGCTTGTCTACGTATCTCTCTGATCCTGGGCAGATGAGAATTATAAGCCATTGGCCTGATGGGCCTCCTGGTTCTTTTTCTTACTCAGGTGCTGGAAAGCTTCAAGATCATGGACTATAGCCTTTTGCTGGGGATCCACATCTTGGACCATACCCTCAAAGAAAAAGAAGAGGAAATTTCCCAAAATGTGCCTGATGCTAAGCGGCCTGGGACGCAAAAGGTTCTCTACTCAACAGCAATGGAATCCATCCAGGGTCCAGGGAAATCGGGAGACGGAATCATCACAGAGAACCCAGACACGTAAGTGCAGCCGTCTGCCCACACACCCCTTGATCATGGCAGACGACGTCACTGGGTAATTAAATGCAATCATATTCCATTCATGGTGGCTCTTTAGGAATAGATTCCTACCTGGCACTAAAATGGATCAGGCCAGCCTAATTTCCTCTCATCCACAGATAACTGGATGAATGGCAGTTTTTTGAGTCATTATGCTTTCACCCACATGGTTTCTTTTTTCAAATGGCTCCATAATTTAACAATGGCTAAAAATGTTTTTATTCCTATTTACTACATATTCAAAACATCCTTCACAAACAGGAGGGATATACTTTGAATTTGAATAAGCATGCATTTAAGCAAATACTTGCTAGAAGTGATGTCTGCAATTCAGAACTTTTTATCTGTGTAAGAGGATTCTGTTGTCCTAGTCCTACATCCTGACAGATGTGATCACTTGGTTCAGCCAGATGTGCAGCATTAGGTTACATGTACAAAGTGCTTATTGACTAACATAAACAGTTACAACCAAAGAAAATTGTTGAATTGGTTGACTGTACCACGTGTGTGTACTAGCCGAGCAAAAAGACTGAAAGAAAGAAATCATTTTCCTTGACTATAACTGCCTATCTTGTAAGCTTCTTCAACGGTGACTAAACCACAGACATATTTTACTTTTATGAAGGAAATTCATACATACTAAAGTTTTTAATCCTTCCTATAAACCCATCTAATAAGTAATAACTTATGCAGATGAATAAATACAGAGGAAAGATGTTAACAGTAGTTATCTTTGCATCCTTGGAATGGATTCTTTATATATTTTTATATATTTTTTTTCCTTTGTGCTCACCTATATTTTATTTTAAAATTTCACAGTAAACATATAAAAGTGTTGCATTTTTGATGGGCAGTATTTTGAAATACTTTAAAAATTCTTGCTCATGGTTTTAAAGTCAGAATAATTTTTTAATTGAATTCTTCCCATCCAACTCTTCAGAACTGGCAACTGTGGTATTATTCTCCTTCTTGGAAAGTACATCTTTCTTGATTCCCAGGAAGACTTTAGCTGAAGCCAAAAAAATAAATAAATAAAGATGAGAGTCCATGATTTTTAGAGACTAACCATTTTCATTTACAGTCTATTTATTAGAAATGATTTTTAACTTCCTGTTCACATAAAATGATTTTTCTTTTGCTCTGTTCACAGAATGGGAGGCATTCCAGCTAAAAGCCATAAGGGAGAAAAGCTACTCTTATTTATGGGCATTATTGACATTCTGCAGTCATATAGGTAAAAAATTGGGGGGAATAGTCTTTTATTATTTCAAAATAATTCAATGAAAGGTTCTGAGAATTCGCCAAATGGGGTTGATTTTACATTCTTTCTTTTATTTTTCTGTATGTTTATATTTAGATTAATGAAGAAGTTGGAACATTCCTGGAAAGCTCTTGTTTATGATGGGGTGAGTGATTTATCATGCTCCTTGTTAAACTGGATCATTTTTCTAATTTCTCAGAGACCTCAGTGTATGTCTAGGAAGCTGTGTCACTTGAGAGGAAACAACTATCTTTATAAACTCAGAATCTCAGGCTTAGCAGATCAGTTCAAATCTAAGAATAAAGACAACATAAATGTGAATGGCTTTTCAAATAGAGGCCATCCACGTGGGTGAACAGGTAGAGGCCAGGAAAACAAAATAATGTCTTATTTTGATGTGCAATCTAAAGGACCCAGTTAGGAGATGATGAGAAAAAGCTAAAGGCTTTTCATAGGCACTGGAAAGACCAGTAGGACAGTTGAAGTTCTCCCAAAACTAAGCTTCAGAGGGGGTTGAACCTGAATTTGATGGTGGTCAGCTGTAGGCTGGAATCCTGCATTTAAACCATGTTACTAACCATGTGACCCAGACACACTGCTTGCTTCTCATCTCTTAGTGTAGTTTCCCATTTATAGCAGGAAGCTAGTAATAGTACCTGTACCTCAGAATATTTCCCTGGTGGCAGAGTGGTAAAAAATTCACCTCCAAGCAGGAGATGCAGGTTCAGTCCCGGGGTTGGGAAGATCCTCTGGAGGAGGTACAGTATTCTTGCCTGGAAAATTCCACGGACACAGGAGCCTGGTGGACTACAGTCCATGGGGTCACAAAGTGTCTGACACAATTTAGTGCGCACACTGCTATACTCCCTGCCTCATAGGCTGACTTGAGGGTTAAGTTAAATAATGCCCTTTGGTGTTCAACACAATGCATAACACATAATAAGGACATGGGAAGGGAAAACTTTTAAATTGTGTTGGATTTAAATATAACAAAGGTTAACTGATACAAGAATGTCTTTTGCACCCAGAAATGGCACGACTGAAGAAAACAATTATCAAAGAGCAGTCTGTCTACACACACACACACAACTTCCTATCTAGAAGTTAAATGTGAACTTCCTGCTGCTTGACAGAACATTTATGGCCTCAGCCTCACTCAGTTAATAACTCAGAGTGACACTTCCAAAGATTGTATTGGTCAAAGATTTGCTCACATATTTTTTTAAGATGTTAGCAGATGCTTTTCTTTGGAAAAAAAAGATAAATTATGGATGCTATTCTTCTCTGTTCCTGGAAAAGAACACTTCGCTGTCTCAGTTCTGAGGAAGACTGGTAATAACCTCTCAGCATGTCAGATCTGCATTTTGTCCACAGGCTAAGGAAATGACCTTTGTCAAAATGCACTTTTAAACAACAGGTTCACAAGTTTGTTTCTGAGAATCAAATTTAGGCTTCTTATTCAAATCAAAGATTCTTTTTTAAGGAAAGGCCAAGATGGAAGGTTAGTTTTTTTCCTTCTAGCTGAGAAAAGTACCAACTACATAATGCCTTGAACATGGAAGGGAGAGAGAGTAAACACTTTGATTCTCCTCCTGTTTATTGACAGTTTCAATTCCCTGTTACCAAATGAGACTTCTGCTCCAAATGGTCTAGTCTCTATTGGTCAGATACTTCTAAGGAGCCCCTACCTTTGTTGAAATAAAATATGTCTTCTGTTTTTCAGTGTCCTTTTTTTTTTTTTAAGAAAATCTCTGTGCTGACTATATATTTATGTAATTATAAGCAATAGTTAAGACTTTTTTTTTTTTCTATTTACAATTGTGCCTCTCCTTTAAACAACGCTTCCTCATACCAAAAAGAGCCACAGTTTAACCTCTCTTAGAAGGCAAGGGCTGACTCAGTCATCTTACATCTTACGTATTTCTAAATGACTGCACTTGTGAATCCATGTCCACTTCCAGCAGAAACTGACAGAACACTTCGGGGAGTGCATGTCAGACCAGTGGGAAGTTTTCCATCACATCTGCAGGATCACTGATAGTCTAGAGAACATTATCACTTGGCAGAGGATTCCTCCATGCTGTGTCCTTCATAAAACACTGATTACAGAATTCTCTTATGCTTCATGTAACACCCAATTTCACAGATGAAAAGACTGAGGCACTGAGATACTGTCTTTACCCAGGATCACAGAGCTCTTTAAAATTAGAGCTAACACGAGAACTGGGTCTCTGGATTCTGGTCCAATGTGTATTTCTTCTTCCAAACCCACTGCAGACGATATTATCTAAATATAAATTTTTAGAAGTTTCTCTGTTGGAATCCATGAACCTCAAATCAAAATGGAACACTAAATAAGCAAATTTACTATTTTTAGGAATGTCTATCTCAGATAGCAAATAAGTGACTGCTGAATAAATATATGGAATTAGCTCCTTCATCTGTCTTCTTTCCTGGACTTGTGATAAAATGCCCCCTCAGTCCTAACGACTCCTACCAAGCATGAGAGAATTGAGCTAATGATTTAATTCAATTCAGCTGTATCTAATTAGTAGCTTATTGAACATAACAGGGATCGTCAGTCAGCCTTATCTCCTAGGAATCGTCATGGTGTTTACATACCTTATTACTGGAAAGTGAAACCAGCAAACTTTTTTTTTTACTCTCTATCTCAACCTTACATTGGGGTTGTTTTGCTTGTTTATGTCCCAGTTTTGTTCTGACTGAAAGTGATTATGTCTTTGTTCCAGATGACACTTGAGGCACTGGTTGCCTTATATGTTAAAAAATGGAATTTAAAAGCCCCTCGTGGTGGACAGTGGATCAAGGATTAGCTGTTTGGGTTTATAAAGCAAAGTCTTTGCTATCTCAGCCCTGCCCCTCTTCATTATCTGTTTCGCCATGAGTATCTGGAATCTTTACTCAGATTGATCCTTGTGCTTTTTGCCCCAGCTCGGCTCCTGTGCACACGCCCACAGGCATCACTCATGTCTGGCTCCTAACATCCACACCTTCTGGTTAAGGACATTGGCTAACAGAAAGCTGGTTGCATAGAGCTTTCTACTGACTCGAAACAAACTGTGTGAGAGGTAAACCTGTGGTACCTGATTTATCTTTTCAGGACACTGTTTCGGTTCATAGACCCAGCTTTTATGCAGACAGATTTCTAAAGTTTATGAATTCCAGAGTTTTCAAGAAAATTCAAGGTAAGATTTTTATGAATTTCTTTTTTTTTTTACCCTCAGCACTTAATGACTGGCTTCACTTTGTAAGATTTTTATTGAAAGCGTTTGAACTATTTATCTCCCCAAAGCAGTAATCAGTAATTGTAGTTAAATATCTTCAGTTTAGTTCAGTTCAGTCGCTGAGTCATGTCCGACTCTTTGCAACCCCATGAATTGCAGCACGCCAGGCCTCCCTGTCCATCACCAACTCCCGGAGTTCACCCAGACTCACGTCCATCGAATCAGTGATGCCATCCAGCCATCTCATCCTCTGTCGTCCCCTTCTCCTCCTGCCCCCAATCCCTCCCAGCATCAGAGTCTTTTCCAATGAGTCAAGTCTTCGCATGAGGTGGCCAAAGTACTGGAGTTTCAGCTTTAGCATCATTCCTTCCAAAGAAATCCCAGGGCTGATCTCCTTCAGAATGGACTGGTTGGATCTCCTTGCAGTCCAAGGGACTCTCAAGAGTCTTCTCCAACATCACAGTTCAAAAGCATCTGCCAGGTGCTTATTGATGCCATAATCATTAGAGTCCAATTTTGTGCTGGAAAAAATATTAAACCATATAATATATTGGCTAAATACATTATGATATAATTAAATAATGGGATAATATGAAACAAAAATGATGTATTAAAGCACATTTTGTCCTTATAGCTTCATTTACATGTATATAGTTATTGGCCTGCATACCTAAATGGACAACAAAATTCTAGTGGGGTATATAAAAATGTAGTTAGTCTCATGGAATATTCTCCAAAATAGACCATATGTGAGTCCTCAAAATATATTTCAATAGATTTTAAAAGATTGAAGTCATGAAAAGTATCTTTTCTGATCACAACAGAATAAATAAAGAGCAAAAACTAGAAAATTCACAAATATGTGAGAATTAACACATGCTCACATATTCAGAAACGTGTGAAAATTAAACAAACAACTACCAATGGATCAAAGAGAAAAGCACAGAAAAATTAGAAAAAACTTAAAGATAAATGGAAATGAAAATACACATTCCAAAAAATTATCAGTTCATTTGCTCAATCATGTCTGACTCTGTGCAACCCCATAGACTGCAGCACGCCAGCCTTCCCTGTCCATCACCAACTCCTGGAGCTTACTCAAACTCACGTCCATTGAGTCGGTGATGCCATCCAACCATCTCATCCTCTGTCGTCCCCTTCTCCTCCTGCCCTCAATCTTTCCCAGCATCAGGGTCTTTTCCAGTGATTCAGTTCTTCGAATCAGGTGGCCAAGGTTTTGGAGTTTCAGCATCAGCATCAGTTCTTCCAATGAATATTCAGGACTGATTTCCTTTAGGATGGACTGGCTGGATCTCCTTGCAGTCCAAGGGACTCTCAAGAGTCTTCTCCAACACCACAGTTCAAAAGCATCAATTCTTTAGTCCTCAGCTTTCTTTATAGTCCAATTCTCACATCCACACATGACTACTGGAAAAACCATAGCTTTGACCAGACAAACCTTTGTTGGCAAAGTAATGTCTCTGCTGTTTAATATGGTGTCTAGGTTTGTCATGGCTTTTCTTAAGGAGTGTCTTTTAATTTCATGGCTGCAATCACCATCTGCAGGGAGTTTGGAGCCCAAGAAAATCAACTCTGTGCTGTTTCCATTATTTCCCCATCTATTTTCCATGAAGTGATGGGACTGGATGCCATGATCTTAGTTTTTTTGAATGTTGAGTTTTAAACCAGCTTTTGCACTTTCCAAAAACTTACAGGATGCTGCAAAGTCAGTGCTGGGAGGGAAATATATAGCTATAAATGCCTACATTCAAAAAGAAGAAAGATCACAAATCAGTACCCTAACTTTAAACCATAAGGAATTAAAAAAGGAAGATCAGACTAAACCCAAAGTTAACAATGGTTATTCTGACCCATGAAGTTGTGTGTTATTTTCTTTTTCTTTACATCAATATTTATTAAATTTTATACAACAGGTGTGTATAATTTATGTAGAAATGTTTTTAACTATATTAAAAGAAAAAAAAATATTGTTCCTTATGTTATCATTTAGGTATTTTGTGGTCCAATTTAGTAACGATTTAAAGTGAAAGTCACTCAGTCGTGTCTGACTGTTTGCGACTCCATGGACTATACAGTGCATGGAATTCTCCAGACCAGAATACTGGAGTGGGTAGCCATTCCACTCCTTCTCCAGGAGATCTTCCCAACCCAAGGATTGAATCCAGGTCTCCCTCATTGCAGGCGGAATCTTTACCAGCTGAGCTACCAGGGAAGCCCCATAACAATTTAGCCATACACAAAAAGCTGAAAAAGTGGAAAATTCATATTTTTTATTTATATAAGACAGATTTTTAAAATAATATTTGTTGGAGTTCTTTGTTAATGAAAGTGAAGCACTTTCTTTTTTAAGCTTTTTCCCCCTAATGTTACATATAGCATTCACATAATGCTACATATAACATTATGTAAGTTTAAGGTGTAATGATGTGATGATGTTACATATAACATTTACATGTTACATATAGCATTTTCCCATAATATTACATATAGCATTATGTAAATTTAAGGTATAAAATGTGATGATATGATACATATATATATTGCCAAATGATTATCACAGTTATGTTACTTTGTACCTTCACCATCCTATATAATTACCAATTGTGATTGTGTATGTGTATCATGAGAATATTTAAGACCTACCCTCCTAGCATCTTTCCAGTGGATAAGACAGAATTATTAACTGTAGTCACCTTGCTGTATTTTAGATTTCTAAGACTTATTCATCTTATGAAATGCAAGTTGGTGCTCTTTGACCAATATATCCCCATTTCACCCACCTGTCAGCCCCAAGTAACAATTCTTCTACTCTCTGTGTCTATGAATTCAGCTTCTTTAGCACATGTAAATGAGATCATACAGTATTTGTCTTTCTCTTTCTGGCTTATTTCACTTAACATAATGCTGTCATGGTCCATCTATATTGTCACAAGTGACACAATTTCCTAATTTTTAACAGCTGAATAATATTCATATATGTGTCAGTTTTTTTATCCATTCATCTGTCAGTGGACATTTGGGTTGTTTCCATGTCTTGGCTATTGGAAATAATGCCTCACATACAGAGGAAATGCAGATCTCTCTTTGAGATGGTGATTTCATTTCCTTCAGATACATACCCAGAAGTGGGGAATGCTAGATCATATGATAGTTCTATTTTTAACTTTTTGAGGTGTCTCTATACTGTTTTCATAGTGACTGATCAATTTATGTTACCATCAACAGTGTACCGGGGTTCCCTTTTCTCCATATCCTGGCAATGCTTGTTATTTGTTGTATTTTTGATAATAGCCATTCTGACAGGTATTAGGTGATTATGGTTTTGATTTGCATTTCCATAATGATTGGTAATGTTACATATCTTTTCATGCACCTGTTGGCCATCGGTATGTCTTCTTTGAAGAATGTCTATTCAGGACATTTTTTTTTTTTTTGCCCATTTTAAAATCAGATTATTTGATTTTTTGCTATTGGATTGTATGAATAGTTTATATATTGTGAATATTAACCCCTTATTTGGAACATGGTTTGCAAATATTTTCTCCCATTCTGTAGGCTGCCTCTTCATTTTATTGACTGTTTCTTTTGTTTTATAGATGCTTTTTAATTTAAGGTAGTCCCACTTGTTTATTTTGCTTTTGTTGCTCATGCTTTTTTGTGTGATATCCAAAAAGTTATTCCCAAGACCATTGTCAAGGAACTTTCCCCTATGTTTTCTTATGCTATTGTTAGTTTCAGATTTTATATTTAAGTCTTTAACCTGACCCGTGCCAATGTAAAAACATTAGAAAATGGAAAAGAATGCCAAGAAAACTGTGAAAATTATTTAATATCCCACTACCTAGAGATATCCACAGCAAATATTTTTTCCTCCAGTTTTATTGAGCTGTAGTCAACATATAACACTGTTTAAGATGTGCAGCATGATTTGACTTTCAAGAGTCTTCTCCAACACCACAGTTCAAATGCATCAATTCTTTGGTGCTCAGCTTTCTTCACAGTCCAACTCTCACATCCATACATGACCACTGGAAAAACCATAACCTTGACTAGATGGACCTTGGTTGGCAAAGTAATGTCTCTGCTTTTGAATATGCTATCTAGGTTGGTCATAACTTTCCTTCCAAGGAGTAAGCGTCTTTTAATTTCATGGCTGCAGTCACCATCTGCAGTGATTTTGGAGCCCCCAAAAATAAAGTCTGACACTATTTCCACTGTTTACCCATCTATTTCCCATGAAGTGATGGGACCAGATGCCATGATCTTCGTTTTCTGAATGTTGAGCTTTAAGCCAACTTTTTCACTCTCCTCTTTCACTTTCATCAAGAGGCTTTTTAGTTCCTCTTCACTTTCTGCCATAACGGTGGTGTCATCTGCATATCTAAGGTTATTGATATTTCTCCCAGCAATCTTGATTCCAGCTTGTGCTTCTTCCAGTCCAGTGTTTCTCATGATGTACTCTGCATATAAGTTAAATAAGCAGGGTGACAGTACACAGCCTTGATGTACTTCTTTTCCTATTTGGAACCAGTCTGTTGTTCCATGTCCAGTTCTAACTGTTGCTTCCTGACCTGCATATAGGTTTCTCAAGAGGCAGGTCAGGTAGTCTGGTATGCCCATCTCTTTCAGACTTTTCCACAGTTTATTGTGATCCACACAGTCAAAGGACTTGGCATAGTCAGTAAAGCAGAAATAGATGTTTTTCTGGAACTCTCTTCTTTTTCCATGATCCAGCGGATGTTGGCAATTTGAACTCTGGTTCCTCTGCTATGGTAGTTAATGGAGAACCCCAAGACAGTTTGTGCCAAGGGGGACCTTCCTGGCTTGATGCTGCCCGTACCCCCATCCCTGTGGGTGAGCCCCTGCCAGCCCTTGCCACCACAGGAGACCCTCCAACACTGGCAGGTAGTTTTGGTTCAGTCGTCTGTGGGGTCACTGCTCCTTCCCTCTGAGTCTTGGTGCACAGAAGATTTTGACTGTGTCTCCAAGACTGTAGTCTCTGTTTCCCCCAGTGCTGTGGAAGTCCTGTAATCAAGTTCTTCTGGCCTTCAAGGACAGATTCCCTGGGGATTCCAAGTCCCTTTGTCAGATCCCTAGGCTGGGAAGCCTGACATGGGGTTCTGAACTTTCAGAACAGTGGGAACACTTCTTTGGTATTATTGTTCTCCATTTTGTGGTTTACCCACCTAGCAGGTATAGGATGTTACTTTATCATGATTGCACCCCTCCTACAGTCTCTCTATGGTTTCTTCTTTTTCTTTGGATGTGGAGTCTTTTTTTGGTGGGTTCCAGCATCCTCCTGTCAACGGTTGTTCAACATCTAGTTGCAATTTTGGTGTTCTGGCAGGAGGAGATGAGCGTACATCCTTTTGCTCCACCATCTTGAACTGGAAGGTTGCCCACTTTTCAGTTGGGTTGTTTGTTTTCCTGGTATTGACTTGCATGAGCTACTTGTGTATTTTTGGAAATTAAGCCTTTGTTGTTTCACTTGCTAATATTTTCTCCCATTCTGAGGATTGTCTTTTCACTTTGCTTATAGTTTCCTTTGCAGTGAAAACGCTTTTAAGTTTAATTAGGTCCACTTGTTTATTTTGTTTTACTACCATTACTCTAGGAAGTGGGGCCGTAGAGGATCTTGCTGTGATTTGTGTCAGAGTGTTCTACCTATGTTTTCCTCTAAGAGCTTTAAAGTTTCTGGTCTTACATTTAGATCTTTAATCCATTTTGAGTTTCTCTTTGTATATGGGGTTAGGAAGTGTTCTAATTTCATTCTTTTACACTCAGCTGTCCAGTTTTCCCAGCACCACTGATTGAAGAGACTGTCTTTGCCTCATTGTCTATTCTTACCTCCTTTGTCAAAGATAACGTGCCCGTAGGTGCATGGGTTTATCTCTAGGCTTTCCATGTAGTTCCATTAGTCTATATTTCTGTTTTTGTGGCAGTACCATACTGTCTTGATGACTGTAGCTTTGTAGTATAGTATGAAATCAGAATGGTTGAGTCCTCCAGCTCCGTTCTTCCTTCTCAAGTTTGCTGTGGATATTCAGGGTCTTTTATGTTTCCATACAAATTGTGAAATTTTCCGCTAGTTCTGTGAAAAATGCCATTGGTAATTTGATAGGGATCACACTGAATCTGTAGATTGTGTTTTGTAGTATATTCATTTTCACAATATTGCTTCTTCCAACCCAGGAGCATGGAATATCTCTCTATTTATGTCATCTTAGATTTCTTTCATCAGTGTCTTATAGTTTTCTGTATACAGTTCTTTTGTTTCCTTAGTTGGGTCTGTTCCTAGGTATTTTATTCTTTTTCCCTAGAAGTTTTGACTGCCTTCATCTAATTTCCCCTCCTCCCAACCTCACCCCTAGTCTCTGATAGCTACAGATCTGATCTCTTTTTCTACAAGTTTGTTTGTTTTTGAAGTATAATTGATCTATGAAACTATGTTAGTTCCTGTTATGCAGCATAGAGATTTGATATTTTTATACATTTCAAACTGATCATCACAATAAGTCTCCTTATAATATGTCACAATGCAAAGATATCACATAATAATTGACTGTTCCCCACACTGTACATTTCATAACTGTGGCTCATTTATTTTGCAACCAGAAGTTTATACCTCTTAATCTTTCTCACCTATTTGCCCCACCACTACCACTACCTGAAATATCTGTATTTATCTTTCTTTGTCTGACTGATTTCACTTAGCATAATACCCTCTCAATCTATCCATGAGGTCACAAATGGCAAGATTTCATTCTTTATTATGGATGAGCAATATTCCTGTGTGTGAGAGAGAGAGAGATCGATCTTTATCCACTCATGTATTGATGGGTGGGCACATAGGTTGCTTCCATATTTTGACTGATGTAAATAATGCTACAATGAATATAAAGGTGCATATATCCTTTCTAATTAGTGCTTTGTTTTCTTTGGATGAATATCCAGCAGTGGAATTGTTGGATATGGTAGTTCTGTTTTTAACTTTTTGAGGAATCCCCATACTGTTTTCCATAGTGGCTGATCATTTTACCTTCCCACCAACAGTACCCAAGGCTTCCCTTTATTCCATATCTTCACCAACACTTGTTACTTGTTGTCTTTCTGATAATAGCCATTTTGGTTGGCAGCTATATGTCATCTTTGGGAAAATGTCTGTTCAGATCCTCCACACTAATATTTTGCCATTCTTCCTACCCATCTTTATTTCTGTACTTTGTGTATTTATACAAAGGTAGTGGCACAGTGGTGTACAGTTTTATGTCTGTGTCCTCTGTTTTTTACATGAGTAGTTTCCCATATCCTTGTATATTGAACAAAGAAGCTGTTTAAAATTATGATACAACATTAAAATTATATGGGTATGCCGTGATCTGTTTAATAATTCTGTCATTATTGGGCATTTACATTATTTCTCCCTTTTCTAATTAGTATTTTTATGAGCATCATTTTAGATAAATATTGTTTCCAAGCTTATGATTATTTCTTTAGGATAGATTCCAAGAGAAGTACCGAGTGTTTAAAATGCACATTATTGCACAGAATGATTATGCCATTCTAGACTTCCACAAGTGCCTATATTCTTCTAGCCTTTAGCCAGAATTATTTTTTTTAATTATGCTACTCTGATAAGGAAAAAATGTTATCTGATTGTTTTATTTTGCCTGTCTTAAGTACTGGTAAAGTTCAACCATTATTCATGTTTATTAGCCATTTTAGTTCCTTTGAGAATTGAGCTTCGAAATATTTTTTCATTTATATTAGTGTTTACTATTTATCCAAGCGATTTGTGTGAACTCTACATACTAAATATATCAGTCCCTTTTTCTAAACGTTATTTCATTCTAAGAAAAACTTTTATTTCACATTTGACTATCTCAGTGGTATCTTAAAATTGGTCTAAAATCGAGACCACTACAAATTAAATTCTCTGATTGTCTTTTCTGCCTAAGATAGAGCATAACATAGTATTTATTCAGCCTGAAATCCTGTCTGAACACCAGCTTATGGTTCAGATTTTCTTCCTCTCTTCACCCTTTGCTGTGGTTAAAAACATGCATTTCTTTGTGGCCCCTGGTAGATTTATGGAGGAGATAGTCCTTGGGACCCCAGCTTCAGTGAGTCTCCTCCATGAGATTCCCCATCTTCAGAGCTTTTGCTTTCTTAACAGTGTATAAATTCATGGTACAGTCAGTGGCATCCTCAATTCCATGACATATGGTGTGAGTTGTGAATCTTTCTAATTTGTATAGTTTACAAATTATTTGTATAGTTTACAAATATATTACGGGTCTTTTACTCCTCAGGTGGCCAGATCTATTTTTTTCTCATTTTTCTCTACATTTTATAACATCTCTATTCAGATATAATTCACATACTGGGAGATTCACCTTTCCAAAGTATGTGATTTGGTGATTCTTAATATATTCACAAAGTTGTGAAAATATTACCACTATCTAATTTTAGAACATTTTCATTACTTCTAAAAGAAACTTACATACCCATTAGCAGTTACTTTTCATTCCTTCCTTTTCCTAGCCCCTGGCAACTACTCATTTATTTTCTCTCTCTGGATTTGCATATTATGGATATGTCATATGGATGGAAGTAACCAATATGTGGCCTTTTGTGTTTGGTCTTTTCACTTAACATGATGTTTTCAAAATTTAGTCATCTTATAGTACTTTACTTTTTTATTGCTGAATAATATTCCATTGTATGGAAAAAATACATTTTGTTTATTGATTCACTGGTTGATGGATAATTGTGTTGTTTACATTTTTGGCTATTATGCTGCTATGAAAATTCATACACAAGATTTCTGTGGACATAAGTTTTCATTTCTCTTGGTATATACCTAGGAGTGGAATTGGTAGGTCGGATGGTAATTCTGTTTAACATTTTGAGGGACTGCCAAACTCTTCTAAAGCAGCTACACAATTTTGCAGTCTCACTAGCAATGTATGAGAGATCCAGTTTTCCGCATCCTCACCGATGTTTGTTACTGTCTTTTTAATTTTAGACATCCTAGTGAGTATAAAGTAGTATCTCAATGTGGTTTAGATTTGTATTTTTCTAATGACTGATGATATTCAACATCTTTTTTTGTGCTTATTGAGTATTTATATCTTCCTTGGAGAAATTTCTATTCAAATACTTTGCCTATTTTTAGTTATTTGTCTTTTTATTGTTAAGTTATAGAGAGTTCTTTATATATTCTTGACAGGAGTTTCTGTTAACAGATATATTATTTACAGATGTTGATTTAATTTATACTAGATGGTGTGAGGTAGGGTCCTGCTTCATTCTTTTGCATATGGATATCCAGTTGTCCTAGCATCATTTTTTGAATGGCCTGTTCTTTCCCCCATTGGATTATCTTGGTTTCCTTGTTGAAAATCAGTTGTCCACAAATTAGGACTAATTTCTGGATTGCCCTCAGGGTGCTCAAGAACCTGCCACACATCCCGAGTCCACACGTCACTGAAGGCCACCACAATTTACTCAGTTATCCAGACCAGACATGTTGGCATCAAGCTTTGTAAAGGCTTAACCACTGACTTGCAGTCACTCACCAATACCTAGTTGTACCTAGAAATAGCAAGTGTCCATTGCTTCTTCCACGATGCCTTTCCTGTTTTAACTGTGTTTCTTGTGATTTGGATTTGTTTTGTTTGTTTTTGCATAAAGTTGTGGCCCTCACATTGCTTTCTTAGCTCCAGTCATAGCCACCTTGTACTACTTTACTTTGTACTGCTGAATAATATTCCATTGTATGGATATAACCCACCCAATCCAGTGTCACCCCACCCCAGCCTCAGGGATCAATTTAATCGCCTCTTGCTGATTTCCATGCTTAAAAAGAAAACCCTCTCATGTTTCAGAAGTTTTTTTCTTGTTAAGAACTTCAATGTATTACCTAGTATGCAAAATCCTTAACTCTGCCTCTGAGTCCCAGTGTGAGGCGGCCTCTCTCTCCCTCCCCTGTGATTTCCCTCCCACATTCCATGCTCTACCCTATCCTCTAGGCTCCAGCAGCTCTGAGCACCCTACAGTTATCCCTACATTCAAGGCTACCTATACATCTGTACAGCCCTTGTCCCTTTGCCTGTAACAATCTCCATCCTTTCCTGGTCTTCCTTCACTTCTCAACTCAGACAATGCTTCTTTCATAGAACTTACTATACTTTGCCATAGTGAGCTATTTCCTCACTTGACTTTGCATACCTGAAAAGTGGGGACTGTGTTTGGTTCTCATATATATTCCCAGACCCTAGCACATTTCCTGGCACATTGTAGCCAATCATTATTTGATGAATAATTGAATGAATGAATGGAATTTAATTTAAAGTACTTAGGGTAGCAATTTAATTAGTAATGTTGACACTTTAAAATGCAACTTCAACATCTTTTATCAACTATGATTAAGTTAAAGCTCTTAGTTCCTACAGGCATACTTGCTTTGTAGGTGAAAACTTCCCCTCGCTACCCCTAACCTCAAGAAAACAGTACCTGGTCTTCAGGTTTCTTTTTTTTAATCAAAATTTTTAATCTTCTTAAATCCATTTATCCCACCCCAGAATTGAGTCCTGCTGTCAATGTAATAATGTTTACAAAATCCAATAATACTTTCTGGAAATATTAGTCACTGTAATGTTGAAACCTCACTGAAATTCTCTACCCAGATAATGTGTCTAAAGTACTAAAACTTAAGTTTTCTGGAAGGAGTAGAATAATACATTAATTAGTTAAAAATCAACTGTCCTAAAATTTTGGAATAGTTAATTCATTCAGCCAACATGTGAGCACATATTATATACCTAGCATTATGCTAAACATTAATAAAAGCTTTTTTGAAAAAAATTAATTCCATTGGTAATTTCATAGCCTGTTTTGGGTCAGGGATTGGAACATGAAACAGATTTATAATGTAATAAAGCAGCTGTTGGTCGAGTTTTTGCACAGGCTGCTGTAGGTACACAGAGAGAAATAAAATTGATCTTCCCCAAAAGAACTTAACAATGAAAAGAATATTTAAGTCCTAAAATGCAAGCCAGCATTTCAAGTTAGAGGCAAGAAAGACATCTCATGTAGGAGGAGCAGCATGTACAAAGGCCCAGGGGTAGGAATAAACAGAAGAGTTTCAGGGGTGGCATATGGGTGAGCTAAAGACAAATTCAGGAGTTTCTGTGGCACGAAAGAAAGTAACCAGCCAAAACCATCCTTTGAGATTATCCCATCAAAATGAGTCCCTGAGGTATTCAATTTCTGCAAGATTCAAGTCCTTATCCACTGAGAGAGTCTCAGATAATTCCTTTAAGGAAGAGTCACCATTTACGACAAAAGTAAAGGCTTTCTTTAGGTGCTGTGTGGCCCTTGCAGGAATTTATTTGGGGTCTTCTCTTCTCCACATTGCATGTATGCTGATAATGAGCAAAGAGTTATTTCTTTACTGGGGCTCTTGGCCTTTGGTCCATTATAAGTCACAAGTACAGACCGTTCTCTGAGCATCTTCCCCTCACTCACCCTTCCGTGTTGCTGCCAGCATTCTTCTGATCCTAGCTCTCCCTCAGTTTAGGAAATGAGCATTGGCCTAGAACAATGCAAGTCTCAAATCTTTTGGTCTCAGGGCCACATTACATTATTAAAAATGACTTAGGACCCCAAAGATCCTTTATTCACGTTTATCTAAATTTATTTAAATGTCTATATTTAACCTATTAGAAATTCAAATTGAGGGAAATTTTAAATATTCATTAATTATTATAAGATAAAAGCAAAAAATTGCATGTCAACATAAGTCAATATTAACAAAAAAGTAATTTTGAAAAGTAATTGTATTAATAAATAATAAAATAAATAATAAATAATTGTAAATTATTGTATGAGAATAAATAATTGTATGAGAAAAGTGGCATTATTTTATATTTTTTCAAATCCCTAATTCCAGCTTAATAGAAGACATCTAGATTCTCATGTCTGCTTCTGAATTCAATCCATGATTATAACCACAGGTCATGTAGAAAACTCGGGAGAGAATAGGAGTGAGAAAGATAAACAACTTATTGATATTATTAAGAAAATTGTTTTAGCATCACAGACCTTCTAAGAGAATTTCAGGGGATCCTAGCAGTCCCTGAACAACACTGAGATCTTCTGGCTTAGAAATTTTAAAATACAGTTGACCCTTCAATATCAATGGAGCGAGTGGTTAGGAGCACCAACCCCCTGCATGATTAAAAATTCCTGTGTAACTTAGTCGGCCTCCTTCTGTGTGCTTCCTCAGCATCTGATGATTTAACCAACCCTAGGTTATGTGAAACTGTTGTATTTAGTATTGAATTCAAACCTGTGTTGTTCAAGAGTCAACTCTACTATATTGAAAGATGAGAGATGAAGGTTTACAAAAGTTAGCAGATAGAATGTTAAAGCAAAAACCAGCATGTGGATAATTACTTCAAGCAAGTGTGACCACTGTTTTGATGGGATGATGAGTTTAAAAAAATGTGACTTACTTGTTCCACTTATTTACCATTAAAATCCATTTCAATCAGTCTTTAAACATTCAAAATCTTCCTCCTCAAAGAAAAATAAACTCTAGTTTTATCTTTCCCACCCCTCACTTTAATCAGAAGATAGAATGCCAAAGAGCTAGGAAGTGAACCACCAATTAAACAACTTCAAAGAAAGACACCTGGAGTTTCATGCTTTCTAGCTCTGGACCTTGAGCAGGTCACAACTTTTCTACTCTCAGTTTCTAGACCCATAAAAGGGCTTACCTCCCTCACATGACCATCTGGATAATTTGAGATGTGGAATGTTAGTGTTGGCTTCCAAACTCTCAAGCCCTCTACACATGTTATTGATTATAATTATGTTATTATTATTATAATACTACTCATGGGACACATAAACCTCCCCTTCTCTTTAAGTGGAGAGATTGCCCTCTATGCTTTCCTCATTTGTGTGTCCCAAAGCCCTTCTCCAGCTAAGTTCTTGCAAGCCGCCGATGGGAAGGCCCCTGATGAGCTGTATAATCTAAGCTCTGAGATTCCCAAGGCCAAACACAATCAGTCTAATGCATCAGCTGTCAGGTTACCCCTACATGCAAACCTCCAAAGGAAGAGAGACACTGCCAAGACCAAGTTCAGGGAGAAGTATAAGCAGGCTTCAGGTAGGGAGGCTTCCTCAATGCTCTCACAATGTTCAGACAAGAAGAATAATTAAAGAGAATATAAATGAAGATGGTCTGGCTGCACTGAAGCAGCTCCCATTGACATATCAAAAGTAAAGTCACAGCCTTCAGTGAGCATGATTGATGGTGAAGTACACTTGCCTTGGTACAGGTTTCCAACACACTTCAGAAGTCATAGAATGCTATTTGGACAAAGATCAGGAGTGAATAATACATCTAATGTAACCATGACCTAGAAAAGACTGAAAGGGTCGGAAATTTGAGTGGAAAGTCACTCAAAGAAAAAAAGCAAACCAGAAGTAACTTGGCTAAATTGGGTAACATAAGTATAAGATTAAACATTGGCATGTTTAGAAATTCCCAGTCCCAAGTTAATAAAACTGGGGTCATGAGAATTCTCCTTACTTTACCATCTGCGTTTATCAACCCACTCAGCCTCCTCTCAGCACTAGAAAAACATTGCTCAGAGGAGGAAAAATAATTCTTTAGCAATAAACATTTGAATTTCACCTCAAGTAAGACTGCATTTCAAAATCTGAAAAGACAGCTCAACCCGGATTTATTCTAAGACATTTTGATTTAAGTCACTTTGGACAAATAATATTGTTTCCCTTTCCTTGTGTATGTAAAACAAAGCTCCTTGCGCCCTACTCAGATAGTGACTAAAATGTTAATAAGTCATGAGTAAAATTTTAATTAAAAAATATTATTAATGTGGTTTTACAATAATTATCTATTTTTTTCTTTTTCAAGCTTTGAAGGCGTCACCTTCTAAGAAACGGTGCAACTCCATCGCCGCCCTGAAGGCAACCTCACAGGAAATTGTGTCCTCAATTAGCCAGGAATGGAAGGATGAGAAGCATGATTTGCTGACTGAAGGGCAGAGTTTTAGCAGCCTTGATGAAGAAGGTAAAGACACAGAACTTAAACCACAAGAATTTTTTCTTTCTTTTCTTGTTTTTTTTTTTTTAATTTTATTTTATTTTTAAACTTTACAATATTGTATTAGTTTTGCCAAATATCGAAATGAATCCGCCACAGGTATACCCGCGCTCCCCATCCTGAACCCTCCTCCCTCCTCCCTCCCCCACCCTCCCTCTGGGTTGTCCCAGTGCACCAGCCCCAAGCATCCAGTACCGTGCATCGAACCTGGACTGGCGACTCGTTTCATACATGATATTATACATGTTTCAATGCTATTCTCCCAAATCTCCCCACCCTCTCCCTCTTCCACAGAGTCCATAAGACTGATCTATACATCCGTGTCTCTTTTGCTGTCTCGTACACAGGGTTATTGTTACCATCTTTCTAAATTCCATATATATGCGTTAGTATACTGTATTGGTGTTTTTCTTTCTGGCTTACTTCACTCTGTATAATAGGTTCCAGTTTCATCCATCTCATTAGAACTGATTCAAATGTATTCTTTTTAATGGCTGAGTAATACTCCATTGTGTATATGTACCACAGCTTTCTTATCCATTCATCTGCTGATGGGCTTCTAGTTTTTTTTTATTCATACAAGTAATGTAAACTCACAGTAGAAAAATTAGAAAATAGTTTCTCTAAGAAACAAAGTTTCTTAACTGACTTTTTTTTTTTTTTTTTTACATCAGACAGGTACTGTGCCGGTGTCTTAACAAGGTTTGCAGGGAGGCACATGTCATGCAGCATCATGAACACCCAATCATCACACTCATGAACTACAAAAGGATCTTCTTAACTGATTTTTTAAAAGATATTTATAGTATGACACAGTTAATGTAAAATTTTTGAAACACATAAACAATCCCGTATTGGTTTATGGTAAAAAAAAAAATAATTAGAACATACTAAAATATTCAGAAACAAAGATCTATAATCCCACTACCTGAAGGTACCAAATCTGAAGGTTTTGGTATTTTCACTAGTAGACCTTGGTCTGTGCTTATATATATATATATATTTTTTTTTTTTTTTTCAAACACACATAGACATTATATACATATACGAGGCAGGAAGAAAAGGGGACAACAGAGGATCAGATGATTGGATGGCATCACGGACTCTATGGACATGAGTTTGAGCAAGCTCCGGGAGTTGGTGATGGACAGGGAAGCCTGGTGTGCCACAGTACATGGGGTCGCAAAGAGTCAGACACAACTGCGCGACTGAACTGACCAACAGCATAGCAGTGAATTACCAATTTATTTTGGTCCTTTTTAATGAGTTTAATAGAAGTTTTATAATTTTCTCCTGGCATGTCATGTTCCTACCTTTTGTTAGATATATTTCTCAAATCGTTGTAGAGATAAAGACAGATATGTGTTTTCTGTCTTTTCAGATAATGTATCTTTAAGATTTGGTTTTTCTGGCTATTTGTTGCTACTGCATAGACCTCACATCTTTCTTACTTGCTGACTAGGGCTTCTGGTACAATGATAAATAGAAGTAGTGCTTGTGGGCAGCCTTGCCTCATCCTGATTTTAAAGGGAATTCTAATGTTTCACTTCTGAGAAAGTAGTTTGATGTATCAGATACCCATAGCCAAGTCAAGGAAGTTCCTTTTTATTCCTAGTTTCTAAAATTTTTGTCAAGAATGAGTGTTGCATTTTATCAAATGTTTTTCTCTATCTATTGAGTTAATCATTTGGATTTTCTCTTCTAATCCTATAAGAGGAAGTAACATTTTAGATTTTATTATCAGTTTATTCTTTTGGGAATCCCAGCATTTCCTGAAAGTTTCTTTTACTTCCTGTAGAATATTAGATCTCTCCTTGGGGTTTTATTTTCCTCAAGAGTCTTTAAAATAGCGTGTTCATCCTTGGCCCTTTTGCAGCACTTATCCATACGTGCCAAGTTGGATTTCTTTAACTTTTACCCAGATTTAGCAATTTCGACAAGAGTTACTGAATTGCCCTTGCTGCTCACTCTGAGTTAATGGCTCCAGTTTCTGACATCCATGCTCTTTCCCTAGCTTCCCTGTGTTGGTATCTCCCTACGACACTGCTTAATTCTCTAGAATTAACTCATTTTTAAACTGTGACAAACTTTCAGATAGTGTGCTCAATATGGCTTCTGTCAGCTATACTCATTTAAACATGTATATATTGCTTCTAAAGTGTAAGCTATGAGTCCAGTTGTTAATCTAAGGGGATAAGTATAATAAATACACTACATAGCATTTAGAAAGTCTGGAAACATAGGAAGCAGTGCACAAATCGTGCTTTTTTTCAAATGAACTACTGGATCTACTGCTTTGAATCTAAAGGCATTTCACCAGAAAAGGTCTCGGAAGGTTGAAGAAGAACCTGTTGAGCGTATTCTTTGAAACTGTTGATGTATTATTTTTAAATGAATTTATCTGGACAATTCTCTGCATCTACAAAGTTTGCTGCAAGCTTCAGTCTTTTTATAATGCTCTGCATTTGGGGACTTCCCTTTCAGAGTGCGCCAACTCATCACCGAACGCCCCTCCGGTGTTTAATCATGTGTTCTCTGTCATTCTCAGTATGTCTGGGTTGTATTCGTTTTCTTCTGCCATGTGATAAATGACCAGAAGGTTAGCAGCTTACCTCCACTTATCATCTCCAGTTCTGTAAGTCAGAAGACTAGCAAGGTTTACCTGGTCCTCTGAACACAACTTTATCAGGGTCACCTCAGAAACGGGTCATCAAGGTGTTGGCTAGGCTGAGTTCTCATCTGGAGGTTCTGGAGAAGACCCCTTCCTCCAAGCACTTCCTGTTGTTGGCAGAATTCACTTCCTCGCAGTCGTAGGGCTGAAGTACTCATGTCTTTGCTATCTGACAGGTGTGGGCCGGGTTCACCCCTAGAGACCATCCTTGTTCCTTGCCATGCAGCCCCCTCCATCTTCAGACAGAGACTTTCCTGCAAGTCAGTGCCCCTCACACTTGGAATCTCTGCCATGACGGTGTCTGACCCTTTAATATAGTTAAAGGGTTCACATGATTAGGCCAGGCCTACCTGAATAAAGGGTAAACCCTCTGACTAACTCAGGGTTAACTGATTAGTAGCCTTAATTAAATCTGCAAGATTCCTTTTGCCACATAAGATAAAATAATAACAAGAATAATATCTCATCATTCTCACAGCTTCTACCCACACTCAAAGGGAGATTATATAAGGGTGCAGGTCACTGGGGAACATTCTAGAATTCTTCCCACCATACTAGTTAGTTTTTTTTAAAACTGAAGGGTATGGGCACATAAGGAAACAGTGCTCTGGTTCATGGAGCTGCTCCTAAGAGTCAGCTATCTGGTGTTTGGGTGCTCTCTGACCCAGGCCCAAGTCACTGGACAGGTAGTGTTTTTCTATAATCTATCACTCAGGAAGCCTCTGGTTTATGAAGTCAAGCTGAGTATGCCCAAGACCCAAGTCTGTAGTAGTTGTTCTCAGTCCAGCTCCATCCACCTTATATTTAATAGCGATTCATTGGAATCTGATGTGAGCTTGTGTTTCAGATCCACTTTTCTATATTCTTGAGAGTTTTCATATTTTTCTGTGTATTTAATGAGAAGGTGGAATCAAGTATGTTGAAGATTGCCAGCCATTTGTCAACTGCTAGACTTGTTGATTTTTGAATGTTGAGTACTTGTATAATTTTATATGTTCATCATCTATTAGTCATCATGGCAATTCTTTATTTTGATCTGACTCAGAGGCAAAACTGCACCGTCTCCTACACTTTAATGTGTGTCTAGTCTCCTAGTCCAGAGTCCAGGCCTTCTATGCCTTCCCCCTTTTCCTTCCATTACTCACCCCACATCTCCATCTATATCCCTCCAAATCCAAAGTCCAAAACCTCACATGTTGTTATGCCAATTAGGGTCAATTTCCATTCATACACTTCATGACAGTACATAATTCTGAGCCTGTAAAAGAATACCACAAACACCTTAAGGCTACATTGTATTTATTATCATCTGTTTTAGCTTGCTTTGGGGAAAGGATTAAAAAGAATCCACAGTACAGCATAGTGACTCAAGTTAATAATAACTGTATTGCATATTTGAAAGTTGCTAAGAGAGGAGATCTTAAAAATGCTCATCACCAGAAAAAAATGCTAAAAGTGTGTGTGGTGATGGGATGTTAGCTCAACTTATTGTGATGATCATTTCACAATATATATTGGGTTAGCCAAAAAGTTCACTCGGGTTTTTCATACCATCTTACAGAAAAAACCCAAACGAACTTTTTGGCCAATCCAATAAACATATCAAATCACTATGTTATATACCTAAACCTGATCCAGTGTTATTGAATATGTGTCGGCTGTAGTTCCATAAAATTAAAAAATAAAGTATCTCCATGAGGGGAATAAAGGTCCAACTATGGAATGATAAAAACAAGATTCGTTCACAATATTCTATCTCTGGGAATTTATGTTTCTTTTTAAAGGAACTCTGATCTTTGCTGTTGGTCCCTTAAGCAAAACACTATCTCTGACAGACTGACCAGTAATTGGTGTGAATTTGTCCATTGGGAGAGGATGATTTAAAATGATCCAGATTCAACTGTCCAAAAAAAAAAAAAAATCCATGTAGACTCAGAGTGAGCATAGCCTTGACTGTTCTACTTTCCTGATGGGGGATACTCTTGCATGAGTACTTCCATAGGTACCTACATTTTAAATAAAAATGAGTTCTCATTAAGAAAAAAAAAAAGCAGTCTTGCTTGTTAAAATATAATATCAAGGAGAGCTGTGAATAATATTCACAGATGCATGTGGGCTCAAACAAGGTTAAGGTCTAGCTGGCTGTTAGTCTCTGAAGCATTTGTTTCCTGGCTCTTAGCAAATCTGAGTTCTTAGATCTGCACTGAGAATCGCAGATGTGAGCACAGCCTCACAAGGGGGATCAGGTTCACTGTTTATACATTTGCCAATCATCCTTTTAATCTCTGTCGAATTATCTCTTCAAGCTCCTAGGAGTTTTTTATGTCATCTTTTGAAACAGTAAATCACTTTATTAGGTTTGAAAAAGAACATTCATAATGTCATTTCCATTAGCCATTTTGTAAATTAGTGCAATTTCCTTTCTGTTTAACCTGTTTCCAAGAAGCTATTTACATTTCTGCTGCAGTTCAGAGGAGCACAATTAATTCACAATTTAATTTGCAGCCTGATATGTAAAATGAACGCTTTTGACTCATTTAGATGATCATAGACACTGAAACAACATTTATTAGTGAGATTCATGAGGGCTTGTTTTGCTTTTTGTCACGCAGCACTGGGATCCCGACACAGGCCAGATCTGGTGCCTAGTACTCCATCGCTGTTTGAAGCCGCTTCCTTAGCGACCACAATTTCATCTTCTTCCTTGTATGTCAATGAACATTATCCACATGACAGGACTACGCTTTATTCAAACAGGTAATACTTAGTACAATCAAATTACCAACCAGCTATTACCATGTTAATGTCACAGCTAGACCAGCGTCTCTGAATGAGTCATCCAGTCATCCCTGACAACCAGGTTGTGACCATTGCCTGCCCTGTAAGAAAAACAGAAAATCTGCATTTTTACCGTGGTAGGAGGGAAGATCCTTATGATTTTATTCACAGTTAATCATCGTGTCCTGTAGAAAGTATGTATACTTGATTCTATGGGGGAATGTGAATCTTTCATCATTTTTGTTTTAATAATCTTATGAATTTTTGTAAAGCAAGCACTCTTGGTTAATATTTTCACAAATAGTTGCAAAGATATTTGAGTATTTTCTTTTTGTATGAGTGATCTTAGTAGCCACGATAAACAGAATAACAGCCCTCCTGTCTATGTCCTAATCCCCGGCACCTCTGATGCTCTTCCCTTACATAGTGAAAGGGGCTTTGCCAATATGACTAAGCTAAAGATCCGGAAATGGGAAGAGTATCCTGAATTATCCAGATAGACCCAGCACAATCACAGGGTCCACATAAGAGGAAATCAGGAAGGATTAGAGTCAGACAAGGAGCTGTGATGGCAGAAGCAGAGATAAGAGAGGGAGAAAGATTTGAAGATGCTACATTGTTGGCTTTGAAGGTATACAAAGGGGCATGAGCCAAGGAATGCAGGCAGAGTCTAAATGTCAGAACAGACAAGGAAACAGTCTGCCTTAGAGCATCCACAGAGGAACACAGTACTTCCAACCCTTTGAATGTTAGGACTGTGACTGCTAGAGGTATAAAATAATAAATCTGTCTTATTTTAAGCCATGAAGTTTATGACAGTTTGCCACAGAAGCAATAGGAAACTAATACAGTGACTCTCAAACATTTACTGTGAATCTGAATGTTGGGGTGGGTTACTGAACTTTCTTGGATAGAAAGTTAATTTTTGTTAGGTATTTTTCTAATAAAAAATTAGGTAAATAAAATGTTTTCAAACACTGGTTCTAGTAATAGAAAATATCTTCACCAAAAGATCACAACATTGTGAGATTAGCTATTTTTTCTACTTTTATATAGGCATTTTTGTAACTAGCTTCAATTACAGGGTAGGGAATACTGTGTATACCTTCTCAGTAATTATCTGTTAAATGTTGAACTGGTTCTTATTAAAATTCAGCTCTCAAGAATCAAGATCAAATTTGTACAAGTGCTTTTTATACAGTAAGTTATTTTCCCCCTCCAACCTAGCAGCTTGGTTCACCTCCAGAAAGAGGACTCAATATGATAGATTCATTTTTAATGTGTGCATCCTTGTAAATCCTAGCTTGGTCTTCAGCAGGTTAAGATTTGGCAGTTGAAGCTTCTGTAGAAATTCCTTTTTGTTGCTGCTCCCTTCTCTGTCAGCTAGATACAGGTTAGGTGGTAGCAGGTGAGACAGTCTGAAAAAGAGGAAGGAAGGACAAGGTGATTCACAAATCTTGCCTGGACTTCCATTTGGATCACTCTACTCTAGGACCAACAAATAAGGCTCTGTTGTAACTTATTCAACTCATCTGAACTGTAAAAGTAATTTGGGTAGCTTCCTCAGATTAGAAAAATTCAAAGTAATTTATACCATGAACATGTACCTTGAAAGTTCAAATTTGTTATGTAAATTAGTCAAGCAACAGTTTTTCCTGTTCATATGGTACAGCTGTGAAAAACTGTTCTTTTGCTCTCAAATGTAAATAGCAGCTCAAAAGATGGAAAGTCACAGGAAGTTCTTTGAAAGGTCAAAATCAATTCTCATGTGAAGCTGTGGTGGTTTCTTTACCATTGGATAGTTGGATGTGCTGTTAAATTACATACTAGAATTTTCAGCACAAAAATACAAGGGTTTCGTATGTTTGTTTTTGGTGGCAGTGGTTGTGGTTCAGTCTCTTGACCAGAGGTATTTAACTCTTGGGTATTTATAAGGTTCCTTGAGGATCTGAATCGGAGTTCCTTCTAACTCCCAATCCTTTCTGGCCAGCTTGGGAGATACCTTGCCTGTTCCAGGGCTGTGGTATACAACTCTTGATACCTTTATTTATGCTGATACAGGTTATCATTTAGATGGGAAAAGCATCAGTGTTGTCTATGATATTTTCCCCTTTCTCTTTTTTTAAGTGAATTATTTGAAATAAATCTTCTGTGGCATTGTATCTCCCAAGTTACAATTTGATATATTTAGCTATCCATCTGGGTTCAGTTGCAAGAACAAGAAACCACTCAGTCTTAAGCAGAAAGGGATTTGATACAGAGAATCCGCAAAGTCTTAAAGGCTTGGGGGTGCGTTGTGCTGTGGGTGGGACATTAGAAAATCCACTCCAGGTACACACCCCCGAGCTGGCCCACCAGTAGCCTTGCAACCTTTGCCACAATCAAGTGGAGGTCCTGCCGGAGGGATGCAAGCCAGAGAAAAGCATGTTGTGAACTGAGAATATTTTTTAAATAAACCAACATTTTAAAATCATATCACTAAATCATCACTAAGTAATCATATCATATTTCACTAAAATGCCCATATTCTTTTGAAAACCCACTAGTTGTGGCATCACTGGGCTCCCTTGCTTCACGCTGGAGAGGAGCACATGGACGCTCTGGGTCAGCACCCTCTGCTGTGGTCACCTCTGCTCTGGCCTGCCTGCTCCTGTGGGCATTTCTGCTCTTCACCCATGATGTGTAAGAGAAGTCAAAGACATGCCTCAGATCTTAAGACTGCCGTAGGGAAGTCATAAGGAAAAGGTGCAAAAAAGGCACAGAGGTGCTAAAGAACCCTGAAGAGAAATAATGGTGATTCAACCCCAGGGAATCAATATGCCTACTTCCCCACCCACCATGCCCACCCCTAATTACTCAGCAGGGAAGCCTTACCAGCCAATTGAAAAGAAGTTGTCATATTTTGTTCCTATCATTTTTTTCCTTTAGAGTCCTCCAAGTCCTACATGATGTCTCTTGAGGCGATACATAGACAATATTCTAATTCTCTTCAGGCCCGCTAAAGTTTAAAACCTAATCCAGACAGCCTGTAAAGAAAATTGGTGTTATAATTCATGTTAGGGTTTCCCTTTTCTTTATGAATCACTTTTATGTTAAGGCAGAGTGGTCTGTTTTCCCACTTCCACATCATACTATACGTAACTGTACTTAGATATGCTGTGAATATTCCAACTAGCAGTTGTCATTGTGTCCATCCTTTCAGAATCTTTTAAGTTTGAAGAGTGTCAGTTAGTGCCTAGGTGTTTCCACTCCTGAATCATATACTGTAGTGGGCTGCTGCTGTCTCTTAGAATTACTCCTTTTTTTAAAAAAGATTATTCTTTGTGACTTCAAAAATTCCAGTAGCAATTTATTATTTTTTTCCAGTGCATTCCAAAATTTGACTAGGAAACAAAAAATACTATCATTTTTAAAGTATATATTTGACTTGATTACTGGGAGTATATATTTTCAAGTTCTACTCAACAGTCCTATGTTAGAGCATGGAATTCATAAGACTACAAAGGAACTGTTATAAGTTCTTGCTTCCCAGTCAAATGGTGGGATTTTAATTCTGAAGTTTTGATTCTTGAATTCTTCTTTCCTAATAAGAATTCTGTTTTTATCTATATAAATTGAGCATTAAGGAATACAGAGGCAAATGTGTTTTACCTCGAAGTTAAAAACAGTTTAGTGTTGTGGAAATTGGATGCACACATGAATCTTAATTCTTTTTGTGATTTCCTGCACAGTTGGTAGCAAACATGAAGCTCTTATAATGCATAAGGACAGAAAGCCCTACTGCATTCCAGTATGTTTATCCTTTCCACACCAAAGATGTCTTTACCAACATCACCACTCTGTCTAGTCTCATGTTTTGCCAGTCGCTATTTCTAATAGTTGGCTCAGACTGAAGACATTTGAAATATTGAGAAAAGGACGGATAGGTCAGAGGAAAACCACTGGTCATTCGTCCACGGAGAGACAGCTGGCAAAGGCTCCCTAAATGTGGAGTCCAACATTTGAGACCTCAAAGGCTGACTCAGTGGTTCCAAGCACAGTTCTGGCCCTTTCTTCCTGCCAGTAGAGAATGGTAAACCTCAGAGAGGGTGGAACAGTTGCCTCTATCTACAAGCTCCTCCCCACAAATTGCTCATCATTCAAATTTAAAGACATATAAGTAGAGCCATCCCAAAGAATGTTAGAGACCCATTATTTTACAGATGTTGTCTAAAAGATAAAGGAAGAGAAATGCAGAGACATGCATTATATGACATATCCAAAGTCACAGAGCCTGCTAACAGGATTTAAATCGGAACACAGGTCTCTGGGGTCCAAGCCTCGCGGTCTTTCCACTGTACCACCTTTCTCATCATGGTCTCCGAAGACCTCTGGTCTTATCCTTGATGTGTATGTTATGCACAGATGGTCAGTTGGGGTTTTTTTCCTTAATGTGAATTCTGGCCCTCTGAGCATTTTTTATTTTCACTATTTAATAACTAAAGTATTTCTAGTTGGCAAAGTAGTGGGCTTATGTTAATATCTACCTATGATGTTTATTCTAGAAGTCACTGAGCTAAGTTTGCTTACTAAAAACATGATAGTTATGGGAACTTTTCTATCATAGTACTAGTTATACTTCAAACCATCAAATATAATCCAATAATAACTACAAAATAGCTAGTTATGGGGCCTTATTAAGGATCTGTGTTCTCGACTCAAGTCACTTCATTCTCATTGTCGTTCATTCGCTCAGTCATGTCCTACTCTTTGCGACCCCATGGACTACAGCACCTCAGGTTTCCCCTCCCTCACCATGTCCCAGAGCCCACCCAAATGCATGTCCATTGAGTCAGCGATGCCATCCACCCGTCTCATCCGCTGTCGTCCCCTTCTCCTCCTGCCTTCAATCTTTCCCAGCATCAGGGTCTTTTCTAGTGAATTGGCTCTTCACATCAGGTGGCCAAAGTATTGGAGCTTCAGCATCAGTCCTTCCAATGAATAATCAGGGCTGATTTCCTTTAGTAATTCTCACAGCAACCCTATCTTATCTCCAGTTTACAGATGAGGGATGCTTAGCAATTTAGCTAACTTTCCTGAGGTCAAGTGGCAAAAAAATAGAGCCATGTTATCCACACACAGCACTGACAGGGAGTGTATTAAGGCACAGCCTCAGCTAGTCAACAGTTGTCCTTAGACAAGGACAGTTGTCTCAGACAAGATGGCTTTTAGATGATGCTTTTAATGGAAATTCAGTAATATCCACACACATTCTCTTCTTCCCTATCTGTTTTGCCTTTTCTTTTTCCATGTGATTTTGAGTAAGGGTTTTCACTTTCAAAAATGTTAGTTTTGGTTTTCAAACACTAAAAATATGACATATTAGTTTAAATTCACAAGAAACTTAAAATAGCTGTTTCCTTACGTTTTTATTTTCAATTCTCCAGATACACTTCAAATTGGTACATGATCATTGAGAGACTTTTTAAATTGAATTATAGTTGATTTATAATATTAGTTTTATGTGTATTACATAGTGATTCAATACTTTAGTAGATTATACTACACTGAAAGTTATTACAAAATATTGGTCAGATTCCCTGTAACCTTGTTGCTTTTATTTGTTTTGTACATGGTAGTTTGTATCGCTTACTCTCCTGCCCCTAACTTGCCCCTCCCATGCTCTCTCCCCACACTGGGAATCACTAGTTTGTTCTCTGTATCTGTGAATCTGTTTCTATACTTGTCATATTCATTCATTCATTTTTTAGATTTCACATATACGTGTTAATATACAGTTTTTGCCTTTCTCTGTCTGACTTTTTGCTAAGCATAATAACCCTGTACATAATACTCATTGCTGCTGCTGCTGCTAAGTCGCTTCAGTCGTGTCCGATTCTGTGTGACCCCATAGAAGGCAGCCCACCAGGCTCCGCCGTCACATGGTCATAAATGGCAGAAGTTCACTGAGAAGAGACTTGTTAGGTATGTTTCTGCTTGATTTAGAAAACCCTGAATCCTCTGTTGACATAGTAAGGTTCAAAGGAATCTTTATTACTTACAAAACAAAGGGAGAAAATGTTGGGGGCACAAACTTGCTAGTAATTCCAGTTCTGTAACCATAACCTCCAGAGAGGGACAGTGCATGCCTGCAGTATCTGCTGTGGCCATGGCAGCTCCTTGCTGTACCTAGATGCCAGCTGGGGGCTCTGCCAGCCCATCAGAAGGTCTCTGTAGCCCTTCTGTTGATGCTAGATTTTGAACCTGACCTCGACAGACTCTTGTGCTTTTATGCATCTTCATCTCAGTACTCCTGCCTGCAGATGGACCTTCTTGCCACCATCAGCCCCAGTCAGGTTTTTCTCTTTCACTTTCAGTATTATAAATCATCAGTTAGGGCATTAGTCCTCCAGCTGCCACTTCCACCTCTCGAACATTGGGCAGGTCACCTTAACTTTGTGTGCCTCAGTTCCTCATTTATAAAATGTGGATTATTATGCTACCCACCAGAGCATTGTTACAGAGATTAAATGTAATAATCTTTGGAGAGCACTTATGCCTCTTGGCACATAGTAAGCAGCCTCAAAATACTCGTTAAAATAAGTGATTCCAGACCCTGACACATTGCAGTTTCCCCATAAGTCCCACTCTAAGGGGCAAGATATAGTTATTTTTGGCAAAAAGCCCTCATGGAGTACTCTGTTAGTCAGAGTCCTGTCAAGGAAACAGAAAACACACTTGGAATTTCAGAGAGAATTTAGGAAAGGGTTACAGAGTGTGGGAGGCTGAAAGAGTGAAAGCAGGGAGTTGCAGAAACCCAACTAAATAACTGCAGGAAACTGCTCCTAGCAGGAGCCCTGCCATGTCACCAGAACCTCAAACTCAGGAAGGAGGCCACACCTGGGGACCAGATGCCCCCTGAGGAACAGGGACAATAGAAAAGGATGTCACCTACAGAGCTGGGAGAGTGGCAGGGACACGGCCAGCTCCAAAGACATCACCAAAGAAGAAAGAAAGAAAAATGTAGGAAGAGACCCAAGCCTTCTCTCTTCCTCTTGTCTCATTTCCTGGCAGTGTCCTCAACTGGCAGAACCTGGCCAAGGAGCCTGAGGTACGTGGTTTGCCAACTCTTGGCCCCAGCTTTGCAAAGGAGAGTTGAGACAGAATATTAATAATAGCCTCAGCACACAAAGGGAAAACTGAGATAGATATAAAATCCTTCACACAAAAGAATTATAAAAATCAAAGTTTTATAAAGATTGAGTGTGTGCAAGAACAAAAATCAATTTAGACTCTCTTAAAGGGAATCAGAGCCAATTTATTACTGTGCCAAGGTAATAATAGAACGTAAGGTAGCTATAATTTTTTTAATAATGTGGGTAATTAGAGACTTCAGTATTTACCAATAAGTCTGATAGCCAATAATGCTTTCCCTGATACTATACTAGAGTAGATGCTGGTTTTAAATACTCAAAGAAATGTCTTAGCTAATTCCAGGTACATGGGTTAGATAAGAAAGGTTCTTGAGCTCAAGAATTCCACAAAGAGGTTTGTAAACCTGGGGAATCCAGCTGATAGAGCAGGCGATAGACAAGGTAGCCATCACCCCTGCCCTAGACAATGCACTTTATTGCCAAGACCCCAGTCCACCCCATCTTATCAACTGGCTATAACTCAGTTTAAAGCAAACACATTTGAGGCAGTGGAGAGATGTAATGTCATTTCCATTCTCCTTAGAGTTAAGAGAAGGGTTTAGTGTCAGGAAAGCAGGTCACCAAGCAAATGATGATACATGTTTGGGGAGAATAGCAGTCCTGAGAATCCTGAGGCAAAGCCTGCTTTGTTACCCAGCCTCCCAAGAGAAGAATGTCTTATTTTAGAAATTAGGACCTTTTTAGGCATGCTGTGTTTCAGGCAAATCTAAGAGCCATGTTCATATCCTTTTCCAGTTGTGATTGGGGCCCCTGCAGAGAAAATTGGAGCCTGATTCAGCATCACAGTATGCCTGTTAGTTTAGCTTCCTCTCCACAAACCCAGGCCAAAAGAAACCCAGATTTACATCATATACTCTATGCCTGGATTTTGTTAGATGACACTGGTTTTTTTTTGACAAATTATAAAATTACTTCTGAAGTGATTAGCTTTTCAAATGATCCCTCATATGTTTCAGCCTAGGCAGGAAATTGAAGTGAACTTTTCACATATCTGACATTTATGAAGAATAATTTAGGATTCAGCATTAATTCAAAGAACACTCACATTTTTTGATGAATTGTTACATGGTAATATTTCTAGGTGCTTTTCGTGCATTATTAAAAATTTTTAATGGATCCAATTGATGAGTAAGCCATATGAGGGGGAAAAAATGTGGAAAAATGTTGGCCAGCCTTTGGATATCTTAACTGGTCAAAAATAACCTCTTCAGTCTATTTTCTACATTGTAGTTCTGGGACCAAACCATCATGTCTATTTGCTTGACTTCGGCCACTAATGCAGTCTCTGGAAGAATGTCTTGCTGGTGGTGGATGTACCTCTGTAGACCCTCCCCAAACCCCTGCCCTTCTTCACTGAACCTCTAGAGAAATGCATCTCAGAATGTGATTGATTCCTCCATCTAGGTTTTCCACACTGCTCAAGGAATTCTTCAACTCATGGTGGAGTTGAAGAAAAAAGTTTTTTGAAAGATATTCCTCTCCTTCTGTATTTTTTCTGAGGTATGAAACAATTTCTTTGCCTTGTGGTTAAGCTAATACACAGATGGGCTCATTCAAGGACTTAAGAGGATATAATATGTAATGCCTGCCATGCAAAGTGGAAGGGGTTTCAGATGATAGTGGGAAGACAGGACCTCAATGCCTTTCTTGTACTTCAGCTCTACCTGGACATATCCTAAGCAAAGATTCCCTTGCCTTAAAGGAATTTTAGGTTAACGATACCTCTGGAAGACTCCAGCCTGCCCTAGACTGGCTTCCCAGCTTAGCCTCTGTGACCTTTGGCCAAACTACATTTCTGCTCTTCTGGACTTGACTAAGTCTACAGAGACCCTTGACTCAGTGGCCAAACAAAGCCATCTGTTTGAGATCCCATGAGCTTGTTGACTCTCTTGGTCTACTTAGAGATCAGTTTGATCCTTCTGGGCCCCTAGAGGTCACCCACTCGACCCTGACCATCGCCCTCTGCCTGTTTGACTTGTCTGCATCACACTCTAATTCCACCCTTCAGTTTAGCCAGCCTTATGAAGTTAGTATCTTCCCCTAGACGACTCCTGTCCAAGTGACCCCATACAGGGCAGCGCCGTGGGCTTGTCCTTATCACTTCAGCTGTCAACAGCCTCTCTTTGGGGTACCCTCTTTTAGTGCATCTCCTGTGTTCCCATTTGCCTTCTCATCTAGTTCTGATAACCACAATACAAAGTAATGATGACTGCCAGGGCCTGAGACTATGATGTGTGAACTCCTTCTAGGTTCTCTCTACTAGCTCCCTCCCTTCCTCCTCCATCCAGGGACCCCCAGGTGCCAGGCTCTGCCAGAATCCCAAGTTTGATTTTGCAACTCTGACATACTGAATATACACAAAGTAACAAACATCATTTCTTCCAAGGCTCTAGAAGGAAGTTGATTCTCAACATCCTCTGTTTAATCTTGTTATCTATGGAATTATCTCCCAAGTAGCCAGCTTTATCTCCTTGTAATTTAGACGAGTTGGTGATCTTTGAGGGTACAATTTCACTGTGGAAGTCCACAAGTATAAACCTGCTACTGAGGACTCATTAATTTCAGAGAAACTTGACAGACTCCCCCGCTCCACCTCCAGCCCACAGGCCAACTAAACATACCTACACAACAGCCTTTTGCTTGAAGCTCATGATAGTCTGGGTGTCAGGAGAGTTAGGTAAGTCTAATGAGGGAATTAGGAGTCATCAATAAAATCTCAAATCAGAATAATACTAATCCAAAATGTAATATTTAATCACCTGCTTTCAAGGATAAAGTAATAAAGATGAAATATAATGATATAAAGGAGTTTATTAGTTAATTTTCTGGCCAGCCATATTAAGAATTAGTGTTTGGAAGGTCACAAAAGAACTTAAAAACAACCAGACTTGTTTTCTCAACTAAGGATTTGGCTAAAATGAAAATTCATCATGATGGCTACTTGATAAAATATGGGTTAATTTCTCTGTCTTTTGTTGTTTCTCATCACATTGGAAGAATATTTCTATGTACTCATAGTCTGGGCAGAAGTGTTTCATCTTTTATTTATATGTAAGTGCATCTGGGTTCATTTCCTAATAATTCTAACTGCCATTACTGGCCATTTTCTTTGTCGTCACTGGGTTGTGACAGGAGAGAAGTCAGACGTGTTAATAAGTGAGTTTTCCTGCTCACCTTCCTGATGTGTTTCCAATCCTAGTAGCTAAACTTTCCCTAAAAGAATCATGGAGCTTTGGAAATAGAAGAGTATTTTGACATCATAGGAAAAGAAAATGGCAACCCACTCCAGTATTCTTGCCTGGAGAATCCCATGGGCAGAGGAACCTGGTGGGCTAGAGTCCATGGGATCACAGAGAGTCAGACACGACTGAGTGACTAACACACACACTTTGACATCATATCCTCCAATTCTTTTATTCTTTTATATCAAAATTCTATATACTGAGTTAAATGGTCAAATGGTTGTATAAAGTTAATTAGGAAAAAGAGCCGGTCCTTGTTCACCTCCCCTTACACTTTACTGTCCCCAGATGTAACCACTTTCAGCTCTTCTACCTGATTCATGTGGTAATTAATTCCGTATTTCTAAACAGCATGCTTGTATTGCTGTTTCTCGACATTAGGTTTGAACATTAACTAATAATTTCCCACTATAGAAGATGAATATTTAGCTGTCTTTTTGCCCCATACATGCACCCTTCCCACCCGCCCTTCTAGTCTGCCAGTATAGTTACATCATGACTGTGCTTAGATCTATATCGAGTGTTTTATTATAACTATGTAAATATTGAGCTTTGGTTTCCTTTTCTGTATGACTTTTTGTTTTCTCTGGAATAAATAATCATCTTGTCCTTTTATTTGCTTAGCTTTCTATGTATTTGTATTTAACAGAAGCCTAAACTCTTCACCAGTTGTCTTAATTGCTTCCCACACTATTTACGTGCATCCAGTTCTGTTCGTTTCATTGTTTTACAGAAGTGTCCCCAAAGTCTTCTGACCTGTTCCCATCTGGGTTGGACTGCCCTCTGGGGCCTGAAGTTCATATGTTACCGTGGAGTTTCCCTTCTCCACCATCCTGGGATCCTAATCACCTCTGGTCTGTGTTGATTCCCCTGTTTATCATGTCCTGTATCTGCCTCTTTTTTGGTTTACTCCCTCATTTTTGTGGAGCACATCCTCTAGTGTCTTCCTCAGGATTCATCACAGGTAAAATATTCAAGGCCTTGTATGTCCAAACAAATCTTTATTCTTAACCCTAACACTTGATTGATAGATTAGCTGATATAGAACTCTGCACTGTACATCTTTCTTGTTTTCAATTGTGAAGTCTTTGCTCTGTTATCTTCTAATTTCCGGTTACTGTTGAGAAATGCAGTGCTATTCGGATTCCTGATCTTCTGTATATGGCCTGTGTTTTTTTCTAGAAGCTTATTATCTCTTCAGCTTCCCCCTTGTATCTCAGTGGTTCATGGTGATAGGCTTTGCTGCTGCTGCTGCTAAGTCGCTTCAGTCATGTCCGTTCTATGCGACCCCATAGACGGCAGCCCACCAGGCCCCGCCGTCCCTGGGATTCTCCAGGCAAGAACATTGGAGTGGGTTGCCTTACTGCAGGTCTATTTTCCACCATTATGTTGAACACTCAGAGGGCCTTTTTGATCTGCAAATGCATGCTTTTGAGTTTGGGGAAATTTTTGTAATTATTTTTTTTTTTAATTTCCTTCCTCCACTTTTTTTCTTCTTACAGCTCCTTTTGTGCATATGAAATCTTCTGGATTTGTCCTCCAGTTTCCTTTCCTCTCTTTATTTCCTTCTATTTGTCTTCCTATTTTACCCTCTGAGGGAGTTCCTCTACTTTATCTCCTAATCCTTCCACTGAGTTTTTCATTTCTGTTGCCATATTTTATGAGAATCTTTTTTAGGAATCTTTCCTTATTTCACAGTTGAAATTTCTTCTCTTTTCTTTCTGAAGAGATCAGAACTTTTTTTGTTTTGCTCTGATTTTTGTCTCTTCTTGTCTTTTGGTCTCAATTTTTACGTGGGTTGTCTTTTTCTGTTTATTTTGGTCTTCATCTTTCATGTTCACAGTTTTCCTCAAATTTCTGAAAAACCTTGCTTGTTGCTCAACCACATGTTTGAATGGGAAATTAAAAGTCTGGCTGGAAGCTTCAGTATTTGAGTTGCCCAAGCTTCACTAAAAGGCATCAGTTGGATTCTTTGATGTGAAGCCAGTGTTAGTCACCACCAGTCTGTACTTTGACCTGGTTTGATTCCTTACAGAAAGATTCTTCTAGTTTCCTGCTTGATAGAGAAAAGCCTGGCTGTAAGCTTTGTAGGACCTGTGACTGGGAAGAGCGCTGGGTGTCTCAGCGTCTATTATAATAGGCACACATTCAACCTCATTACACTGTTTTCCTTCAACTCCTCTGGTGTCCCTGGGTCTATATGTCCCCTGTTCTATGTGCTCATCAGTTGGGGGAAAAGTCTTCCAGTTTTCTGCCAAAATGGGCCTGAGTATTTGGCTGGCTGTGTGTGTGTCTCTGCTTTCCCACTGGTGACTTAGGATTCAGCTCTCTTGGGCTTGCAATCAGTTACCACCTGTCTACATGCCTTCTAGGCTCCAAAATATCGTGTCTGTTACCCTCTCCCCATCTTCTGCTCTTTTTTAAGCTTATGTCTTTTTTAACCCTTTGTTGTCATTTTAAGGGGCTTGAGGTGACAGTACAATTAGATAGGATGAGTTCTGTCTGGCTCTGCTTCTCTGTCTATATGTTAATAGAGGCCCAGAGAGTTGCCAAGTGAGAATTCTGAGGTTGCAGCGTAACTTAATAGCAAAACTGGTACTCGGACCTGTACTCTCTGACTCCTTGTTAAGGGCATCCTTTTTCAAAACAGAGAAAACCATCAATAATGGATTCACCCATAACAAGTGTGTATCTGTTTGGGTGTGCATGAGTTTCAGAGTCTGTTTTGCCATGAGTACTTTGTATTTTTGCTTTGAATTATAGCTTATCAACATGTTGGAAATCGGGAAGCAAACCCCACTCTGTGACTTTCTCTGCGTCTCTAACCCTGGGAATAAAGCATGAGTCCTTAGGGTTAGCCTACCACTAACTAGACATACCCTCTGATATTTAAGACATAATTCAGTTCATCTGCTTTATTAGATCTCCCTCAACCCTTAGCAAATAGACTTGCACTGGGCCTGTCGCAGTAGTCTATCAGATCTAGATCCTAAAAATGGACATTGCCCCATCTCAGTGTCTCAGGCTAGTATCTTAACACATCTATTAACATAGATAATACACATTCTTACATACTTTAATTCAGTATCTCCCAACATTTGGGAAGGACCTTCTAGTCACAGGATATTATTATATAAGATTCTAAGGAGGGTGGAAAGATGGAAAATCTTTACTCTTAAGAAACCATCATACCATCATATTTGCATGAATAGATAAAATAGAAGCAGTATTCAGAAGTTCAGTGAAAGATCTATGCAAAGTGAATTAGGAAAAGGAAGTTAGGAAAGATGACTTGTCAAGAACTATCTGTGATGCCTACAGCAAAGGAAATGTGCTAGAGTAAAAACTCCATGTCCCTAATGGTAGTGTCTGTTTCTCTGGCTCAGAAAATATTTCTTCATTATCCAAATGCAATATTTGAGGTGCATAGTCTTAGTTGAACTAAGAAGGAATCTCCAAAAGGGAAATGCCATTTTATTAAAAAGCTTGATTCCAGGAAGATGTGTACCGATCACTTGCTTCTGGCCATATTTGTAACAATAATTAATACATCTACCTTTTCAAGTACAGACAGATGCCTTCAGCTCATCACCCCAGACACTGAGAGAGAGCAGAGTTCCCCAGTTTGCCCCTGATTGTCATTCAGTCCCATGTGTCATTCTATGGCTGAGACAGATTTAAAAGTCATTTCCTTGCCTTCGTGACATAAAAGCAATTCTTAATAAACAAGGGGCTCCCACATAAAGCCCCTTCAGTCTGTTCTCTAGAGAACTGGGGAACTGAATATTTTTTTGAAGAGCACACATCTCTCAGCCATAACTGAAGCATGATACCTGTTTGCCAAGACGGGAAGGCAGGGCACCTGGGAGCTGGCCCAAGACTGAAGTAATTACATGAATTCTGGGGATGGTGAGAGCTGCATATTTTATAGCACTTATCTAATAATATTTATAAAGTCTTCTGCTAAATATGGAAGATAATTTTTGAAAACTGATGAGTTGTATGGCTACCATTGTTGTTTAGTCACTAAGTCATGTCCGACTCTTTGTGACCCCATGGACTGTAGCATGCTAGGCTCCTCAGTCCATAGGATTTGCCAAGCAATAATACTGGAGTGGGTTGCCATTTCCTCTGCCAACCCAAGGATCCTTCCCAACCCAAGGATTGAACCAGTATCTCCTGCTTGGCATTCGGGTTCTTTACCACTGAGCCACCTGGGAAGCCCATGACAATTAATTAAGGCACAATTTTAACATTTCTTGTTATGATAATAATCTTAAGAACATGTATTGGATGCCTACTCTATACCATGTATTCTGCTAGATACTGTACAGGTATTGTTTTATTTAATGCTTCTGTCAGCCCTATAGGGTAAGCTGGTGGAATTGGTTAAAGAGAGTTAGAAACATACATGACAGGAATATAGGAAAGTCAGTTATTATCAAGGCCCTGTGTACCCAAACCTAAAACTGTATTAAAAAAATATAATAACTTGACCCATAAATGGACTTCTAGATACTAATGAATTTTATTCCTCTAAGATTGACAGTTCTTCAATCATGACTATATTTTCAATTGCGTTGTTTGAAAGCTTTCCTATTTGAAGTGAAAAGTGAAAGTTGCTCAGTTGTGTCCGACTCTTCACAACCCCATGGACTATACAGTCCATGAAATTCTCCAAGTCAGAATACTGGAGTAGGTAGCCTTTCCCTTCTCTAGGGGATCTTCCTAACCCAGTGGTCAAACCCAGCATTGCAGGCAGATTCTTTACCAACTGAGCCACAAGGGAAGCCCTTCCTATTTGAAAATCTCATGAAACATGACCTTTGTCAGTTAGGAAGTGGCCCCATAACTGACAAAAAAGAACACAAGTTAAATAACACGTAGTCCAGTCAGTGGAAGCTTGTGATGTGATTTAGGCTTGAATCATTGTTTCTTATGCATTATATGTTGCTAGAGAATATAGAAGCTATCTTATGAAATTTTGTCACTTTGCATTAAGAAGTAAAAGTGAGCCCAGTATTAGTTGGAAGTGCTTTCAGCCCAAGCAACAGAATATAGAATGATCTAACTTGTGTAGTGAGGCCCACTGGTGAACCACAAAAAGATGAGCCGAGATATTTATCTCCTCGGTCTTCAGGGTGGTGAAGGGGATTCAGGGCAGCCAAAGCGAAAGAAATCCAGGGCTATTCACCTCAGGTGCCAGCAATCTCCTCCATGTTCCCCACAAGCAGTACAAATATTATCATGTCCTATGAATGTCATGACACTAAAAAATGGTTGAGCAATACTGCTTTAAAATATAAAAAAGAATATTTGTCATTTATTTGAAGAAAGTCTGAAAGTGTACAGTCCAGGATGGTTGCACTGCCCAGTGACAGTCTCAGGGATACAGGCTCTTTCCATATTGTTGCCCCAGAGTCACAAAGTGACTGCCACAGCCTTAGACCTTGTGTCCTCACTCCAGGGAATGCATTCCAGAAGGAAACAAAAAGAGCAAAGAAAAAAAAGTGAGGGTGTTTCATATTGCAATGGTCTGTTCTTTTATCCAGTGGGTGGGGGAACTGGGAGGAGCTTTCCCAGTCATGCCTCCAACAGCATCTTCTTAATAACTCATGGCCAGAAGTAGATCACGTGACCACTTCTTGTTGCAGAGGACTCTGGGAAGAACTTTACTTACCTTGTGACTACTGTTCTCCATCCACTACCTAAACTCAAAATTTGAGGGTTCTGTTCGCAAAGACAGAGAGCTATGGCAGTTGTGTAAGGCACCAATGGTAGTGCCAAACACAGCCTATAAGGAAAAAGCTAAAGATTTTCTTTTTTTTAAAATGAGATAGATTTCCTGCTTCTTAAGTAACTGTTTAGACTGTTTCAACCAAAAAACTACCCACAGGATCATTTACCCCTGAAACTAAAAACTTCCTCTATGGAAGTAAGTTGTAAACAGAGCATCCTGCAGATAAGAGAAGGGAGAAAATAATAGCAAATGAAGCAACCGACAAACAACTAATCTCAAAAATATACAAGCAACTCCTACAGCTCAACTCCAGAAAAATAAATGACCCAATCAAAAAATGGGCCAAAGATCTAAATAGACATTTCTCCAAAGAAGACATACAGATGGCTAACAAACACATGAAAAGATGCTCAACATCACTCATTATCAGAGAAATGCAAATCAAAACCACTATGAGGTACCATTTCACACCAGTCAGAATGGCTGCGATCCAAAAGTCTACAAATAATAAATGCTGGAGAGGGTGTGGAGAAAAGGGAACCCTCTTACACTGTTGGTGGGAATGCAAACTAGTACAGCCACTATGGAGAACGGTGTGGAGATTCCTTAAAAACTGGAAATAGAACTGCCTTATGATCCAGCAATCCCACTGCTGGGCATACACACTGAGGAAACCAGAAGGAAAGAGACACGTGTACCCCAATGTTCATCGCAGCACTGTTTATAATAGCCAGGACATGGAAGCAACCTAGATGTCCATCAGCAGATGAATGGATAAGAAAGCTGTGGTACATATACACAATGGAGTATTACTCAGCCATTAAAAAGAATACATTTGAATCAGTTCTAATGAGGTGGATGAAACTGGAGCCTATTATACAGAGTGAAGTAAGCCAGAAGGAAAAACACCAATACAGTATACTAACTCATATATATGGAATTTAGAAAGATGGTAATGATAACCCTGTATACGAGACAGCAAAAGAGACACTGATGTATAGAACAGTCTTATGGACTCTGTGGGAGAGGGAGAGGGTGGGAAGATTTGGGAGAATGGCATTGAACCATGTGAAACGTCATGTATGAAATGAGATGCCAGTCCAGGTTCAATGCACGATGCTGGATGCTTGGGGCTGGTGCACTGGGACGACCCAGAGGGATGGTGTGGGGAGGGAGGAGGGAGGAGGGTTTTAAAAAAAAAAAAAAGAGTAACATGGAAATTTACATTACCATATGTAAAATAGATAGCCAATGGGAATTTGCTGTATGGCTAAGGAAACTCAAACAGGCTCTGTATCAACCTAGACGGGTGGGATGCGGAGGGAGATGGGAGTGAGGTTCTAAAGGGAGAGGATATATGTATACCTATGGCTGATTTATGTTCACGTTTGACAGAAAACAACAAAATTCTGTAAAGCAATTATCCTTCAATTAAAAAATTAAAAAAAAAAAAGAAGAGAGAAGGGTTTGTACAAATACTAGTCAAATAAATTCTCAGTGTTCATTTTCATTCAGAGACATCCAAGCAGCATTTATGATTTTGTAGCTTTAAGTTGTGGAACTAGGTATGATTTTTATACTTTTTTCTCCTGTTTGATAGCTTACTAAATTTCATTGTGTGTCACATTTGCAACGAAAAGGCATTAGTGTTTTTAATTACTTGTTAAATCCGATGGGATCTTCAAGGTGTCTTCATAGTTAGACCACAGAGCTGCTTTTGTTTCATTTCTTAAACATTAAAATTAAATGTCATTGTAATGCAAATGTCTAACACCACAAATTTTAAAACATTAACTTTTCTTTATTCAAGCAGTATTAACTGGATATTTGAAGATACTTTTTGCCTCATTCCCTAAGAATTGACAGAGCAATTGTTTTCATTGTGTTGCAAACGCTATAGCTGAGACACATGGCATTGAGTGGAAAAGCTAAATACAAACATTACTTCTGATTAATTGATAATTTTTAGAAAGTTGGTTCATAATATTCCCGATACTGACTTGGAAGGAAAAAAGAATAAGAAAGAGAAAACACCAGCCACCCAGGATCTCTCCTTGGTAACTTGATCTTGGATTTGGAAAGTAGAAGTAATTCTGAACCAATTTTCAGTCCATGATAAGGAATATACATTTTCAGCCTTATGAACTCACTTTCTGATTATCAAGTTATGTAAGCACTTTATAGTGTCAGGAATTTAGAAAAGAAAGCAATTATTCTTAATCCTACCACCATAATACAATTGTTAATACCTTTGTAAATCCCAGTCAAGCTCTTTTCAGATTTGTTATATGATTGTAATCAGAGCATGAATGCTACTTTGTATCATACATATAATTCATACATATCATACATTCTGTGGCACTGTTGTCATACTTGTTTTCATATTTAAGTTTTATTTTTATCAAAGATATATTTCAGAATCAAATAGTTATACCACCCACCCACCTGCCCCTCACCCTCCTTTCCTCCTTCCCACAGGCAATCACTTTCACCATTTTTGTCTGACCTTTTGGCTGTTTCTCTCCTCTCTATATCAGAGAAGGCAATGGCACCCCACTCCAGTACTCTTGCCTGGAAAATCCCATGGATGGAGGAGCCTGGTCGCTAAGAGTCAGACACGACTGAGCGACTTCACTTTCACTTTTCACTTACATGCATTGGAGAAGGAAATGGCAACCCACTCCAGTGTTCTTGCCTGGAGAATCCCAGGGATGGGGGAGCCTGGTGAGCTGCCATCTCTGGGGTCGCACAGAGTCGGACACGACTGAAGCGAGTTAGCAGCAGCAGCAGCAGCAGCTCCTCTCTATATATAAAATGTTTGCGTTGCTACTTCATGTTGTCATTTTGGAAAAGGATAATATAGCTCTTTTTTATTACCCCTGCCTCTTCACTAACTCTTCTCTACACCGCTGTCCCCCTAGTGGAAATGTATCATAATTTTTTACCTTATTATGTCATCACGACTATTCATAACTGTGCGTGCATTGTGTTCTAAGTTGCTTCAGTCATGTCTGACCCTTTGCAACCCCATGAACTGTAGCCAGCCAGCCTCTTCTGTCCATGGGATTCTCCAGGCAAGAATACTGAAGTGGGTTAGCATGCCCTCCTGCACGGGATCTTCCCGACCCAGGGATCAAACATGCACCTCTTATGTCTCCTGCATTGGAGGCAGGTAAAGGTCTCCAGTGGTAAAGGCAGGTTCCTTACCACTAGCACCACCTGGGAAGCCCTATTCACAACTGTGCCTTATTGTAAAATCTCATTACCTTTCCTTGTATTTCCACCCCCCCCCAAATAAATGATGTTCTGTTTGTTTTTTTGTTTGTTTACTTAGTTGTGTAATACTTCTAATTGAATATAGAGCTGTTCACCTTGTGTTAATTTGTTCAGATACATCAGACGTTGCATCACTATCATCACCTGAATTCTCTCTCCCATGAACCTTCTGATCTGACTCAGTCTGCCCTCTAAGCCTGGTGCACAGCCGTCATACTGAGAACTTGCTTCACCTTTGTTTCTGATAGTGGCTCCCCTGCTTCATAGTTCTCAAATCTTCTTCTTCAAGGGATTGTTCCCTTGTTTTTGTGGTGCATATCCTCTGGTATCTTTTTGAGAAAAAAGACTTGTAGAGAGCTTTTTTTTTTTTTTTTGAGGTCATGCATGTCTGAAAATATCTTTATGCTAAGTTCACTCACAAGTAATAGTTTGGCAGGATGTAAGATTTTATCCTGGGAATAATTTCCTTTAGGTTCTTAAAGGCTTTATTCCATTGTTTCAGGCTTCCCAGGTTTTGTTGAGAAGTTCAAAGCCGTCCTGCTTCCTGATCCTTTACATGTTACCTGTTTGTTTTCACTATATGAAAGTTTAAAGATCTTCACTTTCTTCTTATAAAGTACACTGGAGTGGGTCTTATTTTATCCATTCTCCAGACAAGAATACTAGAGTGGGTTGCCATGCCCTCCTCCAGGGGATATTCCCAACCTAGGGATTGAACCCAGGTCTCCTGCATTGCAGGCAGATTCTTTACCATCTGAGCCACCAGGGAAGCTCAAGAATACTGAGAGTGGGTAGCCTATCCCTTCTCCAGGGAATCTTCCTGACCCAGGAATTGAACTGGGGTCTCCTCCATTGCAAGTGGATTCTTTACCAGCTGAGCTACCAGCTATTCTGGAAAAGGAAATGGCAACCCACTCCAGTGTTCTTGCCTGGAGAATCCCATGGAAGGAGAAGCCTGGTAGGCTGCAGTCCATGGGGTCGCACAGAGTCAGACACGACTGAAGCGACTTAGCAGCAGCAGCATAGTCTATTCAATAGATCTTTTCAGTCTGTACACTCATGTCTTTCAGATATAGGAAATTTTCTTTTTTCCTTTTTTACTTTGTTTTTTGACCTGGGACATTTTCTTTTTTTATTGAAGTATAGTTGATTTTTTGTTGTTGTTTAGTCCCTAAGACGTATCTGATTCTTTTGCAACCCCAGGGACTATAGCCCACCAGGCTCCTCTGTCCATGGGATTTCCCAGGCAAGAATACTGGAGTGGGTCTGTTTGCCAGTGCAGGAGATATGAGTTTGATCCCTGGGTCAGAAAACTTCCCTGGAGAAGGAATGGCAGCCTACTCCAGTATGTTCACATATACACCAATCTTGTTTATTCATTCACCTGTCAGTGAACACTTTGGTTGCTTCCATGTGTTGGCTGTTGTAAATAGTGCTGCTGTGAACATTGGGGTACATGTGTGTTTTTAAATTATGGGTTTTGTCTTTTCCAGATATATGCCAGGAGTGGGATTACTGGATCATGTGGCAACTCTAGTTTTAGTTTTTCAAGGAACCTCCATACTGTTTGCCATAGTAGCTGTACCATTTTACATTTCTACCAACAGTGTAGGAGAGTTTCATTTCTAGGACTTTTTTTGATGACTTCTTTGCCTCTGTTTTCTCTTTTCTCTCTGTATTTCTTCATTTGAAAATCAGAACTGCTGGACTGGCCTTCTGTGTTTCTCTTATTTTCTCTGTCTCACATCTCTTTGTTTCTTTTTTTTTGATTAATTAGTTAATTTTAATTGGAGAATAAATACTTTACAATACTGTGATGGCTTTTGCCATACGTCAGCATGAATCAGCCACAGGTATACTTGTGTCCCACCACCATCCTGAAACCCCCTCCCACTTCCCTCCCCACCCTATCCCTCTGGGTTGTCTCAGAGCACCAGCTTTGGGTGCCCTGCTTCATGCATCAAACTTGCACTGGTCATCTGTTTTACATATGGTAATGTACATGTTTCAATGGCATTCTATCAAATTATCCCACCCTCTCCTTCTCCCACTGAATCCAAAAGTCTGTTCTTTATATCTGTGTCTCCTTTGCTGCCCTATATGTATGATCATTGGTACCATGTTTCTAAATTCCATATGTATGTATTAATATACAGTATTTGTCTTTCTCTTTCTGACTTACTTCACTCTGTATAATAGGCTCCAGGTTCATCCACCTCATTAGGACTGACTCAAATGTGTTCCTTTTTATAGCTGAGTAATATTCCATTGTATATATGTACCACACCTTTCTTATCCATTCATCTGTCGATGGACATTCCATGCCCTAGCTATTGTAAATAGTGCTTCAGTGAATATTGGGGTACATGTGTGTCTTTCAGTTCTGGCTTCTTCAGGGTGTATGCCAAGCAGTGGGATTGCTAGGTCATATGGCAGTTCTATTCCTAGTTTTTAAAGGAATATCACATGTTCTCCATAGTGACTGTGTAAGTTTGCATTCTTACCAACAGTGTAAGAGGGTTCCTTTTCTCACACCCTCTCCAGTAGTTATTGTTTGTAGACTTTTTGATGAGTGCCATTCTGATCAGCATGAGATGATACCTCATTGTGGTTTGATTTACATTTCTCGAATAATGAGCAGTGTTGAGCATCTTTTCTTGTTTTTATTATCCATCTGTATGTCTTTGGAGAAATGTCTGTTTAGGTCTCTTGCCCTCTTTTTAATTGGGTTGTTTGTTTTTCTGGTATTGAGCTGCTTATATATTTTAGAGATTAATTCTTTGTCAGTTTCATTTGCTATTATTTTCTCCTATTCTGAGAGCTGTCTTTTCACCTTTCTTACAGTTTCCTTTATTGTTCAAAAGCTTTTAATTAGGTCCCATTTGTTTATTTTTGTTTTTATTTCCATTACTCTGGGAGGTGGGTCATAGCAGATCCTGCTATGATTTATGCCGTAGTGTGTTCTGCCTATGTTTTCCTTGGAGTTTTATACCTGGTTTCTGGTCTTATATTTAGGTCTTTAATCCATTTTGAGTTTATTTTTTTGTGTGGTGTTAGAAAGTGTTCTAGTTTCAATTTTTTACACATAGTTGACCAGTTTTCCCAGCACCACTTTTTGAATAAACTGTCTTTTGTCCATTGTATATTTTTGCATCCTTTGTCAAAGATAAGGTGTCTATAGGTGCATGGATTTAATCTGGACTCTCTGTTTTGTTCCATTGATCTATATTTCTGTCTTTATGCCAGTACCATACTATCTTGATGACTGTAGATTTGTAGTGTAATATGAAGTCAGGAAGGTTCATTCTTCCAGTTCCATTCTTCTTTCTCAATTGCTTTAGCTGTTCAGAGTCTTCTGTGTTTCCATACAAATTGTGAAATTATTTGTTCTAGTTCTGTGAACAATACCATTGGTAATTTGATAATGATTGCATGGAATCTATAGGTAGCTTTGGGTAGTTCACTCATTTTTACTATATTGATTCTTCCAATCCAAGAACATGTTGTATTTCTCCATCTACTTGTGTCATATTTGATTTTTTTCATCAGTGTTTTATAATTTTCTGTATACAGGTCTTTTGTTTCTTTAGGTAAATTTATTCCTAAGTAGTTTATTCTTTTCATTACAATGGTGAATGGAATTGTTTCCTTAATTTCCCTTTCTTATTTTTCATTGTTAGTGTATAGGAATGCAGGAGATTTCTTTTTTTAATATTAACTTATTTAATTGGAGGCTAATTACTTTCCAATATTGTAGTGGTTTTTGCCATACATTGACATGAATCAGCCATAGTTGTACATGTGTTCCCCATCCTGAACCCCCCTCCTACTTCCCTCCCCATCCCATCCCTCAGGGTCATCCCAGTGCACCAGCCCTGAGCACCCTGTCTCATGCATCGAACCTGGACTGGCGATCTGTTTCACATATGATAATATACATGTTTTAATGCTATTCTCTCAAATCCTCCCACCCTCGCCTTCTCCCAGAGTCCAAAAAACTGTTCTTTACATCTGTATCTGTTTTGCTGTCTCGCATATAGGATCATCGTTACCATCTTTCTAAATTCCATATATATGCATTAGTGTACTGTATTGGTGTTTTTCTTTCTGGCTTACTTCACTCTGTATAATAGGCTCTAGTTTCATCTACCTCATTAGAACTGATTCAAATGCATTCTTTTTAATGGCTGAGTAATACTCCATTGTGTATATATACCACAGCTTTCTTATCTATTCATCTGCCAATGGACATCTAGACTGCTTTCATGTCCTGGCTATTATAAACAGTGCTGCGATGAACACTGGGGTACACATGTCTCTTTCAATTCTGGTTTCCTCGGTGTGGATGCCCAGCAGTGGGATTGCTGGGTCATATGGCAGTTCTATTTCCAGTTTTTAAGGAATCTCCACACTGTTCTCCATAGTGGCATTATTTGTTCTAGTTCTCTGAAAAAGACCGTTGGTAGCTTGATAGGGATAGCATTGAATCTATAGATTGCTTTGAGTAGTATAGTCATTTTCACTATATTGATTCTTCCAATCCATGAACATGGTATATTTCTCCATCTATTTGTGTCATATTTGATTTCTTTCATCAGTGTTTTATAGTTTTCTATATATAGGTCTTTTGTTTCTTTAGGTAGATATATTCCTAAGTATTTTATTATTTTCATTGCAATGGTGAATGGAATTGTTTCCTTAATTTCTCTATTTTCTCATTGTTAGTATATAGGAATGCAAGGGATTTCTTTGTATTAATTTTATATCCCAAAACTTTACTATATTAATTGATTAGGCCTAGTAATTTTGTAGTGGCATCTTTAAGGTTTTCTATGTAGAGCATCATGTCATCTGCAAACAGTAAGAATTATACTTCTTCTTTTACATTCTGGATTCCTTTTACTTCTTTTTCTTCTCTGACTGCTGTGGCTAGGACTTCCAAAATTATATTGAATAGCAGTGGTGAGAATGGCCATCCTTGTCTTGTTCCTGATTTCAGAGGAAATGTTTTCAGTTTTTCACCATTGAGGATGTTTGCTGTGGGTTTATCATATATGGCTTTTATTCAGTTCAGTTCAGTCTCTCAGCCATGTCTGACTCTTTGTGACCCCATGGACTGCAGCACTCCAGGCTTCCCTGTCCATCACCTACTCCCAGAGTTTACTCAAAATGATGTCCATCAAGTCGGTGATGCCATCCAACAATCTCCTCCTCTGTCATCCCCTTCTCCTCCCACCTTCAATCTTTCCCAACATCAGGGTCTTTTCCAGTGAGTCAGTTCTTCACATTAGGTGGCCAAAGTATTGGAGTTTCAGCTTCAGCATCAATCCTTCCAATGAACACCCAGGACTGATTTCCTTTAGGATGGACTGGTTGGATCTCCTTGCAGTCCAAGGGACTCTCAAGAGTCTTCTCCAACAAAGCCTCAGTTCTTCAGTGCTCAGCTTTCTTTACAGGCCCACTCTCACATCCATACATGACTACGGGAAAAAAAAAAACCATAGCTTTGACTAGATGGACCTTTGTCGGCAAAGTAATGTTTCTGCTTTTTAATATGCTGTCTACGTTGGTCATAACTTTTCTTCCAAGGAGCAACTGTCCTTTAATTTCATATCTGCAATCACCATCTGCAGTGATTTTGGAGCCCCAAAAAATAAAGTCTGACACTCTTTCCACTGTTTCCCCATCTATTTGCCATGAAGTGATAGGACTGGCTGCTGTGATCTTCATTTTCTGAATGTTGAGTTTTAAGCCAACTTTTTCACTCTCCTTTTTCACTTCCATCAAGAGGCTTTTTAGTTCCTCTTCACTTTCTGCCATAAGGGTGGTGTCATCTGCATATCTGAGGTTATTGATATTTCTCCCAGAATCTTAATTCCAGTGTGTGCTTCATCCAGCCCAGCATTTCTCATGATGTACTCTGCGTATAAGTTAAATAAGCAGGGTGATTTGGAACTCCTTTCCCGGTTTGGAACAAGTCTGTTTCCATGTCCATTTCTAACTTGTTGGTTCTTGACCTGCATACAGATTTCTCAGGAGGCGGGTCAGGTGGTCTGGTATTCCCATCTCTTTCAGAATTTTCCACAGTTTGTGGTGATCCACACAGTTAAAGGCTTTGGTGTAGTCAATAAAGCAGAAGATGTTTTCTGGAACTCTCTTGCTTTTTTGATGATCCAGCGGATGTTGGCAATTTGATCTCTGGTTCCTCTGCCTTTTCTGAAATCCATCCTGAACATCTGAAAGTTCATGGTTCATGTAATGTTGAAGCGTGGCTTGGAGAATTTTGAGCATTACTTTGCTAGCATGTGAGATGAGTGCAATTGTGTGGTAGTTTGAGTATTCTTTGGCATTGCCTTTTTTGGGATTGAAATGGAAACTGACCTTTCCACAGGCCACAGTCCTGTGGCTACTACTGAGTTTTCCAAATTTGCTGGCATATTGAGTGTAGCACTTTAACAGGATCATCTTTTAGGATTTGAAATAGCATTTAAAATAGCTTTTATTATGTTGAGGTATGTTCCTTCTGTGCCTACTTTCTGGAGAGTTTTTGTTATAAATGGGTGTTAAATTTTGTCAAAGGCTTTCTCTGCATCTATTGAAAGAATCATATGGCTTTTAATCTTTCAATTTGTTAATATGGTGTATCACATTGATTGATTTGTGACTATTGAAGAATCCTTTCATCCCTGGAATAAAGCCCACTTGATCATGATGTATGATCTTTTTAATATGTTGTTGGATTCTGTTTGCTACAATTTTGTTGAGGATTTTTGCATCTATCTATGTTCATCAGTGATATTGACCTGCAGTCTCTTTTTTTGTGGCATTTTTTTCTGGTTTTGGTATCAGGGTGATGGTGGCCTCAATAGAATGAGTTTGGAAGTTTTCTTTCCTCTGCAATTTTCTGTGAGAGTTTGAGTGGAATTGATGTTAGCTCTTCTCTAAATTTGTGGTAGAATTCACCTTTAAAGCCATCTGGTCCTGGGCTTTTGTTTGTTGGGAGATTTTTGATTAGTTTCGATTTCCATGCTTGTGATTGGTCTGTTCAAATTTTCTATTTCTTCCTGGTTCAGTTTTGGAAGGTTATACTTTTCTAAGAATTTGTCCATTTGTTCCAAGTTGTCCATTTTTGGGGCATATAGTTGCTCATAATAGTCTCTTACGATCCTTTGTATTTCTATGTTGTCTATTGTAATTTCTACATTTTCATCTCTAATTTTATTAATTTGAGTCTTCTCCATTTTTTTTCTTGATGAGTCTGGCTAACAGTTTGTCTATTTTGTTTATGCTCTGAAAGAACCAGCTTTTAGCTTTATTGATCTTTGCTATAGTCTCTTTCACTTCTATTTCTTGTATTTCTGCTCTGATTTTTATGATTTCTTTCCTTCTACTAACTTTGGGAGTTTTTTGTTCTTTTTCTAGTTGCTTTAGGTGTAAAGTTAGGTTGTTTATTTGATGTCTCTCTTGTATCTTGAGGTCAGCCTGTATTGTGATGAACTTCCCTCTTAGCACTGCTTTTACTGAATCCCATAGGTTTTGGGTTGTCATGTTTTCATTGTCATTTGTGTCTATGTATATTTTGATTTCTCTAGTGATCTGTTGGTTATTCAGAAGTGTGTTTTTCAGCCTCCAAATGTTTGTGTTTTTTATAGTTTTTTTTTTTTTCCTGTGGTTGATATCTAATCTTACAGCATTGTGATCAGAAAAGATGCTTGAAATGATTTTAATTATTTTAAAGTTACCAAGGCTAAATTTGTGGCTCAGGATGTGATCTGTCCTGGAGAATATTCCATGTGCACTTGAGAAAAAGGTGAAATCCATTGTTTTGGGATGAAATGCCCTATAGATATCAATTAGGTCTAGACGGAGGAGCCTGGTGGGCTGCAGTCCATGGGGTCTCGAAGAGTCGGACACTTTCACTTTTCACTTTCCTGCATTGGAGAAGGAAATGGCAACCCACTCCAGTGTTCTTGCCTGGAGAATCCCAGGGACGGGGGAGGCTGGTGGGCTGCTGTCTCTGTGGTCACACAGAGTCGGACACAACTAAAGCAACTTAGCAGCAGCAGCAGGTCTAACTAGTCCAATGTATCATTTAAAGCTGTGTTTCCTTGTTAATTTTCTGTCTGGATGATACGTTCATTGGTGTGAGTGTGGTATTAAAGTCCCTATTATTAATTGTGTCACTGTCAATTTCCCCTTTAACAGTTATTACCATTTGCCTTATGTATTGAGGTGCGTCTATGTTGGGTGCCTATATATTTATAATTATTGTATCTTCTTGGATTGATCCCTTGATCATTATGTACTGTCCTTTGTCTCTTATAATGGTCTTTATTTTAAAGTCTATTTTATCTGAGTATTGCTACTCCTGCTTTCTTTTGGTGTCTATATGCATGAAATATCTTTTTCTAGCCCTTTACTTTCAGTCTGTATGTGTTCCTAGGTTTGAGGTGATCTTCTTGTAGACAGCATTTACTGGGATTTTGTTTTTGTATCCGTTCTGCCCATCTTTGTCATTTGGTTGGAGCATTTAGCCCATTTAAGGTAATTATTGATGAGTCTGATCCTGTTACCATTTACCATATTATTTTGGGTCAGTTTTTATAAACCTTTTCTGTCTAGAGAAGATCCTTTAACATTTGTTGAAAAGCTAGTTTGGTGGTACTGAATTCTCTCAGCTTTTGCTTGTCTGTAAAGCTTTTGATTTCTCCATTGAATCTGAATGAGATCCTTGCTGGGTAGAGTAATCTTGATTGTAGGTTTTTCCCTTTCATCACTTTAAGTATATCCTGCTATTCCTTTCTGGCCTACAGTTTCTGTTGAAAGATCAGCTGTTATCCTTATCGGGATCCCAGTGTATGTTGTTTATTGCTTTTCCCTTCCTGCTTTTAATGTTTGCTCTTTGTGTTTAATTTTTGTTAGATTGATTAACATGTGTCTTAGCATGTTTCCCCTTGGGTTTCATTGTTTCTGGGCTCTGCTTTTATGTGTGAGAGTTCCTCAGATTTTCATCCAACCTTATTATTGAGTCATTTCTACTATTATATTTTTGCTTTCCTGGACCTCTTTCTTGTCTTTATTATTTTTAAAGTATCATATTTTTTGTTTCATAGTTACAGTTACTTATCTGAGGATATGAAAGATAGTTAATGTGGCTATCTTGGCATTTTCTTCTCCCTGCATAACCTCAGCTTCCGTCTAATTAGTTTTTTGTGTATTTTCCAACTCTGTGTTTAAAATAGTGACTTTTCTCAGGCTTACAGTAGTCTTTGCTTGTCTCTTCATACTTAAAAGGGTACCACTACAAATCTATGGAAACAGAAAGTTGATTAGTAGTCACCTAGTGCTGAGGAATTAGAGGGTATCCTGCTCATAAGTAGAATTTTCTTTTTGGGGTTTCTCACTAAAATTGGTTGTGGTGATAGTTACACAACTCTAAATATACTAAAAACATTGGATTATACACTTTAGATGGATTAATTGTATGGGATATGTATAATACCACAATAAAACCATTTCAGACAAATGGGATGCTGCTGCTGCTGCTGCTGCTAAGTCGCTTCAGTCGCGTCCGACTCTGTGCGACCCCATAGACGGCAGCCCACCAGGCTCCCCTGTCCCTGGGATTCTCCAGGCAAGAACACTGGAGTGGGTTGCCATTTCCTTCTCTAATGCATGAAAGTGAAAACCGAAAGTGAAATTGCTCAGTCGTGTCTGACTCTTCGCGACCCCATGAACTGCAGCCCACCAGGCTCCTCCGTCCATGGGATTTTCCAGGCAAAAGTACTGGAGTGGGGTGCCATTGCCATCTCCAGTGGGATGCTAGCAAGATAATTAAAAGCTCCATGTATGTGGCTGGTGATTATCATCTGTGGGTTTTACTGTACAGTGGTCTGGCTGGGGTGTCTTTTTCTTCCTAGTTGATTAGATTCCCCAGGAAAGACTCTCTCAGTCTCTCCAGGCTGAAAAATAAAAGCTAGCTACCAGCATTCTGGAACTTGACTGAGGTAAGAAGGCTGGTTCTGAATCCAGAAAGCTAATGCCCACCTAATCTTCTCATTTCCAGGCCTCTTAGCCTTCCATGGTACTTGGTGGACCCCAGTCCTGAGACCTTCTCTTCTCTTCACTGTAGAGAATGAATCTCCATTTGTCTGTATGTGTGTGTGTATGTGCACACGCATGCACCAAGATTGAGAAAGGGCAATTGCCCCATGATATGGAGTGGGAGAGATGCTCTGCCTGCTTCTTAATCAGACTTGCAGGCAAATGTTCTGATCTTAGTTGCCCCCCACCACATACTTGGCTTTGTTGTTTTTGTTTAGTCACTCAGTCATGTCCAACTCTTTGTAACCCCTGAACTGCATCATGCCAGGCTTCCCTGTCCTTTACTATCTCCCAGAGTTTGCACAGACTTATGTCCATTGAGTTGATGATGCCATCCAACCATCTCATCTTCTGTCTCCACTTTCTCCTCCTGCCCTCAATCTTTCTCAGCTCAGGGTCTTTTCCAGTATTATTATCTGAATCAGCTGTTTGCCTCAGGTGGCCAAAATATTGGAGCTTCAGCATCAGTCCTTCCAATGAATATTCTGGGTTGATTTCATTTAGGATTGATTGGTTTGATCTCCTTTCTATCCAAGGGACTCTCAAGTCTTCTCTATCACCACAGTTTGAAAGCATAAATTCTTTGGCACTCAACCTTCTTTATGGTCCGATTCTCACATCTGTACATGACTACTGGAAAAACCATAGCTTTGACTTTTGTACCTCTGTCAGCAAAGTGATACTTGCCTTAAAGACCCCAATAATCATTTATTTTGGTTCAGTTATTACAGGGCTGACATTCCTCTTGTCAGGGAGCTTTACTATGAAAGCAGTTGGAACTTTCATTATATAGTCTTTGCCTAAAACTCTGCATTTCAGGCATATACTGGAGTTCAGTCACCCAGCTGTTACAGCTCAGACTTCCGTTCCTTAGGCTGCACGCTTTCCACCATGGGTGTTCAGTAACTGGTGGTGGTAATTTTCAGGTGCTTTCTTCCTGCTCTGACAGTAGCTTTCAGTGCGTCAAGTTCTTCAAGCTAAATTAAATTAAAACATGAGATTTGATCCCCAAGGGGAAAAGAACTTGAATAAAAATATATTTTCTGTTTCTCAGCTCCTGGCAGTTGGTAGAATACTTATTTTTCCACATCTCACTTGTTTTTCAGCTCAGTGTGTCTGAGCACCTGCTATTCATATCAGAAGGAAATGAAATAAGTCACATTTTTCTTTCCCAGTGGCATTCTTGAAACTTCCTTCTCTTTTGCCATTAAGCCATCATTGTTCTTTGAGATTGCTTTTATATTCAGGCACGTCCAAGATTTCCTTGTTTGTTTTGAACTGTGAATCTGATAGACACTTAGAAATGCATGTGGTTGCACCTCACCCGTAAAGGCACTTTACATGAACACAGTGGACTAAATGTCTCTTAAGAGTTTGCCAAGGGATGATTGTGATCCCATTAAGAGAAGTGAAGGTCCTAAGGGAAGTACAGAGCTAATATTTATTCATCATGAGTGACAGCCAGTCTTTGCTATCTCAGAAGAGGGGCATATATTAATACAGTAACTTGGGATAAATTGGCATCTTGGGTCTATGATTGTCTTTCTTTGAAGGATGCTCCCTTGGATCCGCCACAAAATAAGCAGTGCCTGACCTGGGGCTAACCCAACTCCCCACACAGTCCAGGAAGCTGATGGTGCTGGCATGTGGAAGCCAACTGAGAGCTCTTCTTCCCAAGGTGGGGTCGGAAACCCAGCCTAGAAGTTACAAAGAAATGATTGTTCTGTAGAATGAGGAGTTTAATAGTGTGGTTAAAGAAGAAATAGCCTACCTCAGAAAAGGCTGAGCCTTTCAGTGAAGCTGAACCACCATCTGGGAGAGGTGCTGGGGAGGGGAGAGAAACGTCACATGGCATTTTTAGCGAGAATGCCTTTCGGTTTCCTTCTAACCTTGCAGTTCTGGGTTCCTCTTAAGGTAACTCCCAAGAGAAGAATGCTTGATTTCAACCAATACAGAGCCTTGTGAGAGGAAATCTAACCCCTCTTTGCCCTTTTTATGAACAGAGCGAAACCAAACCAGCAAGAATGTGGCCTTAAATAGACCTGAGGCTTACACTGCCCACGCTTGGCACAGCAGGCTTCCTTTGAGGAAACTGTAAGATTATATGGCCATAATTTCCAGTCTGAAGGGGAAGCTAGCATAGAGACTTTTGAATTAGAATGCCACTCTGCCATTTACCAGTTCTATGACTTAAGCTCCCAGGCCCCAATCTCTGTAACAAGAGAATAATGATATCTTCCTACAAGATAATTATGAGGAGAAATTGAGAAAATATATATGACTATCTAGTGCCTAGAATCTAACATATTCTCAAATATCCAGTTTTTTAGTAAGATAGCCCTTCAGACATTTTTGTAGACATACTGCATGCTCAGGACTATGCCCAACTTGCGTAATTAGAGGACACCTGGGTCCCCAGGGATAAATTATTCCACATTCTGTCCACATTACTGCAGGACCTCCAACGGGAAACTGGTTCCAACCTGTGATAGCAGTGGACTGCTTCTAATGGTGATAACCAGTAGGCTGGTTCTAACCAGTGACTGTGAAGATGTGATTTAATTTGAAAGTACAAGATGAAGTACAAAGGAGCAGAGGATCTCTCAGGAAAGGCTGAAGTTCCAGTACAGTTTACTTCACCACCTCTGATGGACAGCCTAGTTCTGAAAGACCTAGCCTCTCAACGTGAATTAATACCAGTCATGCACTGGGAATGATTTAAGGAGACTAACCTTCTGAACCCCTGTACAAAGTTTGTCCCGTAAATGAACGATGAAGTATTGAGGTCAGTCTTAACCCTTTGAATTAACTGGAAAGTGATACTAGAACTCAATATTTACTAAGGATTAAAAGATTGAGCCTAGCTCTCAGTGGTTCCATATATAAGCCATCCAAAAATACAGATGCCTATCCTTCCCTATTAAAAAAGAAAAAGTAATTGGTGTTCAAAGAGCAAAACAACGGGGATATGTCAGAGGGCATGGGAGCCAACTGAAAGAAATCTCAGTGGGTAAAACTGGAACAGTTCAAGCAATAAAATAACACAGTATTGAATTATAAGTCAAAGAATAAATAAACATACAAGTCCATACTGATATTACTATGTGCTTTGCTCAGTCGCAGCTGACTCTTCGTGACCCCATGGACTGTAGCCCGCCTGACTCCTCTGCCCATGAAATTCTTTATGCAAGAATACAGGAATGGTTTGCCATTTCCTTCTCCAGAGATTACTATATGACCGAATAAAAACGTAAATGCGGGAGAAGAAACAAATCTCCCATCTGAAGAATTTCAAATAATTTATGTGGCTACTCTGCCCTCAAAGAGGTGGACCATAACTCCCCATACCTTGCTGCTGTGGCTAAGTCACTTCAGCCATGTCCGACTCTGTGCGACCCCATAGACCCTTAAGTGTGGGTTATACCTAGTGGCTTGCTTCCAAAGAACACAGGACAGGAAGGGAAGTCAGGGTAACTTTACAGTGGAGCAGCCTGATAGCCACCACCTTGACCAGGTTATCAAGGTTAACATCATAGTGACCACTCATGTTACTAATACTGTATACCCTTGATATGATGTGATGAGAATGGTACTTTACCTCTATGATCTTCCTCCCAAAATACTGTCTAACAATGAGAAAAACATCAGCCAAACCAAAATAGTGGGACATTCTACAAAATATCTAATAAATACTCCTGAAAATTATCAAAGTCTTCAAAAATAAGAAAAGTTTAAGAAACGATTACAGTCTCTAGGAATCCAGGGAAATATGATGACTAAATGCAATGTGATAGCCTGACGGGGAACAGAAAAAGAGCATTAGGGAAAACCTACAAAATCCAACTATTGTGTGAAGTTTCATTTTCTTTTTTTTTAAATGATTGGCATTTATTCCCTCAAAGTGACACAATAATCTACACAATAATCATGCAGTAGCATACTGAATGGTGGTTTTAAATTTGATTTATTTATTTTTGTCTGTGCTGGATCTTCATTGCTACATGGGCTTTTCTCTAGTTATGGAGAGTGGGGCTACTCTCCAGTCACGGTGCACGTGCTTCTCATTGCCGTGGCTTCTGTTGCAGAGCATAGGCTCTAGGTCATGGGCTTCAGTAGTTGGAGCACATGAGCTCAATAGTTGCAGCTCCCAGGCTCTAGAGCACAGGCTCAATAACCAAAATAGTGGGACATTCTACAAAATATCTAATAAATACTCCTGAAAATTATCAAGGTCTTCAAAACTAAGAAAAGTTTAAGAAACCATCACAGTCTCTAGGAATCCAGGGAAATGTGATGACTAAACGTGGCACATGTGCTTGGCTGCTCCAAGACATGGGATCTTCCCAGATGAGGGGTTGAACCTGTGTCTCCTGCATTGGCAGGTGGATTCTTTACCACTGAGCCACCAGGGAAGCTCTGAGGATCATCTTTTAAAACTACCTCTGAGGCTTCAGTTGAAATTAGGTGTATTCAGTATATGTGTTATACACACAGGGACACAAGTAACCTGCTGAGTAGTATAGGACTTTTTGCAGCCAGGCCTAACCATGATTAATGTATTACATAGATTATATTTTAATCTGCCATGGAACCTTGACCCATACAAGACTGCTGTGGATAACTTTGGCCCTTATAGCTCGAATTTGCCAGTTTCCAAAATTTGGGGTTGAATCAAAGAAGTTTTCCATGTGTATGTGTCCAGGGTAAGGAAAAGTTTCTTGCTTATATTTAGCTGCCCTTATTGGACATACAGACAACCATAATTTCTTTATGTCCCAAATACAGAAAACCAGGCTGTGTCTCTCCTATGGAAAGGTACGTGTAGTCAGACTATGTCCCATTCACTGCAGGCTTAGGGACTTTACTCAGAGATTGTGGACTTTGCAACAAGTGCCATCATCATTACTCTAATGCACTCTTTTTACATCAACTCCAGCCCTTTCCACTGTGAAGAAGATGAAAGTCAAAGCAAAAAGGCATATGATTTCTTTGAAAAGGCTACTATGCACATTATTGGTTTTTATATTTTATTATCATTGCTCAAAACCAATCAACCCATCTCTTCCTGAGAAGATGTTAATATTTCCTATGAATTCATATGCTGTTTGCATTGATTTCCTTTTCATAACTGTACCTGGATAAATAAATGGAAGATGGTCCAAGTTTCAGTTCAGTTCAGTCGTTCAGTCGTGTCCGACTTTGCGACCCCATGAATCGCAGCACACCAGGCCTCCCTGTCCATCACCAACTCCCGAAGCCTACCCAAACTCATGTCCATTGAGTTGGTGATGCCATCCAGCCATCTCATCCTCTGTTGTCCCGTTCTCCTCCTGCCCCCAGTCCTTCCCAGCATCAGGGTCTTTTCCAATGAGTCAACTCTTTTCATCAAGTGGCCAAAGTATTGGAGTTTCAGCTTCAACATCAGTCCTTCCAATGAACATCCAGGACTGATTTCCTTTAGGATGGACTGGTTGGATCTCCTTGCAGTCCAAGGGACTCTCAAGAGTCTTCTCCAACACCACAGTTCAAAAGCATCAATTCTTCGGCACTTAGCTTTCTTCAAAGTCCAACTCTCACATGCATACATGACCACAGGAAAAACCATAGCCTTGACTAGATGGACTTTTGTTGGCAAAGTAATGTCTCTGCTTTTTAATATGCTGTCTAGGTTGGTCATAACTTTCCTTCCAAGGAGTAAGCGTCTTTTAATTTCATGGCTGCAGTCACCATCTGCAGTGATTTTGGAGCCCAAAAAAATAAAGTCCGACACTGTTTCCACTGTTTCCCCATCTATTTCCCATGAAGTGATGGGACCAGATGCCATGACCTTAGTTGTCTGAATGTTGAGCTTTAAGCGAACTTTTTCACTCTCCTCTTTCACTTTCATCAAGAGGCTTTTTAGTTCCTCTTCACTTTCTGCCATAAGGGTGGTGTCATCTGCATATCTGAGGTTATTGCTATTTCTCCCGGTCCAAGTTTAGGATGAATCAAATGCAGTGTAGAAATAAACTACTTCCTCACATATTGTAGGTGGTCTTTTTCACATGGATCTGTATGCTACTTAATAAACTATCTCTCCTGTGATACTGTATAGTTCCTTGATGCTGCAATTGAAGAATTTTCTGTCCGTGTCCTTATTTGGGGGTGACAATAGAACAGAAAAGACATCGCTATAGAAGACAGATCAGCATAGGGCTGTATTCTCAAATATTATGGCACATGTAACGATGCTGGAAATAATACTCTGATAGGGTTCTTTGCTTGCAAACATGAGAAGCTGGCATTGCAAAAGAAAGGGAAATCTGGCATTGCACTGGGAAAATAGCAATTAGTTTACATAATATAAAGAAAAGGCTAAAACTGTCCAGCCAAGGGAAGAACATGAAATGCAACAGTTCAGAGGATTCATTCATACATTGAATATTCATTCATACATTTAGTATTTACTGAGAGTCTGTGACATCACAGGCACTGTGTCCAGGGTGAGGATACAGCAGTGTGTGGAATCTGTCATGCTTGTGCTTCCATTGAGCTTGCTTTCAGGGGATATCAAACCTACAGACAGCTTCACATTTGGCTGCCTCTGGTATTATTACTGAGCTCCTCTAGTCTTCATCGATTATTCATCACACAGTCCAAGACTCAGGTCCCTTACATTGTCCAGTGAGCACAGGCGAGTCAAAGGCCCCCCTCACCGGGTAAGGTGCTGTCATGGGCATTCCCCATAGGACCACATGGAATGAGGGGCGGCTAAGTGGGATGCTCTTACCAGCAGTGGAAAGGGGTGCTGAGTGGGCAAAAGAAAAAGAAGTCACTATATTTAATACTAATATTGTGAAGAAAGGAATGAGGAGACTCAGATCTGGCTTAGAATTCTGGCTAAAGCCACTTATAACTAAATAAGTATAATGTAGGCTATGTTTTCATAACCTCTCTAAAAGTCCCTTTTTCATCTGTATAAAGTGAGAATAATAATCCCTACCTGATATTAATAGAATTGTGTTTGTTGTTTCTGTTTTTCTCAGATGCCCTCTCCAGGCCCTTTGCAACCACTCCCCCTCTTCTCCTTCCCAAATGCCTCCACCCTCCAGACTTCTAACACTGTATATTAGTTTCACCTGATTTCGAACATTCCATAAACAGAATCACTGTATACTCTTGTACCTAGCTCCATATTATGTTTGTGGGGCTCATCCATGTTGTGTGGCTATATTTATTGATTCTCTTTGCTACATAGTATCCACTGTATATCAGTATTTCTTCATTTGTTCTATTGATAATGGACATTTGTGTTGCTTTTGGTTTAGGGCTACTATATAAAGCTTCTAAAGGCATTCTTATACATGACTTTGGTGTCCTGTGAATGCATTTCTGTGGGGTGTGTACCTAGGATTGGTATTGCTGGGTCAGTGAGGATGCTTTTCTTCAGAGTAGTTTTCAACATGCATTGACCCCAGCAATGTACAGCAGTCTTCATTGTGTCACCACCTTGCCAGTGCTTGGCATCATCATAAAATCATGTTGATGTTTACATCTGGATCACATTTAGTAACCACAAGTATCAACTTGTGATAGTTGAGTAATAAAGTTAGTTGTATTCCCATGGCGTCGTGATATATACATAGCATGTATATAATTTTCCCATGCTTTTCTAACAAAAGATATTTCAGTACATTTGCAAGTATGGCTTTTAGCTTAGCATTGAAAAGACCTTACAGGATTGCACAATATGTTGGATAGTCCCTAATGGACCTTTTTTTGCAAGTGTTGAAGTAAAAGCTTTGCTCGGAAAAGTGTCACATTCACTTCAAAATGGGCATTCTATCCCATTAATAGTGAAATTGCCAAGCACAAAATCTCATAGAGCTGTTCCACTGCTGTCTTCCCCATTCAAAACCAAGACAGGCATCAGTCCTACTTGGGTCATGCTGGAGTTTTAATTTGCAGTGGCAGGTACTGTGAGGGAGGTCATACACTTTCATTTGGTCACTAAGTCATGTCCGACTCTTTGCAACCCCGATGGATTGCAGCAACCAGGCCTCCCTGTCCCTCACCATCTCCGAGTTTGCCCAAGTTCATGCCCACTGAATCGGTGATGCCATCCAACCATCTCATCCTCTGTTGCCCTCTTCTCCTTCTGCCTTCAATCTTTCCCAGCATCAGGGTCTTTATCTCTTCATGTCAGGTGGCCAAAGCTTTGGAGCTTCAGCATCAGTCATTCAATGAGTATTCAAGGTTTATTTCTTTTAGGATTGAATAGTTTGAACTCCTTACAGTCCAAGGGACTCCCAAGAGTCTTCTCAAATACATCAGTTCTTTGGCACTCTGCTTTCTTCATTGTCCAGATCTCACATCCTTACATCACTACTGGAAAGACCATAGATTTGACTATATAGACCTTTGTCAGCAAAGTGATGTCTTTGGTTTTTAACACACTGTCTATGTTTGTCATAGCTTTCCTTCCACAAAGCAATTGCCTTCTAATTTCATGACTGCAGTCACCATTGCCAATCACAGACAACTAGCCAATCTGATCACACAGACCAAAGCATAATCTAACTCAATGAAACTAAGCCATGTCCTGTGGGGCCACCCAAGATGGACAGGTCATAGTGGAGAGGTCTGACAGAATGTGGTCCACTGGAGAAGGGAATGGCAAACCACTTCAGTATTCTTGCCTTGAGAACACCATGAACACTATGAAAAGGCAAAAAGATAGGACATTGAAAGATGAACTCCCCAGGTCGGTAGGTGCCCAATATGCTACTGGAAATCGGTAGACAAATAACATCAGAAAGAATGAAGGGATGGAGCCAAAGCAAAAACAAAACCCAGCCGTGGATGTGACTGGTGATAGAAGCAAGATCCAATTCTGTAAAGAGCAATATTGCATAGGAACCTGGAATGTTAGGCCCATGAATCAAGGCAAATTGGAAGTGGTCAAAGAGGAGATGGCAAGAGTGAACATCAACATTCTACGAATCACCAAACTAAGATGGATTGGAATGGGTGAATTTAACTCAGATGACCATTATATCTACTACTTTGGCAGGAATCCCTTAGAAGAAATGGAGTAGCCATCATAGTCAACAAGAGAGTCTGAAACGCAGTACTTGGATGCAATCTCAAAAATGATAGAATGATCTCTGTTCGTTTCCAAGGCAAACCATTCAATATCATGGTAATCCAAGTCTATGCCCCTACCAGTAATGCTGAAGAAGCTGAAGTTGAACGATTCTACAAAAACCTACAAGACCTTCTAGAATTAACACCCAAAAAAGATGTCCTTTTCATTATAGTGGACTGGAATGCAAAAGTAAAAGTCCAGAAACACCTGGAGTAACAGACAAATTTGGCCTTGGAGTACAGAATGAAGCAGGGCAAAGGCTAATCCAAGAGAATGCACTAGTCATAGCAAACACCCTCTTCCAACAACATAAGAGACGACTCTACACATGGACATCACCAGATGGACAACACCAAAATCAGATTGATTATATTCTTTGCAGCCAAAGATGGAGAAGCTCTATACAGTCAGCAAAAACAAGACCGGGAGCTGACTGTGGCTCAGATTATGAACTCCTTATTGCGAAATTCAGACTTAAATTGAACAAAGTAGGGAAAACTAGACCATTCAGGTATGACCTAAATTAAATCCCTTACGATTATACAGTGGAAGTGAGAAATAGATTTAAGTGACTAGATCTGATAGAGTGCCTGAAGAACTATGGATGGTGGTTCATGACATTGTACAGGAGACAGGGATCAAGACCATCCCCAAGAAAAAGAAATGCAAAAAAGCAAAATGGCTGTCGGAGGAGGCCTTACAAATAGCTGTGAAAAGAAGAGAAGCGAAAAGCAAAGGAGAAAAGGAAAGATATACCCATTTGAATGCAGAGTTCCAAAGAATAGCAAGGAGACATAAGAAAGCCTTCCTCAGCGATCAATGCAAAGAAATCGAGGAAGACAACAGAATGGGAAAGACTAGAGATCTCTTGAAGAAAATTAGAGATACCAAGGAAACATTTCTTGCACAGATGGGCTCGATGAAGGACAGAAATGGTATGGACCTAACAGAAGCAGAAGATATTAAGAAGAGGTGGCAACAATACACAGAAAGTGAAAATGAAGTTGCTCAGTCGTGTTCGACTCTTTGCCACCCCATGGGCTGTAGCTTACCACGCTCCTCCATCTATACAAAAAAGATCTTCAGGACCAAGATAATCATGATGGTGTGATCACTCACCTAGAGCCAGATATCCTGGAAAGTGAAGTCAGTGGGCCTTAGGAAGCATCACTACGAACAAAGCTAGTGGAGGTGATGGAATTCCAGTTGAGCTATTTCAAACCCTCAAAGATGATGCTGTGAAAGTGCTGGACTCAATATGTCAGCAAATTGGAAAACTCAGCAGTGCCCACAGGCCTGTAAAAGTGCAGTTTTCATTCCAATCCCTAAGAAAGGCAATGCCATAGAATGCTCAAACTACCGCACAATTGCACTCATCTCACACTCTAGCAAAGTAATGCTCAAAATTCCCCAAGCCAGGCTTCAGCAGTATGTGAACCGTGAACTTCCAGATGTTCAAGCTGGCTTTAGAAAAGGCAGAGGAACCAGAGATCAAATGGCCAACATCCGCTGGATCATGGAAAAAGCAAGAGAGTTCCAGAAAAACATCTATTTCTGCTTTATTGACTATGCCAAAGCCTTTGACTGTGTGGATCACAATAAACTGTGGAAAATTCTGAAAGAGATGGGAATACCAGACCACCTGACCTGCCTCTTGAGAAATCTGTATGCAGGTCAGGAAGCAACAGTTAGAACTGGACATGGAACAACAGACTGGTTCCAAATAGGAAAAGGAGTACGTCAAGGCTGTATCTTATCACCCTGCTTATTTAACTTATACGCAGAGTACATCATGAGAAACGCTGGGCTGGAGGAAGCACAAGATGAAATCAAGATAGCCAGGAAAAATATCAATAACCTCAGATATGCAGATAACACAAGCATTATGGCAGAAAGTGAAGATGAACTAAAGAGCCTCTTGATGAAAGTGAAAGAGGAGAGTGAAAAAGTTGGCTTAAAGCTTAATATTCAGAAAACTAAGATCACGACATCCAGTCCCATCACTTCATGGCAAATAGATAGGGAAACAGTGGCTGACTTTATTTTCTGGGGCTCCAGAATCACTGCAGATGGTGACTGCAGCCATGAAATTAAAAGACACTTACTCCTGGGAAGGAAAGTTATGACCAACCTAGACAGCATATTAAAAAGCAGTTGCCAACAAAGGTCCGTCTAGTCAAAGCTATGGTTTTTCCACTAGTTATGTATAGATGTGAGAGTTGGACTATAAAGAAAGCTGAGCACCGAAGAATTGATGCTTTTGAACTGTGGTGTTGGAGAAGACTCTTGAGAGTCCCTTGGACTGCAAGGAGATCCAACTGGTCCATCCTAAAGGAGATCAGTCCTGGGTGTTCATTGGAAGGACTGATGTTGAAACTGAAACTCCAATACTTTGGCCACCTGATGCGAAGAGCTGACTCATTTAAAAAGACCCTGATACTGGGAAAGATTGGTGGGAGGAGAAGGGGACAACAGAGGATGAGATGGTTGGATGGCATCACCGACTCAATGGACATAAGTTTGAGTAAACTCCAGGAGGCCTGGCATACTGCAGTTCATGGGGTCACAAAGAGTCAGACACGACTGAGCAACTTAACTGACTGAGTCACCATCACAGTGATTTTAGAGCCTAAGCAGAGAAAATCTGTCACTGCTTCCACCTTCTCCCCTTCTATTTGCCGTAAAGTGATGAGATTGTATGCCAAGATCTTAGTTTTTTGAATGTTGAGTTTTAAGCTAGCCTTTTCACCCTCCTCTTTCTCCCCTATCAAGAGGCTCTTTTAGTTCCTCTCTGCTTTCTACCATTCTACCATAGTATCATCTGCATATCTGAGGTTGTTGATATTTCTCCTGGCAATCTTGATTCCAGCTTATAACTCATCTACCCCAGCATCTCTCATGATGTACTCTGCATATAAGTTAAACCGGGTGACAGTATGCAGCCTTGTCATACTCCTTTCTCAGTTCTGAACCAGTCAGTTGTTCCATATAAGGTTCTAAGTGTTGCTTCTTGACCCTCATACTTCTTGACTCCAGGTTTCTCAGCAGATAGGTAAGGTGGTCTGGTATTCCCATCTCGAGAGTTTTCCACATTTCGTTGTGATCCACACAGTCAAAGGCTTTAGTACAGTCAATGAAACAGAAGTAGCTGTCTTTCTGGAATTCCCTTGATTTCTTTATGATCCAGTGAATGTTGGCAATTTGATATCTGGTTCCTCTGCCTTTTCTAAATCCAGCTCATACATCTGAAAAGTTCTTAATTCAAGTACTGCTGAAGCCTAGCTTGAAGGATTTTGAGAATAACCTTACTAGCACGTGCAACTGTTCGGCAGTTTGAACATTGTTTAGTACTGCCCTTCTTGGGAATTGGGATGAAGATTGACTTTTTCCAGCCCTGTGGCCAGTTCTGCGTTTTCCAAATTTGCTGATATGTTGAGTGTAAAACTTTAACAGTATCATGTTTTCAGATTTTACATAGCTCAGCTGGAATTCCATCACCTCCACTGGCTTCACTGGCAGCAATGCTTCCTGAGGCGCACTTGACTTCACACTCCAGGATGTCTGGCTCTAGGTGGGTGACCACGCCATCGTGGTTATCTGAGTCACTAAGACCTTTTTTGTACAGTTCTTCTGTGTATTCTTGCCGTACACTGTGTATTCTTGTCATATACTTACTTGCCTGCTAAACCTGGCACAATACGTAGCTTCTTGGGGCTTCATTTGCTTCATGTATGAAACTTGATAATACCCACTTTGATGGGTTGGTAAAATTGTAAGTGAGATAATATATGTAAAGCACCAAGTTCAGTGCCTCAATAAGGGGCAAGTATTACTGTTCTTAGGTGTGATGGTTACAGTCTTTGTTTAGTCTCAGGCTCAACATGCTTAAAACTACAAAAATTTTTAATTGGACAGTTCTGAGAAAAGACCACAGACTCAGAATTTTTAAATTAAGGTTTAGCCATTTTTAAGAACTGCAGTGAGAGACGATAGAACAACACCCCCCAGCCCAGGGGCTGAGACCACCACACCTTGTCTTCTTAATACATTGACATGATATCTTTTGTACCTGGGTATGTCCGACACCTCACACCCTAGCCCTTTCTGGGAATTGCTTGCTGATCTACTGGAAAAAGAGAGCCTTGTTCTCACAAGTAAACAAATTTCAATAGGGAAAACTGAGAATACACATTTGAAAGAAGGTCAAATGTACATTTAGAAACTAGAGGAATCACAGTGTGTGTTTGCAAGAATGACGAGGAGTGTGACATTGAAAATCTGCAAGAAGGGCTTAATAGTTGTTCAAGAGAGTTACATGGAGGATATATTTGTTGCATTTTTAATTCATATGGGTTTTTTAAGGAGTAGGAAATGCTTTTGATTATGGAGGTTGATTTCCTCATTTTTAAAAATTGGCCATTATTTAGCCCAACACTTTTAGTTTAAAAATTAGCAAACTAAGATAAATAGAGGTCACATTACTTAGCATCACTCGAGATAGGCAGTAGCAGAATCAAGACCAGAATCTAGGCCCTTCAACTCTGAATCCACTGACCTTTCCATTGATCTTTTCCATTGATTGTAAGGGATGAGGCTGACTTTCTAAAATCATAAACAAATTTAGACGGTGAAGTCTAAATTTGTTTAAGGAGCATTTGTTTTCCCTGAAATTGTTTTTCACTGAAACTCTGTGACATCTAGAATTATAGCCAGGGTTAATTACAGGTTGTCAACAGCAGGCACTGTGCACGTCTTTTAGATGCTTATTCATTATGTACTTGTAATGGGACAGGACTGAGCTTTGACAATTACTGCTGGTGTTTGGTTGTTCCTGGCAATTGGTAGGAAAGCAGTAGATTGCATCAGGGGATCATCTGAGATCATCTTTTCCACAATGTGAGGGAAAGTGCTGGTAAAACAAAGTAGGTCATTAGTACCAAGATAAACGAACTTTTGTCTATCCAAGCATTATAGATTTTATTCCCTTAATTTATATGATTTTTCATTCAAGAAGGTAGTAGACTTTTTTAGTCTGTACTTTTTGAACTGAAAGAAGTGGGCTTGAACTCTTCGAAGTCTAAAGTTGATGTAATTGTGTTTTCAATGTCTGTTGATTAAGAAATTGCATATGGATGCATGGATAGAAATTATTTGGAAATCCCACAAGCCTCTATTGTTCACTGGTAATATTTTGCCAGCAGTCATGGAATCACTGTGATTCCAATGGAAGCAGGAACTCTGATAAGCTGTGTCCAAAATATCTCCTAAGATTTTTCTTTAGTGTTTGTCCAGTGGTGTCCTGGAGCCCACTCTTTGTAGCTTTTGAGATTCACTTGTCAAATTTTGGGAGCCAGTTGTTAAGCACAGCCATTTTTAGAAATTAGTTCAGTTCTGTTCAGTCACTCAGTTGTGTCCGACTCTGCAACCCATGGACTGCAGCACACCAGGCCTCCCTGTCCATTACCAATTCCCGAAGTTTACTCAAACTCATGTCCATTGAGTTGGTGATGCCATCCAACCATCTCATCCTCTGTTGTCCCCTTTTCCTCCTGCCCTCAATATTTCCGAGCATCAGGGTCTTTTCAAATGAGTCAGCTCTTCACATCAGGTGGCCAAAGTATTAGCGTTTCAACTTCAACATCAGTCCTTCTAATGAACACCCAGGACTTATTTCCTTTTGGATGGACTGGTTAGATCTCCTTGCAGTCCAAGGGACTCTCAAGAGTCTTCTCCAACACCACAGTTCAAAAGCATCAATTCTTCAGTGCTCAGCTTTCCTTATAGTCCAACTCTCACATCTTTCTTTATAGTCCAACTCGCACATCCATGCATGGTAATGTATGGATGTCTCTGCTTTTGAATATGCTGTCTGGGTAGTCATAACTTTACCTCCAAGGAGTAAGCATCTTTTTATTTCATGGCTGCAGTCACCACCTGAAGTGATTTTGGAGCCCCATAATATAAAGTATGGTATGTTAGGCCCATACCATTTCTGTCCTTTATTGAGCCCATCTTTGCATGAAATGTTCCCTTGGTATCTCTAATTTTCTTCAAGAGATCTCTAGTCTTTCCCATTCTACTGCTTTCCTCGATTTCTTTGCACTGATTGCCGAGGAAGGGTTTCTTATCTTTCCTTGCTATTTTTTGGAACTCTGCATTCAAATGGGTATATCTTTCCTTTTCTCCTTTGCTTTTCACTTCTCTTCTTTTCATAGCTATTTGTAAGACCTCCTCAGACAGCCATTTTGCTTTTTTGCATTTCTTTTTCTTGGGGATGGTCTTGATCCCTATCTCCTGTACAGTGTCACGAACCTCCGTCCATAGTTCTTCAGGCACTCTATCAGATCACGTCCCTTAAATCTATTTCTCACTTCCACTGTATAATCATAAGGGATTTGATTTAGGTCATACCTGAATGGTCTAGTGGTTTTCCCTACTTTCTTCAATTTAAGTCTGAATTTGGCAATAAGGAGTTCATAATCTGAGCCACAGTCAGCTCCCGGTCTTGTTTTTGCTGACTGTATAGAGCTTCTCCATCTTTGGCTACAAAGAATATAATCAGTCTGATTTCAGTGTTGTCCATCTGGTGATGTCCATGTGTAGAGTCTTCTATTGTGTTGTTGGAAGAGGGTGTTTGCTATGACCAGTGCGTTCTCTTGGCAGAACTCTTTAGCCTTTGCCCTGCTTCATTCCATATTCCAAGGCCAAATTTGCCTGTTACTCCAGGTGTTTCTTGATTTCCTACTTTGCATTCCAGTCCACTATAATGAAAAGGACATCTTTTTTGGGTGTTAATTCTAGAAGGTCTTGTAGGTCTTCATAGAACCGTTCAACTTCAGCTTCTTCAGCATTACCGGTGGGGGCATAGACTTGGATTACCATGATATTGAATGGTTTCCCTTGGAAATGAACAGAGATCATTCTGTCGTTTTTGAGACTGCATCCAAGTACTGCATTTCAGACTCTCTTGTTGACTATGATGGCTACTCCATTTCTTCTAAGGGATTCTTGACCACAGTAGTAAATTTAATTTAGGAATTAAATTAGACAGATTTACAACTAAATCAAGTTGTATTTTTCAAAAGGTAATACTCAAAAGTGATCCCCTTCTAATTGCTATGTGCCTATTGTTATTTAACCTTAAGGTTGTTTATGCAGGTTGGATCTGTGTGGTGGGATGCTAGGTAGTCACCTACAGTGCATTTCATTCCAGCTCCTCATTCAGTGACATCACATTGGTAAACTGAAGTAGAAGTATTTATTCCATCGCAGTTGTCACGCAGTGTAAGTTAGGACTAGATTTTGATTATCTCCTTTTAAACCTTCAAAGCGTGTCATATCTACAACAATTGCATTGTCAGTGGCATAAGAAATTGAGGAAGTAGTCTTCCATTATTTGAAAGCTGGTTTTCCATTCAAGAGAAGGAGCGCATATCATTGACAAATGAGTCAACTTCTTACAGATGTCTTTGTTTCATTTTTGTCTTATTAATGTAAAGGAAAATACCAACCAACATCATGTTAAAAATACATGGTCATCAGTTGCAGTCACAAAGTAACTATGGGTGTAGAAGTTCTACCAAAATCAACAAAAGCATTATGTGACCATCAATTGGTTATATGGAATTTACAGTAAAGACTACTGCATATTTTATTATTATTTTTACAGTCTGTGTTACACATTTTTTGTCAGTAAAGTTTAATATAAACATATATACACACACACTTTTCCCCAAAATTCTAGTTGTTAAACATTTACCAGTACACCATTCCTTATGAAGTCCATAAAAATACATATTATAATTATCTTTAGTGATCATATTAATAACAGCTAACATGTATTCAACACAAGTGACAGACTTTATAATTTCTGAGACTCGATTCTCAGAAATGGTTTTATTGTTAGAGACAGGGGGACATGAGGAAGTATATTTAGGCCCCTCCAGCTTTACTGGAGCAGAGGACCTTCCAAGGGCAAGGGGCATAGTAGACACTTGCATATAAATTATTCATGTAAACCTGTGATAAATAAGGAAAGTTATTATATGGATAAAGAATAATTTCAGATGGAATAAATGCCCAAGTTGCAGCTAAGTGACACTGGTTAGAAAGGGAAACCACAGGGGGAGAATCAAAGCTTTCAGGTACGTCTTCCTAAATCAACTCACATGTCGTATAACTACATCATCTAAGGAAATGGTAAGTAGTTTGAGAGCATTTTTATTAATAGCCATTGAGAAATTTCATGTTTAATGGGATGTAGACATGCCATATGAAAGATGGGCATTATCCAAAATAACTAGAGCTTAAATCAAACCCCTAAAGTGGATAATATAGACTTCTCCAGTAGGAAGAATAAATTGGAAAGGGTGTAAGTGCAGTGACAGCTTTTAAACATTATTATTTGCATTTGCAGATTGCAAAGCACATTTACACATAACAAAGAGTCAGGTCTATGAACAGTGTGAAATAATGGGTTACCTTTCTATGATGTTTTGCAAAGTGCCCAATCGTTTATTAGTTGACTTATGTGTGCTTTCTGGAAGGTAGGATTTCTTGTGTGTGACACGTGGTAAATGCCTCATATCTGATTCAGTAAAGTCAGTCATATTCAGAGCCCCTGAACATCAATTAGGTTCAGCCTACACAGCTGGATGCCAACCCTTCCAGGCACTCTCAATACCAGCTGCAGGGCAATGCCAGTGTCAGTCCTTGAAGGTGTGGGTAAGGCCCTTCAGCAGTGACCTACATCCTCCTCATGCTTTGCTAGGCTGCCCAGAATGGGCCATTCTTGTCCAGTCATTCGCAGACACACACCACACCACGTCTGGACTGTACTTCCCACTGCCTTACCATTCTGTTAAGCCAGTTTGGGTTTGTTTCTTCCTTTTTGTTTTCTTTTCTGGGGGATTTTAGTATTTTATGACCATCTGATACATTAATTTGAATGCCGATGACCAATTTCTCTAAAATAGTAGTTTCCCAAGACTTAAATAGGAAATGATACACATCCAATTCATCAAAGTTTTATCATGCTAAATATATTTGGAACTTACATATTTCCTGTTTTGCATGGGTGATTACAAATTATTCTCCCCTAGAACTGTTTTTACAGTATATATCTTTAATAAAAATGGCATATATTTAAGGCATACAACATAATAATTTGCTGTACATAGTGAAATGATTACTGTATCAAGCTAATGAATATATTTGTCACTTCACATAGTTACTTTTTGTTTTGTTTTGTTTTTGAGGTTAAAAGTTGGTTTTATTTACTAAAGGTAGGGAGTATGTTTTGCCTCTCTTTGTTTTGGTTAGTTTGATTTGATTTGTTTTTAAGATGTACTCTCTTTGCAACTTTAAGGCATAACAGTTTTGTTGTTGTTCAGTTGCTAAGTTGTATTACACTCTTTGCAACCCCGTGAACTGCAGCACAACAGGCTTCCCTGTCCTTCATTATCTCCAGTCACCATGCCATCCACCCCATCCCCAGGACTTATTTATCTTATAACTGGAAGAGGTGTGTGTGTGTGTGTGTGTGTGTGTGTGTGTGTGTGTGTGTGTGTGTGTGTGGTGAGAGCACCTGAAATCGTCCCAGGTAAGTGAGATCGTGCCGTATATTTCTTCCTGTGTCTGTAAGGCAGTATTTCTTAAACTATAGGTTCTTGGAGCAACTGCTTCAGGAACACCGGGTTGGTAAAACAGCAGCTTCCTGGTCCTGTACTTTCTAGTGCCTGGTCATTGGAGAGCCACTGTTGTAACTACCGGGGTGTCCTGACCTTTGATTCTAAAGCACCTAGTTTATTCCTTAACTTACAGGAAGGGGTTCAGTGTATGAAAAGACCGCTGTCAGAAATAATTAAACCTGAGCCATGATTTGAAGTAGAATGAGTCCCAGTTCTCAGAGATGCCAGTACTCTTTTACCTCCCCCATCTCAGCCAGCCACCTCCCATCTTTCACAAACTAGGGCTCTTCTCTCTCCCTAAACTGCTTATGTATCTAACAACTCAAGACAGGGTACTGACCTGTCCGGCAGAGGCCAGTAGTTTCTGTGACATTTTCTGATTATTCAAGTCAGAGCTTATAATTAATTTGGCATTGGCCTGGCCATGTATGAGAAAACTTCCAGTCATTCTGCACCTCACTGAAGCTAGGAGGCCCACTAAAAATCAGTGGTGCTTATGGGTTTCCAATAGCCCTGAACAGTGCTAATTACAGTGTACATCTGTGATGGTAAAGCTGCCTTGTAATATTTTCTCATATTCTTTCCAGTAGCTTCTGCAGACTGGTAGTAATATGGGTTTGGACTAAATGATGCCACTTGCTGACGGTGGTCATTTCCACCCTGTACATGTTTAGCATACTGACACAAGGAGGCCCTGAGTGAAGTCTGATAGCTAAGTCACAAATGCTATCTGAAGATTCCTGGTTAGATAATGAAAGGCTTAACAAATATTTGGTTACTTGCTTTTTAAAAACAGGAAATGTGGTGTTTAGAAAAGAATGGGAATGGTAAATACTCTTTTCAGGTACCCAAATCATAAATTTCCTGAAGGTTGAAGTTACTGGTGGTTCTTCCCAGGTGGCGCTAGTGGTAAAGAACCCACCTGCCAATGCAGGAGGTGTAAGAGACTCGGGTTCGATCCCTGGGTCGGGAAGATCCCCTGGAGGAGGGCATGGCAACCCACTCCAGTATTCTTGCCTGGAGAATTCCATGGACAGAGGAGCCTGGCTGGCTGTGGTCCATGGGGTTGCAAAGAGTCAGACATGACTGAAGCAACTTATCACCAGTAACCTTGCTCTGCTGTGCTATGGGCTAAGGAAAGGGAGAGAAAGCTAGTGAGCCAGCCCCCTGGCCAGGCAGGGTTGTCCTTTAAGCATTTATAACACCTGTACTAGTTTGCTAACACCATACACCATGTGGCTTAAACAACAGAAGTGTGTTTTCTCACCGTGGTGGAGGCCAGGAGCCTGAGATGTTCACAGTGCTGCTTGCTTCTGAGGACCATGGGGATGAATCTGTTTCATGCTTGTCACCTGGCTTCTGGTGACTTCCTGTGAGTCTTTGACATTCCTTAGCTTAAAGAGGCATCACCTGATCTCTGCCTTCATCTTCACATGTCCTTCTCCCTGTGTGCATGTCTGTTTGGATCTCCTCTTATGACCTCATCTTAACTAATTACATCTGCAATTGCCCTTTTCCCAAATAAGGTCACATTCTGAGGTACTGGGGGCAAGGTTGTCAACATACAAATTTTAGAGGGACACAATTTAACCTATAGTATCATCTCTGAATAAGGCTTACTTCTTCTGGATTTGTTTTTTCCAATCCTGATAGGAAGCAAGTGTAAAGAGATTGCAGAATATCTGACTACAGACCCCATCCGTGGAAGTTATGTCATTGAGGTGCAGTGTAGAGGTTAAGGGTGCTGTGGTTGAGAATTATTTGTTCACTTTATCTTAAACCCTTAGTGGTTCCATTAGCTTATACAGCATGGGCATCTCCATTTCTGCATACTGTATTCCTGATAGACTGCTGTGACCTCAGGCTTGGTTTTCTGGGGAAGTTGAACGAGGGCCAACTAGGCTAAGGATCAAAGCTTTTGAAAGCTGGAAGGACCTCACCAAGTTCAAAGCCCTGAGTTTTACAGAGGAGGAAACTGGGACTCCGGGCGGCTTAACAGCTTACCCAAAGAGAGCACACACCACACTTATTGCTGAGTTAGTACTGGAATTCATCTGCCCTGCCTCCTGTTCTAGCTTATTCTTCCACATTCCATGGAGGCCATAAGTCTCAGTTCCTGCTACCTTTGTGGTGTGTTTCTCTAGCTAGAGAGCACTGTTCAGTGCAAGCCACTTCTCTATGGGTTTTTGTGGACTACTCATATTAGAGTCTTTTTTATCCCCCTAAGCCTTCCTTCTGTATGTGTTAGTGGCTCAGTCATGTCTGACTCTTTGGATCCCATGGACTGTAGCCCTCCAGGCTCCTCTGTCCATGGGATTCTCCAGGTAAGAATACTGGAGTGGGTTGCCAATTCCTTCTCCAGGGGATCTTCCCAACCCAGGGATTGAACCTGGATCTCCACATTGCAGGCAGATTCTTTACCATCTGAGCCACCAAGGAAGCCCTAAGCCTTACCTCTGGGACCTACTTAACTATATTATCTCTCAACTTCATAGAAAAGAGCTCTGGGGAGAGAACCAAATCTAGTTTTAGACTCTACCAAATATGAACAGGAAAAGACGTCTTACAAGAATAGAAACTGTTCAGTTTTATGAAGTCCACTAGAAATTACTTTGTCAAGGTTTTTCATTTTTTGTTGTTTTGACTGGGGTTTTTTTTGCATTTTTGATAATGATACATATAAGTCATTTTCTTTTTAATATTTATCATCTCACCAACTTTCTTGAAAGCTCCTTAAGTCAGTTGATTCAGCCATGTGTGAACTATTTACCAACTTTTCACTTTTAGCACAGTAAGTGGGTGAAGTCAGCACTTGGTGTACGTTTGAATGGATGATTTATAGTTTTGTGAATAGAAAAGCAGATAGCTTTTTGATGTGGACAGTTTACTGTTGAAATATGATTTGTATATAGCAAAATGCACAGATCTTAAGTATGCAGTTCCACAAATTTTGACAAATGTGTACGTTGCAGTAACCATCACCCAGATCTAGATAAAGAATATTCCTGTCCTACCAGAAGTTCCCTTCTGCCCCTTCCTAGTCATGACCACCCAAGGTCAAGGCAACATTCCCCTTTGTTTTATTCTAGAAGCTTACTGGTGTTAGCCTTCACATTTATTTCTATTTTTGGCTGTGCTGAGTCTTCATTGCTGTGCGAGTTTTTCTCTAGTTGTGTCAAACACTGGCTACTCTCCAGCTGTGGTTTATTGGCTTCTTATTATGTGGCTTCCCTTGTCGAGGAGCACAGGCTGTAGGCACACAGGCTTCAGTAGTTACGGCACGTGGACTCCGTAGTTGTGGCCCATGGGCTTAGTTGTCCCATGCAGCATGTGGAATCTTCCTGGATCAGGGATCAAACCTGTCTCCTACACTGGCAGGCAGATTCTTGACCACTGAGCCACCAGGGAAGCATTAGCTTTCACATTTTGTCTGTGGTCCATCTCAAATTAATTTCTGTGTATAAGGTATCCAGGGGCTTCCCCAGTAGCTAAGTGGTAAAAAAAAAAAAAAAAAAATCCACCTGCAGTGCAGGAGACGTGGGTGCGATCCCTGGGTTCGGAAGATCCCCTGTAGGAGGGCATGACTACCCACTCCAGAATTCTTACCTGGAGAACCCCATGGACACAGGAGCCTGGTGGGCTACAGTCCATGGGTTGCAACGAGTTGGACATGACTGAAGTGACTGAGCCCATGGAGGGGGTATCAAAAATTCTTTTTGCTCTTCTTTCATATCTATCCTGCCTCTCAAGTCAGATAATCGAGACTGATTTATGATAATAGATTTGTCATTTGGAAACAGATTTATATATCTCTTTTATAACTGAATCATTATTGCTGGGGATAGCTTAGGAGCGCAGCAAAGGACTAATTCTCCTCAGTGCTTAGACAGCATGTATAGGATACGGCATAGCTCCCCAATCAGGCCTGGTTCAAATCCAGTACCACCATTTATTAACTGTGGTTAGACACGTTAGCCTTAAAACTCACATGTACAAAATAACTAGGATAAGACCCAGCCTAACAGGGTGATCTCTGATGATTAAATGAAATAATATCTGAGGAGGACTGCTAGGGAGGATGTTGAAAAGAAAAATAAAATCTCCTAGAGATAGATAGTGGAAAAGTTCCTTGAACTTGGATGGGGGTTCTTTCTTGAAAGCGTTCTCCCTCCAGCCACCACCCACAGATGCACACGCTTTCCCCAAAGGGAGGGCCCTGCTTCCTTCCTCTGCCTGCCTCTGAGGCTGCTGGTGGCAGGAGCTCAGTTGCTTTAGCTCTCTCAGCAGCTGTGGCTTCCTGTCCCCAGAACTAATAGCCCTGGCAGCACGCTGTTTGCTGCTCTCTTCCCCTGCCAGTTCAAAGAGCAGCTTTCTGCACCGGGTCTCCAGCGGTCTTTGTGCCTCGGGCGACACTTAATGCAGGGAGAGAGTGGGGTTAAACCCCAGCACTAGACCCATAGGTAGCTGTCATTCGATTCCAGAGAGAGAGCCTGCCGCTCTGCTTGCCTTCATTAGATACAAGCAGCCTCCCTGTCTAAAAATAGCCAAAGTGGGAGAGCGTGGAAGAGCAGCAGCCATGCTCATGGCTGAAAAGGAGAAAAGACAGAAAGCAGCAGATTCTGCTGAAAGCCTGGCAGGGTAGGTTAGGAAGGTGGGTGGTGGTCTGTATGCAGTAGCCATGGCCAAGGGCTTCCCAGTGCTCTGGGTTCACACCAGGGGTCTTGCAGATGTGCCTATACAATCAACCCAGGAGCTCGTGTGAAGGAGACGCTCATCCTGGCAAGGGCATGAGATTTGCTGCAGGCTGACACTCTCCTGGCTGTAGCTGGGAACCCCTGTGCCAGGGCTTCAGAACTCTATACCCTGGAGCAGCCTCCACCCCTGAGCCACGCGAGCCAGAGTGAGCTTTTCTAAGACACACACGTGACCTTGGCTTGACCATCACATCAGAAGTGCCTGAGTCCTGCAAGGAGGGACCTGCTCATAAGCACATGTGTCTCTAGGACTGAACAAGTATTTGTAGCCTTTACATGAGACTAGGCTGTACTTGTGGGTTTTCTCTGCGAGGAGAACTTTCCTGTCCACGTTTCTTATCATCAGTCAGTATTCCGGTAGGTAGCTAAACTTAGACTAGCAGAAAAAGACTTCTTCCCCAAGTGTTACGATAAAGCCAAACTCCTCAGAAACACCTACCGTCCGCCAGGAAACAAGCAGAGTCCCAGAGGTAGAAGTCATAGTGACACCCTGGGTCGTTTAGACAGAAGAGCATTACCCTCTGTTGGCCTTTCTCTCACTTGCAGGGTCTGACTTGGTCCTCTTGATTGATGGCCCTGGGAGGTGGGCTTGGTGGGGACTGCATTCTCACTTGAAGAGGAGGAACTGGGAGCTCAGGGTCATGCTTGCCCAGTATTGTAACTAATAATCAAAGAAGCAGGGCTTATATTCAGGCCTCCACCCTTAGTCCAGATGCTCCCTAGCTTTACCCCCATGGTACTCAGTCCATTTCCAAAGGGCAAAAACCTCCAAACATGAAGCAGCCTAAACATGGTATAAATTTAAGCAAAGATTTTAAAAGACTCCATTTAACCTTGATGTTGGAAACATGTTTCTTCGCATGGCCCAGCAATCATGATTTTGAATCTAGAGAGGAAAATGTAAACCTAACTCAGTGTTGCCTAGGCATTAACAAGATTTTCAATAGTCATAATAATAAACTGTATAGAGCGATTTTCTATTTTTAGAATCAATCCATGGACAAAGCACAGAAAAATTGGTTATAGCTATAAGATAAGAATAAAGGAATATAAATATTAATAGCTATGACAAAGTGGGAAGACAAGGACAAAGATTAAATAATGTGGGAAATTAAAGATATATGGTATATGGTTGATGGAATAGAAAAGGTTATTAAGTATATGATTTACAGTTACACAATAAATAAATAGCAAATGTTGGGAGGAAGTGCAAAGGAGGAGGCAAACATCCTTTGTATTGAATCAATAGATGCTGCCTTGAGTTGATAATATATTTTATTCCCTGATTCATCAAAAGATATGAAGGAAACCACCAGAAGGGCTAAAAAGAGAAATAGTGAAAGGCACTGCCCTTGGGGAGATGACTGGGGTACAGGCGGGAGCAGGAGGTTGTTTATTTTATCATTAGTCATCTCTATCATATGATATATTATGTTATTACTTTGACAAAAAAGGCAGTGAGGGGATAACTTTTGAAAGACAAAAACTGTGCTTTGTACCATATGTTCTCTGAGCAAGTGCCCCCATGAGAATCAGCTATAAAACACTCATTAGGTCTGCAAACAGAAATCAGAGTGTTCCAGGCTATAAAATTACCTATTCCTGTTTTCAGCAGTCCAGCCAGGCTAATGTTCTCCAGTGAAGCCAAACTAATGTTGCTGGTAAAAGAAAGGAACATTTTTGTAAATGACAGAGAGGCCTGAGCGGCATCAGAGAGCCACTAACGTCAGCTCCCAGAGGGAGCTAGGAGGACATAAAATTCCCCCTCCTTATCCTGCTTAACCTGTGACAAGTTTGTGACGTGTGCAGAGACCAGAGCAGCCGAAGAATGTTGGCAGCGCCTCTGCTTTTACGAGGGAGGAAGAAAACTAGATAGATTAACAGTTTCCTGAGTACCTTGCTGCAAATTAGGTGCAATTAGCCCTCAGACCATCTAAATTGAGGGAACTGTGGCAAAACTTGATGGTGCAGAACCCAGGCAGCCAGCCAGACTCAAACCTGTTCACATAAAATTGCTTCTAGAAAATGGATCTTCCCAAGCTGCGAGGCTGAAAAATGGCAGGCCTTCTGAGTAGATTGTTCAGTTTTGAAGGCACTCCTCCCAAGAGAAAGTGACCCCTGAAATGGAATCTGGAAAACTCAGCCTGGGACATTAGAAACCAATTCCAAACAGGCTTGTGCCCAAGAAGTCAACAGTAAAGTAAGGAAACCGAGCAATAGCAAGACTATTACCAGTGTCATAACTGGAGAGAAACAAACATGAAATCGATCAGTGACATAAACATTTAAGTGAAAATCCCTTTTAGAACATATTTTACCTTTCTACTTGGGGCATCTTCAAGGGAAGAGGAATTTGCTGTAGGCTGCGGATGCGTTTATTTACATTGGATGGTTTATTCTTGCATTATCTCCCTACTCTTTTATGGATTGTACTTCATTAATTTTTTAAGTAGCAATGGACAAACACATCCACATTCGAGTATAAAGATTCTTAAAGCCCAGATAATACTTTATGTCCTTGTGTGAAGCATTTTCATGTATAACCTTTACTAACCTCTTTGCTAAAAACAGCAGCAGAATGTTAAAATGAAGTATTTTGATTATCAGTTTCAGCAGAAACCCAAAACAAAAGCAAGGTGTGAGACTGCAGGACATGCAAAGGAAGTGGTCAGAAACCATTTAGCTGACTACCTACAGTCTTTGAGCAAAGTTAGAGAGGCCAGGAAGAGTTGGCAGTTTGAATGTGATCTTTAGAGAGAGCTCTAAGAGAGTCGGGGTGCCTGTGCCTGTCCCTACCCAGGGAAAGGGGCTTCAGTGAGGCTTCAGAGACCTTGATAGTGCCTCATGGGACATAGGGGACCTGGATGTGTCCCCTGGTTTTTGACTCATGCCTAAGGCCCTGAAAACTCCAGTGGCAGAGCAGGGAAACTGTGCTGCTTGGGAATGGTCTGTGCTGCTCACTCACCTCTCTCTCCCCTTATTTTTCTCCTTAATGCTTTTGACCAACATACTATATATTTTAAGTATTTTCCTCTCATTACCTGTTTTCCTCAATGCTGTGTAAGTTCCATGAGTCAGAGATCTCTGTTTAATCTCTACTGCATCCTGGCGCCTAGAATACAATGTGCAAAAATGGGTATTTGTGTTGGGCGTTTGCTGTTACTCCAGTAATCCTGCATGTTCAGTGTTGTTGTTCTCATTTTACATATAGGAACCTGGAGTTTCCAGTAACTGGAGGGGTTAAGAAACGCATCCAGTATTGCATATACAGCTAAGAGGAAAAGCCAGAATTCAAAGCAAAGATGGTGAAAGTGAAAGTCGCTCAGTCGTGTCTGACTCTGCGACCCAGAATTCTCCAGGCCAGAATACTGGAGTGGGTAGCCTTTCCCTTCTCCAGGGGATCTCCCCAACCCAGGGATCGAACCCAGGTCTCCTGCATTGCAGGCAGATATTTTCCCAGCTGAGCCATGCCTGTAATGCCTTATCAGCTGAGGTATCTGTTTCCCTGAAGTGTATTCTCATCCTTTCTTGGGCAGCAGATAGGACCTAATCTAAGATTTTTAGGGAAGCAAAATGCCAGTTCTATACTTGGATATCACTCAGTACATACTGAATAATGAAGATAACAAATATTTTTTAAAAGATTAATTGGTTACATAGCTTTTGCTATTTAATGTCAGATTATTCCAAGAGCATTTAATGCGACTTTATAAATGCCCAATTGTTTACACAGGGCTAAATGTTTACATGTCTTTTTTAAGTGTTAAAACATTAGAAGCTTATATACCTCTATTCTTGTTAACTATCAGATATTCATTTTTAATATGTTACTTTTTAAAAATTGTGGTAACATACCCATAACACAAAACTTACCATCTTAACCATTTTTAAGTGAACAGTTCAACATTCAAAGTACATTCACATTGTTGTGCAACCAGTCTCCAGAACTTTTTCATCTTGAAAACATGAAACTCTTTGCCCACTAAACAACTCCCCATTTCCCCCTCCCTTCAGCCCCTGGCAACCTCCCTTCTACGTTCTTCTTTGAATTTGACTACTTACATGAGGAAATCGGTGAAATTATACCATCTGTTGGCTACTGTGAATAAGGCTGCTGTGAAATTGATGTATTAATTTTAGGGCTGCCATAACAAAGTACCACAGACTTAAGTGGCTTAAACAACAGAAATTTATTTTCTCACAGTTCTAGAGGCTAGAGGTCCAAGATCAAGGTGTTACCAAGGTTGGTTTTCTCTGGGGCGGCTCTCCTTGGCTTGTAGATGGCCATCTTCTTCCTCTTCACATGGTCTTTCCTCTGTGTATCCAAGTCCTAATCTCCTCCCCCTCTTCTCATAAGGACACAAATCATATTGAATTAGAGCCATCCCAATTATGTCACTTAACCTTAATTATACCTCTTTAAGGAGCCTATCTCCAAATACCAACACATACTAAAGTACTGGGGTTAGGACTTAAAGATATAAATGGAGGCTGGAGGGAAGCCCACAGTTCAGCCCATAACACTGAGGGAACAAATATCTGAGACCCTGTTTTCCATTCTTTGGGATATATATGAGATAGCTGGCTTGAGTGGTAATTCTATTTTAACTTTTTTAGAGAAAGATAAATATGTTGCTTTGTACAGCATATTTTGCCTACTTACTTTTCCTCAAACCTCTCTGGCCTAACTCTTCTCAAACAAAAGATCTCCATAGCTCACATCAAGCATCAAATCTGCATTTGTTTTTGCTGGCTTATGGGATGATCCTCAAGCTTCTAGGCACATTGGTCTCAGCTCCCTCAATTTCTGCAGTAACAAATTTATAAAATTTCATCAGGGGTGACCATAGAAAAGGTGTTTAATTGGAAAACAAAGTTCATATTCTAGCTCTATTCAACTCTAGTGTGACCTTGAGCAAGTTACTATGCCTCTCAAGCCTCAGCTTCTTCATACAGTGCAGTGAGGATGTTGGGCTGACATGCACACAGAGGGACCAGGCAGAGATGATGCCAATGGCGAGAACAGGCCCGGTGTGTGACGCAGAAGCAGCAGTAGGGACCCTGGAACAATGGAGAGGACGTGCCTCAGCCTCATCGCTACTCACAAATGTGGGCTTGGAGTTGCCTGCCCATCTCATTTCTCATTAGAATCTGTGGACGACTGGATTTTATAGGAATTTCCTGTTACTTAATTTAGCAATCATTCAAATTTTTAAAAAAATCTCTTTGGGCCCAAAACATACTTCTCACAGCCGGCCTGGGTCCGTGGGCCAGCAGTCTGCATTTTCTAGGCAGACCATCCTCCAGGATAGAGGCCCCCTTAGCTCTGCTCCTGCACCAGCAGCGCTGGCCCTGGGACTCTGCAGATGGTCCCCAGCTTCCCAGCCTGCAGCATAGCATCTCTCCACCATTCTGTATGAGTTCCTTTATGACCAGCTTTTTTTCACTTACCAGGATCCACCTGTATTGCTGCATAGATAATACTTTACTATATTTATTGCCAAATAATATTGCATTGTATGAACTACTTATCCATGCATCAACTGGTGGCCTTCTGGGTTATTTCCACTTGTTGGCTGTTATGAGTAATGCTGCTGTGTCCGTTCACGGGCAGTTCTTTGTGTGGGCATATATTTTTCCATTTTCCTTACATATATATCAAGGAGTGGAATTGCTGAGCTGTATGGTTTTGAAGATTCACCAAAATGTTTTCCAAACTAGCTTCATCATTTTACATGCCTATCAGCAAAGTAGGAGGGCTCCAGTTTTTCCATATCATCTCTCTCTTTTATTATAGCCATCCTAGTAGCTGTGAAGTGGTGGTATCTCATTGTGCTTTTGATTTGCATTTTCCTAATGACTAATTATGTTGAGCATCTTGACATGCATTTATTGGCCACTTGTGTATCTTCTTTGGAGAAATGTCTATTCATATCCTATGACCATTTTTGATTGCGTTGTCTTTTTACTGTTGTACTACAAGAGTTTTTTATATACTCTGGATATCTCACATTTGTCCCCCAAATTTAAGGATGCTCAGAATATTCTTCTTACTAAGATAGGATATTATTCTAACATGTGCAAAACAGGGTAAATTAACAGAAGGTCTTTTCTTTTAATATGCTTGAAGGATGTTATTAAATTTGACCATATGGTATTAAGGAAATATAGTACTTTCTCTGTAATCTATTATATTTTAGCTAAAATAGCTGCAGAAGGAAATGGCAACCCATCCAGTATTCTTGCTGGGAAAATCCCATAGACAGAGGAATCTGGTGAGCTACAGTCCATAGGGTTGCAAAGAGTCAGACACAACTGAGCAACTGACCATAAGCTGATAAATGTACCTGTTAAACCCCAAAGAAAACGAATTGTTTTTCTATTTGTATTTGGTTTTAACCATGCTAGTGACTCATTCATAGTTTCCAAAGTAAAACAAATATTAGGTTTAAAAATACTTACAAAAAGGATTTACTCCTAGGGAGGTGAACTCTGAATCACAGAAGGACCAAAAAAAAAAAAAAAAAAAAGGAGGAGGATTACTTTTTGCTATATTTTATACTACAGGTGGTATGCTATTAAAAAATTAAATTTTAAAAAGAAAAAGCACTTCTAGAATATCTTGGTTATACCCCTAATCTTAGGACGGAAATAATTTGAAATCATGACCAAAAACTCAAGCAAGATGAGAGAAGCTTAAATTTGAACCTCATCAAGTAAATTATGGTTACAAAATAACCCAGAAGCCAGTAGAGATTTTTGAATTGTATTAAATGTGAACTATACATATTTTGCAACCCCTTTGTTTCCTGCTTTGATGTTTAAGTAGATAAAGCATTCATCTTTCTCATAAGGCTTAACCAGGCAGGACTGCTCCCTACCCATGGGATTAGTGAGTGGCATCTTAGCAGTCAAAAGGCAAAAGCCAATTAAAGCCCATTATAGCATCCTTGCTCTTGATCCAGAAAATAACCTGAGCAACATTCATTATCATGCAGTGCCTCTCCAAACAGCATCCCTTGAAACCTGATGGTTTATTTAACCCAAAAATCTGTAAAGGTTTACAATATAAAGTCCACAGCTCAGTGGAGAGAAGCCACATTCACCTTGATCTTTAAAAATCAATCAAAACACACAGTTTCCCACCTCGTATAACCCATCTTGGGTTTTTGAAAAGCAAGAGGACTTTTTTTTCCCTGTGTCTAGAATTTAAAGAGAAATTATATCAAGCCAAAGTGAAGTGGCTTTCATCCCTGAGTTTCCAAATTCTCAAATATCACCAAATGGAAAACCTATGGGAGATTCCCTGCTTCCCTTTCCTCTTACTACTAGTCTGGATTCTCACAATTTTGTGTTATGTGTTCTACAAATGAACCTGATTTCATAAGATCCATATAATTCTTTTGAGAAATTTTTTTAATACTGAAGAGCTCAGAACTTCTATGTCATGTATCTTCAATTAATAGGTATGTACAGAAGTAGAATATGTGTCGTGCGCAGAAGATGGAGGACTGAGGGGTATAATGTCCTCAGTAAGTCACCTATCTATCTGGGAAGCTCAGACAAGAAGCCCAGGGGGTGACTTTGGTGGGAGTTTTCAATGGAGTGAGCCGAGAGCTCAGCCCCTGGGGGTGATGGGTCCTGGTGATGGGGAGGTGAGTGGGGAGGCCAGACTTCTCCTCTCCTGCTCTCAGCCCTGGTGCCCAGGCAAAGCCCCAGCCAGGTCTGTCCCACGTGGCTGCCAGCCAGCCCCCTAGCCCCCCTCTTCTAACACCAACACCAGACTCTTCCACCACTGTGTGTAGATATTTTGCTCCTGAAAACCACATGGAAAATCTCCACAGGTTACAAATATAACTAACTTTTATTTCAGTAGGGGGGAAGACTGTACATTCCTGAGCTACTAAATTCCCAATTTAAACATTGTCAATGTTAGCTGTAGGCCATGGGGTCGCAAAGAGTCAGACGCGACTGAACGACTGAACTGAACTCAATGTTAGTGTGTGTGCGCGCTTAGTCGTTTCCAACTCTTCAGGACCCCGTGGACTTAGCCCAGCAGGCTCCTCTGTTCATGGAATTCTCCAGGCGAGAATACTGGAGTGGGTTTCCATTTCCTACTCCAGGGGATCTTCCCGACCCAGCACTGGAACCGGTGTCTCTTGCATCTCCCGCGTAGGCAGGCAGGTTCTTTACACTATTGGACCATTTCCTTAACACTGGTTGTCATATCATGACCAAACAAGGTGGCTTCCCTTCCATAAAGGACTCCAGTGCTGTCTACCTGGGTTCCCTTGGCTTTTGTTGTTATCCTTGTTAGGAAGGGTCCATCTCAACTGTCCTCACAAAGCACATGATAACAGAGCTCTGTATTTATGTAATTCATTATTACTCCAAATGTCGGCCTTGAATCAGCAGCAAGAGCATCACCTGGGAGCTTGTTACCATGGGCTCCATGTCAGACCCAATCAAACTCTGGGGGTGGAGCCCAGGAGTTTGGGCTTTCACAAGCCCGCAAGGGGATTCTGCTGCACTTTTAGGTTTGAAGAAAGAAAGAAATCAATGCTAATGAGGGATCAGGTTATCGTCTATAAGCTAGAAAAACATCAATACTGTTGAGAAAAGGATTTAAGCAGTGAAAGCTAACTATTCAGAACTGGAGATGGGCCTCTAGATTGCCAGAAGTCCACCCTCACAAGGCGTGGGGCCAACAGATCACCTCTCAGAAATACTAAGTGTCTCATGCACTGAAGTTGACAGAGAAAAGGCACTGCCAATAAAGCCAGATTCTTCAGACATAAGTGCACATACCTCTAGGTGTGACCGTATCTCCTTCAAACACCCCACATTTTTCTTTCCCCCAAAGCTCACCCACCTCAGCCACCACTTGGGAGGGGTCCTTGGATTTTGTTCTGAAGGCCACATGCTCATCATTCTTCCTTATTTTTCCAGTAAAGGGTTACCTTCCAGTTCCACCTTTACCTTGGAAGAGGGGACCATCTACTTGACTTCTGAGCCAGATGCTCTGGAAATGCAAGATGATGCCTCCGTGCTTGATGTCTATTTAGTAAGTAAGATATGGTTTCTTCCCCTTCTTTTCCTCCTCGTTAACAAATGGATCCAAGCCATAGCTCATACAAGAACAAGTTCTGTAAGGTAAGGCATATCTGAGTTTTAAATAATGGCACCCCATCACTTCTACAAACAGTGTGTCTTTTCACAAATTATGTCATCCCACAGTTCTTATAGAACAGCACACAGAAGAATATTGAGGATAAAATCCTAAATCATCATATGTAATGAGAGCAAATCCCCTATTGTTGAAGCCAACTGGGGCACCTTGGCCTCATTCTTCACAAACTAACATCTATTTTGACTCAATTGTATCCACTTGTGTGGGGGACGTGTGGGTTCGTGTAGCCAAATAATGAAGCCAAAGCTGAGATCAGTGCAGTGCAAGCCTTGTTCAATGGCCGAAGAATGGAGAGGTGAGAATATATATAGTTCACAAGTCAGCTTCTCACCCATGTGGTGAGAAGGGTTTGATTTTAAAGAGTAAAGACAAAAGGGGAGGGATGAGATGAAGCTAAGTGGAGGCATGTGCAGTAGTCTATGTGGGAAGGGACTGGGATGTTTGAGGGAGTAGGGTGCCACTCTTTTTATCCTTTTTTGGTCCTTAATTTCCAGTTGTGACCACCAGTGGGTATGTCATTTAATTCACTAATGTAGTAAAATCAGTGTTTAATGAGAATCAGGGTGTGTTTGAGGTCAGATTTATCACCATTTGGTCCCTGCTGGTTCCATCTGGGTTTTTGGGTTTTACTTCTCTCCTTATAACTTCCTTTCTTATCTCTGGATCCTGTGACTTAAAGGATTTATGTTAACTCCTACTGAAGGAAAGGGTTGTCGGGTTTTGAGTAAGGACTGGGTGTAGCTCTGGCAACTCTTTGTGTTCTTATTGACCAAAAGAGGGAATTAACACCTACCTTACAAGGCTGCTTGATAACAGCCATTCTGACAGGTGTGTGGTTTTGATTTGCATTCTCCTGACGATTAGTGATGTTGAGCCTCTTTTCATATGCCTGTTGGCCATCTATAGGTCTTTGGAAAACTGCTTATTCAGGTCCTCTGCCTATTTTTTAACCTGGTTGTATATATATATAAACAACATAATCTATATATCAGGTTTTTTATATGTATATACACGTATAACATAATATATATATAAATAAACAGGTTTCCTATATATATATATATATATAAATTGAGTTGTATGACTTCTTTATATATTTTGGATATTAAACCATCATCAGACATATCATTTGCAGATGCCTTCTCCCATTCAGTAGGTTTTCGTAGCATAGTATTTTGAACAATAATTATAATGGCCAAACTGGGTATATACCATAGGCAGGCACTATACCAATGCTTTTCTTACACTAACCCTTTCATAAGGTAGGTGTTCTACTTGCCTCCATTCATGCAGACGAGGAACCTGGGGCTTAACTGATCAGTTCTCAGAGCTTTCAAGTGGCAGAGCCAAAATTCAAATCCAGCTCCTACCTAAGCCCCCATCACTGTAATATTGCCCATGAAGCCCCCATCACTGTAGTTATTCCTGATTGATGTATCCATCTCACTGGAATCATGCTCCTAACGAAGGCAAGAAGTGGATCCAAAAAGGAAGGAGTGAGGATTTTTAGTTTTTATAAAATTCCTCTTTCATCCTTTCTATTTTTTCAAGTTTTTGTTGCCTCAGTTCTTAAACCTTTTGATCTCTGGATCCCTTCATATTCTAAAAGTTGAGGATCCCAAACAGCTTTTGTATATGTGGATTATATCTATCAACATTTTGTATTTTTAAAATTAAAATGAGAAATTTCAAAAATATTGATTTGAAACAACTATTAAAATGTTAAATATATTTTTATGAAAATTTTGATTTTTCAGAATGAAAATAAGCTTAGTGAAAAGAATGGCATTATTTTACATTTTTGCAATCCCTCTTGTAAGAAGCTGGGTGTCTGCTTCCACATTCATCTGGCATGATCCAGCATGTGACTGTACTCCACTGTGCACCCATGAGAGGGAATGAGAAAGGCAAATACATCTTAGTATTAATAGGAAAATAGGGTGACCTCATGGATCCCCAGAACTGGTCTCCCACACCATTGTTCTAGTACTTTAACTTATTCCCTTCTACTTGTGCAGAAGCAAATGAGACAGGGACTAATTAGAAATAGGCACTGAGATTCTATGCTTGTCTCTGCCTCTGATTAATCACTGATGGTCAATTAATCACCCTTTTTGCTCCTTAGTTTTCTCATCTATGAAATGGATCATTAAATCACCTCTTAAGACCCCTTCCAGCTCTGACTGGCCATGGCCTATTCTAAACTACAAGGAGTTCCAGAAATAAGGTGTTTTTTTCCCCCTCAGAATAGCTATAAGCTGTTTTTTCACATTGCAGTTTCATCACACATTCTACCATCAACCTTCACAGTATTTCAACTTTTGTGGCAACACATTCAGAAAATTCTGCACCATTAACTTATATTTCTAGGATGTGTTTTCACTCTGGAGATTATTTTGCATGCTCTTCCAATCTGAGAGGACGCAACTCACTGCCCTCCCTTCAATATTTTCATTTGCCTCCACACTATGAAAGAATGGATAGCAAAGAAAAGCATCAGAAAGGAAAACCAATCTTGCCAGCATCGTTGTCTCTCCTTCCTCTTGACCTGATTAGAATCCTCTTAATCATAGCCATCTTTACTGAAAGGGCAGTTGAAAGTTTCTGTGGTGATATTATACTAGGTGTTGTAACCAAACACAAATTTTTCTTATAATGTTTCTCCTCCTTTAAGAATTGTTGGTTGTGCTACCAATTGCTAGTGCTACTATTTATATACTAATGGACAATATTGTTTATATCTCTTTAAAATATAAACTTGATTTATGCACACCAGACAACATAAGAAATTTCTTTTTAAAGATGCATTTATAAATATCACTCATTATTAGAGAAATGCAAATCAAAACTACAATGAGGTATCACCTGACATTGGTCAGAATGGCCATGATCAAAAAAATATACAAACAATAAATGCTAGAGAGGGTGTGGAGAAAAGGGAACCCTCTTGCACTGTTGGTGGGAATGTAAATTGATACAGCCACTATGGAGAATACTATGGCGGTTCCTTAAAAAATTAGGAATAAAACTACCATATGACCCTGCAATACCAATATTGTGCATATACCCTGAGAAAACCATAATTCAAAGACACATGTAAGCCAGTGTTCATTGCAGCACTATTTGCAATAGTTAGGACACGGAAGCAACCTAGATGTCTATCAATAAATGAATGGATAAAGAAGATGTGGTACATATACACAGTTGAATATTAATCATTAAAAGGAATGAATTTGAGTGAGTTGTGGTGAGGTAGATGAATGTAGAGCCTGTAATACAGAGTGAAGTTAAGTCAGAAAGAGAAAAATGTATATTAACACATATATACGGAATCCAGAAAAATGATAGTAATGAACCTATTTGCAGGGCAGGAAGAGACATGCAGACAGAGAGAACAGACTTGGGATGGGGGGGAAGAGGGTGGGGTGAATTGAGAGTAGCGTTGACGTTGACGTATACACCACCATGTGTAGAAAGGTAGCAGGAAGCAGCTGTATCGCACAGGGAGTTGAGATCGGTGCTCTGGGACAACCTACCCGGGTGGGATGGGGGCAGGGTTGGAGGGAGGCTCAAGAGGGAGGGGATATATGTATACTTATGGCTGATTCACGTTGTTGTACTGCAGAGCCCACCACAACACTGTAAAGCAATTATCCTCTAATTAAAAAATAAGATTCTTCCCATTATGTGCATGTAAATTAGGCTAGCTATTCTGCCTTTTCCAGTAGTTTGACATAAAATTAAAAGGATAGGTTACCTTAAATGGCTGCTAGTTGTTCCATTGTCCTTATTCAAGCATTTGCTTCAGGTTCCATGTTCCTAGTTATTTCTTGGAAAAAGGCTGTTCACCCTCACGCTGTCGTTCCAGGCTATCTGATTCAGTTTCAAATACTCACATCATCGGGTTTTTTAAGATTCTGTCCAATAACCAAAGAGATGTTTTCCACTGAATATTGAGTTGATGACACAGATTGGAGTATTTAAAAGAATACAGCAGAGATGAGCAGGCTCTTGATTTTAAATGGCCAATCATGCCGTCTTCATAATAGGGCCCGATTCCGCTTTTTGAATCATCTGATATTCTAAGGCACTGATCACGGTAGCTGTCATTTGGTGTTAGTGCAAAGAGGAACAAGCAACGAAGGCAGTGCAGCTGAAAAATGTGGGTGGGAGTGTCCTTTTTTATGACTAACTGGGAATGGGTGGGCAGGTAGGAGATAATGGAACTGCTTTATTAAATAATAGAGAAGTGAAAGAGGGCTGCCACAAAATAACAGTTTTCTTGCTTCTGTTATTTAGTCTTGAAGGCATGCCCTTTTTGCTTTACACTTTACGTATTAGCAGCCTCCCAATAATATATCCGATCATCCAGATGTGTTTCTGCACGATGGCTGAAGTGCAAAAACAGCTGTGGGCAAAGAAACAGTTAAGCCATTTTTTTTTTTTAGCCAAGCCAGTATTGGCTATTAGTGTTCTGATATGCAGCTGTCAGACAGCTTGGTTATTTAATGTGTCTTCAGGGTGGTTAATAATACTCTCTGATCATGGGATGAAGGGTGGCAGAGAAGCGAAAATGATTGAATTAACAGCTTATCATACTATTATCTATGAAAAAAAAGCTTGAGAGAAAAAGAAAGACACTTTAAATTAGGTCATGGGGGTCCTAGAAAACTCAGTGGAACTTTTTGGCAATGCATTTCTGGACTTGACTTTCCTGACATTGACGTTAATGACTTGTATGTGAAGTGTCGGTCTCTGGAATCATTCCTTGCCTGAGCCAGCACTGGCTGCAAAGGATGTTTATTTGAAACAGTGGCAATTCTGTTGCTTCTCCGCAGAGAGCTAACATCCCCACCAACCAGAGATGCTGCTCATGTTTCTGGTAGGTCTTAGTGTGATCGAAATAGGAAGAGAGAGGCAGTAGCTGCCTTTGGTTTAGAAGTTTCACCAGAATGCCAGTTTCTTCCACTGTCTGACCACATGGTTGAGAAAGGAAGAGATTTCAGAAAGGGCAAAAAATAGGGCGCTTTTCAAAGAGGGTTTGATCCTTTTAAGTCACTGACCAAATAACATTTCTGAGACAGGTGGAAAAAGCTGACAAAATGGATCTGACTGCCTGCACCCCACGGCACCTAGAAAGGATTCATCCTCAAACAAGAGTGACGCCAGCTTCAAATTAATGAGGCAACCCGTCAGTCTGGATTAGGTCTCTGTGGGATTTTTTTTTAACAAACAGCATTAAACTGCTGTTTAAGGATTAGCTTAGAGAATTGGAGTTATAAAGGCATACTGGCTTTTCAGTTAAATTAGGCCCACAGTTAATTGGATGACAGATTTGCAGAGCTATGGTAGTTCTTTTCTTTTTGTCCTGGCTTTATAGTGAATCGTGGCCTCACAGGCCAGCTTGATTTCCACCTTTCTCAAGGCTGGTTTTGCTCTCAAGCTCGCCTAAGATTCCTATTCATCCAGGCCCTCGTTGGGGGCCCCTGTTATTCTTTGTCTTTACCTCTCAACACCAGGCTCTCTCTCCTTCCCCACTCCCTCCAGAATCTTCTTGTCGCTTCTCTGCTTTCGATTTCCATCTTCTCCCTCATCATAGGAAACCAGTGTTTGCTAGTCTCCTAATAAGCCTTTTCAACTCTTGGGAAGAGTGTGTTTGTGGAAGAACAGATTCTAATGGTATGAACCTGGGGACTACCAGGCCCTGAGCCTTCTGGAAACAAAAAAAGCAAATTCAAAAGAATTTAGGGAAATGAAAACTTTAGGGAAAGTAAGTTTAAATCATACCTGTGGGACCTCATGAGCTGGCTGTCCCTCATACCATTCGCACTCTGGGGACCTGAGGAAGAATGGGAAAAGTGAGTAGAAGGGAGGATGCCTACGTACTGTCCACTTAGTAAAAAATAAGGCCCCTCTGACGTGACAGATGGCATGCGGATGAGACAAGTGCCCAGCTTCCCTTTTTCTCTGCCTGTGCTCCCAGGGCTGCCACGACAAAGTGCCACAGACTGGGAGGCTTAAACGACAGAAATGTGTCTCCAAGTCAAAGAAGTCCAAGGTCAAGATGTTGGCAGGGCCCTGCTACCTGTGAAGGATCTAGGAAAGGATGCTTCCTGGCTTCTTCCGGCTTCTGGTCAAGTGGTCCTGAGCATTGTTCCACTTGCAATACTCTATAATCTCTTCCCCAGTCTTCACACTGCCACCCTGGGACTCTCTGTGTGTCCTCTCTTCTTGTGATAACACCTGTCACTGGATTTAGGGCCCACCCTAATACCAGAGGAGAAGGCAATGGCAACCCACTCCAGCACTCTTGCCTGGAAAATCCCATGGATGGAGGAGCCTGGTAGGCTGCAGTCCATGAGGTCACGAAGAGTCGGACACGACTGAGAGACTTCCCTTTCATTTTTCACTTTCATGCATTGGAGAAGGAAATGACAACCCACTCCAATGTTCTTGCCTGGAGAATCCCAGGGACGGGGGAGCCTGGTGGGCTGCTGTCTATGGGGTCGAACAGAGTCGGACACAACTGAAGCGACTTAGTAGTAGCAGTAGCAGCTAATACCAGATGACCTTATCTTAACTAGGTTATATCTGCTAAGACCGTATTTCTGAATACGATCACATTTCAAGGCCCCAGGTGGATGTGAATTTTCAGGGGACACTAGTCAACCAACTACAACACCTTACTGAGGACATGTGAAAGGGCACACAGACGCTCTTTAGCGTGTGTGTGTGTGTGTGTGTATCAGTCGCTCATCAGAGTCGTGTCTGACTCTCCATGACCCCATGGAATGTAGCCCACCAGGCTTCTCTGTCCATGGAATTCTCCAGGCAAGAATACTAGAGTGGGTTGCCATTCCGTTGTCCAGGGGATCTTCCCAACTCAGCAATCAAACCCAGGTCTCCTGCCCTGCAGGCAGATTCTTTACCATCTGAGCCACCAGGGACATGAGGTTGGATATATGTTCCCAAATTATTGTGGTCTCCTCGCAAAAAAGTATCAGGTGAATGAATGTATTAACAGATACAGTCATATGTTGGGGACATACTGTGTGTTAGAGAGAAAATCCCTGAGGGTGGAGCAGGGCACTGGTATTTTTAAAAGCTCCCCACACATTCAAGGCTGAGACCCAGTCAGCTTGTCGACAGGGTCCTTCAGCTCTGAACACCCTATAATCCTTCTGTGCTAAACGGAAGGGAAAGCTCTCCCCTAAGAGCGCCTAAGATGGTTGGCCAGTTAGGAAAAATGCATTTGATTCTAAGGTGAACCTTACCACCTACATTTGTCAACTGGATATGGGACTGGGTTCCTACAGCAGGCACTACTGCCACCTCGTGGTAAGAAGGTGCCTCTGACCAACCTGGATATGGATTGATTGAGGTCCTGGAATTGAAATCTAAGTGCGAGTGTGAGGCTTGGAGGACTGTCTCCACTCCATGTACTTACTTTATGGTAGCCTCTTGGTGCTGTGAACCCACGTTTGGCTGGGGTACATCCTTCAAACAGCAAAGGCAGTTCCCTCTGACAGACATCTACCACCTTTCAAGTTGGAGTGGAGGCTGCAATTACAATCAGACATAAAAATGAAGGTGCTAATTTTCCCTAGGATCCTAGCATGCCCTTCTCATCCATCAAGGCCAGATACACTTGAGCCTCTTTGTAAGCCCTATGGCAATTTGGGGGTTAAACACAGAAAAATCCTTTTTACTGCTTAGTCAGCATCTTTAATGAAGTATCAACAAACATAGGGTGAAAAAGCCTTTTTTTCATTTTCAGTCTTTGACAGCCTGTTCTTTACAGCCATTCTACCTGCAGGGGACTAAAGCTTTTGTGGTAGCTCCCAATAGAATATACGGTTAAGTATGTGTGCGTGCTAAGTCACTTTAGTCGTGTCCGACTCTTTGCGACCTTATGGACTGTAACCCGCCAGGCTCCTCTGTCCATGGAATTCTCCAAGAATACTGGAGTGGATTGCCATTTCCTCCTCCAGGGGATCTTCCCAACCCAGGGATTGAACTCGTGTCTCTTGTGAGTCTCCTGCATTGGCAGGCAGGTTCTTTACCACTAGCACCACCATAATAAAATTCAAATATAGGTCCTTATTTAAAAAAAAAAAAAAAAAAAAAAAAACTCTGTAAACCCCAGTAATAGTACTGTATCTGTTTCCTAGGGCTGCCATAATGAAGTGCTATAAACTGGGTGGCATAAACAACAGAATTGCATGTATTGTTTCACAGTTCTGGAAGCTAGAAGTTCAAGGTCAAGGTGTTGGCAGGGTTCATCCCTTCTGAGGGCTGTAAGAGGAGGATCTCTTTCTGGCTTCCCTTCTTGGCTTGTGGATGGCCATTTTCTCCCTGTGTCTTCCTTCTGTGTGCCTATCTCTGTGTTCAAATTTCTCCTTTTTATAAGCATCTCAGTTATATCTGATCAGGGCCAGTCCTAATGACCTGACTTTAACTCCCTTACTCCCGTAGTACTGGGGGTTAAAGCTTGAACACATGAATGGGCCAAGGGGAACTGGGAGGCACAATGCAATCCATGCCGGCTACTGTGTTTTTGTGAAGAAAAAAATGGTACCAAGAAAAGTGATGGAAGGGAAAGGCCTGATAGGGGTGCAGCCTCTGGCTATGGCTAGGGGGTCTCTGGGAGCTCACCCTTTCCTTCTGCACAGGGAGAAAAACCAGTGGCCTCATCCCAAGGCAGTGCTCCCTTTTGAATGAAGCTAGGAGAAGGCAATGGCACCCCACTCCAGTACTCTTACCTGGAAAATCCCATGGATGGAGGAGCCTGGTGGGCTGCAGTCCATGGGGTCGCTAAGAGTCGAACACGACTGAGTGGCTTCACTTTCACTTTTTACTTTCATGCATTGGAGAAGGAAATGGCAACCCACTCCAGTGTTCTTGCTTGGAGAATCCCAGGGATGGGGGAGCCCTGTGGGCTGCCATCTATGGGGTCGCACAGAGTCGGACACGACTGAAGCCACTTAGCAGCAGCAGCAGCAGTACCATATTACCCTCCCCACATTGTCCAGAGTGGACTCAGTTGCAGCCCCAGGGCTATGTGATACATTAGATAATAAGGTAACCATTTCGATTTACAATTAGCAACAGTCACTGTAAAGTCCAATGTAGAACTGTCAGCCACATAAATCACTGATGCCCTCCAGCTTCTCTTAGGTCTTTGGAAAACAAATCAATCAGGCCGGGAACTGTGTTAAAATATTGCTGCTATACTAACAGTTTTGAAATGAGAGGCCATAATCCTAAATCCATCCCTCGAGACATCCAGAATCAGTGCCAGGTTTTTCTTGGGTCTGTTCTCATCTTATCAGTAATCTATCTGCTGGTTGGTGTGGAACACTTTGATAGGGCATTGGAAGGCTGGCAGAAGGCCTGGGACTCCGTGTGCTGCCAGCATTCAGGATTCAACAAACATTCTACATGATCGGCACAATGTGCTAGTTTTCTTCCAAATTGTACGTACCCTCCAAGGTCATTCCAGGTCCACTTTTTGCCTCAAGGCTTCTCAATGAAGGCCCTTTCGTCCCTGGTTCTTGGGAAAGAATAATTTCACCCCTGAGTCTGAGTCTAAATTTTTTTTTTAAGTACTAAGGTAAGAAACTTAGCTGGGAGAAAGCTTCCTACCTATAAAAACCCCATACCAGTGTGACTGGACTCCATACATAGACTGTGTCCCGATTCCTGTAGCATTAGTGTCTGTACTTGTTCACCTCCTTAAAAAAATGCTGAGCTTTTGGACACCCACTACTGTTGTTCAAAGAGAAATCTCCTACTCCAATCTATTTCCAAGTGATCATGCCTTGTGAAGTATCCTAATACGGGGCAGATATGAATATGATAAAATGAAAACACAGAGCCTGATGTTTGAAGAAAAATTCCAGAGTACATGGTGGCTCCTCAGAAACTCAAGGGTCTTTGAGAAGGCAATCTCGTGAACCCAGAGAAGGAGGGGACACCGGGCCCCAGGGGATGATAGGGGTGAGACCCTGTGGAGCTGCTTGCGTGTTGGTGGCAATGCAGTTTGGACTAAAATGAAGGGCATGAGGCAGAATGAATTGGTAGGTGCTCTCATGGCAACAGAACATTGGCCAAGGAAACAGGGCTGGGGAAGAGGGGCTTGGAACAGGAAAAGGAAATAAGGGACTTGCCACCTATGATAGCCTGGAGAGGAATCAGTTTCTTCCTCAGGGGTATTTTGGCAAAGAATTTCAACTTAAAATCAGAATGGGGCTGCCCTTGGACCCCAGAGAGGAAAAGATCATGCTTCCGTGGGACCCTGGGGCTGAACTGTGAGGCAACTATGGTTAAAAAAGAACGTCACCCATGAAGGTCAGGAGCTCACAGAACAATGAGGCCTCAGGGACTATTTAGTGTGGTCATCTTAGCCACATCATCATGTTTCATCTTAGTCCTGAAACTCTGCTTTGTTTCAGCTCTGCCCTTAAATCCCCTCACAGCACGTTCCAGATCTTATGAAATTCTATTGGCTAAATATGCCTTTTAAACAGTAGGCTGAGGGTGTGTATGTGTTTCTTTCAGGAAAAAAGGGAGGGATGGAAATGAGCCTAGAAGTGAGGCCTCAGAAGAGGAACGTCTCACCCCTGACACCCTCGGCAAAGCACTCTAAAAAGTCACCCTCCAAAAACTTGGCCCATCATGAAGTGATCTACTTCAGGGGGACCCCTGGGGTAACCTGGCTGCCCCACAGTGGGGTCCACCCTCAGAAAGGGCTTTGATTTTAGCAAACAGACTACTTTTGTTTTGCTGTGTTCCTTTGTGTGCATTGTACAGTTTCAGTCATAGAAGTACCTGAGTTTAAGTGGAAATAAACATATGAACCTCTCACACACCCACAAACCAACATATGTGGATAAATAATGCTAAGGATTTAGGCCACAGAAATACCTAAATACTCCTTTCACACCAACCGTTGTCACACCTTTTCCTTCAGGTCTCAGAATTTAAAACATATTGCAGTTTCGCAGAGCATCACATGCTTAGGGAACCCTGGCATCTGTGTGGACAGATGATTATGTACATGTACATACAAGAGCAGTTGATGACAAGAGCTCAAATGTCATTCTGTCTGTCCATGCTTCCCTGAGATATGGCTGGGTTCTCCCACCAAAGCACCAGTTCCTGTTTCTACTTCCAAAGCCATCAGGTGAGCAGAGGGTTGAGTTTCAGTACCTCCGAAGAAGTTGCTAGTGTTTGCAGAAGTAATACCTGAAGAGCCCATCTCTGTGTTGGAGAGCTGGAGGGGGTCCTACACGTACCATATTTTGAAGAATAAACTCAAGCTATGAGTTTCTTCCCAGTGTAGATAGACAGCTGATACTTTGTCTCTTCACTGATGGTTAATAAAGGATTTGTGGATTATAACTTGGAGAAAGGAAAATTGTTGAACACTTTATACTAAATATGAGATAATCAAATCACCTTCTTCTCATTGTGGCCAAGTTTATAATCAGGGAGATACTGCTTAAGACCTAAAGACCTATAATGCATACTTTCAGGTAACCAAACATGTCATTCCAGGATTACATTAGAACATGGGTATAGAATTGGCAGTTCTCACCAACTTTGACATCCTTGTACCTGGGGGGTGAGAGTGGGTGTTTAATGAAGTTTACGGAAACTGCAACAAGACCCTCCAGTTTAAAAAAAAAATTCCAGTGGAATGATTCGAGAAGATGGCAGAGTAGAAGGACTTGCTCACCTTTGCTCATGAAAACACCAAAATCACAACTAACTGCAGGACAACAACCATTGACAAAAAAGACTTGAATCTACCAAAAAAGATACTCTACACCAAGAGATAAAGAAGAAGCCACTGTGAGATAGTAGGAGGGGCACATTAGCAACAAAATCAAATCACACACCAGTGGGTGATCCACAGCCTGGAACATCAATGTATCGTAGAGGTTCTCCCACAGGAGTGAGAGCTCTAAGCCCCACATCAGGCTCCCCTGCCTGAGGTTCTGGCAGCGGGAGGAGGCGCCCCCAGGGCATTTGTCTTTGAAGGCCGGTGGGGCTTGAGTGCGGGATCTCCAGAGGTCTGAGGGAAACAGAGACTCCGCTCTTGAAGGATGCACACAGGTTTCACATGAACTGGGACCCCGGGCAAAGCAGTGAGTCCATAAGCGCCTAGGCTGGACCTACTTGTGGGTCTTGGAGGGTCTCCTCAGGGCCTGGGGGTCAGCTGTGACTCACTTTGGGGGCAAGGACACTGGTGGAGGCCCCAGGGAATACTCATTAGTGTGAGCTCTTGGGCAGCAAAAGCAGTTCTAAGAGGAAGTTTATGGCCACACAGTCTTACCTCAGGAAACAAGGAAAAGCACCTCAAACAACCTAACCTTACATATAAAGCAACTAGAGAAAGAATAAACAAAATCCAAATTAATTAGAAGGAAAATATTATAAAGATTACAGCAGAAATAAAAGAAATAGAGACAAAATAGAAAACATCAATGAAACTAAAAGCTGGTTCTTTGGAAAGATAAATTGATAAACCTTTAGTTAGACTCATCAAAAAAAAAAAGAGCTCAAATCAATAAAATTAGAAATAAAAAAAGTTAAATCTGATACCACAAATACAGATGATCATACAAGACCACTACAAGTGACTATATGCCAATAAAATAGATAACCTAGACAAAATGGAAAAATTCTTATTAGAAAGGTACAATCTTCCAGACTGAACCGGGAAGAAATAGGAAATATGAACAGACCATTCACAAGTAAAAACTTTCAACAGACAAAAGTCCAGGACCAGATGGCTTAACAAGTGAATTCTATCAGACATTTAGAGATGATGTAACACCTATCCTTCTGAAACTATTCCAAAAAACTGAAGAGGAAGAAACACTCCCAAACTCATTCTAGGAGGTCACCATCACCCTGATACCAAAACCAGACAGAGACACCACAAAAAAGAATATTACAGACCAATATCACTGATGAATGTAGATGCAGAAATTCTCAACAAAATACTAGCAAAAAGAATACAACAATACATTAAAAGGATCATACACCATGATCAAGTGGGATTTATCCCAGGGATGCAGAGATTCTTCAATATCCACAAATCAATCAGTGTGATACACATTAACAAATTGAAGAATAAAAACCATACGATCATCTCAATAGATGAAAAAAAAGCTTTTGACAAAATTGTATGCTCATTTATGATAAAAACTCTCCAGAAAGTGGGCATAGAGGGAACCTACATCAATATAATAAAGGTCATATATGACAGAGCCACAGCTAACATCATACTCAACAGTGAAAAGCTGAAAGCAGTTTCCTCTAAGATCAGGAATAAGACAAGAACGTCCACTCTTACCTCTTTTATTAAACAGTTTTGAAAGTCCTAGCCATGGCAATCAGAGAAGAAAAAAGGAATCCAAATTGGAAAAGAAGTTAACATAAAATGATGCTATACACAGAAAATCCAAAAGATGGTACCAGATAACTATGAGAGTTCATCAGTAATTTCATAAGGCTGCAGATACAAAATTAATATACAGAAACCTGTTGCATTTTCAAATAAAAAAAATGACATATCACCTCATACCAGTGAGGTGATATAATTGTTGATAATAGCCATCATCATCAACAATAAAGGCTGGAGAGGGTGTGGAGAAAAGGGAACCCTCCTACACTGTTGATAGGAATGTCAATTGGTACTATCACTTTGGAGAACAGTATGGAGGTTCCTTAAAAAACTAAAAATAGAGCTACCATAAAACCCAGCAATCCCACTCCTGGGCACATATCCAGAGAAAACCATAATCCGAAAGGTTTATGTTCACTGTGATGTTCATTGCAGCACTATTTACAATAGCCAGGACATGGAAGCAACCTAAAAGTCCATTGACAGGAATGGATAAAAATGTGATGCATATACACAATGGAATAGTACTTACCATTAAAAAGAATGAAATACAATTACAGAGATGTGGATGGACCTGGAGCTGTCATACAGAGTAAAGGAAGTCAGAAAATGAAGCACAAATACTGTATAATATCACTTGTATGTGGAATCTAGAAAAATAGTAGAGATGAACTTATTTGCAAAGCAGAAGTAGAGTCACAGATGAAGAGAACAAACTTATGGTTACCAAGAGGGGAAGGTGGGTGGGATGAATTCAGAGATTGGAACTGACATATATACACTATGATTTATAAAATACAGAACTAATGAGACTCTACCGTATAGCACAGGGAACTCCACTCATGCTCTGTGGTGACCTATGGGAACAAAATCTAAAAAAGAGGGAGTATATGTATACATGGGATAATTCATTTTGCTGTACAGCAAGAAATTAACAAAACATCATAAAGTAATTGTGTGTTAGTCACTCAGTCATGTCCAACTCTTTGCAACCCCAAGGACTATAGCCCATCAGGCTCCTCTGTCCATGGAATTCTCCAGGCAAGAATACCGGAGTGGGTTGCTATTTCCTTCTCCAGGGGATCTTTCTGACCCAGGGGTCGAACCAGGGGTCGAACCCGGGGTCTCCTGTATTGTAGGTAGATTCTTTACCATCTGAGCCACCAGGGAAAGCAATTATACTCCAATAAAAATTAACTTTAAATATTTGTTCCATTTCTATACACTTACAATGAAAGGTCAGAAAGAGAAATTAAAGAAATAATCCCATTTACCATAGCATCAAAAAGAAAAAAATACCTAGGAATAAACCTATCTAAGGAGGCAAAAGACTTGTTCTCTGAAAACTAAGATGCTGATGAAAGAAACTTGTTGTTGTTCAGTCGCTTAGTTGTGTCCGACTCTTTGCGACCCCATGGACTGCAGCACACCAGACTTCCCTGTCCTTTATGATCTCCCTGAGTTTGCTCAGACTCATGTCCATTGAGTTGGTGATGCCATCCGACCATCTCATAAGATGACACAAACAGATGGGAAGATATACCATGTTCTTGAATTGGAAGAATCAATATTGTCAAAATGACTATAATACTCCAGGCAACCTACAGGTTCAGTGGAATCCCAATCAAATTACCAATGACATTTTTCACAGAACTGAAACAAATTTTTAAAGTTTTATGCAAATACAAAAGATCCTTAAAAAAAAAAAAAGATCCTGAATAGCCAAAGCAATCTTGAGAAAGAAAACGGAGCTGGAGGAATCAGGCTCCCTGACTTCAGACTATACTATTAAGGCTACAGTAATCAAAGAAGTATAGTACTGGCACAAAGACAGAAATATATTAATAGATCAATGGAACAAGATAGAAAGGCCAGAAATAAACCCTTGTACCCATGTCAATTAATCTATGACAAAGGAGGAAAAACTATACAATAGAGTAGAGACAGTCTCTTCAATAAGTGGTGCTGGGAACATTGCAGCACATGGGTGTAACCTTAAAAATGAAAGAATGATCTCGGTTCATTTCCAACGAAAACCATTCAACATCACAGTAATCCAAGGCTATTCCCCAACCACTGATGCTGAAGAAGCTGATCAGTTCTACGAAGATCTACAAGACCTAGAACACCAAAAAAGATGTCCTACTTATCATAGGGAATTGGAATGCAAAAGTAGGAAGTCAAGAGATACCTGGAATAACAGGCAAGTTTGGCCTTGGAGTATAAAATGCATCAAGGCAAAGGCTAACAGAATTCTGTCAACAGAATGCACTGGTCATAGCAAATTCCCATTTTCGACAACATAAGAGCCAACTTTACACCTGGACATCACCCAGTGGCCAATACCAAAATCAGATTGATTATATTCTTTGTAGCCAAAGATGGGAAAGCTGTATACAGTCAGCAAAAACAATACTGGTGCTGACTGTGGCTCAGATCATCAGCTCCTCATAGCAAAATTCAGGCTTAAACTAAAGAAAGTGAGGAAAGCTATTAGGCCATCAGGTACAACTTAAATCAATTCCCCTAGGAATATACAGTGGAGGTCACAAATAGATTCAAAGGATTCGAGCTAGTAAACTGTGCCTGAAGAACTGTGGACAAAGGTCTGTAATATTGTACAGCAGGCAGCAAACCAAACCATCCCAAAGAAAAAGAAATTAAGAAGGCAAAGTGGTTGTTTGAGGAGGTGTTACAAATGATAGAGGAAAGAAGAGAAGCAAAAAGCAAGGGAGAAAATGAAAGTTACACCCAACTAAATGCAGAGTTCCAGAGAATAGCGAGAGAGAGAAAAGGCCTTCAATGAACAATGCAAAGAAATGAAAACAACAGAAAGGGTAAGACTACATATCTCTTCAAGAAAATTGGAAATATCAAAGAAACCTTTCTGCCAAAGATGGACACAATAAAGGACAAAAATAGTAAAGACTTAATAGAGGCAGAGAGATCAAGAAGATATGGAAAGAATGCATAGAAGAACTGTACAAAAAAGATCTTAATGACCTGGATAACCGCAATGGTGTAGCCTCTCTCTCAGAGCTAGACATTCTGGAGTGCGAAGTCAAGTGGGCCTTAGGAAGCACTGCTGCCAATAAAGCTAGTGGAGGTGATGGAATTCCAGCTGAGCTATTTAAAAATCTTAAAAAGATGATGCTATTAAAGTGAGACACTCAATATGTCAGCAAATTTGGAAAACCCAGCAGTGGCCACAGGACTGGAAAAGGTCATTCCTCATCCCAATTCCCAAGAAGAGCAATACTAAAGAATGTTTAGCACCAGACAGTTGCACTCATCTCCCATGCTAGTAAGGTTATGCTCGAAGTCCTCCAAGCTAGGCTTCATCATTATGTGAAACTAGAACTTCCAGATGTTCAAGCTGGGTTTAGAAAAGGCAGAGGAACCAGAGATAAAATTGCCAACATTCGCTGGATCATAGAGAAAGCAAGGGAATTCCAGAAAAACATCAACCTCTGTTTCACTGACTATGCTAAAGCCTTTGACAGTCTGGATCATAACAAACTGTGGAAAACTCTTAAAGAGATGGGAATACCTGTTTTCTGAGAAACCTTTATGTGGGTCAAGAAGCAACAGTTAGAACCCTGTATGGAACAACTGACTGGTTCAGAATTGAGAAAGGAGTATGACAAAGCTGTTTATTGTCACCCTGTTTATTTAACTTATACACAGAGCACATCATATGAAATGCTGCATGGATGAGTTACAAACTGGAATCAAGATTTCTGGGAAAAATATCAACAACCTCAGATATACAGATGATACCACCCTCCTGGCAGAAAGTGAAGAGGAACTAAAGAGCCTCTTGATGAGAGTGATAGAAGAAAGTGAAAAAGCTGGCTTAAAACTCAATAGTAAAAAAATTAAGATCGTAGCATCCAGTTCCATCACTTCATGACAAATAGAAGGGAAAAAGGTAGAAGCAGGGACAGATTTCCTCTTCTTGGGCTCTAAAATCACTGTGATGGTGACTGCAGCCATGAAATTAGCAGATGATTGCTTCTTGGCAGGAGAGAGATGACAAACCTAGACAGAGTGTTGAAAAGCAAAGACATCACTTTGCCAACAAAGGTCCATTTAGTCAAGGTTATGGTCTTTCCAGTAGTCATGTATGTATGTGAGATGTGGACAATAAAGAAGGCAGAGCACTGAAGAATTGATGCTTTTAAACTGTGATGCTGGAGAAGACTCCTGAGAGTCTCTTGGAAAGCAAGATCAAATCAGTCAGTCCTAAAGGAAATCAACCCTGAATACTCTTTGGAATGACTTAGACTGAAGCTGAAGCTCCAATACTTTGACCAGCTGATGTGAATAGCTGACTCACTGGAAAATACCCTACTGCTGGGAAAGATTGAAGGCATAAGGAGAAGAGGGAGACAGAGGATGAGATGGTTGGATGGCATCACTGATTCAGTGGACATGAACTTGAGCAAACGCCAGGAGATGGTGAGGGATAGGGAAGACTGGAGTGCTGCAGTCCATGGAGTTATGAAGAGTTGGACATGACTTGGTGAACACGAACAACAACATGTAAAAGAATGAAACTAGAACATTATCTGTCCCCATACACAAAAGAAAACCCAAAATGGCTTAGACCTAAAGTAAAACAAGCTACTATAAAGCTCTTCGGTTCAGTACAGTTCAATCACTCAGTTGTGTCCAACTCTTTGTGACCCCATGGACTGAAGCATGCCAGGCTTCCCTGTCCATCATCAACTCCCAGAGTTTACTCAAACTCATGTCCATCTAGTCGGTGATGCTATCCAACCATCTCATCCTTTGTCACCCCCTTCTCCTCCCGCCTTCAATCTTTTCCAGCATCAGGGTCTTTTCCAATGAATCAGTTCTTCGCATCAGGTGGCCATCGTATTGGAGTTTCAGCTTCAGCATCAGTCCTTCCAATGAATATTCAGGGTTGATTTCCTTTAGGATAGACTGGTTGGATCTCCTTGCTGTCCAGGGGACTCTCAAGAGTCTTCTCCAACACCACAGTTCAAAAGCATCAATTCTTTGGTGCTCAGCTTTCTTTATATAGTCCAACTCTCACATCCATACACAACTACTGGAAAAACCATAGCCTTGACTAGATGGACTTTTGTTGGCAAAGTAATGTCTCTGCTTTTTAATATGCTGTCAAGGTTGGTCGTAACTTTTCTTCCAAGGAGCAAGCATCTTTTAATTTCATGGCAGCACTCACTATCTGCAGTGATTTTGGAACCCAAAAAAATAAAGTCTGTCACTCTTTCCATTGTTTCCCCATCTATTCTCCATGAAGTGATCGGACCAGATGCCATGATCTTAGTTTTCTGAATGTTGAGTTTTAAGCCAACTTTTTCACTCTCCTCTTTCACTTTCATCAAGAGGCTCTTTAGTTCTTCTTTGCTTCCTGCCATAAGGGTGGTGTCATCTGCATATATGAGGTTTTGATATTTCTCCAGCAATCTTGATTCTAGCTTGTGCTTTATCCAGCCCAGCATTTCTCGTGATGTACTCTGCATATAAGTTAAATAAGCAGGGTGAAAGGATACAGCTTGGACATACTCCTTTCCCAATTTGGAACAGTCTGTTGTTCCATGTCCAGTTCTAACTGTTGCTTCTTGACCTGCATACAGATTTCTCAGGAGGCAGGTCAGGTGGTCTGGTGTTCCCATCTTTTGAAGAATTTTCCAGTTCGTTGTGATCACATACAGTCAAAGGCTTTGGCATAGTCAATAAAGCAGAAGTAGATGTTTTTCTGGAACTCTCCGTTTTTCATGATCCAATGGATGTTGGCTATTTGATCTCTGGTTCCTCTGCCTTTTCTAAATACAGGTTGGTCATCTGGAAGTTCATGGTTCACATACTGTTTAAGCCTGGCTTGGAGAATTTTGAGCATTACTTTACCAGCATGTAAGATGAGTGCAATTGTCTGATAGTTTGAGCATTCTTTGGCATTGCCTTTCTTTAGGATCGAATGAAAACTGACCTTTTCCAGCGTTGTGGCCACTGCTGAGTTTTCCAAATTTGCTGGCATTTGAATGCAGCATTTTCACAGCATCATCTTTTAGGATTTGAAATAGCTCAACTGCAATTCCATCACCTCCACTAGCTTTATTCATAGTGATGCTTCGTAAGACCCACTTGACTTTGCATGTCAGGATGTCTGGGTCTAGGTGAGTGATCATACCATCATGATTATCTGGGTCGTGAAGATCTTTTTTGTATAGTTCCTCTGTGTATTCTTGCCACCACTTCTTATTATCTTCTGCTTCTGTTAGGTCCATACCATTTCTGTCTTTTATTGTGCCCATCTTTCCATGAAATGTTCCCCTGGTATCTTAATTTTCTTGAAAAGATCTCTAGTCTTAGAGGAAAATATAGGAAGAACATTCTTTGATGTAAATTGCTACACTCCTTTTGGAATCACCTCCTAGTGTAATGAAAATAAAAACAAAAATAAACAGATGAGACCTAATTAAGCTTAAAAGCTGTTGCACAGCAAAGGAAACCATAAACAATATGAAGAGACAATGTACAGAATGGGAAAAAAAGACATACAAGGAATTAATCTCCACATTATACAAACAGCTGATGTAGCTCAATATCAATCAATCAATAAAAACCCAATCAACAAATGGGCAGAAGATCTACATAGACATTTCTCCAAAGAAGATATACAGATGGCAAAAAAGCACATGAAAAGATGCTCAACATCACTAATTGTTAGAGAAATGCAAATCAAAACTACAATGAGGTATCACCTTTCTGACCATCAAAACTAAATTCTAGAGAGGGTGTGAAGAATAGGGAACCCTCCTACACTGTTGATGGGAATGTAAATTGGGACAACCATTACAGAGAACAGTATGGAGTTTCCTCAAAAAAACTAAAAATAAAACTATCATATGACCCAGTCATCCTACTCCTGGGCATATATCTAGAGAAAACTGTAATTCAAAAACGTACATACACCCCAATGTTCACTGCAGCTCTAATTACAGTAACCAAGACAAGGAGGCAACCTAAGTGTTCACTGACAGATGAATGGATAAAGAAGACGGAGTACAATATACAATGGAATATTGTAGTATAGATTATAATGGAATATTGCTCAGTCATAAAAAAGAAATAATGCCATTTGCAGCCACAAAGGCAATTCTATAGATTATCATACTAAGTGAAATAAATCAGAAAGAGACAAATATATCACATATATATGGAATATTAAATGAAACTAATGAACTTATTTACAAAATACAAACAGATGCCAGGGTTTGAAAACAACCTAATGGTTACCAAAGGGGAAAGGATAAGTTAGGGGTTTTGGATTAACATATACATACTACTATATTGAAAATCCACAAGGACCTACTATATACTACAAGGAGCTCCTCTACTCAACAATCTGTAAAAACCTATTTGGGTAAAGAATCTAAAAAAGAACAGATATATGTATAACTGAGTCACTCTGCTGTATACCTGAAACTAACACAGCATTGTAAATATAAACTATTCATGTATGTGTGTGTGCTCAGTCATGTCCGACTGCAACCCATGGACTTTAGTCCACCAGGCTCCTCTGTCCATGGAATTCTCCAGGCAAGACTACTGGAGTGGGTTGCTATTTCCTCCTCCAGGGGATCTTCCTGACCCAGGGATTGAACCAGCATCTCTTGTATCTACTGCATTGGCAGGTATATTCTTTACCACTAGCACCACCTGGGAAGCCCCTTCATAAGCTAGAAAAAATTTAAATTACATTTAAAAATTAAAAATTTAGTGAACATACAGGAGTTTTAATGACCAGAGCTGGAAATAATTCATTATTTTTAATACTAAGGAAATTATATTTCATTATAATACTGTTTGATTTTTTTACTGAATTACAAATTTCTCATAAAATTGGTTAAACACAATATTACATTTCTTTTCATGTAGTTTTTATTATATAAACCAGTAACTATTTTCAATATTCTAAGTTATTTTACAAGCAGTATTTAATAGAATCTTGTGGTTGTAATGGAACTTTGTGATCATCTGACCCAGGACCACCCCCCACGACTGCCCGAGCCCTTGTCACTGGCCACCAGTCATCGCGTGCCTCCCTGCCACCCTGGGTCCACTGCCTCAGCTCCACCCAGAGGCCAGTTCACCTGGCCTCCTCCCTCAGAGACCACTCATTTCTTTAGTTAGAAAACATTTCCACATTGAAGCAAAACTGGCTTCTACAAATTTGTCCCAGTTCTGGTCTTGGAGTCTTTTTTTCTCACCCTTGGCTTCCCTGGTGGCTCAGATGGTAAAGAATTTGCCTGTAATGCAGGAGCCCCAGGTTCGATTTCTGGGTCAGGAAGCTCCCCTGGAGAAGGGAATGGCTACCCACTCCAGTATTCTTGCCTGGAGAATTCCATGGACAGAGGAGCCTAGAGGGCTACAGTCCATAGGGTCTCAAAGAGCTGGATGTGACTGAATGACTGACACATTCACTTGAGTCTCAACAGATGAAAGATTGGGCTCCTAGGGTCGGGGGGCACTGTTGAGTATCACAGCACTTGATGGAAGGAGATTGAGAGGGTGACCCTTTTCCCAGCTTGCTCACTTCACATGTTCTGGTGCTCCTGCCTGCCCCGAGGATCACAGCCGCCTGTGCCACTACTGTTGGTGACAGTGTCACACTTGCAGTGACAGCTCAGCGAGTACCTCTTTCTTCCCCAAAGTGAGTCTTCAGATATTCAAAGACAACTGTTACGTTCTGTCTTTAAATCTCTTTATTTTCTAGACCCAAAGCCCAGGTTTTAACCAATTCCATGGGGTCCTGGGTTTGGAGACCTTCAGCTGATGGTTCTTTCAGGCAGGGCTCAGATTGGTCAGTGTCCGCCTCAGTTTGGCACTGGAAACCAGACACGGAACCCCAGCTGGGATCTACCGGATAAGTAGAGCTGAACTATCACCTCCTTTTGGTTTTAAAGAAAGCAGGACTCAAATCTAATTAGAAGAAACTTGTAGTTTTATGTGGGTGTTTTTATGCCACTGGTCAAGCCTAAATGAAGTCGACCTTACAGGCATCTGTCCTGAGAAATGGAGCAACTTCCTCTTTGCCCACTGCTAGAGCGCACACCGCTTAATACTCAAATAATCTTTCAGATACAGCTTGAGTAGTAGTGTGAACATGTTGTACACTTAGGCAGGTGAACCTTTCCAATTTTGATTAATAAGAGGGAGCAGTCTCAACTATTAAACAAAGTGGTAAATAAAAGTTACAACTCAAAAGTCTCAAATTACAAGAGGAAATACTCACTTTTAAACAAAATCCTGTTTGACACAGTTTCTTTCCTAATAATTTTCAGTCATTTCAAACTTTGGACTCAAGTTTTTTCAGTCTCCAGATGACTGTGTTGGGCCACACAATGTCTGTGGTCCCAGCTACAACCTTCTTAACCATTATGTTGGGGACACTAACATATGCCAGGCACTAAATGATATGTATATAATTTGTGTGTACCCTGTATGTATATTTGTACCCAGACACTATTTTCCTATAAAAAAAAGTTTATCACTTATAAAGCAGGATTTATTACTCTCATTTTACAGATAGAACAAATGAAGTACAAAGATGGTAACTTGGATACTGTCCTGTAATAATCAGAGGATCAATAGATATATGCAGTTACATCTTCCTGAACATGGTACCACTTCTCATAAATATAGCCTAGTACAGCTGTCAGAGGCTGAATTAGCTGCCTCTGATCTTAAGCGGCTACCGTTTTAGGTCTGATATTTGCTGGACGTATTTTTTATTCCCCAGCGACAGGGACAGTGTGTGAAAATGAGCACAGGGTCCATGAGTTCCAGACCATGTTCAGGTTGCTCTGATTTACTTCAGGACCAATATACCACAGGACAGCCCCAAAGCACTGTGCCCTTGCAGGGCTTAGTCAGCGTTATTTCCTTCCAAGTCCCTAGCCCTGAGCTGTGATGTGGTAGAACTTGATAAATCTTGGTGGAATTTAGATATTGGAGAAGTTAGATGCTTATCATTGCAAAAGAATCAATCGCAGGGACTTCCCTGGTGGTCCAGGGGCTAAAACACCACCCTCCCAGTGCAGGGGACCAGGTTCGATCCCTAGTCAGGGAACTAGATACATAGCACATGCCGCAGCTGAAAGATCCCACGTGCCTCAACTGAAACCAAGTGCAGACAAATTAATTAATTAAAATATCTTAAAAAAAAGAATCCATCCCAGGCCTATTGCCCTCCCACTTCTACCTGCATGTTTCTCAGGTACCAGTCATTGAGAGAATGAATGAACTTGTGTTCCTACTCATCAGGCACCATTATAAATCAATGCCAAAACTTAGCCTTACATCTCCTTCCCCTTTTCCCCACCCAGTAAGTGAAAATGGTGACCACCTTGGCAGATGGAGGAGACATGAACACAGTCGTGGTAAAGAAGTTTCTCCACTCCAGAATTACCCAAAGGAAACAGCTGAACCCCACTACGCACAGAATCATAATCAACTGGACTTGGAGTCTGCAAGATGTCAGGGGAGCCTTGGCGGAAAGGCTGATCAGCAGATGTGAAAAATACCACACTCTTCTGGCATTTGCTGTTGCTTGCTGAACTGTGAAGAACTGCATGAACTCTGTTTACGCTGCTTTCTATACCATTGCCAATCACCTTTTTGGACTTGGAAGTGCTATTTTCCTATTGACACTTGCATTATTTCATTTTGCATGCATCCAGTGATTATCCATAAGCAACATATGTAATCTGCGCATATATTTTTTAAAGATCCATCCATGCAAAATGGTAAATAAAGTCTAAATTCTATTCTTTTTTGCAAAGTTATAATCATAGCCCATGTCATTAAAAGTTTAAATTGGTTTCATATAAAGATCAGTGTAATAGGTCTGCATATACTTTATAGAAAATTAGCTTCTATAAAGATTTTTTCACTGTTTACTAGTGAAATGAGATAAGCAAAGCTATTTATAAAAGGCCTTATGTCGTGTACATACATTGTCTTTGAAATATTTGTGATTTAGTTTATTGCTTGTAAAAGAGAAATTATATAATTTATTTAGTAAATACTATTGTAAACTATAGTTTTATTGAGAGAAATAAAATATTTTGTTCTCAATTGTGGTTTATGGTCTTCATATTTTTTCCTTTTGTTAATAAAAAAGAAGTAACTTTGACATTCCTCATTTTTACATATTCTAGACTGCTAAATAAACTGACTCTCATGATAGATGAAAATTGAGAGAAAATTCTCCAGGCCCTGAGAAAAGACTCAATAACAGATCCTGCTCCGTTTGCTCAAGATTTTTTCCCAAATGTCCTGGTGTTAGTCAGCTTTCACTGTGTTATATTGTGGTAACAATCCCCAAATCTCTGGATTGGGGATCCAGAGTATCCTCTAGGACATGCCACTTTTATGGCAGAAGAAAGTGATCATGGAACCATGGAGCTCAGAAAGCTAGTGCTTAAATATGGTTTATAGAACTTCTGCTCACATCCCACTGGCCAAAGCAAAAGACACTGACAAGTCTGATGTCAAAGAATTGGGAAATATACTTTTCATATAGGAATAGACATAGCAGAGGGGGACAATGAATATTTTAAGCAGTTAATACATCTGTAGGGGCTTCCCTGGTGACTCAGTGGTAAAGAATCCACCTGCAAGAGACACAGGTTCAAACCCTGGTCCGGGAAGATCCCACATGCCATGGAGCAACTAAGCCCATGCACTGCATCTATTGAGCCTGTGCTCTAGAACCCGTGCTCCATAACAAGAGAAGCCATGGCAGTGAGAAGCCTGTGCACCATAACAAGAGAGTAGCCCTGCAGCAACAAAGACCCAGCACAGCCAAATATAAAGAAAATTTTTTTTTTTAAATATTCACTGGAAGGACTGATGCTGAAGCTGAAGCTCCATACTTAGGCTACCTGATGCAAAGAGCCAACTCACTGAAAAAGAACCTGATGCTGGGAAAGATTGAGGGCAGGAGAAGGGGGCGACAGACGATGAGATGGTTCGATGACATCACTAACTCAATGGACATGAGTTTGAGCAAAATCCAGGAGATAGTGAGGGACAGGAAGCCTGGTGTGCTGCAGTTCATAGGGTCACAAAAAGTCAGACACAACACTGACAGAAGAACAATGATTTAAAAAAAAAAACACATCCAGAACGTCTCTTGAGTGTCCCAAGCAGCAGAAGCTTAAGAGGCTGTGTACTCATACACTATGGAAAAAATCATTAGAAAGCAAAAAGACATTCCTGGTAAATACTCAATGTAAAATATTAATGCTGCTGCTGCTACTGCTACTGCTAAGTCGCTTCAGTCGTGTCCGACTCTGTGCGACCCCATAGACGGCAGCCCACCAGGCTGCCCCGTCCCTGGGATTCTCCAGGCAAGAACACTGGAGTGGGTTGCCATTTCCTTCTCCAGTGCATGCAAGTGAAAAGTGAAAGTGAAGTTGCTCAGTCGTGTCTGACTCTTCTCGACCCCATGGACTGCATGCAGCCTACCAGGCTCCTCTGCCCATGGGATTTTCCAGGCAAGAGTACTAGAGTGGCAAACTGATTCTCATAAGCAAGCATGGTATTAGCTTTTGTAACTACATCTTGGAGCCATGGTATAAGTAGTAATTTCACTTGCAGAGCTGGTGCTGGGACTTAGTCCTGGATCGAGTTGTCAATGGGAAATTCTACTGAAATGGACTGTGGAGGATTCTTGCTGTCTCTTGCCTTGCTGTCTCTAGTATCCACATGTGCTAGCAGATGCCCGTTCTTCCTACAGGGTTTTTCTTAACTGGAATCCCACTCTTAACCCCTCCTATTTGTAAATCTACCCATTTATCTAAGCATGGGTCCTTGAGCGCACAACCCATTGATTGTATAAGGGTCATAGATGTATATTATTAGGACCATGAAATAATATGCACAAGTCGAGTATGCCTTTGTGTATATGGGGGCTTTTTCCATGAAGATAAAGGCTATAATTTCCATCAAATTTACAGTGACAGATCCAAGAACTGTTAGGAAGCACTATTTTGAGGCTTAACTCAAATACTACTTCAGTGCCATAAAGCTGTCTATGATCCCCAGCTCCCTCCCCCACCATCATCACCCTTGGTCAGCCTGTGGGCATCTCACTTGTCTCAGAAAATCTCAACACTTTGTACCTTTTTTCAATGTTGGAAGTATAACTTAAATATAATAAAGTATACAGCTACTAATTGCATAGTTCAGTGAATTTTTACATATAAATGCACCCTCAATCTCTAGCAAATTACCAATGGCATTTTTCACAGAATTAGAACAAAAAAAAATTTAATTTGTATGAAGACAGAAAAGACTCTGAATAGCTAAAGCAATCTTGAGAAAGAAAAATGAATCAGGAGGAGTCAGGCTCCCTGATTTCAGATTATATTACAAAACTACAGTAAGACAATATGGTACTGGCACAAAAACAGAAAAATCAATGGAACAAGATAGAAAGCCCAGAGACAAACTCATGCTTCTAAGGCCACCTAATCTATGACAAAGGAAACAAGAATATACAATGGAGAAAAGATAATCTCTTAATAAGTGGTGCTGGGAAACTGGATAGTCACATATAAAAGAATAAAATTAGAACACTCTAACACTGTACACAAAAATAAAATCAAAATGGATTAAAGACCTAAATGTAAGGCCTGATACTATAAAACTCTTAGAGGAAAACAAAGGCAGAACACTCATTGAAATAAATTGCAGCAAGATCATTTTTCACGCACCTCCTAATGAAAATAAAAACAAAAAAACAAATGGGACCTAGTTAAATTTAAAAGCTTTTGAAGAGCAAAGGAAACCATAAACAAAACAAAGACAATTTCAGAATGGGTGAAAATGTTTACAAATGAAGCAACAAGGGAGTAACCTCCAAAATACAGACAGCTCATGCAACTCATTATCAAAAAGACAACCCAATTAAAAAATAAGCAAAAGACCTAAATAGACATTTCTCCAAAGAAAACATACAAATGCCCAAGAGGCACATGAAAAGCTGCTCAGTAAAGCTAATTATTAGAGACATAAAAATCAAAACTACAATGAGATATCACTTCATACCAGTCAAAATGATTATTATTAAAAATCCACAAACAATAAATGCTAGAGAGTATGTGGAGAGATGGGAACCCTCGTACATTGTTGGTGGGAATATAAATTGGTACAGCTACTATGGAGAACGGTATGGAGGGTCCTTAAAAAATTACAAATAGAACTATCATATGACCCAGCAATCCCACTCCTGGGCATATACCCAGAGAATAAAGGATACCTGCACTCTGACGTTCACTCACTGCAGCACTGTTCACAATAGCCAAGACACGGAAGCACCTAAATGTCCATCAACAGAGGAATGGATAAAGAAGATATGATACATATATATAATGGAATATTGCTCAGCCGTTAAAAAGAATGAAATAGTGCCATCTGCAGCAACATGGATGGATCTAGAGAGGACCATAGTGGGTGAAGTAAGTCAGAGAGAAAAGGAGAAATCTTATATGACATTCCTCATATGTGGAATCTAAAAAGAAACGATACAAATGAACTGACTTACAAAACAGAAAGAGACTCATAGAGAATAAAATTATGGTTGCCAAGGTGGGTAGAATGGGGTGCAAGATAGCTAGGAAGTTTGGGATCAATGTGTACACACTACTATATTTTAAATGGATAACCAACAAGGTCCTACTCTATAACACAGGGAACTCTGCTCACTGTTATATGGCAGCCTAAATCAGAGGGGTGCTTAGGAGAGATGGATACATATATATGTATGGTTCAGTCCCTTTGCTGTCCAACTGAAACTATCACAACACTGTTAATCGGCTATATTCCAATGTAAAATTAAAAAAAAATAAAAAGACATACAGATGGCCAAGAGATGCAAGAAAAGTTGGTCAACATAGATAATTATTAGAAAATGCAAATCAAAACTACAATGAGGTATCACCTTACATTGGTTGGAATGGCCATCATCACAAAATCTATAAACAATAAATGCTGCAGAGGGTGTGGAGAAAAGGGAACCCCCCTACACTGTTGGTGGTAATGTAAATTGGCACAGCCACTATGGAAAACAGTATGGAGGGTCCTTAAAAAGCTAAAAATAGAGCTACCCTATGACCCAGCAATCCCACTCCTAAACATGTATCAGAGAAAACCATAATTTGAAAGGATACATGCACTCCAATGTTCACTGCAGCCCTGTTGACAATAGCCAAGACATGGAAGCACCCTAAATGTCCACTGTCAGATGAATGGATGAAAATGTGGCACATATATACAATGAAGTATTACTTAGCCATAGTACAGTATTAGTCGCTCAGTTGTGTCTGACTCTTTGCGACCCCGTGGACTGTAGCCCACCAGGCTCCTCTAGGGACTTTTCCAGGCAAGAATACTGGAGTGGGTTGCCATTTCCTTCTCCAGGGGATCTTCCCAATCCAGGGATCAAACCTGGGTTTCTTGCATTGCAGGCAGATTCTGAGCCACCAGGGAAGCAAAAGGTACAAAACAGTAACATTTGCAGAGGCATGGATGGACCTAGAGAGTGTTATACAGAGTGAAGTAAGTCAGAAAAACAAATATCATATATTAATGCATATATGTGGAATCTAGAAAAATTGTACAGAGGAACCTGTTTGCAAAGCAGAATTATAGACAGAGACATAGAGAATAAACATATGGACACCAAAGGGTGGGTAGGATGGGTTGGAAAATTGGGATTGATGTTTGTACACTACTATGTATGAAGTAGATGGCTGGTGAGGGCCTACTATACAGCACAGGGAAGAAAAAAATAGAATATACAATCTTTGTAGGCTATATTAAGTTAACCTTAAAAATCCATTCCAATATACATTAGGTGCAGAAATATACTGTTTGATCCCACTTATATGAGGTGCCAGAATAGTCAAATTCAGAGAGTCAGAAAGTACACTGGTAGATGCCAGGGGCTGAGCAGTGGGGAGGGTGGATGGGGAAGGGCGATGGGAAGTTAAGTGTTTAAAGAGAACAGAGGTTCAGTTTAGGAAGGTGAAAAATTCAGGAAATGGATGATGGTGAGAGTTGCATAACAATGTGAACATACATAGTGCTACTTAACTGTATAGTTAAATACAGTTAAAATAGTATGTTTTCATATTATGAGACTTTTACCACAATAAAAAAATTTTAATTTCCCACACATCTTCAAAGATAATAAATTATATGGCACCCATGAAACATAACCAGAATGCTGTGACAAAAATGAACATTCTTACAGATGGCCAAAAAGCACATGAAAAGATGATCAACATCACTAATTATTAAAGAAATGCAACTCTAAACTACATGCACCCCAGTGTTCACTGCAGCACTATTTACAGTAGCCAGGACACGGAAGCAACCAAAACGTCCATCAACAGAGGAGTGGATAAAGAAGATGTGGTACATGTATCTACAATGGAATATTACCCAACCATAAAAAAGAACCAAATAATGCCATTTGCATGAGTGGACCTAGAGACTGTCATACTGAGTGAAGGCAGAGAAAGACAAATACTGTAAGATAATGCTTATATGTGGAATCTGAGAAAAAGGGTACAAATATGAACTTATTTACAAAACAGAGTCACAGATGTAGAAAACAAACTTATGGTTACCAGGGCGTAAGGGAGGAGGTATCAATTGGAAAATTGAAATTGACATATACATACTACTATATATAAAATAGATAACTAATAAGGACTTATGTACAGCACAGGGAACTCTACTCAATACTCTGTAATGGCCTATATGGGAAAGGATCCAAAAACAGAGTGGATACCCTTTGTATCATGTTAGACTTAATAGGCATGGTAGTCTTGAGCAAACATAATCTAATTACCTATATTATATATGAATAATAAAATGTATAAAGCCTCCAGATTTTTCTAAAACCTAGACCTAGAGAGTATCTTATTGAGTGAAGTAAGTCAGACAGAGAAGGAGAAAAATCCTTTGACATCCCTTATATGTGGACTCTAGAAAGAAATGATACAAATGAACTTACTTACAAAACAGAAAGAGACTCACAGACTTAGAATACAAACTCATGGTTGCCCTGGGGAAGAGATAGTTAGGGAGTTTGGGATCAACGTGTACACACTTCTATATTTAAAATGGATAACCAACAAGGACCTACTGTATAGCACATGGAACTCTGCTCAATGTTATGTGGCAGCCTGAATGGGAGGAGGGTTTGGGGGAGAATGGATACATGTATATGTATAGCTGAGTCCCTTCACTGTTCACCTGAAATTATCATAATATTGTTAATCAGCTATACTCCAATACAAAATAAAAAGTTCAAAAAAAAATTAAACTGAATATGTGTGTTAGTCGCTCAGTTGTGTCCAACTCTTTGCAACCCCATGGACTGTAACCTGCCAGGCTCCTCTGGCCATGGAATTCTCCAGACAAGAATACTGGAGTGGGTTGCCATTTCCCTCTCCAAGGGATCTTCCTGACCCAATTAGCAAACCCAGTCTCCGGCATTGCAGGTGAATGCTTTACCATCTGAGCTACTAGGGAAGCCCTTTTGAATATGTGTATATGTATGGCTGACTCACTTTGCTATGTGCCTGAAACTAACACAACATTGTAAATCACTATATTTCAATAAAATTTTTAAGTTAAATAAATAAATGTAGGGAGGCTAGCCAACTTAAAGAGCCCACACTTCTAACCCCTTATGCTATATAACCACCTACATATGTATATAACCTGTATGTGTTATACAACCTCATATATGAAGGCTCTATACAGACGAAAAAAGCAGTGACAAAGGAAGAGATTTATGCAGGGAAAAAGTGGGAAACAAAAAAAAGATAGTTGGATTTTGTATAAGAACTTAAGAGCTGCATGTGTTAAATGAGAATAAGAAAGTATGAAAACAGTAGATGTTAAAATTACATGGTTACATATTGAACTGGAACATCCTGGCATGTTAGTATACCCAGGGAAATAGACCTGTGTTATATTTTAGGGTTAACTAGAATTAGTGTAACAGTTAGGAAAAATGAGATAGCATACCCAAATGTTTGCACAAATAGATGAAATTAAATGCAAAAATAATCAGTAAAAATAGCATCTATGCATTGGAAACACATTCAAGGACATGTGTTATACTTAAAACAAGGCATTTCCATAATGTGAGCATCATATAAACATTTATTTAAACTGTTATTAAATACTAACTAGGGATATCAATACTTACAGAATTTTCTTTTAAGTTTCTAATATGTGAAACAAAAATTAAATGGTAACATTCAAACTTCTGTGCCATGCATATGCATTGCTAAATTTTTTTTTTCTTTTAAACTTTTTATTTTGTATTGGGGTATAGCCAGTTAACAATATTGTGATAATTTCAGATGAATAGTGAAGGAATTCAGCCATACATATATATGTATCCATTCTCCCCAAAACCCTCCTCCCATCCAAGCTGCCACACAACACTGAGCAGAGTTCCATGTGCTATACAATAGGTCTTTGTTGGTTATCCATTTTAAATACAGCAGTGTATAAATGTTGATCCCAAATTTCCCATCTCTTTCCCCCAGCAACCGTAAGTACATTTTATAGGTCTGTGAGTCTCTTTCTGTTTTGTAAGTTCATTTGTATCATTTCTTTTTAGATTCCACATATAAGGACTATCATCCAAGATTTCTCTTTCTCTGACTTATTTCACTCAGTATGACACTCTCTAGGTCCATCCATGTTATAGTAAATGGCATTATTTCATTCTTTTAATGGCTGAATAAGATTCCATAGTTTATTTATATATACACCACATATTCTCTATCCACTCCTCTGTCCATGGACATTTAGGTTGCTTCCATGTCATGGATATTGTAAACAGTGCTGCAATGACTATTGGGGTGCTTGTATCCTTATGGATCATGTTTCTCTCCAGATATACATCCAGGAGTGGGATTGCAGGGTCATGTGGTAGTTCTATTTTCAGTTATTTAAGGAAGCTCCATACCGTTTTCCATAGCAGCTGTACCAATCTACATTCCCACCAACAGTGTACAAGGGTTCCCTTCTCTCCACACTCTCTCCAGCATTTATTATTTGTGGATTTTTTGATGATAGCCACTCTGGCTGGTGTGAAGTGATATCTCATTGTAGTTTTGATTTGCATTTCCCTAATAATTAGGGATGTTGAACATCTTTTCATGTACCGGTTAGCCATCTGTATGTCTTCTTTGGAAAAATGTCTATTTAGGTAGTCTGCCTATCACGAAAAACTGGACAGCCACATGTTTTAAAAAAAAAAAAAAAGATCATTCTTTAACTTCATAAACAAAAATAATCTCAGAATGGAATAAAGACATAACGTGAGACCAGACACTATAAATCTCCTAGAGGAAAGCATAGACAGAACACTCTGACATAAATCATGGCAACTTCTTTTTTGATCCATCTCCCAGAATAATGGAAATAAAAACAAAAATAAATGGGACCTACTTAAACTCAACAGTTTTTGCATACCAAAGGAAATAAACAAAATGAAAACACAACCCACAGATTGGGAGAAAATGTTTGCAAGTGACATATAAAGAATTATTCTCCAAAATTTACAAACAGCTTATGATGCATAACAGCATCAAAACAAATATCTATGCATTACTAAATTTTATAGACCAAATATTCTAGAAACCATGCAAATTTAACTTTCAGTTTTTAGATTTATAACAAAGAAAATGGTAATTTATAATACTCATTGGGGCATATAGATAAAGATTTCAATATATATTTTAGTTTTTAAGTGAGTAAGTAAATATATGGAAAAAGAATGAATATTCTGGAAACATAAAAGAGCTCTTGGAAATTAAAAGCATAATTGTATAAATTAGAAACTAAGAGAGAAAGAGTTATTAGGAGATAATGTTGAAGAAATATCCCCAAAAGATTAAAAATAGGTAAGATGGAATAAGAAAACTTGAAGACCATTAGATCCAATATCAAAACAACAGGACTTCCGGAAAGAGAAAATAGAGACAATGGATGTCAGAAAACCCTCAAACAAATAAGTCAAGAAAAATTTCTAGAGCTAAAGGATATGAGTTTGTTTCCAGACTGAAAGGGACTCTGAGTGCCCAGCACAATGGATGAAAATGAACCTGACCATGCAACTTCAGACCACCAAGGATGATGACTAGATTCTATAATTTCAGACAGTAAAATTAATTTTATATAAAAGCTCAAGTCTCAAAATTGTATAAAATTTCTCAATAGCATTCTGATAGCTAGAAACTAATGGAACTATGCCTTTAAAATTCTGAGAGAAATTAATTGCCAACCTATAATTCTATATGGGCTTCCCTGTGGTTCAGCTGGTAAAGAATCCACCTACAACGTGGGAGACCTGGGTTCGATCCCTGGGTTGGGCAGATCCCCTGGAGAAGGGAAAGGCAAGCCACTCCAGTATTCTGGCCTGGAGAATTCTATGGACTGTATAGTCCATGGGGTCACAAAGAGTCAGACAGGACTGAGCAACTTTCACTTATAAGTCTACATGCCCTGTATACTGGTCAGTGTTCTCTAGAGAAATAGGATGGGGGAGACATAGACATAGATGACAGGTTTCTTTTCAGAAATTGGCTCACACAACTGTGGGGAAAGGCAATTCTGAAATTCATAGGGCAGATTTCCAGGCTGGAAACACAGCAAGGGTTGATGGAGCAATCCTGAGACAAAATCTCTTCTTTTCCAGGAAACTTCAGTTTTTGCTATAAGGCCTTAACTTGATTTAGTCACTTAAAAACTAAAATACATATTGAAATCCTTATCTAGCTACCCTTTACCTTGAAAGGGTAATCTCCTTTAAAATCAGCTGATTAAAGATCTTAATTATGGGACTTCCCTGTCAATCTAGTGGTTAAGAGTCCATGCTTCCAATGCAGGGGGTGTGGGTTTGACCCCTGGTTGGGGAACTAAGATCCCACATGCCTCTTGGGGTGGCTAAAAAAAAAAAGAGAGACAGATTAAAAAATAATAAAGATCTTAATTATAGCCACAAGATATTTTCAGTGTTTCAAATATTAGTGTTTGATTAAATAAATAGGTGCTCTACCACTAGCCCAGTTGATACATAAAATTAATCATCACTCCCTGGAAAACCAATTAAAAGTGAAGGTAGAATAAGTTATCTATGCAAAAACCTTTTCCATCTTCCCTTTATCTAAAGACTTCCAAAAGATATGTTCAACCAAAATGAGATAGTAAACAAAGAAAAAGAAAGGCATGAACTAGAGAAATCACTGGATCCAAAAAAAAAGAGGTCACACTCAAAGTGAGGTGAAAGGAATCCCCAGGATAAATGTAAAGGGAAATCCCAACATGGCAACAATGGAGGAGATCTATAAATATATCATTCCAGATGGGAGCAGGTGAGATGGCTCCAGACACAACTTCTCCAAGAAGGTGAAAATACCCAAAGACTTATTTAAAAAGACCAGAAAATTACTTCTAGGTATCCTGGATCTAAGCCTGGAACAGAGAGCAAGGGAAGGTTATTAACAGAAAAAAACTGGTTAAATATGGAATTTAGTTAATAGTAAAAATATGAATAAAATCTGGAATTTAGTTAATAGTATTGATAGCACTGGTGATAGAAGCAAGGTTCAATGCTGTAAAGAGCAATAGTGCATAGGAACCTGGAATGTTAGGTCCACGAATCAAGGCAAATTGGAAGTGGTCAAACTGGAGATGGCAAGAGTGAACATTGACATTCTAGGAATCAGTGAACTAAGATGGACTGGAATGGGTGAATTTAACTCAGATGATCATTATATCTACTACTTTGGCAGGAATCCCTTAGATGAAATGGAGTAGCCATCATGGTCAACAAAAGAGTCTGAAATGCGGTACTTGGATGCAATCTCAAAAACGACAGAATGATCTCTGTTCGTTTCCAAGGCAAACCATTCAATATCATGGTAATCCAAGTCTATGCCCCAAACAGTAACGCTGAAGAGACTGAAGTTAAACAGTTCTATGAAGACCTACAAGACCTTCTAGAATTAACACCCAAAAGAGATGTCCTTTTCATTATAGGGGGCTGGAATGCAAAAGTAGGAAGTCAAGAAACACCTGGAGTAACAGGCAAATTTGGCCTTGGAATACGGAATGAAGCAGGGCAAAGACTAATAGAGTTCTGCCAAGAGAATGCACTGGTCATAGCAAACACCCTCTTCCAACAACACAAGAGAAGACTCTACACATGGACATCACCAGATGGTTGACACCGAAATCAGACTGATTGTATTCTTTGCAGCCAAAAATGGAGAAGCTCTATACAGTCAGTAAAACAAGACCGGGAGCTGACTGTGGCTCAGATCATGAACTCCTTATTGCCAAATTCAGACTGAAATTGAAGAAAGTAGGGAAAACCACTAGATCATTCAGGTATGACCTAAATCAAATCCCTTATAACTATACTGCTAAGTCACTTCAGTTGTGTCCGACTCTGTGCAACCCCATAGATGGCAGCCCACCAGGCTCCCCCATCCCTAGGATTCTCCAGGCAAGAACACTGGAGTAGGTTGCCATCTCTTTCTCCAATGCATCAAAGTGAAAAATGAAAGGGAAGTCGTTTAATCATGTCCGACCCTCAGGGACCCCCTGGACTGCAGCCTTCCAGGATCCTCCATCCATGGGATTTTCCAGGCAAGAGTACTGGAGTGGGGTGCCATTGCCTTCTCCGATACAATGGAAGTGAGAAATAGATTTAAGGGACTAGATCTGATAGATTGCCTGAAGAACTATGGATGGAGGTTCGAGACATTGTACAGGAGACAGGGATCAAGACCATCCCCAAGAAAAAGAAATGCAAAAAAGCAAAATGGCTGTCTGAGGAGGCCTTACAAATAGCTTTGAAAAGAAGAGAAGTGAAAAGCAAAGGAGAAAAGGAAAGATACACTCATTTGAATGCAGAGTTCCAAAGAATAGCAAGGAGAGATAAGAAAGCCTTTCTCAGCGATCAATGCAAAGAAATCGCAGAAAACAATAGAATGGGAAAAACTAGAGATCTCTTCCGGAGAAGGCGATGGCACCCCACTCCAGTACTCTTGCCTGGAAAATCCCATGGACGGAGGAGCCTGGTGGGCTGCAGTCCATGGGGTCACTAAGAGTCGGACACGACTGAGCGACTTCACTTTCACTTTTCACTTTCATGCACTGGAGAAGGAAATGGCAACCCACTCCAGTGTTCTTGCCTGGAGAATCCCAGGGACGGGGGAGCCTGGTGGGCTGCCGTCTATGGGGTTGCACAGAGTCGGACACGACTGAAGCGACTTAGCAGTAGCAGAGATCTCTTCAAGAAAATTAGAGATACCAAGGGAACAGTTCATGCAAAGATGGGCTCAATAAAGGACAGAAATGGTATGGACCTAACAGAAGCAGAAGATATTAAGAAGTGGCAAGAATACACAGAAGAACTGTACAAAAAAGATCTTTACAACCCAGATAATCACAATGGTGTGATCACTCACCTAGAGCCAGATAACCTGGAATGTGAAGTCAAATGGGCCTTAGGAAGCATCACTATGAACAAAGCAGTGGAGGTCATGGAATTCTAGTTGAGTTACTTCAAATCCTGAAAGATGATGCTGTGAAAGTGCTACACTCAATATGCCAGCAAATTTGGAAAACTCAGCAGTGGCCACAGGACCGGAAAAGGTCAGTTTTCATTTCAATCCCAAAGAAAGGCAATGCCAAAGAATGCTCAAACTATCACACAATTGTACTCATCTCACACGCTAGTAAAGTAATGCTTAAAATTCTCCAAGCCAAGCTTCAGCAAAATGTGAACTGTGAACTTCCAGATGTTCAAGCTGGCTTTAGAAAAGGCAGAGGAACCAGAGATCAAATGGCCAACATCTGATGGATCATCGAAAAAGCAAGAGAGTTCCAGAAAAACAGTTATTTCTGCTTTATTGACTCTGCCAAAGCCTTTGACTGTGTGGATCACAATAAACTGTGGAAAATTCTGAAAGACCACCTGACCTGCCTCTTAAGAAATCTGGATGCAGGTCAGGAAGCAACAGTTAGAACTGGACATGGAACAACAGACTGGTTCCAAATAGGAAAAGGAGTACGTCAAGGCTGTATATTATCACCCTGCTTATTTAACTTATATGCAGAGTACATCATGAGAAACGCTGGGCTGGAGGAAACACAAGCTGAAATCAAGATTGCCATTAGAAATATCAATAACCTCAGATATGCAGATGACACCACCCTTATGGCAGAAAGTGAAGAGGAACTAAAGAGCCTCTGGATGAAAGTGAAAGAGGAGAGTGAAAAAGTTGGCTTAAAGCTCAACATTCAGAGAACTAAGATCATGATAGATGGGGAAATAGTGGAAACAATGGCTGACTTTATTTGGGGGGACTCCAAAATCACTGCAGATGGTGACTGCAGCAATGAAATTAAAAGACGTTTACTCCTTGGAAGGAAAGTTATGACCACCCAGAGAGCATATTAAAAAGTAGAAACGTTACTTTGCCAACAAACATCCGTCTAGTCAAGGCTATGGTTTTTCCTGTGGTCATGTATGGATGTGAGAGTTGGACTATAAAGAAAGCTGAGTGCCAAAGAATTGATGCTTTTGAACTGTGATATTGGAGAAGACTCTTGAGAGTCCCTTGGACTGCAAGGAGATCCAACCAGTCCATCCTAAAGGAGATCAGTCCTGGGTGTTCATTGGAAGGACTGATGTTGAAACTGAAACTCCAATACTTTGGCCACCTGATGTGAAGAGCTGACTCACTGGAAAAGACCCTGCTGCTGGGAAAGATTTAGGGCAGGAGGAGAAGGGGACGACAGAGGATGAGATGTTTGAATGGCATCATCGACTCGATGGAGATGGGTTTGGGTAGACTCCAGGAGTTAATCATGGACAGGGAGTCCTGGCGTGCTGCGGTTCATGGGGTCACAAAGAGTTAGACACGACTGAGCAACTGAACTGAACTGAATTGTACAAAAGTCAATACTTAGTTTGTAAAAAATAATGTTAAAATCATATGTAAGTATGACTCAAGAGAAACTAGGTAAATGGTATGTAGAACCTCTGTTCTAGGGAATTCCCTGACAGTCCAGTGGTTAGGACTTGGCATCTTCACTGCCAAGGCCTGGGTTCAATCCCTGGTTGGGGAACTAAGATCCCATGAGCCACATGGTGTGGCAGAAAAAAAGAAAGAAACCCTGCTCTATCTTTGCACATTTTCTGTAAATCTAACATTACTCTCAAAAAAAAAGTTAATTAAAACCGTGTACCATGGCGGATGCATGTTGATGTATGGCAAAACCAATACAATATTGTAAAGTAAAAAAAAAAAAAATAATAATGAAAAGAATTTAAAAATAAATATTAAAAATTTTTAAAAAAAAACTGAAGAAATAAGGAAAAGATTTAAACAGACATTTCAAAAGAAAATATATGGCTGAGGACTTCCCTGGTGGTACAGTGGATAAGAATTGGCCTGTCAATTCAGGGGACACAGGTTTGATCCCTGGTCCAGGAAGATTCCACATGCCATGGAGCAACTCAGCGCATGAGCCACAGCTACTGGGCCTCGGTGCCCCAACTGCTGAAGCTTGTGTGCCTATAGCCTGCACTCTGCAACAGGAGAAACCACCACAACGAGAAGCCCACGCACCACAACGAGGAGTAGTCCCCACTCACCACGACCAGAGAACGCCTGTGCACAGCAACGAAGACCCAGCACAACTAAATAAATTAAAAAAAGAAAATACATGGCTGACAAATAAGACCAACAAAGACGCTCAACATCATCAGTCATTAGGGAAATGCAAATTAAAACTATAATGACATGCACATACACTAAACTGGCTTTTTGTAATTGACAATACCAAGTGCTGGTGAGAATGCAAAGTAATTCCGTCATACTTTGCTGTTGGAAGTGCAAAATTGTACAGCCACTGTGGAAAAATTTGTCCATTTCTAATAAAGTAAATCATATACCCTTATATGACTCAGCAATTCAACTCCAAGTATTTACCCTAGAAAATTGAAAAGTTCTATTTTCATAAGCACTTTTCTGTGGATACATATAACAGCTTTATAAATAATCACCAAACCCTGAAAACAACCCAAATGTCCCACAATGTGTAAATGGATAAATAAACTGTGGCTCATTCATACAATGAAATGACACACAGCAATAAAAAGAAAAGAATTACTGACACACTCAAAAATGTGGATGAATCTAAAAAGCATTATGCTGAGTGAAAGAAGCTAGACTCTAAAGGTCAATTACTGTATAAATTCATTTATATGACATTCTAGAAAAGGCAAAATGATAGGTTAAAAGAACAGGCCAGTGACTGCCAACTAAAATAGGGGTAGCATGAGGAAATTTGCTTCCCAGATGGCTCTACTGGTAAAGAGCCCTCCTGCCAATGCAGGATACCCGGGTCCATCCCTGGGTTAGGAAGATGCCCCTAGAGGAGGGCATGGCAACCCACTCCAGTATTCTTGCCTGGAGAATCCACTGGACAGAGGACCTGGCAGGCTACAGTCCATAGTGTTGCAAAGAGTTAGACAGGACTAAATATTAACATACTTAAAGGCAGAAATAGACAACAATACAATAATGGTAGAGAACTTCAACACCTCACTTTCACTGATGGATAGATCATAAAGATAGAAAATCTATAAGGTAACATTGGACTTAAACTACACATAAGACCAGATGGACTGGACATTTTCAGATCATTCTATCTAAAACCAGCTGTATACACATTTTTCTCAAATACACAGTGAACATTCTCCAAGATATGTCATATGTTAGGCCACAAAATTAGAAAAGGTCAGTTTTCATTTCAATCCCCAAAAAAGGCAATGCCAAAGAATGCTCAAACTACCGCACAATTGCACTCATCTCACACGGTAGGAAAGTAATGCTCAAAATTCTCCAAGCCAAGCTTCAACAGTACATGAGCCAGGAACTTCTAGATGTTCAAGCTGGTTTCAGAAAAGGCAGAGGAACCAGAGATCAAATGGCCAACATCTGCTGGATCACCGAAAATGCAAGAGAGTTCCAAAAAAACATCTGCTTTATTGACTATGCCAAAGCCCTTGACTGTGTGGATCACCACAAACTGTGGAAAATACTGAAGGAGATGGGCATACCAGACCACCTGACCTGCCTCCTGAGAAATCTGTATGCAGGTCAGGAAGCAACAGTTAGAACCAGACATGAAACAACAGACTGGTTCCAATTAGGAAAAGGAGTACGTCAAGGCTGTATATTGTCACCCTGCTTATTTAACTTATATGCAGAATACATCATGAGAAATGCTGGGCTGGAGGAAGCACAAGCTGGAATCAAGATTGCTGGGAGAAATATCAATAACCTCAGATATACAGCAGATGACACCACCGTTATGGCAGAAAGTGAAGAAGAACTAAAGAGCCTCTTGATGAAAGTGAAAGAGGAGAGTGAAAAAGTTGGCTTAAAGTTCAATATTCAGAAAACTAAGATCATGGCATTCAGTCCCATCACTTCATGGCAAATAGATGGAGAAACAGTGGAAACAGTGACAGACTTTATTTTGGGGGGCTCCAAAATCACTGCAGATGGTGACTGCAGCCATGAAATAAAAGGACGCTTAAAAAAAAAAATTTTTTTTTAAAAAGGACGCTTACTCTGTGGAAGAAAAGCTATGACCAACCTTGACAGCATATTAAAAAGCAGAGACATTACTTTGCCAACAAACGTCTGTCTAGTCAAGGCTATGTTTTTTCCATTAGTCATGTATGGATGTGAGAGTTGAACTTTAAAGAAAGCTGAGTTGGACTATAAAGAAAGCTGTGCACATAAAAATTAATGCTTTTGAACTGTGGTGTTGGAGAAGACTCCTGAGAGTCCCTTGGACTGCAAGGAGATCCAACCAGTCCATCCTAAAGGAAATCAGTCCTGAATGTTCATTGGAAGGACTGATGTTTAAGTTGAAACCAATACTTTGGCCACCTGATGCAAAGAGCTGACTCATTTGAAAAGACCCTGCTGCTGGGAAAGGTTGAAGGCAGGAGGAGAAGGGGACGACAGAGGATGAGATGGCATCACCAACTCAATGGACATGAGTTTGAGTAAACTCTGGGAGTTAGTGATGGACAGGGAGGCCTGGCATTCTGCAGTCCATGGGGTCGCAAAGAGTCAGACACAACTGAGCGAATGAACTGTACTGAGGCCATAAAACAATTCAATAATTTTAAGACTGAAAAACTGTCATGCATCTTTTCCAACCACAGTGGTATGAAATTAGAAATCAATGAAAAGAAAACTGGAAAATTCTCAAAAACATGGAGATGAAACAATATGCTCCTGAACAACCAATGGATCAAAGAAGAAATGAAGAGAAATCAAAAAATATCTTAAGACAAATGAAAATGAAAATAAAACATATCCACGCTTATGGCATGCAGCAAAAGCAATTCCAAGCCAGACATTCACAGTGATAAGTGCCTACATTACGAAACAAAAAAGATCTTAAACAGCCTAACTTTATATCTTAAGGAACTAGAAAATTAAAAACTAAGCCCAAAGTTAGTAATAGGAAGGCAATAACAAAGATCAGAACAAAAATGAATGAAATAGAGATGAGAAAGACGATAGAAAAGATCAATGAAACCAAAGGTAGTTTTTTGAAACAACAAATGAAACAGACAAACCTTTAGTTCAATTTTTCCAAGAAAAGAAAAAGAAGAGTCAAAAAAAAAAAAAGATAAAATAGGAAATAAAAGAGGTATTACAACTAATACCATGGAAATGCAAAGGATCATAACACACTAGTATATATAATTGTATGCCAACAAATTAGACAACCTAGAAAAAATGGATAAATTCCTAGAAACTTACAACCTACCAATACTGAATCATTAAGAAACAGAAAATCTAAACAGATCAATTACTAGTAAGGAGATTCTATCAGTATCCAAAAAACCCCCCAACAAAACAAAATTCCAAGCTTTTGTTCACTGGCTTTACTAATGAATTTGACCAAAAACTTAAAGAAAAATTTATACCAATCCTTCCCAAACTCTTCCCAATATATATAAGAGGAAGAAAAACACATTTATTTTATCATGTCAGCTTTAGCTTGATACCAAAACCAGTCAAGGACTCTACAAGCAAATTACAGGCAATATCCCTGATGAACAAAGAGCAAAAATCCTCAACAAAATATTAGCAAACCAAATTCAGCAGTATATTAAAAGTATCATAATATCATGGTCAAGTGGGATTTATCCCGATGATGCAAAAATGGTTTGACATTCACAAACTGATATCATATACTACATTAACAAAATAAAGCATAAAGATGATATGATCTCAAGAAGTGCAGAAGAAGCAAATATTTTTCTTTTTTCAAATGAAAACTTCAATATCCATTGATGATAAGAGCTCTCAACAAAGTGAATGTACAGGGACGTTACTGTTGGTTTGTAGCCATAGGAGTTTTCCAGGTAAAATTCAAAACAATCTTCCATTCATAGAGGGAAAGGAGAAATAAGGAAAGAGACAAGATTGTTGGCTGAAGCTTCAATAAGCAAGGGAACTTACATACTATGCTTGTCTTGGACAGTCACAAGATGAGTTGATCTCCACACCTGCATGCCAGGACTCAAAATGTGTATATTCAGGCTTCAAGGAGTTTAGTCACGTATACAGGCCAGATGTTCTCAACAACACATTATTGTCTCAAGGCTCCATTTTTTAAATGGATCTTAGTGTAGAAACAATTGACAGTGTACGTTTCAAGGATGGGGGAAGAGAGGAGCCTCCAATTGCCTAGATCCAGTCCACAGGTCAGCCACAGTCATCTTCTCAACAACCACCTCCAATACTTAACTCAGTGTATTAAAGGTCATATATGACAAGCCCACAGTTAACTCAAATGGTGATAAGCTGAAAAGTTTTCCTCTAAGACCAGGAACTGGACAAGAATGCCCATTCTCACCACTTTTATTCAACATAATATTGAAAGTCCTAACCAGGGCAATTATGCAAGAAAAAGAAAAAAAGACATCTAAAATGGAAAGGAAGAAGTAGAGCTGATAGAATATTATATATAGAAAACCCTAATGACTCCACCAAAAAAATTTTTTTACGAATTCAGGAAAGCTGCAAGATCCAACAGTTCAGTTCAATTCAGTTGCTCAGTCATGTCCAACTCTTTGCTACCCTATGGACTGCAGCACACCAGGCTTCCTTGTCCATCACCAACTCCCGGAGCTTGCTCAAACTCATGTCCATCAAGTCGGTGATGCCATCCAACTACTTCATCCTCTGTCATCCCCTCCTCCTCCTGCCTTCAGTCTTTCCCAGCATCAGAGTCTTTTCCAATGAGTCAGTTCTTCGCATCAGGTGGCCAATGTATTGGAGCTTCTGCTTCAGCATTGTTCCTTCCAATAAATATTCAGTGTTGATTTCCTTTAGGATGGACTGGTTGGATCTCCTTGAAGTCCATGGGACTCTCAAGAGTCGTCTCCAGTACCACAGTTCAAAAGCATCAATTCTTCAGCGCTCAGCCTTCTTTATGGTCCAACTCTCACATCTGTACATGACTACTGGAAAAACCATAGCTTTGACTAGACAGACCTTTGTCAGCAAAGTGATGTCTTTGCTTTTCAATATGGTGTCTAAGTTAATGTCATAGCTTTTCTTCCAAGGAGCAAGCATCTTTTAATTTCATAGCTGTAGTCACTGTCTGCAGTGACTTTGGAGGCCAAGAAAATAAAATCTGTCACTGTTTCCATTGTTTCCCCATCCATTTGCCATGAAGTGATTGCCATGATCTTAGTTTTCTGAATGAAGTTTTAAGCCAGCTTTTCACTCTCCTCTTTCACATTCACCAAGAGACTCCTTAGTTCCTTTTCTTTTCCTACCATTAAAGTGGTATCATCTGCATATCTGAAGTTGTTGATATTTCTCCTTGCAATCTTTATTCTAACTTGTGAGTCATCCAGCTCAGCATCTTGCATGATGTACTCTGCATATAAGTTAAATAAGCAGAGTGACAATATACAACCTTGTTGTACTCCTTTCCCAATTTTGAATCAGTTTGTTGTTCCATGTCCAGTTCTAACTGTTGCTTCTTGACCCACATACAGGTTTCTCAGAAGACAGGTAAGGTGGTGTGGTATTCCCTTCATTTTAAGAATTTTCCACAGTTTGTTGTGAGCCACAGTCACAGGCTTTAGAGTAGTCAATGAAACAGATGTTTTTGTGGAATTCCTTGCTTTTTCTATGATCCAGCAGATGTTGGCAATTTGACCTTTGGTTCCTCTGTCTTTTCTAAATCCAGCTTGTACCATCTGGAAGTTCTTGGTTCATGAACTGCTGAAGCTTAGCTTGAAGGATTTTGAGCATAACCTTGCTAGCATGTGAAATGAGTGCAATTGTACAGTAGTTTGAACATTCTTTGGCATTACCTTTCTTTGGGATTGGAATGAAAACTAACCTTTTCCAGTCCTGTGGCCACTGCTGAGTTTTCCAAATTTGCTGGTATATTGAGTGCAGCACTTTAGCACCAGCACCTTTTAGGATTTTAAATAGCTCAGCTAGAATTCCATCACCTCCACCAGCTTTGTTCATAGTAATGCTTCCTAAGGTCCACTTGATGTCACACTCCAGGATGTCTGGCTCTAGGTGAGTGACCACACAATTGTGGTTATCTGGGTCATTAGAAAATCAATATACAAATACAGTTGTATTTCTACACACTAACAAGGAACTATCAGGGGAAAAGAAAAAAAGAAAATAACCCCACTCACAATTGTAATAAAGAGAAAAAATACCTAGGAATCAATTTAACCCAGGAGATGAAAGACATGTACACTGAAAACTATAAGACACTGATGAAAGAAACTGAAGAAGACACAAACAAGTGGAAAGGTAGACCATGCCCACACATTGTTATACCATGCAGAGCAATCTACAGAATCAATGCAATCTCTGCTGAAGTGCTAATGGCATTTTAAAAACAGGACTAGAACAAACAATTCTAAAAGTACAGAATGACAAAAGACCACAAACAACCAAAGCACTCTTGAGAAAGAAGGACATAGCTGGAGGTATCACACTTCTTGATTTCAAACTTTATTACAAAGCTATAGTAATCGAAACAGTATAGTATTTGCATAAAATTAACACATAGACCAATGGGACAAAATTGAGGGCCCAGGCATAAGTCTATGTATACATGTTCAATTCATTTATGACAAAGTAGTCAAAAACACACAGTGTGGGGAAAATAGTCTCTTCAATAAATGGTTTTGAGAAAACCAGACAGCCACATGCCAAAGAATGAAACTGGACTACTCTCTTAACATCAAATACACAAAAACCAAGTCATTTGGATTAAAGACTTGAATGTAAGACCTGAAGCCAGAAAACACCTAGAAAAAAACAAAGCAGGTAATAAGCTCCGTGACATCAGTCTTGGCAACATTTTTTTTTTGGATTTCACACTAAAAGCAAAGGCAACAAAAACAAACATGTGGGACTACATCAAATTTAAAAATTTCTGGGGGTTATGTCAGCATTGTGATAGCATAAGATGCTCTTCCTTTCTTAAACAACTAATTATAAATCCATCCAGGAACAAAGGTGCCTTGGTGGAGAGTGTGGGACACAGTATCTGTCATATGCCAAGGATCCAGGAGAACTCTCACCCACTGGTGTATTCAAAAATAGATAGAACAATCATGGAAAAGGCTGTGGAGTGGGCAAACCTGCCTTACTTCCTCTCAGTGCAGTGGGGGAAAAAATATCTATAATATGCTGTCCCTGGTGGCTCAGACTGTAAAGAATCTTCCTGCAATATGGGAGAACTGGGTTCAATTCCTGGGATGGAAGAGCCTCTGGAGGAAGGCATGGCAACCCACTTCAGTATGCTTGCCTGGAGAATCCAATGGACAGAGGAGCCTGGCAGGCTACAGTCCATGGGGTTGCAAAGAGTCAGACACGACTGAGCGACTAAGCACAGCACAGGGAAAATTTCCACAGGCAAAAGAATTCATAGAATTCCAGTCTGCCTGAGGAGAGATTCCAGCACACTATTGGAGTGGGTCAAATGGATCACAGCCTTATCATGGCGAAGGGGCTTGCACGACTCAATGAATCTATGGGCCATGCCCTGCAGGGCCACCAAAGATGGACAGGTCATAGTGAAGAGTTCTGACAAAACGTGGCCCCCTGGAGGAGGAAATGGCAAACCACTCCAGTATTCTTGCTGCAAGAACCCCATGAACCCTATGGAAGGCAGAAAGATATGACACTGGAAGATGAACCCCACAGGCTAGTAGGTGTCTAATATGAGACTGGGGAAGAATGGAGGGCAATTACTAATAGCTCCAGAAAGAATGTAGTGGTTGGGCCAAAGCAAAAATGACGCTCAGTTGTGGATGTGTCTGGTGGTGAAAGTAAAGTCCAATGCTGTAAAGAACAACACTGCATAGGAACCTGAAATGTTTGGTCCATGAATCAAGGACTTGGATGAGGTCAAGCAGGAAAAGGCAAGATTGAAAATAAAAATATTAGGAATCAGTGAACTTAAATGGACAGGACTGGGTGAATTTAATTCAGATAACCATTATATCTATTCCTGTGGGCAAAAATCCCTTAGCAGAAATGGAGTAACCCTCATAGTCAACAAAAGAATCCAAAATACAGTACTTGGGTGCAACCTCAAAACAACAGAAGGATCTTGGTTCATTTCCAAGGAAAACAATTCAACATCACAGTAAACCAAGTCTATGCCCCAACCACTGATGCCGAAGCAACTGAAGTTGACTGGTTCTATGAAGACCTAGAAGACCTTCTAGAACTAACACCAAAATAAAGATGTCCTTCTCATCATAGGGGATTGGATTGCAAAAGTAATAAGTCAAGAAATACCTGGAATAACAGGCAGGTTGGCATAGGAGTACAAAATGAAGTAGGGAAAAGGCTAACAGAGATTTGTCAAGAGAACGTGCTGGTCATAGTAAACACCCTTTTCCAACAACCCAAGAGATGACTCTACACACAGACATCACCAGATGGTCAATACCAAAATCAGACTATGTTCTTTGCAGCCAAAGATGGAGAAGCTCTATACTTTCAGGAAAAACAAGACCTGGAGCTGATTGTGGCTCAGATCATGAGCTCCTTATTGCAAAATTCAGGTTTAAATTGAAGTAGGGAAAACCACTAGGCCATTCAAGTATGACCTAAATCAAATCCTTCATGGTTATACAATGGAGATTATGAATAGATTCGAGGGATTAGATCTGGTAGACAGAGTGCCTGAAGAACTATGGACAGAAGTTTGTAACATTATACAGGAGGCAGTGACCAAAACAATCCCAAAGAAATGCAAGAAGGCAAGGTGGTTGTCTGAGGACACTGTACAAATAGCAGGGGAAAGAAGAGAAGTGAAAGGTAAGGGAGAAAGGGAAAGATATACTCAGCTGAATTCAGAGTTCCAGAGAAGAGCAAGGAGAAATAAGAAGGTCTCCTTAAGTGAACAATGCAAAGAAATGGAGAATAAGAGAATGGGAACGACTAGAGATCTCTTCAATAAAATTGAAGATATCAAGGGAACATTTCATGCAAGAATGCATATGATAAAGAACAGAAATGGTAAGGACCAAATCAAAGAGAAGAATAAGAGATTAAAAAGAGGTTGCAAGTATACACTGTTCAGTTCAGTTCAGTCGCTCAGTCGTGTTCGACTCTTTGCGACCCCATGAATCGCAGCACGCCAGGCCTCCCTGTCCATCACCATCTCCCTGAGTTCACTCAAACTCACGTCCATCGAGTCGGTGATGCCATCCAGCCACCTCATCTCTGTTGTTCCCTTTTCCTCCTGCCCCCAATCCCTCCCAGCATCAGAGTCTTTTCCAATGAGTCAACTCTTCGCATGAGGTGGCCAAAGTACTGGAGTTTCAGCTTTAGCATCAGTCCTTCCAAAGAACACCCAGGGCTGATTTCCTTCAGAATGGACTGGCTGGATCTCCTTGCAGTCCAAGGGACTTGCAAGAGTCTTCTCCAACACCACAGTTCAAAAGCATCAATTCATTGGTGCTCAGCTTTCTTCACAGTCCAACTCTCGCATCCATACATGACCACTGGAAAAACCACAGCCTTGACTAGATGGACCTTTGTTGGCAAAGTAATGTCTCTGCTTTTCAATATGCTATATAGGTTGGTCATAACTTTTCTTCCAAGAGGATCTATATAAAAAAAAAAAAAAAAAAACTCTTAATGACCTGAATAACCACAGCCAGACATGCTGGAGTGTGATGTGGGCCTTACAAACATTACTATGAACAATGCTAGTGGAGGTGATGGAATTCCAGCTGACCTATTTAAAATCCTAATAGATGCTGCTAAAAAAGGGCTGCACTCAATAGGCCAGAAAATTTGGAAAACTCAGCAGTTGCCACAGGATTGGAAAAGGTCCATTTTCATTCCAATCCCAAAGAAGGGAAATTCCAAAGAATGTTCAAACTATTGTACAGTTGCACTCATTTCACATGCTAGCAAGGTTATACTTAAAATCCTTCAAGCTAGGCTTCAACAGTATGTGAACCAAGAACTTCCAAATGTACAAGGTGGATTTAGAAAAGGGAGAGGAACCAGAGATCAAATTGCCAACATCTGCTGGATCATATAAAAAGCAAGGGAATTCCACAAAAACATCTATTTCTGCTTCATTGACCGTGTTAAAGCCTTTACTATATGGTTCACAACAAACTGTGGAAAATTCCTAAAATAGATGGGAATACCAGACCACCTTACCTGTCTCCTGAGAAACCTGTATGCATGTCAAGAAGCAACAGAACCAGACATGGAACAACAGACTGGTTCAAAATTGGGAAAGGAGTATAACAAGGATGCATACTGTTACCCTGCTTAAGTTATATGCAGAGTACATCATGTGAAATGCCAGTCTGGATGAATCACAACCTGAAATAAAGATTGCAAGGAGAAATACCAACAACCTCACATATACAGATCATATCACGCTAATGGCAGAAAGTAAAGAGGAACTAAAGAGCCTCTTGATGAAGGTGAAAGAGAAGACTGAAAAAGCTGGCTTAAAACTCAATATGAAAAAAGAAAACTAAAATTACGGCATCTGGTCCTATCACTTCATGGCAAACAGAAGGGGAAAAAGTGGAAGCAGTGCCTGATTTTATTATCTTGGGCTCCAAATTCACTGTTGATGGTGACAGCAGCCAAGAAACTAAAAGATGCTTGCTCCTTGAAAGAAAAGCTATGACAAAACTAGACGTATATTAAAAAGCAGAGACATCATTTTGCCAACAAAGGTCTGGTTTTTCTAGTGAAAGTGAAGTCGCTCAGTCACGTCCAACTCTTTGTGACCCCATGGACTGTAGTATACCACACTCCTCCATCCATGGGATTTTCCAGGCAAGAGTACTGGAGTAAGTTACCATTTCCTTCTCCAGAGGATGTTCTCAACCCAGGGATCGATCCCAGGTCTCCCGCATTGTAGGCAGACGCTTTACCATCTGAGCCACCAGGGAAATCGTGTACAAATGTGAGTTGGGCCATAAAGAAAGCTGAGCACTGAGGAATTGATGCTTTACAATTGTGGTGCTGCAGAACACTCTTGAGAGTCCCTTGGACTATAAGTAGATCAAACCAGTCAATCCTAAACAAAATCAACCCTGAATGTTCACTGGAAGGACTGATGCTGAAGCTGAAGCTCCAATACTTTGGCTACCTGATACGAAGAGCCAACTTATTGGAAAATACCCTGATTCTGGGAAAAATCAAAGGCAAAAGGAGAAGGGGGTGGCAGAGGATGAGATGATTAGATAACATCAGCGACTCAATGGACATGCATTTGAGCAAACTCTGGGAGATAATGGAGGACAGAGGACTCTGGCACAGGGTTGTAGTCCATGGGGTCCCAAAGAGTCAGAAAAGACTTAGCAACTGAACAACCACAGCTGGAGTGTGAAAGTTACAAATGTGAACATAATGGAGAGGAGAAGCACCTCTGCCAAACCTTCCTCCTCAACAGCAACACCATATAGGGATAACTGTCTGGCAATAATGGAGACCTCTCCTCTGATGGAGGTGCAAAGTGGTCAATGCATGCTCAGCTATCTCAGTTGTGTGGGTCATGGATGGAGAAACCCTTTTCTCTCCAGTAATAGAGTTCTGAGGTGGGACCTCCATAACTGGAGGGAGTAAGGACAAAGTTTAAGAAACTGAGAAGAATGTCAAGGGGACATAGTTCCTCCTTCTGCTTCAGAACTTCAGCATGAAGTCCACCTGTAAGCTCTGGGAGTACCCCAACCTGAAGATGTCCGCACTGGGTCCATGGTGTTCCCAACACCCTAAGTGCTAAGCCTATGCCTCCACCTACTCTGCTGTCAGATGCTTATGCATCCTCCCAAGTGAGGCCACGAGAGTAGGTCCAGTAATTGGACTGCTCTCAGAAAAGCAGACAAGGGTCTGTGGGCTAGTGAGAAAACAAGCTAGAGTTACAGTGCCTTCTCCTGGAAAACGAAAGAGAGGTTTTCTGCAGGCAGCCTGGTGAAACATAAGAATTCTGCCACAAGAGGGAGCAAGAAGAGTGGGGCAAGTCTACCCATTCAAAAGCAGAGGAAACACCAGGCATACCACCACCAATGAACAGTACCCCATCTGAAGGCAACCAATACAGACTTGAGGAGGTGTCTGCTACTTCAAACCTGAAAACAGCAAGGAACATAAAATACAAGAAATGTTTTATCCCCCAAGATATCAATCATTCTGCAACAACAAAGCTCAAAGGAACAAACATCATAATCTAGCTGATAAAGAATTCCAAACAGCTGTTCTGAAGCAATTCAATGAGCTACATAATGACAACTCAGTAAAGTCTAAAAAAAAAAAGGACAACAATGAGTTCTTTACCAAAGAGAGAGAAATGTTTAACAATGAACCAAACAGAAATTGTGGAGTTGCATAATTTAGTGAATGAGGTACAAAATGCAGTAGAGAGCATCTGCAGTAAAGCAGATGGAAGACAGAATAAGTGACTCAGAGGATAAATAAGTTTGAAATAATACAAAACAGAAAAAAGAATAGTACACATTGAAAAAAGCCTGCATAATCTATGGGAATCTGTCAAAAAAATCAGAATAATTGGGGTTCCAGAAGAAGAGAGGAAAGAGTGTATAGATAGCTTCCTTAAAAAACAGTGGCTGAGAACTCGGAAACCTGGCAGCACACAAGTTCATAAAGCTAATAAATCACCCTGTTACCTCAACGCCAAAGACTTTCTCCAAGACACATCTTAATGAAACTATCAATAAAGAACCCTAATGGCAGTCAGGGGTGGGGTGGGGTAGGGAAAGTAGTAATGCACAAAGAAATCCCCTTTGGGTTATCAATGAATCTCTCAGCAGAAAGTTTACAAGCCAGGAGAGAATGAAATAATATATTCAAAGTGTTGAAAGAAAAAAATGCCAGTCAAAAATCCTCTATTTGGCAAAGTTATTCCTTAGATATGAAGAAGAAATAGATTTTCTCATACAAAGAAAAGCTGATAGAGTTACTGCTAGACCTGCTGTGCAGGAAGTGGTATAGGAGTTCTTCAGACTGAAGTGAAGTGACTACAGTAATCAGTAACATTAAAATAAAAAAGAAGAAAATACATGGGGAAAGGTGAATATACAGATTTAGAAAACTAATTCTATAATAGGATGATGAACCATTTAAACTAAAATGTTAACAGCTTAACTATAAGTTAAAGAGTATCAAAAATATACTATACCTGGTTAGTGAATATATGATGTAAAATGAGGCAACTATGACATCAAAAATATAAAGGGAGAGAGTAAAAGGGTGTATCATTTTTGTAGGTGATCAAAGACAAATTGCTGTCATTAGAAAATGGCTGTTTTATCTAGAAGATCTGTTATGTAAGCCTCATAATAACCACACAACAAAAATCTAGAGTAGATTCACAACAGGAGAAAGGATTTGTGGGGAGGGGAACAAAGCATACCATCATAAAAAATCAGCAACTTACAAACGTAGGCAGAAACAGCAGGAAAAAAAAAAGAAATACAAAGCAACCATTAATAATTATTCTAAATAGAAGTGAAACTGAATTCACCTCAAAAGACACATATGGCTAGGTGGATCAAAAAAAAAAAGACCCAACTATATACCACCTACAAGAGCTACTCACTTCAGTTTTAAGGACATGTATACGTTCCAAGGAGAAGGAAATGGCAACCCACTCCAGTGTTCTTGCCTGGAGGATCCCAGGGATGGGGGAGCCTGGTGGGCTGCCGTCTATGGGATCGCACAGAGTCGAACACGACTGAAGCAACTTAGCAGCAGCAGCAGCAGCAGCAGCATATGTTCCAAGTATATAGGAATGAATGAAGATATTCCATGCAAGTGGAAACCAAGAAAAAGAAGGATTACTATATTTATATCAAACAAAACAGACTTTTATTCAAAAGTTTAAAAAGACAAAAAGGTCACTACACAATGATAAAGGGATCAATTCATCAAAATGATATATTTTTAAAATATATATATACACACCTGAAATGGGAGCACACAAATATATTAAGCAAATATTAACAATCTAAAGGGAGAAATAGGTAACAATACAGCAATCGTAGGCTACTTCAATACCCTCGCTTTTAGCAATGAATAGATCACTCAAAAAATATAAAAACCCAACAAGGACTTGCTGGGTGGTCCAGGGGTTAAGAATCCACCAGCCAATGCAGAAGATAAGGGTTCAATTCCTGGTGCAGGAAGATTCCACATTTCGGGGGGTACCTAAGGCATGCACCACAACTACTGAAGCCCACTGTGCCCTGGAGCCCACGCTCCACAACGAGAGAAGCCAGCACGTTGAGAAGCTCGTGTACTGCAACTAGAGAAAGCCCCAGCGCAGCCAAAAAATAACCCAAAGATGAACCAAGAAAGAGAACCAACGAGGAGGACTTGAGCCATATGTTAGACCAAATAAACCTAATAGACATATATAGAACATCCCATCTAACAAGAGCAGAACACACTTTCTCAAGTGTACCCAGAATATTCACCAGTACAGATCACGTGACGGACACAAAACAAGTTTCAGCAAATTTAAGAGGATCGAAATCATACCAAGTATCTTTTCTGACCACAATGGTATGAAACAAGAAATCAACAAGAAGAAAGCTAGAGAATCTGCTCCTTATCTTGTTAACAAATCCTTTGAACCTGACTCGAAAGTAAAAACTCTTGGCAAAACAACAGCCTTACCTAATTTAGGTCCCATTGAGCTGTACACACCTTGGGCCCTGTCCTGCCAGGGCACAGTAGTTGATTCACAGTCCCGTCTACGGGCTGAGCATAGTACCCGGTCCCAGTGACATAGTAAGTATGCCCAGAGAAATCAGGAAACTGCAGAGTCCACCTTACAGCCTGGCTCGGGTAGGGGGCCAAGCCAGCAGTCCTAGCCAGCTGCTCTCAGCCACCTCGTACTACTTCAGAGTTCAGGCACAAGCCCCAACCAAGAGGAGTCCCAGAGAGTAATTCCCCACCTACCGAAGGATGTTACTAGCAGACACGTCCAGCTACTGAAACTCAGCCGACTGCTGGGCCAAAATGAACCTGTTAAGTCTGGAAGAGGAGACCACTTACTCAAATACACAGATACCAACATAAGGAAACAAGGATCATGAAAAATTAGGGAAACATGTCACCAAGAGAAACTCATAAATCTCCAATAACTGACCCTGAAGAAATGGACATCTGTGAACTATCAGATAAAGAATTCAGAGTACTACTCTTCATAAAAATTTTTTATTTTACTAATTTAAGAAAAAATATTTGGCCACACACACAGCATGTGGGATCTTAGTTCCCCAGCCAGGGATGGAACCTGTGCCTCCTGCAGTGGCAAGCAAAGAATCTTAACCACCCGTGCTAGGGATACTCTTAAAAGTAATACCCTTAAAAGAAGTTTAGTGAACTGCAGGAACACACAGACAACTAAAGAAAATTGGGAAAAACATGCATGAACAAAAGAAGGTTGACAAAGAAATAGAAGCCATAAAAAATTGAAATCCAATAGTTGAAAAATAGAAAGCTTCAAAAGCAGACTCAACCATACTTCCCTGGTGATCCAGTGGTTAAGAATCCACCTTCCAGGCAGGGGACATGGGTCTGATCCCTGGGAAGATTCCACATGCTGTGGGGCAACTAAACCTGTGCTCTACAGCCTGAGAGCCACAACTATCGAGCCCATGGGCTGCAGCCGCTGCAGCCCACTGCACCCTAAGCCTGCTCACTATACCAAAAGAAGCCAGCGCAATGAGGAGCCCGTGTACTGCAACTAGAGTTTCTTGCGACAACTGGAGAAAGCCTGTTTGCAGCAACAAAGACCCAGCACAGCCAGGAATAAATATTTTTTTAAAAAACTTAAAAAAAAAAAAAAAAAGTACACTCAACTACGTGTAGGTGAGAATTAATAACCTAGAAGACAGGATATTTGAAATTACCAATCAGAGGGGCAAAACAAAAAAGAATGAAGAGTAAAGAGAAAAAGGGGGATGGGATAAACTGGGATAAATGGGTCTGACACATATACACTGGGGTTCCCTAGTGGCTCAGTTGGTAAAGAATCTGCCTGCAATGCAGGAGACTTGGGTTCAATTCCTGGGTTGGAAAGATCCCCTGGAGAAGGAAATGGCAACCCACTCCAGTACTTTTGCCTGAAGAATTCTATGGACAGAGAAGCCAGGCAGGCTACAGTCCATGGGATCACAAAGAATTGGACACAACTGTGGAACTTCCTTTTTTTATATACACGCCTATGTATAAAATAGATAACTAAGGAGAACATACTATAGCACAGGAGCTCTACTGAATGTTCAGTTCAGTTGCTCAGTCATGTCCAACTCTTTGTGACCCCATGGACTGCAGCACACCAGGCCTCCCTGTCCATCACCAACTCACCAAGCTTACTTAAACTCATATCCATTAAGTCGGTGATGCCATCCAACCATCTCATCCTCTGTTGTCCCCTTCTCCTCCTGCCTTCTTATCTTTCCCAGCATTAGGGTCTTTTCAAATCAGTCAGCTCTTCATATCAGGTGGCCAAAGTTTTGGAGTTTCAGCTTCAACATCAGTCCTTCCAATGAACATTCAGGACTGATTTCCTTTAGGATGGACTGATTGGATCTCCTTGCAGTCCAAGGGACTCTCAAGAGTCTTCTCCAACACCACAGTTCAAAAGCATCAGTTCTTTGGCACTCAGCTTTCTTTATAATCCGACTCTCTCATCCATACATGACTACTGGAAAAACCATAGTTTTGACTAGACAGACCTTTATTGGCAAAGTAATGTCTCTGCTTTTTAATATGCTGTCAAGATTAGTCATAGTTTTTCTTCCAAGGAGCAAGCATCTTTTAATTTCATGGCTACAGTCACCATCTGCAGTGATTCTGGAGCCCCAAAAAATAAAGTCAGCCACTGTTTCTACTGTTTCCCCATTTATTTGCCATGAACTGATGAGACCAGATGCCATGATCTTAGTTTTCTGAATGCTGAGTTTCAAGCCAACTTTTTCACTCTCCTCTTTCACTTTCATCAAGAGGCTCTTTAGTTCTTTGCTTTCTGCCATAAGGGTAGTGTCATCTGCATATCTGAGGTTATTGATATTTCTCCTGGCAATCTTGATTCCAGCTTGTGCTTCTTCCAGCCCAGCATTTCTCATGATGTACTCTGCATATAAGTTAAATAAGCAGGGTGACAATATACAGCCTTGACATACTCCTTTCCCAATTTGGAACCAGTCTGTTTCACGTCCAGTTCTAACTGTTGCTTCTTGACCTGCAAACAGATTTCTCAGGAGGCAGGTAAAGTGGTCTGGTATTCCCATCTCTTTCAGAATTTTCCACAGTTTATTGTGATCTACACAGTCAAAGGCTTTGGCATAGTCAATAAAGCAGAAGTAGATGTTTTTCTGGAACTCTCTTGCTTTTACGATGATCCAGCGGATGTTGGCAATTTGATCTCTGGTTCCTAGGCCTTTTCTCGGAGAAGGCAATGGCACCCCACTCCAGTACTCTTGCCTAGAAAATCCCATGGATGGAGGAGCCTGGTAGGCTGCAGTCCATGGGGTCACTACCAGTCGGACGTGACTGAGTGACTTCACTTTCACTGTTCACTTTCATGCATTTGGAGAAGGAAATGGCAACCCACTACAGTGTTCTTGCCTGGAGAATCCCAGGGACAGGGGAGCCTGGTGGGCTGCCGTCTATGGGGTCGCACAGAGTGGACACGACTGAAGTGACTTAGCAGCAGCAGGCCTTTTCTAAATCCAGCTTAAATATCTAAAGTTCACGGTTTGTTTACTGTTGAAGCCTGGCTTGGAGAATTTTGAGCATTACTTTACTAGCATGTGAGATGAGTGCAATTGTGCAGTAGTTTGAGCATTCTTTGGCATTGCCATTCTTTAGGATTGGAATGAAAACTGACCTTTTCCAGTCCTGTGGCCACTGCTGAGTTTTCCAAATTTGCTGACATGTTCATGGTGACCTAAATGGGAAGGAAATCCAAAAAGGAGGGGATATGTGTATACATATGGCTGATTCACTTTGCTATACAGCAGAAACTAACATAACATTGTAAGGCAGCTATACTCCAATAAAAATTCTTTACAAAAAAAAAAACAATGGAAAACACTTTAAAAATAATAGTCATATTATGAGAATCTTAGAAGAACAAGAATGGGACAAGAAAGTATATTTAAAGCAGTAACAAACTGCAGTAACTTCCCAAACCTGGGGAAAGAAATGAACATCCAAATCCATGAAGTCCAAAGGATCCCAAATAGATTGAACTTGAACTAGAACAGGGATGCACCAAGACACATTGTAATCAGGTTGTCAAAAGACAAAGATGAAGAACCTCTCTGGCAGGAGGATCAAGATGGCAGAGTAAGGGAACATGGAGCTCACCGGCCCCGCCCCAACAAATACATAAAAAACGCTTCTACATGTAGAACAATTCTCTTGGAAAACTAATTGGAAAGTGGCAGAACTCCTGTAGAACCAAGTCTACAAGAAAGATTCCTGCATAACTATATAGAATGGGGAAAAAAGCATTAGGTGGGGACACCTGGGAGGCATCTAAGAAGAAAAGAAAGATGAGATGGGTGGACTCTTACCCTGGGGAGTGAACACACAAACTATTCCTAGCCCTGGAATCCTACATGAAAGAGACAAGCCACCCTCTTGGAGAACCACTAGGACAAACAGAAGGGCTGGAGAAGCTGACGCTCTACTCATGAGGACGCATGGGTGCTGGCTTGGCAACCGTCAGGGTGAGAGAGCTCTGCACTAGCAGCTGCCACCTCCTCATGCCCCCCAGTCCAAGCTGAACAAACATCCTGGCCCTTCTCACTCTACACCACAGCTTGGCATGGGATATAGGGAAGCCACGTTCTTAAAAAAGACATGATTGAGCAACACAGAGATGGCCAAGGGGCCTGGGGAGTACTCCAGGTGAGGCAGTGGTGGCCACTGTTGGTGAATAGTCAAATAGCACCACTGAGTTAGACCAGATCTCTGGCGGCAACACAGTCCAAGCCCCTGTGACCAACACACCACAATCTCCACTCCCAGCCAAGTGCACACTCCCACATTACTGCTTGCCACTGGATCTAGGGCTTCTAGGTCCTGGAAGAAGACTCAATCTAGGGACACAGGAGCAGCTGAGAAGCCTGGGGTGTGATCCAGGTGGGGCAGCAGCAGCTTCTCTTGGCACTTGCTCAAATAGTGCCCCAAAAGCAGCCCAGAACTTTGACACCAGTACAACCACTTCAATTCCTATAACCAGAAGCCCCAAACCCTGGCCCCAGTACAGCAAATGTTCTGGGCCTGCTCACTCTATACCATAGCCTTGCACTAGATTTTCGATGCTCACAACAGGGGAAAGGGTGTGGCTTTGGGCTGCATCTAAGTGGAACCACAGATGCCTATGCAGGCAGCACATCAGACCTCTTCAAGTACACCAGCCCTGCTGACTTCAGCACTCCTCTCTTTTGGGCTAAAGGCCCTAGTGTAGGGAGAAGGAATAACACACACTCAAAGAGAGCATAATCTGGATAACCTGACACCCCTCCCCAGACTCTAGCATCTGGGGAGCAGACCTCATCCCTGACAGGGCAGCAACAGCCATGCAGAGAAGGAAGGCCTGCCTCACATCCTGCATAGGCTTTAACTCTACCAACACCAACCACACCCCCTACCAAAGGGACCATGGTCAGCACACCTTGAGAAAAGACGTGGCTGGTGTCCACATCAAATCCAGCCTTCACACCAAATACTGGACACACAATTGAACCCAGGTCTCTGGCATTGCAGGCAGGTTCTTTACCAGCTGAGCCACAAAGGAAGCCCCTATACAGGGATACGATACTCCCACATAAAAGCAGCCCTTAAGGCCACGAGTTGACTCACTGAAAAGACTCTGATGCTGGGAGGGATTGGGGGCAGGAGGAGAAGGGGACGACAGAGGATGAGATGGCTGGATGGCATCATTGACTCGATGGACGTGAGTCTGAGTGAACTTCGGGAGTTGGGGACGAACAGGGAGGCCTGGCATGCTGCGATTCATGGGGTCGCAAAGAGTCAGACACAGTCAGCCGGACACAGTCAGCTCAATTCAGCCGACTGAGTGACTGAACTGAACTGAACTGAACTGAAGGGCAGGGGCTGGGTGTAGGAGATCAGGCTTTGAAAATCAGACCCAGGGAGAGGACTGGAGCAGGATGCACAGAAAGAGCCTGAAGTAGCTGGAGTCTGGTGTGACCACACCTGAGAGTGTATGCAGAGGAAGCCTGGGCCTCCTTAGAGGTCAGACACAATTGGGTGAACAGTGTGCAAGGGGAGCAGTGGGACTCACCATTACAGCCTTTTTTCTATGCAAGGCAAAAGAGATCCTAAATGATACAATAAAACAGTTAAACTTAATTGGTATTTTCAGGACATTACATAAAAAAAAAAAAAACCACCCAGAACACACATTCTTTTCAAGCACACATGACATGGTCTCTAGGACTGACTACATACTAGGACATAAAATAAGACTCAATGTATTTAAGAGTATAGAAATTATCTCAAGCATCTTTTCTGACATATTGGCATGAAGCTAGAAATCAGACACAGAAAAAGAAATGAGGAAAAATAAAATTACTACATGGAGATTAAATAACATGCTATTAAAAAACCAATGACTCAACAATGAAATCAGAGGAAATTTTAAAATACCTTGATGGAGAAGGGAATGGTAACCCACTGCAATAGTATTGCCTGGGAAATCCCATAGACAGAAGCCTGGAAGGCTACTGTCCATGATGTTGCAGAGTTGGACATGATTAAGCAAATAACACACACACTTTGTTATACTGGATGAGAGCCTGAGGTTTTTGAACTGGAAACTTCCTGAAATCTCTGTCTCCACACAGTTATCATAAATGTAATAAAAGGATGCTCTTTGGTAAAAATAAAATAAAAATGCCTTGAGACAAATAGCAATGAAAACACAACCATACAAAATCCATGGAAGTCAATAAAAGCACTTATTAGAGAAAGTTCATAACAATACAGATTTTCTTCAAAAAAGAAAAAAAAATCTCTTATAAACAACCTAACGTACAATTTTAAAAAATTAGAAAAGGAAGAACAAATAAAACCTAAAGTCAGCAGAAGAAGGAAAATAATAAAGATCAGAAAGTAAATAAATAAAATAGAGAATTTTTTTTTAATATAGAAAAAAATCAATAAAACCAAGAGCTAGTTCTTTAAAAGGGTTAACAATACTGACAAACCTCTGGCCAGGCTCACCAAGAAGGAAAGAGCAAGAATCCAAATAAACAAAATAAGAAATGAAAAAAGAGACACAACAACCAATTCTGTGCAAAAACGAAACACCATAAGGGAATGCTATGAACAATTATTTGTCAACAAATTTGACAACATAGAAGTAGACAAGCTTCTAGAGACAGACAGCCCACTAAAATTCAATCAAAAAGAAACAGATAATTTGAATAGATGGATCATTAGAGGTGAAATAGAATCTGTAATTTTAAAACTCCCTGCAAATAAAAGTCCAGGCCCAGAGAGCTTCACAGGAGATTTCTATCAAATACACAAAGAACTTATACCAATCCTTCTCAAACTCTTCTCAAAAACTGAACAGGAGGAAGCACTCCAAAAAATATTTTATGAAGCCACTATCACCCTGATACCAAAACCAGACAAAGATACAACCAAAAAAGAAAATTATAGACCAGTATCTTTGATGAATGCAAGTACAAAAATTCTGAACAAAATATTAGCAAACTGAATCCAACAACAGATAAAAAAGATCGTGCACCACAATCCAAATGGGATTCACTGGAAGTTAACAAGGATGGTTCAATATATGCAAAATCAATCAATCACCACATAGACAAAAGAAAAGACAAAAATACATGATCATCTCAATAGAGGCAGAAAAAACATTTGACAAAATTCAATATCCACAAGACAAAAAGTCTTACCGAACTGGGTAAAAAAGGAATGTATCTCAACATAATAAAAAACCATTTATGACAAACCCACAGCCAGTATAATACTCAACAGTGAGAGGCTGAAAGCCTTCCCTCTAAATCTGGAACAAGACTTTCACCTTTTCTATTCAACATAGTCTTGAAAGTCCTAGCCACAGCAATCAGATAAAGAAAGGAAATAAAAGGTATCCATACTGGAAGGGAAGACGTAAAAATGTCATTATATGCAGATGATGTGATTCCATACATAGAAAACCATAAATACTCCACACAAAAAATACTAGAACTGATACATGAATTCAGCAAAGTAGCAAGAAACAAGATTAATATACAGAAATTTGTTGCATTTCTTTACACTAACAATGAAATATTAGAAAGGGCATATAAAAAACAATACCTTTCAAAGCTTCGCTGGTGGCTCAGCAGTAAAGAATTTGCCTGCCAATGCAGGACACACACGTTTGATCCCTAGTCCAGAAGATTCCACATGCTGCAGAGCAACTAAGCCCATGTACAACTATTGAGCCTGTGCTAGAGAGCCCAGGAACTGCAACTATTGAACCCGTGCACCACAACTACCGAAGCCTGCACACCCCAGAGCACATGCTTCACAACACAAGAAGCCACTGCAATGAGAAGCCCACATACTGCAGTGAAGAGCAGCCCCCACTGCAACTAGAGAAAAGCCCATGGAGCAACAAAGACCAAGCACATGCAAAAATAAGCAAATATATACATTTTTTTAAAAGAGAGAAAATCTGAGCAGGAACATAAGAGGCTACACACGGTGGAGAAATAGACTTAGCAAGATTAGTTCAGTGAAGTTAAACAAATAAACAACAAAGCAAATAAAGCAACACTTTCAAAATTGCAACCCCAAAAATAAAATACTTAGGAATAAACTCCTGACCAAGGAGGTGAAATACTTATACACTGAGAACTACAAAACATTAATTAAAAAAAGTACAAATGATTCAAAAAATAGAAATATATTTGACATCCTTGGATGGGAAGAATTAATATTTTTAAATGGCCATACTACCCAAAGCAACCTACAGACTTAATGCAATCCCTATCAAATTACCCATGTCATTTTTCACTGACCTAGAACAAATAATCCTAAAACTTATATGGACCCATAAAAGACCCCAAACTGCCAAAGCAATCCTGCAGGAAGAAAAAAAAATAAAGCTAGAGGTATAACCCTCCCAAACTTCAGACTATACTACAAAGTTACAGTAATCAAAACAGCATGGCACTGGCACAGAAAAGACTCATAGGTCAATGGAACAGAATAGAGAACCAAAAATAAATCAACTCCACCTACAGTCAATTAATCTATGACCATGGAGGCAAGAATATACAATCAAAAAAAGATACTCTCTTCAACAAGTAGTGCTAGGAAAACTGGACAATCTCATGTAAAACAATGAAATTAGAAAATCCCTTCATACCATATACAAAAATAAACTCAAAATGGTTTAAAAGACTAAAATATAAGACATGAAACCATAAAACTCCTGGAAGAGAACATATATGAAACACTCTTCAACATAAATTGTAGCAATATTTTCTTGGATTTATTCCCCACAGCAAAAGAAACAAAAGCAAAAATAAACAAATAGGACTGAATTAAACTTAAGGGCTTTTACATAGCAAAGGAGACAAATGACAAGATGAAAAGACAACCTAAGAAATGGGGGGATGCATTTTCAAACAATGCAAGTAACAAGGCTTTAATTCAAGATAGATAGATAACTCATACAACTCAGTATCCAAAAAAATCAATCCAATCAAACGATGAACAGAAGAAATGAATAGACATTTTTCTAAGGAAGACATATAGTTGGCTAATAAGCATATGAGAAGATGCTTAACATCACTAATTATTAGAGAAATGCAATTCAAAACAACAAGATGTCATCTCACACCTATTAGAATGACTGTATCAAAAAGTCTAAAATAACAAATGTTGGCAGAGATGTGAAGAAAAGGGAACTCTTGAACACACCACTGGGAATGTAAATTGGTGCAGCCACTATAGAAAACAGCATGGGACTTTCCTGTTGTTATAGGGGATAGAGATCCATATGCCAAGGCAGAGGACATAGGTTCAATCCCTGGCCCAGAAAGGTTCCACATGCTACAGAGCATGTAAACCATGTACCACGACCACTGAGCCCACATGCTGCAGCTGAAGCCTGTGTGCCTAGAGCCTGTACTTCACAACAAGAGAAGGCCCCACAATGAGAAGCCCATGCCCCACAACGAAGAGTAGCCCCCACCCACCACAACTGGAGAAAGCCTGCATACAGCAAAAACCCAGTGCAAGCAAAAAGATAAAATCATTAAAAAAAAATATTAAAAGAAAACAGTATGGAGGTTTCTCAGAAAACCAAAAATCTGAATTCCTATGTCATCCAGCAACTCCAATCCTGAGTGTATCTTCAGAAAATCAAAAACATGCCTCCCCTAATAATGCATACATCCCAATGTTCACAGAAGCATTATTTATAATAGCCAAGCTATGAAAGCACCCCAAGGACTTATCAACATATGATTGGGTTAAAAAGATGTGAAAGTGAAAGTTGCTCAGTCATGTCTGACACATTGAGACCCCATGGACTATACAGTCCATGGAATTCCCCAGGCCAGAATACTGGAGTGGGTAGCCTTTCCCTTCTCCAGGGCATCTTCTCAACCCAGGGATCAAACCCAGGTCTCCCTCATTGCAGGCAGATTCTTTACCAGCTGAGCCACCAGGGAAGCCCAAGAATACTGGAGTGGGTAGCCTATCCGTTCTCCAGTGGATCTTCCTGACCCATGAATCAAACCAGGGTCTGCTGCATTGCAGGAGGATTCTTCACCAGCTGAGCCCATAAGAGTGTGTGTGTGTATATATATATATGCCATAAAAAAGAATGAAGTACTGCCATTTGTAGCAACATGAAGGGAACTAGAGAGTATGCTTAGTGAAATAAATTATATAGAAAAAGACAAATACTATATGATATTCCTTATATGTAGTATCTAAAAAATAACACAAATGAATGTACATACAAAACAGACTCACAGACAGAGAAGACAAACTGTGGTTATCAAAGAGTGGGGAGGGACAAACTACAGATGGGAGATAAATAGATACAAAATGCTATTTATAAAATAATAAGAAAAAAAGGATTTTCTGTGTAGCACAGGAAGTTATCTGTAATAAAATTTGCCCATTAACTGTAATAACTTTTAATGGAATATAACCTGCTAAAATATTGAATTGCTATGCTATACACCTGAAACCAACCCTGAAGTTTAAAGCAACTATGCTTCGATTATTAAAAATCAAAGACAATGAAAGAATTTTGAAGAGAGAAGTTACATACAAGGGAATCCCAATAAGACTACTGGCAGATTTCTCCACAAAAGCTTTTCTTACTAGGAAATAGTGGGATGACAGATTCAAAATATTGAAGGAAAAAACTGTCAACAAAAATCTATACCCAGTAAAACTGTCCTTCAGAAATGAAGGAGATATAAAGACTTCCCCAAATAAATAAAAGCTGAGGGACATTATCCTTATTATACCTGTCTTACAAGAAAAGCTAAAGGGACTTTTTTGAATGGAAGTTAAACTGAAAAATTAACATCATAAAAATTTAAGAAAGCAGCCTGAGGCTCACTGGTACAGCAAATATATAGTCAAAGTTAGATTCTCTAATATGGTAATGGTGGTACATAATTCATTTACTACTCTAATTTAAAAGTTAAAAATTAATGTAAAGATGACCACAGCTACAACAATTTGCAATTACTATACTATACAATACAAAGGAGAAGGCGATGGCACTGCACTCCAGCACTCTTGCCTGGAGAATCCCGTGGACGGAGGAGCCTGGTAGGCTGCAGTCCATGGGGTCGCTAAGAGTTGCGCACAACTGAGTGACTTCACTTTTACTTTTCACTTTCATGCATTGGAGAAGGAAATGGCAACCCACTCTTGGAGAATCCCAGGTACAGGGGAGCCTGGTGGGCTGCCATCTATGGGGTCGAACAGAGTCGGATACGACTGAAGCAACTTAGCAGCAGCAGCAGCGTACAATACAAAAAATACATCATATTAATGACTGAAAATATGATGGGGAGAAATAAAACTGTAAAGTTTAGGAACTCTATTCAAGTAAAGTTTTTATCAGTTTAAAATAGGATATTAAGAAAATAGGATAATTTTAAGATATTCCATGCAAGTTTCATGATAACGAGGGAAAAACCCATAATAATTACACAAAAGAACATGATAAGTAAAAGCAGACTGATACCAAAAGACCTCAAAATGTATTTTTTAAAAAAGCAGAAGAAACTAAGAAAAAATGGATTTACAAAATAGCAAGTGAACAATTAACAAAATGACAATAGTATTAATAGTTCTTTATCAATATTTACTTGAAATGTAAATGGTTTAAACTCTGATCAAAAGACACAGAATGTCTGAATGTATATAAACACAAAAACAAAAAACAAGATCCAATGATACACTGCCAACAACAGACTCACTTTAACCTTAAAGACATAAATAAACTGAGAATGAAGGGATAAAAAAAGATATTGCAAAGAAATGGTAACCATCCCAAATGAAAACAGAGGTTGCTAGGTATACTTTTATTAGACAAAACAGGCTTTAAAAAATGGGAAAGAGACAAAGATGGTCACTGTATGATGATAAAGGTGCCAATTCATCAAGAAGATTTAACAATTGTAAATTGTGTGTATCCAACATGCTGGTGCTGCTGCTGCTGCGTCACTTCAGTCGTGTCCAACTCTGTGCGACCCCGTAGACGGCCTCCCACCAGGCTCCCCTGTCCCTGGGATTCTCCAGGCAAGAACGCTGGAGTGGGTTGCCATTTCCTTCTCCAATGCATGAAAGTGAAAAGTGAAAGTGAAGTCGCTCAGTCATGTTCAACTCCTAGCGACCCCATGGACTGCAGCCTACCAGGCTCCTCTGTCCATGGGATTTGCCAGGCAAGAGTACTGGAGTGGGCTGCCATTGGGAGCACCCAAATCGATAAAGCAAAAACTAACAGAGCTAAAAGTAGAAATAAGCAGCAATACAGTAATAATTGGGGACTTTAATACCCCACTTTCAACAATGAATACATCATCCAGAGAATCAATAATGAAATAATGAATTTCAGCACTACAGACTGATGAGCTTAACACACTTACATAGAACATTCTGATAACAGCAAAATACACATTCACGTCAAGCTCATCTGGGATATTTTATAAGATAGAGACCTTATTTTAGGCCACAAAAGAAGCCTTAACAAATTCAGGAAGACTGAAACCATACAGAGTTATCTTCTCTGATCACAAAAATATAAAGCTAGATATCAGGAGCAAGAGTACAACTGGATGATTTGTGAATACGTGGAAATTAAAGAACTTTTCCTGAACAACAAATGAATCAAAGGAGTAATTAAAGGGAAAATATATAAGTATCTTGAGGTAAATAAACATGGAAAAACAAAACTTACATATGTAGCCAGAACAGTTCAAGGAGAAAAAAAGTATACCAATAAACATCCACATGAAGAAACAAGATCCCAAACAACCTAACTACACCTTAAGGAACTAGAAAAAACACAAATTAAGCCCAAAGTTAACAGAAGGCAATAAATAATAGAGATTAAAGCAAAAATAAATAAAACACAGGAAGGAAAAAACAACTAACAACTATAAAACAGACCAATTATTAGCAAGGAGATTGAATCAGTAATCAAAAATTTCACAATGAAGAAAAGCCCAGATGACTTCATTGGCATATTTTACTAACATTTAAAATTAATCCTAATACTTCCAACCTTTCCCCACAAAATCAATGAGGTGGAAATACTCCCAAACCCAGTTAACGAGGTAAACATCATTCTAATACTAAAGCCAGGAAAGGACACTACCAGAAAACCACAGGTCAATATCCATGGTGAATATAGATGCAAATAGTCTCAACAAAATACTAACAAACTGAATTCAGTAGCTTATTGAAAGGATCATACACAATGATCAAGACAGATTTATTCACGGGATGCAAAGATGGTTCAACATGCACAAAATCAATGAGATACATCACATTAATAGAATAAAAAAAAAAATCACATAATCACGCTAAGTGAAATAAGTCAGAGAAATACAAATACTGATGATATATCACTAGCATGTGGAATCTAAAAAAAGCTAAACTAGGGACTTCTTGGTGGTCCAGGGGCTGACTCTGAACTCCCAATCTAATTCAACGACCAGGGATTGAGCCCTGGCCCCAAATGCAGGGGGCCAGGGCCCAATCCCTGGTCATTGAATTAGATCCTGCATGCTTCAACTAAAGATCCCGAATGCCACAGTTAAAAATCGAAGATGCTGCATGCTGCAAATAAGCCCAGCACAGACAATTATCGGTTCAGTTCAGTTGCTCAGTTGTGTCTGACTCTTTGCGACCCCATGAATTGCAGCACGCCAGGCCTCCCTGTCCATCACCAACCTATATATATATTTTAAAGCCAAAGTTGAAAAAACAGCATAGAATGATGCTTACCAGAGGCTGAGAGGTGGGGATGGGGTGGTGTCAGGGAAAAGGAGAGATGTTGTTTAGGTATACAAACTCATATATAAATAAATCCTGGAGATCTAATGTACAATACAGTGATTATAGACAATGATATTAAGATAATATTATATTATAGATATCAAACTTGATAAGAGACTAGATCTTAAGTATACTCACCACAGAAAAGATAATTATGTGATATAATAAAGGTGTTAGCTAATGTTAAACTTATGTATTGCAATATGATTACCATTGTACCAAGTCAACATTTTTTATACCTTAAATTTACATAATCTCAATTAAAATAATAAAAATGAAAAGCTTGTGTACAGCAAAGGAAACCATTAATAGTATGAAAAAGCAACATACAGAATGTGAGAAGATATTTGCAAACCACATATCTTAAGGGATTAATAACCCAAATAAATAAGGAACACTATAATTGAATTTTCTTAAATCTGATTTTAAAAATGGGTGGAAGAACCAAATATACAAATGGCCAACAGGTACTTGAAAATGTGCACAAATATCAGTAATCAGGAAAGTGAAAATCAAAACTACAATGAAGTATCACCTCATATCTTGGAATGGCTAGTCTCAAAAAGACAAACGATAACAAATACTGTTGAAGATATATAAAAAATGGAACCTCTGTTCACAGATAGCAGAATTAATATTATTAAAATAGCCATACTACCAAAGCCATCTACAGCTTCAACACTGCTGCTGCTGCTGCTGCTAAGTCGCTTCAGTCGTGTCCGACTCTGTGCGATCCCAGAGATGGAAGCCCACCAGGCTCTGCCGTCCCTGGGATTCTCCAGGCAAGAACACTGAGTGGGTTGCCATTTCCTTCTCCAATGCATGAAAGTGAAAAGTCAAAGTGAAGTTGCTCAGTGTGTCCGACTCTTAGCGACCCCATGGACTGCAGCCCACCAGGCTCCTCCATCCATGGGATTTTCCAGGCAAGAGTGCTGGAGTGGGGTGCCATTGCCTTCTCCAACAGCTTCAACACAAACCCCATCAAAATAACAAAGGCATTCTTCACAGACATAGAAGAGACAATCCTAAATTGTGTGGAACCACAAAGACCTTGAAAAACCAGAGCAATGCTGAGGAAAAAAACAAAAAGATAAAACCACAAACCACACTGCAAAGTCATAATAATAAAACAGTATAAGATGCACTGACACTAAAGTAGCCAGATAGACCCATGGAACAGAATAAAGAGCTCAGAATTTAATCCTGGCCTGTATGGTCACATAATGTTCAACAAGGGAGCCAAGAATTCCCAGTGGGGAAAGGATAGGATCTTGAACAAACGGTGCTAGAAAAACTGGAGAAACATATGCAGAACAATGAAATTGAACCTCTAATACAACTCACAAAAATTAACTCAAAATGGATCAAAAATATAAACATAAGACCAAATACCATATAACTCCAGGAAGAAAATATAGGGAAGAAGCTCATCAATGCTGTTCTTGATGAGGATTTTTTTAACATGACACCAAAAGCACAAACATCAAAAGCAAAAATTAACAAATGGGACCACATCAAAAGCAAAACTTTGCATACCAAAGACACTGTTAACAAAATGAACAGGCAGTCTTCTGAATACGAGAAAATTTTTGCAAATCATATATTGGGTAAGGGTTAATATCCAAAATATATAAAGAACACAACTTAATAACAAATAATAAAACTATTTTATTTAAAAATTGGGCAGAAGAACTAAATAGTCATTTTTCCAAAGAGGCCATCAAAATGACCATCAGGCCAAAATGGCCATGAACGCCATGAGGTGTTCAACAACAATTAGCATCAAGAAATGTAATTCAAAACAACTATAAGATATCACCTCACGCTTGGTAGAATGGTTAACATGAAGAAGACAAGTGACCACGATTGCTGGGGAAGATGTGGTGAAAAGGAAACTCTTATACACTGTTGATGGGAATGTAAATTGGTCCCAACACTAAGGAAAACAAGATGGAAATTCCTCAAGAAATTAAAAACTGATCAACCAAACAACGGAGAAGGCAATGGCACTGCACTCCAGTACTCTTGCCTGGCAAATCCCATGGATGGAGGAGCCTGGTGATCTGCAGTCCATGGGGTCGCTACGAGTCAGACACGACCGAGTGACTTCACTTTCACTTTTCACTTTCATGCATTGGAGAAGGAAATGGCAACCCACTCCAGTGTTCTTGCCTGGAGAATCCCAGGGATGGGGGAGCCTGGTGGGCTGCCGTCTCTGGGGTCGCACAGAGTCGGACACGACTGAAGCGACTTAGCAGCAGCAGCAGCAGCAGCAACCACACAATCCAGCAATTCCACTTCTGGGAATATACCCAAGGGAAATGAAAACCCAAAGCAATTTCAAGAGATGTGTCCACATCCTGGCGTATTGCAGCCTTATTTACAATATCTCATTGTGAAACATATGGAAACAATACAAATACCCATCAGTGGATGAATGGATTAAAAAAGATGAGATGTATATACAATGTAGTATTATTTAGCCATGAAAAAGAAGGATATCCTGCTTTTTGTGACTACATAGATGGACCTTGACGACATTTTGTTAAGTGAGATAAGCCAGACAGAGAAAGACAAGTACATATTATATAATATCACACACATGTGGAATGTGAAAAAAAAAACACAAATATTTAAAAAAAAAGAGAGTAAAACAGTAGCTACCAGGGGATCAGAGGGTAGTGGGATAGAATTTAGGATGTTTAAGGGTACAAACTTGTAATGAGTACTAATGTAGTCATAGAGATTTAAATTACAGTACACACAGACTGGTTCCAAATTGGATAAGGAGTACGTCAAGGCTGTATATTGTCACCCTGCTTATTTAACTTATATGCAGAGTACATCATGAGAAACGCTGGACTGGAAGACACACAAGCTGGAATCAAGATTGCCGGGAGAAATATCAATAACCTCAGATATGCAGATGACACCACCCTTATGGCAGAAAGTGAAGAGGAACTCAAAAGCCTCTTGATGAAAGTGAAAGTGGAGAGTGAAAAAGTTGGCTTAAAGCTCAACATTCAGAAAACGAAGATCATGGCATCTGGTCCCATCATTTCATGGGAAATAGATGGGGAAACAGTGGAAACAGTGTCAGACTTTATTTTGGGGGGCTCCAAAATCACTACAGATGGTGACTGCAGCCATGAAATTAAAAGACGCTTACTCATTGGAAGGAAAGTTATGACCAACCTAGATAGCATATTCAAAAGCAGAGACATTACTTTGCCAACAAAGGTTCGTCTAGTCAAGGCTATGGTTTTTCCTGTGCTCATGTATGGATGTGAGAGTTGGACTGTGAAGAAGGCTGAGCGCCAAAGAATTGATGCTTTTGAACTGTGGTGTTGGAGAAGACCCTTGAGAGTCCCTTGGACTGCAAGGAGATCCAACCAGTCCATTCTGAAGGAGATCAGCCCTGGGATTTCTTTGGAAGGAATGATGCTAAAGCTGAAACTCCAGTATTTTGGCCACCTCATGTGAAGAGTTGACTCATTGGAAAAGACTCTGATGCTGGGAGGGATTGGGGGCAGGAGGAGAAGGGGATGACAGAGGATGGGATGGCTGGATGGCATCACTGACTCGATGGACGTGAGTCTTGGTGAACTCCGGGAGTTGGTGATGGACAGGGAGGCCTGGCGTGCTGTGATTCATGGGGTCGCAAAGAGTCAGACACCACTGAGCGACTGAACTGAACTGAAACATAATAATATTGCGCTATAAGTTGACAATCTGGTAAGTATTATTACAATGAAACCATATTACAATATGTAAATGCATCAAAGTAACATGATTAAATTTATATAATGTTACATGTTAAATTTATCCAATTAAAAAAATGATACAATGATCTAGAATAGACTCAGGATTTCATAAAAGTATTTTGATCAGTATCATTATTTTACACCTTAACAAAATATACTTTATAGAATTAGAAAAAAAATTTTGAAGTACATAAATTTTAAATAAACTTGTGATAGGAATAACAAAATTATTCTGATCATGAGAGAATATGGATAAAAAGAAAGAAAAAGGAATGCTTTTACACTGGTGGTGTGAATATAAATTGCTATAGGTACTAGGGAAAACAGAATGAAGATTTTTCAAAAATTAAAAATAAAACTACTATATGATCCAGCCATTTCATTTCTGGGTTTTTATCCAAAGGAAACAAAATCACTATTTTGACAAGATATCTGTACTGTTGTATTCATTGCATCATCATTGTAAGATATGGAAACAACCTACGTATCCACTGATGGATAAATGGGTAGAGGAAATGTGGTACACACACACACAGAACATTATTCAGCCATGAAAAAGGAAACTCTGCCATTTGCAACAACATGGATGAAATCTGAGAGCATTATGCTAAGTGAAATAAGTCAGACACAGAAACACAAATAACTGTATGAGCTCACCTTATGTGGTATTTTAACAAATCATAGATAAGGAAGATTGGTGGTTGCTAGAGGATGGGGAAAAGAGGGGTGAGGGCAGGCTATTGGTGAAATGGGTAGAGGGTGTCAAAAGGTATAAACTTCCTGTTATAAGATAAAAACTATCACACTATCTGAGGATGTAATGTGCAGCATGGTGACTGCAGTTTACAATACTATACAGTACATTTGAAAGTTGCAAAGAAATAAGATTTAAAACTTCTATCAAAAGGGAAAAAATGGTAACTCTGTGAGTGATAGGTATCAAATCAACATATAGTGGTAATTATTTCACAATATTAATATATATCAAACTATGTTGGATACCTAAAACAAAAATGCTACATGTTAATTACATCTCAATAAAAAATAAAAAATTTTAAAACGCATATTAATTTGTTTTTTTCTGCTTGCTTTAGGTTTAATGTGCTCTTCTTTTGGTTTCTTAAGGTAGAAACTAAGGTCCTTGATTTGAAATTTTTTCTAATATAGACTCTTAGTACTATAAATTTTTTTCTAGATATTGCTTTAATAGCATCCCATAAATTTTGATATGGAGTGATTTCATTTTAATTCATTTCAAAATATTTTCTGTTCCCTTTTGATTTCTTCTTTGATCCATACTTTAAAATGTATTATTTAGTTTGCAAATGTTTGAGGACTTTCAGAATTTTCCTGTAGTTGAATTCTAATTTAATTCCACTGTGATCAGAGAATATACTTTGTATAACATGAATTCTTTCAAATTTACTGGGACTCGTTTCATGGCCCAGAATATGGTCCATCTTGGTGGATGTTCCCTGTGCACTTGAGAATGTTTATTCTGCTGTTGTTGGGTAGAATGTTCTACAAATGTCAATTCGGTCTGGCTGGTTGATAGTATTGTTCAGGGCTTCAATATTCTTATTTTCTATATATTCTATGAATTATTAAAAAACATACCATAGAAATTTATGAGAAGTCAGTGTGTAAGTGATGGGCCCTTCAGGACTCCCTCAGGCCACCATGTCAGAACACCCACCAAAAGAGAGTCCTGACTGTCCGCCCCTCTCAATTCCTTACAACAGATTGTATCCCCCATCACAAATGCCTAGCTAGAGACATATGCATTTACCCTCCCGATTTCTCTTCATCCTGCCCTTAAGTTTGATGGTCAGTTCTGTGTACCTGCGGTTCTGATTTTACACCTTGGCTACATCACTTTGAGCTACTACAAGTAAACACAACACCCTTTCACCCAGCCCTGCAGGCTGGAACCAAACAAAATAAAGAGGAATTCCCAATTGCTTGACTCCAAGTAGAGGGTTTCTACCATTAACTGTGAATTCTTCTTAGTTAATTCAGCAAATGGTTAAGCAAGTGTATACTGTGTGCAATGCTTATGTTTTAATTGTGGGCCAATGAATGGGCATTTACCACATATACAGAGAGGGTCTGATTGGAAGGGAGGTGAAGGACGAAAGACCTAGTGTTGATAACAAGAGGAGCCCAACTTCCACAAAAGGGAAACCCAAATTCCCTCAAGAACAACATAGCAAGGGTATTTAGCTGTCCCAGAGCCAGCACAGAATAATTATACTCTTGGACTTCCCTGTTGGTGCAGTGGTTAAGAATCCACCTGCAGGGAATGAGGGTTTGATCCTGGTCAGGGAACTAAGATCCTATACGCCAAGAGGCAACCCAGCCTGTGTGCCACAACTACTGAGCCTGTGCTCTAGAGCCTACATACCACAATGAAAGATGCTGCAAGCTGTGACTGCTGAAGCCCATGTGCTCCTCAACAAAAGAAGCCACTGCAGTGAGACGCCTGCGCGCCACAACTAGAGACAGTCTGTGCACAGCAATGGAGACCCAGCGCAGCCACAGATTAATTAAAGTTTTTAAAAGGATAATTACACTTTTTACTTCTCTCCACTTTCCTTCCGCTTCTCATGATCTCAGGAAGCAAAGGAGTTCTTAGCATGCCTAGGGGAATGGGGATCCCTCTGCATTCTCAGAATTCCTTTCGTTAGATTGAAAAAGATCCGAGAAGCAGGCCACAGTGTGTCCAGAATGTCCTGCGTGGAGCTCAGTGAAGAGGTAAGAACTGCCCTGCCTCGTGTGCCCAGCTGACGACAATCAACACAAGCTTTCGCTCCCAAAATTGCTTACCAGCCATCACACCAGCTGACACTCCTCTTTACAGCTGATGTAGCTGTTTCCAAATGGTCGACGGTATAAGAAGGTTGTAGCAATCAAACCTAACGTCCCCTCTATCTGTAAAATATTTTATGAGAACAAAAAATTACCCCAGAATTCAAACAGAGAAAAACTTGCCAATGTCTTTCTCCCTAAGATATGTTCATGTAATACTGCATGTTCTGGTCCAAAGAGAGATACTTATCTACTTGGATTTTGACAAACAAGTTCTAGTTTATTTCCAGCAACCCACTCCAGTATTCTTGCCTGGAGAATCCCGGGGACAAGGGAGCCTGGTGGGCTGCCGTCTATGGGGTTGCACAGAGTCGGGCACGACTGAAGCGACTTAGCAGCAGCAGCAGCAGAATGAAGATCTTTGAACACTGGTTTCTATGTCAGATTTATAAGCAGCAAGGATATCTATAAAATGTTGATTTAAAAATTGGCATGGGCCCTGTTACACAAAAAAGATGTATTTGGGGAGTCAGGAAGTTAGAAGAGGGAGAAAGTTTACTGACAGTAACTTAACAAATACTACATTTTGTAACAAAAATGTTGGCAATCATCCATCCATTGATACTATTGATTTTGCTCTATTTATGGAAATGGGCTGATAATTGACATTATAACGTTGGTCTATAGCAAGGGAGCAGTCCTAGGAGGCCCTGCTTACTTGTTTACCTTACAGTATTTTCTGTTATAAAAGAAACTTGCCAGTGGTAACTTCTGGGGAATAGCACTAGGAATTTATGAAAATGTGGATTCGAAGAAAGGAAATTTTTACTTTTCATTTTATTAACTTCTGAACTGTTTAAATTAACGTTAACCATGAATTACTTGTTAAAATAGATATTAGAGCTGTAAGTTTTAAAATGGTAAAGGTCTGTAAATTAAGTGAAGGCAGTACATCATATCAGAGAAGGCAATGGCACCCCACTCCAGAACTCTTGCCTGGAGAATCCCATGGATGGAGGAGCCTGGAAGGCTGCAGTCCATGGGGTTGCTGAGGGTCAGGCACGACTGAGCGACTTCACTTTGACTTTTCACTTTCATACATTGGAGCAGGAAATGGCAACCCACTCCAGTACTCTTGCCTGGAGAATCCCAGGGACAGGGGAGCCTGGTGGGCTTCCGTCTACCGGGTCACACAGAGTCGGACACGACTGAAGTGACTTAGCAGCAGCAGTACATCATATTCATTTTAAAATAGTTATATTATTGTGTATATACATGCAAGTTTACAGACAAATTTACAATCGCTAAATGTACCAAAAAAATCTATAAAGAGACACCATAAATTGATAGTACTTACCTCTGGGGGTGAGAGTAAGGTAAGAAGTAAGGTATTATTCTATACTCTTCATTATTTTGTTTTTCACAAATGCATTTGCTTACTTGCTACCTGCATAATGTTTAAATCAATAAGATGAAGACGATTTTTATAAAATCCTTTTTCTGCTCCTTGGAAGTTCTTCCCCTTCTAGTAACAGCACCCAGCCTGTTTTGTCTGATTCTGGTGGGTTTTCAACCACAGGGGTTAAAGTCAGGGGTGTCACATGACCAAAGAAACACCAATCAGTTCATCTTGCTCAGGAATCTGAATCTGAGCAGAAACACATGTGTACTGGAGGTGGCTGTGAATGAGTCATCCAAAGGCAGCTTCTTGAAAGGCTGTCCATGTGTATCTGAGGCTCTGAATCCACAAGTGTCCTGGGCTCCTCTCCTTAGTTCTGGTTTATCAGGTCTTCTCTTGTGTGTCCTTTCAGTAAATTCCTTTAGAAAAAAGCAAATGGAGAGAGAAAGAGTAACACATTTATTGAAAATAATAATAAATTCAGGATCGATCACCTTGAGTCCACGGTTCCTATAAGACATTCAGGTGAAACCATCTAATAGACTGTTGAAAATAAGGGCTTGGAACTCAGCAAAGACTAAGAATTGCTGGCACAGATTTAAGAGGTATGAGAGTGCAAGCCAAAGTGTGTGATCCAAGACAGATGAGACAACAGAGTCAAGGATGTGACTGTGAGAACTACCACCACCCGAGAATGGGGAAGGAATATCAGACACTGCTATTTGCCCACCGTGGTTAACACCACCATCAGGCCATGGTACCTGGGGAGACCTGCTGTAGTCAGTCTTAAGACCTTGAAGATGATTTTGTGTGCATACCTACCCAAAGGGCATTGTCACATAGTTGCAAGGTGACGGAAGGTACATGATGTCTAGTCATTAACATATAACATAGAGACAGTGTGGCCAGGTGACTGAATAAGAAATTGCACCCGTGAGACTTCTCCAGTAGTCCAGGAGTTAAGATGCTGCCTTCCAGTTCAGGAGGCAGTTGGATCCCTGCTCTGGGAACTAAGATCCCACATGCTACACAGTGTGGCCAAAAGAAAAAGAGCAAACAAAAAGAAAGCAATTCTATCTAGGTGTGTGTGTGTGCGTGTGTTAGACACTCAGTCATATTTGACTCTTTGTGACTCCATGGGCTGTAGCCCACAGGCTCCTCTGTCCATGGAATTCTCCAGGCAAGAATACTGAGTGGAGTGGGTTGCCATTCCCTTCTCCAGGGACCTTCCCAAACCAGGAATTGAACCTGGATCTCAGTTGCAGGTGGATTCTTTACTGTCTGAGCCACCAGGGAAGCCCTTGTATCCAGGACAAGATGCTAAATCAGATAGTGTGCGCCATGAAACAAGCCTTTGCTACCATTTAAGGTGAAACAACATGTGAGTTTCTCAGGAACTGCCATCACCATGAAAACCCACATTTCATAACAGAGTTGGAGACCTCAAGAGAAACAGACAGGGAGAGCACTTGATGCCTTCCTTTGGAGGCCTCACCCAGGGTACCTGACACCTGGTGACCTGGCACCCCTGCCAATTAACATCAGAAAAAGCCCGGGTAGAGTAGAGAACCCACAGCTCCTGCTGAAACAGGCCCTTAGAAACCAGAGGTCACAGACCGATGGTCATCAGGCCTGGTAGCTCTGTCTTAACTGCACTTTGAAATCACCTGGGACATTTTAAAACATACTGATGACTCATCCTGCCTCCCAAGAGGCTGACTTAATTGACTCAAGAGTGTGATTTGGTATCAGCACTTTTAAAGGCTCCCCACATGATCCTAATGTACAGCCAAGGTTTAAGACCCCAAATGAGCCCACAGATGTTTTGTTTGACTTGCACTATACCGGCCTGAAAAGTATTTTTTAATTATTTTTCAATAATAAAAGATCAGTCAATTTTCATAGAAAACAAACCTGTGATTACCAAAGGAGAAAGGGCAGTGGGGATACATTAGGAGTATGGGATTAACAGATACACACTACTATACATAAACAACAAGGATTTACTGTATAGCACAGGGAACCATATTCAATATCTTGTAATAACCTATAATGGAAAACAATCTGAAAAACTACATATATAATTGAATCACTTTGCTGTACACCTGAAACTAACAACACAATATTGTAAATCAGCAATACTTCAAAACACAAGAAAGATAGTCAATTTCATACACCCAAATCACCCAGACTGCTGTCGTCTGTTGGAATATCTGTGCACAGTAGACCTGCACTCCATGGGACACTATTCAGTAGTTCTGAGTTGCAGCCATACCTCTTGCAAGCATTTTCTCAGCATTCCACAGCCCTCCCTGGCCCACCCCACTATCACCAAGGCACAGAGCCCATGACTGTTGCTGCTTATCATCCTGCTTGTATTGTGGGACTTTCACATCAGTGTTGAAAGACGTGAAATAGCGCTTATCTTTGTGTCTCCAGCGAAACAGGAAATAGAAAGGCAGTCCAAGTGGGCTGTGCACTCCACGGGGCCTGCTGCTCGTTTCCAGTGACTGCCTGGCTCTTAACGGCATTTGGGTATGTGTCCTAGATTGAAATCTGTTTTCCCAACAGGAAGACCAATATGCCCCATAACCTGTGGATCAAAGACCTGAGACGTGAGAGATCCCACCTCTCGTTATCTTAATAATTAGTTACATCTCATACAAAAGAAAACTACATAAAAACAGTAAGAAATAAGAGGCAACCAATGGCACCAGAGATCGAGTTCCAGAATTAAGGCAATGCTGGAAGTTTGTGGGCTTCCCTGGTGGTTCAGCAGTAAAAGAATCTGCCTGTCAATGCAAGAGATTTGGTTTGATCCCTGGGTTGGGAAGACCCTCTGGAGAAGGAAATGGCAACCCACTCTAGTATTCTTGCTTGGGAAATCCACGGACAGAAGAGCCTGGTGGGCTATAGTCCACAGGGTCGCAAAACAATTGTACACGACTTAGAAATTAAACAACACAAAACAAGAAGTTTGTATCCTTTGTAGGGGACAAAGGAGGCTAGAGACAAACCTGACCTGTAAGGTGGAAGTGGGGAGTCACTATTCAACAGGTATATAGTGCCAGCTAAGCAAGATAAATAAGTTCTAGAGACCTGCTGTGATTGTAATTAACAATATTGTATCCTGCACTTCCCTGGTAGCTCAGTTGGTAAAGAATATGCCTGTACTTGAGGAGACCCGGGTTTGATCCCTGGGTTAGGAAAATCCTCTGGAGAAGGAAATGGCAACCCACTCCAGTATTCTTGCCTAGAAAATCCCAGGGACAGAGGAACCTTGCAGACTACAGTCCATGGAGTCCCAAGAGTCGGACACAACTTAGCGACTAAACCACCACCATCATGTACTTAAACTTTGTCAAGAGGGTACATCTCCAGTTAAATGTTCTTACAAGATTCCAGAACCATGAACCTGGAGTGGGATAGACTATCATCCTTGTGAATATTGGAGCTGCCTTTTATATTCCAGAGGTGAAATAGAGGGACAAGTATGGCCTGGGGATCACAGAGCTCAATAAATGTCAATATTTAGGAATGACTTGGAGGACAAGGGAGGGGAAAGTGCATCAGTGTTACATCACAAGCCTTGTCTGAAAAGAGCAAAGGAGGGGAGGGATATCATGGCAGCTTAGAGGCCCAAGTGTGAGTCCCAGCTCAAACATGTCTTAGCTGAAGGATTTGTGCACTAATGAATTAGCCTCTGAGCCTTGATCTGTAAAATGGATGTAATAATAGCATACCACATAAGCTGTTAGGAGAATTAGGTGTGATAATTATAAGTGCTAACAAAGCACTTAGCATAGGCCTTAGTGATGGTAGCCATGCAGAAAATACATCCTCAACTCCAGAACACTGAAGACAAGGCTTCCTCCAAGCTCTGGTTCAGAGTCTCTCATGAGGTTGCAGTCTGTTGGCAAGCCCCTTTCCTCACCAGCTTCTGACGGGGTACCTCAGCTCCTTACATGTGGACCTCATCATAGGCTGCCTGACTATCCCCACAGTATGGCAACCAGCTTCCCCTAGAGAGAGAGACCAGAAAGCAAGCCCAAGAAGGAAGCTACCATCTTCTAAAACCTAATCTCAGACATGACATTCCATCACCTTTACCATATCCTATTGGTCACACAGACTAATCCCTGGACAATGCGGTACACTGTGGAGGGAACCACACAAGAGTATGAATGCCTGAGGGGATTCTTGGGGCCTTTGGGCCTGGCCACTACATTTCCCCTCCTTCTTCCTTGCTTTATTTTTCTCCATACCACCTATCACCAACTAACACATCATTACCTTATCTCGCTTATCATCAGTCTCAACACAATAGAATACAAGATGATAGAGACTTCTGCTTGTTTTGCTCGCTGTTGTATCATCAGCCCCTAGAACAGTGCTGGCATACATTCAATGGTGAATAGTGGGGCTTCATTCAATGGTGTATAGTGGGCCACACGGCTGCACCGTTTTTACAAGAAATGAGCCTGAATCCCCTGCTAGAAAATCACTGCTCATGTGGATTTTCACTTTTTTTATTTTTTATGGTATAGATGATTTTATTTGCAAAGCAGAAGTAGAGACACAGATGTAGAGAACAAATGTATGGATAGCAAAAGGGGAAGGGCAAGGTGGAGGGAATCGGGAGGTTCGGATGGACACATATACACTATAGATATGTATAAAATAGGTAACTAATGAGAACCTACTGTGTAATACAGGCAACTCTACTCAGTGCTCTGTGGTGACCCAACTTGGAAGAAAATCCAAAAAAGAGGGGAGATATATATATATCTAGCCAATTCACTTTGCTATACAGCAGAAACTAACACAACACTGTAAAGCAACTGCTGCTGCCGTTTAGTAACGAAGTCACGTCCAACTCTTTGCGAGCCATGGACTGCCGCCCACCAGGCTCTTCTGTCCTTAGGATTTCCCAGGTAAGAATACTGGAGTGGGTGGCTATTTCCTTCTCCCCACTCTCACTCCTTAAAAAAACATTCTAGTACATGATTCTTACCATTTTACTTGTGAGGAAAATGAAATCCAGGAAGATTAAGGGTCTTCTTGCCTGGGGTCAGCAAATGGTGCCATGGATCAAGGACTGGTCACTGTGCCCTTGACCTGCACACTTCATCTTCCAGGGCCTCCCTACAGACCTGTGCAGCATATAACCTTACGGATAAGTCACAGTCCACACAGGGTGCTTCACTCATAATTCACAATACTTCCTATAATTAACAGCCTGTTTACATTATTAATAGTTTGTATGGCTTTCACCCAGGCAGCCAAGCATTGCGGAATGAAAGATGGAGCTGAAGGGCCTGGAGGAAAGGCACCACCCAAACACTCTGACTCAATTCTCCTTTCCTAGAGAGGCTGTTTCATTTCACTCCAAAGAGAGCCTCAGGCCCAGGCTGCCCCTGCTGGTGCTTTATTATACTCAGGTAATGGGGAGCAGTTGTCCCCACAGATGGGACACTTCAGGATGAACCAGTTCTGAAGCACTATCCCCTCCCCACCAAAAAAATATTACCAAGCATTTAGCAGCTTGAAAAAGAAAAAAGAAACCCCATTGTAACCCCAGTCCCAGGGCTCCGAGCTCCCTGTGCTGGACAACAGAGTCCTAAGGTGTCCTGTAGAAGGAAATGGCAACCCACTCCAGTACTCTTGCCTGGAGAATGCCATGGACAGAGGAGCCTGGTGGGCTACAGTCCACGGGGTTGCAAAGAGTCAGACATGACTGAGTGAGTGAGCACACAGCATCCCACAGAGGGATCTGGGCTAATCTTAGAATGGCTTCCTAGGTAATCCTCTGTCTCTTCCTTCAGGCCTGGGACCATAAAAGCCCCTTTCCCCTCAACTCCTACCAAAGTATTAAAATATGTTAACAATACATACATATGCGTGTGGGACTGGAAGACTGGGATAGACATGTATATGCCACTATATATAAAATAGATAACTAATAAGACCAACTATATAACACAGGGAACTCTACTTAATACTCCTTAATGGCCTAAATGGGAAAATAATCTAAAAAAGAGTGGATATATGTATAACTGATTTACTTTGCTATATGCCGGAAACACAACACTATAAATTAACTAGACTCCAATAAAAATTTTTAAAAATTAAAAAAAAAACACACCAATACACACACATACGTTCAATTCAGTTGATCAACCACCTCACCTCTGAAAACCAATGGAAGGCCAGCAACAAAGATGCCAGTTACAGGTCCATATGGAATTCCTACCCCCTACTCTAGTGAAAGTGAAAGTCACTCAATTGTGTCCGACTCTTTGCAACCCCATGGACTATACAGTCCATGGGACTCTCCAGGCCAGATTACTGGAGTGGGTAGCCTTTCCCTTCTCCAGGGGATCTTCCCAACCCAAGGATCGAACCCAGGTCTCCCACATTGCAGGCAGAATCTTTACCAGCTGAGTTACAAGGGAAACCCACGAATACTGGAGTGGGTAGCCTTTCCCTTCTCCAGGGGATCTTCCCAACCCAGGAATTGAACCGGGGTCTCCTGCATTGCAGACAAAATCTTTACCAACTGAGCTATGTACTCTTGACTGAAAAGGCAGAGGAGAGAGAGGAGTACAGCAGAGCTGAAGTCCTCACGGAAAGCAGTGAGGGGTTGACAACAGCATCGGGTTAGAGGGCAAACAGAGGGCAATATCGTGATGGCCAAGGGTAAAGAAGGGTGGGTAGCCAGCTGCTCCCCGCCCCTCTCCAGCTAAGTCTTGTCAAGACTACCCACTCCTGGGGCCTCCCTGGTGGCTCAGCGGTAAAGAATCCATCTGCAGATGCGGGAGATACGGGTTTGATCCCTGATCCAGGAGGATTGCATGTGCTGCAGAGCAACTAAGCCTGTGCAGCAAAACTACTGAGCCTGTGCTTTAGAGCCCAGGAGATACAACTACTGAAGCCTACATGCCCGAGAGCCTGTGCCCCACAAGAGAAACCGCCGCAGTGAGAAGCCCGTGCACCGCAACTAGAGAGTAGCCCCCCATAGCAACGAAGACCCAGCACAGCCAAAAATAAGTAAAATTATAAAAAAAAAAAGAAAAAGAAAAGACAGCCCACTCCTCTGCCCTGCCTGCAGTTGTGAGGGGAGGCACCCAGATCAGCTGCTGGGCCCTGGTACTCTCATGGTCACTGATCATCTCTTTCATCCTCTTTGAAACCAGCTTTGCCTTCCTGCATGTTCTCTCTTATATTTCTCTAGGACTGCCATAACAGACCATACACTGGGTACTTAAATGACAGAAATTTATTTTCTCACAGTTCTAGAGGCCAGAAGTCCAAGATCACGGTGCCAGTGGGGTGGTTTCCTCCATGCCTTGTAGACGACAGTCCTCTTGCTACCTCACATGGTCTTTTCTCTGTGTGTATGTACCCCTGGTATTCCTTTCTCTTCTTATAAAGACATCAGTTATATTGCATTAGGACCCCACCTCTCTAATTAATCTTTAACAGATACTCAGCATATATTTGTATGAGAATTATGACTTTAGCTTTTTTTTTAAATTATTCTTTGAAAACGTATCTAAGTCCACAGTTTACATGTTTCTACTATATTAGGAGTAGCCTTTAAGGGCTGTTGTTGCATGCATGCTCAATCGCTCAGTTGTGTCCGACTCTTTGTGACGCTATAACTGTAGCCTGCCAGGGATGTAGCTCTGTCCATGGGATTCTCCAGGCAAGAATACTGAAGTAGGTTGCCCCTCTGCAGGGGATCCTCCTGACCCAGGGATCGAACCTCCATCTCCTGTGCCTCCTGCATTGCAGGCAGATTCTTTACCCATTGAGCTGCTTGGGAAGCCCTAACACAAATTCAACAAGAACAACTGTCTCAGAGTGATATTTCAGATCTGTTCTATGCTTCTCTCCTCTCATCCTCTCAACCAGACTCCCTTAGGAATTTTTTGTAGAGTGAGAGTCCTCTGCCTGAGGCTTTCCACATCTGTCAGATCAAGGACCAAACACTATCACACTTGTCCCCGAGGGATCCTGCAGGGACTCTTCCTCAGCAAATATATCCAACCTCTTTTGTTCTGTCCACTGGAAGTTTCACTATTTACCATATTACTTAAATAATTCCCATGTTTTGTGTTTATTGTCAAAAACACTTTAGAATTACTGATTGATATATTTGCTGAGTATCTTATGAACTCAATCTACACAATATACAAAGTCACGTATTAGATTGTATTCCAGACCTGGGATTAGGATTCTGGCCCCATAATCAGTCTCCTGGGACAAACTGCTATTTCACATCCACCCACGCACCCTACTTACATGAAACTTTGCCCCTGGCAAATGTCAAAGAAGAACATCCTCAGTAATTTCTCTTATCAATCGATCCAAGCAAACACAATGGGCTTGCTTTTCCCCAGAGCTGAAGTCACCTCCTGGCCAGAAGTTAAGTGTTAGGCTCTGGATCAGGGCACTGAGCTGAAACCAAAGGCCCAGCAAGAATGAGTGAGAATGTGGAGATATCAGTTTTTATCACCTGTGTGAACTGGGACAGCACTCATTTTTGGAAGGATAGAGATAGGTCTGCAAATCAGAAGAAACGCTGTCCCCAGGCAGGTGGGGCCCCTGGATGTTTTTTCCACCTGTGCCTCTCCCCTCCCCCCAGCCCCTCTCAAGGCCCTCTGGGCAGAAGGCTCTGCTGGAAGTCAGCCAACTCCTCCAGTTCTGTTGTGCTCTCAGAGGGGATAACTTCAGATCCTATGCTGTAGCTAGCAAATTCACTTTCAAACATGCCCAGTTGGAGGAGATCTGCCAAACCATCAGGGAAAGCCAGTCCTCATCCCCTCCTCCAGGCAAAACCTAGCCAGGTAATTCCAGTTCCTAAGTGACACAGGATATCAGAGAAAGTGTGTAGACCATCAGATATCTTGGAATGTAAGTCCCAGGAGAGCAGGGATTTATATTTTGCTTATCACCATATTTCCAGCACTAGAACAGTGTGTAGGCACTCAAAAACTCTGACAGCCCAAGAGGTTCTGTGATTAGCTCAAGTTTACCCAAGCAGGGTCAGAGTTAAGCCTAGAACTCAGAAACAAAGAAAGAAAAGAATAATTGTTGAGTCTTACTATGTGCAGATAACCATTTCTTTAAATGTATTCCTTACTTCATCTAACTCTTACCACACATTATGTGGTGGCTACCACTGTCATCCTCATTCTACAGAAAGCTTATCCAACAGGTCACACAGCAGCAGTGTTCATCCATCCATTTGGCAAACAGTTACTAAGTGTCTGCTATTTACCTGGCCCCATATCCAGCATGGGGGATACAGTAGTGAACAGGAGAGACATGGAGCTGATATTCCAAGGTGGGCGACATCCAATCAGCCAGCAAGACCCAGACTGATGATGTACTTGCCAGTTAGAATACATTCTACAAAGGAAGTCAATGGAGGGAGGTGACAGAGAGAGACGGGGTAGAGGGAAAGGTCTCCGTTGGGTAGAGTGGTCTGAGAAGGGCTTTTTAAGAAGGGAACATGTAGACTGAAGACTGAAGGATGAGAAGGGTACCCCTGCGATGAGCCTGAGGAAGAGCATTCAGAAAGAAGAGCAAGTGCAAAGGCCTGAGGGACAGAAGGGCATGGCGAGTGGAAGGCCCAGGAAGGGAGCAGACAGAACGGTGAAGAGGGGGCCTGGGCTGAGTTCCAGGGACAGCCAAAGGTCAGCTCCCTTTCCCCAGGAAAACCTAGGGATGCTTTCCCTCTCCCAACACTTTCTTAGGATGTTTCTGGAGCTTGTTCTCTATCCAAACAAGGAAGTAACCCCAAAGAAAGGAAGGCATGGAATTCAGATGGGGAATTTCAGGATGGAATTGTGTGCCCCAGCCCCTTAAGCCTAAAGAGAATCATTCCAGGTTGAAGCAGGAGGGAGGAACCTCCCTGAGAGGGGTTTCTGGGAGACAGAATGTTCCACGGATTTCACACAATGCTGGGGAAGCTGAGGAAGGGACGAATACAGTCAAAGCAGACAACACAAGTGAAGGGGAGGCAGTTAAAACTCCATGAAAAAACATACTTAACTCTCCATGAAATACAATGTATCAAATATAAAAACTGGTTGTGGGACTTGCCCTGTGGTAAAGTGGTTGAGAATCTACCTTGTGAAGTAGGGGACGTGGGCTCAATCCCTGATCAGGGAACTAAGCTCCCTCATGCTACAGGGCAACTAAGTCCTTGTGCCACAAGTACTGAGCCTGTGCAGTCTGGAGCCTGGCCACCACGACCTAGAAAGTTGGTGTGCCCCCAGGAAAAGCTCCCACGTGATGTAACAAAGATCCAGTGTACTGCAACTGAGAGCTGATGCAGCCACACAAATAAGACAATGTAAACCTTAAAAAAAAAAAGATTGTGCCATGGATAATATTTGCATAGTAACAATTTATTCAACAAATATTTATTGAGGACCTTTTCTATGCCAGACCCTTATCTGGCTCTGGGGACATATCAGGGAACAAAGGCAAGCTGCTTCCTCTCATGTAATTCATGTTCTAGTTGTGTAGACTTGTGTATTTAAAAAAGAATGAGGTTAGTTTCATCTTGCATCCTTGTTCTACAGACCAAATAAATACACCTACTGCGTTGTCTGGAAGAATGCTCACTACAGGTTTACTGTGGTTATTCCAAGGGGTGATTTCTTGCTCTCTTTTGAGTGTATTTTTTCAAATCTCCTAACATTTTATAAAGTATATAGTATTTGTGCAAAACATTAAATCACTGCTTTGTAAAGAGAAATCACACTGCTTTCTGTGTAAAGCAGAAAGCACTAGCTGGGGTGGGAGCTTAAGTCATGTTTATGACTTAAACATGAAAATCATCTCTAACCTGGTGTGCCCAATTCTCTTTTACCACCTCCCAGGACCTGGAGAAGGACAAATTTCTGGGAGACCTTAGTATTTTCTGTTCTGCTATGCTGAGTCTGTTTCCTTGACTCAAAAGATAGGGCAGGGATACCAGCTTTGTTGGGAGTTGGAGCAGGCACCCTTCTATGCCGGAACACGCTAAGCACACTGGTTGATAAGGCTGCAGCTCTCTAAGTGTATAACTGCATTCTGAGTGTGTGAGGAAGGGCCTCACTGTCTGTGCAGCAGGGTCAGGGCAAAGGTCACCAACCAACACAATTCCCTTTGCCTCAAATGGATTCTTCCAGTGTGGCTTCATGAGTGCTTCTCTGATGTAGCATCACTGCCATTTTGGACTGGATGATTCTGCGTTGTGGGTGGCCTTCCTGTTCATAATAGGATGTCTAACAGCATTCCCCGGCATATATGTAGCAGGTACTCTATAAATGGCTGCTTAGAATTAACTGAATGCAGGAGAACATCTCTCATCCAGAAAAACGCCCTGTCAGATAGCCAGTCAGATCCCATCTCCTCTACCCTATTTTTCCAGGTCCTGTGCAAATGCCACTTCCTCCACGAAGACTTCCTTGATTGCCCCCACTTCTAGTTATAAATACTCTCCCATGCAACTCTGCCACTCTTTAACATTTGTCATTGTCCTAAGTATTTATATATGTGTCTTATCCCCACTATTCACAAAGCACCAAGGTGGCCACTATCTTACCCATAAAAATGATATTCTCCAGCATGCATATTTGACATTTTCTGAAGCATATACAAAATTGAAAGAACTTTCACAATTTGTATTCCTTTGAAATATACTACCAAAGTAAAATTTTATTTTAAAATGTATTAACAATATTTCTTGTAGACTTAACAGGATCCAGGGCCTGTCCGAGAAAAAACTTTCCAGATTAACTCATTTTATCCTTACAACAACCCTGTGAAGTAGAAACGTTTCTACCCCCATAGAGAAGGCACAGAGAGGTTAATTAACTTCCCGGCTGGCTCAACGGTAAAGAATTCGCTTGCAATGAAGGAGACCCAGCTTCAATCCCTGGGTGGCAAAGATCCCCTAGAGAAGGGAATGACAGCCCACTCCAGTATTCTTGCCTGGAGAATCCCATGGACAGAGGAACCTGGAGGGCTACAGTCCAGCAGATCGCAAAGAGTCGGACATGAATGAAGCGACTTAGCACTCACTGGTCTATGAAGTGGGCAGAGGTCAGATTTTTAAACCAGGGAGGCAGTCTCCTGTCTGTACTCTCCTAGCTGCTTTAATCTATACTGGCTTTCAAGCAACCTCAAGACCTGCATCCCACTCAGTTCACAGCAGAACTGCAGCTCCCAAAGCCTTTCTATATAGAATTCTCCACCAACGGGTCACTAAGCTGAAGTCTCCGATGTCAGGGACCTGGGTTATGCATTCACTACGTTGCCCAAGGGTTAAGCCTCGTGCTTTGCATTAAACAAGCTTTCTATTTCTGTTAAAAGCAGAGATAGAGCAATGCAGGGAAGTTCTTCCTAAAGTCTAACTTCTAGTCATTTCCCAAGCCAACAGAAAAGGGGAATCTGCGGCTGCAATCCGTGACCACCAGGTGGCGCCCGCCATTTCCCGAGCAGGAGGGCGGAGCCGCTGCAGATCACAAAGAGCATGTGGACGCTCGGGCGCCGCTCGGTTGCCACGTTCCTGCCCCGCTCCGCGCTCCCGGGCTTTGCCCCTACCCGTGCCGGGGCCCCGCGGCCGGCGAAGGACCTCTCGCTCTCCGGCCTCCAGGGCCTGCGAATCGGAACCGCCAAGGCCCCGGCGCGTAGCCAGTCCGTAAGTATCCGCGCCGGCAGCTGCGCAGGCCGCACGCCGGGAGGGAGGCCGCGCACGCCGAGGACGCGCCGGGCAAGCGCACTCGCCCCAGCTCCGGCGGGGCCGCGCTTGGGCGGGGAAAGTGCGGCGGCGCGCGGCCGAGCAGTGCCCAGTCTCCGTTTCTCCCGGTTACTTTTGCACTGTTTTCCGCTTTCTTGAGAAAAAGGGAGATTGTATCCTGCGGTGCAATTGCGGGAAAAGCAGGAAAGGTGGGCGGGGACTGACTCTTAGGGGCCAGTAATGGTTCTAAGCTTGTCACTGCTCTTTTCGAGAACTTAAATTTAAGTAATAATATATGCTAGGTACTATAATATACATATAAGTATTCTATGTATAATATTAGCATGCTATGAATATAGAACTATTTCAGTAAAATAGTGTATATATCAATATAACGATATAAATGTGTACTATCAGAGCGATGCTTTCAAGCATGGGCTTTTATGAACGAAATGCTTTCATCTAGCGAGGTGAAGATGTCAGAGTTGCGGAGCACTGCAGCTAGAGCAGCAGGGCTTTTTGGATCGGGCCTGGGTTCCAAATTCTGGCTCCTGGACTCAGCAGCGGTACCTCGAGGGATCGCGGAACCCCTCTGAGGCCTGGCTTGTTTTTCTGGGAAGAGATTACCGCTGGCATAGGTTTAATTAACATATATAAAGTCTTCAGCACTTAATTTCACTTCTCTCCCCCGGGTTACAAAGAAATGCCTAACCCAGTTACTCCACGACTTGGAAGCCCAAAGGACTATGGGATTAAGGAGGTTACACGGGAGGATAGAGGTGATGTTTAATCAGGGTCTGCAGATAGCAGGAGGCGGTGAGCGGCCTTCAGGAGAGAACTGAATGGGCAAAGGCGGGAAGGCAGGCAGGCAGAGATCAGCTCTGAGTGGCTGGTCCACTGGATGGACTGTGGGTAGTGAAAGGGCAGGTGAAATCCAATTCAAATTGTTCATGGAGCTCTGGAAGTTGACTTTAGGCTTAACCCTTCCACTGAGGTGTACTATTTGACTGTGTTGGAGATATCCCTGGGATTGGTTGCCTACGCTCAAAGTTGGAATCACTGACTTCTCTTCTCAGGAAAACCAGGCAGTCAGGACCACGCTGGTCACAGGTGCCCCTTCTACAGAATGCACATGTTCATCACCCTGTTCCTTCTGTGCTGCTCTTGCCTGGCATGGTGCTGCAGTGGGCGTTTCTGTGTGTGTGAACAGAGTCTTGTCTTGGGTGAAGTCCTCAGGCTGGCCTTGCTAAGTGAGGAGCCAGCAGATACTCAACTCATTTGATGCCAAGAGTGGTTGTGCCCGTTTGTCCACCCAGCAGCGGATGAGAACTGACTCACTCTTCAAGCTTGCGGTTTGCCATAGCCCAGGGTGACAAGGGGACCCTGGGCTGGCCTCCCTGCTGGCCATCAGGCCAAGCTTCACCAGAGTGGCCTAGGTTGGGTCATGTCCAGGGTCTGAGCTGGAGCCTGTGGAACTACCTAGTATTTCCTGCAGCGTCTCCCCTTAGCCGGCCTTGTACCGAGCTCACGAAGTCACTGAGCCCTGGACACTCGAGTGGGCAGACCTGCCACAGACACACAGTCCAGGGGCTCCAGGTAACCTTGGCAGCAGGAGGGTTGGCCTCGGGGGGCCTAAGGGGGAGCTCTTATAACAGAGCCCTGCCCACCCTGAAGTCCATCTGCAGCCCACAATCAGAGTGGGGCAGCTTCTTCCTTAGCAAAGGCCAGATTTCCCCCTCTGAGGTCCTATGTGGAAAACCACACTGTTCTGACATGCCTCAAAACAAACTGATTGATCACCATCAGGCCCCAAGTTTGGGGTATTGCAGTCCATGACTGCTGCCTTCAGAGGAGGAAGTAGAGGTCTAAAAGGTTAAGCAGTTATCCAGGGAATGTCGGGCTTCCCTGATCGCTCATTCGGTAAAGAATCTGCAATGCAGGAGACCCGGGTTTGATCCCTGGGTCGGGAAGAACCCTTGGAGAAGGAAATGGCTACCTCGTCCAGTATTCTTGCCTGGAAAATCCCATGGACAGAGGAGCCTGGCGGACTATTGGACACAAATTAGTGACTACACCACCACCACCACAGAGAATGTTAGATTAGGGAGAAGCAGGTAGGAGATGATGGAGGGGGTCTTTGGCAACTGTTCCCTTGTGATTACAATCAGCTGAATAGGGACTTCCCTGGTGGTCCATTGGTTAAGAATCCGCCTTGCAATGGAAGGGACATGGGTTCAATCCTTGGTGACGGAACTAAGATCCCACATGCTGTGGAGCAACTGAGCCTACTTGCCACAACTAGAGAGCCCACATGCTACAACGAAAGATCTTGTGTGACACAACACGAAGGTTCCACATGCTGCAACTAAGACCTGACATCACCAAATTTTAATTCACTCATTTAAAAAAAAAAAGAAACTTGAAAAAAAAAACAGCTGAATAAAGTCTTCTATTCTGGCTGTGAATGAGTACCTTGCTTGAGACCAGCTCTCCAATCAGAACCATCGAAGATATACAATTAAAGGACAAAAGAGAAACACTCTGTGTGAAGGTAGCAGACGGACTAAGACAGCTAGGATTTGAGAGGCCGAGATCCACGAGAGAAGGGAAAACTGACTGACGTGAGCCCCGAGTTCTCAAACCCCTCCCCTCTGTGTCTGGAGCCCTGTATCGTTCCCGGGGTGCGATTCTTGCCTTTGGGGCCAGGACCTTGGGGCCAGACAGCATGGGTTCAGATCCCAGCTCCCCTGCTTTGTATCTGTGTGTTTGTGTGACTTAGGCAAGTGACCCTGCCGTGCCTCAAATTCCTCGTCTGTAAAATACAAGTACAGTCGACCCTCCTCATTCCTGGCTCCTGTACTTTTGCACCCACCTCCTCACTGTGGTGTATCTGTAACCCCAAAATCAATACTCAGGGCCCTTTCAGGGTCATGCTAGGATGTGCGCAGAGCAGCAGAAAGCCTGAGTCACCCGCACTCTCATGACCCTGGCTGAGGTCACAGCAGGCCCTGCCCTCTTGTTTCAGCTCCCACACTGGAAACAAGGGTCTTTTACACAGTCTGTCTGGGGCACGTTCTTCATGGTTTAGTATTGTGACACAGTTTTGTGGTTTTTTTTTTTTTCCTGGTTGATTTCACTGTTTAAAGTGTCCCCAAGCATAGTGCTGTCTGGTTGCTCTGTGCAGGAAGGCTGTGAGGGACCTTAGGGAGGAAACAGGCGGGCTGGGTAAGCTTTGTTCAAAACGTGAGTTTTAATGCTGTTGGCTGTGAGTCCAGGGTCAGTGAATCGACAACATATATGATAGAGGCGTCTTTAAACAGAAACACGTGTAAAACCAGGTTGTGCCTTGATCATTTGGTGAAAACGAGACCAGAGGCTCACAGGAACCTCTCCGTATTTCCCTCAGGAGCAACTCGCTCATCCACCAACTTTACAGGGCATCTCTATCATGAATGACGACTGTCACAGTACAACACTTCCCTCCTAGGCGGGCAATGAGGACTAAATGAGTCCCCTCTCTAAAGTCTGGGATCACCACCCAGTTGATGGTGAACACTCCAGAACATGCTGTGGGACACTGTGCTTTTCACAGCCACTCTCTCACTTCTTCAGAGCCAATGTTTTTAAATGGCCATCTGTGTCCTACACCCCCATTTCCTCCTCCTCCTCCCCTCACGTCTCAGCCTTAGTCTTTCCCAGCTTGCCCAGGGCCCCGATGGCCCAAGAGAGTAACCACAGTCTCTGTCCCCTCCTCTTGGTGGCAGCCACGGTGCCCTTTGGAGAAGGTGAACCTTGCCGCCAAGCTCTGCAGGCCCCTCGGCGTCTTCCCCAGATGAAGCCCTGCAGCCCGCCTCTCCATCACTCCCCTGCCGCCTCTCCATTCTGCTGGACCACTTCTCTCTCCTTTCGGGCCTCCATCCCCTCTGACAGCTCTCCGGGTGGTCATAGCTCAGACCCCACTGCTCAGAGGGAGTAGTTAGGTATTGAAAGAAATCAGTGTGTCACAGTGTCCCCTGCAGATGGTGTTATTAAGATCTGTCAGGCAGCAGTCTGCAGCTGCATCCTGGCCATCCAGCCATTTGTGCTTGCTCCTTTTAGTCACATTCTAAGACTTTGCTGACACTCCTCACCCCGTCTTTGTTCACCACCCCATCCCAGCCAGCAGCACTTCCGGTGATGGTAGGTATGTCCTGAGTCTGTGCCACACGACCCCCGACAGGTAGCTAATGAGACCGGGGAATTGACTTTGCAATTTTGATCTTACTTCAGTAAATTTACATTTGAATAGGTGCATGTAGTGAGTGGCTACTGCGTTGGGGAGCACAGCCTGCGTTGGGGAGAGAGCCTGGGCTAGTGCAGTGTATTGCACCAAAAGAAGACAAAAAAATTGCCGAGGAAGAAATAGTCTGAAAAACTTTAACCTGGTTACTCCTGAGTGTACCCGTAATAATATTTAAACTGCGCATTAATGGACTGTAATGTATTGGAAAATGGTAATGTTCTTCACTTTGGCTTTTAGAGCTTGAGCCTCCGCTGCCTCAACCAGACCCTGGATGTCAAAAAGCAAAGTGTCTGCTGGATAAATTTGAGGACAGCGGGAACTTTGGGTGATGCTGGGTAAGACAAAGCATCTTGCATGTCAGAGATCACTTCTTCCTTCCACCACCCCCATGTATAACATATGCACACACACATATACTTGTCTTTTTCTTTCCTTTCACTTTTTTTTAACAACAAAAACCTCAAAACCCATCCCACAGAAAACCTGTCTTCTCCCTAAGTAGCAGCGCTCATAAGCATCTTCCCACATCACTAACTATCCACTATACTATGTTTAGTGAAATAGTTCTAAGTTGTATGGATGTGCCATGATTCATTTAACGCATTCCCTATTGCTGGACATTGAGGTTGTTCCCAGAGTTTTGTTGTTATTCTCTTTGATATCTTAGTCTTTAGGGCCGGCCAAGTTTCGGTAACAAGTAGACCCCAAATTGAAATGGCTCCAAGCAGGCCCCCTTCTCTGTGGGAGCAGGGTGGCTGTACCTCTGTGAAATGGTTCAGAGAGCCAGACTCCCTCCACCTTCCTGTCTCCTGTCTGCACCATCTGCCCTCTGCCGGTCAAGCCTGGGTCATCCCATCCACGGTACACTCCACAGAAATGGACGAGAGCATGGCAGGCCCAGCAGTGGTGTTTGTCCCTCACTCACATTTTAGTGGGAAGGACTTGGTCCCAGGGCCCCAGCTAAGAGGAGGGGAGGCCAGTAAGGTAGTCTAGTGGGTGTCCTGGAGGGAAGAGGTGATGGGTTCTGGGGGAAAGCTGCTGGGCGCTGCTGCAGCCCAGCCCTCTATGAATCTGCATGACACCACCCCTGCCCCAGCCCCTGTAACCTTCTACACACATCCTGGGGCCGCAACCACAGGCCCACAGTCCCTCATCTGCCTCGAAGGCCGAGATGCCCAGATGACATGCAGTCCTGTCTCCAGGTCTAGGAATGGCTTCTCCGACCTACACACAAACACACACGGAGAGGGGCAAGATAACCAGTACATCAGTAGCCCGTGTTCAAGTAAAAGATGACATTTTATTTGAAGAGGGCAGCAGTGGAGCCCCCTGGGCTGCCCTGGGACAAGCTCTACCCTGGTTGTGGGGGACATTCCTCTAAGAAACCCCAGTTCTGCCCCCAGAAGGCTCCTCACTGGCTGTCCCTCCCCATGGCCTCAGGGGACACAGGCAGTGGAACGTGTCCCTCCTGGGGGTGAGCAGTCTTCGCAGCCCTCTCCCTGCTGATAGTAACAGTTTCTGCAGGCTGTCGTAAGGCTCCAGTCGGCCAGACTGATTTTTCTTTGATAACAGGATTTTCTCAGAAACCTAGTAGGCATCTGATCTCTTAAGACCTAGTCAGTCTCACATACTAGCCACCTGGAGCCTCCTGTATGTGCTAAGTCACTTCAGTCATGTCCGACTCTGTGACCCTATGGACTGTAGCCCACCAGGCTCCTCTGTCCATGGATTCTCCAGGCAAGAATACTGGAGTGGGTTGCCATGCCCTCCTCCAGGGGATCTTCCCGACCCAGGGATTGAACCTGCGTCTCTCACGTCTCCTGCATTGGCAGGCGGGTCCTTTTCCACTAGTCCCACCTGGAATGGGAGTCTCCAACTGACTTATTTTTGGCATCCTCACTCCCACAGCCACCTGTCTCAACCTAAGAGCATTTTCCTTGAGGTCGTAACACTAAAGACTACTCTTAACCTGCTTTTTGCAACAGAATTAGATCCCCTTTTTTGGCTTAATGAGAGGCTTTAGCTTCTCCCTTTGGCTCATCCATCTCGGTACTGCTTCCAGCTCCCCAGTGTAGACCGGCTGGTCTTCTCCTGGCTCACCATTTCTGTGTTCATCAGCTAACGGCAGCAGGGAGCCACCCACACGCAGGAACGTCCTAACTGTCGCCAAAGCTCCAGCTCTGCAGGACAGTATGGGCCTTCCAGGTTATCACAGGCAGCAGCTGACAGGGGACCTCCAGGCTCCGGGCTCCCATGTCTGTGTCGTTGGCCCCTCCCCGCAGCCTCTGAACAAGTGCTACGTCTGCATGGGTTAGGTTTTCGCCTCGGGGGCACCATTTCCAGCCCCTCCTTGCACAGACTCTCTGCTACTGTCCCCCTATCCCTCCAGACAGCCCTCTGAGGTTGGGTGGGACCTTGGCAGAACACTCCATGCCTAGCTCCCTTCTTCAGGGTCTACTTCTGGCCTCTGGGAAGCGTACCTTGACCTGCCATGTGTAGGGCAGCCCGCTTTTGCCATGACCCACCTGCCACTGCCAGATAACACCTGCTAAGCTCTTGACTTTGGGCTTTATGCCTGAGTCAGGTGTGTCTTTATGTTCCCCAAGCTCCTCCGGGCACCTATCAGTCTGTCCTGCTTCTCTTCAGATGTCCCTTGATCAGCGTTAACTGAGGAGAGGGAGAGGGAAATGCCCAACACCCGCCCCCCAGGCCCACCACTCAGCCCCGTAGCCTTCCGCACATTGTGCCCTTGAGGCGGGTGAAACAGACACACACAGGAATGACATGTTGAGTTAGGGGATTTCACCTATATGCACAGGCTTCCCTGGTGGCTCAGACAGTAAAGGATCTGACTGCAATGTGGAAGACCCGGGTCCAATTCCTGGGTTGGGAAGATCCCCTGGAGAAGGGAATGACAACCCACTCCAGTATTCTTGCCTGGAGAATCCCATGGACAGAGGAGCTTGATGGGCTACAGTCCATGGAATGTCTTACTTTGGGCCTCCTAGAAACTCTCCAGTGATGGAGTTTTCCAAGACACCTCTTGTAACCTATAGATACATTCTATACAGGGAGGTTTCTGGCAGTTTTCATTGTCATAATTTACATACCATAAAATTCACCATTTAAAAATGTACCACTGGGACTTCCCTTATAGTCCAGTAGTTAAGACTCTCTGTGCCCAATGCAGAGAGCTCAGATTTGATCCCTGGTCAAGGAACTAGAATCCCACCACGCCACAACTAAGCCCGCACGAGGCGATGAAGATCCCCCTTGTGATGCAGCTAAGATCTGGTACAGCCAGAAACAAAACAAAAACCCAGCCAACCAATATATATATAAAGTAAAATGTACCGTTCAGTGGTTTTTAGTATCCTCACAAAATTATGCAATCTTTACCACTATCTAATTCCAGAACAATTTCATCACTCCAAAAAGAGACTCCATAGCCATTAGTAATCACTCCTCATTCCTCCTTGCCCCAGACAACCACTTTCTGTGTCTATAGATTTATAGCATTTTTTAATTAAAAAATAATATCTATATAGAATATCTCCAAGTATTCAGCTTGATAAATTTTTAAAAACTGAACATACCATGTAACTCAAGAACTAGCTCAAGAAATAGAATGTTACCAACCCCTTGAGAGCAGGCCTTCTGCTCACTTCTAATTATTAACCCCTCTTTATCCCAGAGTAGCTACCATTCTGATTTCAAATAACATGGATTAGTTTTGCCTGCCTTTTAAATTTATATAAATGGTATTAAGAATAAGTATGTCTGTGTGTGGCTTCTTTCAGTCACTGTTTATTGTGGGATTCATCCATATTGTTATTTTTGTAGACAATTCTGTCTTGCACTGTAGTGTTTCATGGTTTGAAGGTATCACAGTTTATTTATCTACTGTATTATGTCTGGATACTTGGGCAGCCTCTAATTTGGGCTAATGGATAGTTCTGCTGTGAACATTCTAGCGTGGTTGGTGTCTCTTGATGAACCTGGGTATGCATTTCTGTTGAGTATATACCCAAGAGTGGAATTGATGGTCACAGCACCTGAATGTATTCAACTCTTGTAGAAGTATCAATAGTTTTCCAAAATGCTTGTCTAATTTATTTGCCCATCAGCAGTATCTGAACGCTCTGGTTACTGCACTTCCTGACCGACTCTTCATATTCTCTCTTTCGTTTTAACCGTTCTGGTGATATCTCATTGTGGTTTTTTAATTTTCATTTTCCTGAAGATTAGCAAGGTTGAGCACCTTTGCATATGTTCATTGACCATTTGGATATCTTTTTTTTTTTTTAATGAAACCTGTTCAAATACTTTGCGTATTTTCCTGTTGGGTTTTCTTATTGATTTGTAAGAGTTCTTTACATGTCCTGGAAATAAGTCCTTTTCAGATATATGGAATGCAAGTATTTTCTCCCACTTTGTGATTTGCCCAACAAATGTTAATAACAAAAGCAATGGAAACAACCTCAATGGCCAGTTGAAAGGGACAAGCTGAATGAATAACATAAGATAAAATACTGTGAAAACCCATACGTGCTAATATGGAACAATGTCTAAGACATATGAAATGAAAACTGCAAGGTGCTTCATTTGTATATTAAAAAATATATAAAAATTCTAGAAGGATACAGAAGAGCTTGCTCATACACAGATTGCCTGTCTGGGAAGAAAGGCTTACTTTTTTCATGCTTTTTAAATTTTTACTCTGTATATGTTGGGCTTCCTTGGTGACTCAGATGGTAAAGAATTGGTGTGCAGTGCAGGAGTTCAATCCCTGGGTCAGAGAGATCCCCTGGAGAAGAGAATGGCAACCCACTACCGTACTCTTGCCTGGAGAATTCCATGTACAGTGGAGCCTGGTGGGCTACAGTCTAGGGGGTGACTAAAAGGATACAGAAGATTGCTCATCATAGTTTAGCCTGTTTGGGAAGAAAGACTTACTTCTCTAAATTCTTTCATGCTCTTTAAATTTTTACTCTGTATATGTTAGATATTTTCCATCTATTTAAAAAATTTAAGTAAAAAATAAATATCAATTGATGCTAATAAAATGCAGCAGTTTGGTGATCGCATGATTGGCGTTGTTTCTCTTCCCCCTGCAGCACTTTGGATGATACCACCTACGAAAGACTGGCCGAGGAGACACTGGACTCCTTAGCAGAGTTTTTTGAAGATCTTGCAGACAAACCATACACGTTTGAAGACTATGATGTCTCCTTTGGGGTACCTCTTTTCTTCTCTTCATTCTTCTGTATCCTCCCTAAGAATTTTAGCTCACTGAGATAGAGAATTCCTTTCCAGTAGCATGCAGTTATGGATGGGGCCAAAAGACTGGAGTTCTGGTTTCAGCTGCACCAGTCTTGTGACCTCAGGCAAGTCACTCAGCCTCTCTGAGCCCTCATTTTTCCTGAAAATACAGACTTTGAACCTTCACTCAATACCTATGAAGGTAAATCAGGAAGGAAGCCAGGCATATGTGTTTGTGTAGCAAGACAGCCCTCCTCATGCAGGCACGGAGAACACTGAGCTAGACTGCTAGTTCTTAAGCCGGGTGAGAGATTGCCTAAGATGCATTCAGACTAGACATGTGCCTCGCTTCCTGGAAATTCAGGCTGCAGTCCTAGGAAGCCTGTTTTTGAAAAGCTCACCTGAGATTCTAAAGAGCACCTTTGGGTCCCACCTCTAGGAATATTTGATTGGTCTAGGTTGTGGCCCAAGCCAGGCATTGAGGTTTTTGAAGTTTTTAGAGTAACTCCCCAGATGCTTCATCCAGGGCTGGATGAAACTTAAACAGATCCTAGAAGCCCAGGTAGTGCTGGTGTGAATCAGCTGGCCACCAGGTGGCAGACTTGAGTTAGGGTCAGCCTTTGGATTTATGGAGAATTATTGCCTAGGCCGTAGGGAGCAGCTCTTTTTGACCAGTGGGAGCAAATCCCCTGCAGAAGTTAATCCTCTTGACAGCAATTAATTAATACCAGGAAATGTCATGAAGTGTGCATTTGGGATTAAATCATGGGATTATTTAGGACAACCAGCTGTCAGGCTAAAGTGATAGAAATGGTATTGGATATTACTGTTGGGGGTACTGGCTAGAAAAAGGACTCCATCAAATGGAGCAGGTGTCAAGCCTGGTTGTAAGGACAGTAAGGGACTTGGTGGTAATGGGGCAGGGCAGGAAAGGATTAAATGCCTTCCAGGTGGATTCGTTGGAAGCTGTCAGCACCAGAAAATGCAGCAGTGCTCAGGCTGGGCTGTGGACGTGCTTATGCAGGCAGCCTCAGAAGGGAGAGATACCAGGGAACCCTTACAGACTGGTCCCTCCAACCTGCCCATCTGTGGGATGATTAGAGCTAGGGGAAGCTACAGGTCTCATCTCCCCCAGCCTCCTTCCTAGGTGCGGTAACTATAGGGAAACCAAGTCTCAGGCTAAGTTCTGCCACACTTGGAGACACCACAGAAGCAGTCGCCCCACCTGTTCCTATAGGATTAGTGAAGCATGTCCCTGCTTGACTCAAATACTTTATTTGACAGTTTCATTAGAAGCGAAGGTGCCAGTATTGTAGCAGCTGGATTCTGCTTCCCTCACGAGGCAGGCAACAAAAGCTTGTGCTCAGTGCGGGGTCAGGGCCTTCCCTATCTTCACAGGGTCTCTCTGAAGAGTGCTCAGCTGCTGCACTTGCCCATTCGTGCAAGGGAAGAGGCACCTGAGTTTTTCCACCCGATCCATACACTGCGTCTTGAGTATCATTCTCCTCACTAGGGAAGAAGTATATCTAGTAAATCATGTGCTAATTAGGAAAATCTCTAGTGTAGATGCACTCTATACTAGAGATTTAGTAGCTCCCTCTGTTGTTGGGCTACCTCAGGTGTGAATTTCTGATCAGAGTCCTCCAGGTGCTAACTTATGTATTTCACATATAAGATAAGTTAGTTGACATTACATTATAGATGGTAGAGCACCTGTAACACCATTAGTTGGTTGGAGCACAGCCTTTCCCTGCCCTGAGTCAGATGTCACCTCCTCTGCAGGCCTCGTAGATGCTCCAGGCAGACACCACCAGCCCTCCTTGCCCAGCACTCTTGAGTTTGATACTGACACCCTCTGCTGTAACTGTCTCTTTACACACCAGCTCCCATGGCTACAGTGAGCTCCTTGGCAGCTGGGACACTGTCCACTCCTGGTCTTCCAATGCCTAGAACATTGCCAGGTACATAGCAGGGACTTAAGAAATGTCAATTCACTGTATAAATGAAATGAGACTCACCTACTTTTACATACTTTCAGTGATGGCAGTCAGCACATAGAACTGTTTTATCAACTTGCTATTGGCCAAATAGGCAAATGAAAGCAATACTCTAGATAAACCCGTTCCCTTCTGTGGACTGGGAGACATGGGCAGCTTCGTGGCTCTTGTGTTGTCCCGGTGGGGCAGGTCATGTGGTTGTCAGTATCTGGGTCCAGGCCTCATCCTTTACTGGTTATGGTTATCAGAGGGAACTGCCTGCAGGAGCCAAAGCCCCACCCATGGCTAGGTAACCATGGAGTCGCTGCACTTGACCCTGGAAACTGTGACAAGCACCATGCTATTTAGAGTTACCTCCAAGCTGCCTTTGTTTTCTTTCCAGGTGGAGCCCTAGCTTCTTAGTCACTTTAAATAGAGTTTACCGGTTGCCATGCCCTTCATTCACTGAGTTTTCTGCATATTATTGCCATAGACAGAGGCTTCTTAACCATTTGGGGATCAGGACACCCTGTGAGAATCTGACTGCTCTGGATCCTCTCCTGAGAAAAACTTCTGTGTATGCCTAGGAGTTTCTGCTTCCAGGGCTGTGCTGTTTGCAGAGCCTTGAAGACCACCTCTGGGTCCTAGGTCATGCACCCCTGCTCGGAGGTAGCACTTTATTGGATATGGTGACAGAGGGCCTGGCCTAGCATCCTGCATTTGTACTTTTTTCTAGAATGCTTAAGTGAATTATCTAACCATGAGGACAGGTCCTTTAGCTGTAAAGTGAGTAACAGTAACCTCCTCTTCTCCAGGTGTATTTTAGGATTAAGTGAAACAATGTAGGTAAAAGCGCTGTATATTCATTATTCTTATTCCTTAAGGGGAAGTCAGTGTACATTTTAGGAGTGGGGGAAGTCACACGCATATAGGTGTGTGTTAGTCGTTCAGTCATGTCCATCTCTCTGCGACCCCATGGGCTGTAGCCTGCCAGGCTCCTCTGTCCATGGGATTCTCCAGGCAAGCCTACTGGAGGGGGTTGCCGTTCCCTTCTCCCAGGTATCAAACCTGGGTCTCCCACATTGCAGTCAGATTCTTTACTGCTTCCCTGAGCCACCACGGAAGCCTATTCATATAGATGAAATCCCCTAATGCAACATGCCATTCCCATATGTGTCTGTTTCTACAAATGAGCTTATAACAACGGAAAGGACTATTTTTGCTTCCACTGACGCTGCCAGTCGGAATCAAGCCTCACCTCCTATGACTGGGGGCTGCTTCCACTGGTCAGTGTCTGGATGTCAGGAGCTAAATACTGCCTCTCTCCCCCACTGCCCCATATTGATATCTGCCCATTCTCCCTAAGTAGACACTCAGATTGCTCCTTGAGGAATAACATTAATGTACAAAAAAAGCTCTCTTTTATCTGGGTTACTTGCAGACGGTTCCAAAAGCATTAAGAATTCCTGGGGAACCAGTAATGCATCTAGTTTCCTTTGGAAATGGAAGAAGTTATAACAAATCTGGTCAGCGTATTAAAAAGCAAAGACATCACTTTGCTAATAAAGGTCCATCTAGTCAAAGCTATGGTTTTTCCAGTAGTCACATATGGATGTGAGAGTTGGACCATAAAGAAGGTTAAGTGCCAAAGAATTGATGCTTTCCAACTGTGGTGTTGGAGAAGACTCTTAACAGTCCCTTGGACTGCAAGGAGATCGAACCAGTTAATCCTAAAGGAACTCAACCCTGAATATTTATTGAAAGAACTGATGCTGAAGCTCCAATACTTTGGCCAACTGATGCAAAGAGCCAACTCTTTGGAAAAAGACCCTGATGATGGGAAAGATTGAGGGCAAGAGGAGAAAGAGGCGACAGAGGATGAGATCGTTGGATGGCATCACCAACTAGATGGACATGAGTTTGAGCAAGCTCTGGGAGATAGTGAAGGACAAGGAAGCCTGGCGTGCTGTAGTTCATGGGGTTGCAAAGAGTCAGACACGACTTAGCAACTCAACAACCTCAGTAGAAAACTCTAATTGCGCACAATGAACAGGAGGGGGCGTAGTTGAGCGTTGCCTTGTGTGACCTTGCCCTTCACGTTCCAGGGGTTATCACAGTGCCTGATTATCATCCACTTGGTTCTCTCATTGGGTTTTTAAAAATCCATCAGTTTTTTGCACAGATATTGAAAATGCTAGGATGAAAAGACAAATCTGCTCTCAGGGGACTTAAAGTAGTGGAGGGAAGGAGCAGGTGAGGAGCAAGCTGGCAGCTCAGATACAGTGAGGAAAACACACAGGCCATAGTCCCAGCTGAGGGGTGCCAGGGTAACCTTCCCAGAATCGCCTCAGTTCTCCCATCAGCCCCCGCTCCGCGAACTGTCTCTGAAGGGGGCGGAGCAGCTGTTGTCCTAAGGAAGCTGGTGAGACTGTGCACTCCTAGACCCAGCCCCTGCCTTTCCTGCTGTATCATGTACCGCCTGGGTGTAGGGTCACAACAGGGCATTTAAGGGCCGCAAATAGGTAAAATCAGGAGAAATTATGTCTTGATTCCTTGAGTCTATTATATGGAAAAATAAGCCATAAACTATATATATGGACGGGGAAATGAGTGACTGTGATGGGTACAGACCTTCTTTTTGAGGTGATAGAAATAGCCTGGAATTACATAGTGAGGATGTTTGCACACTTTATGAAAACACTCTGTGACATGCTAAAAACTACCAAATTATACAGTTGTAAGAAACTGAAATATAAGTGAAAGATAGTCCGAACAAAATAACACAGATAGGTTTCAAAGGAAAAAAAAGAAAATTTAAAGCAAACTTGCGTGATCATAGCCCTGCATTTTAAAACCGGCAGCTGAACACCACCCTGGTGGCCCACCGGTCGGCACTCTGCATTCCCAGTGCAGGAGCCTGGTTTGATCCCTGGTCAGGGAACTAGACCCTGCATGCCATAACGAAGACCTAGTACAGCTAAATTAAAAACAAACAAAAGAACTGGCAGCAGATACCTGAGCTGATATCGCTGATTAACAGGACTGAGAGAGCACTTCGTGTTGTGGGAAGAACAGCATCTTCTGGGCTGGAGCAGACCTGGATTTGAGATCAGCTTTCCCAGTTTCTAAGTTTCCTTTGTTACCCTTTCCCTTTGTTGTCCTCATCTGTAAAACTGGGATAATGATTTCCACCTCCCGATGGTTATGATCGTGATCGTAGAGGAAACAGTTTTACACAGAGTGCCCAGCAGTGCCTGGTGCAGAGCAGGTACTGAAAAATAATAGATGCTATTTTTGTGGATGTCTTCATTTTGTTTATAACATTTATATTTCCAACGTCTCCATAATTTTGCTTATTTCTTTTTCATTGGAAAAAGATCATTAAAAATATAACCCACTAGTGTCCTCCCCATCCCCTGCCTATCAGTTATATTATTATTGGCACTCTCTCCACCTTTTCAATAGCGCTTTGTGTTTGCAAACCAAACACAAAACATTCTAAGAACCACTGGGGACCCGTTGGTGGACAGGGACTCTGAAAGGCTGCCTGTCTGAGGGCCTTGCAGGGGTTGGGGAGCAGAAAGGCTTAGCCGTGGAGCTGTTTCTTGAATATCCTGTGCAGTCTAGAGAGATTTCAGGCCTGAGGAGTAAGAGGCTCCTTTGTTGAAAGAGGGTTTTCAAATTTAAATGAGCATTTATTGGGCAAAGATAAGACCAACCGGCCTTTTGAAGAATTCAAGGCTCCAGAGAGGAATATAAAGCTGGAGAGGGGCATCTGAGAAACTTGTGAGCTGCTTTGGTGGGGCGTGAGGGGGGTGGGGGCAGTGGATAAGAGCCCTGGTGTGCAGAGGGTCTGCCTTCTGCCAGCGGAGCTCAGGCTGCTGCTCTGAGACCAGCAAAGCTGGTGGCTGGATGGCTTCCTTCTCTCTTGCCTTTTCTTCCTTTCTTCGGTCATGAACTTGGTCTGCCCGATGTTTGTGCTGACTGGGACTGCAGTAGAGTTGGTGCCTATGTCTTTTAATGTCTCTAATATGTTCTGGCCCGTCGTTGAGAAACTAAGGCAGCAGTCAGGATGCTGATCCTTTCATTTGTCGGCTGCAGTAGAGCCACTGAACACTCCTGTCTTCTTACCTCAGGAGGGGAATAAGGATATTCTTTGCCTTGTCCACCTCAAAGGGAATGAGGGAAAACACTCTGACATATGTGTCGTTGTGATTAATCATCATCTGATTCCAAGAGCAGTGCTCTTTCTGCGTGATCTAATTCCAAAAACTAAATTAAAGACAGTTCCTTTTTGGTGTATGTTGTGCCCTGGTATAAATGCAGAATTGAGATATAACAAAAGAGGAGGCAACTATGACACAGTGATAACCCTGTCTTGTTTTACTTCCTCATGCTTTTTTCCACCTGATGCACCAGAGTGGTGTTCTAACAGTTAAACTGGGTGGAGATCTAGGAACCTACGTGATCAACAAGCAGACTCCAAACAAGCAAATCTGGTTATCTTCACCATCCAGGTAAGTCCGGAAGTCAAAGTCTCTCAGGGTTTAGCTTGTTTGAAACATGACCTGGTAGACTGTTTAAGAAGGGTCACCCTCGTGTATTAGCACCTATGTAAGGCAACCTTTCCTGAGGTTTTTCAGCATGTCTCAGGCTCAGTAGGAAGGTTTACTCTGATGATTATGTGGCTGCTATAAGCAGGTATCAGGATATTAACAAGATTGGAAGTGAAGAATTTTCGGAACCCACCTTGCCATTTTTTCTCCATGAAAAAGCCACCTTTGCTATTACAGCATGTGAACAAGTTGCAATTTGTCTTCAAAGCACGTTAAAGTTTGACCTCTGGTCTGTTTTGAGCACCTCAATTAAAAGTTAGTTGAATTCCACTTGCAGAACTGGGCTGTGTGCTCTGTGGAGGTTGGAGAGTGTTTTAAACTGTACTTCCAGGGCATTCCATGCCTCCTACCTTTTTCATTGATGTGCTTTCAATCTAGCAGAATAAAAGATTGTTTTGGAGACCTTCTGTGCTGCGTTTCAAGGCCTGAGAATGTGCAGGGAGAGAGGGTCCCTCATCCCTCTAGCTGCTGTTGAAGTGGTTGTAAGAAAGTGAAGGGAGAGACACCCACAAAGAGCTCTCGGAACAACCTTCCTGGTCCTTCCTTCATTAGCACTTCCAAAGAGAACACTCAGACTGTGAATTGGGAAAGGCCCAGATACAACTAGCCTGGAATTCTTTGAAAGCCGCACAGTGTTTCCATTTTTTTGAAGAAAAGTGTTTAACTCTTTCCCTGCCTCAGCATTGACATCACTTTTAGGTAGTTAATATTATACTGTTTATGGTGCTGTAATGTGTGATTCTTTGTTCAAACTAAATCAAGCATTAGGCTTCCTTCATCCCAGCCTCATCTAGGAAGAATGTTATCATTCAAGAAAAACCAATTCCAAGGAATCACTCATTTCTAGCCAGGTGCTTATTCACAGACTGTCTTGCTTTTAGATCTAACTTAGTTGAAGTTGAGGGAGATTTTACCCTGTGTGGGCCAATTAGCCTGTTCTCTTTGGTCTCAAACAGCCACCTCGACCCTTCCTGTGGCCATGCATGAGGGCTGCAGCCTTATCCTTCATCTCCAGAGGAATCAGGATGAGAAACTGGGTGGACCACAAATCCAGCCATCAGATTTGGGGATCAGTGGCTTTGAAAATAGCAGGCAGAGCACCAGAACCAACTGTGCTGGCTCCACTAAAAGAATTCCCTCTTGTTGTATCTTGAGACTGAAAAGTCCTTATCGTATTTGGACACACCTACCAGCAACAGGATCCTACCTCAGGCATGTTTAGAAAAATATACTTCTGGATGATAACAAATTTTGAGAAATCCTAAGTTGTTTTTTTGTTGTATTTTTTTTTTTTTAATTCACGATGAGAATCTGGAAAGAAAATATGCCACATAGCCTTTTACTATCATGAAAATACTGTGTTCCTCAAAAAAAAAAAGTTATTTTCCACTCAATTTTTCACATTGGCCCAAAATAACCTTTCCTAGGGCTGCTTTTCTGATATTATAGGGCTTTTTATTTTATTTTATGGCATGGGGGATCTTAGTTCCCCGACCAGGGATCAAACCCATGCCCCCTGCATTAGAAGCACAGAGTCTTAACCCCTGAACTGCCAGGGAAGTCCTGGGGCTTTTTAACTGACAACGTTTCAGGTCAGAAGAAACACTGGCTTTGCCTCAGTACCTTGCTTGAAGACGTTAAAGGATGGAATAAAGGAGAGGTCTGGGTGGACAGCTGGGTGTCCCTGGCTGAGCACAGAGCCCTGGGCAGTGTGGAGGGGCCTGGGCGTTCTCATGCTTGCCTGGTATCCTGGCAGCAAATCAGAGTCCAGAGCCAAGGAAACGTTCTCTGGCTTTGGTCCAGGTTATTATGCCTCTGTGTGTTTGGCTGTTTGTACATGGTAAAAGCCCAGTGCTTTTGGTTTGTCCCTTTTATTCCATTAAGAAAGTGCCTTTGGTTGATAATACAGAAATCCTTGATGTTTTCGTAACCTTCAAAACATACTTCCCTTCTGAACTTTCCTCCTCCCTGGCAAAGCTGTCCCAGTCCTGCACTTTGGAGAAGCTCCCGTGAGCGCAGCTGGACTTGGCAGCCCCTTGCTTCCTGTGGGCTTGCAGTGTCCTCTGCTCCTTCCTCCATCAAGGCGTCACCCTGCAGTGCCATCAGTTGCGGGCACGTCCCCTCCTCCACTAGACCCGGAGGAAGTGGAATTAATGGGCACAGGTTGTGTTGGTCTGGAATAATCAGACACTGCGAAACCTAGTCACACGGGCCACTCGGACACAGTGTTCCCAGCGTGAAGTGCATGTGCTGTTCTTGTTCACTAGATGAGCTTGAGACGGATGAACTAGCCCATCAGACTCTCACCTTCATGGATTTCAAATTGAATTAAGCAAATTGTTTTTGCTTAAAAATACCAGTAGAGACGGTTACCAGGAGCTGGGAAGAGGAGTGAATAGGGAGTAACTGCTTAATGGATGTGGAATTTCCTTTGGGTGATGAAAATGTTTTGAAACTAGATAGAGATAGTGGATGCCCAATGTTATGAAATGTACTGAAATGATGATAATAACATAGGTAAGGGGCAGATCATGCCAGTAGTGCATGAATGGCCATCATCCAAAAGACACCGCCCTGATATTTCACATGGACATGACCAGACTATACACATGGAGTCGACACCGAAATCAGATTGATTATATCCTCTGCAGCCAAAGACGGAGAAGCTCTATACAGTCAGCAAAAACAAGACCAGAAGCTGACTGTGGCTCAGATCATGAACTCCTTATTGCCAAATTCAGATTGAAATTGAAGAAAGTGGAGAAAACCACTAGACCATTCAGGTATGACCTAAATCAAATCCCTAATGACTATACAGTGGAAGTGAGAAATAGATTTAAGAGACTAGATCTGATAGACAGAATGCCTGATGAACTATGGATAGAGGTTCGTGACATTGTATAGCAGACAGGAATCAAGACCATCCCCAAGAAAAAGAAATGCAAAAAAGCAAAATGGCTGCCTGAGGAGGCCTTACAAATAGCTGTGAAAAGACTGGGAAGTGAAAAGCAAAGGAGAAAAGGAAAGATACACTCATTTGAATGCAGAGTTCCAAAGAATAGCAAGGAGAGATAAGAAAGCCTTCCTCAGCGATCAATGCAAAGAAATCGAGGAAAACAATAGAATGGGAAAGATTAGAGATACCAAGGGAACATTTCATGCAAAGATGCACTCAATAAAGGACAGAAATGGTATGGACCTAACAGAAGCAGAAGATATTAAGAAGAGGTGACAAGAATACACAGAAGAACTGTACAAAGAAGATCTTCATGACCCAGATAATCACGATGGTGTGATCACTCACCTAGAGCCAGACATCCTGGAACGTGAAGTCAAGTGGGCCTTAGGAAGCATCACTACGAACAAAGCTAGTGGAGGTGATGGAATTCCAGTTAAGCTATTTCAGATCCTGAAAGATGACACTGTGAAAGTGCTGCACTCAATATGCCAGCAAATATGGAAAACTCAGCAGTGGCCACAGGACTGGAAAAGGTCAGTTTTTAGTCCAGTCCCAAAGAAAGGCAATGCCAAAGAATGCTCAAACTACCACACAATTGCACTCATCTCACATGCTAGTAAAGTAATGCTTAAAATTCTCCAAGCCAGGCTTCAGCAATTTGTGAACCGTGAACTTCCAGATGTTCAAGCTGGTTTTAGAAAAGGCAGAAGAACCAGAGATCAGATTGCCAACATCCAATGGATCACCAAAAAAGCAAGAGAGTTCCAGAAAAACATCTATTTCTGCTTTATTGACTATGTCAAAGCCTTTGACTGTGTGGATCACAGTAAACTGAGGAAAATTCTGAAAGAGATGGGAATACCAGACCACCTCACCTGCCTCCTGAGAAACCTGTATGCAGGTCAGGAAGCAACAGTTAGAACTGGACATGGAACAACAGACTGGTTCCAAACAGGAAAAGGAGTACGTCAAGGCTGTATATTGTCACCCTGCGTATTTAACTTATATGCAGAGTACATCATGAGAAATGCTGGGCTGCAGGAAGCACAAGCTGGAATCAAGATTGCTGGGAGAAATATCAATAACCTCAGATACGCAGATGACACCACCCTTATGGCAGAAAGCAAAGAGGAACTAAAGAGCCTCTTGATGAAAGTGAAAGAGGAGAGTGAAAAAGTTGATTTAAAGCTCAACATTCAGAGAACTCAGATCCGGTCCCATCATTTCATGGCAGATAGATGTGGAAACAGTGGCTCACTTTATTTTTCTGGGCTCCAAAATCACTACAGATGGTGATTGCAGCCGTGAAATTAAAAGACGCTTCCTCCTTGGAAGGAAAGTTATGACCAACCTAGACAGCATATTAAAAAGCAGAGACATTACTTTGCCAACAAAGGTCCGTCTAGTCAAGGCTATGGTTTTCCATAGCCATGTATGGATGTGAGAGTTGGACTATAAAGAAAGCTGAGTGCCGAAGAATTGATGCTTTTGAACTGTGGTGTTGGAGAAGGGGACGACAGAGAATGAGATGGTTGGATGGCACCATTGACTTGATGGACATGGGTTTGGGTGGACTCCGGGAGTTGGTGTTGGACAGGGAGGCCTGGCATGCTGCAGTTCATGGGGTCGTCGGACACAACTGAGCGACTGAACTGTCGAACTGTCTGTGACATTTCAGGTTATCATATGTGATATCATAGGATATCATATCATAGGAAAAGCAAAAGATCAGAATATGATAAACGGAGACTCGTCAATAGGGTTGAAATGTTTTCAGGTCTTGAGCATTGTTCTATGAATTGTTCTTGAGGATAATGATGTAATTCTGCTTTTTTTAAAATTAGAGTTGGTTTCACAATGTTGTGTTCGTTTCAGGTGTACGGCAAAATGACTCAGATATATTAAATCAAGCCTAAGACAAGAAGTCAAATACATGTCTTGTTTATTACTTTTTAGTTCTTCGCTACAGTCAGTTTCTTGGTGACAGTTTCTTTGGAAGCGCAGTTGCCATGAACTTACTCTGTGTTTCGTCTTGTAGCGGCCCCAAGCGTTACGACTGGACTGGGAGAAACTGGGTATATTCCCACGATGGCGTGTCCCTCCACGAGTTGCTGGCCACAGAGCTGACTCAAGCCTTAAAGACCAAGCTGGACTTATCTGCTCTGGCCTACTCTGGAAAAGACACTTGCTGCCCAGCCCAGTGCTAAAGACGTGAAAAGCTCTAAAGCCAAGACCCCAGCCTTGTTCTGCAGCTGAATGGCTAGCTTTTTCCATTCCTGCATTTGAGGACAGTTGCATTGTATGTAACAGCTCTGTGAAAAGACTGTGTTGCCTTCCACCCTGCCCCCTGAGTTTAGATTTTTAATTTCCATGGAGTTTTTTTGAATGTTTTGTCTGATTTCCTGCCTCACGTGATAGCCTTATGTTTCATAATGTCTGTATGCCCATACCTTTATATATAACCTCACAACTAAGAAAAACAGGAAGGATAAATTCTAGGAGAAATAAATGGGCTTGACCATTCATTCTTTGAAGGACTTACCACAAAAACTGCATGAAGAATATTTGGCCAACCTCATCATACTATCTCAAAATGAGACTTATTAAAGGGAAGCCGAAAATGTTCCTCCTCCTCTTGAAAGTGTAAACACATCTAAGCCCTTTAGTACTGAAGCATCAGTGGCAACTCGGGAACTGTCAAATGAAGACTATTTTCTCTTTGTGCTTTGTGACCCAGGGTGTGATGGGGCAACACACGAAGTGTCTTCCATATGCGCATATAGATGTACATACACATTTACATGTGTGTATACATATTTTTTAAGGATCGGTATAGAATAAGCTATTGAAACATAGGTCTGAGTATGCAAAAAGTCTCCCAAAGACCAGGGGGCAGGGAACATCTCCCTAATCTCCTGGATATAGTATAATAAACGAGGTCAATGGAGCTAAGGAGGTGCTTGGCAAACTGTGAAAGCCCACACAAATGAAAAGATGTTGGTGTAGCAAAATAAAACTTAACTCTCAACTTTTAGGTTGTGAATAATTTTTAATTCCACACCCTTGTCCTATTTCCCCATTTCTATTCCCCTCCTACCTTAAAAGAACCTAATTGTAAGAATGTGATCATTAAGCAAATGAAAATAACTCCTGAGTTTTGCTGTCCTGAATGTACACCATGCTTTGTCTAAGCTGTTGATTCTTTTCTTAGATAAAAAGAAGTCAGACTAGCTCTCTACACCCAAAAGTTCCCCCAAAGCAATCCTGCAGGCAGATCACTCAGACAAGATAACTCTGACAAGAAAGCCAGGCAGTCTGCACTGAGTGGAGATGCAGAGCCTCCTGCCTCGGTGATTCCCCCTCCATTTTTCCCATTAAAACTGTCCTGGCTGAGCAGAATCTTGGGACTTGATCTCTGGACACAGATCTACTAATTAAATGCCAGCTCTTCTAATTAAAGCACCTTTCTTTTCTTTAAAAACAAACAAACAAAAATATCTTGGTGTTAATGAAAGGAACCCTGGTCCTACACCTTGTTTAGTTGCTGAGACTTGGCTCAGCCCCAAAAGAGGTTGTCTGTCTCTGGGCAAGTTTCTCAAACTCTCTGGACCTCTGTGTCCCCGCCTTAACAGAGAGGATGAAACTGGATAGAACAGAGTTGATTTCCAAGTCAGACACGCAGTAGTCCCATCAGGCAGCTTTCCAGGCTAGCTTTAATTCCCTCTAGCAGAGGAGATGACAGTGGACACTGTTTATAAGCTGCAGAGTGAGTATATGGTTCTGGGTTTAGGTCCACTTGAATTTCAGTTGAATTCATGTTCAGATAATGATCTTTTATTGTGCCGTTAGTGGCTAAGCCTATGCTGAAGGCAGCATGTTTAGGTGTTGATCCTGACCCCCAATCACAGGCCTCATGAATGAGATTAGTGCTCTTTTACAAGAGACCAGGGAGCTGCCTTGTCCCTTGCAACATGTGCAGACACAGGGAGAAGACAGCTGTCTGTGAACCAGGAAGCAGGCCTTCAGCTGCCACCCAGTCTGCTCTTGATCATGGACTTCCTGGCCGCCAGAACTATGAAATAAATGTTCATAAGCCATCGAGTCTCTGGTATTATTGCCCAGCCTTAGTGGACTCAGACAGCCTGCTACACCATCTGAATGTTACAGCCTTGCATTTTACACCTGCAGAAACCAGGGCATGGGAACATTAAAACTCACTCAAAGTTAGGCTCTTGTTCTGCTACTCCCTTACTAAAGAAAGACTTATTAGTGACTGGTTTATGCAAATATGTAGCAAAGACTTTTTGCACAGGGAAAACGAAAAACATTCTTTGTGGGGGGAAAAAAGAACTCAACAATAGAACAATACAGACAAATGCTAAATGAGTATTTAAAATACAGTCATTCTTTAAAAATCAGTTATTTTTTAGTCCAGTGAAAATTTTTAAGTCGGGTTAGTCAGTGCCAGTGAAAAAATAAATAAAATCGTGTGTCTCTGTGTGTCTGTGTATACACTTGTATCTGTTTCTTGCTTCTAATGAAAGTTTCATTGTCCTTCACTTACCTGGAACTCAGTTAAGTTGTGCCCTCTCCTACCTGGGAAACAATATAAAATTTAAAGATGTATTTAATTGGGCTGAGGTAACAGGAAAATAGAAATTGAGGACTGTGCTCTTAATGCTTTTCCTTGCACATCGTTTCAGGCCTATTTACTTTTACTTTATGTACAGTTCTACCTGGTTTAATTATTTAGATCCTAAGACTCTTGCAGATTGCCATTTAAGGCAGTGAAAAGACGGCAAGCACAAGAACAGAATGGGGACAGGAATAAAAATCACTCTGACCAGCAAACTGGAAAAGCACCAGGACATGGGGCCAGTGCCCCTCATACCTCAGACCCTGGGAGCACCATCTCATCTATTGCATCACCCATACTAAAGACGGATTCTGGACTTCCCTGGTGGCCCAGTGGTTAAGAATCTTCCTGCCAATGTAGGAAGATCTGTGGCTATGGAAGATTCCATATGCCTCAGGGCAACTAAACCCACAAGGCAGAATTCCTAAAGCTCAAGCTCCCTAGGGCAAGTGCTCCACAAGAGTCGTCATTCAGTTGCTCAGTCGTGTCTGACTCTTTGCGGCCCCATGGACTGCAGCACGCCAGGCATCCCTGTCCTTCACCATCTCCCTGAGTTTGCTCAAACTCATGTCCACTGAGTAGGTGATGCCATCCAACCATCTCATCCTCTGTCGTTCTCTTTTCCTCCTGCCTTCAGTCTTTCCCAGCATCAGGGTCTTTTCTAGTGAGTCAGCTCTTCGCATCAAGAGAGGCTACCACAATGAGAAGCCCATGCACCGTAGCTAGAGCGGCCCCTGATCTTTGCTACTAGAGAAAGCCCATGTGCAGCAACCAAGACCCAGCACAACCAAAAATAAATAGATAATAAAAATGTTTTAAAAAATTAAGGATGGATTCTCAGGAACACGTTGTAAATGTTCAGTATAAGTTCAAGGGGGGGGGGAAGAAAATATATTACATAATTTTAGAAAGCTTTCTCTTATGTCTCTCTTCCTGAGTGAAGAGACCCTTTGCCACCGGAAAATAAAACTATCCAGAATGATTTATTTACCTCTTTCTGAAGATACAGAGATGCATGGGGGTATGTAAAAGAAATTTTTTTTAATCAAAGTTTAAAAAATTTTATCCAAAGTCTGCCACTTATTAGTTTGTTGACACGAGCCTCAGTTTTCTGGTCTGTAAAATGGGGACTCGAACCTGTGACACCTGGACCACATGCAAAGCAAACATATGACAAACATATGACGCAACAGAATTGTATATGTAAATGTGAGCTTGTCCCAGACTTCCCTGGTGGCCCAGTGGCTAAGACTCTGCGCTTCCACTGCAGAGGGCCTGCGGTGTGATCCCCAGTCAGGGAAATAGGCCTCCTATGCTGCAACTGAGCATTTAAATGCCGCAACAAAAAATCCTGCATGTTGCAACCAAAGATTTCACATGCCACTATGAAGACTGAATATTCCACATGTGGCAACTAAGACCCAGTTCAGCCAAATTAATTAACTCATTTTTTAAAATAATAAAAATTCCAGAAATAAAAATTAAAAGATAATAAATTTGAGATTTTTCTCCAAAGTCCTCCTCTCAACCTCAGTTAAAACACTTATTTTGGTTATGTTGGTGATGGATTCTGAATTGCCTGGAACAGTTTTTCTTGACCCCTATGGGACTTATATTTCACTCCATCTTCTGCATAGCTTCTAAAACCAATAGCCATCCTATGTCTGATAGTTTGTATTAAATAATAGGTTTACAATATGTTTCTCAAGCTACACTTGACCCCATGTTCTAAAAAGCCTCATTGCTGTTTCTTATGATAGAACCTTGTTCATGAATGTAAAGTTTGTACGGTTTGGCTCTACAAGGTTGCCAAAGAAAGCATACCTTCCGGTACACACCGAGATTAAAGTAATTTTAGGTCTTATCCAGTTGAATTCTTGGCATGGATTTATCTTTTGAAAATGAAAATAGCTACATACCAGAAGAGGAAGGAGAGGCACAGGTATGAAATTTCATATAAATTCTCCTTGCTATTCAAAACTATGACTTCATGACTGTCTTTCAGCATATAGCTACTGTTAAAGTAAGAAATGGCTTCAAATTTTTGGTTTTACCTAGTCATGACATTTTAAAGATCCCAACTAATGGCCCCTCGGGAAGTTGAAAAACTGACCTCACGTATATCCTGATGTTTGCTCCAGAAACAATCTGAGCTTACATGATCCATTTCCTCTGGATATATTAAGATAAAATGTTTTAACTTTCAACAAACTGGGGGTAGGGTAAATGTACCTCAACATAATAAAGGCCATATATGACAAGCCCACAGCTAACATATGCATGAGAGCTTTTCCTTAAGATAAGGATCAAGGGAAGGATGCCCACTCTCACCACTTTAATTCAACATAATATTAGAAGTCCTAGTCAAAACAATCAGGCAAGAAAAAACAAAAGGCACCTGAATCAGAAAAGAAGAAGTAAAACTGTCACTATTTGCAGATGGCTTGATATTATATACACAAAACCCTAAAGACTCCACCAAAAAACTGTTAGAACTAATATACCATTTCATTAAAGCTGCAGGGTACAAAGTCAATATAAAAAAATCAAGACAATTAAATATCAGAAAGGCAAATTAGGAAAGTAAGCCCAATTATAATTGCACCAAATAAATAAATAAATGAAATGCTTAGGAATAAACTGAACTAAGGTGAAAAATCTGAAACTGAAAACTATAAGACACAGATGAAACAAATTGAAGAAGATACACATACATGAAAACTTATTTTATGTTCATGGATTGGATGAATTCAGCTCAGTCATATCCGACTCTTTGCAACCCCATGGACTGCACCATGCCAGGCCTCCTAGAGTACTCAAACTCATGTCCATTGAGTCGGCGATGCCATCCAACCATCTCATCCTCCGTTGTCCCCTTCTCCTCCTGCCTTCAATCTTTCCCAGCATCCAGGTCTTTCCAATGAGTCAGTTCTTCACATCAGGTGGACAAAGTATTGGAGTTTCAGCTTCAGCATCAATCCTTCCAATGAATATTCAGGACTGATTTCCTTTAGGATGGAATGGTTGGGTCTCTTTGCAGTCCAAGGGACTCTCAAGAGTCTTCTCCAACACCACAGTTCAAAAGCATCAATTCTTTGGATGAATTAATACAATTAAAATGACCATAATACTCAAAGTGACCTACAGGTTCAATGCAATCCCTATCAAAATTCCAATGGCATTTTCACACAAATAGAACAAACAAGTCTTAAATTTGTATGGAACCACAAAAGACCCTGAGTAGCCAAAGCAATCTTGAGTAAAAAGAACAAAGCAAGAGGCATAACACTTCCTAATTTCAAACTATATTAAAAAGCAATGAAAATAGTATAGTATGGATAAAACATAGACACATAGATGAATGGAAAAGGATTGAGAGCCCAGAAATAAACCAGCACTTACAAGGTCAACTAATTTACAAGAAAAGACTCAAGAACATATAATAGGAAAAGGAGAGTCTCTTCAATAAATGGTATTGGAAAAAATGGACAATGACATGCAGAAGAACAAAAGTGTACCACTGTCTTACACCATACACAAAAACAACTCGAAATGGATTAAACAGAAACTAAGACTTCAAAGTATAAGACTCCTAGAAGAAAAACATAGGCAGTAAACTCCTTGACATTAATCTTGGTGATGATTTTTTGGATTTGACACTAAAAGAAAGGTAACAAAAGTAAAACTAAGCAAGTGGGCCAAAACCTTCACCTTAAATACCATCTTCAGCTTAAGACACAAAGGATGTTGGGGGTAGTGTTTCGGGACTTCGAAGGGCAGGAAAGCAATTCACGTGGAAATGATAGAAAAGCCAGTATTTTAAGGGCCAAACACAGACAATGGGACAAAGACAAGATTTCAACGTGGACTGCTAGGTTCCTCCCTGTCTACCACACCTGGTTCTTATAACTACAGTAATTTATAGTGATAGTTTCATTCCTGGAACAGGCTCTCTATAAATTATTTTAGGCAGTTAGGAATTCTTCCTGAGGTTTTCGGCCAAAGAGACACATTTGGGGTGACAAATTTTGCCCCCTTACATCTTCAAATTTCCTATCTGTTCTTCTAAGTGTCCATTCATCTTCTCTAAAAATCATTTACTTTTCTCTAAACTGGCTTCTTTCTCTAAACCACTTTCTCTAAACCGGCTCAGCTGGTAAAGAATCCGCCTGCAATGTGGGGGACCTGGGTTCAATCCCTGGGTTGGGAAGATTCCCTGGTGAAGGGAACAGCTACCCACTCCAGTATTCTGGCCTGGAGAATTCCGTTGACTGCATAGTCCCTGGGGTCGCAAAGAGTCGGACATGACTGAGTGACTTTCACCTCACTTTCTCTAAAGAGCCTATATCCTTCCCCCCTGCCCAATAAAGTTGTTTTATAAACTCTCAAATAGCAGTGCTTTGAGGGTATTCATTTCTTCCTGTGATGCCTCTGTGCACATGATGCTAAAAATTAATAAACTTGTACACCTTTTCTCTGTTTAATCTGTCTGTCGTCAGTTTTTCATAGACCCAGCCCTTGAACCTAGAATGACACAAGGCAAGTCTTTCCTCACCTATATCAGTTGCATACAGGGTAGTTGTTGTCATGGTCCGGGCACAGGTTGGAAAAGCATTTCCAGACATGAGACAGAATGAGAGAGAAATAAAGTTTATTAGAGTGGGAGATGCTGTTAGAACAGCGAACCAGCTCAAGGGAGAACTGACGTTGAACAGGGGTCCTTATTCCACTTTTATGCCCAGGGTGCAAGGAGTGGGATGAGGGTCTTGCGGGTCATTTGCTGATTGGATGAGGCACATGTACTGGGTGGTGGGGGAAGAGTAGGGCAAATACCTTCTCCCTATGGGGTAGGAGGGGAGACAGGTTATACTGTTCCATTAATAGTTACGACATGGGAGAGGGAAGGACGATAAGGGTCTGGTTTTTCTGTTCCTGCATTCCAAGACCCTCCTTGGTTTTATCTGCTCTTTCATCCTTAGGTCACCACAGTTATGAAAGCTTTTACCTCAGACTGAGTCTTGAACCCATGTGGCCAGGACTTGAACTCTCCCAAAACCCTGCTAGGGACTCAGCCAAAACCCATGGTCTTCCAACTGAGATCACAGACCCAGTTTTAGGATCTAATGAACCTCTGGATCTTGACGTCTCATCACAGAAAGAATTCAGTGAGAGATAAAGTGATAGGTAAGAAGGAGATTTATTTAAAGACAAACACACTCCACAGAGTGTGGGCTATTGTAGGTTGTGAGTGTGACCTTGAAGTGTGCTACAGTTAGCTTTTACGGGCTGGACAATTTCATACGCTAATGAGTGGGAGGATTATTCTAACTATTTTGGGGAAAGAGTGAAGATTTCCAGGACTTCAGTCACTGCCTACTTAAAATTCTTAAAGATAGGAATCCTAGACCACCTTATGTGCCTCCTTAGAAAACTGTATGCCGGACAAGAAGCAACAGTTAGAAGCAGACATGGAACAACAGATTGGTTCAAAATTGGGAAATGAGTATGTCAAGGCTATATATCGTCATTCTGGTTATTTATGCAGAGTACATCATGCAAAATGCTGGGCTGGATGAAGCACAAGCTGGAACCAAGATTGCTGGGAAAAACAGCAACAACCTCAGACATGCCACTTTCTACCACTTTAATGGTAGAAAGTGAAGAGAAACCAAAGAGCCTCTTGATTAGGGTGAAAGAGGATAGTGAAAAAGCTGGCTTAAAACTCAGCATTCAAAAATGAAGATCATGGCATCTGATCCCATCGCTTCATGGCAAATAGATGGGGGAAAGTGGGAATAGTGACAGATTTCATTTTCTTGGCCTCCAAAATCACTGCAGATGGTGACTACAGCCATAAAATTAACAGACATTTTCTCCTTGGAAGAAAAGCTATGACAAACCTAGACAGCTTTTTAAAAAGCAGTGGCATCACTTTATCTACAAAGGTCTGTATAGACAAAGCTACGGTTTTTCCAGTAGTCAGGTACAGATGTGAGAGTTGGACCGTAAAGAAGGCTGAGTGCTGAAGAATTGATGCTGTGTTAGAGAAAACTCTTGAGAGTCCCTCGGACTGCAAAGAGATCAAACCAGTCAATCCTAAAGGAAATCAGTCCTGAATATTTATTGGAAGGACTGATGCTGAAGCTGAAGCTCCAATACTTTGGCCACCTGATGTAAAGAGCTGACTCATTGGAAAAGACCTGATGCTGGGAAAGGCCAGGAGGAGAAGGGAGCAGCAGAGGATGAGATGGTTGGATGGCATCACCAACTAAATGGACATGAGTTTGAGTAAACTCTGGGAGATGCTGTGTGACTCAGTAGAAGAACTCCAGTTTTGGTCTGGCTGTTCTTTCCTCCCTTAGTATTTTCCACCCCTATTTACACAAGTTTTGCTCAGATCACCGCATGCTCAAGGTAAAAAGTGCAAGCCACACTACAAGGTAAAATCATCTGATTCCCAGGGACAGTTCTGTTCACCAAGCAAACTCCTGGAAAAACTCCAGGGGCAGAGCAGAGATATGCATGTTTGACTAACTCCACAGGGGGATTCTTGTGTAAACTGCAATCTGAGCACAGAAGAGGAGAAATTAAGGGCTTTAGAGATGCTAAGAGGGGTTATTTGGAAAACCTTAGAAGGGGGGAAGAGGGCAGCAGAAGATGAGATGGTTAGATATCATCACCAACTCAATGGACATGAATTCAAGCTAACTCCTGGAGACAGTGAAGAACAGGGTTGCATGCTACAGTCCATGGGGCCACAAAGAATCGGACAGGACTTAGCGACTGAACAAATGAAAAGAATGGGGGGATTCCAAAAAGGAGAAGAATCCAAACCTTTCCTTTCTTTCTGCTCCAAGAGGAGGCTGAAAAGGGCAGTTATTTCCTGGAGCGGTAGCCAACTCTGGTGGTAGGAAGGGGCAGGGCTGGGGAGGGAGAGAGGAGGTTGGAAGTGGGGATTATTAATGTCTTCTGCCTCACCCCTCGTCTCTTCCTCTCTTCCTATCTCCAAGACTGGTGCCTGAACCCAGAGAGGTGGCAGGATGTGCAAGGGGACATGTTTGCTGCCTGGCTCTAGGGGTGCCAGTGACAAGAAGCCAAGAAAGAAAAAGAATCCCAAGGGCAGCTTGAAAAGATAGAGGAGATTCCTAGGGGTTGTAGGAAGCAAGTCAATATTGGGAAAGCAAAGACTGCCAGCAGAAAGCATTCAGGACTGCATTTGGCTGCAACCCTAGAAATACATTCTTCTCTCAGATCGGATACACAAGTCTAGAAGACTAGCCATTAAAAAAATAAACAGTATTAATGATATTAATAATCATGAGTGCCAGTAGTGTTGAAATGTTTCTGGAACCCTTTCCTAGTTGCCTAATGCATAGAGAAGGAAAATAACAGTGTTTAGTAGACATAAATTATAGGATCAGTGCATGTAGCTATCAGTGTGCAGAGATGATGAGCCAAGACTTGTAAGGTGGTTTTGTTTTGGTCTAATTAGATGCTTGTGGTGTGTGTGTGTATATGTGTGCGTGTTTAATTTCAAAACTTTTTTTTTTAATGCCTCCGACTCTTCCTGATTCACACACACCAAAAAAAAAAAAAAACAACAACTTTAAAATGGTAGGAAGTGACTTACATCTTGGATGGACCTGTGTTTATGTTACAATACTGGCTTAGTAAATTTAACTGAGAAAAGGAAACTGTTAAAGGCAGTGTTTCTGCCTGTATTTAATGATTCCTTTCTTCAACTGACTTTTATTGATTGCTTATTTGATCCAAGCCACGTGCTAGGATACAAAAGTCAATGAAGGAATTCCTTCCCCTCAAGGAAGTCATGGTCTCCTGGAAGAAATAGAAAAGTACATGAATAAAATGCATTGTGAAGAGTGTGTGCTTTAGGCACAGAAACCACCCTGTATTTATTCAAGCATATTTAAGACTGCTTTTTAAAATTATAAAAAGAAAAAATTTTTTAATTAAATTATGAAAGATACCATACTGTACCAACTGTCCAGCACCTTGCTTTTTTCTCCTTTTGATTGATCCATTCTTTTAACTCAAGTACTGTTGATTTGAGGGTTTTGTGTGTGTATGCACAAGCACACTTTGTTTTTTACTGTACAATATACCCTGGAGATCATTCTATGGTAAAGAAAAAAATGTTGCCTGCCAATAAGTCCTATAAGGATCAAGCCATTATCCACTGCAATGCACCTTGGGGCATTTCATAATTGAGAAAAAAAGGAAGCATTCCCTGCTTTGGATATGCCAGCCCCTAGATATTTAAGATAGATATCTAAGGAAATTATTTAATGAACCCAGATTCTTGCATGTTTCCATACACAGAAAAGCACCAAAAAAAAAAAGAATGAAATAATGTCATTTGCAGCAACCTGGATGCAACTAGAGAGTATTCTACTAAGTGAAGTAAGTCAAAACAGAAAAATACCATATGATAATCATTTATACGGGATAGCTAAAATATGACACAAATGAACCTACCTACAAACAGAAACAGACATGTGGGTATAGAGAGTAGACTTGTGGTTGCCAAGGAGGAGGGGCCTGGGGGAAGGATAAGAGTGGCAGGCTGGGGCGAGCAGATGGAAGCTATTATATAAGGCGAAGTGAAGTGAAGTGAAAGTCGCTCAGTCATGTCCGACTCTTCGTGTCCTCATGGACAATACAGTCCATGGAATTCTCCAGGCCAGAATATTGGAGTGGGTGCCTTTCCCTTCTCCAGGGGATCCTTCCAACCCAGGAATCGAACCCAGGTCTCTCGCATTGCAGGTGGATTCTTTACCAGATGAGCCACAAGGGAAGCCCAAGAACACTGGAGTGGGTAGCCTATCCCTTTTCCAGCAGATCTTCCTGACCTAAGAATCGAATCAGGGTCTCCTGCATTGCAGGCAGATTCTTTACCAACTGAGCTATCAGGGAAGCCCAAGCTTTTATATAAGTGAAAGTGAAAGCCCCTCAGTCATGTCCGACTCTTTGCAAGCCCATGGACTATACAGTCCATGGAATTCTCCAGGCTAGAATACTGGAGTGGGTAGCCTTTCCCTTTTCCAGGGCATCTTCCCAACCCTGGGATCAAACCCAGGTCTCCCGCATTGCAGGCCGATTCTTTATGCTATTCTTTATATGAACAGATAAAACCAAGCTCCTACTGTATAGCGCAGGGAATTATATTCAATATCTTGTGGCAAACCATAATGGAAAATTATATTTAAAAACAATGAATATACATATGTATGTATGTGTATTAGTCACTCAATCATGTCTGACTATTTGTGACCCCAAGGACTGTAGCCCATGAGGCTCCTCTGTCCATGGAATTCCCCAGGCAAGAATACTACAGTGGGTTGCCATTCCCTTCTCCAGAGGATCTTTCCTATCCAGGGATCGAACCTGGGTCTCCTGCATTGCAGGCAGATTCTTTACCATCTGAGCCACCAGGGAAGTCCTATAAATCAACTATACTTCAAAAATAAATAATCACTTTTTTCTCCAATAGATAGAAAAAAAGCACTAAAGTAAGTAACTTGAGATGTCTGTTCTTGTGATTAGTAACAATACTCTCTGCTTGACTACACGTTTTTCTCAGCAAAAAAGTTCGTATATATCATATATATCCTGGTTTCTCCTTTACCTCTTCAGAACAGTTTCCCCAGGCTGCATACATTCTACTTATGCTATTCTGCAGTGCTTTTTTTTTTCTCCAAGAGAACATGATCTAGTGCATTTTAAACACATTTTCCGGCCCTAGACAAGTAGTAGGTAGGAGGACCTGGGGCAGTGGAGAGTGAACCAGGGAGAAGAGTTTAGGAACAGAAGCTGTTGTGGCATTTTCATGGTTTGATGCCTGGTTGGGAGTGGAAGGCATCCGGGTTGGTGCTCCATCTAATGGACATTTCACTCACCCTCCTGTATTACTTTATGGTTTCTCTAGTGGGAGAGGAAGATGGTATAACTGCTAGGACAAGACTGAGAAGCTATTTTATTTACAATGTAGACATGGTGGGCTAAGTGCTGTGCTATGCTCAATAATTATTGTTGTAAGTACAATTTACTGTAAGGCTTAAGATCTCCGTAAGTCCATAGGAGGATGTTAAGCATCTCTAATTCTGTCATGTGGTTCTTAGGGAAAAAAAATTGTCATGTCTTATGTTCAACTCTATAATTATATGTATCCATTAGGGAACAACTTTGATTTTGGTAGTTCAATAAATAAATAAGTAAATGCCACAAAAATAAACCATTGATTTTGAAGAGAACATAAAACTTGGGGAGAAGGCATCTCTTAACTTCAAATTTTTAAGTGCTTTGTCAATGTGATTCATAATGCTAGGGTTGTTACTATACAATTTATCTAGCAAAGGCTTGCATTTTCAACTGAAAGGATAACTTCTCAGATCCTCATCCCTGCCAATAACTGCTGCACAATCCCGTAAATTTGATGAACAGCTATAGGGAGAGCTTCAGGTAACCAATGCTATATTCACCATGCAAATAAAAGGCAGCAATGCTGGGGAACCAAACCTGGCATAGTAATGTGCTGGTGCATATTTCATGAGCAGTTCTCTAAGAAGGCAATGCTCTGATTTGTAAGATTTGCCAAGTTCTATCGGAGAAGGCAATGGCACGCCACTCCAGTACTCTTGCCTGGAAAATTCCATGGACGGAGGAGCCTGGTAGGCTGCAGTCCATGGGATCACTGAGAGTCAGACACGACTGAGTGACTTCACTTTCACTTTTCACTTTCATGCATTGGAGAAGGAAATGGCAACCTACTCCAGTGTTCTTGCCTGGAGAAGCCCAGGGACGGCAAAGCCTGGTGGGCTGCCGCCTATGGGGTTGCACAGAGTTGGACACGACTGAAGTGACTTAGCAGCAGCAGCAGCAGCAGCATGGTATAAATACTCCTCCCATGACTGATAGTTTAACTACTTTGGTCCAGTTTGCCTGAAACTTTCCCAGTTTTAGCATGGAATGTGCTGAACTCAGGACACCCTTAATTCCTCCAGAAACAAGGTGGTTGCTTACCAGAATGGCCCATTTCAAGCTAGCAATATGACATCACTGAATAGGAAGGAGATGTGTGCATGGCACAGGCCTTGTAAGGAACAGCCTCCAGCATGTCAGTGCTTAGCGGAAGGTGTGGATGGGGATCTTTGCCCATCAGAGGGGTGTTAACTTGGCCAGGTTGTTGTTCAAAACCCTCTCTCAATTTACCACCACCCTTGTATTTGTTTCCTGGAATTGCCAGGACAAAGTACCACAAAATGGGTGCCTCAAACACAGACGTTTATTGTCTTGTGGTTATAGAAGCCAGAAATCCAAAGACAAGGTATGGGCAAGACAATATTCTTTTCTTAAAAAGTTTTATTGAAGAATATTTGATTTACAATGTTGTGTTAATTTCTACTGTATAGCAAAGTTTTATATATATATATATGTATAGGCTTCCCTGATAGCTCAGTTGGTAAAGAATCTGCCTGCAATGCAGGAGACCTGGGTTTGATCCCTGAGTTGGGAAGACCCCCTGGAGAAGGAAAAGGTTACCCACCATAGTATTCTGGCCTAGAGAATTCCATGGAATATACAATCTATGGTGTCACAAGAGTAGGACATGACTGAGCGACTGATCTGATGCTTCCCTGGTGACTCAGTGGTAAAGAATCTGCCTGCAATGCAAGAGACACATGTTTGATCCCTGGGTCAGGAAGATCCCCTGGAGAAGGAAACGGCTACCCACTCCAGTATTCTTGCCTGGGAAATCCCATGGACGGAGGAGCTTGGTGGGGTACAGTTCATGGGGTTGCAAAGAGTCAAACATGACTTACTGACTCAACAACAACCACAAAATATATATATGTATATATTCTTTTTCAAAAGGGTTATACTCTTTTGAAGGCTCGAGGGAAGAATCTGTTCCATGCCTTTCAGTTTCTAACGCATTCCATGACTTGCAGCCGCATGAATACAATCTCTACCGCTACTGTCACATGACATTCTTCCCTCTATGTCTCTGGGTCTTCACATGGCCATTTTTTAAATAAGTACGTTAGTCACAGTGGATTAGGTGCCCTCCCTACTACCCCATGGAGAAGGCAATGGCACCCCACTCCAGTACTCTTGCCTGGAAAATCCCATGGACGGAGGAGCCTGGTAGGCTGCAGTCCATGGGGTTGATAGGAGTGGGACACGACTGAGCGACTTCACTTTCACTTTTCACTTTCATGCATTGGAGAAGGAAATGGCAACCCACTCCAGTGTTCTTGCCTGGAGAATCCCAGGGACCGGGGAGCCTGGTGGGCTGCCGTCTCTGGGGTCGCACAGAGTCAGATGCGACTGAAGCGACTTAGCAGCAGCAGCTACTACCCAACCATGATCTATCTTAATTGTAATTACTTCTGCAATGACCTTCCTTCCAAACAAGTTTACATTCTGAGGTACTAGGGGTTAGGGCCTCAACATATTTTGTGGGGAGGACATACTTCAAGCTGTAACAACCCCTCGACCCATATCTGAACAACCCTAATTATTAAATCTCCAATGTTTCAGATATACAGGAGTTCAAAAACTTCAATCTGTTTTAAATATTTTGCCATATACATTTGTAATTGAAGCATTTAATAAAATTCTGCCAGTTGTAGAATCTTCTGGCTCAACTGAAAAATCCTTTGTTAGAATTACTTTTGGGTGATTAGAATTGGGGGTGAATTTTAATTTTCTTTACTTATACTTTCCTGTAATGCATTTTTTTTCAAATAGTCATATCATTTTTATATTTTGACAATGATAGACCTAGATTTTCAGAGAAATGAAGAAAACCATGTGACTCTGTTCACTCTGAGAGGATGATCACTGGGAAACGAGCTGATGAGACAAAATGAGACAAAGTAGGACTCATGCAAAACAAGCTAGAACATGCCCAGAGATGTCACAGTGAGGCCAGTCACGGGGAGGGTATCTAAGTTCTGAAAGGGAACTTAAGAGATTCTCCATTTTAGCACCTGCCCAAGTGAGTCTTAAGAGTTCTATGGGTATAAAAGAATTCAGTGGCTAAGGAAATCTGGGATATCCAGCACTATGCTTCCTCTTGAAAAGTTAAAATGCACGCATCTGAGAGGTCCTGCAGTACAGATGCATGTTCAGCCCAGAACTTCCCAGACATCTGGATTTAAAACCCTTTTGGGGAAAGCCTAGTCAAGTGGGCCTTAGAAAGCATCACTACAAACAAAGCTAGTGGAGGTGATGGAATTCCAGTTGATCTATTTCAAATCCTGAAAGATGACACTGTGAAAGTGCTGCACTCAATATGCCAGCAAATATGGAAAACTCAGCAGTGGCCACAGGACTGGAAAGGGTCAGTTTTCATTCCAGTCCCAAAGAAAGGCAATGCCAAAGAATGCTCAAACTACCACACAATTGAGCTCATCGCACACGCTAGTAAAGTAATGCTCAAAATTCTCCAAGCCAGGCTTCAGCAATACGTGAACCGTGAACTTTTCCAGATGTTCAAGCTGGTTTTAGAAAAGGCAAAGGGAGAAAAAAAAAAGAAAAGAAAAGGCAGAGGAACCAGAGATCAAATTGCCAACATCCGCTGGATCATGGAAAAAGAAGAGAGTTCCAGAAAAACATCTATTTCTGCTTTATTGACTATGTCAAAGCCTTTGACTGTGTGGATCACAATAAACTGTGGAAAATTCTGAAAGAGATGGGAATACCAGACCACCTGACCTGCCTCTTGAGAAACCTGTATGCAGGTCAGGAAGCAACAGTTAGAACTGGACATGGAAAAACAGACTGGTTCCAAATAGGAAAAAGAGTATATCAAAGCTGTATACTGTCACCCTGCTTATTTAACTTATATGCAGAGTACATTATGAATAACGCTGGGCTGGAAGAAGCACAAGCTGGAATCAAGATTGCTGGGAGAAATATCAATAACCTCAGATATGCAGATGACACCACCCTTATGGCAGAAAGTGTAGAGGAACTAAAGAGCCTCTTGATGAAAGTGAAAGAGGAGAGTGAAAAAGTTGGCTTAAAGCTCAACATTCAGAAAACTAAGATCATGGCATCAAGTCCCATCATTTTATGGCAAATAGATGGGGAAACAGTGGAAACACTGGCTGACTTTATTTTTGGGGGCTCCAAAATCACTGCAGATGGTGATTGAAGCCATGAAATTAAAAGACACTTATTCCTTGGAAGGAAAGTTATGACCAACCTAGATAGCATACTAAAAAGCAGAGACATTTCTTTGCCAACAAAGGTTCATCTAGTCAAGGCTATGGTGTTTCCAGTGGTCATGTATGGATGTGAGAGTTGTACTATGAAGAAAGCTGAGTGCTGAAGAATTGATGCTTTTGAACTGTGGTGCTGGAGAAGACTCTTGAGAGTCCCTTGGACTATAAGGAGATCCAATCAGTCCATCCTAAAGGATATCAGCCCTGGGTGTTCTCTGGAAGGAATGATGCTAAAGCTGAAACTCCAGTACTTTGGCCACCTCATGTGAAGAGTTGACTCATTGGAAAAGACTCTGATGTTGGGAGGGATTGGGGGCAGGAGGAGAAGGGGACAATAGAGGATGAGATGGCTGGATGGCATCACCGACTCGATGGACGTGAGTTTGAGTGAACTCTAGGAGTTGGTGATGGACAGGGAGGCCTGGTGTACTTCGATTCATGGGGTCGCAAAGAGTCAGACACAACTGAGCGACTGAACTGAACTGAACTACATCTATTGGGCTTCCTATGTGGTTTAGCAGTAAAGAATCCACCAGCCAATGCAAAAGGCACAGGAGATGTGGGTTCAGTTCCTGGGTCAGGAAGATCCCCTGGAGAAGGAAATGGCAACCTACTCCAGTATTCTTGCCTAGAGAATCCTATGGCTGAGGAACCTGGTTGGGTACAGTCCATATGGAGTTGCAAGAGTCAGAGACGACTGAGCGACTAAACCACCGCCATCACCGCCGTGCCCGTATTTCTTCCTGCTCGGGGTTGGTGAAGCTATGTTAGGAATCCTGTACAAGAGAAAGATGAGTAGGACATTTCCATCAGATTCAGGAAAGACAGAGTCAGGCTGGTGCTAGAGCAGTAGAAGTGTATTTGTCTGGAACAGTTGCTCTGTTGGTCTTACTTCACTTGTTTGCTCCATCTACTCTCTATCACAATTCTCAACTTAAAACTTAAAAAAAAAAAAGTTTTATTCTCTTAGTTCACACTTCAGAAATCAGCCAAGTTTTGCCCATGAGATTTGCAGCTTGTAGATTGAGTCTCCACTTTATTTCCCTCTAATCTCCCCTGGCCCCGGGTTGGACCCTCCCGTGAGAGAAACATTCATGGTGACCTGACAGACAATGGGGTTTCCCGCAGGTCAGCAGGGAGCTCTCCCTCCAAGCTGACTCAGAAGCAGAGCCTTAGCTTTCCACAGTTTCAGGATCAGCTTATCAGGAGCCCTGGTGTTCTTGTGATGACACACAAGTAAACATCTGCCCTGGAGACTCCCTCAGAAACTCCAACAGGTATCAGGGCTCAGTCAGCTGGACACAGACATGACTGGCTGTTCTCTCTGCCAGTGAAGTCATGCCCGGCATGCCCATATTTGGGAATGACACAGCCACCAGCACCCACACCTGAAGCTGACAGACAAAAAAGTGTCTGACTGGAGAGGGCAATGTCCTGGAGGCACACGTGAGGAGAACTCAGTTCTCACAGATACGCTTTAAGCACCTGTTGTGTACACTGCCACACTCCTCTGCACCTTTCCAGTCTGGTCAGGAAGAGAGGCAGAGGCGTGAAGGACTTCGATCCAACACCCACAGCAGTGCTTGACGCAGAGACTTAACACGCCATGTGAGACTGGGATTGACATATATACACTAAAATGTATAAAATAGATAATTAATGAGAACCTGATGTATAGCACAGGGAACTCAACTCAATGTTTTGTGGTGATCTAATGGGAAGGAAGTCCAAAAAAGAAGGAGTGTATGTATACATTTAGCTAATTCACTTCAACGTATAGCAGAAACTAATACAACATTGTAAACCAACTATGATAAAATTTTTCTTAAAAATTTTTTTAAAAAGAGAATGCTTTCCTTATTAAAAAGTTATACTGTTTTATTATTATTAGCCTGCTGCTAAGTCGCTTCAGTTGACTACTAGGAAGTCACTTCAGTTAAGAACACTGCCATTTCCTTCTCTAATGCATGAAAATTAAAAGTGAAAGTGAAGTCGCTCAGTCGTGTCCGACTCTTCGTGACCGCATGGACTGCAGCCTACCAGGCTCCTCCATCCATGGGATTTCCAGGCAAGGGTACTGGAGTGTGTTGCTATTGCCTTCTCTGATTATTAGCCTAGGGGATAATATTTTTAAATACAATTTACAATGAGCTAGGCTTCAGCAGTACATGAACCAAGAACTTCCATATGTACAAGGTGGATTTAGAAAAGGCAGAGGAACCAGAGATCAAATTGCCAGCATCTGCTGGATCATAGAAAAAAGCAAGTGAATTCCAAACAAACATCTACTTCTGTTTCATTGACTATGCTAAAGCCTTTGACTGTGTGAATCACAACAAACTGTGCAAAATTTTAAAAGAGATGGGAATACCAGACCACCTTACCTGTCTCCTGAGAAACCTGTATGCAGGACAAGAAGCAACAGTTAGAACTGGACATGGAACAATGGACAGGTTCAAAATTGGGAAAGGCTGTATATTGTCACACTGCTTATTTGACTTTTTTTTAAATTTTATTTTAAACTTTACAATATTGTATTGGTTTTGCCAAATATCAAAATTAATCTGCCACAGGTATGCATGTGTTCCCCATTCTGAACCCTCCTCCCTCTTCCCTCCCCATACCATCCCTCTGGGCCGTCCCAGTGCAACAGCCCCAAGCATCCAGTATTGTGCATCGAACCTGGACTGGCGACTCGTTCCATATGTGATATTATACGTATTTCAATGCCATTCTCCCAAATCATCCCACCCTCTCCCTCTCCCACAGAGTCCAAAAGACTTCTATAAAGTCTTTAACTTCTATAAAGAGTACATCATGAGAAAAGCTGGGGTGGATGAACTACAAGCTGGAACCAAGATTGATGATTGATAGGAGAAACATCAACAACCTCAGATATGTGGATGATACCACTCTAAAGGCAGAAGATGAAGAGGAACTAAAGAACCTCTTGATAAGGATGAAGAAGGAGAGTGAAAAAGCTGGCTTAAAACTAAATATTAAAAAAATAAAGACCATGACATCCAGCCCCATCACTTCATGGTAAATAGAAAGGGAAAAGTTAAAAGCAGTGACAGAGTTCCTCTTCTTGGGCTCTAAAATCACTGCAGATGGTGACTGCAGCCATGAAATTAGAAGACTGCTTCTTGGCAGCAAAGCTATGACAAACATAGACAGTGTGTTAAAAAGCAAAGATATCAAGTTGCCAACAAAGGTCCATATAGTCAAGGCTACGGTCTTCCTAGTAGTCATGTACGGTTGTGATAGCTCGACCGCAAAGAAGGCTGAGCACAGAAAAATTGATGCCTTTGAACTGTGGTGCTCTCCTTAGAGAACAAGGAGATCAAACCAGTCAGTCTTAAAGGAAATCAACCCTGAATATTTATTGGAAAGACTGATGATAAAGGTGAAGATGTAATATTTTGGTCACCAGATGTGAACAGCTGACTCACTGGAAAAGACCCGGATGCTGGGGAAGATTGAAGGCAGGAGAATAGGGTGTCAGAGGATAAGATGGCTTGATGGCATCACCAAATGCAATGGACATGAACTTCGGCAAACTCCGGGAGATGGTAAAGGACAGGAAGGCCTGGTGTGCTGCAGTCCATGGGGTCACAAAGAGTCAAACACGACTGGGCAACTGAACAACAATAACCACTTTAATGGCAGAAATTGAAGAGAAACTAAAGAGCTTCTTGATGAAGGTGAAAAAGGAAAGTGAAAAAGCTGGCTTAAAGCTCAACATTCAAAAAACAAAGATCATGGAATCTGGTCCCCTCACTTCATGGCAAGTAGGAAAAAAGTGGAAATGGTGACAGATGTTATTTTCTTGGGCTCCAAAACCACTGCAGATGGTGATTGCAGCCATGAAATTAAAAGACGCTTACTCCTTGGAAGGAAAGTTATGACCAACCCAGACAGCATATTAAAAAGCAGCGATATCACTTTGCTGACAAATGTTCATCTAGTCAAAGATATGATTTTTCCAGTAGTCATGTATGGATGTAAGAGCTGGACCATAATGAAGGCTGAATGCCACAGAACTGATGCATTTGAACTGTGGTGCTGGAGAAGACTCTTGAGAGAGTCCCTTGGACAGCAAGATCAAACCAGTTAATACTAAGAGAAACCAACCCTGAATATTTATTGGAAGGACTGATACTGAAACTCCAATACTTAGGCCACCTGATGTGAAGAGCTGACTCATTTGAAAAGACCCCAATGCTGGGGAAGATTGAGGGCAGGAGGAGAAGGGGACGGCAGAGGATGAGATGGTTGAATGGTAGCATCTACTTAATGGACATGAGTTTGAGCCAACTCCAGGAGACAGTGACGGACAGCGCTTCACAAAGAGTTAAACAAGACTAAGTGACTGAACAACTGTATTAACACTTAGGGGATAATATTTTTGAATTAAATATTTTTAAATAACAATTTACAATGAAGGAAGTAGGGGAAGATCCCCACTTCCCATAATCAGGGAGACAGTGAAGGAAAGGGAAGCCTAGCATGCTGCAGTCCATGGGGTTGCAGAGTTGGACACAACTGAATGAATGAACAACAACAACAGAGTTTCTATGATTAGATAATGAATGAAACCCATCTATTTCTGCTTTATTGACTATGCCAAAGCCTTTGACTGTGTGGATCACAATAAACTGTGGAAAATTCTGAAAGAGATGGGAATACCAGACCACCTGACCTGCCTCTTGAGAAACCTGTATGCAGGTCAGGAAGCAACAGTTAGAATTGGACATGAGCACAGAAGAACTGACGCTTTTGAACTGTGGTGTTGGAGAGGACTCTTGAGAGTCCCTTGGACTGCAAGGAGATCCAACCAGTCCATCCTAAAGGAGATCAGTCCTGGGTGTTCACTGGAAGGTCTGATGTTGAAGCTGAAACATGAGTTTGGGTGGGCTCTGGGAGTTGGACATAGAGGCCTTGCATACTGCAGCTCATGGGGTCACAGTCGGACATGACTGAGCAACTGAACTGAAATGAACTGAAGCACCCCAGGGAACTTGTACTTGGGATTTAAAACAAAGAAAATAAAGAATAAATGACATGTAAAGAAAAAAATAATAATAATAAATAAAATGTCTCAGGGAAACTGGTAATTACTTTTGATTTAAGGGAAGGATGATGGAGAAGGCCTTAAAGGATAAACACAACTGTGGCAGGTGGAGAAGGGAAAGGGGTGCTCAGGGGTCAACTGGAAGGGGAGGTGGGGGCCTTCTGGATAGGGGAGAGCTTTGAGCAGAGGCAGGCAGGGAAGAACGCGGATGTGCATAAAGTGAGCAGAAAAGCCTACTCTTGCTGGAGTGCAGGGAGCACAGTCTAGGGGAGGAAGACTATTTCCTCTACCCTTGTAAGTTTTTCTGGCTGGTCTAAGAATTAAATTGACTTGAGGCAGATGGACAAGAGAAAAATCAAACAAAAGTTTAATAACATGTATACCTGGGAGAAACCCAGGAAAACTGAGTAACCACCAAAATGGCCAAACCCCTCTCCTTAAATATCATCTTCAGCTGAAACAAACGAGGTTGTTGTGGGTGGTGTTTTGGGACTTCAAAGAGGAGGAAGGTAATGCATGTGAAGATGGAAAAGCAGAAGTTTGATAAAGAAGTATCTGCTGAGCATGCAGCGACAATGAGACATGGCGTGGACCCTGATCTCTAGGCGCTGCCAAGTTACTTCCACCACGCCTAGCCCATATTCTCTACAGATATCCCTGGAGATCCCTCTATTCTAGGGATGGGTTTTTATGGAAAATCATTTAGGCAGTTAAGCGGAAGGTAAGAAGATGCCCTTTACATTATAGAGGACTGGAATGCAAAAGTAGGAAGTCAAGAGATACCTGGAGTAACAGGCACATTTGGCTTTGAAGTACAAAACGAAGCAGGGCAAAGTCTAACACAGTTTTGCCAAGAAAACACACTGATAGCAAACACTCTCCTCCAACAACACAAGAGAAGACTCTACACATGGACTTCCCCAGATGATCAATACCGAAATCAAATTAATTATATTCTTTGCAGGCAAAGACGGAGAAGCTCTATACAGTCACCAAAAACAAGACTGGCAGCTGACTGTAGCTCAGATCATGATCTTCTTATTGCCAAATTTAGACTTAAATGGAAGAAAGCAGGGAGAATCACTAGACCATTCAGGTATGACCTAAATCAAATCCTTTATGATTATACAATGGAAGTGACAAATAGATTCAAGGGAAAACATCTGATAGAGTGCCTGAAGAACTATGGATGGAGGTTCGTGACACTGTACAGGAGGCACTGCTCAAGACCACCCCCAAGAAAAAGAAATGCAAAAAGGCAGAGAGTTGTCTGAGGAGGCCTTACAAATGGCTGAGAAAAGAAGAGAAGCAAAAGGCAAAGGAGGAAAGGAAAGATACATCCATTTGAAAGCAAAGTTCCAAATAGCAAGGAGAAATAAGAAAGCCTTTCTCAGTGATCAGTGCAAAGAAATAGAGGAAATCAATAGAATGGGAAAGACTAGAGATCTCTTCAAGAAAATTAGAGATACCAAGGGAACATTTCATGCAAACATGGGCACAATAAAGGACAGAAATGGCATGGACCTAACAGAAGCAGAAGATATTAAGAAGAGGTGGCAAGAATACACAGAGGAACTATAAAAAAATCTTTATGACCCAGGTAACCAGGATGGTGTAATCACTCACCTAGAGCCAGACATTACTGGATTGCAAAGTCAAGTGGGCCTTAGGAAGCATCACTACAAACAAAGCTAGTGGAGGTGATGGAATTCCAGTTGAGCTATTTCAAATCCTAAAAGATGATGCTGTGAAAGTGCTACACTCAATATGCCAATAAATTTGGAAAACACAGCAGTGGCCACAGGACTGGAAAGGGTCAGTTTTCATTCCAGTCCCAAAGAAAAGCAATGCCAAAGAATGCTCAAACTACCGCACAATTGCACTCATCTCACACGCTAGTAAAGTAATGCTCAAAATTATCCAAGCCAGGCTTTAACAGTACATAAACCATAAACTTCCGGATGTTCAAGCTGGATTTAGAAAAGGCAGCGAAACCAGAGATCAAATTGCCAACATCCGTTGGATCATTGAAAAAGCAAGAGAATTTCAGAAAAACATTGACTTCTGCTTTATTGACTATGCCAAAGCCTTTGACTGTGTGGATCACCACAAACTGTGGAAAATTCTTCAAGAGTTGGGAATACCAGACCACCTGACTTGCCTCCTGAGAAATCTGTATGCAGGTCAAGAAGCAACAGTTAGAACTGGACATGGAACAACAGACTGGTTCCAAATCAGGAAAGGAGTACATCAAGGCTGTATATTGTCACCCTGCTTATTTAACTTCTATGCAGAGTACATCATGAGAAATGCTAGGCTGGATGAAGCACAAGTAGGAATCAAGATTGCTGGGAGAAATATCAATAACCTCAGATATGCAGATGACTTATGGCAGAAAGTGAAAAAGAATGAAAGAGCCTCTTGATTAAAGTGAAAGAGCAGCGTGAAAAAGTTGGCTTAAAACTAAACATTCAGAAAACTAAGATCATGGCATCTGGTCCCATGACTTCATGGCAAACAGATGGGGAAACAATGAAAACAGTGACAGACTTTATTTTCTTGGTTTCCAAAATCACTACAGATGGTGACAGCAGCCATGAAATTAAAAGACACTTGCTCCTTGGAAGAAAAGCTATGACCAACCTAGACAGCATACTAAAAAGCAGAGACATTACTTTGCCAACAAAGGTTGGTCTAGTCAAAGCTATGGTTTTTCCAGTAGTCATGTATGGATGTGAGAGTTGTACCATAAAGAAAGCTGAGTGCTGAATAATCAGTGCTTTTGAACTGTTGTACTGGAGAAGGCTCTTGAGAGTCCTTTGGACTGCAAGGAGATCCAACCAGTCCATCCTAAAGGAACTCAGTCCTAAATATTCATTGGAAAGACTGATGCTGAAGTTGAAACTCCAATACTTTGGCCACCTGACGCAAAGAACTGATTCATTGAAAAAGACCCAGATGGTGGGAAGGATTGAATGCAGGAGGAGAAGGGGAAGACAGAGGATGAGATGGTAGGATGGCATCACTGACTCAATGGACATGAGTTTGAGTAAGCTTGGGGAGTTGGGGATAGACAGGGAAGCCTGGTGTGCTACAGTCCATGGGGTCACAAAGAGTTGGACACAACTGAGCAATTGAACTGTTCTTTACCAGCTGAGCCACAAGGGAAGCCCTGAACTGTTCTGAACTGAAGATGTCATACCATCTATTAAATTTGGATCTTCTACAATAGTTACTAAAAAGCAAGACGTGGTTTGGGGAATTTTTGTTGTTGTTGTTATTCATGCCATTGGTTTGCTTATGATTTAATATCTTTGTTAACTCTTATGTGAGACTGTGACGTGCAGAGAAACTAGGATCTTATTTCTCAGAGTCGATCTAGGTAACAGTCTGTGGTTATCACTTGCTATTTCTTCTTCTCTCTTTAAAATCATGTTTGTTTTTCTCCTAAATGTACAGAATTTGGGAGTACTAGAATCCTAAGATCAAATTTATGTTTTAAAAAGAACACCCAGGTAACTCTAGGATCAGTGGCTAGGCTGGATTGGATTAGAGGGAGAGAAACTAGAGGTGGGAATACTAGTTTCAGGCCTACCTTGCTCACTTTTATTCATTAATTCAGAAAATCTCTAGACGTACCTACAGTGTGCCAGATACTGTTCTGGGCGTGGCAAATAAAGGCGTGAAGAAAACAAATGAAGCACCAGCTCTCTTGGATCTTCCTTTCATTTGGGGGAGTACAGATAATAGACAAATCAATCTACAGAGTTGGGTACTGATGTGCTAAGAAGGAAAAAGCAGCAGGTGAAAAGGATGGAGTGTGCTGGGTGGCACTATTTTTTTTCCTCCTTTTATTACCCCCCTCATTGTGGTAAATGTCCATAACATAAAATTTACCATGTTAATCATTTTTAAGCTAAAGTTCATAGCATTGATAGAGTGGTTGAAGACTTCTCCAGATACACTAGCAACTGAGTAGATGCCTGAACAAAATGAGAACAAGCTTAGGGTAGTGTGTTTCACACCATGGAAACAGTTAAGACGACATCAGTAGCCCAGGTGACAGTTGATATAATAAGGTTTGGTGTAGCTGAAACCCTGGTTCTAGAGCGTGAAGGAGGAGGGAAATGGGAGTCACTTTTCCCTTGGAAGTAATGCATTTAGCAGCGATTCCAAACCAGAACCATGACAAACAATTCACTGCTAAGCACAAGCTCTTTCATCAAAGACAGGATCTTCATATTTGTCCTGGGGTCCTGCATCAAAGAACATGTGGTGGTTGTGAATGCAAATTTACGAGGCTGTGAAGTTTACTGAGTTTCCTTATTGAGTCATAGTCATTCTTCCATCAGATATGATCGAGGAGTCATGAGTTTCCTTCAGAATGTCCTTTAGCTTGTTGGTACAAGTTTCTCTGTGACAGGAACAATTAGTCATACATTATTGGATACTTTCCAGTTTTCTAGGTACAGAGGAAAACAGGGACATGCCTATATTTCCTCTACTTGGTCACCACAAATATGTTTAGACCTTAATCTGTTCAGCTAACCTAATAATTTGTCATCCATGAATCCACCATGTGTTCTGCATTCTGCATCTGATTCCTCATGTTCAATGAAAGATCCAAATCATGATTTGGATTTGCATTCTGACTTAGCTGGATATTTGAAAGATTAACTTGTTGTGCTAATATCATACAGGAGTCACAACACCATGCCTTGTATCAAAGCCACATAAAGGAAATTTAGGGATACACAAAAGAAACTAAACATGTTGTCCTCCTTTGAGTTGCTCTTCAAATTTGCTTTCCTTGGAAACTTGTGGTTGTTTTAGTTGCTAAGTCATGTCCAATTCTTTTGTGACCCCATGAACTGTAGTCTACTAGGCTCCTCTGTCCATGGGAGTTCCAAGACAAGAATACTGGAGTGGGTTGCCATTTCCTTCTCCAGGGGATCTTCCCAACACAGGGAGGAACCTGTGTCTCCTGCATTGGCAGGCTGATTCTTTACCACGGAGCCACCTGAGAAGCCCCTTGGAAACTTGTAGAGAAACTTAAATATGTTTGCCCAAGGTGGGTGCTTGTTTCTTTAACGATATGAAAAGTAATGGGAGGAAATGGAGTTGTTTTGCCTGTAAGGAGGAGCAGTCCTTGAAAACAGAGGCAGAGCCAGTGCAAAATCACAGTCTGAGAATTTGGGGGGTGTGTATAACGAGTCTGCAAAATTTTCTGCAGAACTGATACAGCTTGCAATAGTTAGGGTTAGATACATGGTGTGTTTGGGCAGGGAAAGCAGAGACTCTACCATTTATAAAGAGGATTCAAGTACAATGTGATGGGTTGAATAACCCATCACTAACTACACATCTCCCTGGGGTTTAATTTTACATGTTCACAAAGCTTTATCTGAAACTCTTGGGCCATATGTTTTGGAATTCAGAATTTTTTCAGAAATATGGTGCATATATTACATAGCATTACATGGTACTTCCATCAGAGTCCAAAATTAATTAAACCCATCAATATATTCCCAGTGAAACGTATGATTATTTGTACCACGTAGAATAAATAAGGATCATGAATAGACTTATCTCATCAGGTGAGGTCAGATTTTGCTGCCAAATGAGTTTGAGTACCAAGCTTGTGGTTTCAGAGACAAAACTCTGAAATTTCAGAATTGTGGCTAAGGGATTGTGGATTTACTAATACCGTAACCTTTCTCTGTGCAATTCCAAAAAGCAAGCAATTGCTTGAACCAATCTCATGAGTAGTTAGGGTGCTATGAATCAAGATCTGGGTCTGGGCAAAAAAGAATTACTCAACACCACATCCTTCTACACACAGTGGATGTGACTGTAACAGGAGGTCCTTTGTTGGGGATTAATTAATATATATCAGTAGGACCTGAAATACACAAGAACTGATAGACACTTGCAGGGTGCTTTTTTCGGCTCACCAGAAGGCAGAAACCAATGGATCATATCCAGCTAGGCAGGTGCAGGCCACAGACAATTGATACATCCCAAGTGTGTTTTGAAAGGCTCTTATTACCTGAGATCCTAAGGGAGTTGTTGCCTTGTTGCCTTAGGAACCACAGGTAAGGATAATTAAGTCAGCTACTCATTTTAGTCACTCTTCAGTTCTCAATACACTTTCTCACAGACATGGCTGCCTAACAGTTGCCAGACCTGTGCTCAGGACATATTTCTTCTCCTGGAAGGTTCACGTGGCACCTGTGGCTGCTCCATCCCTAGGTGGGCTCATGTACCATGCTCTCCCAACAGGCCACACACTGGACCACCTCTGGTTTCTGTCTCCTGGGTTTCAGATTAAGTAGCCCGAAGCAAAGCAGCCTGGACAATGTGGGTCACGGGATGGCTTGGGAGCCAGGTGAGTAGCTTTTCACTTTTTCCTTACTGTGGGTATTTCCTAGTCAAGGAACATACAGAAGTTTCTTGACAGGAGTCTTACTCGTATCAGGTCAAGAAATTAATATTTTACTTTTAATTTACTATTCATATAGCAAATCATACCTTAATGAGGAGACAATTTTTCAACACATTATTTACTGAGCATGTATTATGTGTCACTGTATCAGGTATAAGCTGTATCTGCAGAGTTTAGAGGCTAGAGTGTGTGTGTGGGTATATGTGAGTGTGTGTGTATGTGGGTATATGTGAGTGTGGAGCTAAGAATGGCCTTGTTGCTATTTAGTCACTCAGTCGTGTCTGTCTCTTTGCGACCCCTTGACCGGAGCCTGCCAGGCACTTTTGTCCACAGGATTTTCCAGGCAAGAACACTGGAGTGGGCTGCCATTTCCTTCTCAGGGGATCTTTACCAGTGAGTCACCTGGGCAGCCCAAGAATAGCCTTAGGACCCAAGTTTGGCTAATGTAAGCAGAGATGGTTACAGGGAAGCTCATGGGCAGACTCAGCTTGAGCGGGCTCTTGCTCACACTATACACGAGATGCCTGACAGTGGGGGAGCCATCTGGGACCCATGAGGATCAAAACCACAGGGAGATGGCAGAGCAGAAAGAATGGAAAACCTTGTCCCCTGTATCGGTGGTGGTGGTTTCTCTTGTCCCCTCCTTTAATCTTAGAATGCTATACAAAGCAAAAAAAATACTGAACAATCTGCCTCCAGTATTTTGTGATGTGAAATAAAATAAAGGTCTATCTTGTTTGGCTATTGTAGTTGAGATTCTATCATCTATAGCCAATTGTAATCCTGATAAAATATTCTGGTTTTCCCTCTGTCTATGTAGATATATGGGCTTCCCTGGTAGCTCATCTGGTAAAGAATCCACCTGCAATGCAGGAGACCCAGGTTCAACCCCTGGGCTGAGAAGATTTCTGGAGAAGGGAATGGCTTCCCACTCCAGTATTCTGGCCTGGAAAATTCCATGGACTGTATGGTCCATGGGGTTGCAAAGAGTCAGACATGACCGAGTGACTTTCACTTTCATGTAGATATATAAATTCTAACACTGACAACAATATGAAGCAGGTAATATTAGCCTTCAGTTCAGTTCAGTTGCTCAGCCATGTCCAACTCTTTGCGACCCCATGGACTGCAGCACACCAGGCCTCCCTGTCTATCACCAACTCCCCAAGTTTGCTCAAACTCATGTCCATCGGGTCAGTGATGCCATCCAACTATCTCATCCTCTGTCGTCCCCTTCTCCTCCTGCCTTCAATCTTTCCCAGCATCAGGGTCTTTTCCAATAAGTCAGTTCTTCACATCAAGTGGCCAAAGTATTGGAGCTTCAGCTTCAATATCAGTCCTTCCAATGAACATCCAGGACTGATTTCCTTTAGGATGGACTGGTTGGATCTCCTTGCAGTCCAAGGGACTCTCAAGAGTCTTCTCCAACGTCACAGTTCAAAAGCATCAATTCTTTGGTGCTCAGCTCTCTATATTCCAACTCTCTCACCCATACATGACTACTGGAAAAACCATAGCCTTGACTAGACAGACCTTTGTTGGCAAAATAATGTCTCTGCTTTTTAATATGCTATCTAGGTTGGTCATAACTTTCCTTCCAAGGAGTAAGTGTCTTTTAATTTCATGGCTGCTGTCATCATCTACAGTGATTTTGGAGCCCAAAAAAAAAAAAGTCTGACACTGTTTCTATGGTTTTCCTATTTCCCATGAAGTGATGCGACTGGATGCCATGATCTTCGTTTTCTGAATGTTGAGCTTTAAGCCAACTTTTTCACTCTCCTCTTTCACTTTCATCAAGAGGCTTTTTAGTTCCTCTTCACTTTCTGCCATAAGGGTGGTGTCATCTGCATATCTGAGGTTATTGATATTTCTCCCAGCAATCTTGATTCCAGCTTGTGCTTCTTCCAGCCCAGTATTTCTCATGATGTACTCTGCATGTAAGTTAAATAAGCAGGGTGACAATATACAGCCTTGACGTACTCCTTTCCTGATTTGGAACCAGTATGTTGTTCCATGTCCAGTTCTAACACTTGCTTCCTAACCTCCATATAGATTTCTCAGGAGGCAGGTGAGGTGGTCTGTTATTCCCATCTCTTTCAGAATTTTCCACAGTTTATTGTGATCCACACAGTCAAAGGCTTTGACATAGTCAATAAAGCAGAAATAGATGTTTTTCTGGAACTCTCTTGCTTTTTCCATGATCCAGCGGATGTTGGCAATTTGATCTCTGGTTCCTCTGCCTTTTCTAAAACCAGCTTGAACATCTGGAAGTTCACAGATCCAGGTTCAACACGTATTGTTGAAGCCTGGCTTGGAGAATTTTGAGCATTACTCTACTAGCATGTGAGATGAGCGCAATTGTGTGGTAGTTTGAGCATTCTTTGGCATTGCCTTTCTTTGGGATTGAAATGAAAACTGACCTTTTCCAGTCCTGTGGCCACTGCTGAGTTTTCCAAATGTGTTGGCATATAGAGTGCAGCACTTCCACAGCATCATCTTTTGGGATTTGAAATAGCTCAACTGGAATTCCACTACATAGCCGCCGATTATTAGCCTTATTTTAGCTTAAAAAAATGTATTTGACTGTGCCGGGTCTTAGTTGCAGCACATGGGATCTTTAGCTGCAGCATGCAAACTCTTGTTGTAGCATGGGGGATCTACTTCCCTGACCAGGGACTGAATCTGAGCCCTCTGCATTGGGTGCATGGAGTCTTAGCCACGGATCACCAGGGAGGTCGCTAGACTTGTTTTTAAAAGAGAAAATAGGTTCAAGGAGATGAAGTGAGCTTACCTTGGTCACTCCATTGGAAAGTGACCTGGGAGGTACGCCCAGGTCTGTGGGAGTCAAATGGCCAATGCTCTTTTTCCTGTACCACGCGCCTTTCTCTAGAGCTCTTGGACTGACAGGGGAAATGCTCCTCCAAGTCTCTTTTTAAAGCACACATTGTTACAAGACTTGAAGCAGCAGCATTAACCTGCACTTGTTAAAAAGAAAAATGAGTTAGCTCAGATCCTATTGCTCTTCCTGATACTTTTCCTTTTTGAACAATTGTTTTCAATCCCTGTCCATCTGCACACAGAGCTGCAGCTATTCTGTCTGTATTATTTATTATTCTGTTTTTTTCAGCTAACAATATTTCTTGATCTTTCTTTATATCTCATATTATTTGAAACAAAAAATATATATATTCTCTAAAATGATGCAGAGAGGGGAAATCATATGTGCTATCAAAATCCCACAAAGTTTGCTTTTTGGTTTTTCATTTTTGCATTGGGGTAATCATAGCATGGGAATTTTATAGTCATTTACAGTGAAAATTATATTGTGTTACCCACAAGCTCCATGAGGACAAAACTTTCTCCATGTTTTTGTTCATCATTATATCACTTGTGCTTAGTGTGGTAATAGTAAAGCTGACTCAATAAATATTTGTTAGCTGAAAAACTATTTCTATTTAATATACATATGCCCACATAGTGTTCCTTTTAGTGCATATGCCTCAATTTACCTTTCTCATAATTATTGGCTATTTATGTTTTTTTCATTTTCTTGCTCTTATGAAAAATATGTTGATGAAAAGTGTTATGCCTGTAGTTTTCTCTATGTTTGTACTACTGGCTTAAGATAGCAGAATCTGTGCCCAGGGTAAAATCACAGGGTCAATGACTTTTTTAAACAAGTCTTTACATGCATTTTCTGAAAATACTTTTTAAAAGAGTTAGAGCAGTTTACAAAGGCAGTAGCAAGGCAACGGTGTCACCACACCCTCACCTGCCCTGGGTTTTGTGGTGGCTATTGACTTAAGCAGAAGAATCCCTCAATCAATTAACATGCTTATATCACGTTGGTTTAGTGTCACAGGCATTCTATGCCAAATAAATACTCATTAAAATAATTTTGGTCATGTCTTTTTTATTATCTGATGCATAATAAGCACAGGTGCAATTCAACTGTAGCTCAGCCTCTAGCTTCTATGATTGAGCTATACATGTAAATATCAGTTGTAATTATCACAAAACTATTATTTATTGTGTAGCTTTTTCGAGCATCATAATGAGAAAGATGATTTTTACACGAGACACTATAATACATCCTTGTTCTCCTACTAAGTTGTTCAGTGAATTTATCCATATCTGTATATATTTCTATCTCCCTGGAAATTTCATTCCCAAGGGAAGTATGTTCTTCATGCATATTTAAAATCAATATAGACCAGAGGCTTAACTAAAACTACGGTGATCTCTGGAACAAACAAGTAATCAAGACATAGTACTGTACCTTTATGAGCTATTTGTCAAGGTCCAAATAATTAACATTGTTAAATGTTCTAAAGTAGGCACTGTGTCAGGTACTTGAACTGATATTTTCTTAGAAAAACTTCCTCAGCTCTGGCCATAGGAACAGTGTATCTAGAGGTAACCCCTGGCTCTAAACAGAATTATAAATTAAATGACTTAAGGTATCATTTTAAAGTAGAGTGGACTATGAAGGGTGTTAAAGGAGATCAAAGTACTCTTCAGCCCAGTGGTTGCTGAGCATGGCTCTTGCCTTTCTTCTCAATACTGTGACTGGTAGCTACACGGCGGGTGTTTACCTGCCCCATATCTGCCTTTGCCCAGGAAGAAGGCGGGGCTGCTGGCCTACTGTGACCCCATGGAGGAGGTACTTGGCTCTGGAGCAATCCTGCTTTCAGGTGTAGCTGGGATGAGGACAGTCAAGAGTGTCGAAAGAGCACTTAGCAGTCCCTTGAGCCATGCAATCGTGGCCTGTTCTAGGAGCTGCAACTGGTCCCATTCAATGTTCAGAGGGCACCCCATTACCATGACCTCCCAAGTCCTCTTTAAGACAGCTGTGCTCCATGCCCCTAGGACCACTGCAAGTGTCAGCTGGGAGACACCTGGCAGACCTTCTAGCCCACCCCATGCATTCACTTTACTTTTGCTTTTAATTAAATTCAAAACAGTACCCCAAAAGCACAGATCTAGCTTCACCACCATTCTCCTCTCCCCCTAAATCACAGCGTCTCCCACTCACTTTTCCAGTTAACCACTGTGCCCAAGATGCGAGTATTCTTCCAGCGCTTTTTCTACTCATTTGCAGATAGATATGCACGTATGTATTGCATAAACAGTTTCATACCATATGTATTGTTCTTCGACTTGCCTTTTTTTAGCAACATATCTTGAAGAACTTTCTATGTTGGTTCATACAGATTAGCTTACTGCTTTTAACTTAACTGATGGAAAACATCCTCAGAGGCAGTCAGCAGAAATAGCTAAAAAAAGCTGTGACCCTCAAATCAGACAGTCAAGAAAGACATCAGAATTCAATTCAATCCCCCTCCCTTAATTTTTACACAGGAAACATTTCAAACATACAAAATAGTGGAAACCACAGGAAACACACACATAACATTCCACTAGATTCAACAACTCTTACCACTTTCACTGGCTGTTGTTTTAATATCTGCTGGAGTTATGTGGCTCTAAGTTGAGAGGTATATGAAAAGAAGCAGGATTCATGAAGTCCCAAGGTCTTAAGAATTATGAAGAAAAGACATTTACAAATTATAAGAGCCAAAGAAATATAAAATTTTCTCAAAAGTACATGTGAGGTGTAGATTTCCATGAGTAGAAGGAAGAATTAGTAATCTAGGAATGTGGGCTAGAAGGCTACCCCTTCTTGGAATTAGGGAGTGATTAGCATAAGTATCTCGGAGATGGCAATGGCAACCCACTCCAGTACTCTTGCCTGGAAAATCCCATGGACGGAAGAGCCTGGTAGGCTGCAGTCCCTGAGGTCGCTAAGAGTCGGACACGACTGAGCGACTTCACTTTCACGCACTGGAGAAGGAAATGGCAACCCACTCCAGTGTTCTTGCCTGGAGAATCCCAGGGACGGGGGAGCCTGGTGGGCTGCTGTCTCTGGGGTCGCACAGAGTCGGACACGACTGAAGCGACTTAGCAGCAGCAGCATAAGTATAAACAACGTTCAGTGAGTTCCATCCAGACACATTTTTCTGGGAGCTATGTGTCTTCTGATATACTAGGCAAAACCCCCAAAGACATGGGATGATATATGCATTTTCTTGATATGTAAAAAGAAGAATCACTCTTCCTGTCTACAAATTCTGATCTTGTGATGGTCTTGAAATCTTTCCCTTAAAGTTCACTAAGAAAGTAATCATCTGCCTAGAGGGTAGGCATCTTTTTTTAAAATTTTTATTGGCGTATAGGTGCTTTATAATGTTGTATTAGCTTTTACTGTACAGCAAAATGAAACAGATATACATACATCTCCTCCTTTTTTGCATTTCCTTCTCATTTATATCACAACAGAGCATCAAGTAAAATTCTCTGTGCTATACAATAGGTTATCATTATTTATCGATCTCATACATAGTATCAATAGCATAGATATGTCAATCTCAATCTCCCAATTCCTCCCACTCCCCACCATGGGTATCTTTTTATACAAAGGAAAACTTAAAATTAAATAAAGAAATGGAATATTACACAGGAATAAAACTGGATGAAATATAGCTATACTCAGCAACCTGAATAAATCGTAGAAATATAATTTGTAGTGAAAAAGAGCTGGTTGCAGAAGACTACATAGAGTGTGACTCTATTCTTATAAAGCTCAAAAACTAGCAAATCCAAACAATATATTGTTTAGGAAGATCCACATGTCTGGTAAAAAAAAAAAAACAGCAACTTTTTAAACGAGTGCATAATATAGGATAGTGATTACCTTGAAATGGTTGGGGGATGGGGTTAGGATTTGGAAGCCTGTGGCATCATCAAAAGCATTTGTAATGTTCTACTGATTAATGATGTGGTGGATTCATGTATTCATTTTATTATATGCTCCCAAATTTATACAGATGTTACTTAAATGATTTTGTATGTATCAAATATAACATAAAAATGTTTAAGTGAAAACAAAAACCAGACTTACAAAACAGAATAATAAAATGCGTAAAGTCAAAGCCTAAAGAAGAACTAGGGTTTTAAATTTATAACTTTAATTAATTGAATACTCATTTTGGACATGCAAATCTCTGAATAGTTCATACAAGAAACTACCTTGAAAGGCATCAAACTACATTTAGCACATCATCCAAATGTACTGTTCATCGAGCCATTCCTTTAGTGGCATTTAATTTTAATTTTTTGCCAGTCTAGTACACAGGAATAAGCATTCTTAAATGTATTTCTTTCAATATGTGTGCAAGTATATGTGGGGGATGGGTAGATACCTAGATATCTAAAAATGGAGTTGCCAGGTCAAAGAGTAAAAGACAGAAGTTGAGAGTCAGAGAAGTTAAATATAAACTTGTGTTGTGGGGAGGAGGGAAGAGGGAGAAATTGGAGGAAGAAGATCAAAAGGTAAACTTCCAATTATATTATTATAAGATATTATAAAATAAACATTACAGGATAAATACTAGGGATGTAATGTACAACATGCTAACCACAGCTACCACTGCCGTACGATATACAGAAAAGTTGTTAAAAGGGTAAATCCTAAGAGTTCTCATCACAAGGAGAACATTTTCTCCCCTTTTCCTTTTGTTATGAGATGATGCCTATTAGCTGAACCTGTTGTAGTAATCATTTCCCAATATGTGTAAATGAAACTATCATGCTGTATGCCTTAAACTTATACAGGGATCTATGACAATTTTTCTCAATGAAACTACAAAACTCAGAATCACATAGGCAGCAAGTAGCAAAGTCAAAACTAGAAATAAGGCTCTTTCGGGGGCTGAATGGTACACCTATTGCCTGTACACCTGTTTCACCAAGGCAAGTGCCCCATTTTAGACTGAGATTTGACTCTTCCCCTATTCTGTTTATCCAGCTTGCCGGTGAAGCACAGTATTGATTTCAGAACCTCAGAATACAAACGCTCCCTGTCACAAGATGCACAGAATAGGGCTTTGTTTCCCGGGAAGGCAAGATGCTTTCTATGGGACTGACTTAGTGGCAGTGGCAGGAAGAGAACCTCTGCTGAGCTGAGTCAGAACCCAGAGTTCTTGTCCCATTTTTCAGAGTACTGTCCCTATGGCCCATGGAAGTGTCTCTTTATTTCTAAGAGCAGATTTTGCAACCTTTAGTGTTCCGAATGGAAATAATTCTGTTATTGAAAATGCTGTTTGCTGTTTACAGGAAAGCACAAAGGCACACATAGAGCCCGTGCCCAAAATGAAAAGAACGGATGGGAAAAACAAGAAAACGTCAACAACCAACTGTGCCAGTCAGAGTCCCTTTCTTCCTACCTGAAATGTTCTCTGAAATTAAATATATATATATAATAAATACGCCACCCAAACCACAGGTAGTAGCAACACCAACCCCATATATTAAATTAGAGCATGTGATTAAAATATTTAAAAACATTTCCTAAAATTTTTCTACCTTAGGGGCTATCAAGTTTCCCCAAATATCTCATTTTGAATCAGAAACCAAACAAGAAATACATGTTGTATTTCACTGATACCACTTAAGTCTTTTAATCTATGTTTCTTCCCCCATCATTTTTAGTGCCTGCTACTTTTTGAGGAAACTGGGTCATTTGTCGTTTAGAGTTTCTCACATACGGGATTTTGTTCACATGTTTCTCGTAGTGTTAACACATTCCTCTATTTCAATATTTCCCCTAAACCGGTAGTTCAGTTTAGAAGCTTGATCAGATTCAGGTTTGTTCTTTTTTGGCAAAAATGTGTCATTTGCAGTGTTGTGTATTTCTAGCAATTGCATACAATGTCTAGTGATCTTTTCTATGATATTAGTAGCTGTTGATGACCATTGCCTTGATACATTTTTATTAGAGTTTTGGGAAATGCTGATATTGAAATTTTGTCATTTCATTTGCTAGAATAATTTCCTCATCAATTATTTGGTTATCCTGAGATATTGTCACCCTGCTTATTTAACTTACATGCAGAGTACATCATGAGAAATGCTGGGCTGGAAAAAGCACAAGCTGGAATCAAGATTGCTGGGAGAAATATCAATAACCTCAGATATGCAGCTGACACCACCCTTATGGCAGAAAGTGAAGAGGAACTCAAAAGCCTCTTGATGAAGGTGAAAGTGGAGAGTGAAAAAGTTGGCTTAAAACTCAACATTCAGAAAACGAAGATCATGGCATCTGGTCCCATCACTTCATGGGAAATAGATGGGGAAACAGTGGAAACAGTGTCAGACTTTTTTTGGGCTCCAAAATCACTGCAGATGGTGGCTGCAGCCATGAAATTAAAAGACCCTTACTCCTTGGAAGAAAAGTGATGACCAACCTGGATAGCATATTCAAAAGCAGAGACATTACTTTGCCAACAAAGGTTCGTCTAGTCAAGGCTATGGTTTTTCCAGTGGTCATGTATGGATGTAAGAGTTGGACTGTGAAGAAAGCTGAGCACCGAAGAATTGATGCTTTTGAACTGTGGTGTTGGAGAAGACTCTTGAGAGTCCCTTGGACTGCAAGGAGATCCAACCAGTCCATTCTGAAGGAGATCAGCCCTGGGATTTCTCTGGAAGGAATTATGCTAAAGCTGAAACTCCAGTACTTTGGCTACCTCATGTAGTTGACTCATTGGAAAAGACTCTGATGGTGGGAGGGATTTGGGGCAAGAGAAGGGGAAGACAGAGGATGAGATGGCTGGATGGCATCACTGACTCAATGGACGTTGAGTCTGAGTGAACTCTGGGAGTTGGTGATGGACAGGGAGGCCTGGCGTGCTGCGATTCATGGGGTCGCAAAGAGTCGGACACGACTGAGCAACTGAACTGAACTGAGATACAGTTTGTACAGCTCATAGCTTGGGTTTCCCAGGAAGCAGAGTTCTTGAGACATGGGCTGTTTGTGTATTAGTCGTTCAGTGTGTTTGACTTTTTGTGACCCCAGGAACTGTAACCCACTAAGCTCCTCAGCCCATGGAATTTTCCAGGTGAGAATTCTCCAGGCAAACTTTCCAATCCGGGGATCGAACCCAGGTCTCAAGAACCTAGGTCTCCTGCATTGCAGGCAGATTCTTTACCATATGAACCACCTGGGGAGCCCCACTGGAAGCAAGGTTTTAGGGAAAGCTAGTGGTGGGGGAACCTGAGAGAGCCAGTTCAAGGGAGTCTCATCCAGTAGTCTTGTGGCTTCAAACATCTGATTAAGTGATTCATTGTGATTTGATTTCTGAGAAGTGATATGGACTGAGCCTCAGAATAGTTTATCCTGGGAGAAAAGGAGGGAATATTTAGTTATCAGCTTCTACCCCCGACTGGTCCACAGTTAGATCATGAAATGCTAACTCACCCACCACTCAGGGTGCTGTATGCATAGGCAACAAGATAGTTTCCATGGATTCTCACACTGGTATTAACAGGGAAGCACTGGAGTGGGAAGTAGGAGATGAGGTCATTTGGGTTGTTCCTGCATGAAGCTGAAAAGAGCCCACCTAGAATTTGTTGCTACAGCAGTGGCTAGAATAAGAGACAGTGAGGGATATAAGATCTAAAATGGTACATATGAAGTGTTAGATACAGTCCAAAAGAGGCAGATAAAATATGTAATTCTGTCTTACAATTTACCAGCTCTCAAAATAATGAATTAGTTCCACTGAATCTGCAAGGTAACCAATTAGGGCTTTTGGGTTTTTTTTTAAGTATTCGAATGACTCATATACATATATATATATGATATATATATATCATATGATATGTATCCTGTATCATATGATATGTATATCACATATATATATGATATATCTCAATTCATTGCAGTCATTTTTGTTATTAATGTTCAAATTTATCCCACTTTGGCCAGTGGGTACTTCTATAAGTTGGCTTCTTATTTGATTTCATGTGAATCTATTAGTTTTTGATAGCTTCCTTGCTTTCTGAATTGACAAGATACTCCCAGTCTTATTTTGGGTACTTCTTGCCTTTAATATAAATAACTCACTTCTCCAAATAGGTCTAGTTTCTTTCAAAGAAAAATGGTATTTAGAGACCACAATGTGGAATCTAAGAGTGCTTAATCCTGCCAGATTGGTCACTCGCTGTTCAGTGAACATTTTGAACAACAGACCTTGAGAAAAACTTAAGAAAAGTATAAATTCTAAATGACAATTTCAGTTCAAATTTAATATTGCTTAGCTTTGATTTTATATTTATCTTTTATATTAAAATAAGATTTGTAAGAACATTAACATAAATTATTGCTAACATTATGATTACTAAAAAGCAGTTTATGTTTTGTTTTTTAGCATTCTCTTCATCCTTAAGGTATATTCCTAAGGCATCTAGAACCAAACAATTGTGTTTTAAAGTTACCTGACATAATTTCCCTTTATATGGTTAAGCCACCAACTTGATAACTGTATTCATTTGTTGCATTTTGCTTTTTAAACATTTAATTTTTCATAATCATAAAAATTTACGGCATCCCAGTCAAATCTACAAAACAAGATATAGTCAGAGAAGTTTAGCTTCTATCTTTGTACTTTCCAACTTGCTCCATCTCTCCCAAATTTAATAATTTATCTTTCCACTTAGAAAATACACAAATGTATGTGTTCCTGCTTTCTTAGATTAACAGCAAGACACCATATTCACCTTTACTCATCTTGCCAGCACTGTGTTCCTGACAAACTACTGTTCATCTTTTAAAAACTGTCCTGTCCTGTAGATGCAATCTAGTCACTTGAAATAACTTATTGATAGGTACTCCCCAAAGTCTAAAGGGTAAAGAATCCGCCAGCAAAGCGGGAGACCTGGGTTCCATCCTGGGATTGGGAAGATCCTCTGGAGGAGGGCATGGCAACCCACTCCTTTATTCTTGTCTGGAGAATCCTTATGGACAGAGGAGCCTGGCCAGCTAGAGAAAACGAGGTCTTAAAGTCAGACAGGACTGAGCACGCGCGCGCACACACATACACAGTCTAAACGAAATGAACTTGAGTTTTACTTATTCCATTACTTCTGGCAAAGGTTTGTGTAAGGGAGGAGGGAAGGGGAGCTTGCCAATCGTAAGCAAATCTGTCTTAACTGAATGAAGGTATGATCTTCCCATGAATATTTTTTGTGTGTGTGGTAAAATACACATAAAAAATTGACCGTTTAAACCATTAAGTTGTGCAACCAGCATTTTTCAGAGTTCCAAATTGAAACTCTTCACCCATTAAACAAGTCCCCAAAACCATCCCAGGACCTTTAACAAGACTAAATGAAGACGCACCTGCTCGCCAGTTGCAGGCTTGGGCACTAGGAGGATTCTGCCTTCCCATCTGAGCAGGGATTCCAGCGGAGACCAAGCTAGATCTCGGTTAACGCTCACGCCCTCACCTATTGTCCCAGCGGGAGGAACCGGTATTTCCGGATTGGGGCCTCAGACCCAGTGATCCCGGCTAAGAGTGAGGTTGGTGGAGGAGGGGAACGGAAGCTGATCATAAAAGTTAACTTTCCATCAAAATAATTAACCTGTTTTCCCATCCCCCTCCCAACAAAAACAAAGATCCACCCCCACCCCCCAACCCGCCGCCTCCAGCAAAAGTCGCCAATTGAACACCCACAATGGCCCCCAACCATCGTCCGGTGGTTTTTGAAAAAGTAGAAACGCTGACCAGTTCCTTGCCCACACCCAGGGAGAGGATCAAAAAGCCGAATCAGGTCAAGAATAAAGAAAGCAGCACAGCGAATTCCACTCGCCCTTGGGCGGGAAGAAAGCTCAGCGGTAGTTCTGCAGAGAAGAAAAAGCCAGACCAGTGAGCGCGCGGGCTGGAGTGACCAGGCAGGCAGTCCCTGCGGCCGTAGCCCCTACCCCACCGCTGGGTGGCGTGTGTGAACCTCGCCCCCGGCTCGGTCCTTCCAGATACCCCAAAGTAAAGCTGCAAGAAACTGCGTTTCTCTGCCCCGGCTCGCACGCTTGGCACCCTTGGGGGCTCGAAGGAGACAGGCGACAGCCTCTGGCCACCCGAGTCCCCTCCGGGCCGCCGCTCTCTCCGGTCGCCCAACCCCCCTGCCCCCACCCTGGATTTTTTTTTTTTTTCCTTTCTCCCAAACCTCCAAACAGGAAATAGCTTGAGTCACAATAATACACGGGAGCGGCGGCCGAGGCCACTCGCACCCGCCCATTCCCCGGGCCGCCTCCAGTACTCCGGCTCCGCCAGGCGCCGCCGGCGAAGCGCGGGGAGCGCAGGGGACATCGGCCCAGCCGCCGGCGTAGTGTCGAAGGCGCCCAAGCGCCGGCCAGATCCGCCTTCACTGTGACCCCGACCGCGCCAGCTTCGGCCGCCACCGGCTTCCAGGCGAGTACCCTCCTCCCTCTCCCTTCCGACCACCGAGCGCCCGCGGGCGTCCCGGCATGGCCCTCCGCGAGGCTGGAGGAGAGCCGCCCCCAGCGCCGCAGCCGCGCTCCGGCAGCGCCGGGACACCTTGCTCGGGTCTCGACTTCGGCTGGGGAGGGCTTTGCGGGGTTCTGGGGGGTGCTCTCTGGATTCATCGTGAGGGAGGAGGTGTGGGGTGGGTAGCGGGAGAAAACGCGAGCTGATGTCAGCCCACGTCCCTGTTGATTCGGAGTATACTTTCTTGGACAGTAACTTTTTTCTCCCTTTTCTGGGGATGCTTAACCGACTTTTGCCTCCCCGATTCCTCCAAGGGATGACAGTCACAGGGTTCTCCTGCGCAGTCGTCTAGAAGGAGCGGCTACAGGTGCCTGCGACCCACTTTCTTTCTCTACCTGGCCTGGAGTTCTCTCCTCAAGGGACGGGAAATGTTTCACTTTCTGTTGAGCTTCTCTTTAACCAGATTAAAAGGGCCTCTCAGTTTGTGTTGGAGCGGTCAACACTCGCAGCGTCCGGAGGAGGCTTTATGCAGGCCGAGGGAGGCGAGGGCTAGTTGAGAGCAGGTGCGGGCTGCCTGCGCAATCACCGCCGCACACCTGAGAGCCCGGGAGATGCTCGTTAGCCCGCGCAGCCCGGGAGCCCCGAGCTCCCACCTCCGCAGGATTTTAGAGAATTGTTTTCCCCACTTTCTGATGCATTTGTAAGGGAGGGGCCGAGTTCGTCAATGTGCTGCGCGTTGTCAGTCTTCAAGGGCTACATTGCAAGGTTCTTCTATAGGGATCTTGGTCAAAATTGAGTTGGACATCTTTGTGTTGGAGAAAGGCCACTGAATTCCAGGCATTCTTCGAGGTTGAGAAGGGTGTTTTCAAGACTGTTCTGAAGTCGGCTTGAGGGCTTTCTGCGAAACTACCGCTCTGTCAGTTCTCCTTATCGCCTGTGGCTGCTTTTTAGTCCCGGGGGTGGGTGCGTTTTCTTCGTACTCTATGTGCAGTGAGACCTTCCTGGTTTCTAAGAAGGTTGTGAACAACCCTCCGCGTTTCTCGGTGAGAGGACCGTGGTTCTAGAGCGGTTGGATTAATAGGGTGGCTGCGTTACTTCAAGCGCTCTGGGGCCTTGCTGCTGTGAGTGAGCCAGGATCCAGCAACATCGGCATCACCTGGGGCATCTTGAAATATGGGATTTCAGAGCTACCCTGGCCTGCTCAATCAAGGTCCTCAGGGAATCCTTTGAGTATTATCGCTTGAGAAACACTAGCAGAGGGTATGTTGGGCTGAAGTTTTTTTGTCCAGTTTAAACACTAGCAGAGGGTATGTTGGGCTGAAGTTTTTTTGTCCGGTTTAAAGAAGTAATTTACAGTATATTTCCCTACATTTCCATCCAGTCCTATATTTGAACCTTCATTCTGCCAGACCAGGACAAACACATTTAACAGCTTTATGGGTCCAGCCCCTCCGCCCCAGGGAGCTAGGCACCTTACACAAGATTTGGACATGTGGTTAGTATACTAGCTATGTGTTTTTTGTTTCTAGATACTTTTATTATTATTGTGATAAAATACAACATAAAATTTGTCATTATAATAATTTCTTTTTTTTTCTTTTTTTTTCACCACACTGTGTGGCTTCCTGGTTCTTAGTTCCCTGACCAGGGATTGAACCCAGGCCCCAGGCGATGAAAGCACAGAGTCCTCACCCACCACCAGGGAATTCCTAACCATTTTTAAGAGGACAATTCAGTGACATTAAGCACTGTCACCATGTTGTGCAACCATCCCTGCTCTCTTTTTCCAGAACTTTTTCCTTGTCCCAAACAGAAACTCTGTACTTATTAAAGAATACCCTCTTCCCCCCTCTTCCCAGCCCCTGAGCTTCTGGCTACTGTTCATGACATTTTCCGTAGGGTACAGAGAAGGTTGAATAGGAATACAGAGTAAAAGTAAAATCATGTTTACAGAATATGGATAAACATTTGGAAATTCCTGGGTTGCTGGCCTGATGGACTTGGCAACGAAACTCCAGGTTTTTAAAATGCATGTGCTTTCTTTGAAGGGAGACAGCCTGAACCTATGAGGCCTTCCTTTTTGGTGTGACTGGAGCACTTCATTTAATTGGCTTTATTTTGGGTGTCCTGTTTATATTGGGCTTAGTTTTTTAATAGTGAATCAAACTCATTTTTGAAAGCAGTTAAAATAAACCTTAAGCAAAAGTATTGTTGCTTGGGGTATATATAGGAGGAGATCACAGGAAGACTTCAGAAAGATTTGAAATGATTTTCTAAAAGACCTCAAACTGTTTCAATTCTGCTTTAATGTTAAGTGAGTCTAATGGATCAAGGACATTGTTTCTGGTTCTAAAAATGTTTGTATATAATTTGGGAAAGCCTTGTTGTTGTTTTAATTGAAGTATAGTTGATTTACAATGTTGTATTAGTTTCAGGTATATAGCAAAGTGATTCAGTTACACACACATATATATTCTTTTTCAGATTTTTTTTCCATTATAGGTTATTGCAAGATATTGAATATAGTTCACTGTGCTATACAGTAGGTCCTTTTTGTTTATTTTGTATATAGTAGTGTATATCTGTTAATTCCAAACTCATAATTTATAGAAAAGCTTTGTAATAATGAATGTCATCCTCTTGTATCTGCTTAAAATTGTCCAGGTTGCCATTTGAGGACATGCTTTTCAGTGAGAACAGAAATGTGAATTAGCAAACTAGTAAAAATGGTTTCATTCATGATCTAACAAAGACACTGTTATAGATCTAGAATGTGGTTCAGAATACATAAGTGATCAGAGATATTGGGAAGATTTAATACTACACGGTCTAGACTTTGAAACAAATAAAAAGATGAGCCCAAACTGAAATAAATTCCAAAAGAGCAAAGAAATCAACAGCAAAGGATTCTTTCTATGGTACTACAAGACCTCTAATCAGTTAGATTATACTTGGCTTGATTTTAGGCATTAGGATAACTAGTCCAGCTCCCAGGAAAATCAAGTCTTGGGCAATCTCCTTTTTGAGACCAGTCAGCAGTGCTACCTCTGCATATCAACCAGATGGTCTCTATGCAGTACCCCAAATGCTACACAGTGTAGAAGGAAGGGCACAGGATTCAGGTGCAGAAGAACTGATATTTACCCTGACCAACTGACTGAGCAGGAGTAAGCCTCAGAAACTCGGAGCCACCATGTCCCTAAGTATAAAATTAGGGAGAAGTTGTCTCTCTCTAAGATTATGTAGTAAGGATTCAAAAGGACCTTACTTATAAAAGTGCTTGTAAACTGTAAAAGGATAATAAAAATTTCTTACCTTCATTTGGGAGAAAGTTACAGTGCAAAAGAGATAGAAGAAGTCACATATTTGGGGTACCTAACACTTTTTAGTTAACTGTGTTTGTTTGTAATTTTCTTCTAGCTTTAAGGTCATTTTTTTTTTTTTTTTTGGCCATGCTGTAAAGCTTGTGGGATCTTAGTTCCCCAAGCCAGGGATTGAACCCATACCCTCTGCAGTGGAAGCACAGTATCTTAACCATTGAATCACCAGGGAAGTCTTCCTCGAGGTCATTTTTTTTAAAAAACAAGTTTATTGAGATGTAATTCATATACCATACAATTCACCAATAAAGTGTACAATTCATTGATATTGAATATATTCACCAAGTTGTGCAACCATCACCATAATCAATTTCAGGACATTTTTATTGCCCTAAAAATAGTACTACTCCTTCTACCCCTTAGCTGACCCCTTCTAATCTTCTGCCTCCCCCAACCTAAATAACCACTAATCTACTTTCTGTCTATAGATTTGCCTATGCTGGACATTCAATATAAATGGAATCATACAATATGTGGTTTTGTATTCTGACTTCTTTCATTTAGCATAGTGTTTTCAAAATTTATCTACATTGCCTCATGTATCAGAGCTTTCTTTTTATTGCCAAATAATGTTCTGTTGTAAGTATATACCACATTTTGTTTATCCATTCATCTGTTGACGGACATTTGTGTTGTTTCTACTTTTTGCCTGTTATAAATAATGCTGCTCTGAACATTCATGTTTTTAGGTGGACATGTTTTCATTTTGAGGGGGTACATACCTATAAGTGAAAAACATATGTTAATTCTATATTTAACATTTTCAGGAACTGCCAGACTGTTTTCCAAAGTGATTGCACCATTTACAATCCCATTAGCAAAGTGTGAGAGTTTCAGTTTCTCTAGTTTTTTTTTTTCTTGGCCATCCTAGTTGGTGTGAAGTAGTTTTGATTTACACTCCTCTGATGGCCAATGATGCTAAACATCTTTTCATGAGCTTATTTATTAAGCCATTCTTTTTTTTTTTTAAATCATTTTCTAAGGAAAAATAGATAGAGGAAGAGGAAAATCAGTTTTGTATAGATTCCCTAGTTTCAGTGGTCTAGGAAAATACTGAAAATGTAAATTGAGTACTTCGCTCTTTTCAAATTTATTTTGGTTTTGACTCATCTTTTTATTTGCCTTGAGGCCTAGTACCTGTAGTACATGATGTTCCAAAGGATTTGAGTGAAGAATTAATACATAGATTCTTGGAGGTGAAGGGGAGTAAGTAGACAGGGATTTAGTATTCTATATGCCGATACAATGCCCCCTAAAAAATTATGCACCACTCAAATGTTAATAACGCACCAAAAAATAAATGTACTTGTGCTGATGGTGGACATTTTAAACACTTGAACTAAAATATTGTTTGGTAGTCTGTTGATTAACATCTGTTCATTCTACTTAATATATAAGAATATACAGCTCATATTCATAGATTGTAGCTTTTATTAGGCTCTCTTTTTAAAAATCTTTTAAAATTTTTATTCATTTTTTTTGTGGCTGTGTTGGGTTTTCATTGCTTTGCACATGTTTTCTGTAGTTGCAGCGAGCAGGGGTATTCTTCGTTGCGGTGTATGGGCTTCTCTCGTGGAGCAGGATCCAGGCTCCGGGCTTCAGCACTTGTAACACACGGACTCAGTGGTTGTGGTTCACAGGCTATGGAATCTCACCAGACCAGGGATCAAACCCGTTTTTCCTGCATTAGCAGACTACTGATTTTATTTTCATATACTCCGAGTAGGCTGGTGGATGTTTTGGCATGAGTTTGTGCATTTCCGTTCTTTCTTTCCAAGGCTGCATGGCAATGTGTTTTCTCTATAGCCATGTGGAGAATTACCATCATGGTCTACAGTTACAAATGGATCATGAATTTTTAAAATACCTGTAGGCGTTTTAGAGGCCCACTGTATTGAACTTGGGTTGTATGTTTGGATCTTATATTACTGGTGAATGTAGAGAGCAGTAAGGAAATAAAAAAATCAGCCAGATTTAGCAAATTACTATTTCCTTATTCCTTAGAATAAGCAAATGGAAGTGTGTGGTTCAGTGGTCCTCACACACTGGGCTGTATCTGAATCACCTGGAAGCTTGATAAAATATACATTGCTGAGCACCCCCCACCCCGAATTTGGTTACTGAGTTAGTCAGTCTGAATGGGACCCTGATAATCTGCATCTCCAACAAGTGCCCAGGTGATGTTGATGCTGCTGGTCTGGTCTTAGAGACCCAGTGGAATGGAGGCATTTGGAAATGGACTGGAATAAGAGTGAGGGAAGGGACAAGGTTAGCGGTGGGCTCCTGCATTCTGTGCGTACGGGAACTGGATAGAGCTGAGGAGCTAGATGTGACTCAGGAAGGGCATGGACAGGTGCTGGGAACTGGGACATAGGGATTAGTGGGGAGGGGTATCTGGAAGAGAAGCCTCTGATATGGGGAAGGAGTAGGGAGAGGGTTCTGAGGAGACCAAGGCCACTGAGGGCCCCAACTCCATGTAAACAGGGGAGTGAGGACACAGCTTTTCACTGCTTCCAGAAAGGCCAGCGTTACCAGGTCGTGGGATGGGCTACGTGGGGACAGAGCCAAGTGTGAACTTGCCTTCATAAGATAAGGGATCCCTGTAGTCCTTCAGGCAAAGTCCTGGAGTCATGACTGGCCCCTCCCCATCTTGACTATTACTGTTAATCATAGTCAGCCTAGAATCTGGGGAGCTTTGTAAGCCAGAGCAAGAGTCCTTTGTGCAAGGAGTAGCCATCAAGTTTTAGTTTTCCTCCTCTCACGCCTTTGCCAGCTCAGCTTAATGGCTTAAAAATCTGTGCTACCAGGTGTCTAGTCTCCTTAGCATAACTTGGCATAAGCGGATTCTGAGAGTGGGTGCTGACAGTCCATGTCATGAAGGTCAGGTTCGTTACAGAAAAGAAATCCAAGAAGGGAGCTAGCCCAATACTGTTGGGTCCTGTGAAGTTAAGCTGTGTCCCACCTTCCCGTGGTTTCACAGACTTGAGACTAACATCTGATTTTATTTCATATTTTGCATGAAAGGAATCCTCATTGTATCTGAGGATATAAAGCATTTATCTTGGGCTTTGGAATGATGCCAAAGCCTGCCACCGAAGCACTCTGTGTTCCCATCTGGGAGCACCTGCCATCAGCAGGGGGAGAGGGGTTGGTATCCATGGGTGTGATCTCCACCCAGCTCTGCCTATGGTGTGCTGCTGAGGTCAGAGCTGGGCAGCTGCCACCTACGTTACACTCACCTTGGCGTCCTCCACCCCACTCAGCTGGTTGCACAATTTTACATTCCTACTTGGCCCCTGTGGGCCGAGGGTGTGTGATTCTGCTGGTAAATGGTCAGAACTAGAAGCATTTCTCAGTCTTGCTTCTGGGAAAGATGCTGTTTCAGGATCCCTAAGGTGACCTCCAGTTTCTATGATTTGCTAAGAGGACTCAGAGTCTCACCTCTATGGTTATTACTGTGAGAGTACAACAAAGCAAAACCGGTAAATGGAAGAAGCCACTTGGATCAGAATCTGAGGAAACCAGGCACGGACTTCCAAGTGTCCTCTCCTAGAGCAGGCGCATAGGCCATGATTAATTCCAACAGACCACATGTATGAAATGTTGCCAACCAGGAAACTTCATTAGCGACTCAGTGCCCAGGCTTAGTGGGTGTCAGAAGATACGAATTTTGTAATCAGACCAACTTGGGTTGTAATCACACCTCCAGTACTTATTACCAGTGTGGCCACGAGAGAGTTACTTAGTCATCTGGTGCCTGAGTTTCTTCATCTGAGAACAGAATTTATATCTACCTCCGAAAGTCATTGTGAGAATGAACGAAGGTAATGCATTTTTAAAAATTTTTATTTATTTTTGTTTTTGACTGTGCTGGGTCTTCGTTGCTGTGTGGGCTTTTCTCTAGTAGTGCAAAGCAGGGCTTCTCTCTAGTTGCAGCACTCAGGCTTCTCATTGCAGTGTCTTCTCTTGTAGAGCACGGGCCCTAGGGTGCATGGGTTTCAATGTTTGCAACTCTCGGGCTCCAGAGCACAGGCTCAGTAGTTATGGTGCGTGGACTTAGCTGCTCCATGGCATGTGGGATTTTCCTGGACCAGGGATCAAACCCATGTCTTCTGCATTGGCAGGCAGCTTCTTTACCATTGAGCCACCAGGGGCGCCCGGGTAATGCATTTTAAGGGGAGCACTTATCTCAGTGGCAGACACAGTGAATGTGGTCACCAAAACATGGTTTAGCCACATATCGGCCAGGGGAAGGGTGTGTGGGCCAGAGTGGGTGGCATCTGCCATACCTGCTGTGTGCAGAGCCTAAGGTCAGAAGACATCTCTAGCCCTGGGCTCATAGGTGCACCTCAGGCTGCCTTCTTGCCAGCTCATCCTACCTACTGACCTGAGAACATTTTTTGCTGTTTTGCTCTTCTGTCTCCTAGGAATACTTTTCCCTGTGCCTCGGATGGCTCAGCTCCTTCTATTAGCCTAAGGAATGTCTGCTCATATTTTTAAGACCTAACTCAAGTACTTTCTCTGTGAAGACTTTCCCAAGCCAAGCCCCTTAAACAGGCTTATCCACTCTGTCCTGCCTCATCCCTGTTCCGTGGACCCCTACTGCAGTGTGCTGGGTTACAGTTACTTGTTGCTCTGCTAGACTGGGTGGTTCTTGAGGGAAGGGATGGTTTCATATTATTTATATGTGCAGCATCACTCAGAATGTTGGATAGGGAGCAGCTCAGGGGTTGTCCAGGGAGTGAATGAATGAATGGAGTGTTGGGCTGGACCTAGAACCCAACAGGAAATGGATACAGTGCCGGCAAAATAGGTATCTGCCTTCAGAGCAGCCCCTGACAGTCTAGAGGGGGAGATAGATGGTAAACAGGTATAATTAGAGAAGTGACGTGAGGGAAGCAGAGTCTGGCCCAGCTGCAGGTGCAAGGGGAGCAGGAACAAGGAGAAAGGGGCGGTCCAAGTGTTGATGCCCTGGGCAGTGTGATATCTGCTGGAGCTTGGGTGGTTGTTGGAGGCTGGAAGAACTGGTCAGGCAGGGAGCCACTCCCAAAGAGCCAGGAATCCTCCAGATGGGGAGGGAGAGGTGGATCAAAGGTTACCAACACCTCAGCTGCCAAAGGGCAGGAAATCTAAGTGGAAACTTGGAAGGTTGAAGTGGTCCAAGGGGAACTTGGAAAACTGGGGTTGGGGAACACAGGGTTAATTGAGGAAGTGGCACCCAGTAACCTGAAAACCTGTCTGGGAATGGATCTCTGATCTTAGGCTTCCATAACAAGATACCACAGCCTGGGGGTGTTAAGCCACAGACATTTATTACTCACATTTCTGGAGGCTGGAAGCCTGAGATCTGGGTGCTGGCATGGTCCATTTCTGGGTGAGGACCGCCTTCCTGGCTTGCAGAAGGTGACCTTCTCCCTGTGCGCTCACACAGCCTTTCTTAAGTGTGTGCGCACGGAGAGGGAGCCGTCTCTGTCTCTTCTTCTTCCTTATCCCATCGTGAAGAACCCACCTTTGTGACCTAACATAAACCTCATTTACGTTCCAGTTCCCCATCATGATCACCAACATGCTAGGAATTAGGGCTTTGATTGATGCATTTTAAGAGGACACAAACTTTTAGTCCATAATAACCTGGGCCAATAAATATTTGCTGAGTAAATAATAATCATGGCTAGCACTTAGCACTTCAGATGGTTCAGACTCTAAGTGTTTTGCATATATTTTTTTAAGTTTAATTTTCACACAACTTTATTAGGTAGGCACCATTATTATGCCCTATTTACAGAGGAGGAAAATGAGGCCCTGGAGAGGTATAGAGGCTTGCCCAGGCTATACAGCTAACTAAATATGAAGCTGGGACACAAACTGAGGCAGTCCGGTTCTAGAGAGCAGGATTTTAACCATTATACCCTGCTGCCTCTTAGTTAGGAAGTAAACTCTGGTGTTATTGGGTATCTGTCATATGCTGATTCCTCAGGAGAGATGCTAGCGATACAAGGATGAATATGACATCTTATCTGCCTTCTAGGCCATCACAGAATGCTTAGAGAAACAGCTATGACTTTTGCTGCTAAGTCATTTCAGTCGTGTCCGACTCTGGGCGACCCCATAGATGGTCCCTGGGATTCTCCAGGCGAGAACACTGGAATGGGTCGCCATTTCCTTCTGCCGTGCATGAAAGTGAAAAGTGAAAGTGAAGTCACTCAGTCGTGTCGGACCCTCAGCGACCCCATGGACTGCAGCCTTCCAGGCTCCTCCAGCCATGGGATTTTCCAGGCAAGAGTACTGGAGCTGGGTGCCATTGACTTTTGAAGTCACTGGAAATGTATTGAGGCCGACAGAAACATTGTTTCACCTTTCTTTTGTAACTACTACACAGGACCATTAGCAAAGGTAAAGTGTTTCACTATTTTAGAATGTATATAGATGGACAGGGAGGCCTGGCGGGCTGTGATTCATGGGGTCGCAAAGAGTCGGACACAACTGAGCGACTGATCTGATCTGATCTGATAGTGGCTGAAGTGCTCACAACATTACATATATTGTGTGGGAAATAGGGGGCTGAGTCATCAAATTAGAATTGACTATTTTTACTAGAGTTTCTAATGTAATGACAGTAACTAAATGATGGTAATGCATATCCTAAAATTTATAATACTATCAAGATACAATTTGAGGAAAAGTAGAACCACTTATGTAAAAAAGCTTTTTAACTAAAAATAAATACAGATAATTTAGATATATTTTACAGGAAAATTTAAAACAAAGTGAATTAAAAACCTTGTGGTGTTTCAGAATCTTGACTATTAGGGAAGATCCTGTACATGCAGAAGCTTAGTAAACCCAGGAGGTAATTCTTTTTTTTTTGCCTGGATGTGGGTGTTCAGGGAAAAACCCAGTCCATAAGGAGGAGGATAAGGTGGACAGAGATCCCTAGGTGGGAAGCCAGCTTGCTGATGGTTGGGGTTGGGGGAGAGTGCTTCTTGGAAGGAAGAGAAGGAAGAGGATTTCTTCTTTTATTTATTTATATCTTTTGGCTGTGTTGGGTCTTCATTGCTGTGCACGGGCTTTCTCTAATTGTGGCAAGTGAGGGCAACTCTTCGTTGCAGTGCTCCAGCTTCTTGTTGCTAGGGCACGTGGGCTCAGTATTTGCAGCTCACAGGCCATGGAAGTCGTGCTCAGTAATTGTGGCATACCGGCTTACTTGCTCCGAGGCATGTGGCATATTCCTGGATGATCGAACCCATGTCCCCTGCATTGGCAGGCAGATTCCTGTCCACTCCCCTGTGCCACCAGAGACACCCCTTTTAATTTGACTTAATTAATTAATTTACTTTTGGTTGTCTGTTGGTTGGTTTTGCACGGCCTTTCTCTAGTTGCAGCAAGTGGGAGTACTCTTCCTTGTGCTGGTGGGTTTCTTACTGCAGTCATTTCTCTTGTTCCGCAGCCTGGGCTCTAGGGCTTCCGTAGGTGCAGCATTCAGGCTCAGCAGTTGTGGCACATGGGCTTGGTTGCTCCATGGCATGTGGAATCTTCCTGGACCAGGGATCAAGCTCATATTCCCTGTACTGGCAGGTGGACTCTTATCCACTATGCTACCAGGGAAGTCCAAGAGGATGTCTTCTTGCCACAGACTCCACCTTTGGATCCAGTGGAAATAGCAGATTTGAGAGAGAGGAGGTGAGGGAAGGGGAAACCCTGCAGCAAAGAGGGAGTTGGAGAGTAGGGCTGAGATATTCTCCTATCTCAGAAGAAGAGCACTTCTGCCAGGGATCAGGAAGAGATGTGCTGTCTGAGTCCTCAGATGCAGGTAGGTTACCCAGGAAGGCACTAGAGCAGAGTAGGAAAGAGCTAGAGCAGAGTAGCAAAGAATCAGACCTGGGCTTGAATGTTGCCTCTGCCACTTAGGAGCCGTGAGATCTAGGGTAGGTTTCTCCACTCTGAGCCTTAGTTTTCTCTTTGTAAAGGGGGTCAGTAATACTGCCTTCTCCCTGAATTGCTGTGGTTCGAGCTTCATTGCTTTCATGGTTTTTTGTCTCAAGTCTGCACTGTTCTGTCTTGAGAAGAAGTTTTATCCAGCCTCCCCCGCTATCAAACCAACGACCATAAGCTCCTTCTGAAGGAATAGAATTTGGCTTTGAGAAGAAGACGGAGTCATTGCAGCTTTTCTTCAAGTTCTCCTGCTCCTCATGGTCACAGCTCAGCTTGTCATTTGCTTTGGACCTTCCCTCCTCTTTCTCTGTCTTGACAGATAATAGCCCAACAAGCTGCATTTCTTTCTCATGATGGAGTTGCATCATCTCATTTCCTCTCGTGAGTGTTTGGGACTACACTTTCACTAGAGACTTTCTCAATCTGACATCACTAAGATGACCTGTCGGCTCTGCTTTTCTGTTCTCTTCTGCAGCATTGGTGAGAATTGATTTTTCTCTCCATCTGGGGTGGTGAGATGCATGCTTGGTTTTGGAATTTTAGCCAGTTCCCTCCTGGATCTTTGTGCCTGGTCATCAACATTGTTGACATGCCCCGATTCCAATTTGTTACCTCATTCTCTTCTCCAAGAGAAGCTTATCTCTTTTAAAAAAAGTTTTATTGAAATATAGTTGATTTACAATGTTGCATTTTATATATATATATGCTTTATATGTTTTTAAAAATAATTTTTAAAATTATTAATTTGTTTTTTGCTGGGCTGGGTCTTTGTTGCTACACACGGACTTTCTCTAGTTGTGGCGAGTGGGGGCTACTCTTCGTTGCGATGCACAGGCTTCTCATTACAGTGCCTTCTCTTGTTGTGGAACACAAGCTCTAAGCGCTTGCGCTTCAGTAGCTGTGGTGCATGGGCTTAGTTGCTCCACAGCATGTGGGATCTTTCTGAACCAGGGATCAAACCCATGTCCCCTGCATTGGCAGGTGGCTTCTTAACCTCTGCACCACCAGGGAAGTCCCAATATATATGCTTTAAAAGATTTTTTTCCATGATAGTTTATTATAAGATATTGAGTATAGTTCCCTGTGCCATACAGTAGGTCCTTGTTGTTTATCTATTTTATATACTGTATCAGATCAGATCAGATCAATCGCTCAATCGTGTCCGACTCTTTGCAACCCCATGAATCGCAGCACGCCAGGCCTCCCTGTCCATCACCAACTCCCGGAGTTCACTCAGACTCCCGTCCTGTATAGTAGGGTATATATGTTAATCCCAAACTCCTAATTTATCCCTCTCTTTCCCCGTCTTTCCCCTATTTTATTTTTTATGTCTGTGGATAGAAGCTGATCTTGAGTGAGCTTCTCCTAGTCCCACCAGACACTTGATCTGACTTTGCAACACAAGCCCTAGATGCCATTTGGAGATACCAAGTCTTTCCCAGTTGTGCATAATACTTTTACATGAGATTTAACTTCTTCCTCTTGCATTTTGTTGGGTGCAGCTTCCAGAGAACAGATCATTCTCACAGTACCAGATGCTGGCTCATCTTGAACATGGAGCATTTTTCTTTTCCCAGTTGATTTGCTGTAAAGCATATATGCTAGATCAAAGCACAGGCTGGACATGTCCAGGCAACCCCACTTCTTCTGGGCTTTTGTCTTTTTCATCTCACTTGATGAGAGCTTTTCCTCACCACCCCCCCACCCCCCCACCCCCCCCACCCCGCTTTAGGCAGCATTATGGATTGAATTGTATCCCTCTCATTCATATGTTGAAATCTTCACTCCTAGTACCTCAAAATTGATCTTATTTGGAAATGAAGACTTAATTGAAGTAATCAAGTAAAATTGAGGTCATTTGGGTGGGCCCTAAGCTAGTATCACTTGTGTCCTTATAGGAAGAGGAAATTTGGACACAGACACATACAACACAAAGATGATATACAGACGTAGGGAGAAGATGGCCATCTATAAGCCGAGTAGACAGTTCTGCCTCGCAACCTTCAGAAAGAACCAGTCCTCTCAACATTTTGAACTTGAACTCCCAGCCTCCAGACTGTGAGATGTAGATTTCTGTTATTATGGCACCAGTCTGTGGTCCTTTGTTACGTCAGCCCTCGCAAACTAATACAGTCAGAATAAGAAATTCTGCCTGGAACCCAGAGAGATGTTAACACAGCAGCTGTCACATACACTCCACCGTCTCCCACTGATGTCCCAGGAAAGCAGGATGGGGGATCACATCATCAACTTCTGCCTTGAACTCTGAAGTTTCTCCTGGGTTTACCCAAAGTACCCCTGTGGGGCAGGATGACACTCCTCCAGGGGCCCGACATTAAGGCTCTGAAACCAGTTTGACCACAATACTGTGATCACTAAACAGGGCTCTGCTCGGAACCAAACCTGTGTCTGATGGCCAGGCAGTCCACCACTGGAGAGGACTGGGTCCAGGCCTGGATCAACGTGGAACTCAAACCCCCCAGTTGCTGGCCAGGACTCCTTCTTAACCTTTGATTAATCTTCTTGATGGCCCAGGAGACTCACCCCTATCCTCTGCACATGCCTAAACATGTAATTTGAATTCATTTTGGTTCTACTTTAAACAGAACATATTTGAGACGGCAGAAGAAAGAGTAACCTAGCCCTGTCTAAGGGGTTCAACTAAGGAGAGCCTTCTGGAAGAAATGAAGACATAGCTGATTAGCAAGGAAAAGAACACACTTACATAACACATATGCTGGACATTACACATGCTAAGTGCTTTACATGTAAAAACTGATTTAGCATTTTTTAAAAAAAAATTCTCTATTATTTCTTTTTTTCCCTTCTGCTGCTGCTGCTGCTGCTAAGTCACTTCAGCCATGTCCGACTCTGTATGACCCCATAGACGGCAGCTCACCAGGGTCCCCCATCCCTGGGATTCTCCAGGCAAGAACACCGGAGTGGGCTGCCATTTCCTTCTCCAATGCGTGAAAGTGAAGTCGCTCAGTCATGTCCGACTCCCAGCGACCCCATGGACTGCAGCCTACCAGGCTCCTCCGTCCATGGGATTTTCCAGGCAAGAGTACTGGAGTGGGGTGCCATTGCCTTCTCTGTTTTTCCCTTCTAGTTTTATTGAAATATAATTGACATATAGCACTGTGTAAGTTTAAGGTGTACAGCGTAATGAATTGACTTATATACATCATTAAATGAGTATCACAATAAGTTTCGTGAACATTCATCATTTAATATAGATACAAAATTAAAGAAATAGAAAAAAATTGTGATAAGAACTTTAGAGTATACTCTCAACAACTTTCATAGAAAACATATAGCAGTGTTAATTATATTTATCATGTTGTACTGTACCTTGCTAGTACTTATTTGTAACTGGAAATTTGACCTTTTGACGGCCTCCCCTGACTCCCACCTCTAGTAACCACGTATCTGGTTTCCTTTTCTATAAGTTTGTTTTTGAAGAATAACTTACCTACAGTGCTGTGCTCGTTGCTGGTACACAACATGGTGATTTGGTATTTCTATATATTTCAAAATGATCACCATGTTATGTCTAGTTATAATGTCACCATAAAAGATATTACACAGTTATTAACTATATTTCCCATACTGTACATTTCATACCCATGACTCATTTATTTTGCAACTGAAAGTTTGTGCCTCTGATTTAGCTTTTAAAACAGGCCTGTGAGGTCAGTGCCATGATTAGCCTCACTTTACAAATAATGAAACTGAGGCATAGAGACATTGACTGACTTATCCATGATCACTACAGCTAGTTAGTGGTGGAGCTGGACTTCAGTCCTGGGTGGTGAGGCACCCCAATTGATGCTAAGGAAGTTGAGGGCACTTGTTGGCAGGTGAGATGTGAGATTGTGTGAACTGCTCTCCAGCCAGGGCTTCCCAGGTGGCTCAGTGGTAAAAAATCCGCCTGCCAATGCAGGAGATGCAGGAGATCCCCTGGGTCAGGAAGATCCCCTGGAGTAGGAAGTGGCAACCTACTCCAGTACTCTTGCCTGGAAAATTCCATGGACAGAGGAGCCTGGAGAGCTACAGTTCATGGGGTTGCAAATCAGACAGGACTTAGCGACTGAGCGCATACACTGTCCAGCCACTGGCCACAGACTGCTGGATCTCCATACTTCACACCTTGTGTAGTCCCTACCAAGTTCTGGAGCTTCTGTCCCTTTCCAAAAGTTGCAGAGCAAAGGTGACTAATATCTTCCTAACCCGATGAATGGCCAAGCCCTTCTTGATTTAAACCAGCTCCTGTCAGTGTTCTAAACTTTGTGCAGTGCCATTGCTCATCTGCTCCCAAGCAAGAGATCTTCTAGAATCCTGCAACTCTAGGTTCAGAGTAGAAATGTAACATGAACACAATTTCTTTTCCATTTTCTTTCTTTTTTTTTTTTTTTTTTGGCCACACAATGTGGTTTGTGGGATTTTAGTTACCTGACTAGGGATTGAACCAGGGTCATGGCAATGAAAATGCTGATCATAACCACTAAGCCACTAAGGAACTCTCTCTCTCTCTTTTTTTTTTTTTGGTATAATTTTTACAACATTAATAAGGAGTGAATTTCCCTCATATAAGGAATTTAAAATTTTTTTTATCTTTTAGGAAAGAGGGTACTTTTAGAATTACTTTGTATTCAAGTTATTTGAGAGAGATGGTCTGTTGGCTTTTAATTATTCAGGCTCAGACAGTAAAGAATCTACCTGCAATGCAGGGGACCTGGGTTTGATCCCTGGGTTGAGAAGGTTCCCTGGAGAAGGTAATGGTAAACCACTCCAGTATTCTTGCCTGGCAAATCCCGTGGACAGAGGAGCCTGGTGGGCTACAGTCCTTGGGGTAGCAAAGGGTTGGACACGACTGAGAGACTAACACTTTACTAGCAGAAACTAAAACTTTACTAGCAACACTTTACTAGCAGAAACTAAAAATCTGTGAAATATGGTAAGGAAGAACCTCCCCAGTTGGTGAGTAACACCTAAGCTGGGCCCCTTTCCTCTGCTTCCTACAGCAAGCCTGGGGACACTATTTTCTCCTTTTTTTTTTTTTTCTTGGATAGTTTTCATTATTTACTCTAGCCCCTGGGTTCCTGTACCCTTTAGTCAGTCTCCCTGCTTTCCCCACAAAACCACTCACCCTTGGGCTTTCTTTTGTAGCTTCAGGGAAGGAACAGAAGTATGTAAGTACTCCTTATGCTTGCCTGCAAAGAAATAAGGATTTATGGAGGTTTATTGAAGAGCTATTAGGAACGGGGAAAAGACAGAGGAGATGGACGGAAGGGAGGGAAATACAAATACATCATCTCATTTATTATTTAAAGCCACCCCTGCGTGTGGTCTTCCAGCTTTAAAGATAATGAAATAGGTTCAGAAGGGTCAAGTAACTTGTTCAGGGTCCCATGGTGTTAACAGCAGAAGTGGGATTCAAATTAGGTCTTCTCATTTAAACTCAGTTCTCTTTTCCTGTGTCACGGGGTTGGTATGACTGGGCCCCCCAGAATTGGGTGAGGATGACTTCAAGGTCTCATGCTGGGAGAGCCAGGAGGAGGATGCAAGAAACAGGAAAAGCAAGAAGCAACTGCTGCTGGGGGCTGGGCAGTGGATTCCTCAGGTAGATACTGGGTTGAGTCAGGGGACAGGGTTGAAAGGACAGATTTGGTCATGGTATAAACCCAGTACAGTGCATTTTGAGACTGGCTGTGAAGAGAGAAGTCAAGTTTGAGCTGACAGGGAGGTGGGTGTTAAATCTAGGAGAGGCACAGTTTTGAACTCTGTAATTCTTTTGCACTGTGTAGTCTGTTTTTCTAAGTGTTCTAGTGGCTCATCTGAGTAGCAAATATGTAAAAGTGTATTTTAATGAAGCTATTGGGAGTTGGCAGGGATGAAATGATGCCTTAAGTCATAGTTTATTTTGTTTGTAGTAGAGTTAAAAAAAAAAAAGATGGTTTCCCTGACTCTTCTACTTTTAGTTAAGGCTTTTTCCAGCTCCCTGTAAAGCAAACCACACCCTGTATAACAGCCTGTTTGGGGCATTAGTTCATTTCCATTTTTATACTTCTAAAACACAGGAACAGTTAGAATACCCCGTGAAAAAGGATGTCCACTCTTTTCCTCCAGCAGGAATTAAGTAGACATCATCAGTTCAAAGGGAAGGTCAGCCTTATCTGTGAATTTGTATATCCAATTTTAATCATTCAGAAAGAGAACTTGAGCATCCTGATTTAAAAGGTTTTTGGATCATATATATTTAACAATTTATAAAAAATAAGTGATTTTCAATCAAATAGTTGTAGTTATAAAGAATTTCTAGAACTCTAGAAATTGGAGTTAACCAAGTAAATGAAAATTCCAAAGACTTTCTAGAATTACAAAGAAAATAGCCATGTAATTACATATCTGTATATAATTGAAAATATTGGGGGACGGGGGTTCCAGAAAGTTCCAAAAGGCAAAACTTGAGTTTTCAATCCACACATATCTGTATGTATTACATACATATTACACATTTTGACTAAATTTATTTATTTTTTATGTGTTATTGTCCTCATGTAGTATTATGAGGGAGTTCATACAAAGATGACAATTTTTAAAAAAGAATAGAAAACTGAACAACTCATTCATGGAAGAAAAACAAGTTCTTTCTAGTTACTTGCTAAGGGAGAATTCCTAATAAAAGACAAAACTTTAATTTTGTATGAGATCATCATAGATAATAATCACTTTGTAAGTTATGTTAAATGCATCAGAAAAACCTATAGAAAATAAAACTTTAAAACATGCCATTTTTAAAGTATTGTGTCAGTTTCATTGTAGTAAAACAGCTCCCAACAGCTAACAAGTTTAGCTTGCTTTTTTGTTGTTGGTAACTCAGACTTCATTTATTGTTTGAGAGGGTTGTGTAGTAATTTTTATTGCACGTCATTAGGAATACAAATTGTTAGAACAAAGACTGTTGTGTAAGTATAATTACACCATCCTGTATGATTAAATGAGGGCTGTATTAGAGCTTTTTTGAGCAGTGACAGCTGTAGCCAACTAAGTTCAGCCTGTAAAAGAATTCCAGTGACTGACTGGTACTAATTGTTTGTAGAACAACCAGTGGGAGTAATATTCATGAATACTATGAAAATGAAATGTTTCAAGACCAAATGGTTTGTCCTTTGTCTTCACTTCTTACTTGTGGTCAGTTATAGTACAGTATCCATGGGAGATTGGGTCCAGGACCCCCAAGGATATTGACACCCAGAGATGCTCAAATACCTTATATAAAATGACATAGTATTTGCAAACAATGTGCAACCCATTCTTCTGTATGCTTTAAATCATCTCTAAATTACTTATAATATCTAATAGTGTAAATGATGCATAAATAGTTGTAACTACAATGTTCAGTTCAGTTCAGTCGCTCAGTCGTGTCCGACTCTTTGCGACCCCATGAATCGCAGCACACCAGGCCTCCCTGTTCATCACCAACTCCCAGAGTTCACTCAGACTCAATGTCCATCGAGTCAGTGATGCCATCCAGCCATCTCATCCTCTGTCGTCTCCTTCTCCTCCTGCCCCCAATCCCTCCCAGCATCAGAGTCTTTTCCAATGAGTCAACTCTTCGCATGAGGTGGCCAAAGTACTGGAGTTTCAGCTTTAGCATCATTCCTTCCAGAGAAATCCCAGGGCTGATCTCCTTCAGAATGGACTGGTTGGATCTCCTTGCAGTCCAAGGGACTCTCAGGAGTCTTCTCCAAACACCACAGTTCAAAAGCATCAATTCTTCGGGGCTCAGCTTTCTTCACAGTCCAACTCTCACATCCATACATGACCACAGGAAAAACCATAGCCTTGACTAGACGGACCTTTGTTGGCAAAGTAATGTCTCTGCTTTTGAACATGCTATCTAGGTTGGTCATAACTTTCCTTCCAAGGAGTAAGCGTCTTTTAATTTCATGGCTGCAGTCACCATCTGCAGTGATTTTGGAGCCCAAAATGATAAAGTCTGACACTGTTTCCCCATCTATTTCCCATGAAGTGATAGGACTGGATGCCATGGATCTTCATTTTCTGAATGTTGAGCTTTAAGCCAACTTTTTCACTCTCCACTTTCACTTTCATCAAGAGGCTTTTGAGTTCCTCTTCACTTTCTGCCATAAGGGTGATGTCATCTGCATATCTGACGTTATTGATATTTCTCCCGGCAATCTTGATTCCAGCTTGTGTTTGTAGATTCTGTGTAAATAGTTGTGAATGCAATGTAAATGCTACATCCTATAGTTGCCAGAGCTAGGCAAACTCAAGTTTTGCCTTTTGGAACTTTCTGGAATCCCTCTCTCCCAATATTTTCAGTCCAAGGTCGGTTTTATCTGTGGATAGTAATCTATGGATATGGAGGGCTGACTATAATATTATAATCGGGAAGTGGAGGCTCATAGTCTGTTACTGTTATTGGAAAATAATTTAGCGCTTATCAGTTCAGGCCTCTCATCAAGAGGGAAATTGAGGTTTAGAAAGCAGTTGAAGGGTTAAGTTACTGACCATGAAACTTTTTTGCTCATACACCCCATCAGATTTTTAAGTATATTCTATAATATGTATGAGTATATAACTTTATATACTCTGGGGACTTCTCTGGTGGTTAAGATTCCAGGTTTCTACTGCAAGGAACACAGGTTCAACTTCTGGTTGGTAACTAAGATCCCACATGCTGTGTGGCCAAAATACACACACACACACACACACACACACACACACAGAATTATACTTTTATGTAATTTAAAATATATTAGTTCCAAAAGCAAACATTACAAATATTTAATAACAAATGCTCAAACTAAAATTTTAATGGACAAGAGACAAAAAAGAAATAGATGGTTTAATATTTTCTTTCCACACCCCAAAGATTGTTGGTATATGCACCCACTTTGGAGACCACTGTTTTAGGTCCCTTAGATTTAAAAAAAAATGAAATTTGCTATCAAGAAAGATTTTGTGGAAGAAGAGTTCACAATTTAGGGGACATGGACTTGGGACACTTATTAATTGTGAATGTCTAGGTTAGTCAGAAGTATTATAGGACGATGCTCCTCGATTTTACTTCCCTTCTGTGTATGCATTTGTTTAGATAAGTAGCAGTAGAACTTACATTGCATTAAATAGAAAATAGCTTGAAGAAGTGGTCAAGGAGGCATGTAAATCAGAACTCTTTCAGAATAACAAAAACTCAATTAAAACTGAGTTTCACAAAAATGAATTCATTATCTCAGTAAAAATGTACCAGATACCTCCTAGCATGGTCAGGCATAGCTGGATTCAGAAACTCAAGCGATGTCATCACATTTCTCCTCATACTGTTTTTCTTATTAGCTAGTGGTGACCCCCTCCTCTACCTGGTGGGGAGCATGATTGCCAGCAGCTCTAACTTCCTATCAGCCCTGGTTGTCAAAACCGGTAAAAGGAGGACATTTCTCTCTGAAAGTCTTATTTTCATCCCAGGGAAGGCTAGTCCACCCAGTCTGGGTCCTGTGTACCATGACCCATTAGATGGACCCCTATGATGGAGCATCCACCTTTACCCCATGGAAAAAGGGTAAGAAAAGTCCTTAAGGCTAAGAGGAGACATTTAAAAAAGGGAGAGGGTTAGATTCTGAATATCTTCTAACAGCCTTATTTTCATGCTAGCAGAGCTCACCCATGCTGGGTTTTAGAGGTAAAGGTATTTCGGGACTTCCTTGGCCATCAGTGGTTAACATGTTGCCTTTCAATGTAGGAGCATGGGTTCAATCCCTAGTCAGGAAGCTAAGATCCCACATTCCTCTGGCTAGAAAAACAAAACATAAACCAGAAGCAATATTGTAACAAATTCAATAAAGACTTAAAGATGTTCCACATTAAAAAAAAAAAACTTATAAAAAAAGATAATTAAAAAAAAAATTGTCTCTCAATTAGTCTTTGCTTTGCAACTGACTCAAGCAAAAAGTTTATAGCATGTAGAAATGCATTCGGAGAAGGCAATGGCAGCCCACTCCAGTACTCTTGCCTGGAAAATCCCATGGACGGAGGAACCTGGTGGGCTGCACTCGGTGGGGTCGCTGAGAGTCGGACATGACTGAGTGACTTCACTTTCACTTTTCACTTTCATGCACTGGAGAAGGAAATGGCAACGCACTCCAGTGTTCTTGCCTGGAGAATCCCAGGGATGGGGTAGCCTGGTGGGCTGCCGTCTATGGGGTCGCACAGAGTCAGAAACGACTGAAGTGATTTAGCAGCAGCAGCAGCAGCAGAAATGCATTACCATAAATGACAACTGGAACTCCCTTCTTCAGTGTCAAATGCAGTCTTTTAGAGAGATGTATATTTGTAGACAGAGAAGGCGATGGCACCCCACTCCAGTACTCTTGCCTGGAAAATCCCATGGATGGAGGAGCCTGGTAGGCTGCAGTCCATGGGGTGGCTAGGAGTCGGACACAACTGAGTGACTTCACTTTCACTTTTCACTTTCATGCACTGGAGAAGGAAATGGCAACCCACTCCAGTGTTCTTGCCTGGAGAATCCCAGGGACGGGGAGCCTGGTGGGCTGCCGTCTCTGGGGTCGCACAGAGTCGGACGCGACTGAAGCGACTTAGCAGCAGCAGCAGCATATTTGTAGAAGGAGCAGATCTGCTTCTGATTTTAGTTCACCCAGAGGCATGCAGGCTTTTTGGATCAATTATTACCAGACCTTGAGATAAATCACCTCCTGTGCCATTAGTACTTGAAGGATTAGTGGCCTCAAAAGATTTATGTGCGGATTAATTGGGGAGTGTACATTAGATCGCTACATTTAAAACCACCATCATCCTGCAAATCATTTTCATTAGTGCTTTATTCAAAATTCTCTAGCCTTATATAATACTGACATTGCAGGGAAATCTGAACAAGGCTTTTATTTATTTATTTATCTGTGGTTTGGCCTTGGCCTCGCCCCCATGCCTTACCCCCCACAGTAGAGTTTAATAGCACTGGCTGGGGATGCACTGAGCATCTAAAAGTAGAGCGGCTTCCAGTGTTGCAAAGATTACTTCATCTGCTTCAGCGGAACACTGCCCCAAATGTCCTTGACCTTGTACTGAGAGGGACAAGATGAGGTACAAGAAATATATGACTATTCTGGAAGCAGCAGTGGGCATCACTCCACTTAACAAAAGAGAACTTCTACCTGAGAGCAGAAGACACGTGAACCTTTGGCAGCAACCTGGGTAAGCAGAGGAGACCAGAAGGTGCTTTGTGTGTGTGTTTGGGGGCCCAGGTGGACTCAAGGGTCATCCCTCTCATGAGGGTAATAGATGTCGAGTTCTTCATTGGGAACTTGTTTCTTTCTTTTCTTTTTTTGTAGTTAACCTCCCATTTGTTTAATTCTCATCAGAATTTTAAATAACACTACTCCCCAAAGCAATTTATATAAATATCTTGTTTATCATATTCATTTTCTAAGCACACTACCTTTTTTTTTTTTTTTTTATGGCTAAAGTTAAACTCTATTTCAAGTTCAGCCTGAAGCTCGGATTCCAAATTTGTGTTGTCTCAATAAATGCAGATCGTTTCTTCCTGGCAGATATGGTCTACCCAGACTGAATTAAAGTAGTTAGTAATGAAATTAATGTATAATTTTCTAAGGAAATTCCTCATCTAGCAGTCAAGAAGATGAAGGAATGCATGTGTTTTGAGCCCATTTTTGCATTCAGATATTTTAATTTTATGATTTTGAAAAAATTTTTACATGGTCTATTAATGTAGCAGTTCTTGAAAGGAAGTAAATTGTGCCTCATTTTTTTTCTGACAATGCAAGTATTTTTCTGACAGAAGTGTACATGCAGACTTTTTCAGGTAATTACTTCTCTTGAAGCAGCAGTCTTTTCTTCAACATGTCTTTCTTCAGAGCCCCCCCATCACCCCCCCCCACCCCCCACCTCCATCTACCAGTTGAAGAAGGGTTAAGAGGCTTCAGTTCTGATTTTCTTCTCTGAAGTCCCTCTTTTGTGTCTATTACATGTTGAGAAGTTTAACTGAAAGTTCCTGTATGATGCACATGCAGGGACTGAATTCAGTTTTTAAACTGAACAAGCCAAACACTTGGCATTCACTCAGGGATCAGCTTGAGGTATCTGTGTAGCTAATGGTATTTCTTTTTAAAAGAAAATAGAAAAATAAATAAATAAATAAATAAAAAGAAAATAGTCTCTAGCTTATTTTTATCATATAAACAATATACATTCAGAAATATAGAAGAAAAATTGTGATCCATAGTTCTACCTTCTGAAAGGTGGAACTTTTAGAAGTTCCTATATAATGATTTAAGTCAGTAGTTCGCAAGGGAGGAGGTGCAGTGGCAGAAATTGTCCCCTAAAGGATATTTGGCAATTTCTGGTTAGAGTTTTGGTTGTTCCAACCCTGGGAGGGTGGAGGTGGTACTGGTATCTAGCAGGTAGAGACCTGGGATGCTGCCCAGCCTCCTGCAATGGACAGGACAGCACTCCCTGCCTCCCTCCCCAATCCCCACCCCCCATGCAATAAAGAATTATCCAGTGCAAAATGTCCATAGTATTGCATAGTATTGCTGTTGAGACACTTGATTTAGGTAGATCCTCTTTGACACTACAAAGTAGTTTTTATTGGAAACAAACTAGATGTTTCTTTGGGAAATTTCAGAGGTGCTTTAGAATGGAATCCTGAGGCAGCAAGATGATGATGATGATGATTTTGCTGCCCTGGTGGCTCAGATGGTAGAGTCTGCTTGCCAGTGCAGACGAGCTGGGTTTAATCCCTGGGTCGGGAATCTCCCCTAGAGAAGGAAATGGCAACCCACTCCAGTTCCCTGGAGAATCCCCATGGACAGAGAAGCCTGGTGGGGTCCCCATAGTCCATGGGGTCGCAAGAGTCGGACACAACTTAGTGACTAAATCTACCTACCTACCTGAAAGTAAAAGGAAGTGTATATATGTGTAGAGGGTGCAAGAGGTATAGAGTGACCCTAGGAGAGGTGATGTGGGTCAGTGTTCAATGACGGCTATGGGCAAAACATGTTGTAATGACCCAGTTGTGATTCTTCAAGCAGCCCCTAGAGATTGGGCATAACTCTTTGTCCCAAAATGACAGAAATGGGAGGACCTTTTGTCAAGGATGGCAGGCAAGCTTCATATATCATGCCAAAACCTGTTGATGGGTAGACATCTGAGAGGATCAAGTTAGGGAGGATCCCCAGGCCAAGTATGGAATATTGTGAATAATGAGTGATACTTGTTCTAGACATATAATTTGGAGAACTGGGAAACTGCAATACACATGCTATATATCTTTGCCATTCCTTAGTTATAATTTAGTCTTCAAATTTTACAAGTGTGAAACAGCCTCATTTGAGTCATCGTGATCGAAGACTTAGCCCTCAGACAGCAACTGGATGTTCTTAGTTTCTGGCTCAGGACCAGTCATTAAAGGATTCACTCTAAACAAACATGCATGACTCAGATGTATAAATTGACTGCCACAATATTCATTTCTTTTTGGAGATAACCTTTTCCAGCCATCAAAATGAGTAAATGCCCTAGGTAGAACCACCTCTGGTTATCCTCAGTTTCCCAAGTCTAGCCAAACAGAAGTCAAAGCATTCATTCCAAAGTGATCCTTAATAAGGAGAGTTGAGTGTTCCTCTTTTTTTTTTTTTTTAATTCCCTTAAAAAATTTTTTTTGTTTAAGCCTGATGAAATATCTCTGCATCGCAGGTCAAGATCTTCCTTATAATACTTTGAGTTCTTTGAATATACGTGGACAAAAGAGTATTTTGCTGATCCTCATTTTTTTGTTTGCTGACTTTATCACTTGACACAGCCTTTCTGTGGACATATTAATATCCTTCACTAACCTTGTAGTAAACTCTCCTTTCTTGGCATCTTAGGAGGCATCTTATTTCCTACTGTTTAATTTTGTAAATAAGTTCTAAATCCTTCAGTGGCACCTTGATATCTTATTTCTCGCCCTTTAATGTGCATATAAACCACTCTATTAAGATGCAGGTTCTAATGCTGTAGATGTGGTGGGGCCTGAGAGTCTGCATTTGGATATGCTTAAAGGTGATACTTGGAGAAGGCAATGGCACCCTACTCCAGTACTCTTGCCTGGAAAATCCCATGGCAGAGGAGCCTTGTAGGCTGCAGTCCATGGGGTCGCTAAGAGTCGGACACGACTGAGTGACTTCACTTTCACTTTTCACTTTCATGCACTGGAGAAGGAAATGGCAACCCACTCCAGTGTTGTTGCCTGGAGAATCCCAGGGACGGAGGAGCCTGGTGGGCTGCCGTCTATGGGGTCGCACAGAGTCGGACACCACTGAAGCGACTTAGCAGCATAGGTGATACTGTCAGTTTTGGTGATACCCACCCAGTGGATGGTCCATGACCCACACTTGGAGGAACAAGCATCTAGAGCCGCCCGTTCCATGATATCCTACTAGTTCCCTCTTGACCTCACAGTTCTCTGACCTTCCTAAAAATTTACCCTCTTTGCAGCTGTTAGACATGTCAGTGGTTAGAAGGTAGGTGATAAGTTGTGCTTCTACGGAGGTAAATCTGCCGACAAGCATTCTGACTGGAGATTTCTCTTGAGCTGGTTGACTAAATAGTGGGGCCAATATTTCTTCCAAGGGTTCTGTCCCTTTCATTCTTTTCCAGAACTATTCCAGTTGCTGCAACATACATGTAACACTGCATAGTAATTATGAGCAGCTCCTTTTGGGTTTAGAACATAATTGGAAGTCAGGTCATGATTGAGTTTTCAAGACCTCAAGGAATTCTTTCACTACCAGCTCCTTCCTCCTTTTAGTACTTTGTCTTGCTTCTGCAAACAGAGCTGTGCTGGGGCGTCTACTCTACTAACTGTAATCATATGATAGGTCAAAACCAGCTGCCAACCAGTTGACTGAATGTTGCAAGTTTATTGAAGCACAGATTGGATAACTTGCACATGTGTTTATTGACCCCAGTCCCCAAGACGATAGGTACACTGGCAAATATTTTGCCATTGCTTACTTGGTTTTAAAATAGCCCTAGGACTTCCCTGGTGGTACAGTGGAGAAGAATCTGCCTGCCAATACAAGGGACATAGGTTCAATCCCTGGTCTGGAAAGATTCACACGTCGCAGAGCAACAAAGCCTGGTGTGCCACAACTACTGAGCTCACGCTCTAGAGCCCGCAAGCTGCAACTACTGAAGCCCATGTGCCCAGACCCTGCAAAAGAGAAGCCAGCACAGTGAGAGGCCCGTGCGCCACAACAAAGAGTAGCCCCACTGGCCACAACTGGAGAAAGCCTGTGTGCAGCAACCAAGACTGTGTGTAACCAAAAATAAAAATAAATTATTTAAAAAATAGCCAAAGTAGAGAAAAAATTTTTTTTCTCTTAAAAAAATTGACGTCCAGGGACTGCCCTGGTGGTCCAGTGGTTAAGACTCCATGCCCTCAACGGAGGGGACATTGATTCAATTCCTGGTTGGGAAACTAAGATCTCACATGGTGTATGGCATGAGTTGGCATCTGATTACTGAGCCACTTACGGATTTTCCTTTTAAAATTTTGTGAGGTTTTCCAGCACTAACTCATGTTACCTGACAAAAATTTTACATATTTGTCAATACTATTGAATACCAAGTGTATTTAGTTTTCTTCCAAGCTTTTCCTTAATTTAAAGGTAGCCCTAGTCAGTGTTGGAGAAGGAAATGGCACCCCACTCCAGTATTCTTGCCTGGAGAATTCCATGGACAGAGGAGCCTGGCGGGCTACAGTCCATGAGGTGGCAAAGAGTCAGATGTGACTGAGCGACTACCACTAGTCAATAGTTTGTATTTCAGAAATGGCTGATTGTTATTTGAGGTTCCTATATATGTCAGAAACTTCAGGCAGTATCATAAAAGATAGTTAAAACCAGGATGTTGTCACAATGCAGAAAACTGACTTAATTCAAAAGCAAGCCATTTCAATGAAAGAGGCAAAACTCTCTTTGGTATCGATACACATAGGAAAATTTCATGCTAAGGCCCAAAGCATAAGCAAGTCCGTCTTGATTTGCTGGGCATTTATTAATTGTGGGAAGTAATAACAGAAACGGCACATGGGCCGGGCTCTAATCCTGCTGCTCGCTTTGTAGGATATCCAGATGTCCCTGCATTAGCCTGTGCCCACATTTCCTGCTGGTCCTTGGAGAAGGGAAATGGGTCTCCTGCCTGCACAAATAAAATGGACACTCTCTGATTTCTGTTCCATTGTGTAGGGAGTGTTTTGCACAGATGCCACAATATCACTTTGTCTAGCAGACAGAGGAGTATGTGCGAAACTGGAGAGAAGCACATTCCTCCTCCCACTGAATGTGTCCCCATATGAGGCTGCTGCGTTTCCAGCCCCGCCCAGAAAGGAGCTTGCCTCTTGTGCTGTTTGAAAGGCACAGGCAGGATGCATAAAAATGTCCAGAAAGCATTTTCTTGGATTGTCTTGGGATGAGGGGTTAAAATAAAAAGTATCTGCCATCTTTTCTGATTGGGGGAAACCCACATGTATAAATATAGAGACAAGCCAGTATTGTAATTCCCTTTTAGTTGAAAATGTTTTTTCTATTGTATACCTTAAAATGGTGAATTTAAGTTAAGTGTATTTTACCAAAATTAAAAAAAGTTTTCCCTAGATGTTTTATCACCTGCTGGGTATTTTTTTTTTAACCTAAAAAATGAATTTTTTGTTTGTTTGTTTATTTTGGTTGTACCTTACAGCATGTGGGGTGTTAGTTCCCTGATTAGGGGTTGACCCACTCCTCCTGCATTGGGAGCGCAGAGTCTTAAGCACTGGGCCCCCAGAGACATGACATGACGTGTGTGTGCTCAGTCGTGTCCAACTCTTCGTGACCCCAGGGACTATAGCCTGCCAGGCTTCTCCGTCCATGGGATTTTCCAGGCAAGAGTACTGGAGTGGGGTGCCATTTCCTACTCCAGGGGATCTTCCCGACTCAGAGATCAAACCCACATCTCCTGTGTCTCTTGCATTGGCAGGCAGATTCTTTACCACTGTGTCACCTCTGGACTGCCAGGAAAGTACCCCCTCCCCCCACCAAAAGTGAATTCTTTACTTTTTTTTTCTTTTTTGAAGAACAGGACAGCAATTGCAGTCCTAGATATATAGCTGAGAGAAATGAAAGCTAGGTCCATGTACACATTTGAGCGTAATAGCTAAAAAGTGGAAACAACCAACCCAAATGTCCATCAGCTGTAAAGTGGATAAGTAAACTATGATATATCCATACAATGGAGTGGGTTCTGACACAGGCTACACCCTGGCTGCAACTGGAAAATTTTATACCAAGTGAAAGAAACCAGTCACAAAAGATCATGTATGAGTTCATTTATATGAAATCTCTAGAAGGGGTGACTCTATAGAGACAAAATTAGATTGGTGGTTGTCTACAGCTGGGAGGAGGAGGGGGGAATTGGAGGATTAAATGGTTTCTATTTTGAAGTAATGAAAATGTCCTAAAATGGATTGTGGTCATGGTTGCACAAGTCTGTGAATATATTGAAAGCCATAATGTAGGTGGGTAAACTGTACAGAATGTGAATTTCAGTGTGTTTCAAACATCTCGCCAAACTGGGAATGACCGTGCTGAATTTTAACAGTAGTGTCTTTTTCAGGGTGCGAAGTACTACCTTGCTGTCATCTCCTTGTGAGTGGGATTGGCATCCCAGCTGCACCTCTTGGCACAAGGGCTCCAGGAAACACAGACACGTGCCAACAGACAGCCTGCTTTACCCGGTACTTGCCTTTTGGTCTCTCATCAGCTTAGTTACTGGCCTAGTTTGATTAAATAATTTCACACCCTACAAGTCAAGGCCACCCTATTCGATGTTGCTGGTAATGAAATTGTATAATATCCAAGAAAATTGAATTGTAATGGCCTGTTTCCCAAAGCTGAGAAAGATCTTACCTGCATTTATGGTCTAGGTCTAACCCTCATTATTCAGAATAAATGCATACCAAGGTATTTTGATGTGTAGGGTTTATAAGTCATTCTGGTAGGTCACATTTTTTCCATTATCTTCAACATAGCAAAATTATATAACAGTGGAAAGTGCTTTGCTGAAAATAAAAAAGACATCAGTCACACTGGCTTCTAAAGATTAATTACGTACAGGCTTTTAGAAAAAGGGCTGAGTATTATCTATTGACTGATTCAGTTTTAAGTACGAATTAAATGGGATTTACAAGGTATTAAATTCTATTTTGACAGATGCTAGGATGTATTTGTTCTTAGTTACACTTTAACCCCTGGTTATAGGCTAGTCCATGGCTGCTAGAATGGGGTTAGAATTTTTTTTTTCATGTGTTTCTTTCAAAATTCCTGTCTGTTTAAACTTGAGGACCTTACTGGGGTGGATTCCAGCTTCATATCAGTGTTGGAATTTAGTGGAGTGTGACTGGCAGCTAGCTCTTCAAATCCTAGTGTTCCTGCCTTCTGACTGCATGATCATCTTAATGTCTGTGAGCTCCAGATCCTTTATCTGTAAAAACGGCTTGTTAACATGAAGCTGAATGAGTTAACATATAGCAAGCATCGGTCACCCACCAAGGCCTTTCTTGGCATCTAGTTGTCCAAATGGGGAATTCCTCAGTTTCCACTGAACTAACAAGGCTAGGTAGGACTGGGTTTTGTTTACTGAGATGTTCTCTATGGAGCTTTTAAACATTCCAAACATAAGAAGACAGATGCTTGCCACAACCCTGGAAGTGGTTTTTCTGAAAGTAGATTTCTGGGTAGGATCTGTTGCTTTAGTCAAATGATGTAGAGGTCCAGTATGGATACGGCAAAGGAGGAGCTGGCGCTGGCCTTGTCTTTGGACAAGGACTCAAACAAGCTCTTCCTGATAAATGTCTCCGTGGTCTGATTGCCTATACTAGTGACCACATATGCTGCAACATCAGTTTGTTTTCCCAAGCCAGCATCTGACTCCACAGCTCCTTCACAGATAAACACTGAAACCTGGGTTTCTGGGTGAATTAGCTGCAGGCAAGCTTGGGTGGTGTGGTTTTCCCCACATGGCTGTAGTTTCAAATCCAGCAGACATTTATTAAGAGCTTTTTATTTGCCAGGGACAAGGGGCTTTCATCCATCTTGTTTATCCTCAGACCATTCTGGAGGAGCTATTGCCAGCTCCCTTTTGCAAATAAGGAAATTGAGATTCAAAGATTTTAAATGGTTTCCCCAAGATTGTACAGCCTCTGATTCCCAAGTACAGTGAGATTCCTATAATAGCAGCTGTTTTCCATACTAACGCTACAGAACTTGAGGATTTAACTCCTAAACTAGGATAGGAATGGGTTTTTCGCAAGGGCCAGGTCTGATCAATTGATAGTGGCTGCCTGGAGTTAAAGATTTCTAGATACTGTCCCAGCTGGTGCTAGTGGTAAAGAACCTGCCTGCTAATGCAGGAGACTTGAGACACAGGTTCATTCCCTGGGTTGGGAAGATCCCCTGGAGGAGGGCACAGCAACCCACTCCTGTATTCTTGCCTGGAGAATCCCATGGACAGAGGAGCCTGCTGGGCTATGTCCATATGGTCACGAAGAGTCGGACGTGCTTGAAGCAACTTAGCATGCAGATACTGTCCACGTTTGTTGAGTAAGAATTTTGTGACCCATTAGCAACGTCTGGCATGGATGGAGGAGGGCCCAGAAGGCCCTTTACCTGTTTCTGATCATCAGCTTCTACCTGCAGCTGCCCTGCTTTACTATCTTAAAGTCTTTGGAGAGCACTATTTGCCTGGCACTTGTTTGTTGCTACTTTAAGGGGCTTTGGAGTACACTTTTCTGATGCGGCAAAATCATCTTTGCCTCTTTGCTGTCGGGAAGGATGCTCAGAGTGTGGACAGAGCCTCACTTCCTAGACATGGATTCTCATTGCTAGGTAATTTAGATAGTAACAGTTTAGAGTTGTCACCAGCTCTTCTCATAATATGGGTATAGATAAGTGAGTTGAAAGTGAAAATTAAAAACTTTTGCTTCTGTGCCCCGAGAACCCCTCTGTGGTCCCCTCTCCCCTGGGACGACTCCTCTGTAGGAATTTCTGGGGAGCTCACAACCAGCAGCCCAACCTCTTCACTTGGAATTGGAGACAGAACAGTAGCTCACAAACTTTAGCTGCATCAGGCACCTGGAGGGCTTGTTAAAACACAGATTCCTGGGTTCCCTCCCTAGAGTTTCGGCTTCAGTCCCTGGGGTGAGGCCCAGGATACTTGCATTGCTAGCAAGCTCCCATCCAGGCTGATACTTCAGGTTTCCCCACCACACTTTGAGAACCACTAACCTGGACAGTACTTTTAACAGGTATCTTAGAGTCTGGGCTTGTTTGTAGATAGTGTGTGGCCAGTTTCCCTGCCTGTGGTGAAGAGATTCTTTCCTCAAACATGTAATGAGCACCTCACAGGCTCACACGGCCCTGCCTGAGGAAAGCTAAGAGGAATGTAAAGCCTTGTCTGGGGTACTTGGGAGTCTAATTTGAGATCAGTAATTACACTGCTGTGTGAAAAGGGCTGCAGAGCAGAAGGCCTGAGCAGTGATTATGTGTGAGGAGGGTAGGTTGTTGGCCAGGTGTGGAGAGAGGGGAAGAAAAACGTGGGGAGGACAGGCTGTACCTCAGAGGCCTGGAGATGCTGTACTGTGAGAAGAAAAGTTGTTTGTGGTGAGAGTTCCATTGTAATTCTGATATGAAGTATCAACTTACAGTAATAAAGATGAAAGCCTTATATTTATTTGGGAGCTTATTACAGTGTACTCGGTACTGTACTAAATATTTAGCTGCATTGTTTTTCATTTAATTCTCAGACCCACCTATGAGACATGGGTCCAACTATAATCTTAATTTGTATTAGTTTCCGAGGGCTGCAGTAAAAAAATAAAGACCTATCGCAGACTGGGTGGTATAAACAATAATGTATCATCTCATAGTTTGTATTACATGACTGAGCGACTGAACTGAACTGATAGTTTGGAGGCTAGAAGTCTGAAATCAAGGTGTTGGCAGGATTGGTTCCTTCTGAGAGTTAAGAGGGAAGGATCTGTTCCAGGTCTCTCTCCTTAGCTAGAAGGGGGTCATCTTCCCGCTGTGTGTGTCTCTGTCTAAATTTACCCATTTTAAGGTAGCAGTCACACTGCATTAGGGCCCCCGCTAAAGACCTCACTTTAACTTGATTGCCTCTGTAAGGATCCTGATTCCAAACAAGATCATATTCTGAGGTAAGGAGAGCTAGGACTTCAATGTGTGAAATTTGGGGAGACACCATACAACTCACTGTACCATTTTACAGATGCAGAGATGGAAACTTAGAGGGTTTACCTAAATCTCACGACCGTTAGGTCCAGCTGTGTAACTTGCCATTTTGATGGGTCAGAAACAGCCGAATAGTGGCAGTGGCATACGTTAAACCTGGGAAGTAGCAGAACCGGGTTTGTTGAAGCCAGATCTGGTTCATCATGAGCTCCTTCCAGCGCTTCACTTTGTTTACTGGCTTTTCCTTTTTTTTGCTATTTCTGCTTATGGTTCACTGGGAAAAGCAGTGGTGTGGAGATCAGGATACCAAGCCGATAGCCTGTTTATTTCTAATTCTTCAGTTTCTGGGTCAGATATTTTTATATGTCAGTTTCCTATCCTGCCTGTTTAAGGAGAGTGGTGGGAAATTACCAGATTATATCAGGGATCCCTGCCCTCCAGGATCTAATGCTGATGATCTGAGGTGGAGCTGATATATATTAATGATAGTAATAAAATGCACAATGAATATAATGCTCTTGAATCATCCTGAAACCATTTCCCATCCCACCCCCACCCTCAGTCTGTGGAAAAATGGTCTTCCGCAAAACGGGTCCCTGGTGCCATAAAGATTGGGGACCACTGGCGTATATGAAATTGAAAATTCATTGCTATTAAAACATTAAATCCCTATACATATGGGCTTCCCTGGTGGCTCAGTGGTCAAGAATCCGCCTACAATGCAGAAGATGTGGGTTTGATCCCTGGGTCAGGAAGATTGCCTGGAGAAGGAAATGGGAACACACTCCACTATTCTTGCCTGGGAAATTGTATGGACAGAGGAGCCTGGTGGGCTACAGTCCATGGCGTTGCAGAGAGTCAGATACAGCTTGGTGACTGAACCACCACGTATAAATACACAGGTTATCAGAGTATAGATGTCCTAGTCTTAATTTCCTTCTCAAACCAACCTAAATATTTTTAAGCAATGTGTTATTTCTGCACTTGTATTTTAAGTACCTTTACTTGGAATTGCTTCAGCATTCAGGGATTCAAGCAACTTAATTGTCTAGCTGTGGAGATTTTAGACAAGTAGTTTTGTCAGTACTCACACAATAATTCCATATTTTCTTCTTTAAGTATATATAATGAAAGAGCATTGCCCCAAATACCTATGTACAAAGATTTTTGTCACTTTAGCAATTTAAGCAAAATTTCATCATGAGAAATTTGTGTACCATTGAAGTGGAAGAAAAATAAAAATAAGAAGTGTTTGTTCCCACTTTTGAATGCTATAATTATAGTCCAATATGTTTTCCAAACAAAAATTAGAGTGCGTGCTTTACTCATGAAGTCAACAAGATGGAATGGTAGCCATTTGCCTATCTCTGGAAATCTGAGATGTCTGGATATTTTAAGTATAGCATATATTAGAGATGAGTAATATTCAACCTAGGTTCTGAAACAAATTTAATTATACTCCTGAATGTTTTAGAGAACCCAAAACCTAAGAATCAAAACATGACTAGGAGCTTGTGATGGAGAAGGAAATGCCAACCCACTCCAGTATTCTTGCCTGGAGAATTCCATGGACAGAGAAGCCTGGCAGGGCTACAGTCCATGGGGTTGCAAGAATCAGACATGACTTAGCCAGTAAACCACCACCACCAGGAGCTGGTGAAAGGGATTCCCAAACGGTGCAATAGTAAAGAATCTGCCTGCCAATGCAGGAAATGTGGGTTAGATCCCTGTGTTGGAAGATACCTTAAAGAAGGAAATGGCAGCCTACTCTAGTATTCTTTCCTGGAAGATGCCATGGACAGAGGGGCCTGGTGGGCTACAGTCCTAGTATTCTTGCCTGGAAGATCCCATGGACAGAGGAGCCTGGTGGGCTACAGTCCTAGTATTCTTGCCTGGAAGATCTCAAGGACAGAGGGGCCTGATGGGCTACAGTCCATGAGGTCGAAAGAATCAGACATGACTTAGCCAATAAACCACCACCACCACCACCAGGAGCTGGTGAAAGGGATTCCCAAATGGTGCAATAGTAAAGAATCTGCCTGTCAATGTAGGAAAGGTGGGTTAGATCCCGTGTTGGAAGATCCCTTAGAGAAGGAAATGGCAACCTACTCTAGTATTCTTCCCTGGAAGACCCCATGGACAGAGGGGCCTGGTGGGCTACAGTCCGTGGGGTCACAAAGAGTCAGACACATACTAGGTCACATACCAGGGGCCTGTGAACCTAGAGCCCTGCCCCTCTCTTGCTTTTCACAGCCACATTTCTTAAAAGGAATCTCTGTACTTACCATCCTTTTTCCTCTCCTCCACCTGCCTCTCTCTTCAGCACTTCTTCCTCCTCATATTCCAGCCACTCAGGATCCAGTAACTGGTTTCAGGTACCCTCTGGGCTAGATACACAGGCACAGGGCTAAGCACAGCACTGCCTCAGGAAATTTTCATGGATAAGGACTCTTCCCTGGCTGGAAGATGCAGTTGAGATTTCAATCAACAGTTACATTGTGTCTGTGCTACCTGTACTGGACCCCTGGTACTGTGACTGCGTGGGGAAGACTGGAGGCAGCTTATTTTATGATTCCTATTATAATAAAATAATGCAGGGACTTCCTGAGTGGTCCAGTGGTTAAGAATCTGCCTTCCAAAGGAGGGGACTTCAGTTCAATCCCTGATCAAGGAACTGAGGTCCCACATGCTGCGGGGGCAGCTGAGCCCGTGTACACTAGAGCCTGTGTGCTGCAACGAAGACTCAGCACAGCCCAAAATTAAAAAAAAAAAAAAAATGATGTAATTAGTTTCTGGTTGGGAAGGGTGTCATCACTGGAGTCCTGATTTTGATACCTCACATTTTCATTAGTTGAGTGGTTGGTGATAGCATGTTTCAGTTCAGCCAAAGTTTTGATTTATTTAGAGGTAATCTGATTGTACAGTGAGGTTAGACAAAACACCCTAGATAGGAATTCCCCTACTTAATCCTAATTATATTGATATTTGAAAAAAATCATTGATTTTTGAAAAAGATACATGATTGATTATAATTATTCATATTTGACATGGATATTTGTGATATAATTATTGATAGTCAGAAAACCAAGATAATTACATATATGATTATTTTTAGTTCAGATCTTAAGTCTGGTAACTAAAATAACTGGCAACACACTTTGATAGAGGCTTCATACTATGTTAAAGTTAAATTTGTCTCTTCTGTTGGCTTTAGCTCAGTAGGATACTTACGGCAAGATTTAGAACAAGAATCGAAATACTTTAGCAAGTGGAGGATAGTTCCAGGAGAGCTAGAAATAGATCAGGGAGAGAGAAGATAGGTGAAAAATAAAATGTCATTGGGAAGAATAGCTAAAACTGCTTATGTGATTTAGTGTATAAAATATAAATATCAGAATCCCTTGAAAATAAATTGTGATTGATTATTTAAAAACTTACATAATAACTTTGGAGGCAAGAAAAGCTGAAAACCCGATATATTCCTGAAATTAAACGAAAGATTGCACTTTGTGTTACCCTTACCCTCATGGCCCAGACTAGCAAAGAATTTGATGTACCTTCTCTGTGTGTAATTTTAGTCATGATGGTCCCCCACTCTGCTTGCTTCTCTCCATTACTCTAGAAGTGTGGGAAATAACCTGATGCAGTCTTAGCCTCCAAGTATACCGCCAAGGAAACTCTTCCAGAGATTATGAGATGGAAAGGCTCAGAGAACAAAGTCAGTTGTTCCAGTCACACGATTTATTCCCCTTGGAAACATGCTTTGAGATGCAAGGGGAAAGGATTCTAACACTTTTAATATAATTAGGTGAGGGTATAAATAAGATGAAAGGTCCACACTCTGGAATCCTGTGCTTGCAGTCTTCACATGTCCTGTCTCTGTGCGGTGTTAGCTTTCCCCAATGATGGTGTGGTCACAGAGACCAGATGTGAGGTTGAACAGGAGGCTTAGCAGATAGGAGGTGTCTGAAGCCAGCATAGGCTTGCCCCATAGAAGGGATGCAGGCCAAGTATACTTGGCCAGTATCTGTAGCTCAATAGTAATTTGCCTGCATTTGGGGGCAGAGTATACATGTGGCCAGAATTGAACATAATGGGTGTCACCGATGGGTGATCCATTTAGGGATGACATAGCTGTCAATCTAGAGGCAACATGAACTGGGCTTTATTATGTATTATTAATATTTTATTAGGAAATATTAATAATATAAATAAAATTGTAAGTTAGATATTTAGTACATTTATTAATATTTTATTGGGCTTTTCTTGTGGCTTTATTAAATATTAATATTTAAGATTTACTTTGTCCTTCATTGGAACTCTTCCATTTATAAGTGACATTCTTATTTGTTTCTTTATTTTCATCTATACTTAACACAAAAGCACTTCATTTATTCTATTTTATTTTTAACATATCTTACTAACATATTATCTATACTATATACATCTTACGAATTGTGCCTGAGTCTTACAAACCATGGGACTTCCCAGGTGGCACAGTGGTAAAGAATCTGCCTCAATGCAGGAGACTTGGGTTGGATCCCTGGGTCGGGAACATCCGCTGGAGAAAGAAGGACATGGCAACTCATTCCAGTGTTCTTGGCTGGGAAATCCCATGGACAGAGGAACCTGGCAGTCTAGAGTTCATGGGGTTGCAAAAGAGTCAGACATGACTTAGCAGCTAAAGAACAACTTACAAACTACTTGCTTTCTCATTATCTATGGAAAATAAATCTTAGGAATTTCATCCATCTGATTTTTACCTTGTCCTCTATACCAGTGGTCCCCAAACATTTTGGCGCCAGGGACCAATTCTGTGAAAGAAAATTTTCCATGGACCATGGTGGTGGGGTGGGATGGTGGGTCAGGTGGTAATGCCAGTGATGATGAGCAGCAAACGAAGCTTTGCTAGCTGTCCAGTCACTCACGTCCTACTGTGTGGCCTGGTTCCTAATAGGTTGTGGCCCAATACCCATTCACAGCCTGGAGGTTAGGGATCTCTGCTCTATACCATTTTTAAAAGAACTCTGAAGTATTTATTCAGCAAATTATGGTATATTCATACAAATGGGAATATTATGCAGCTTCCCACTCCAGTATTCTTGCCTGAAGAATTTCATGGACAGAGGAGACTGGTGGGCTACAGTCCATGGAGTTGCAAAGTCGGACATGACTGAGCGACTAACGCACACACGGAAAGTGATGATATAGAACTATATTGCCATGAAAAAATTGCCTATTCCTCTGTAGAAAAAAAACAGGTAGAAAAAGGGCATGTCTAGTATAGCCCCAGATGTATAATGTTATATATGATATCTACATGCTTACCTATGCATGGAGGTACCTGGAAGGATGTTCATCCAGTTATTTAACAGTAGTTTGCTCTGGACTGTGACATTTTAATTACATTTTACTATTGTGTGTGTGTGTGTGATCTGTGGTATGGTTTGTGTAAATAAACAAGCATCATTTATTTTAAAATAACTGAAACTCAAACATACATGTATACACAAATATGTATGCAAATCAACATACCAAGAGGATTATAACATCTGACCCTTTTGTAAGCCAAAGACATTTTGCAAGAAGAGAATTCTTTTCTTTTTTCTAAAATTTTAATTTTGTTTTGGGGTATAACTGATTAACAACAATGGTATTAATAACCCTGGTGGCTCAGTGATAAAGGATGTGCCTGCCAATGCAGTAGCCGCAGAAGATGTGGGTTGGATCCCTAGATCGGAAGGTCCCTGGAGGAGGAAATGGCAACTCATTCCAGTGTTCTTGGCTGGGAAATCCCATGGACAGAGGAACCTGGCAGGCTACAGTCTGTGGGGTCGCAAAGAGTTGAACATGGCTGAACTCGAGTGGCATAGCTTATTAACAATGTTGTGACTGCTCATTAACAATGTTGTGACGGCTTCAGGTGAACAGTAGAAGGACTCAGCCATTCATGTATCCATTCTCCTCCAAACTCCCCTCCCATCCAGGCTGCTACATAACATTGAGCAGAGTTCCATGTGCTATACAGTAAGTCCTTGTTGGTTATCCATTTTAAATATAGCAATGTGTACATGTCTATCCCCAAATCAGTTAACTATCCCTTCCCCTGATCCTTTCCCACGGGAGAATTGTTTTCTGACCTTCAAAATGAATGTTTTACCTGCCTTGGAAACCTTGTTATCTTTTGTCAGAGAATTGTAACAATGTCCCTTTAGCAGAATTCCTTAAACTTCCCTGATGGTAAGATTCACCTGCTGGGTACAGTGCTGAAATGTAAAATTCCCCGGGGCCCTTCTCAGCCCCCCTGAATCAGGGTCTCAGGGAGGGACCTGGGATGCCTCAGGTGATTCTTATCATCAAGAAGCTGTCTTCATAGAAATGTATGTTATGTGTTTTCAAGTTTTTATAGAATGCCTCTTGGATTTGCCTTTCCCAGGACCGGCTTCCTTTGTTTTCAGAGGCCTGTACTATTTTGCATGGCTGCCCTGGAAAACTTAACAGCTTTTTTTCTAAGGCCCCTTTCAGATCTGAGGATTCTTTGACAATCAAGGAGACACTTCAACAATTATCATCTGTGTTGGTCAGGGGTACTGAATTCTTAGTGCTACAGGATTAACCAATTCAAGTTGCCAGAGGCCCCTCGGGGCTCCCTGGAGGACTTGTATATCACACAGACAGTCCCCTGGGCCACTCTCACCTTAGATTCCCTCCCTTGCATGGGAGATGAGGACTTTTTTCCCTTAAAAAGGAAAAATTTTGCCTTATTAAAGGTTTATTTTTTTTTTTAAGAAACTTATTTGGGGAGAGGAAAGTCGAGAATTCTTAGACGCTAGAATCATATTTGATTTCAGGATTCTAATTCCTAGCTCAGTGTTGTTGTTTAGTCACTCAGTCGTGTCTGATTCTCTGCAACCCCATGGGCTGCAGCATGCCAGGCTTCCCTGTCCTTCACTGTCTCCCAGAATTTGTTCAAACTCATGTCCTTTGAGTCAGTGATGCCCTCCAACCATCTCATCCTCTGTTGCCCCCTTCTCCTCCTGCTCTCAATCTTTCCCAACATCAGGGTCTTTTCCAATGAGTTGGCTCGTCACATCAGGTGACCGAAGTATTGAAGTTTCAGTTTCAGCATCAATCCTTCCAATATATATTCAGGGTTGATTTCCTTTAGAATTGACTGGTTTGATCTCCTTGCAGTCCAAGCGACTCTCAAGAATCATCTACAGTACCACAGTTCAAAAGCATCATTTCTTTGGCACTCAGCCTTCTTTATGGTCCACCTCTCATATCCGTACTAGCTATTAGTTCATTGGTGGAGTCAAATGACATTTGTGGTATTTACCTTTTTAATATTGCACAGGAAGATTTTCACAAATATGATTCCCCAGCATTATTTGTTCAGTTGTTGTGTCAGCAGAAGCCCTCTTACATCTGTTAAAAAGAACCAAAAGGAGAACAACAATAATAACAACCAAAGACCTACCTCTACCTCAACTCTGTGCAGTTGTCTTATTGCTGTAGACAATGAACTGAGGGACAGGAGAGCAGTGATGAGAATGGATTTTGAGTCTGATAGGTTTGGAGTCTTACCCATCATCTACTCGGTGATGCCCTTGGACAAGCTGTTTTCCTCTGGGAAGCTCAGTTTCCTCATCTTAAAACAGGGCAATAATACCAAATATACAGGGGCGATGGAAGGATTTACATTAAATGAGTTAAAATAGTGTTTGAAAGATTTGTGGCACATAATGTGCATTTAATCAATTACTTTTTAATCCAGGTTTCTGAGTTTTTTGATGGGGTGTTAACAAGTGGCACCTCTCTCTGAAGAGTGTGGATTTTATATATTCTGCAATATCAGATCAGATCAGTCGCTCAGTCGTGTCCGACTCTTTGTGACCCCATGAATCGCAGCACACCAGGCCTCCCTGTCCAACACCAACTCCCGGAGTTCACTGATACTCACGTCCATCAAGTCAGTGATGCCATCCAGCCATCTCATCCTATGTCATCCCCTTCTCCTCTTGCCCCCAATCCCTCCCAGCATCAGAGTCTTTTCCAATTAGTCAACTCTTTGCATGAGGTGGCCAAAGTACTGGAGTTTCAGCTTTAGCATCATTCCTTCCAAAGAAATCCCAGGGCTGATCTCCTTCAGAATGGACTGCTTGGATCTCCTTGCAGTCCAAGGGACTCTCAAGAGTCTTCTCCAACACCACAGTTCAAAAGCATCAATTCTTCGGTGCTCAGCAATATAAATAGTAGTAAAAATAATTACAGATGTCAAACACAGAGCACAGTGCCTTTAGGATCCAGGGCACCTTGTCAGGAGGAGAGGGCTCTCCACAGACAGAGCGTGCTCTGTAGCAGGGTCTGTCCAGATGAAACCACATCCCAGAAAGTGCTTCTATGATCTCCAGGATTGGACTTGGATTATGCTGTATCTCAACTCCTTTTGAGCAGGCTGAATATACCCAGGTCAGCTCCATAAGTTTCCTAGAAGCCTGCCCATCCACAGTATGGCACTCTGAGGTCAGCCCAGACCACAGCCACCTCCTTCCAACCAGAACTCCCCCCAGCACCGTTCCAGGGCCTCCTCAGACTTGTAATCCATCCAGCTGATTCTGAGTTGCACAGCTAATTCTTCTATCAACTTTGTGGCCAGGTGAACCCATCATGGCCAGAAACATTGCCCAGTCCTTACACAGGATAGAGGGTAGGAACAGGGTAGGGTATGCTGGGGTTTGGAGTTTGTACCATTGGCAGTTAGAGGAGAGGCAAGTAGAAGCCACCATCCATTTAGAACTGAAAGCTTTCTTTCCCTGTAAGTCTGATTACTGATATTTTCATCCTCTTTGTACTTACTGTAATATCTTTTCATTGCAGTGATAATAGCAGCAATGCCAACATATTATCAGTGGTAATGATGATGGTGATTAAAAAGAGGGAGCCCTTTCTTGGGCTACTCTCCCTTCCTGCTATTGTTCCTCTCTGGTCTTCCAATCCCCTAAATAGACCATCTACCATTCCCATCCTTTCATACCCTGCACTGGGCTCTCTGAAACCCTTGTTTCACTGTAAATGAAACATTCAGCTGAACTCCACCTTCTTGCTTTAATTTAAACTTGGCTTTCTCCTGAGGGCATCATTTCCTGGTAGTAACCTCAAGGGATGCTCTCTACTTTAGATGGAAAGAGAAATCTAAGCAGGAGCTGCCTTTGTGGTCCAGGCAGAGAAGCTCCAACAAAGGCTGTGGGGCAGGAATGAGCTTGGCAGGGTCTCAAGAGCAACAACTGCAGAGAAAGGCCGGTGCAGCTCCAGGAAGTGAGCTTGGGAGAGTGCAGGCTGAGCTGAGCCTGGAGAAGGCAGCAGGGTCCACGCATAGAGGACACGGAGGCTGCCTTAGCCCAGGCTGCCACAGCAGGACACCACGGACAGGGTGCTTAAACAACAGACGTTTACTTCTCACAGTTCTGGAGGCTGCGAAGTCCAAGATCAAGGTGCTGGCAGACTCAGTCCTCAGTGAGGGCCCCCTTCCTGGCTTCGAAACAGTCGCCTTCTCGCTGTGTGCTCACAGGGCCATTCCTAGGTGCCTGCACGTGGAGTTAACGAACTTGGAAAGTTAGCGAGAGTAACATTAAATAACGAAATGTGAAGGCTTGGGGCAGAGCAGAACTTTGAATGCCTCTCTCCTGGATGTTCTTTTAGGGGATGTGAGGTGACTGTTTATGGAAGGAGGCGTCCTTGAAGTGAATATGCACAGTTACTGGTGTGGTTGTTTGGCTTGGGAAGGGAAAGGACTGCCAGGCCTTTTCTCCTGAGAAGTACCCTTCCTTCAGGCAGAGTTTTACCTGTCAGCACCTAAATCATGCATGTACTCGAGCAGTTCTTGTGCCCTGTCATCATTTGTGTACATGTCTTTCTCTTCATCATGCTCTGAGCAAGCCCCTTGTTGTATACTGTCTTTATCTGCTATATACCTACCCCAGCATACCTGCTAGCCATTCAAGAAACACTTATTGAAGGAAAGTATCATTATAATGTGGGCCATTTAAAAAGTATTTATTGCATTTGTTATAATGTTGCTTCTGTTGTTTATGTTTTGTGTTGTTTTTTTTTTTTTTGCCTGCAAGGCATGTGGTAAACTGCACTGGAAACTTTCCCGGCATTGGAAAGCCAAGTCCTAACCACTGGACCGCCAGGGAAGTCCTGGGAGTGCCTTCATGATTCTAATCCACCAACCAGTGTGCAGGCCAACTCAGTGGCTTAGGTAGCCTGGAAACTTTTCATGTCGGGGTCCTTTGCTCCCATTTAATGATACTGTATAAAATCATGTTGCAAATAAGTGTGTGTGTGTGTGTGTGCGTGCGTGCGTGTGTGTGTTTATCCCCAAATCTTAATGTTCTTGAGGAAATCTGATTAAAAGTGTTTGGTTTTTACAGTTATTTGAGGTCCTCTGACCCTGCTTTAAAGACTTTATACACTGTAATACATAATGACAAGTGTTAAAACATTTCATAAACAATAACTACAATTAAAAAAGAAAAGTATACACAGTCCTAACCATTCATCAAATCATGTTCTCATATACTTTCCAATTCTTTTATATATAGTAATTTTTTGTTATTGTCATCAGGATAGATAGTATTTTTGTTTGGTTGATGTTTTTGCCGCACTGTGTGCTTGTGAGATCTTAGTTCCCCAGCCAGCCTGGGCCGTGACAGTGAAAGTGTAGAGTCTTAACTGCTGGACTGAAGGGAACTCCCGAGGATAGATGCTATTTGTACCCTTTCTCATGGGTTATTATATTGTTATTATCCTTGTTGCTATACAGACCCCCTTATATAATTTTGAACTGCTGTAATTTAACAGTTCTCCAGTCTTGGAAAGCGATGGTTTCCATCCTATGTTATTATAAACAGGCATACCATGAAGCGCTGCCCCACCTCCCAGTCACGTGCTGTCATCTAACCTCCCAAGCCTATCTTGTTACTGAGACAGCTCTGGCCAGGATGATCTGTGGTTCTCTTCTTGGTGAACATCTTCTGTTCTTAACTGAACTCTTCAAAGTTCCATGTTGGCTGTTTGTCCCTTCTGAAATTCATTCTTCTCTTGACTTTTTGGACACCCTCCTGCAGTGGATTTTTTTCTTTCCCTTCTGGCAGTTTCTCTTTTATCTCTACCCTGGGGTCTTAAGCTTGCCTCCTAAGTATTGGCATTCCCTGGGATCTTCCCTAACTATTGACATTCCCTGGGATCTTCCCTAAGTATTGGCATACCCTTATTCTTTTCCTGCCTCAGTTTTTGTCATGTCTCTGAATACTCTCATTACCTCCCATGACATCAGCTTTCTTGATACACTGGCAATTTCCAAATCTCTTCCTCTACCACAAACCTCTCTACCTAAGATCTCGTTAATGCCTGGCATATAGTAGACACTTGACCATCTCCACCTGGAGGACCCATGACCCTCAAAACTCAATCAGTCCTTAACTAAATTCACCATCCTTCCTCAAGCCCCTCCCAAGATCTGTTCCCATTCCTTTGTTTCCTCTTTTGGCAAAAGACACTGTCATCTACTTAGTTAAGCCAGAAACCTAAGAGTCACCTTAGACTCACTTCCCTCTTCCTTACCTCATATCTGATCAGGCAGTCACCCAGTCTGCTGATTCCACTTCCTTCATCCCTTGAACTGGCTTATTTTGTCTAACTTCATAGTCACATCATCTCTCACCTGCATTCCCACAAAAATCCTTTTTTTGGTTGTTGTTGGCCTTGTCATTCTTACTGATGCCCCTCCCTGCAACCCCTACCCAACTCATCCATTTTCCAAGAAGCTGACAGAGTGATCTTCAAAAATGCCAGTCTAATCCCACTTCTGCAGTGTCACAGTAGAACACAAACCTTGTTTGTCTGAACAACCTTACCTTCTGCTACCTCAGCAGCAAGCCTGTGATCTCTTCCTTTTTTCTCCACTTGTTATTTGTTGTCTTCACCTGGAAAGCTTTCTCCTCTTTTTGTCTCACAAAGTCATTCCTCCCTGTCCTTTAGAATGTGTAAGCTGCTATCTCATCTCTGGAAAGACTTCGCTAAACCCCATACCCCTATCTGGGTGAGGAACCCCTCCAGAAAGACCCTAGACTACTCTGAGCTGCCAGGAATCTTAAACGGTTTCTTATAATTTACTAATTGTCTACTGTAGTAGGCTGAACTCTGGGGCCAGAGCCTAACTAAGTCTTGTATCAGGGGGTTCTGACTTTAAAAAAGTGTTTAGTAATTATTTGTTGGATAGAAGTTCTTTGGAGAAACAAAATTCTAGGAATGGGGTTCACATGTGCAAGCCCACTTCTGAGAAATATATACTAGTATAACTTGCTTTTCCAAAGAGTTGTATAGATTTATACTGCCACTAGCAATGGTACTGTATCAATTGAAAGACTTTCTTCAACATGAGTCAGAACTATGTATTGTGTCAGAATGTTGGTATTTCTACTATAAAAGTATGTCATCATTTGGAGTACTGTAATGTATTAGAAGGGCTTCCCTGGTGGCTCAGTGATAAAGAATCTACCTGCCCAATCAGCAGACTTGGGTTTGATCCCTGGATCCGGAAGATCCCATGGAGAGGGAAATTGCCACCCACTCCAGTATTCTTGCCTGGGAAATCCCAGGGACAGAGGAGCCTGGCGGGCTACAGTCCATGGAGTTGAAAACAGCTAAACACGCCTTAGCAACTAATGAATAGCCACAATGCAATAGAACTTTATGCAGCGATGGACATCCTATATCTACACTATTCAATATAGGAATCACAAGTGTGTGGGTACTGACGGAGCACTGGAGATATGACTAACATGAGTAACAAACTGGACTTTTAGTTTCTTTTAGTTTTAATTTAAATTTAAATGTATCCAATACTCACATGTGACAAGTGGTTATCATGTTGGACAATGCAACTCTAGAGAGAAAAAGAAAAATCATTCAGCAGATATAATTGCTACATTCTGGGTGCCTTTCTTTTTAAATGCTAGTGTTATAAGCTCACATCACTAAGGTGTGACCAGTTCACAAATGGTATCACTGTTATTATTAGCACTGCCTAATTTGGGAAACTTTTTTTTTTTAATGGTGCTTTCATCAGGAGAGTAACACCTTACCTCAGGAATACAACCAAAGCATCTAATTCTGGAGACTTAAAACTGGGAAATGTTACTCACAGTGCTTTTTATTCAGAGGCAGGCACTTGGCCATTCCAAAGGAGGCCAGAAGCTAACACTTTCAGAGGCATCTGCTCGACTTGTTTTTCCACATAAGTTGCCAAACTTGTTTTCATTAGGCAGGAAATGAAGCAACTTTCAGGGAGAGAGCCTGCCATCTGCATCTCCTCAGTGGGTCCATCAACCCTTCTACCTTCTGAGGTGCTGTGCTTTAGTTGCTTACTCATGTTCAACTCTTTGCAACCGCATGGACTGTAGCCCACCATACACCTCTGTCCATAGGGATTCTCCAGGCAAGAATACTGGAGTGGGTTGCCACACTCTCCTCTATCTAAGTTCTGGTGGGCCTACCTAAGAGAAGGATGGGCTGAACTTTTCTCTCTCACAATGCGGTTTCCTTAAGAGTTCAAACCCAAAGGTATATTTTTATTCAGTGTACCTATTTTGATTATCCAAATAACTTACATGCCTTTAAAATAAGGAAACTTATTTATTGTGCACAATTATATATACGTAGACTTCTCTTCTCACAAAGAGTCGGACACGACTGAGCAACTGAACTGAACTGAGACTTCTCTGATGGCTCAGACAGTAAAGAATCCACCTGCAATGTAGGAGACCTGGGTTCCATCCCTGGGTGAGGAAGATCCCCAATATTCTTGCTTGAAAAATCCGGTTGACAGAGAAACCTGTTGGGCTACAGTCCATGGGGTCGCAAACAGTTGGACACGACTGAGTGACTAACACACAACAGAGGACTCTACAATGAATAAATGTACTGAGTTGAATTTGATGAATTCTTCCTAATAAGCATTTGTGATCTACTTTGGGGCTTCCCTTCCCTTGTGGTTCAGCTGGTAAAGAATCCCCTGCAATGCGGGAGACCTGGGTTTGATCCCTGGGTTGGAAAGATCCCCTGGAGAAGGGAAAGGCTATCCACTCCAGTATTCTGGCCTGGAGAATTCCAAGGACTGCTATAGTCCATGGGGTCGCAAAGAGTCGGACACAATTTAGCGACTTTCACTTAAAAAAAAAAAGCCTCAGAAGCTGTTGACGGAAGAGGAGTTTTAATCCCTATTGGAGTTGTTGGGAATGTGCCAAAGAGAGAACTTGGAGTATATTTTCCTTAAAAGTCTTGTTTTATTATCACGAACATCTCACACTCTCCGAATTCAGGGTATCAATTGTTGAGCCGAGAAAGGTGGGGTACAGTCCTGGGTTATGTGTCTGTTGGCTGGCCGGTCTGGTCTCTAGGCAGGACAAAAAGAAACTTTGGAGCTTCCCCGGTCCTTTCTTTTGGAAGAGAATTGGGAAGAAGGCTCTGCAAACCTCTCCAAAAAGTGTTCGTACAAGATGCGCACGCGACCTTGGGGGCAGAAAGAAAGTGAAAGTGTCAGTCGCTCAGTAGCGTCTAGCTCTTTGCGACCCCATGGACCCTCCAGGCTCCTTTGTCCATTGGGGGTTCTCCAGGCAAGAATACTGGGGTGGGTTGCCATTCCCTTCTCCAGGGGAATCTTCCCGACCCAGGGATCCGAACCTGTCTTCCGCCTTGCATGCTGATTCTTTCCCCGCGGACAATGAGACCACCCCGAACTCACTGCTACACGCGAACTTGCAGCGCTTCCCCGGCGCGCGCCCGGAGCCGGACCTGCTGCCCCCAATGCGCGCCGCGGAGCGAACCATTGGGTCCGCCGGAGAGGGGTTGGGCGTGGGAGCGGCGGGACGCTCTGTCCTCGGGGTTTCCCTGCTGCCGCTCCCCTCTTACGTCCTCGGCCGAGAGTCGCGCACGGGGCTCCGCGGGGACTCCGGGGGCACGGCGCCGGCAAGGCAAGCCCTCCCCCCGGCCGTGCAGGGGTGGTAGCGGCCCATTTGAGAGTTTCCGCGGCCAGGCGGCGGGCGCTGAAGCGCTGCGTTGGGTAGGGGGCGGGCCGTTGCCGCCTCCGCCGCTGCCGTGGAGGGAGGGACAAAGGGGTGGGTCCCCGCGGACTAAAACCGGGCTAAAACCCGGCTGCGGGGCTGGGGACTGACCTGCAGCCTGGACAAGGAGGAGAAGCGGGGCCCAGGACAGGCGTGCCCACGCGGGACCCGCGCTCGAAGATGCCGGTGCGAGGAGATCGCGGGTTTCCATCTCGGCGGGAAATGTCAGGTTGGCTCCCTGTAAGTTCCCTCTTGCGTTCCGCTTGGTTGGGAGAAGGGTCCCGAGGAGAGAGCCTGGGAGCGCGTGGTGGGCTTCCCGGATGCGCCATGGGTGACTGGGATTCTCCCATGCGGAGGTGGGGTTGAGGGCAGCGGGTAGGTTTCACCGGACAGGGGTGGTGGCTCGTGGCCTCCCAGGCTCATGGATCCTTCTCTCTGTTCTCCAAAGTCACTTGGATTTCGGGTTAAGTCGCGAGTAGGGAAAAAATGTCTTGAACTCTGTCTTGGATCCCTACTACTTCGGGGGCGTCTCGCTGTGCCTGCTGTGTCGCCTGCCCTGTGCCTGTGTTTTCCTTCTCTGTTCCAAACCTCACTCTCTGGTTGATGCAAAATTACAGGCGTGTGTGCGTGAGACACACTGACAACTCTTTGGACCAGAACCCCCATTTCCCCTTTTAATCAGTTACATTTGCGGTAGAAGTAAAAGTTGTTTGCTGTAGGAAATGGAGATGGGGTTTGGGAGGACGCCACGAGAAGAGAGTGATGAATGCTTTGTACTCTGGTATTATCTTACCTGTCACCAGTTCCTTTTCTGTCTTCATTTGTGAAGTCTCTGCTTTACACAGTAGTTTATTTTAAATTATAAATAATCAGGGTTTTGACTACAGGGTTTTAACATTCTTGAAATGTGGATGAACTTGGGAGTGAATACTCCAGGGCTTAGTAATGGAAAGGAATACAGCCTCCCACCTCTGTTTTAGCTTCAGTTCTTAGGCAGCACTGCCGCCTTGGCAGCTGTCTAGCCTGAGTAATGGTTGTGGTTTCCCTGCAGTTCCCAGTGGAAACTGCCCTCATAGAAACTGCCCTCATCCCGTCATAGAAACTGCCCTCCCTTCCTCAGTTGGGGGAATCCCAGCAGAGAAGGCAAGAGGCCCTTGTCCTCAGATCTTTAGGTGGTCTGGGCCAGTTGTGCTGACACTCTGGGAGAACAGGTCCACTTGTGTCTGGATTATTCCTGGGCGAGACACTCTGCACACAGACCTTGGAATCAGACTGTTTTCTTTTTAAGTGAGGAGTTAGTGGTCATGATTGCATTTGTAGCAGAGTGCCATGTGATATCCTGCCTTAGAGAATGAAATTTGGTTATTCGATAAATTTTCATGACTGGCTTCACTTCAGTGTGGGGATGGCTCTGTCACCCTGTCTTGTTGGGGAAGAATGCAAATCTTTAAACTCTGATGTATTCCAATTAGAGAGATGAACAGGATGCTGTCGTTTTCCCTCTTTGGGGAGGTGAAAGAAGCGAGGAGTGGGGGTGCCTTAATAAGGCGGTGGTGGCTTTTGAGGTTTTTCTTGCGCTTTTTCTGAGCTGCTGTCAGAGATTTCCCCTGCCCCGATTCGCTGCTGCAACTTTTTCAGGACCACGCAGCTAATAACGTAATGAGCACCTGCTTGTGCCGGTCCATTGTGAAGAGGTGAGTGCATGAGATAAGCAAGACTCAATTTCTGTCTTTCAAGAGTCTGCTATGCGAGCTGAAAATTTTAGGTGTATTTTTAGATTGTGTAGACTCTCTCTGTTGGGATACCCTGGCTGAAGGAGGGAGTATGAAATACAGATATACACTCTGCAGTACAGAAATGGAACAAAGTGTGGGATTGTCCTTTGCACACTCCCTTCAGGGATTCTTTTGGGGAAGAAAGTTTGCCATTTGAACAGATTCCTAACCCTTCCTAACTCTTCACCCCACCCGCCCTTCCCACACACATCAAGCTACTCTTGCACCAAATCTGCATGACTTTTTCACCTACAGAATATATGACAGCATACAAGACTCAAGCAGCCCCGCCTAGTTTCAAGGACTTATCTGTCTCCTAAGAAGAACTTCTTCAGAAAAGAAAAACTTGCTAAAGTCACTAGGGATTTTATCATCTCCCTCAAGTTCCCAGGCACTTCTCCCATGGAAGAGAAATGTCTGACTGTGACCTTTTGTCAATATACAAAGAAATAGACTAAAAGTTAAACAAATGGAGGGTTAGGAAGGGTTAGGAAGATGGGGCTAATAACACACCTCACAGGGTTGAGTGAGGACTGAATGAAATGTGCCAGGGTGCCTGGCTAGTGGGTGCTAAATAAACAGTAGGTTGTACAGTCATTCCTCAGTATCATGGGAAGGGGGAGAATGGTTCTGGGACCTCCATAGGATACCAAAATCCAAAGATGCTCAAAGTCCTTAATATAAAATGGCATACATAGTATTTTCCTGTAACCTCAAGGCATCCTCCTGTACACTTTAATCATCTCTAGGTTAAGATCCCCTAGAGGAGGGGCATGGCAACCCCCTCCAGTATTTTTGCCTGGAGAACCCCATGGACAGAGGAGCCTAGCAGCTATGTTCCATAGGGTTCACAGGGCTGCAAATAGTCCCACAAGACTGAAGTGACTGAGCATGCAAGCACAGGCTACTTACAATACTATATGCAATGTAAATATTTTGTAAATAGTTGTAATCACAATGTAAATGATGTGTAAATAGTTCTTGGTGTGGCAAATTCAAGTTTTGCTTTCTGGAACTTTCTGGGATTTCTCCCCTGCCCCCATACATTTTTGATCCATGATGGGTTGAATCCTCAGGATATGGAGGGCTGACTATAATATGAACCAAAACAGGTGCTGAAAACTCTTAAGTGCAGGATCCTGGGTTACTAAGGCAAGTGGGACCTGCTGCTGCTGCTGCTGCTAAGTCGCTTCAGTTGTGTCCGATTCTTAGTGACCCCATGGACTGCAGCCTACCAGGCTCCTCCGCCCATGGGAGGCAAGAGTACTGGCGTGGGGTGCCATTGCCTTCTCCAAAGTGGGACCTAGAAGCACAAATAGGAGATGCCAGGTAGGTATCAGGGCAGTTGCTGGGGGAAAGAACAAGAGATGCTCACACTCGAAAGACCTTGAATGCCAGTAAGAGAACTTTAAGAAAAAGCCACAGAAATCCCTCATGTATTAATGACTTGACTTTTCCTGCAAAGGAATGAGCCAGTTTCCTAGTAAACACTCTACCCCACACCCCCTACATAGGGAATATAACTATTTGGGGGGCACTCATATGCTTAAGATCCTAAATTTTTTAGCACCACTTGCTGGGGAGTTCCATTTGCAAGGATTTCTGCCTCCATTTGTTTAACTTTTAGTCTATTTCTTTGTATATTGACAAAAGGTCACAGCCAGACATTTCTCTTCCATGGGAGAAGTGCCTGGGAATTTGAGGGAGATGATAAAATCCCTAATGACTTTAGCAAGTTTTTCTTTTCTGAAGAAGTTCTTCTTAGGAGACAGATAAGTCCTTGAAACTAGGCGGGGCCGCTTGAGTCTTGTATGCTGTCATATATTCTGTAGGTGAAAAAGTCATGCAGATGTGGTGCAAGAGTAGCTTGATGTGTGTGGGAAGGGCGGGTGGGGTGAAGAGTTAGGAAGGGTTAGTAATCACGCTGAAAACTTTCCACATACCTCTACCAAAAATATGAGCCATCAGGGAATTCCTTGCCTAATCCCTAAAACAAATCCCATTGAGGAGCTGTGGCTGTAGATTTGCTTATCTAGGTTGAGAGCTGATACCCTATAAAATGCCTTGTTGATCAGACTTGAGGCGGTAATCACAGGGCAAGTGCTGGGCCAGAATGGCCTTGGACCAGCCAGCCTTGGGGTTGAGAAGAATTTTCATTGAAAATTAAGTGGGCATGGTAGAATGATTATCTAAGATGATTATCTAATGATTATCTACTGAGTTCATGTCTTCATCCCAAATCCAAGGGTCAGGATCAGAAACAGACTCAGAGGTCAGATTCAACACCTGTTTTGTGGGTTAAAAACTTGTTTTACATGGCCCTTTAAAAAAAAATTATTTTTTATTTTTTGGCTGCACTGGATCTTCATTGCTGAGCATGGGCTTTCTCTGGTTTTAGTGAGCGGGGGCGGTGTTCTCATTGTAGTGCAGGGGTTCCTCATTGTGGCTTCTCTTGTTGAGAAGCACCGGCTGTCGGCGCACAGACTTCAATAGTTGCAGCACGTGGGCTCAGTAGTTGGGGCTCGTAGGTTTAGTTGCTCCACAGCATGTGGAATCTTCCCAGACTAGAGATCTAACCCCTGTCCCCTGCAGTGACAGGAGGATTCTTAACCACTGGACCACCAGGGAAGTCCTACACGGGCTCTTTTTAAGGTTCAGAAAGAAAAGAAATGTTCCCTAAAGCAATTTAGAACCTACTTCATCCCCACAGGAACTTTTATGATTACCCTTATGAGTAGAAGCTCCTTTAGCTAGCAAATTTATGAGGGTCTGATATGGTACCTCCATTAAAAATTTTGCAAAAGTCATATAATAGCAATGGAAAAAGGTTATCAGGCACTCAGTCTCACTATCTGCTATTGGCAATAGCTAGTTCCAGGTTTGAAGGCTACCTAGGAAAGGAGCCAAGTAAATCTGTATGCTGCCCATGTCACCGTATGAGGAAGAGAGTTCTGAGGTGGAAAGTACCAGCGTCTACTTTCGCAGCTTCGTTAGGAAATGCCCTTCCTAGAATGTGGCCTCTGACTGTTAGAACCCAGGCAGGCCTGCGTGGGCCTTCCCCTAATAGTGACTGTTTCATACTGGCTTTTTAAGGGGACTAGAGTCTTTCCGGAGAAGGCAATGGCACCCCACTCCAGTACTCTTGCCTGGAAAATCCCATGGACGGAGGAGGCTGGTGGGCTACAGTCCATGGGGTTGCTAAGAGTCGGACACGACTGAGCGACTTCACTTTCACTTTTCACTTTCCTGCATTGGAGAAGGAAATGGCAACCCAGTCCAGTGTTCTTGCCTGGAGAATCCCGGGGACAGCGGAGCCTGGTGGGCTGCTGTCTATGGGGTCGCACAGAGTCGGACACGACTGAAGCGACTTAGCAGCAGCAGCAGCAGCAGAGTCTCTTTTATCCAAAGCCACATCAGCTTCAATAACCTGTGAGCTCAAAAGGGCGATGCAGGACTGTCATTGGAAAACCATCGATTAAGTTTGTTATGCGTTTTCTCTTGTCTTTTTTGCTATCTCCTAACCAGTCCATTCTAAAGGAGATCAGCCCTGGGATTTCTTTGGAAGGAATGATGCTAAAGCTGAAACTCCAGTACTTTGGCCACCTCGAAGAGTTGACTCGTTGGAAAAGACTCTGATGCTGGGAGGGATTGGGGGCAAGAGGAGAAGGGGACGACAGAGGATGAGATGGCTGGGTGGACATGAGTCTGAGTGAACTCCGGGAGTTGGTGTTGGACAGGGAGGCCTGGCATGCTGCGATTCATGGGGTCGCAAAGAGTTGGACACCACTGAGCGGCTGATCTGATCTGATCTGTTTTTTCCCCAAGTGTGTTGTACAGACAGACTGTACAGGGAGGAACATTGCCCATTCTTTAATTACCGTTCATTTCTCTTGTGTAAATAAAAAACGAAAAGCCAGTCTGTAAATTCATTTATTTCATGGATAGTTTGCTTAGAATGGGGCAAAAATAAGTATTAAGTAAAACAGTGAGTTTGATTTAAGAAAAATAGTAAATTATCAGGATGAGTGGAGTGAGAATAAGATAAAAAATTGTGAAGAGAGCCCTTGAAATCTGAGATTTGGAAAATACTCTTAAATTGTGAGTGTGACATTTAGGTATGGAGAGCTAGGTATACCTCAACCACACCTTCAGAAAAGTCACCACAACATGGCCCAGAAAAGACAGGAAAGTTGAACTTGATGGGCTTTATGTCTTAATGTGTGTATTGTGCCATTGTCTACCCAGACAGTGTATTTGTGAAGCTATTTAACGTATTCCGTAAGTTTCATTCCCTTCTCTGCTTCCCATGAGCCATTCTGCAGTTTTAAGGTCTGTTGGTGTGACATTTGCAATAGGATAGCGTACTCCAGTGTTCTTGCCTGGAGAATCCCAGGGACAGGGGAGCCTGGTGGGCTGCCGTCTCTGGGGTCGCATAGAGTTGGACACGACTGAAGCGACTTAGCAGCAGCAGCAGCATGAAAAGAGGGGAAGAGCTTTGGCACTCCTGGAGGACATACCTCTGTTAGCAAATGCATCTTAGTCACCATTCATCAGTGCTTCAGAGTAGAGAGACCCAAGCAGCCTCCCATGCAATGCATCTAACTCATTAAAAATGAAGCTCATAAAAGTGAAGTCACTCAGTTGTGTCCGACTCTTTGCTACCCCATGGACTGTAGCCTACCATGCCTGAGGAGCCTCTCAGTCCATGGAATTTTCCAGGCAAGAGTACTGGAGTGGGTAGCCATTCCCTTCTTCAGGGGATCTTCCCAACCCTGCAGGCAAGACGCTTTACCGTCTGAGCCACCAGGGAAGCCTATGGTCTGTAAACTATACTTTAACAAGGATTGTCATTGGAATTGTAAGTCTTGAGATAGGGAAAAAGCACCCTGCTATGACCTGGAGAAAAGAGCAATTGAGGTTCTTCGTGGTCGGTGAATAAAACCACGACAGAAAACACTTTGTTTCAGTCACCAGAATCCCTAATTCTGTGGGTGTGCACAGTTTTCATGAGAAATCCTAGGCCTTCAATTAGTAACTTGTTCTTTAGTCATTTAAAGTCAGTAAAGATATTTGTTTAGTGCCTCTGCCAGATGGTTAAAGTTAAATCAGGTCTTTAATCTTAAAAACCATGCAGCTTCTCTGTCACTTACACATCATGGTGTGTTGCAAACCATAGCAGTATACATTTTGATGATAATGAGTGTTTATTTTAGCTTTCAGGCTAAATATTTTGCCTGATTAGATTATAGATTATAGTTTCTACTTATATTTCTGTTCCCCCATCATCTTGTGTGTGTGTGTGGGGAGGATGGGGGAGAGTTTGGGGGTATTGATAGTAGTGGTAAAAGACTATTGATAGATCTTTTGAAAATAAAATATTTGTTGGGTATTACAGGAAGCTCTTCTGACCCCAGAATGTCAAATTATACTATTAATCATGGCAAAAATCTCACGTCACATCCTTGAGTACAGTTGTTTACTGAATTTTACCCATATGCACATGTAAACACGGATTTCAGAGTTAATCAATGCAGTAATTATTATTTGTGTCATAGACTTTACTCAGCCGTATGAAATACATGCATTATGTTCACAAGAGAAAAATGATGTCGTCTTTGGAAACTTTAATTGTAGAATGCTTCATCTGACACCCTATATAAACACAGGACTAAATATATAGTTATGTTTTTATAGTTAGTGACAATGTAGTTAGAAGTCAAGAGGCATTTAGAAGGAACATATGTAATACACTGTGGAAGAAAATTATTGGGATAGTCTTGCTGGTCATTAAAGCGTTGGACACGGCTGAGCGACTTTCACTAACAGTTATTAGGCTGTAATTAATAGTTAACGATTAGAATCCAGTTGTAGGTTTTGTTTTGTTGGCCACGGGGCATACAGGGTCTTAGTTCCCCTACCAGGGATCGAACCTGGGTCCCTTGCAGTTAAAGTGCAGTGTCCTAACCAGTGGACCACCAGGAGAGTCCCAGAATCCAGTTGTATCTTTGCCATTGTATATGTTAGAAAAAGCTTTGTTAGAGATGAGAGAATACCGCAGATACTCTAGGTTTTGCCACTTGGTTGAAGGTCAACTGGGGAAATAATGCATTCTAGTCATCAGTAGGATTTAGTGAACTTCTCTTCTAGGACTTGTAGCTTCGTGAACCTTTGTTGTTCTGATAAAATAATGTTCCGTGTGTGGTTGTTTGTTTCCATTCACTGAGAGACATCCTAGGTTGTGGGGTTTCTTCTCTGCCTCCTTTTGCAGCGGGCATCTGAGAGGTTGCGTGTGCTGGGCTCAGCAATGGGGAGGAGGGATGATGTACCCATCAGGGGCTACCAGCCCATTCTCCATCCTCAGACGGCTGTCTCCAAATATATCTAGCAAAGCAGAATGAAGTTCTTTGAAGAAATAAGTATTAGCCAAACTAGCCATTTCTGCTTCCGAAAAGGATAGTTCAGAAGAAACTTCCTGGTGAGCTCATTTTTAGTTGCTCCCTTGTCCTTCTTCCCTCAGGCTGAATCAGTTACCTCCTGGCCTGTGATTGGTTAGTGTACACACACCAGTGTTTATTTGAGCCCTTATCACATCTGCCTTATGCCAGTCATTTCCTGTCAGCCATGAGCCCCTCCCTGGTCTGCGTCATCCCAGACACTGACAGGTCACCACGCACATTCACTGAAGTACTGACCACATTTTACTGACTTGATTTGGGGAAGCCTTATTGCATAAAGTAGTAAGAATGAAAGACTCATTGAGAACTTAGAAAAGTGGATTCCTAGATTCCTGACATTGATAGAGTGACTGGATGATAGTTTGTCCATAAGAAAAAAATAATGTAGAATTTTTATTAATATACAGATCCTTTCTTCGATGGTGTATAAGCTGTACTAAGAATTAGCTTTGTGACTTTAGCTAAGGCATGTAATTCTGTTAATAATGTCAGTTACTTTCTGGGGATAACTATACTTGATCATCTCTGAGGTCTCTTACTGTGCTTAAGATTCTCAGTATCCAGTGTAAAGCTAGAGAACATTCTAAATTTCTGTTGGTTCTTGTCACCTTGAAGTGCTTTCATACTCCTTAGACAAATTGTGTGTGTTTTCTTTCTCTTTGTTTTCTCTTTGAAGATGAGATTCAGTGCAGTCTGTCTGCAAAGCAGTGTTTTAAGAGTGGCTGTCTTGTTTAGCTCATGAAGTGATGGAAAGATCTATTATTCAGTTGCAGCTTAAATAATGTACCAGCTCAGTAGGTACTGAATTCTCTTCCTCACTCTGCAGCCCCAAGTCAGCAGCTGCAACCATCTCACAGAACTTCTTGAGAGTTCTTTTTCCTTCCTCTTCCTTTTCCCCTCCACCCTTCCCAGTGAAAGCTGAATCCTGGGAGCCTCCAGTACCCCCTCCCTTCCCTATGGAATCCTCTCCCAGGAGCCACGACGCCTGTAGCATGGGCACAGAAGGTAAGGCAGGCCTGTCACTAGGAGCCCTTTCTGATTTGTTCTTCACCAGTGTACTGGAGATGGCCTCCTGGTGACTGTTGCAAGACCTCTTTCACTGTTACTGACTGACATGAAGTCGCTCTCCGGCAGCCACATTTCATAGATGCCTCAGGCACATGGGATTTTTTCTGCCTAACTTCAGGGAGAGCACTTCGCCTGCCTTGGTCGGGTCTGTTTAGTGTCTGGGTGAGTTTTAAGAGGGGAGAGAGATTTGTGGCATCTCAGACATGCATTGAAATTTTCCAGAAATGCAACTGGAAGCATTTGTGCTTTTCCTTCTGTTACTGTGAAGAGTCTAAAAACAGGCAACTGGCAATATGTTGAAATCAAGAGGTAATGAGTTCACTTTGAACATCAGTGTTTTTTCAGATTTTAATCAGAGGCCGAGAAGGAAATGGCAACCCACTCCAGTATTCTTGACTAGAGAATCTTGTGGATAGAGGAGCCTGGTGGTCGCACAGAGTTGGACATGACTGAAGCGATTTAGCATGCATGTGTGCATTGCAGAAGGAAATGACAACCCACTCCAGTGTTCTTGCCTGGAGAATCTCAGGGACAGAGGAGCCTGATGGGCTGCCATCTATGGGGTTGAACAGAGTTGGACACGACTGGAGCAACTTAGCAGCAGCAGTAGAAGCAGCAATACTTGATCAGCTTATAGTTCTTAAGTGTAGTTTGCAGATGTCTTTACTCAAGAGTTGGGAAGAGACAGGAAAGGTAGACTGAATTTACCAAAGAAGTGAGGTGAAAAATATTTGCCTGAAATTGAGGAAAATTTTCCTGTGGAAACGGTGGTCTCAAAAGCTTACTTACTCACAGTGAAGTTTTTTTCTATATTATTATTTTCATGTATTTTTAAAAATTGAAGTATAGCATATATAGTAATATATGCAGAAATATAGTAATATATACAGAAGTGGGGAGCTTGATACTTTTTTTTTTAATTGTAGTAAAACACAGTAAGACCCACCATTTTAACCATTCTAAGTGTAAATTCAGTGGCATCTGCTTGTGCAGCCACCATCACTATCCAGTTACACAGCTGGCTGAACTTTTACATGAATGTATGCATTGTGTGATTGCCACCTGGATCAAAAAACAGAACTTTCCATCACTCTAGAAGGTTCTTCTTTCTTGCCACTTTTTTGACTGTTACCACCCCACGGACAAGGGAACCTGTCTTCTGACATCTCTTACCATCGTATAGCTTTGCTTCACTTTGATAAGATCTGTATAAATGAAATCAGCATTTGGTATCTGGTTTCTTTCCTCAGTGTAACCTTTGTGTGGTTATGTGATTCAGTAGTTTTTTTTTTTCCGCTCAATAATATATACTTCACTTATATGAATTTCCCAGTTTGTTTATTCATTCTTTTGTTGATGGATATTTGGGTTGTTGTCAGGTTTTTGTTTTGTTTCTATTATGGGTAAAGCTGCTATGAAAGTCACCTAATACTTTGTTCTGTTGGCTTATGCACCCATTTCTCTTGTGTAAATTCCTAGGAGTAGAATTGCTGGGTCATGGGCTGGAGACATGCTTAACTTTGCTTCTGTGACTGCTGAAATCAGGCATACCTGGGTGTGAGTTCTTTTTGTCCTGAAACTTGCATGGCCTTAGGCAGTTTACTTTGCTCAGCTATGAAATGGGCATCATATACCTCTGGGTCAGGGCTCAGTGAAGAAGACAGACATTCTAGACCTTTCAAGGGGAAAGGGACTTAATGGAGGGAATTAGATGCCTACAGAACAAATGGCTGGAGGGATGAAAACCAAGGGCCCATCACTAGGTCTCTGATTTGCCTCCTAGAAAGTTAGAAAGCTACTTCTGCCCCGAGCCAGGGACCTCTTTGATTTTATCAGCCTCTGTAGCCAAGAGGAGGCTGAAACGATAGGGAGTTTGGAGGCGGATGCAAAACTCAGGTCTGGGAAGTCAGTGTCTGCCTATGACTGCTGCTACAGGAAAAGAAAAAGGAAAACTAACGGCATCTGTTTCCCTTCATCCTTTAGATCATAAGTAAATACTCGCACCTCATCGGTACCCTTTGGGCAAAGATATTGGGCCTTCTAGTCTCTGGGACTAGGGGAAGCTGAACAAGAAATTTCAGCAAACAAGAAATGGCATAGATGCCTCCTAGGGTTGCAACGGCAATTTCATTGCAGTGGTTATAATTTGCTTGTATTATCACTATTACCGAAGAACATGATGCCACAGTAGTCACAGGACTGTTTTCTGTAATCTGTGTTCAGAATCAGTACTTTAGTCAGACTTTATAATCACCTGCTGGAGTGTGGATGCCACTGTTAAGTCGTCCCAAAGTATTGTCTCTGAAGGGCCTGTGTTTCTCAACTGCTCTGTGATGGTTGATACTTTTCAGTATGAGTAAGCTTGAGGAGTTTTAATTTGCAGGCCTATAAATTAATACAGGCTGCGAAGTGACTTGGTTCTAAGAGCTGCTCTTTGATGTATAACTTTGTGAAACTTAATATTTCCTTTAAAAAAGAAAATGTATTTTTGGCTGCGCTGGGTCTTGGCTGCTGCCCGTGGGCTCCCTCTGGTGTGGCGTGCAGGCTCAGGAGTTGTGGCGTGTGGGCTTGGTTGCCCACGTGGAGTCTTGTTGGACCAGGGGTCAAACCTGTGTCCTGTACATTGGCAGGCGGATTCTTAACCAACCACTGAACCACCAGGGAAGTCCAAGAATTTTCTTTTTGAAGTCGTTTTGATTTATTAGTTTTTTTTTTTAACGTTTAAAGAATTTTTTTGAAATACAGTTGATTTACAATGTTGTGTTAGTTTCAGATGTACAGCAAAGCAACTCTGTTATACATGTAGATAAATATATATAGACATCTTAAGATATTTTCTTCCATTATAGGTTATTACAAGATACTTTAATATCCCTGTGCTATATAGTAGGCCCTTATTGGATATCTATTTTCTGTGTAGTAGTATGTTTTAATCCAAAACTCCTAACTTATCCCTCCCCCTGACTTGTTAGTTTTTAATAAAGTAAAAGGTGATATGTAAATCTGGTTTATAGATTGATGGGCTTCCTTGGTGGCTCAGATGATAAAGAATCCGTCTGCAGTGCAGGAGACCCGGGTTCGATCCCTGGGTTGGGAAGATCCCCTGAAGAGTCTGTCCCCTTTTCCTCCCTCTGTCTAACTTCTGTCTTTTGACAAGCTAAGTTAAAAGATTCAATCTTGATCCTGTTTTGTGCCTCACGTCTCATGCTGACAGCATGTGCTAGTCTATCAAAACATTTGGCAATAGTGTCTGTCCCACTTCTTATTTGCAAAATATGAGCTGTAAAGTGTTGCTCTTGAGACGTTTAAAAATCTTGACTTGGTTTTTGCAAAACCCTCCCTATATAATGATGCCCCATGTGGAAAGAACTGAGTTTTTCTTCATTTAGAATGTGTGTGAATCTTCTCTCTCATTTAAAGAATTTTGCCTGTGACCCTGACTAATTAGGGACGTTACTCCTGTTGCTTTCAGGTGAGTAGCTAGAAACAGACTAGCCAAGTGATTTATTGATCCATATTGTATTTTAGGCTTAGATCTATAGTACTGCTTCTGAAGACTTGCAGAGAAATTTGACATGGTAAGGAAAGCAAATGTTCTAAGTGCCAAGATAAGCATGAGCAGTAACTTCATTTCAGCCACTGGTTTAGCAGAGCGAGCTGGCTCTGTGCAAAAGCTCACTTAAATTTGAATGTGCTAGAAATACACTGACAGAATCTCCTGTTTTATCTCTTTTTTCGCCTGACTTAGTCGACAAGGGCTAACAGTGGATGTCCAAACAGTTTACAGTTGCTAATACAATGCACAAAAGCTTGCTTTGTTTGGAGAGTGGAAAATAGAGCTTGAAGGGGGGCTTCTTTAGGGCACTGACCTAATTTCACTCCTACTACAAAAATGATTGGTTTTAAACACATATGTATTTCTGATCCAGGTGTCTATATCTCAGCTAGTAGTGTTACAGCCTGAGGAAGGGTCTCTCAGTGCTGCTTTGTGTATTTTTACAAAGCAGCCTTATTTTTATTTGACAGTGTCCTTTAAACTTAAAACAAGAAGTCAAATTCTGGCATAAAATGATAATTCCACAAAAGGCAGGCAATTAAGAAAGGCAGCTGGTGTTGCATCATCACCCCTCTCAGTCCTTGAAACCTCCTCACATTTGAGAACTGGTTAGTCACCAGCTTTTTAAAGATAAAGTTCCCTGGGGGCCGTTCCTGTGTAAAATGTGGGGAAATAGAGCTGAGTTAAAAGTAAACTTAGTTCAGGCATTGCCAAATTTTCTGAATTTCTTAAATTTCATGTTTATGATTTACTTTGTATGTATCATGTTTATGATTTACGTTAGAAATCACATGTCAGCAATGTTTTTACTATCTATTATCCTAGAATATTTGCAGGCAGTATGTGCTGCCTTAAAGAATCTCTCTTGCTTATTAATAGAACCAAGGAGAATACACATGTCACTTGGGGGTTGGGGAAGGGAGGAAGCTCATTTGGCTTTGGTGTATTAATAAGCTCCAAGGAACAATGGCATTGCTGTTCTAAGTGGTCTTTAAGTGTGATTGAAGTGAAGTGAAGTGAAGTCGCTCAGTTGTGTCCGACTCTTTGCGACCCCGTGGACTGTAGCCCACCAGGCTCCTCCGTCCATGGGATTCTCCAGGCAAGAATATTGGAGTGGGTTGCCATTTCCTTCTCCAGGCGATCTTCCCAACCCAGGGATCGAACCCAGGTCTCCCACATTGCAGGCAGACCCTTTAACCTCTGAGCCACCAGGGAAACCCCAGTGTGATTAGTTGGTGGCATATAAATGTTGGCCCGATTGGATTATGTCCCAGTGATGAACTGTCTTGAGAAAATGACAGTCACTCACCTATCACTCCAGATAGTCACCAGACTTGTCCTTTCGGCTTTACATTTGGGATAATGATTTATGCAGTGAGGTGCCCTCGACACTGAGCTGGTATTCTGCCTGTCTGCTGTCTGTCTGTCTCTTCTGTCTCTTCCAGCTTGGATATTGTCGGCTCCATCTGTGTAGTCTGCAACATGGATAGTTCATTTTCTCCGTGAGAGGCAACATAAGCTTTTTGATTGGGATGAGCTTTGTCAAAATGAATGCTTGGAAAACAGTGAACTGCAAAATAAATGTCCTCAATTAGATGTAAACTTCATTGCTTGTGTTTATCCTTTTGGAAGAGCAGTGTGTTTTCTGAGAGGCCTGGGTTCTGCCTAGTGTTGGAAAGAGGGTCACTTTTAACACTGGGTGGGGGTGCAGTGATTGTGAGTTTTTGCTGGCAGGTCTGGTTCTTGGCATTACTACTCCAGGCATAGAATAGTTGCTCAGTAAATGAAGGACAGTGAAAGGAGGAGAATGGAGACAGTCCTAAAAAACTGAAATGAGATTGGTCTGGGTATGTATTCCCTTGCCTTGCTCACTGTGTTTCCCACTGGCCTCCCTCCCCCCCAAAACCATGCAGGTGGCTTGGAGACTGAAGCTGCAACATTCCATTTCATTATTGGATGAACAAATGTAAAATAGGCATTAATGGACTTTATAGAATGGCTCTGAGGCTCTGTCCTTGATTTCTGCAAACATGGGTATATTGGGGGCTGGCTTACTAAAGTTCCACCCAAGTGTCCCGTAGAATTCCTGATGTCTCTGTAAAATACCTAATGGTCAGGGGACCCCAGGACACAAAGTAAGATGCAGGCAGACTTTTCTCTGGTGAAGTGAGAGAAGCCACACGGCTGGTGCAGTGTTAGTACAGTGTTAGACCTTGGTACCGGAGAAGGCAATGGCAACCCACTCCAGGAAAATCCCTCCTCCCACGGAGGAGCCTGGAAGGCTGCAGTCCATGGGGTCGAGAAGAGTCGGACATGACTGAGCGGCTTCACTTTCGCTTTTCACTTTCCTGCATTGGAGAAGGAAATGGCAACCCACTCCAGTGTTCTTGCCTGGAGAATCCCAGGGACGGGGGAGCCTGGTGGGCTGCTGTCTATGGGGTCGCACAGAGTTGGACACGACAGAAGCGACTTAGCAGCAGCAGCAGACCTTGGTACAGACCTCAGTGAATCCTCCCAACCAACTGGGGGTGGGTGTTAAAACTCGATTTTATAGGTGAGGATAATGAGGCTCAGAAATGTTAAGTAACAAACATGTCCAGTGTCGCATAGCTTGTGTGACAGGGAGGGAATTTGAGTCAAAGTCCATTTAATTTGAGACTTACAGGTGCTTTCAGCTCCCAGCTCTGCTTTCCAGAATCAGCTGAGCAGAGAAATAAGAGGGAGAAGCTAATGGCCTCTCTGTTGATTTGTAGGATTTTTTTCACATTATCACTGAAAGTATACAGAAAGTTTTCCTCCAGGGAGTCACAATGAAATAGCAATGTTTTTAAGAGTTGTTATCATTCTTCAATGACCCATATGTGTCCATTACTGTAGGAAGCCCCAAAGACGATAAGGTGAGCAAGACAGTTTTATGGGGAAGTCGATTGTAGGCTACTAGTGAAAATCATAGTTTTGTTATAGAAATATTAAGACTCTTAGGTGAGAGTGTCCGCTTTCTTCAAGTCCACAGCCTCCAGTTAGAAATAACTGTGTAATCCCATCCCACAGAAAACAACAGTTGTTGTTAATGTCAAGAAAAACTTGTTGGTGGCTACAAAGCATATGAGTTATAGAATTTGAAAGAATGTTCATCTTTGATATGCTGTGTTTGGGAACTTGCCTGTTAAGGATCAGAATTCCATTATTAGTTTCATCAGGATCAAAGTACATCTTTTAAATAACGCTAAGAGGTGTAGGTCACCAGGCAAGCACAGTTCAGTGGCAGGTAGGTCATCTTTTTGTGATATCTAGCTGAGACTGAAAGCATTGATATATAAAACTGAGAGATTGGGTTAAAGATAGAGAAGGAATTTTGTAGCCAGAACATTTGGCGATGGAGTGCTGGGGGGTTCGCCTTTGGAGGCTTTTGGGGTAAGAGGACGTTGAAAACCAGAGCAACAGCACAAGGGGTAGAAAGAGCTAGACAGGCTCCAAATGCAAACTTTGTTTCTCTCCTTTCCCCCTGGAGTCCTGTTAGGGGCATTTTTGTCATCCTCACAGCCTCACCGCATGGCATTCTTCCTTGAGGACCCAGAATTGAGAAGTTCCATGAGCTTCCATAGACAGTCTAATAAGGCTGACATTGAAATGTTGGTTCTTGGTTCGAAGCTCAGCCATGACAAAAGCTGGATATATAATTCTGACCAGATTCTGTGGTGGGTGATGGAAACTTCTAGTGTTCGCATGTTCTCTTTAAAAAATTTCTTCTCCAGTGGCACTGGTCGTGGTCTGAAGGTGCCGCATGCTCATTGTCTTTTTGTGGGGGTACACAGGCAGCAGCCCAGCTTGAGAGCAGACCAAAGTTTTCACTTCTGTGTGTTCAGCACGTTTCCTCACAGTGTCTTGCCCAATAAGTGTGTTGATAATGCTCCCACCTGTAGTTAATTATCCACTTGGATTATCTGAAGCAAGATTTTGATCTCAGGCCAACTTCCCATGTGGTATGTGATTGGAAATTGTTAACAAGTTCAGATTTTTGTTTAGGTAAAATATAACCAGAAGTTCCATTGCTACCGAAACCAAGGGTAGTTCACTTTGAATTGACCTAACTTTGCAATTATGTATCCACTAAGACCTTGCATGTGTGTATGTGTGCTCAGCTGTGTTGGACTCTTTGTGGCCCCATGAAGGATAGCCCACCAGTCTCCTCTCTCCATGGAATTTTCTAGGCAAGAAGACTGGAGTGGGTTGCCATTTCCTACCCCAGGGGATCTTCCTGACCCAGGGATCAAACCCACGTCCCTTGTGTCTCCTGCATTGGCAAGTGGATTCTTTACCACTGCACCTCCTGGGAAGCCCCTATTCACTAAGAACTAACACCTTATTAATTAAAAAGAAACAAGAAAACAAAATTATCCCCAAACAGTGACTAGATGGTGAGCCAGTTGAGAAGTTATGCGTGTAGACTTCCTCCACATTAAGAAGTAACTTAAGTAGAAGAAAATGTGGAGAAAGTACACGTCAAAGCGCATTGTAAGATGTGGAAAGGCTGTAACACTGAAATGTCCTTCAATGATAAAACGTTTCTGCCTGAGTTTTGGATGTTGTTATTTATGCTCTGGATTTCCAGCTTTGGGACCAATACTGTTTGTTGTATTTCTAAGTGGTTGGCTGTTTCATTTCTAAACAATTCATTCTTTTCTGGGGGATGGAAGGGACTTCAAAGATACAATAAACCATCACCATGGTCAAAGTTGTGAAGAAATGTTGCACAGAAGAGGAATTAATGTTGTTCTTTGGGTTTGGAAAAACTTGGGGCTGCCAGATCAGTGACTGACACCCCAGTTCAGTACGCATTCACCGCCATTGTTCTCCAGACTGTTCCAAGCCTTTCTACATCCTAAAAAAAAAGGCATCCTCTGAGGGTGGGGACTGTTGTTCTATGTTGATAGGCCTTTGTTTTCAAAGCCTGAGTCACTGTAGATACTTAAATGCTGAATGACTAAATGAGGTCTTAAAGAAAAATCTTTTATTAAATGTATACCATATCGCCTTTTTTAGAGTGAGACTTAGTTAATAGAGGAAGTATCCCCTCGTTTGTGTGACACTTTACAGTTTGTATAAACTTCCATGTAAAATTCTCAGTTGATCTTCTAAGAACCCTGTAAGGTGGGTTCTATTACCTGAGCTGTGCAGCGAGCTTAGAGGTTTTACAGCTGGTTAGTGACAAACCAGGGGCTCATCTGTTGACAAACTGGAACAGCTGGAGAGAGCTCCAGAGTGTTGTCTGGCCCCCAGCCTCCAGGGAAGCAGAAGCCTGAGTCTTCTTGGCAAATGTCGTAGAAGTCCTTACCTAAATTTCCTTATCTATTTATTTTGGCCTTATCGCGTGGTGGCTTTGAGATCTTAGTCCCCCACCAGGAATTGAACCCTGGGCTCCCAGCAGTGAAAGCACTGAGTCCTAACCACTGGACCGCCAGGGGACTCCCCAGTGAAGCACTCCTGATAGTGCATTTTGTTCCCGTGGTCCTTTGGCTTTTTCCACATCTGTATCCGTTTCTCAGAATGCCCGGTAAACATTCCTGTTGCAGGCCCTGATAGCAGTTTCTTGCCCACTCCTAAGTTATGTACTTGCAAAGGTGACTTTGGAATTTGGCTTAGAAATGGTGGTTTGATTTAAACTTTCCTCACAGTAGAAGGGGGATCTTGACTGGGGCTTAAACCCTAGGGTAAGCCCTCAGCCTTACTGCTCTGAGAAGGCCACTACTGCCCCAGACTGAAACCCCGGAATTCAGGGCAGCCCTCTCTTTCTTCCCCCTTCCCACCTCTTGTATTCAGTAACCCTCTGTGGCTGTCAACCTCAGCTTAGACTTCTTTCCTGCTTCTCAGGAAAATGAGGAGTCTGGTCTCAAATATATAAAAATACAAATCCACTCGTGCCCTTGACCCACCTCAGACTTTTAGTTACTTTTTTCATGCACGAGACTAGGATGCTTACTGAGAGCCAGGTTCCCCCATCGACCTCCCCCTCTATGTCCCAGCTGTGATGGTTTCTTGCTGTGTCCTCTCTCAGTGGATTGAAGTCCCTATTTCCACGGGGTCACTAAAAAGGAAAGCCTTCCCTGATCTCCCTGGAGAGGCCAGCTCCTCCTGTTCTAGACCTTTCCGTACTTTCCCTTCATGGCATGTGTCACAGTTTTAGTTCTATAGTTGCTGACAGACTCCTTGATTTACAGCTGAGCCCCCGTCAGCCTGTAAGCTCCATGAAGGCAGGATTTTGTTTATTTTTCTCACTGTTTAATCTCTAGTGCTCAGTACAAAGCCTGGCATGGAAAAGGTGTTTAATAAACATTTATTGGGTGAATCAACAAATGGATTCCACCTTCTGTGTGAAACTTCAATTCCAATAACTCTTATTCCTAGAAATTATATTTCAGCAATTCGGTCCAGTGATTAACAGTGAGAAAGTGCTGTCTTCTACCTTCCACATGGTTTAACTTGCTCTGACTACCCCACAACCAGAACAGGGTCAAAAACCTCGTAAGGTGTCAGCTGACTGTAACATGCTCTAGTGGTTTGGTTTTGTTTTTGGCTGCCCCAAGTGGCATGCAGGTTCTTAGTTCCCTGACCTGGGATCGAACCCATGCCCCCTGGAGTCCGTCTACTGTTTTGTTTTTTCCCCAAACTTTAAACTTTTTATTTTGTATTAGGGTGTAGCTGATTAACAGTGTGATGATTGTTTCAGGTGAACAGTGAGGAGATACTCAGCCACACATATACATGCATCCATTCTTCCCCAAACCCCACTCCCAACCGGGCTGGCACATAACACTGAGCCGAGTTCCATGTGTTATACAATAGATTCCAGTGTTTTTTTTTTTTTTTTTAATAGTATATGTATGACAACTAAACGTGTAAAAGTGTAATTTTTTTCCATCTCTCCTTTTTCATGTCTGCATCATTGCGCCACCTAGTGGGTTACGTCTGTTACTATGCGGTAGCCTTGCCGATTTCCTGATAAACACATTCCATGATAGGGTAGCAAATGTTGGGTGCCTTCTTATGCTTAAAGATTGCATACAGTTTCTGCCAATAATTTATGTTACTAGGCATAGACAAGTTTTTTGAGAGGAGCTCAACATTGTTTAATTCAGAATTTAAAAAATAATACTGACCTATGTCTGAAATTTCCCATGTCACCAGTAAAGGAAAATAGAATGTAGGGGGGGTATTGTACATATTCTTATGGACTGTCCATTTAACTCAATTTATATAATAATGCCATGAAAGATACTAGATCAAAGAAGGTTGTCTCCTTCTAAGTTTAGCAATAAGGCTGTTCTAAACATCTGAACTTTTTCTCTCAGTTTTGTCATGAGAAAAAGAAGGCTAACTGTTTTGATAAAACTTGCTTCAGTTTCATCTCTTCTGTTTTATTATTAAGTCAAAATCATTATTAAGGCTTGCTGATGTGTACTTTGATTATTTTTAATAGTTTGGCTTGAGCTCCCACCTTTCATTGGTTTGGGAGCTGGATGCAGGAAACCTCACCTTTCCCCTTCCTGTCTCTGGTCTTTGCTGTCCCCTCCCGTTAATGGAGTGTTTTCTTCAACAATCGGATGGATCTTTGTTTTCCTCCATTGATTCTCTGAGATGGTGCACATTCATTGTGATGAATGTACCGTGCAAGTATACATTCCATTGTCAAGTTTATATCTAAAATGTACAAGTATACAACTCAACAAGAGAACAAACCAATCGAAAAATGGGCAGAAGACCTAAATATACATTTCTCCAAAGAAGACATACAGATGGCCAAGAGGCACATGAAAAGATGCTCAACATTGCTAATTATTAGAGAAATGGAAGTCAAAACTACAATGAGGTGCCACCTCACACCAGTCAGAATGGCCATCATTAAAAAGTCTACAGATAACAAATGGTAGAGAGGATATGGAGAAAAGGGAATCCTCTTATACCGTTGGTGGGAATGTGAAGTGATACAGCCACCATGGAGAAGAGTATGGAGGTTCCTTAAAAAAACAAAAATATAACTACCATATGATCTAGCAATTCTACTCCTGGGCATATATCCAGACAAAACTCTAGTTCAAAAAGATACATGTAAAAAAAAAAAAAGATACATGTACTCCTGTGTTCATAGCAGCGCTATTCACAACAGTCAAGACATGGAAACAACCTAAATATCCATGAATGGATGAAGAAGATTTGGTACATACACACAATAGAATACTACTCAGCCATAAAAAGAACAAAATAATGCCATTTGCAGCAACATGGATGCAATTAAAGATTAAGTAAAGTCAGAAAGAGAAAGGCCCAAAGAAAGGCAATGCCAAAGAATGTTCAAACTACCACACAATTGCATTCATCTCACACACTAGCAAAGTAATGCTCAAAATGTTCAAGCTGGATTTAGAAATGGCAGAAGAAGCAGAGATCAAATTGCCAACATCCATTGGATCATCAAAAAGGCAAGAAAGTTGCAGGAAAACATCTACTTCTGCTTTATTGACTACACCAAAGCCTCTGACTGTGTGGATCACAACAGACTGTGGAAAACGAAAGAGATGGGAATACCAGGCCACCATACTTGCCTCTTGAGAAATCTGTATGCAGGTCAGAAAGCAACAGTTAGAACTGGACATGGAACAACAGACTGGTTCCAAATCAGGAAAGGAGTATGTCAAGGCTGTATATTGTCACCCTGCTTATTTAACTTATATGCAGAGTACATCATGAGAAATGTTGGGCACAAGCTGGAATGAAGATTGTCAGGAGAAATATCAATAACCTCAGATATGCAGATGACATCACTCTTATGGCAGAAAGCAAAGAAGAACTAGAGTCTCTTAATGAAAGTGAAAGAGGAGAGTGAAAAAGTTGGCTTCAGACTCAACATTCAGAAAAGTAAGATCATGGCATCCGGTCCCATCACTTCATGGCAAATAGATAGGGAAACAATGGAAACAGTGACAGACTTTATTTTGTTGGACTCCAGAGTCACTGCAGATGGTGACTGTGGCCATGAAATTAAAAAAACATTTCCTCCTTGGAAGAAAAGTTATGACCAACATAGATAGCATATTAAAAAGCAGAGACATTACTTTGCCAACAAAGGTCCATCTAGTCAAAGCTATGGTTTTTCCAGTAGTCATGTATGGATGTGAGAGGTGGACTATAAAGAAAGCTGAGCGCTGAAGAATTGATTTTTTTTCAACTGTGGTGTTGGAGAAGACTCTTGAGAGTCCCTTAGACTGCAAGGAGACCCAACCAGTCCATTCTAAAGGAAATCAGTCTTGAATATTCATTGGAAGGACTGATGTTGAAGCTGAAACGCCAATACTTTGGGCACCTGATGCGAAGAACTGACTCATTGGAAAAGACCCTGATTCTGGGAAAGATTGAAGGCAGGAGGAGAAGGGGATGATAGAGGATGGGATGGTTGGATGGCATCACCGACTTAATCCATGGACATGAGTTTGAGTAAGCTTGGGGAGTTAGTGATGGACAGGGAGGCCTGGTGTGCAGCAGTCCATGGGGTTGCAAAGAGTCGGACCCGACTGAGCTACTGAGCTAAACTGAAGAAAGAGAAAGACGAGTATCGTATGATGTCACTTATATGTGGAATCTAAAATATGCCACAAATGAACCTATCTATGAAACAGAAACATAGACATAAAGAACAGACTGGTGGTTGCCAAGGGGGAGGGGGTTAATGGAGGGATTGATGCGAGGTTGCGGTTAGCAGATGTAAGCTTATATATATAGAATAGATAAACAACAAGGTTCTACTTAGAGAACTATGTTCAATATCCTATGATAAATCATAATGAAAAGGAATGTTTTAAAAAATACATATGTATAACTGAACCACTTTGCTGTATAGCAGTAATTAACACAACATCGTAAGTCAACTTTACTTCAATTTTAAAAATAAAAATGTATAAGAAGTACTTAGGCAGTTGAAGCCATAAATTGTAAAGTTTTAAATCTCATCCATAGATAATGGCTTAATAGAAAATTATTGTGTCTCTTCTGAGAGCTGGTTGAATTAGTGTTTTTGAAGGGTCATTTGCAAAGTTTTACTGATGTGCCTACAGAAAGAGTTCAGAATATTTTTTCTCCACGATCTCTTCTTCGTTTTTGCAGAAAAGTTTACCAAAAGAATACCAGAAAAATCTTCAAAGTATGAAAACAAGCACTGCTTCTGTAAATAAGCAGTGTTTTGTCCTCAAAGTAGCATTTGACTCATCTTGATAGTGCTGTAAATTGCTAGAATTTAAGTTATTACACATGAAAAGACTTAGAAATGAGCATGTTCTTTAATTCAGAAATACCACAAATTATGGGGGAGGGGCTACATAACAAGAATGTTAACTATAGTATTTGTTATAGTAGCAAAAAATTGGTTACTAGGGATATGGCTAATTATTTGGTAAGCATGACTATTTACAAATTTAAGTTAAACATTTGGTTCCTTAATTTCATTTTGGGTGCTCAGTAGATGCAAGTAGCTAATGGTTTTCATGACAGCTCTGCTAGCATGACACAAAGTTCTCTTGGGAACACTTGAGTGTGCATCTTTAATGTGCATACTGATCACATGGGGGCTCTTGTTAAAATGCATATTCTTATCAATAGGTCCAAGGTAGGGCTTGAGATTCTGCTTCCAGGTGTTGGCAATACAGTATCGAAATGGGAGGTTCTTTAAGTTCCTGTGCTCATTCCCTGATTCTCATAGGAAAGGCCTGTCTTTGAGGTGCAGGTCTCTGTAGGTTTCCTAACTTGCTGGGGATTAGCCAGGCACACTGATACATGGTGGAAGCACCCTGTGTGAGCTGCCCTCTGATGGTGCCTTGAGACAGGGAGTGACAGTTGACCTTGGGTATTTAGTACAGGGCCAATCCTGCCGGCAGGATTTAGCTGAGCACTCTAATTGGTTTCCTAGCCTACCTTTTGACAGAGCAGTTTATAATTTTCTTTATCTTGGTACCAGCATGGGTGGTGGTTTGTATGTGTGTTTATTTTTTTAAAGTGAGGCTGTGTTTTAAGGTTATACAGGCTTAGTCAGATTTAAAATCATAGAGTAGACAGGACTGTGACTGTGTTGCCAAATTAGCTCCTCCTTTTTTGGCTTATTAATGGCTTCTTTGTGATTACAAATAAGAATGGCCTGTTAAATTGTAATTATAATTTATAGCTTAGTATCCAGAACTATGACCATAGAGGTATTAAGTGTAATTATCTGCTGATGGTATTGTTATTTTTTGCCTCATATCTTATTAAAATTGGACTCATACAGATCTGGATTCAGATAGCGACCATTCACCTGCTAGCTGTGGGGTTATGTGCAAGTTAATTAATACCTCAGGAGATGTATATATACATATACATATATATGTGTATATGTGGCTTTCCAGGTGGCACACTGGTAAAGAATCCACCTGCCAGTGCAGGAGATGCAGGTTCAGTTCCTGGGTTGGGAAGATACCCTGGAGTAGGAATACTGGAGTAGGATACCAGAATGGGTTGCTATTTCCTATGTATGTGTACGTGTGTGTGTGTGTGTGTGTGTGTGTGTGTGTATTGCATTTCCCTGATGACTTAAGTTATAGAGCATCTTTTCATATGTTTATTTACCATATATATCAATAACCTCAGATATGCAGATGACACCACCCTTATGACTGAAAGTGAAGAAGAACTAAAGAGCCTCTTGATGAAAGTGAAAGAGGAGAGTGAAAAAGTTGGCTTCAGACTCAACATTCAGAAAACTAGGATCATGGCATCTGGTCCCATCACTTCATGGCAAACAGATGGGGAAACAATGGAAACAGTGACAGACTTTATTTTGCTGGGCTCCAAAGTCACTGCAGATGGTGATTGCAGCCATGAAATTAAAAGACATTTGCTCCTTGGAAGAAAAGTTATGACCAACATAGCATGTTAAAAAGCAGAGATATTACTTTGCCAGCAAAGGTCTGTCTAGTCAAAGCAAAGATCTGTCTAGTCAAAGCTATGGTTTTTCCAGTAGTCATGTATGGATGTGAGACTTTGACTATAAAGAAAGCTGAGCACCGAAGGATTGACGTTTTTGAACTGTAGTGTTGGAGAAGACTCTTGACAGTCCCCTGGACAGCAAGGAGATCCAACCAGTCCATCCTAAAGGAAATCAGTCCTGAGTATTCTTTGGAAGGACTGATGCTGAAGCTGAAACTCCAATACTTTGGCCACCTGATGCGAAGAACTGACTCATTGGAAAAGACCTTGATGCTGGGAAAGACTGAAGGCAGGAGGAGTAGGGGACGACAGAGGATGAGATGGTTGGATGGCATCACTGACCGAGTGGACATGAATTTGAGTAAGCTTGGGGAGTTAGTGATGGACAGGGAGGCCTGGCATGCTACAGTCCATGGGGTTGCAAAGAGTCGAACACGACTGAGCGATTGAACTGAACAGAACTTATTGCATATATATCTTCTCTCTGTTGAGGTCTTTGGCCCATTTTTTTTAGTCCAGTAGTTTTCTTATTGTTGAATTTTAGGAGTTCTTTGTATATTTTGGAGAACAGTCCTTTATCAGATGTAATTTTTGCAAATATTTTCTCCCACTCGGTGGTTTGTCTTCTTCTTCTCTTGACATTGCCTTTCACAGAGCAGAAGTTTTTTATTTTAATGAAGTTCAGCTTTTCAATTCTTTGTTTTATGGATCATCAGGACTTCTGTTTTCATATGTTAAAAAAGGGAGAAATTGTGTAGAGTTTTTGGAAGGATTACTGGGCAACAGCCATAAAGCATTCAGCACAGTGTCTGGCACATTGTAACATTCAGTTAATGATGATATATATCAGGCCCCTCATTTAAGCATGTGTATGCAAGGGCGCAGTCATTAGGGAACCTATACGTAACTGGTTATTGGAAGAACCAGAAATAAAATAAAGTCCAGCCCAGTGCCCTTCGTGCACCCTCTTCTCAGCAAGTCACTGTGGATGAGTTACTGAGCCAGGTTGACTGAACCCAGGCCAACTGCTTGAAAGTGACTCTCATGCTTGTTAAGATGTTCTGAGTTGTCAGAGTGATGGGATCCATTGCAGGTCCGGTGTCCAAGCACCACCAGCCGTGTTTTTGGGGTGGGTTGTTTGTTTGCATGCCTGAGATCACTCGTCACTCATGGGTAGGTTCTGAAAGTCACAGAGGCTCTACAGTGGAAAGGATACAGGCGTGCTAGCCATGCTGACGTGGGGTAGAATCTGTCTTCTGCTACCTTGAACTTGTATGACCTCAGACAAGTTACTTTGTCTGACTTCAGTCTTTTCTGTAAAATGAGTCCAATAATTATGATAATGATGATAGCTGAAAATGACAGAGCATTTGCTGTTGGGGGGGCATCACCCTGAATTCTGGATATAAGTAATCTGATTACATTCTCACAACAACCCTAGCGGGGTAGGTCTTGTAACTGCCCTTGCTTTGCAGGTGGGGGAAACTGAAGCATGGAGAAGTTAAGTAATGGAAGTGGTAGAACAAGGATTAGCATCCCCACTCTCTGGGAATTCCCTGGGGGTCCAGTGGTTAGGACTCGGCGCGCTCATGAGTGAGGGCCCGAGATTTAATCCCTGGTTGGGAACCAAGATCCTACAAACCGTGTGGTACAGCCAAAAAATAAAAAAAAGGATCCTCACTTTTTGATTGCAGAATCCATGGTGCATTTTTTTAAGTCTTAAAAAAAGAAGCTTTATTGAGATACAGTTCACATATCAAAATAAAAAAGTACAATTCAGCGGGTTTTGGTATATTTACGGAGTTGTGTAACCAACACCATATCAGTTTGAGAGCATTTTTATCACCTCGTAAAGGAAACTCCATACCCATTTAGCAAGTTACTCCCCACTTTTACTGATATTCCCCTGTTCCTAGGCAACCACTAATCTACATGTGATCTCTGTGGATTTGCCTCTTCTGGACAGTTTACATAAATGGAATCATAATATTTTGTGATTCTGCAAAATATAATGCATCTGGCTTCTTTTGCTAATAATGTTTTTAAGGTTTATCCTTATAGCATGTATTTTTATGTCTTTCCTTATTAGCCTGAATAATAATCCGTTGTATTCATATACTGCATTTTATTTACCCACTTATAGTTGATGGACATTTGGGTGGTTTCCACGTTTTTGCTACGATAAATAATGCCACTGTGAACATCTGTGTACAGGTGTTTGTGTGGACATATATTTTCATTTCCCTTGGGTTCCATGATGTGTTCTTAGTTAGTCATACTGTGGTCTTCTGGGAAAAAGAACAGGTTCTTAAACGGGAGTGGTCACCTTATATTGCTGCTGCAGAATTATGGTGGGGACCTTAATGGAGAGTGTTAATTGTGTGATGAGCACTGGGTGAAGCTCTTTATAAGCATTTCTCCATTCAGTCCTCACAACAATTATAAAGGGTAGGGATTTTGAGCCCATTTTGTAGATGAAGCAACTGAGCCTCAGCAAAGGAGCTGCTCCAGCTCATGGAGCTTGTCAGGTGTGCGGGAGCTGAGCTTGGGCCCTGGCATGTGCAGGGCTGTAGAGGGCTGTTCCCACCATGTTTTGTGGCCGTGTTTATCAGAGGCATTTATGACCATCCCACCTCCTCCTTGAAAGTTTACTGGCCTGGTATTTACTGTGTTTTTGTGGGAGTTTGCTTCAATTCGCCCTGTCAAACAGATGAGGAGATCCTTGTTTTTACCAACTGGCAGTGGAATTGAGTGGGTGCCCAAGGTCCTGGGTCGGTTGGGAGGGGCAGAGTCTTGGCTGGAAGTGTCGTCTTGGAGCCTGGGTTCATTGCTTTTTGCATTTCAGCACAACGGCTTTTGAAATGCACCTCTAGGCGAATTGTTGTCCTCTCTCTGTTCTTTATTATTTACTTAAATATGCGCTGAAACTTTACCTTAGGTAAACAAAAGATGACGGGTTAAAATAACAGCAGCAGCAAAACCCTCATAACTCTGGTACCCATCAGCAGTAGGTCTGGAATCTAATCCTGGGAATTGTTGAGCTATCGAGAATCCCTCTTTAAACTGCTGTGTGTAGGTTTTTTCGCTCACCCTGGTCACACTCAGCTGTGTCCGTTGTGAGTTGTGTGCTGTGAGCACACTGAGTACACTATTTGTCACTGTTCCCCGTCAGCGTGCACCTTAGTGAGTTGTGAAGGGAGGGTAAAGAGCTGGTGATGATCTTGTTATCATCAAGAACGTGAAATGCTTATGGAATCAACTATGAGAGACTTTAGAAGAAAAAAAAAAACATAAGGGTTTGTTTAACTCACTGCTGACTTGGTTACTGCTACTGGAAGGGTTTAGCTTTGAAGAGACACAGGCAGGTGACTGGAAGCCAAAATCTTGGTTTATAATTTAAAAAGAGCAAGAGTGAAGCTCGTTTTCAAACTTTTCTGGGAAAAAGAAGTTTCTATAGGTTGTGGGCATCTGTGAAAAACTCCACAGAGCGCTGTGAGCAAGGTACCTGCTGGTGTTGATAGCTTCCTTCTGTTCCAGTTCTCACACTCATATTGTCTCTTATTTCTGGGGTGGGTGTGTGTTTTAAGACTCCCAAGCTGTAGATTAAGTTATTTAACACCTCTGTTCCATGCTGGGAGTGTAGCATCCAGTGCTTACTTCCCAGCTACACCGAGTGCCTGTCCACATTGTCTTGGACACATCTTACAGGTTATCCCTCCTGCTCTGCCTGTGGCCCTCTCCCCGGATATCCACCCACCCACAGGTCAGTCATCTTTCAGCTCTGGGGTACACAGCCGTCCACCCTGGACCTCTCCTCGCCGTTTCATGACATGCACCCACGCCATCAGTTCCGCATCGTATACACCTGCCCTTCCCTTGGAGATCACCCTGCTCCAGCCCCATGTGGCCTTTTTTTTCATGATTATAAGCTTGTTTTTCACCTCATGGCCTTTGCATCTACTGCTCCCTATACTTGGAGAGAGGTCCAGGTTTTCTTAGGATTCCTTCTTTCCAGTGTCACATCCCATGGCAGTTACTGCTACTGGAGATTATATGTTTACTTGTCTGTTGTCTGTTTTCTCTGTTAAAATCCTTCCTGTGTGGGGAGAACTGATTCGTGTACCCCCAGCAGTGTCTGAGATGTCCTAGCTTCCTGAGTATTTGTTGAGTTTATGAGCCTTGTCTATCCATCTACGGTTGTAGTTGGACTGCATTGGGATTACTGTTTACATGTCCTGGTTCCCCCCTGTACTGTCACTGCCTGAGGGTAATGATGTAGGATGATTTTTCTTTTATCCACAGGGTGGGTGCTAATTGCTCAGTAGATGTTTTTCAAATATGTGACTATGGATCTTGGGAAAGGTAAATCCCTAAACTCTTGATCTTCTCATGGAGGCAGCTGTCCACCGCCAAATGTCCTTTAGATGCCACTGATAGAACATCTGCTCATCAGAACAGGCTGCAGTGGTTCTGATCGCCTTTTCACCAGTGACCCTCTGCCTTTCTTTTTCAGGGTCTGTGCCCTCTGCTGCTCTTTGGGTCCTGCACAATCCAGTGCACATGTGTTCAGTCGTGTTTGACTCTTTGCAACCCCATGGACTGTAGCCCGCCAGGCTCCTCTGTCCCTGGGATTTCCCAGGCAAGAATACCAGAGTGGGTTGCTATTTCCTTCTCTAGAGGAAATCTTCCCGACCCATGGATCCAACCCGCAACTCCTGCATTGGCAGGCAGATTCTTTACCACTGAACCACTTTGTAAACCCTGCACAACTGACCCCCACCCCCAATTGTATTCATTCGTCAGACCTCATCTCAGTGGCCTTGTTCATGGGAAATAGCCCCTATTCCCCAGTCATTCAATGAGATCAGGTGCTAGCTCCTGTCAAACTTCCTGAAGACAGTGCTATATATGGTTTGATCCTCATTTGAACATCAGGATCTGGCATGTTGCGCTTGGTAAACGTTTGTTGAATGAGTGAGTAAAGAATTAATATGAAAGTATATACACTACTATATGTAAAATAGATAGCCAGTGGAAAATGGCTGTAATACTCAGGGAGTTCAAACTGGTGCTCTGTGACAACCTAGAGGGGTAGAATGGGGTGGGAGGTGGGAGGGAGGTACAAGAGGGAGGGGACATATGTATGCCTAAGGCTGATTCATGCTGAGGTATGGCAGAAACCAACACAATATTGTAAAGCAATTATCCTTCAATTAAAAATAGATTTAAAAAAATTAGTGTATTTACATACCCATGTTCATAGCGGCAGTATTCACAATTCAAGAGGTAATAGTAACCCAAGTGTCCATTGATGGATGAATAAATAAAATATGGCATACCACATACAATGGAATATTAGCCTTAAAAAGGAAGGACAATCTGGCACATGTAGCAAGGATTAACCTTAAGGACATTATGCTAAATGAAATAACCCAGAACCAAAAAAGCCAAATACTATATGATTCCACTTGCATGAGATATTCGAAATAGTTACGTTCATGGAAACAGAAAGAATAGTGATTGTGAGGGGCTGAGAGGAGGAGGAATGAGTTGTTATTGAAAGGGTCTAGAGTTTCAGTTTTGCAAGATGAGAAAGTATTGGAGATTGGCTGCATAACAATATCAACAGACCTAACACTACTGAATTGAATACTTAGAAGTGGTTAAGATGGTACATTTTATGTTATGCAGTGTTTTTTTGTTGTTGTTTTGCTAAGTTGTGTCCATGTTGTTTTGCTGCAGTCATCTCTGACTCTTTGTGACCCTATGGACTGTAGCCCTCCAGGTTCCTCTGTCCATGGGATTCTCCAGGCAAGAATACTGGAGTGGGGATCTTCCCAACCCAGGGATTGAACCCACATCTCTTATGTTTCCTGCATAATTTAAAAAAAAAAAAAAAAGAGTGAGTGATGGCAGAAACCGTAAGTTCTGGAAATCATTGAAGAAAAATCTGGAATTGTTAACTTGTAGAATGCCAGTGACTTCTAGGTAATGTTCATACATTTAAGGGAAAGAAGTATTTATTTCCTCATCAGAGCAGCAGGAGTGTTTTCCTGAGGATGGTCACAGGAAAGGAGCAAGCTGCTTTGTGCCCTCCATCCATGCTCCTCTGTGCCTGGGGCCTGGGCTGAGCCTTTCTGGTGTGGGGTGCCTGCACACCCGGGGTCGAGTCCTGGGCATCCGCTCAGCTCCCAAGGTCCCACTTCAGTAGGGCTCCTTTGTCTTCCGTGCCCTCTCAGTGTAAGATTTGAAACAAACTTTCATTCATTTCTGATCCCGTTTTGCTGGCCCAGCACTTCTGAAGCACCTACTCTTACGGAGTCCAAGGGAAGGCCCTGAACACTTTAGAGAGCCCATTCAGCATGTGCGCTTTGCACTTTGTAGGGAGAGGTTGCTGCGTTCCAGGCTGACACTGGCCCTCTGAGGTGTAGGTATATTTTCCTCATTTAGTTATGTTATCCCAGGCCCCACAGCTCGGTGACAGGACAGAGATGGCCCCCAGATTGTCCTTGTCTCTGCGTCAAGTTGCTCCTTACCCAGTATTCTTGCCTGGAAAATCCCATGGACAGAGACGGCTGGTGGGCTACATAGGGTTAGGGTTAGGGTTACAGTCCACGGGGTCACAAAGCGTCAGACACGACGGAGCACACAACCTCAAACAATGTAGAGGGCACACTCCTCCTTGCAGCCAGCTTAGTCTGGCCCATTGGTGTAACATACAATATACGGTGACAAGGACCACCGCTCCCCAAGACCATGCTTCCAAAATCCCAACCTAGCTCCCAAACCCCCAGCATCCCATACAGGCTTTCTTAGATGTTCAAAAACCCAAAATGTGCTTTTCCACCCCCACCCTCTGCAAGTGGTGAAGGCAAAGAAATGGAGAGCAGGGTTCTTTGTTATTCTTTTATCTGTGAAGTTTACAGAAAGGGGTGAGAGAGGAGGAGGCTCTGCTGAGTGAGCACTCTGCCCCCGCTATGGCCCTGATTGTACCCACTGCCCGAGTGTAGACGTAGTTATCTCCAAGGATGAGCAGCTTCGTATCTTCAAGCCTTTTAATTTTCTAGGTGATAACAGCAATCCTAGGCACCTGAAACATTACCCGTTGCTGTTCAGCCAGCTTATGCTTTTCGTGTATGTGTGGGGCGGGGTGGGCAGCGAGGGGGAGCATCTATGTAAATAAATACTTCTCTAAGTGTTCCTTTCCACAATATTGCTCTAGAATGTCCTACTTAACTTAAAAAGTTTCTACTCAGATACTGAATCATTTTACATGTCTAAAAGGAGTATTTACTCTTAATTCTCTAGTTCTCTGGCATGGGAGAGAGGGAGGGAAAGAAAGCCAGCAGAGTGGTGCAAATCCAGAATGCTTTCTTTTTCCTCATAAGTAGTGCTTTTCAGAGTGTTTGGTGTCCCGCTGTATGGATGTGTCACTGTGTGAGATGACAACAGGATTTGCTGGGAATGTGGGCCACTATTGTATCCGCCTTACGTAACCACGTGGAGTGGTGGCAATGGGCGAGCAGCCTGGGATGTAGGCAGTGCCTTGGCTAGTCACCCTCCAGAGGCCATGAAGACCGCACAGTTCCTCCAGAGGATGTGGGTCCAGGCTGTTAAAAAGTTGGGGAGATTGAAAGGCCATGTGAGTCCCTCCGCAAGCTCTCCTTTCCCCCTTTTCTTCCCCAACCTTTCTTTGTGGGAAATTGGGAGGGGGAGCCTTCTCACAGTGATTCCTTTCTCCTCTGATTTATTTGTGCTTTGGGCAGCCCTCAGGAATGAACTGTGAGATGCAGATTGTAGTCATTGGTGGGTTTAAAAAATACTTGTCTTATATTAGGCAGACTTACGTGAAACTGATAGCCTCTTAATGGGATTTATGAATCAAAGGCTGCTGTTTTCCCTGTGTTGGGAATCTGCGAGCACGGTGTTGCTTTCTGGGGAAAGATGTTTGTTTATATTTGGGTAATTGTAATTTCTTATTTTGGGTAAAAAGCTTTCTGCTTCCCTATCTAGCAGAAATCTATATTTTTCTTCTTACTATTATTTTTTAGTATTCTTTTTATCTTGGTTTCTAAATGATAGAAAAAAGTTTTTTCCCTTGTTCTTTTTTTCCCCCAATAGATTGAACATGGAATGCACTGTAGCATGTATAAGCGTTTACTTCTATGACGGGATTTTTATCAAACATGTCCCTTATGGGCAGATATTGATTCATCTCTGGCTCTGACTTTCCATCACTGAAAACCAACAGTTTGTAGATAAGAAGCTTAGAAATTTCCTGTCGGGAGAGTCAAGGCAGTGAAGACTTTTAGTGACTGCCTCCTAGTTGTTTTTTATCACATTTTGATATTCTTTATGTAAAATATGGGATTTACCTATTTGGCCAAGATTTTTCAAAGGAAAGAAACTTTAACAACTAGAGAGTATTTTTAGAGACAAATCAAATAACTATTTGTCCCTTTCTCATTCTTCATGTATATACGTTACTGCCAACACAAAGCTTTTTATTTACAGTTTTTAAAAAATGGCCCCCTTTTATCTTTCTGCGTTGTCTAGGAATGAGTCATTACAATTTCGTGGGGGTGGTTATTCACCTTACATACAGAAAAAGTGAAAGTGATGTAGGGAAGAGCACTGGAGATCCTCCTGCTGCTGGAATGTTGTTTCTTGGGTTGAAAAGGAGACTTGGCTTCTTCTGCAGCCTTCTGCTCCTCTGGAGCCAGCCTGCTTCTGCACCTTGCCTGCCTTCAGGCACCTCTCAAATTACTGCTCCCATCCCCTCCTTGCCCTCTGGCAGTCTGAATGATCGCACTTTTGCTCTTTGGCTTTGCCATCTGTACTGCATTAACGAATATTGGTATGAAGTCCTTGGGCTAGGAATCATTGGGTACGCTTTGGTGTTCACTCATGAGCCCACCCTTCCTTCCTCCCTGTTTTTTAACTCACAAAGTGTTTGGTATATAAGAGAATTATGTCTCTAAATCATAAAGTGTAATTATAAAATACACTCGTGAGCCCGTCACGATACCCATGGACCCTCACTAGGGTGGACCCCAGGTCCTGCCTCACTCATCTACCTCATCCTGGGTCACACACACACGCAAACACCTCTAAACAAAAGTGTACAGTGCAGCGGTGTCCCATATATTCACATTTCCACAAAATAGTGTTTGCTCTTTGAATTATGTAAAATGATAGCTCTCTATATAAATCCTTGTAGGATGTTATGTTTGAGATGCTTCTGTGTTGTGGATGTGTGGCTCTAGTTTTCATTGCAGTACAGCATTGCATTTTAATAGTATATCACAATTTATTTGTCTGTTCTGCCCTTTATAGATCATTCAGGTTGTCTCAGCTTGGGCTCTTGAAACATTCCTGCTGTGAATACTCTGTGGATCTGTGCGTGTGCACATACTGGCACATTTCTCTTGGGCCTCTGACCAGGAGAGAAATCATTGCATCGTGAATATGACTCCCTTTACCCTGCCTGATATGTGTGTACTTTTCCTATGGCCTTGCATGTGAAGCTCTCCGAAGGCTAAGCAGCGCCCTGCCCGCGTTCATTTGCAGTGTCTAAATATTGATGGCAGTTCTCGGATCTCTGCACAGCTGGGCACAGGTTAGGTGGGGCCCGTTGGCCCAGTTTGAAAGGCATGGTCTCAGCTGTCAACTAAGCCGATGCATGCCTGCAGGCTGTCCCTGGGGATGTATCGGGAGCTGATTTTCTGTGATTGTGTAGGGTGCTGTGTGTTTCTGGAAAGATAGTTATCCAGATGAGGCAGAGAAGACACTCAGTGATTTGCTGTTTTGGGCACACCTGTGGTTGGTAAGCTCTATGTGGACTTTGGCTGTTTTATTCACCTGTAGTCCAGGCACCACAAACCCACATGCTTGGCACATAATGGATGCTCAATAAGTATTTTTGAGTGAGTGAATAAGTGAACGAATGAAAGAATGAAGGGTTTTCTGTGAGACCTTTGTAAAAAGTCACAGCTTTATGGGTTGTATGCAACATGAAGTGAAGTGAAGTGAAGTAGCTCAGTTGTGTCCGACTCTTTGCGACCCCATGGACTGTAGCTTATCAGGCTCCTCCGTCCATGGGATTTTCCAGGCAAAAGAGTGCTAGAGTGGATTGCCATTTCCTTCTCCAGGGGATCTTCCCAACCCAGGAATCGAACCCGGGTCTCCATGCAACATGGTTTATTTTTAATGCTCAAGAGAGCTATTAAAATTTATTTTCACTCTAATTTCTTCACCTTTAAAATTAAAATTTGAAATTTATCATTTAATATAGTCTCTTAAAATTTAAGTAGTTAATAATGGTTTGTGTCACAGCCCATTAACTCTAGGTAAGAAAAGGTTGCTTATAATCTGAGTGGTTTCATAACAAGTTGATGAAGTCTTTGGTGTTTGGCAAGGTCTGATTGATTTAAAAATTTGATTCATTCTTGTGATTGGCACAGTAGTGGTAAGGGATTAATCCTTTCTCTGACAAATCGAATTTAAATTACTCCTGCAGGCAGCACAGGATTACTTAAAGGCAGTTTAATCTTATTAAGAAAGAATAGCGAATTACAAAAGCCAGGTTCATACTTGGAGAATGTTTTGAAGTAATATATTTATTTTGCTAACTGATAAAAAATTTTAAACTGTTAATAGAGAGTTTTCTGTTTTTATTTTTGACATATATTCTAAAAGCAATGTGCTCATAAAAATATTCTCTAAACCCTCACAACTTCTGGAGAAATTCCAGTCCTTTCCCTGTATGCTTACAAAAATAAATAAGTCAGGGAAATAAGAAACAAGAACAAACAATGATGTTTTGTACCTTGATTCTTTTTCCTTTAATTGACATTTAAGTGTGTGTGTGTGTGTATGTATATATATGTATATAAAACCAGTCTCTTATTGTTGAGCACTTAATTGATTATTAAAAACTATAAATAGCTGTATATGTATATAAATTTATATGTATATCTTTGTGCACTTGTACAAGTATTTCTGTAGAATAAATTACTAGAACTGGAACTGATTGATTAAGTGGCATGTAGATTTTACATTTTGAAATAAATTAGGCATTTGCCTTCTGGAAGATTTATTCCAATTTATATCCCCACTGCTTCCCAAGAACAGGCTGGCCTAAAAACATAAAACTAATTCTCTTTCTAATTGAAAATATGGTCATCATGATGAAAAAAACTTTAGAAATGGACAGAAGTTAAATGATTATTTCAGTGCCTGTGTGTTTCACTGTGAATTGATTTATTTAACCTAAAGATCACTGTCCTTTTGGGAATTATACTCTCCATCCACCCCATAGCATTGTCCAGTCCTCGGGGTCATTGTCATCTTTCCTGATGACTTTTAAACACATTTTTGGGGTAGGATACTGAATGATGTTTTTTCTTAATGCATGAGAGTATAGCTATATTCAAAGAGGAGTTGGCAACTGTATTTATTTTACCACAACTTTCAGAGTAATTCACTGTTGAACTCTGTCAGCTTTAAAGTAAAGTGCAGAGAAGAAACTTGGAAAACATACGTGTTAGTAAGATTACTTCCAGGTAATGGTGGATTGGTTGTATTGAAGCCACATTGAAAACAGGTGTCGAGATGTTAGGAAGTGTTCTGTGAAAATGGAAAGGGACGATCGGTTCTGATCAGCTGGATTTCTGCTTATTATTTCCCTTTAAGAAAAAACACTTTAAAAAAAAATAATAGGAAAGTTGTGTTATACTGGCACAAATTGGAAAATGCTGTTATAGAAAACAAAAATCCAGAGAGAAATGGCCATAAACTATTTCTCTCTGGAACACCAGACCATAGGCACCTGAGTTTCCAGCTAACCACCTCAAGCGTGATATGGAAAAAGCAGAGAGCCACTGAATGGAGTAGAAATTTACTTTAAAGGAAAACTTGTATGTAATAGAAATCGGTGCCTTCATCATATTAATTGGGTGATGAATGAATAATATATCCATTAGTTTATGGAAAAGAAAACATTTTTGAGTGCCTACTCTGTGTGCCAGACACTGTTCTAGAAGATATGAGACAAAAGTGAGTGAGATAGAAAAAAGTCACTTGAAAATCCGTTTTCTTTTTTTTTAATTGAATAACAGTGATCATGGTGAATAAACTTAAACAGTGGGAGAGATTTACATATTTGAGACAGTCACCTCTTTCGAACGCTTACATATTTCATTGTGTTGCCATGCCTTCATTTAGCCTAAGCATCACCCCTTTTTGGACACTAATGCACCCCACCCCAAAAGCACTCAGTCCCAGGTGTGCTGGTAGCACAGAAACTAATTCTCACCTTTTCCAGGCACCATTTTTTGAGTTCTTTCTAACCCTAGAGACAATCTAAGTTCTATTTTTAAATCTCTTTCTGAGAATTCTGATCTCTTGGAACCAGATGGTATTAACCAGAGAAATGTCCCCACAGTGAGTACATAGAGGGAGGAGGGAACTAAAGGATTATAAACTCCTCTCGATTTGAGTAATCAGTGGCAGCCACTCAAAAGTAGTCTTGCTCATCTTTACAAACAAAATTGCCTTTTTCTAACCCCATTCTACCAAAAGAAAGAAATTATCTGCCAAGTGGCATCTCCCCCCGCCCACCAAGCCTAAGAGTTTAACTGGGTGAAACAGGATGACAGTATCTGGACATGTTTTGATTCTCTTCTCTCAGTCTTATTAGTAGCAGTGCGGGAATTGGCAAATTTGAGTTTAAAAAAATTTTAATGTAAAATAGCTAGAGAGTTTTTCTTAAATTATTTGTAAATAAGAACAGTAAAGCTTTTTATTCATATAATTAAATTTCTTTAAGTCCTTATGTTTTAGATATTGTCTGTTAAAAAAACATGTAACTAGATCTTCTTGTTTTTAATCCATTTTGACCATCTGTCTTTGTTGTGATAACTCTACATTCATTTCTACAATCATAGTTTATGTTTTGTACTAATATTTGCCCTCCTTTTACTAAATTTCCCATTTTGTCTCTTCTGCCTTCTTTTGGATTGACTTTTCATTTTATTTTTCCCTTTGCTATTCTGGAAGTTATATATTCTAATTATTCTTATGGTGGTTATACCAGAAAATTTAATATGTGGATTTTACTCAATGAAGTTCAAAATTAATCAACAGTTTAATTCTGCTCTTGAATGCAATATTTAGAATAATTAAATCATGTTACAGTCTTCTAGATTTATATACTGTGTTGCCTGGGGGGGTGTGTGTGTGTGTGTGTGTGCGTGTGCTCAGTTGTTTCCTACCTTTTGAGACCCCATGGACTGTAGCCAGCCATGCTTCTCTGTCCATGGAATTTTCTAGGTGAGAATACTGGAGTGGGTTGCTATGCCCTCCTCCAGGGGATCTTCTGACCCATGGATCGAACCCACATCTCCTGCATCTCCTACTTCAGCAGGTGGATTCTTTACCACTGAGCCACTTGGGAAGCTCACAGAATTTTAGTTCTGTCTTAGTTAACTCTCAGAAATTTCACATTTGTTACAGTTGCATATAGCCAATATACATCCAGATGTACATCCCTTCTTGTCTTTTATTCTTCTTTCTGGGATTATTTTCCTTTCTTAAATTTGTCCTTTGGAAGTTCTTTTACTGCTTGTCTGTGGTAATAGTCTGTCTTAATTTTGTTTTTTAAAAAATGTCCGTCCCCCAAATCAACAGATACTATTTTAAAGATATAGTTCTACTAAGTTCAGGCTTTCATTATTGCTGTTTCAAAGTCAAATGTTATTCTAATCGCTCTTTTGTACTCTTTTCTGCCTGCTGCTAAGTCACTTCAGTCGTGTTTGACTCTGTGCGACCCCATAGACGGCATAGACGGCAGCCCACTAGGCTCCTCTGTCCCTGGGATTCTCCAGGCAAGAACACTGGAGTGGGTTGCCATTTCCTTCTCCAACGCATGAAAGTGAAAAGTGAAAGTGAAGTCACTCAGTTGTGTCCGACTCCTAGCCACCCCATGGACTGCAGCCCACCAGGCTCCTGCGTCCATGGGATTTTCCAGGCAAGAGTACTGGAGTAGGGTGCCATTGCCTTCTCTTTTCTGCCTAGCTGCTCTCAAGTCTTATATCTTTTTCTGTAGTAAGATTACCATGTTTTTCAAAGTGATTTTTTTAATTTGTTTTTTTAATTTACCCTGTTTGTGATGTATCAGTCTTGAACCTGAGGAATCATCAGGTCGTCTTGTTTTGGAGTATTGCATCTGTCTCATTTTCTTAACTTCTGGAAATCTAAATAGACACATTGTAAGACTATCTCACTTTCAATTTCTTTCACCTGCTTCACTTTTTTAATGATTTGTGCTGCACCAGGTAATTTATTCACATCTTTCTTCCAATTCATTATTATCTTCAACTTTCTATGCTATGTGGTTCAATCCATTTTTAAACTTAATTTTATTATCGTATTTTTTTTATTTTTTTAAAAATTTTAGATTTGCCTGATCATTTTTGATACTATTCTTTGATTACACTTTGAATTCCCCCTTTTTAATTTCTTATGAAAAACACATGAAACATATACTTTTCTTTTGGTCTGTGATTGATTTTTTCCAAAATGCATAGCCTTTGATTCTGCAGTTTATTTCTCTTAACTCTCACTAATGATGACCTGTTTTGTGTTTGTGTTTAAACTGTGAACTCGTTTGTGTTCCACAGATACTTGTCTGCAGGATTCTCTGAAGCCTGTTTTTTAGTGTGTTCCTGGGTATTTTTAGTGTGTTCATGGAATATTTCATTCACTCCATGTACCTGGGTGGTGCCGCCAATGTAGAACCACTTTGGGTATGAGTGTTTTAGTAGGGGAGGGTGTCGTCACATCTATAATATGAATTTCAGTCTCAAGCCTGAGTGAGTACAGGTCTCTCAATACAGGAATTCTCCAGAGAGATATTTTTAGTTCTTTCCACTCTGCCCAGAGCCAAGAATGAGACAGGCAGCTGTGCCTGCTGTCTCCATCTGCCTCGCGTGCTTTTCCCCCTTATACATCCACTCTGATCTGATCTCTACCCTGTTTACATCTGCAGTTTTCTCTCTTTCCAGCCTCCTGTTGAAATGCCTGCTGCAGTGCTGCCTTATCTCTCTGGTTTTGAGCTTTCTTGGCATTTCTTGTCTTTAATGATTTCCCCTCAAAGCTAGCATGCATTTAATGGATTATTATGATTATGAAATGATATCCACTATTTTTCAGGTTTGTCTATACATCTATTTTAGAATATTGTCAGAAATTGATACCTAGGGGGTCTGTTTATGCTGGTATTATCATCTTTTACACCCATAATACTGATGGGGAAAAGGCCAAGGGGTCCCACACACCTTGATACAAATAGTATCAAGTTTGGCACTCTCTTGATAAAGGCCAAAGATTCCCTTAGACTTAAAAATGCATAAACTTGCCTAGGAAGTTGCTTTTGACAGGAGGAAGGGGAATTTTTTTTTTTAATTGAAATATATCTGTTTCCAACTCTAGATAAGGGCTTTTATTATGACCATGTTTTGGAGTGGTGATAAGAAAAAAGCTTAACACTTAATATTTCTTCCTTTTTAGGGTCTATCTCTCAGTATGTATTTCACTAATTTTCCTTGTATTGTTAAGACTGTCATTTCATTGAAGGAAAGTGTGTTTGAAAATAAGTAGTATAATGTTCCCACTCTTTTTGATGTGTGGAATGTGTGAGCTGGCCTTTCTATGGAGGCATTTTGAATTACAGTTTTATTTGTAGCATTGAAATGCTTGTGGTTTTAATCAAATTGGTTTTGATTCTTTTAAAACAGGCTCCAGGCATGGAAGAACTGATATGGGAACAGTACACTGTGACCCTACAGAAGGTGAGTGTAACGTATGTCATATCTGCTACAATCTGTTCTTATATTTACAGATCATGGATCTTTTTTTAATTGAAGTATAGTTGATTGACTATGTTTCAGGTATACAGCACAGTGATTCATGTGTATATGTATACAGAAACACATACACACTTTTTCAGATTCTTTTCCATTATAGGTTATTAAAAGATACTGAATATAGTTTCCTGTGCCTTCTAGCAGGACTCTGTTGTTTATTTTATATATAGTTGTATGTATCTGTTCATCTCAGATTCCTAATTTATTCCCCCTTCCTTTTCCCCTTTGGTAACCTTAAGTTTGTTTTCTATGTCTCTGTTTCTGTTTTATGGGTTCATTTGCATTAATATCTTTTCTTGGATTCCACATACAAGTGGACTGCTGCTGCTAAGTCACTTCAGTCGTGTCCGACTCTGTGCGACCCCATAGACAGCAGCCCATCAGGCTCCCCCGTCCCTGGGATTTTCCAGGCAAGAACACTGGAGTGGGTTGCCATTTCCTTCTCCAGTGCATGAAAGTGGAAAGTGAAAGTGAAGTCGCTCAGTCATGTCTGACTCTTAGCGACCCCATGGACTGCAGCCTACCAGGCTCCTCCGCCCATGGGATTTTCCAGGCAAGAGTACTGGAGTGGGGTGCCATTGCCTTCTCCAATACAAGTGGACATATAATGACTGTTATTCCATTTATATATACCATAACAGATCATGGATCTTATTTTTTTGTACACAGACACAATTACTGCATTAACAAGGATTTGTATGTTCTATTTTTGGCTAAGATCTGTATAATATAGAAGAATCATAGAGATTCATTAATGTATTCACATGTCTTCAGATAGAATATTTTACAAGAAAAAGAGGAAAGAAAAGGAGGAATGGAAATAATCTGTTCTGTTTAATGTTAAGGCAGCTTCTACAACATCTGTAATTTTAAGTATAGCATTTATAACATCGTTCCCTCAGTAAGTTTTAAGTCCAAACTAGACTTCAAAACGTTGGTTTAGCACTCGGGAGACATGGGTTGTATTCCTTGTCCCACTCCTGATTGTATTAATGGGGCTAAGTTAATCAGATTTTTAATGATGCCCCCTCAGCCTTCCCCCGACACACAATGGGATTGAAAGTAGAAGTAATATCATAAAGTTAGATCATAAAATACATCAATGTATTTTACTGCATTTTTAAAGTTATGTCACAGGTATTACCCCTCTTGGTTAAATTAGGTAATACAAAGAACTTCTAGAACTTGGAGTCTAATACACATTAATAACTGCTGCTTAATAAATGCTAGCTCTATTCCTTTTTATTCTGACAGCAGAGTTCGAGGTAGGCATGATAGGTGTTAGCACCACTTAAGACAAGTGCAGCCATTAGGAACTTGTAAGTGATTTGTGTGTGGCTAAATGAACTAAACACACACTCGTGATTCCAAAGTCTTACTCATCAAGCTGCCTTGGTCAGCCTCATGATTTTCTTGGGCCCTGTATGGGTCTTTCCCACTCTGAGTCCTTCCAGTCTCTGTCACCATGTAAATGGAGTCTAAGTTCCTCAAAGGGGGAGTTTTCCTTTGACCATCACAACCATAAACTTCAGACCTTGACTTCAGTGGAAACTGGTTTCTGAATAAATGTGTATGGAATCAATTTAGATAGAAAAACACAGATGGATGCTCAGGTGCTGAAACTTCTGGAGCAGTAATCATGATTTCTTGAGTTGAGGGGCCTCCCCCTTTAGGTCTTATTTTTCACCTCCTGTCATTTTCTGGGGCTTCTATTCTGACTGTTTTCTCTGCCCGTTCGCCATATACCACTTGAATTTGAACCACAAATTGGCAAAGGTGAGAAACGTTTTAGGCCTGGTCCAGAGGATAGAGCTTTTTCTGTGTGGAAACTGGTATCAGGCAACAGTCCTGCCAAATCAAAGCCATGGGGTTAATGGACAGCTGCCCAGCTTGTTCTGTGTTTCTGTTTGCTGTAAATTGGCATAGTGGGCCCCACACACAAAAAAGTGGGAACTTTTTTTTTGGGTGAAGGTTTCTTTTATTCTCTGAATAGATTTTTATATAATCAAACCCTTATTTAGCCTTATAGCCACATATATCCCTGGGTGTGAATATAGTCCACGTATAGTTCATATAGTCACCTGGATGAAATCCAGGAGCTTAGCTTTTTTGAACACTGAAATGCATTAAGATTCTGTATTATTTGGGTTCACCCTTATATATTTCTAGATTAATCTTGAATCTCATTCATCTCTATTTCCATCCTAAATGCATGTAGAAAAGAATTTAATACTTTGCTCTCTCATAAGATGTCAAAAATAAGTTCATCTTCAGATTTTGTCTTTAAAATCCATATACTTCTTCTTCACTGTACATTAAAATGAGACCATTAGCTCCTCTAACTTGTAAGTTAAAGGTATTCTTTAAAAATACGATTTTTGCACAGATTCAGTTGTGACAAGCTTTTCCAGTTCAGGCCTGGATACGAGAACAGGTGTGATTGGTGATTCCAATAGCACATACTTATTTGGACAGAAGATGTAATTTCCATCCCCTGCCAGCTTCTAGTGATAACTCCAGTCTGCGCTATTAATCTTGTCCAGCTTTCACAAGGCTGTTCCTTTTAGATAAGGTGTTTCCCTTTATAAACCTGTCGGCTAATCACGATGATGCTGTGTTCCGTTTCTCACTTGTTTCTCTAAGCCCTCTGTTTCTGAACTGTCTCTGGTTATTGGTTTGACCTTTATTTTATTGACTGCTGGTAATAAATCCTGAAAGCCACTTATAGAGGATTTTATTTTTATTTTTATTGTAACTTCAATGACCAGGATTCCAAGAGAGGATTTGGAATTGCAGTATCCGGAGGCAGAGACAACCCCCACTTTGAAAATGGGGAGACATCCATCGTCATTTCTGATGTGCTCCCCGGTGGGCCCGCCGATGGGCTGCTTCAGTGAGTGTCCTTCCTCCTGCTCCCAATCCCTGCCAGTCCACTGGTTGGCCCTGGACAGGGGGCGTTTGGTGGTGTGCACTTTTAAAATTAAAAAAAGAAAGGAATCTATATATGTAAGTTAGTTTTCTATCAAACAGAGAGCATGGTAGAATTTTTACATCATTTTTGGGATGAGATAAAGTTAAAGAGTTAGGGTTCTATGACCTCAAAATTTCTTGAAGAAGCTGAGACAACCTCTTGACTTCATCCCCTCCAAAACACAAGTGACTGTCAGCCTCCTTTGGGGGCATCTGTAGATTTGCTGGAGCATACCATGTGCTGTGTTCCACCATACACCATGGGTAAGGAGGGCCTGATGTACAAGTTCCTTCTGTGCTCAGACCTTAGTGCTGTCCAGTGACTCCTGGAGGGACCCCATGGGTTTGGGTCCTTCTCTGCAGGTAGTTTCCAGGAGACACTGTCCAAAGCACTCTGAGCGTCTGTCTCCTGGGTTCCTTCCTCTGAAGAGCTCAGACCAAGTTGACAGATTAAACCTCAGGAGTCATTAGACACTGAGCCCTTTAATAAGAATTTTGGATCAATCTTTTGCTTTTATTTGTTCCTAAATAAACAATTCAGAGGGGCGAGCTGGGAGTTTTTCATATCCCATTTTTCTGTTTTGTTTGCAGAGAGAATGACAGGGTGGTCATGGTTAATGGCACCCCTATGGAAGACGTGCTCCATTCATTTGCGGTTCAGCAGCTGAGGAAAAGTGGGAAGATCGCTGCCATTGTACGTCCTGGGTTTGTTTTCAGCTTGACTCCGTAGAGCTTTGTTTTTTGCCCAGAGGAAAATTACTACTTACTCTTTAGCACTGGACAGAATTGCACAATCCAGGGACCGCTCCCTCTGTATCCTCAGTATGTTGGGAGGGTGATGCCAGCTAAGGTTGATGTAAAGATCCCTTCTCGCCGTCTCATCCTTCTCCTAACTTAAGACCAGTGCTTCTCTTACCTGAATGAATCTGCCTGAAGAGCCAGGTTAGATAATTATTCTCTAAGAGAATTAGCTAGATTGCGAGCAATGGTAAAACCACATTAATTTAGAAACTCAATTATGAGCTCATAAAACTCATCTGTAACAGCTCTCACAGGATCATGTTCTTTCTTCATAAACTCGCATTTCTTTGGAGATAACTGGCAGTCTGTGCCATTCACTCATTTATGGGCTCACTCAGTTATTCAGCAAACACTGGTTGAAAATCCGCTTGGCCCTGGAGCAAGTCTGAGCTGTAAGGAGTGTTCACTCCAGCAGGGCAAGTAGACACACTGAGTGAGAATTGGAACATGGTGTGTTAGGGACAGTGCTGGGGGGATACACGGGGTGTGTGGTATTTGATGTTCTTTTTCCAGCTTTATATGATAAAAATTTTCAAACAAAAAGGGAAGTTCAAAGAGTATAACCAACACATATCTTCTATAGTGTTAATATTCTGCCATATTCACTTAATTTTTCTTTGTGTATATAAAGACATACTTATTTTTAGTGAACTATTTGAGGGGAAGGGGCAAGAAATGACAGTTAACCCTTCTTACTTCTGAAATCTCCTAAATAAGGACATTCATCTACATAACTATACTACTGTTATCCTATTTAAGAAAAATAAAAAAAAAAAAAAAAAAGAAAAGTGATAATAACGTCACCGTGTCATTTAGTACGCAGTCCATGTCCTAAGGTGACTTTGATAGACGGTTTTTGTTCTCCATCCAGGAGCCAGTCAGAATTCATGAGTCACATTTGGTCCTTATCTCATCAGTCCTTTTTAGTCTAGAAGGATCCCTCTTTTCCCTCCTCTCCTCCTACAGGACATCCCCCCACTTTGAATGACATGATTTATGGATGAACTTAGGCACTCCTATACAGAATGTCTCACTTACCACATTTTCATTTTTGTAACTTATTGATTTAAAGCCTCTTGGTGCTTTTCACACTTTTGAGTAGAAGCAGATTTTTGGAGAAACTGTGCTCCGTTTTATACTCGTTGTCTTACTTTCTTCTTAACACTCTGAGGTATTTATCCTTCTTGTTTTAAAGATGAGGAACCTGAGGCTTAGCCTGGGTAGGAACACACAGTTTTCCTGGAAAGGAAACCCGGGCTCTTAACCACTGTATTTTCTCTGGTTGTGATTGTCTTGTGTCTCCACTGTTTGTTTGGTGACAGGTGGTCAAGAGGCCCCGGAAGGTCCAGCTGGCCCCGCTGCAGGACAGTCCTCCTGTCCACGAAGATGATCGGGCTTTCCAGGTGATGGACGAGTTTGATGGCAGAAGCGCCCGCAGCGGCTACAGCGAGAGGAGCCGGCCCAGCAGCCGCGGAGGGCGCAGCCGCAGCTGGGAGGAGAGCCCAGAGAGGGGCCGTCCCCATGACCGGGTGCGCAGCCGGGATCGAGGCCGGAGTCTGGAGCGGGGCCTGGACCATGACGACGACTACGGGCGAGCCCGGGAGCGCAGCCGTGGCCGCAGCCTCGAGCGGGGCCTAGACCAAGATGATTACAGGCGAGCCCGGGAGAGCAGCCGCGGCCGAAGCATTGACCCGGTCTACGATCGCGCCTACACCCCTGAGGGGGAGTACGGCCACAGGGCCCAGCCTGATGCCCGGTATGGGGCATCCCAGAGCCGCAGCCGTGAGCACCTCCACTCCCGCAGCCCCAGCCCGGAACCCCGGGGGCGTCCGGACTCGGACAAGCCTATCGGGGTCCTTTTGATGAAAAGCAAAGCAAATGAAGGTAGGCATGCGTGATGAAGAAAAGCACTGTAACAGGAGCTAACTCTTCCGTGGTACCTGCTTTGTTCCACACACTGACCTAAGTGCTTTGCACAGATTAGCTCATTTCATCCTCACCACCACCTCCTGTGGGTGTTACTCATATTTTTACTTTATAGACAAGGAGGCGCAGAAAAGTCCGTTGACTTGCACAGAGTTATATCATCAATGGTAGAGCCAGGTGGCAGAAATTTGGCTTTAAATGAATAGGCCAGTGATTCTCAAAGCTGCATAAGTATCACCTGGACTCTTGTTAGAAAGGCAGATTCTTAGGCCCCAGCCCAGCCCCTACTGAATCAGAGGCACTGGGGTGGCCCCTTGTGTTAACAAGCTCCCCTGGTGAACCCAGAGGAGCTTAAAGTAATGAAACCACAGTAGAGGATGCTACTCCAGCCAGTCTTGATTGAGTTTTTGCTCAATGCCAGGGCCTCTGTGGAATAAATATTTTCTTATTTAATCCTCACTAGAAGCCTGCGTGATGGGTAGGAAACTTCCCTCCTCTTTTACAGGTGGGGATAGATTTATGGTATGTGAGGAGAGATTTATGGTGTCCACAGATGAGGTGGGCTCTGTCCTGCACTGGTGATCCATGTCATGAGCCTGGAGCATTTGCACACACTTAATCGTGTCCAAATTCACTAGAGCCCTGGGTGATAGGTAGACAAAGCAGTATTACTTGCAGTTTAGGTGAAACTCAGAGGTGGGAGGTGACTTGCCCACATCTTGAAGCTGATAAGTAAGTGGTAGTGTTGGAACCTAAACTTCATCTCTTGAAAATAAATGACAGGAAAAAAGTAGGTGAATGAGCAGGGATTTAGAGCCCCATGTTGTGATATTCCTTGCATTGATTCTTGGCATTCAACATTATAAATTCCTTGTAATATACATTTTATCTCTTTTCGTTCTCTAATTCTTCTTCAAAGAGGAAAAAAGATGAGTGTCCAAGAGTGTAATGTGTAAGATCACTTGCTTTTTAGGTTGGGAATTTGCATTTTAAAGAGCCTATCAGATGAAAGGGTTTGTTTTCTTTAGCTCTTCTAGAGGTGCATAAAGAGTTGAGTTATAGAACTGGGTACCTGTTGAAAGACCTGATACTGAAAAGATATTGAAATAATTGCAAGGATGTGAATAACAGGATACCTGGAACACAGGCCCAGAAAGTAATGGTGAAGGTTGAGATTGTATGATCTCTGAGGAATGTGCATCTTAGCTGGTTTAAGGATCCTAGAGAATCTTATCATCCTAGATAATGACATCGTCAACCCCCAAGAATTACAGAGTGAAAACCATTCTGCTTCCAGATTGTGGACTGTTGAGGAGTTTTGCGAAAGATGGCTTGATGTGAGGCACGCTTCACGGAGGTCTACTGTACGTTCTGTAGGACTTGCACCCAGGTTCCTGAGTTCCCCGCTCTAGTGCTCTTCAATATTTTCCTCTTCCTCTTTCTCCTCTCCTGCTTCTTCCTCTTTCACCTTCTCTTCCCCCTCCTACTCCTGCCACAGAACCACATCCTGCAAATAATCGTGGGTGCACCAATATGTGAAAAACTTGACCAAATGTTTCGTGGAACAATCCTTACTGTGTGTTGGTTTTTGAATTAAAATTAAATTACATTACATTTAATTAAATTACATTATATTTAATTACATTAAATTAAAAAATACTGGTCACAGCTCACTAAATTGATTTCAAGATTCACTCATGAGTTGTGATCCACAGTTAAAAAAGATGTTGCGTGTCCTAAGAAACTGCCCAAGTCATGCCTGGTCTTAGTAATACTATCGAGGAACAAAGGGAGCTCATGCCCCTTTGCAGATATGACATTTTACTCCTTCTGGGCCATTTTGTTCTTTAAAGTTAGAATTCAGTGTTTATTGTTTTCCTCCCAAGTTCTACTTTTTCAAAAAGATTTTTAAAGCCACCTTTTGGTAAGATTACGTAATAATTAAGCATAACTGGCTAGTTTTCCATAAGAGTTAATCTTTAAAAATATCTGGCTGTTGGCAAGATCTTCATTTGATTAAGATAAATATGATCCACTCATACGGCCAGCATTTCCATGTTTCATGGGCATTAGATAGACTTGCTGGTAAAAGTCTTAGAAGCTGGTCAGCTGATTTTTTTCTTCATTTGAAAGATGCCTACAAACACATCAATAGCAACTTATTTGTTAACTTTACGGTAAGAGTACAGTTTTTAAGAAGATAGAGAAATTATTGACACATGAGAATTCATGGCTGAGGTTTGTCTCAGTCTTCTGTGCTGGACTGTGAGGCTGTTTAACCAGTAAGGAATTGCCATCATTGAAAGAAAATGTCATCCGTCTTACCCTTATTATTTCTTGAGAGTCATCTTCTTATAAGGTGGGGGTGGACCTCAACACTAATCATTGTAAGATCTGACGCAAACTTACTGTAAGTCACTTAAAACTGATCTTTAAATCTATGTCTAAGTAGTAAAAAGAGATTTTGAATTGATAAGATTTTAGCCCATAACAATAATAATGAAAATTTGAATGTGCCTCTTTTAAAACCTGCTAGGTTTAGGTAGCTTCCTAAAATAACCGAAATTCATCCTCAAAATATGTCTATTTACAAGTTTAGTAAAATCAGAACAAGATTTTAAATATTTTATAGTATATATATACTTAGTAAATATAGTGGTTTTTCTTTTGAGAGCAACACTAAGCCCATGAATTCCCAGAGCTGTGCCAGTTTTAGCTGAATACTGTATTTGTTGCTTTGCTGGTTTATTTATCCCTTTTCTTCACACACTGAAGTTTTTTCAGTGCCAAACCCCACACAATTTTAATTGTTACAGATGGAGAGTATAATATTGGTGGTACCTTGCTATAGGCAACTGGATTGTCCACAGAACATGCTGGTACCGAATTGTGTTTTTTTTCTTCCCCCAACATTTTATTTTGAAAAGTGTTAATTTTGTGGCAAATACTCACATAGCCTTCATCTAGTTTTGCCAGTTTTTAACATTTTGCCATATGTGTTCCATTTCTATTTTCCCCCTTTCTCCCCCCACCTCTTCTTCCCCTGCCTCCTCTCTGTCTCTAATTGGTGTTTTGGAACCCACTTGAAAATAAAAAAAACAAAAAAAAAGAAAGAAAATAAGTTGTAGGCAAGATGACCTTTACCCTTAAATATTTCAGTGGGTATCTCCCAAGGACAAGAACATTCTCTTACATAACCATAATGCCATCATCACTGTTAAGAAATTAGTATGAATATGCCTTTTAATATATTATAGCCCAGTTCATTTCAAAGTTATTCCAAAATAATGTAATCCACCCTCCCCCCCGACACCACCCCCTCTGTATCACGCACATTGATTTGAGGACCTAGTGAAGTGTGTGTGAGGACCTATGCAGCGTGTTTGTTTTTTTGGTATCTCCTTTAATCTAGAACAATCTCTCTGCCTCTTTTGTTTTTTATGACATTGACAGTTTCGACAAGTTCAAGCCAGTGGTCTTACAGACTCTCCCACATGCAAAATTAACTTTTCATACATATTTTTAAGTAGTTAGTCCTGGAAGCCAGGCTCAGTGTTCTGGACATGTTAATGAAATATGTATATGTTTGTGTGTTTGTCTCCTAGAATATGGTCTCCGGCTTGGGAGTCAGATCTTCATAAAGGAAATGACCAGAACCGGTCTAGCAACTAAAGATGGCAACCTGCATGAAGGAGACATAATTCTCAAGGTGGGCGGATAAGGGCAGAGAACAACCGGGTTCATGCTTGGCTTCATAGTCTGCATTTCCACACTTAAGTTCCAACACAGTGAAACTTTGTTGAGATGGGAGTCTCAATAGTAAGACAAAGCCAGGAAGAACAGCAGAGAGATCGTTTTTATCAGGAAAACCAGACTTAGAGATTTGTAATAGAGGAATGTCAGTTTAAAGAAAAAAATCTCAACAAAGACATCCTTCTTCCCCTGTTTATTTAAAGTTTAAGCTCCTGTTTTCTGAATGAAGGAAAGATGAGAGGGTGACTTGGTGGTATATGAATGCTGAATATTTAATAGTTTTTGTGAACCTCTCCAGTCAAGAAACATGTTCCAGTAGTAAACCAAGCCATTGTCTTGAACTTGGAAGTTCATTAATTTCACAGAGTCACTTGAGCACACTATAGCTCTCACTCCTGTTTGGATTTCAGACATGCAGGGTTATATTTAATTTAAAGGATAATTCATTTTTGTTATCCTCTTAAAGCCCATGTCTCTTTGAATAGCTGAGCAAAGCCTTTACATTTTTAGCAGGGGAAAATGAGAACTTTTCTATTTCACTCTTAATAATTGTATTACATGGAACATTACTGTTCTTCATATACACAGATAAACGGAACCGTAACTGAGAACATGTCTTTAACGGATGCTCGAAAACTGATAGAAAAGTCAAGAGGGAAACTCCAGCTCGTGGTGCTGAGGGACAGCAAACAGACACTTATCAACATCCCCTCATTAAATGACAGCGACTCAGAAATAGAAGGTAAAGAAAGGGGAGGGTGTGAACTTAGCTGGGAGTGAGAAAGGCTGTTGCTTCTGCATTCTCATCTCTATTTATTATAGCCATTCAGCTGGAAGTTAAATTCCTAACAGAAACCTCTCTTTTAAACTTTAATTCCAACTTAGGTTGTTGTTTTCTTATTAAAGAGTCTATTGAAATTAGGATTCCAGTATGGAATTCTGATGCACTTAAGAGTCCCAGTGGAGAAGGCAATGGAACCCCACTCCAGTACTCTTGCCTGGAAAATCCCATGGACGGAGGAGCCTGGTAGGCTGCAGTCCATGGGGTCGCGAAGAGTGGGACACGACTGAGCGACTTCATTTTCACTTTTCTCTTTTCATGCACTGGAGAAGGAAATGGCAACCCTCTCCAGTATTCTTGCCTGGAGAATCCCAGGGACAATGGAGCCTGGTGGGCTGCCGTCTATGGGGTCGCACAGAGTCGGACACGACTGAAGCGACTTAGCATAGCATAGCATAGCATAAGAGTCCCAGTGGACTCTGATTAAGGCCACTGAATACAAAACTTGTGAGTAAACAGATGTATATCGGAGTGGCTCAGAGAACTAACCACAGGACTTCTCTGGCAGTCTAGTGGTTAAGACTCTGCCCTCCCAATGCAGGGTGTCCAGGTTCAATCCCTGATCAGGGAGCTAAGATCCGGCATGCAGCAATTAAGGATCCTGTGTGCTGCGTCTTAAGACCCTGTGCAGCCAAATAAATATTAAAAAAAACAAACAAAAAAAAGAACTAACCACATACATTTGTAAATTACTCATTCTTGGGCTTTCTTACGTGATATTTTTGAAGTGGCTATTAATATGTCCAACAAAGAGAAGACAATATGGAGGATAGCTAAAACTGGTAGACACTATAATAATGAATCAGTTAGAATAACTGAATATTACAGTATTCATTGATTTGGAATTTGTGTCACCTCTTCTATGAAGATATATTCATTTCTTTTAGTTTTAACTTGAAGATGAATAGTACATAGGATAACATCATTTATTTAGTTGGTCAGTCTTTGTTTATTTCCACAAACAAGTCCAACTTCATGTCCTTCAAATTGGTCTTGGATATTCTACTCTTTATTATTTTTTTTTGGCTCTTAGGCATGTCTTTATTATGATTTTTTTCTTTTTCTTTCTAAATTGAGATATAGTTGATATTCAACACACAGGATAACATTTTAACCATGTAAAAATTACCAATAAAAATAACTAGGCATGGCATTTCCTATGTAACCATCTAGTATTGCCTTTGTGCAGAAAAGTTTAGAAAATATTAAGTGCTCAAGTTTAGAAATGGACTTGCTTTTTGAAAGAATTACTTCATAAAACCTTAAAACTTCATTTAATTTCTATTATATAAAATGTTTAATCAAGTGGTTACTGCTTGGAGTACAGGAGAACAAGGAGAGCATGAGAAATAATCCCAACTTGCTAGGGGCTTGCAGTTTACCTCTTTTTTCCAAGTGTCAGCCTCAATCCACTAATAGCATTGTGTCATACAGGAGCTTGATAGAATTGCAGAATCTCAGGCCCTACCCAGAACAACTGCTTTTAACAAGATGCCAGGTGACATGTATGCACATTAAAGTTTGAGAAGCATTGTTCTGTGGTAAAAATGAGTTTATGTATCTTTTCATCTATAAAATCCCCATCACTGGCTTTTGACTCTTCAGTGGCAGCTTTGATGGAAAGAATAATGAATGAGGATCATAAAATTCTGAATTTGGATTCCTCTTTGTTAATTAATGTCTTTCCTTTCAAGCTATCAGATTTTTTTTTTCCCCGAGGGAAGACTATCAGACTATTTAATAGCACATTTACTGCCTGCCTTCTCTTCCACTTCCCATGTTTCCTTGCTCAGAGAATTGAATACTTTCTGGCACAGGTCTTAAATGTTTCATTACAAAGACTTTTCTTATTTTTAAAACCAGATATCTCAGAAATAGAGTCCAACCGATCGTTTTCTCCAGAGGAGAGGCGGCAGCAGTATTCCGATTATGATTACCATTCCTCAAATGAAAAGCTAAAGGAGAGACCAAAGTAAGATGATGTGTGTTTTCCTTTGCACATGCCGCTGTCTGTGTATACGCATACCTGTTGGCAAATCTGTCACGTGATAAAACATTAACATGCTGTGTGCTTAAGTTCAAGAGAGGACATGCAGAGCAGATGGTCCAGGATGGGCGCCACACCCACCCCCTTTAAGTCCACTGGGGATATGGCGGCTGCGGGCAGCGTGGAGCCCAGCAAGGAACCCAAACACCAAGAGGAAGCCCCAGGTGAGGCTCATTTTACACAGTCGTGTTCAGGTGTGTGTGCTTGGTAATTCCAGAGGGTGGCCGGTAGGAGAGAGAAAAAATATTTAAAATCATTCTCATGTATAGAAGAGGCACTCCTAACTCATTTAATATTAAAAAAAAAAAAAAAAGAATTTCCCTTTTATATGTGCCAACAGGTTGGTCACTTTCTGTTATATTTCATTAGTCATGGTCCTTTTGTCTCCCATCCCTGACCCCAGCCTGAACTGTTTTCTGTTCACAACACTTGTGACATCAACTGCATGGGTTTTGTCTTCCGCCCAACTATCAGTTCTCCAGACACCAACCTGGTTGTCCTGCAATTCAGTTCAGTTCTAACACTGACTACCCGAATTCCTGCAGAGCCTGATGGTTAAGGGCTCTGTCTCACAGGATCCCCCACCACAGGCACCAGTCAGAAGCCTTGGGTTGCGGCTTTTACTTCTGACCAACCAGCTCTAAACTGAGAGTTCCCACGACCCCCTCCTCAAGTTTGATAATTTGCTGAAATAGCTCATAGAACTCTGGAAAGCTCTTTATTTACTATTACCGATCATTTTTTTTTAAATAAAGGATACAGCCAAATGGAAGAGATGCCTAGGGCAAGGTATGAGGAGAGGGTGGAGAGGTTTCATGCCCTCACTGGGCAGGACACCCTGCCAGCACCTCAATGATTTCATCCATCCTGAAGTATTCTTAATCCCCTAGTTTTTAGAGGCTTTGTCATGAGCATGACTTCCTCCTCCTGGTGACCAGCCCCAGCTTGAGGCTGTCCAGAAGGCTACTAGGAGTCATCTCTTTAGAACAAGGGATGCTTCTATCACCCAGCAAATTCCAAAGGATGTAGGAGCTCTGTGTCAGAAATTAGGGTTAAAGACCAAACATTAGAACAAGAGATACTCCTGGTACCCCTTTCACTCCAGAAATTATAGGGGTTTTAAGATCTCTGTATCAGGACCTGGGGGTGGCGCAGAGACCAGATACATACTTAATTATGTCCCACAGTCGCATTTTGTCAAATTTGATTAAAGTCCTTTCATGTCCCTTTCTTTATTTCGGAAATAATTTTATTTATTTATTTTTGGCTGTGCTGGGGCTTTTCTCTTGTGGTGGTGCATGGCTTCGTTGCTGCGAGGCTTGTCTCTTGTTGCAGTGCATGGCTTCTCACTGAAGTAGCTTCTCTTACTGCAGAGCACAGACTCTAAGGCACATTGACTTGGTGGTTGTGGCTCCCAGGCTCTAGAGCACAGGCTCAGTACTTGTGGCACACGGGCTTAGTTGATCTGTGGCATGTGGGATCTTCCCGGATCAGGGATGGAACCTGTGTCTCCTTTATTGGCAGATGGATTCTATACCACTGAGCCACCAAGGAAGCCCCTATGTCGCATTTCTGATCTCAACTCCATCCCCTACCCCCCACCACAATGAAATTATCATCATAATTTAAATGCATAAATATTTATCCATGGAAAAAACAGCATTGTAACTAGTGATGTTTTTTAATCCACAGTTCCTCCACCAAAACCAGCCCCGAGAGCTGTTCTTCGTCCAAGTCCTGAAGATTTAGCAATATATGGGTAGGCATCTCTTCCTGTTCCCCTTTCTTCCTCCACACAGCTCTGTCAACTTAAATCTGGAAAAATGGTGTTCTTAAACACCATTAAATGGTGATGATTTTGTATATAATCAGCTGCCTTTAACTCATCTCTATTGCTAGTGTTTTTAAGAAAGAGAAATCATTCGTAGGAAGAGTAAAATGTGGAAGTAAGTGAGTGTTAACTTCCCCTGCTTGTCTGCTTAGCTGGCTAGTGTTCCAGATGTTATTCTGAATAGTTGAGTTTGCCAGATCAAGAATGCCCGGATGAGTGAAGAATTGCTTAGCTCTGGTGCCTCTGTAGGGGCTGTAGTGATGGGTGGCCCTGGTGTGGAGGGCGGGGGGAGTGCTGCAGGGCTCTGCACTTGACAGAGAACCTCTGGTTCTGTGGTGTTCCGTGGGTTAGGAACCTGCTCCCCTGGACTTGGGCTGTCTCCATTCGACAGGAGCCCTGTGGGATCAGCAGGATTTTCTTTGCAAAAATCCTGAAGTAGGAATCAGATGGCCTTGAATTTTTACCCCAACCCTGCTCGTTATTTGCTTTTTATCTTAAATGAGTTTACTTAGACATTCTCTCTGTTTCTGTTCTTCACTGGTAAAGTGGCCTCCTGATATTCATCTCACAGCCCCAAGGAAGATAAAATTATAGATTATATAAGAAAGGCAAGAGAGAGTTTATAAAGGGTAACTCACTCTATAGATAGAAGAAATTAAATCTCTCATTGCTAATGTTGGTTCTCCTTTACCGAAAAAAAAATAAGAAAACCTCCCATCTTTCTTTACTGAAACTGAACCCATTGCAGCCCCAATACCAAAATGGTGAGGTTCAAGAAGGGAGACAGTGTGGGCCTCCGGCTGGCTGGTGGCAATGACGTTGGGATATTTGTGGCCGGCATTCAAGAGGGTACCTCCGCGGAGCAAGAAGGTCTTCAAGAAGGGGACCAGATTCTGAAGGTATGAGATCCCAGCCCTGTTTGTAGGTGTTACTGGGAAAGAGTAGGGTGTCCTGGAGGGTCTTACATAAAGGATGAAGAAGTGGTCTCTCTGGTGAAAATAGACCAGCTGCGGGTTTGTTGCTGCTGAGCATCAGGTCCCTGTTGCGTTCCAGTGGACCCTGTCTCCTCAGTCCTGGAACCCAAAACTCATCCTTATGTCTGTGGGAATTTATAGCATTCAGAACCCTCACAAAGATTTTTATTAGTTTGATTCATAAAACAAGTGAGACTTTAACTAAAGGTCTAGGTGGAAGATCTTGCTAATGGTTTTTAGCCAATTCTCCTGCGTGGTTATCACTCTTCAGGCCGTGTGCTGTAACTGAACAAAGGTGAATGTTGCCATCAGATCGTCTGATTTGAATCCTGTCCCAGCTTCATATTAGTTTGTGGCCCTGGCTCCAGCTCTGAGACTCAGGTTTCTGTATCTGTTCAATGTGGATAAGCATACCTGCCTCGCAGGGATCCTGGGAAAGTTAGATGATACTCACAAGGAATTCAGCAGAGTTCTTAGCACAGAGGAGGAGGGTCAGAGTCCGTTCTTTTTCCCAGTGAAAGATAACAGGTTGCTGCCACTCTGTGTCACTTACATCTAAAATTGTTCAGGAAAGGGAACACCTGGTTAACCAAATATTGATACTTTTAAAGCTACTGTGTATGTGTTTGTATAATTTGTTGGTTTAAAAACAACTGATAAGCAAGTCCTGCTTTGACATTTATGAGAAACATACCATGTGTTTTCTGTTGACTTGAGCATTAACTTCAGGCATGCTGAGTACCTTGTGACTATAAAAATATAGAATGCTCAGGAATTGCCTTCACTGGAATTTCTGCTTCTGTAAACTTGCTTTTCTTATCATGAGTTCCTAGGGGATCTGGTAAGAAGAGCATCTAACCTCAAAGGAGAGGGGGAAAAGAGCAGAATTCCCAAGACAGCAGGCAGCAGAGCCCAGAAAGAAATGGTCCTTTTCCTTCCTGGCCTGTGACCTCATGGTGGCAGTTCAGATTTCATTTCCAGAGCAGATGAAGGGCAGACCTTGACCACGGGGTTCTCTGAAGCTTTGCAGTGACATTCTAGACCCTCTTTGGCTCTAGCCAGGATCCTGGAAGACAAAATGTACCTGAGTGAACCTCAGGGTACCACATGAGCCTAGGAAACACTGCTTACCAAGTGCTACCGATAAGAACTCCATTCAAGTGCCAGCTCATACCAGTTTACTCTTGGGCTGATGCCAAAGAAGAAGCATGTGTCCTAAATGATGTGGGGCCACAGGAAGTCAGGGAGGAATTTGAAAGCTTTTGCTCCTGAAGGTTCAAGGATAAAATATTTACCTACCCCAGGGGCGGGAGTAGGGTGGCGTGGAGATAGACTTTCAGAATTTTCATGGAAAAAAAAGTAAATTCATTTAAAGGCTTCACAGACCTCTCTCTAAGTTAAAGACAGAAAGAGTCACCTCCATGGGTAAAAATTATGATAGGCAATGTTTGCTATTTAAGAAAGTATCTTTTTTCCTGTTATCACCCTGGCAACAGGGAAGAAACTGTGGGGACCCACCTCTTTTGCAGTAGTCTCATGGGGAGGTCAGACAGTAGATGTCTTCATTCTTAGGCATGAATAAGCTTTCTGTTGACTACGAAAGGAGCCCTCCATTCTGCAAAGAGGTGAAAAAGCTTGAGCTCGCATACTGAGGTTGTGACACAGTCTTAGTGCAGCTGACACAGAGTCCTCTTCAGGCTCACAACAGACACAGCTGGACCGTGTAGACTATTAAATAGATAATAAAAGAGAATACTTATTAGAGAGGGCTATACAACCTCACCAAAGTGCTGTCTTGGCCTTTTTTTCCTTTAGTTTGTCTCAACACTTCTTTTCATTGTCAGATTGAGGATACCAGGGTCCGATACACATAGACCAAGCACTTTCTTCTGTTGCAGGTTTTTAAGTGCAGCTCTTTCTTTTGTAAAGGTGACAACTTGACATGTGGAATGAAAACAAGAGTGTGTTGGGTGGCGAATTATGTGCCATGTAAATAACTGAAATAACACATGCTTTAGTGCTTGGGTTACCTGCTGTGATTGTCATTTCATTTTCAGAAACTATTAGAGAAGAGGAAAGACAGAAAAAAGAGCCTCCTAAGTTTATTAACTGTGTGGATTTTAGCTACCATGTAGGCTTTCAACCATTATAGTATTTGGCTTGATGGAAAGTCATTCTCAGTTTGTAGAGGTGGACAGAGGGACTTCCAAGGTCTTCCCCCATGCCCTTTGGCCCTGCTTTATTTAAATAAACAAATGCAAGCGTGTACAGTGCATAGAAAGACATATTCATAGCCGTATATAGACACCAATGTAGATCCGCAGATAGCACGCGAGAAAGGATTCAATACCAAAGGTCATATATCCTTAATTCAGAGACAAAGAGATGGAGATGAGCTATCTTAAATGCTAAATATTGTATCAAAGGAAAAGTTAACACGATTGGTTTAGTAAATTACCATTTTTAATGTACCAAATATAGTTTTAGTCTCATGCCTGGTTTCACTTTTTTTTCTTTTCAACATTCTGTTCTTGTATTTATACAGTTATATTTTACAAAACAGTAATGCAGTTTAGACACAGCCAGACTGTCTCCAGAATAGTTATAACATAAGCATGATGCAGAATGTGTTGAGAGAAACATTCCCAGAAAGAGCCTAGTTAGTGACAACTCCAAGTCCCTGCGTCTACCTACACTTTGAAAAGGGATAGCTCAGTTCATCTCCCCACATTGAAAACTTCCATGAAGAAAAAATGTTTTCACTTCATTGTAAATTCCAACCTTAATTAAATTAGGCTCAATTAATTATTTTTTTCAGTAGTAAGGCATTACTCTTTGATTAAAAGATTCTACAAGTCTTCAATGATTGAAGAAAATATTTCAGAGAAATTCTATATCTTCACTTCTGTAATACCTTTTAAAACATAAGGTACTTTAAAATCATTTTTGCATTTTACTTATGTGTATTTCTGTTTTAAAATGGTTTTCAAGGTACAGAGCAAAGATGTCAAAATGTCTTTTTCTTTGTACCATTTTTGAGTTTTACTCTTTCTAACTTGTCTTCCAAAAGCTGTTTACAGTGTACCCTACTTGATCAGCGGTGGATAAACATGGGCTTTTAACCTATTGTGTGGCAGAAGCTTAAATATAAAAGCCTACATTAGGTTGATGGTCTACCATGTAAAACTAATGCTCTTCAATTTCAGAAGATAGAAGCTACAAGAAAAAGGTGGATTTGGGCAGAATCCTTATTTGCAGGCTTCTATTTGAACTAATTTAAAAAGTAGTAATGCCTTAAGCTGAGCCAGCATGCTCACTCGCCATAGACCTCACCACTCCCTATTGAATTCTAGTTATTGGATTCATAATGGTACATTACCTCGCTGGCCACCTGCGCAGGAGACTCAAAGAAGAGAGGGAGACTGACACACTCCTAGAAATCCTCACCCGATCCAGTGATGAGTCTTTGGTGGAATGACACATTCCTGAGGGGTGGTGGGCAGTGTGGGGAACAGGAGGGTGTGGCGGTGCCCACAGTCCAGGCGGGGTGCTTGGCGGGCCTCAGCAGGGCACCAAGGGCTTCTTGTGGGGCCCTGATGTATGCGTCTTTACATAGGCAGGCCCTGATGAAAACAGATCAAGAGCTCAGGGAGCACCTTTTAAGAAACACCTTCTTATTTTCTCTTGCTTTTTTTCTGTTTGCCCCTCCTCTATCAGGTGAACACACAGGATTTCAGAGGACTCGTTCGGGAGGATGCTGTTCTCTACCTGTTAGAAATCCCCAAAGGTGAAACGGTGACCATTTTAGCTCAGAGCCGAGCTGATGGTGAGCAAGTTTGGTTTTGAGTTCAGTGGACAGTAGGGGAGGGAGGTAGCTTGGGACCAGAATAGGCAAATCTGAGTGTTAAAAAATTGACCTAACTCTAGGTCATAGATATGTGCAAAGAATTTGGGTAGCATTTAACTTCCTACAGAAATGCTTTCTCTGCACCCACTGAAAGAACTTTACTAGTTGTGTGATTTTGGAATAAAACTGCTTTTCTGGACAGGGATCGTTCCTTAATTACTGCCTGAAGTTATGATTGAGGTTTTCTGTATGACAGATGCAGAGGCCACACCTGCAGGTCAGCCCGCATATTAACCCTTATCAGTCTGACACGTTGATTTACCTGTCCAGGTCTTGTCATCTGTAAAATGGAAGTTAATAGAATCTTCTTGTCTGCTTCAGAGGGTTCATTGGCACCTGTGTTAGTCAGGGTTCTCCAGACAAAATGGCACACAGAGAAAGAACTGCTTATTATGAGGACTTGGCACATATGTTCATGGTACCTGGCAAGTCCCAAAATCTGCAGGGTGAGCTGGTGAGGTGGAGACCCCAAGAAAGCTGATGGTTTACTTCCAGTCCAAGTCCAGAGGCTTGAGAACCAAGAGAGCTGATTGTGTAGTTGTTGTCCAAAGGTGGACTGGCTCAAGATCCAGGAAGAGCCAGTGTATCTGAGTCTGCAAGCAGGGAAAAAGCTCATGTCACACCTTGAAAGCAAAAAGAATTCATTATCTCTTACTCAGAGAAGGATTTACTTTGCTGTTCTGTTCAAATGTTCAACAGACTAGCTGAAGCCACTCACATGAGGGAGGGCAGTCTGCTTTACTCAGTCTATGTGTTAATGTTAGCTTATCCAGAAACACCCCCAACAGACACAGTCAGAATAATGTTTGACCAAATATCTGTGCGTCGCATGACCTGTTGATACAGAAAATTAACAATCACAGCAAAAGTCATGAACTTAGTTACTTGTCCTTCTTCCTGTTTGAGCTATGGTTACCATGGAGCCTGTGTGCTGAGTTCACTAAATGCATGGAAGGTAAAGAGGGTGATCAGAGCTCAGAGGACCCGATAACCGCTCCAGGAAAGACCCCTAGCCAGGCTGAGCACCGCATGAAACAATGCTTTTGTCTTTCAGTGTATAGAGACATACTGGCTTGTGGCAGAGGGGATTCATTTTTTATAAGAAGCCACTTTGAATGTGAGAAGGAAACTCCACAGAGCCTGGCCTTCACCAGAGGGGAGGTCTTCCGTGTGGTAGATACACTCTACGATGGCAAACTGGGCCACTGGCTGGCCGTGAGGATCGGGAACGAACTGGAGAAAGGTTTAATCCCCAACAAAAGCAGGTATCTGAGACCACACAATTCCACACGACCCCCTAAGACTCCCCGCTACACATAAACAACACCCCCACGTAAAGGAAGCCCCATATGACTTCGTCCTTTGCCATCATGACCTCTCCCCTCATCTGCTTCTCATGTATGAAGAGACCTGGGAGAGATGGTGAGTTTGGTTCCAGACCACCACAATGAAACAAATATTGTAATGAAGCAAGGCACACAATTTTTTTGGTTTCCCGGTGCATATAGGAGTTATGTTTATATTATACTATTAAGTCTATTAATTGTACAGTAGCATTATGTCTATTAAAAAACAAGGTACATACCCTAATTAAAAATACTTTAGTGCCCCAAAATGCTAACTATCATCAGAGCCTTCCATGATTCATAGTGTTTTTTGCTGGTGGAGAGTTTGAAATTTTGAGAGAAACTGTGACACAGAGGCACAAAGCGAGTGGCTGCTACTGGGAATAGACCAGCAGCACCAGTAGACTTGCTTGATGCAGAGTTGCCAAAAAAAAAAAAAAAAAGTAGTGTCTGCAGAGTATGGTAAAGCAGAGTAAGACAGGGCATGTCTGTACACGAGCCTAAGCAGAACAAGCCATGTCAGCATGTTTATTACTGAGCTACTTCTGGTAGATTTCATGTGCACCCAGCTTTTCTCTGCCTCCATCTGGATGAGAAAGCACCTGTGTTTCTTACTCCTGGCATTGCTCATTGTCACGCTACATCTTCTCTGATCCAAGTCCATAAGTGAGACTGGATTTAGTTAGTGACTCTCACATTTGTGCATTTCCTGACTTCAGAACTTTACTTCTCCTGGCTTCTTCTCTCAGAGCGGAACAAATGGCCAGCGTTCAGAATGCCCAGAGAGACACCACCGGGGACAGGGCAGACTTCTGGAGGATGCGCGGCCAGAGATCAGGTGTGAAGAAGAACCTACGGAAGAGTCGGGAGGACCTGACTGCCGCCGTGACAGTCAGCACCAAGTTCCCGGCCTACGAGAGGGTTTTGCTTCGAGAAGGTAAGGGATCCATGTGGGCCAGGAAATGATCTGACTGGGCTCAGAGCCAGTTTTTCTTCATTTTTAAACTTTAATGGTCATGTTCCAATTTATCTATATCACTTAGGCGAAGTGAGCTGACAGTTGGAGTCATATTTTCAGCACGAAATAAGACTTAGAAAAAACTGAACTGTGCAAACTTGTATTTCTACAACCTTGGTTATTTTCTATTTTAATACTACCATTCAGAAGTTTTTATATATTCTATAGAGCAAAGTTTATCTTTAGTAATGGTGAGGGGAATGAACCAAAATAAAAGAGAGAGCTTTTATTCTTCAGAAAAGAGCTGGGCTGAATTGGAAATGGAAGAACACACAGTTTCTTTTATTTAGTTGTGTTATCAATGTGTGTGCTCAGTTGTTCAGTCATGTCTGACTCTGCAGCCCCATGAACTGTATCCTGCCAGGCTCCTCTGTCCATGGTATGCTCTGGGCAAGAATACTGGAATGGGTTGCCATTTCCTTCTCCAGGGATATTCCCAACCCAGGGATCAAACTGGGGTCTCCTGTGTCTCCTGCATTGGCAGGTAGACTCGTTACCACGAGCATCACCTGGGAAGTCCACTATTTTGTTATCAGTACTCTGTAAAATACTTTTGTTTCTTAACAGCTAAAGACCTGGAGGTGTCTTCATGGCTTTTCTTTTTTGTTAATTGAAGTATAGTTGTTGTATAATATTATGTATAAAATTACAGGTATATAGTTTTTAAAGATTATACTTCATTTGTAGTTACTATAAAATATTGGCCATGTTCCTCATTTTGTAAAATATATCCTTCTAGCTTATTTTACATCTAATTTCATGGCTTTTTCTTTTCTCATTTCAGCTGGTTTCAAGAGACCTGTTGTCTTATTTGGCCCCATAGCAGATATAGCCCTGGAGAAGTTGGCAAATGACTTGCCTGACCTGTTCCAAACTGCTAGTAAGTCTGTCAGTGATACTTTTTCCTCCCTCAACTTTTATTTCGGAAAATCTCTAACCTGCAGAACAAATAATAAACACCCACATACCCTTCCCCTGGAATCACTTGTCACCAGGCAACATTTGCCATCTATATTCGTCCCCCATAGACACACACATACACACACACACTTTTTACAGTTTCGCTGACGTATTTGAAAGTTTAAGTTGTAGGCGTTATAACACTTCCTACCTCTGTGAATCTCCTAATTCTCCTCCTATACAACCATAATACCATTATCACAACCAGGAAATTTAACATGGATACAATAATGTTATTTTGTATATAGTCCCTTTTTCAAATTTTATCAGTTATCCCAATTATGCCTTTCAAGGTAATTACTGTTGTTTCTTTAAGTTCAGAATGCAGTACTTTTGGTTTTTATCTTTTCTGATCTTCTCCTTTTTCTAAATTATTTTGTGGCATGATATTTTGAACAGTCCGAGCCATTTGTCTCATAGGATGCTCCAGTTGGCCTGGTCTGTTTCCCTTGGTTAGATTTTGGTGAAACAGGTAGTCTTGGTCCTTCCCATTGCCTCTTATTAGGAGACAATGAATGTCAGGTTTCTTGTCCCAGTTGATGCTAGGAGGGTGGTACTTGATTGTCACTGATTTCTAAAATTTTATTCATTCCCCCCCTCCCTGCTCCCTGCTCTATTTTTTTTTCCTTTGCAGAAACAGAACCAAGAGACGCAGGATCTGAGAAATCCACCGGGGTGGTGCGGTTAAATACCGTGAGACAAATTATTGAACAGGTAAGAAAATCACCTGAAGGCCACACTGTTGGAAAGAATAGGGTCATGGTTTGCTGCAGTGTTTTTAAGAATAGAGTCTGTATTTTAATAATTATTAAATGTTAGTAAGCTGAATATAAATGTAAGCTGTTTCATTGTGTGGCAATCAGTTGATGTTCTGTGAACCAATGTATTGATTCTCTTGGAGTTCTGAGCATTATACCAAAAACTTGTTAATTGATTTTCTCAGACGTTCTCATAGATTGGTAATATTAAAGTGGACCTAATGTGAAGGGAAACATTTTCAGCTTTGTGATTTACATGGGCACATTTTATCTGATGTGACCTTTACTTATTAACACAAACTTTTTTATGCTATTTGGCTTTTACCCATTTACGTCACCTTTTCCCCCATTTCTAACAGGATAAGCATGCACTCCTGGATGTAACTCCTAAGGCTGTGGACCTGTTGAACTATACTCAGTGGTTCCCGATTGTGATCTTTTTCAACCCAGACTCTAGGCAAGGTGTCAAAACTATGAGACAGAGGTTGAATCCCTCGTCCAACAAAAGTTCTCGGAAGTTATTTGATCAAGCCAACAAGCTTAAAAAAACTTGTGCACATCTTTTCACAGGTAAGTGAAATGTAAAATGTACTCTTTGCTCAAAAGTAAGGAATGAGGAACTGTAGGATGGAAGGAATAGGAAAATAATCTGAATGGAAAATAGTTATCTGAAATTCTGTTTTATGACTCCTCAAAAAGGAACTAATCCTATAAAGTGAGTGTACTAGACTCATGGTGTTTGTATATTTAACTTTGTAAGTTTGACTGTTTGAGCATGATCATAAAGATCCATAATACACAATACCTGGTCATTTGGATGAGGTTCAGATTTTTGGGTGGGACTACAAGGCTAGTGATTAAGCCTGGCATAGCACTGAGTACCCATATCTGGCATGGTACTTCTCTTCTTACCATCCATGCGTACGCTGACTTACAAGGTGATAGGAACTTGGTTTCATTATTTTAAAATGTCTCTGAAATAGCCTTGAATATTCTGCATATCAGATGATATTAAGAATTTATTACTCCTGTTTTTAAGGTGAAAATGATACTGTGATTATGTTAGGTTTTTTTTAGAAGTTCTCATTTTTAGGCATGTATGGTAAATAAGAGTATTTATGGATGACCTAATATCGTGTCTGGGATTTGCTTAAATAATCTTCAGTGAGGAGACTTAGTGTGGCTATAGACCAGACTGGCCAAGAGTTGATAGTTGCTGAAGCTGGGTGATGCATTCATGATGTATACTCTTCTCTCCACTTTTGTATGTCTAAAGTTTTCCATAATAGGATATTTTTTAAATTCCTGAAATGACCTACTGCTGCTATTATTCATGAAAGTAAAATGATTTAAGAATGTGACCTTTTTAGTAACTGAATGTGTGCACTGCCTAAAAAAAACAACTAGTTCTGTGAATGTGGTAAAATTAAGGGTTTAAAAGGGTTGCATGAAGTTTTTGGTCATGCAGTTTTATGGAAGCCACATGTAGCAATTGTGTGGATATAATTAATGTCCTTAGGATAATGATAGCTCTGTGAATTCTGGCTTCCCTTATAGCTCAGTTGGGAAAGAATCTGCCTGCAATGCAGGAGACCCGAGTTTGATTCTTGGGTGGGGAAGATCCCCTGGAGAAGGAAATGGCAACCCACTCTAGTATTCTTGCCTGGAAAATCTCATGGACAGGGGAGCCTGGTGGGCTACAGTCCATGGCGTCGCAAGAGTCAGACACAACTTAGAGACTAAACTGAGTTCAGCACCAGTCATCATCAACCTATGCCACTTTTAACTTATCTGACACTGGGAAGGGAAGGGAAGGGGAGAGTGTGAATGAATGTCTACATTAGACCCTTGTTTTATTCTTACTGGCTTTTCTTATTAAAGAGTGAGATGCACTACTTACCACTATGGTGAAGTGCTCTAACTGAGAGGTCATCTAACCAAAGGCAAAGAAGGAAGTGGTGCTTCATAAACTGGATTCTTGTGAATGTAGAGTCAAGAGTAAGCTTGTGCTTTTGGCACGTTCATATGTGATCTTTCCTTTGTTTTACCGCTACTTCTGTAATTAATATTATCTTTACTGTTTTTATTACAGCAATAGCTAACAGTGGTATAGCCTTTCACGGGTGCTGTCTTATTAGGCCATAGGAAAGGCCAGGTGATTTCTGCATGGTCACACATTAGTGTATGGCTGAGCCAAGACTAACACTGTGGTGTCTCTGACTGTGTGTCCAATATTCTATATACTTCACAGCTGCTGCTGCTGCTAAGTCGCTTCAGTCATGTCTGACTCTGCGCGACCCCATAGATGGCAGCCCACCAGGCTTCCCCGTCCCTGGGATTCTCCAGGCAAGAACACCGGAGTGGTTTGCCATTTCCCTCTCCAATGCATGAAAGTGAAAAGTGAAAGTGAAGTCACTCAGTCATGTCTGACTCTAGCAACCCCATGGACTGCAGCCCACCAGGCTCCTCCGTCCATGGGATTTTCCAGGCAAAAGTACTGAAGTGGGGTACCATTGCCTTCTATCCTAATGCTGAATGGGGTCTTATGTTGCCATTCCTCCATTTAACAGATAATTCATTGAATTTGAGGTCCATGTGATTGTGACTGATGTTAAATCTATGCCCACTTCATTTCCCCCCACCTCCTTACCTTTGTGTAAGTCCATTGAATGGCTAGGAGTGTCCCTCAGAGAGTTGAATTTGGGATTCATGTGAGGATCTGAGATAGCAGGCAGGGAAATAATGAGTTGTAGAGGAAGAGCCAGGCTGAGGGAGGCTAGATGCTGGCCACTTCATTGGTCTGCCTTTGAGTCAGCTTCATTTGCTGACTCAGTCTTCAGGATGGGTAGAGCAGGGTGCTGAGTAACTTACAAAAGGATGGCCCTTTCCAGCCTAACTAGTTTAACTCTTGAAACTCCGTGGATGGCCCCACTGAGCACTTTATATGCCCTGTGTCTCAGCCTGGCCAGGTTGTGACTTGATGGTGTATGCCAAGGCCAGAATCCAAGGTTGTTGGGTTTTTTAAAATGATTTTAAATTAACAGCATTTATGGCCTTTAAATGAATTAATAGGGGCTTCCCAGGCGGTGCTAGTGGTAAAGAATCTGCCTGCTAATGCAGGAAATGCAAGAGATGCAGGTTTCATCCCTGGGTCCAGAAGATCCCCTGGAGGAGGAAATGGCAACCTGCTCCGGTATTCTTGCCTGGGAAATCCTATCAACAGAGAAGCCTGATAGGCTACAGTCCATGGGGTCACAAAGAGTTGGACACGACTGAGTGACTAGAACAACAACAACTAAGCAACAAGAATCAGATTTACATCAGTGACAATAGTCATCAAGCAGTGCCTTCACACACACAATGAATCAATAAGTGGGGAAAATAGAGCAACTGTGATGAACAGTAATTCAAAATCAAGGCTTGTGTTGCAGGTGGATTAACTCAATGAATATCTTTCTTTTTTCCTTGTTGCACAGTAACGAGAGAATCCCATTTTCCACAGATGAGTATTTAAATTTGACAGTATTAAAATGACTCTCCTTGAAGTTACTATGTATAAAAGTGATTGAGTAGGAGAACTGAAGATCTGTACAGTGTCATGATAAATTGTTAGTATTTCAGATGTAGGACAAATCAGGGCTTAGTATGATATTAATAGTAGCTGGTTACAAGAAAAACTAGCATTGCTAATTTTTGTTGATTTACTTTTTTTGTACTGTTATGCTTAATATTATGTCTTGCTCATTTTTGAAAGGTATAAATTATTTTGTCTTTTGTTTTTTAACATATATCCATTACTATTTTTACAATATAGTCAAATACCTTTTACCTAAAAAATAAAAATTAAAAAAATTAAAGCAAAATGACTCTTCTTGCACATTCAAGGTACTTCTCAATTATGCAAAGATGACAAGGGAAACTTTATTCTGAGATTTGCCCAAAAGCAAGTTAATTTGTCAATGTAAATTAAAATGTTAGGCTTCCCAACCTTCCCCCATTACTTTAAAAAAGTTACTGTAGAATAATATATTTTGCATGCACATGTTACAAAAATTATTTTTTAAAACATGAAGTTTACATTACATAGAAGCACTTAGTTTGTGATTTAAAGACCACAGAAATGGAATTGTGGACTTAGAGATCCATGCAGAGCCATCCTTTGTGTCAAATTGTGGGATTTTTAAAGTACCACAGGATGGCCCAGCACTTTTCTCAGTTTCCCAGATTTCATTAATGTGAAATTTGTAACTTACAGATCATGACTTTAATTATATTAATTTAAAATTAATGTACAATGCAGTCCTAAGACTTTGGAAATGCTGAATAAATGCTATTCATTAGTGATAGTATTTTATACTTTTTCAAAGTCTTTAATTGTTACATATTGTAAACATTTTTCATTTCCATAATGCAGTGTTTGAGAAAGCCTAGTGAGGAGGAGTGAATCTTGTACCAGTTAAAAATACCCGAACTGCAATAGGCAATTTTTGATTTCCCAAGGATATGTAGGGGCACTACGGACCACAGGAAGCAGGTGGAAGTTGCCAGTCTCCCTGGCTGGGCACCTTGGTTGATGCCTGTCCATTTAGAGTCCCTCTAAATGGTAGCCCTGGATAGCATTTTTGAAATTTAATTTATATACCCTATAATTCACCTGATTTAAGCATGCAGTTCAGTAGTTTTTAGTATATTCTGGAGAAGGCAATGGCACCCCACTCCAGTACTCTTGCCTGGAAAATCCCATGGACGGAGGAGCCTGGTGGGCAGCAGTCCATGAGGTCGCTAGGAGTCGACTTCACTTTCACTTTCACTTTTCACTTTCATGCATTGGAGAAGGCAATGGCACCCCACTCCAGTATTTTTGCCTGGAGAATCCCAGGGACAGAGGAGCCTAGTGGGCTGCTGTCTGTGGGGTCGCACAGAGTCGGACACGACTGAAGCGAGATGTATAGCCATCACTACCACCAATTTTGGAACTTCTCTATCGCCCTGAAGAGAAACCTCCTACCGTTACAGTCACTTCTGACTTCTCTTCACCCCTCCAGCCTCACATGTTGCCTTTGTCACCTTATGCTGTTGAACAGCCTCCTCGGTTGTGGAAGGAGAAGTAGCGCCGAGGGCACCCGTGCCTAGGCTGGCGATGGACGCCCTCAGAAGCCCAGGACTCCCGGCCGTGGTAGAGGCTGAAGGAAGCTCCTTCCAGTATCTCACCTTCTGGAGTTTGAGAGATGTATTTAGTCTCTCCAAGGAAGCATGAATCTAATCCAGAGGTTGGAAATGACAGGAGTTAACCTAATGGCTTGTAGTCAAAGAATCTGAGAAACCTAAAGAGCAAAAGTCAACAGTAAACCAAAGGAACTTGATTCTAAGAGAAAGGAGGGCACCATCATGGCTGTGCTCCCACCTCTTAAAGAGAAGTAAAGTGCATGATCTGAATGCCACCAACTCAGTTAGAAATTACTGTTTTTTCTTTTTTTCCATGCACTAGACTTCAATATGAATTCAGTAAGAGGCTTCTGGCTTGTTTCATTTTATCAGGGGGCATGAACATACTTTCTGCATTTCACAAATGGCCCTTTTAATTTTAGGTTTTCCCCCTGATAAATAGAAACTTTACTCATCTTAGACTTCTGCATAAAGCTCAAAAAGGTAGCTGGACATTCTGTGTACATTTAGTGGAGATCACTCATTTTGTCCCTGGGGTGCCCAATGTCACTTCTGTTACCAAGAGGATAGTAATCTTTACACGGTACTGTGATAAGGCTTCCCAGATGGCACTTGTGGTAAAGAACCCGCCTGCCAATGTAGAAGATGCTGGCGATGTAAGTTTGATCCCTGGGTTGGGAATGAACCCACTCCAGTATTCTTGCCCGGAGAATTCCATGGACAGAGGAGTCTGGCCGGCTGCAGTCCATGGGGTTACAAAGAGTCAGACACGACCAAGCGACTAACACACACACGGTAAGGGTACAAAAGTTCAAGGAAACAAGGTTGATTTTCTTTTAGTTGTCCAAAGTATCGGTTTATTCTAATACTATAAATAATTAATAGCCCAGGAAATTGTCAGCTTGTTCAGGATTTTCCAAGGTCAATGTTGGGACTTTTTAAATGACAGAATGCTGTATGTTACTGGGAAGAAAATCTTGAAGCAAAATTGCTTACAAAATTTGCTTTCTGGTTCTTTGGAGTTATTTATAGAGAAGTATGCAGACTTCAGGATAGGTGGAGCAGGCTGCCTAACAACTTTCAGCAACAAGATCCAGTTTTCTTTGGGGTGACACATAATGGGCTTAATAATAGGCCATGATGATGTAGCTCTAAAAAGAACTGATTTACCTGGAGTTTGATCATTTTAGGTCCAAAGTATTGCTGAAGAATGATCACATGTATTTTACTGGTTGATATTTTATCCTGGTGCTCCCAATTCATGTTTCAGATGGGCTGAGTCACGCAGTGGCTGAAGCCATAAGCTCTAAAAGCAGACTTCTGAGTTTGCATCCAGGCTTTTCCACTTGCTTGGTGTGAGGCCTTAGACTAGTTACTTTCACTGCTGTGCCTCAGTTTTTTATCTATAGAATGGGGATGATAGCAACACCCACCTTGCAAGGTTTGTTTAAGCATAAAATGAACTAATCCATGTAACGTATTTAGGAAAGTGCTTGGTCAGTCCTAGTAAGTGCTATTATGTAGGAAGCATTTGGTTCAGAATAGAAAATGTATGTCCCATGAATACACACACCTGTAGAGTTTGGTTAGTCTGTATCTATATTCTGAAATGTTTAAGCCTATCAAAATGACATACATTTAGTTTTTTATTGGAGATAAACAGTACATTGGTATATATTTTTCTTTTACTGTTCATGTCTGTATATTGATTTTTTAAATATGTACTTTTATATTTTATTTAGATGTGTTATTGTTGCCCCTGAAAGCACACTCTTTAAAAATGTATTTTTTTAATTTATTTTTTAATTGGAAGAAAATTGCTTTACAGTGTTGAGTTGGTTTCTGCCATACAACAACATGAATCAGTTATGATTTTATATATATATATGTATGTATACACACACACACACACACACACACACACACACACACTGTCCCTCTTGATCCTCCTTCCCCCTTTCCCATCCCACCTGCTCTAGGTCATCAGAGTGCCATGCTGGGTTCCCTGTGTCACAGAGCAGCTTCTCCCTAGCTATCTGTTTTACACATGATAGTATATGTGTCTGTGCTACTTTCTCAATTCATCCTACCCTCTCCTTCCCCTGCTGTGTTGACAAGTCTGTTCTTTACATCTGCATCACCATTCCTTCCTTGCAAATAAGTTCATCAGTACTATTTTTCTAGATTCCGTATACATGCGTTAATATGTGATATTTGTTCTCTCTCTGACTTACTTCACCCTGTATAACAGGCTCTAGGTTGATCCACCTTACTACAACTGACTCGAATTCATTTCTTAAAAACATATTTTTTAAAGGTAGCTTTTCTGAAAAATAAACATAAATCCATTTTTAGTTTTATGACATCCACCTATAACGCAGACTTCAACAGATAGATGGTAATAGCTTTAATATATTCAGTTGAAAGAATAGTGTTCAACTATGTGCCAGCTTTCTCTTCCATTTGCTAAAGTTTTAACTGAAATATGACAAGTTAGGGTAAGTTATGTCCAATAAGTTTTCTAATAAACGTGAAATTGAGGCACACCTTTTGGTTTACATTTCTGTAGCTACAATCAACCTCAATTCAGCCAACGACAGCTGGTTTGGCAGCTTGAAAGACACGATTCAGCATCAGCAAGGAGAAGCAGTCTGGGTCTCTGAAGGAAAGGTAGGTGACACAGATGCTCTGCTGTGAGGTGAGAGTCTGTGGTCTGAATTTTTTTCTCAAGAGGGTAGTGAATGTAGTAAAACCATGCACATTTCGAGTAATCTCAACATATGCTTCAATTGTTCAAAAATTTGTAAATTCTCTGGAAAAGTAACAAAATGAAGGGACTTTTACAAGAAAAGCAGAATGGGATATATGCAGCCCTACATTCACTTCCCTTTTGCTTTTAATGTAGTAACTAGTGTTGTGTTCCAAGCACACTAATCAGAGCTTACAAGACCTTGTGCTGAACTCCACAGCTTATTACCAAGGACCTGGGGAACCCAGAGTGGAGATGAGGCGTTAGGTTGAGGGCGTGGAGAACATAGTTAAAAATTAATAGAAGGAAGAAAAGCTAATGGAATTGGAATCGTTGTGTTCGAAAGAAGGTTGGCAGAAGATGAGTTCTAGGGTTTTGAGTAGGTGATGAGAGAGCGCTAGAATCTGGTACAGGCTCCTAACCTTGGCTCACTTCTCATCTGTGGAGGAAGTTCTCACAGAGCCCTACTGCAGGAAGGAAGCAGAGAAACTATAGAATTCCCTGTGGTACTAGGAGCCCTTGGTGCTGGTATTCTGTGGTCCAGCTGAATTGAGGTCGTTTGTGAGACATTCAAGGTACGATTTTGTTGCCTAAGTGCCTCTATTACCAGTTAATGGTTGAGTCCTAGCCCTGCCCTTGGGGAACTGCATGTTCAGTCAGAGTATCTAGCATGTACTGACTGCTTATGCCCACTGCGGCTCTGTGCTAGCCTCCGTGGGGAGAACAGGCTGAGCACGATGGAGCTTCTGCCTTCAAGGATTTGAGAATCTCGTGGGTGAGTGGAGAGGCATACAGCTCCAGACAGCATGCACTTATCCCTGGGAGACCAGTTCAATAGAAAAAACTGGAGGGGAGCCAGATTCTGGAAGAAAAACGCACAATGTGAGGAAGCCTGATGGATGGTGGCAAGGAGAGATAGGGTTGGAGGGTTTCTAATTTAAGTCTCTACACAAAAATTTACATAGTCATTTAAAGCCAAGTGATTTCAGGAAGATAAAGGTGAACTTCCTTTTCTCGAACAAGTCAAGGTTTCAGTCCCTTGGCTGTGCCCTTGGGAATTTTCTTGAGTCCTCACTCCCAGGAGCCATGTCAGATCCCACTGACCCTCCGAAACAAATTCCTCTAGATGGAAGGGATGGATGATGATCCCGAAGACCGCATGTCCTACTTAACCGCCATGGGCGCGGACTATCTGAGTTGCGACAGCCGCCTCATCAGTGACTTTGAAGACACCGACGGTGAAGGAGGTGCCTACACTGACAATGAGCTGGATGAGCCAGCTGAGGAGCCGCTGGTGTCTTCCATCACCCGCTCCTCGGAGCCGGTGCAGCATGAGGAGGTGAGGCGAGGCAGGCCTGGGCAGGAAAAGGAGGTTCTGGTGTTTCACTCGAATTGCTCTGGCCAACAGCTTGTTCAGGATGCTGAGGCAGGTATTCCTAAGGGTTGGAGTGGAGATGTCTAGGGAGCCTCTCATTCCAAGCTAATGCCTGTGTGATTGTGGATATGGTCCAGAGGGGAGTGGGACAGGAACCCAGTGCTGGGAGAGGCTGAGTGATCAGCACTCACCCCACAGATGCCCCTGGGCACGATGTCGTGATGTGAGGCCAGCTGTCCAAATTACCAGTGGGGCATTGTTTTTAAATACAATATTGTTGTATTTACTTGTAACCTTTGATTAGGTCTCTCTCTGTACTCTTAGGTATCTGTGCTTTTTCTTCTCCACCCTACCTTTAACCTTTCTAATCTTGCCAAAACTCCTGAGTGTTTCCCCATCAGTTTCCTTCTCTCTTGTATTTCAGTTTTTTAATTGAGTTTATTGATTAATTATATGTCTGATCTCGCGTACTATGCATCCACTGGCCAGTGAATAGACTGCTTCTGTGATTCTAGAAATCACATTGCTAGCACTAAGTTAGGACCAGAGCAGTTATGGGTTGCACCTCAGAGAATACTGGGATAATGACCTTTGCAGACAAAATTCTCCACATATTTGGATTTCTGTGGACTTCTCTTCAGCAGTTTAGGTTGTTTCAGTGAATTCTGTTTTTTACAATATAGAAGGACCAAATATGTAAGTTGAAAGGAGGAACAATTCACCATGACAAAAAAAAAAATTAGTATATACTGTCGGACAAGTCATAAAAAGTAAATTAACTCATGAATGTCTGCAGATACAGTTGAGCTAATGCTTTAAAATGTTAACAGCTGGTGGTCAGGTAGTTAAGACTCCACACTTCCACTTCAGGCATGTGGGAAACTAGCATGATGGATGCCACATGGTGCAGCCAAAAATGAAAAAAAAGAATAAAATATTAACAGCTGTTAGTGACAAAACTTTACAAAAACCTCTTGTTTTCTTACTATAAAGGGAGAGATGCAGCTAGTTTTGGAAAAAATGTTCCTTAAGCACTTGCTAATGGGAGAATATACCAGGTATCTGCCTTTTTAGTAAAGAAGCACTGGGTCAGGAGCTCAACTTACGCACATTAGGAACCTTAACATCTTAATTCCCACAAGTTCGAAGAACTCCAGCAAAGAAGACCAGTGCTCTCTTCTTCCTGCTGGGATGTTCTTGTTGTGAATGAACCTTTATGTCTTGTAGAGCATAAGGAAACCCAGCCCAGAGCCACGAGCTCAGATGAGGAGGGCTGCTAGCAGAGATCAACTTAGGGACAATAGCCCGCCCCCGACATTCAAGCCAGAGCCGCCCAAGGTACGTGGCTGGGAAGCCCAGGATGGGAAGGAGGAAGAAACACATTGAGCTCACCTGGAGCTCCAGCGTAGCCAGGGCAGAGCATGCACAGTAAGATGGCACTGGATTATGGTTTTGACCAACTGGGTTCTCCACTGGAGCCTATCTTTTGGGTGAATCCAAAAAATTAAGAAGTGGCAAAAACATAAAATGGAAAGGCAGTTTTAGAAGAGGGTACAATTTTAGGACTGTTAGTGTTTGTTTCCTTTTGTTCTTTATTTGTTTGTTTGTTTATGTAGAAAGAATAAAAGTTGGATGACTACTGCATGCCCGGAATCACCTGTCATAGAATCTGTTTTTCTTCTTCTATCCAATTAAATTTTTCTGCCCACAATCTGATTTAGATGCACCTGAAAAAATCCTTCCTGGTGACTTGCTAAAGAAAACAGTCACCACTGTTGTTTACAGTGCCTCTCGTTATGAGGACAGTTTATTTTTTAAGTAAACCATTGTCCAGAAAAGACTCAATGTGAGGACACACGTCGTATGATTTTTCATCCTCTCTGAATCACAGATATAACTGTGGCTTTCTCTTAGAACCCAGTAAAGTTTCTCTTCCTAACTCAGTGCTTTAGATGAGAAGAAAGTAATAACTCATTGTGAGCTCTTAGAGGTAATTGGTGACCTAATAATATAGATGAGTGAAAGTTTACAAGCGGCCTAGGATGGAAGTATGAAGACAAAGTGGCCATCAGCATGATATTCTCCCTTACCGCTCCCCACCCCAGTCTCCTCACTTCTGGGTGGACCTCTGGGCCAAGGCACGTCCCCTCAGCATGGTGTGAACTCAGGAGCCACCCTTCCATCCTGAAGCCTGACTTGTTCTGAGGTCCTCTCTAAGATTCAAATCTCCTCTAGGGCAGAGTTAGGTCTGATCCACCTCTAGCACTTGCAGGCCTCGCAGCACCCTCTTGGTTTCCTCGAGCCCTTAATACTTTTCTGTAGGGAGTGAGGTAGGGCTTTGGATGCCAGATCTTGGCCATGTACCTTGTCGTATTTGATTTCTTGTTGGAGTGGAATTTGTTGACCACCTTTGGAAACTGATCAGGAAATGGAGTGTATTAAATCACTAATAGAGATTTGAAAATAAACGGAAAGCTCAAGGTTAAAACTATGTCATTGCTCTCTGCAGGCCAAAACCCAAAACAGAGAAGAATCTTTTGACTTCTCCAGATCTTATGAATACAAGTCAAACCCCTCAGCCGCTGCTGGTAACGAAATTCCAGGGGCATCTACCAAAGGTTGTCCTCCTCCTATTGCAGCGAAACCCACTTTTGGACGGCCTGTACTGAAGCCCTCCACTCCCGTCCCTCCCCCAGAGAGTGAGGAGACGGGAGAGGGCAGTGAGGAGCAGCACAATGCTCCCAAATCTGTCCTGGGCAAAGTAAAAATATTTGAGAAGATGGATCACAAGGCAAAGTTACAGAGAATGCAAGAGCTCCAAGAAGCACAGAATGCAAGGGTAATTGTTTTCAATCACTGGGTCATTTTAGTGTGTCAACAATAAGAATTTTAAAGAAGTTTCATTGCAGTGTAGTGATTTACAGTCCTTTTGCCACTGCTGCAAACATGAAAGGGTATGTTGACGTGCGTGATACAAAGGCACATCCTATGGGTGTGTCATTTTCAGATTGCCAGCTATTAGCACATCCATTTTTCTTCCAGTCAAGAAAACCTGACATTGCAGGTGAATAGGATTCTGCTCTTTGTGCTTCAGAACTTTATATTGGGTTCTGGAATAGGAAAGCGTGACAAGAAAATCTGTGGCCTCTTCAACATTATTTTTCACTGTAACATTTGTTAAGTAAAGGTTTCTGGAGCATTTTGGCCCAGTGGTTATGGGAGTTTTCTTCATTTAAATTTGTCACAACAATTGTAGTGCTTCTGAGCCTTTTTCTTTTTTAGAGGGTAGGGAAAAAGAAGGATTTATTACCTGCAGCAAGTAAGGAGAACACAAGGGATCTTTTCCCAAAGCAGTCTCTGAACTGCGAATTTGGGGAGGTTTAAGACTAAGGCTATGTGCATGTTCATAAGGGGGCTTGAGCAGATAAGACTTCAGCATGGAATTGGAACAGAGGTTGACCGAGTCCAGGCTGTAGTTGATTGAAGTCAGGAGGGTCCACATAATTCCATCCTCCAACTGGGAGGGGGCCTTAGTTCCTGGTGTCAGGACTTATTGGAACTCAGGTTCTTTATGTCTCATTGCAGAAAGAATTCAGTGAGAGACAAAGTAATTAGTAACAAAGTGGATGTATTTAGAGAGATACATCCCACAGACAGAATGCAGTCTGTCTCAAAAGGCAAGAGTGGCCGGCCCTGGGAGAAGCAAACACTTTGGACAGAGTGTGGGCCATCTCAGAAGACAAGAGATGACCCACGCTCTTTTTCTTTTTTGCTTCTTTTGGTGGTAAAATATACATGGAACTTACCATCTTTAACATTTTTAAGTGTTCGGTGGCATTAGTATGTTCACATTTTTGTGTAACCATCTCTATCATTGGTCTCTAGAATTTTGTCATCCTCCCCAACTAAAACTCTGTGTATATTAATTATTCCTCATTTTCCCCTCCTCCAGCCCATTAACCACTGTTCTGTTTTCTGTCTCTATGAATTTGACAGCTCAGGAGCCTCACAGAAGTGGAATCATACAATATTTGTCTTTTTTGTGGCTAATTTATTTCACTTAGCATAGTGTCCTAAAAGTTCAACCATGTTGTAGCATGTGGCAGACTTTCATTAGTTTTAAACATTTTTCCTATTTGACATTTACCACTAGGCATCACATACAACTCTGGAAACTAGAGGTTTGCTTCTGTTTTTCCTCTTCTTGGCTAAAATGGGATTGGAGAATGGAAGCAGCAGGAAATGAGCAAGCTGACTGGCTAGTCATTCATCCCTTCCCTCTTATTCTTTTTTTTACCCCCGTAATCTCTGCAGATTGAAATTGCTCAGAAGCATCCTGATATCTATGCAGTTCCAATCAAAACACACAAGCCGGACCCTGGCCCACCCCAGTACACAAGGTAAGGGCTGCTCTGAGGGTATAGGTCTAAAAAAGGGGCTTATGTAGGACTTTGATGCTTAAGAATTTTTTTTCACCTACATTTCAAAGTAATAAGAAAGTTTGTTTTTTAATTCCTCCTGGTAAACTGTTTACTTATTCAGTCAAATTTAATTATGAAGACCATAGAGTCAAAGTTTTATGGTAGTGTTGATTGCATGCTAAAACTAACATAGTGTTATTGTTTAGTCGCTCAATCATGTCCCACCCTTTGCGACCCCATGGACTGTAGCCGACTAATCTTTTCTGTCCATGGAGTTCTCCAGACAAGAATACTGGAGTGGGTTGCCATTTCCTTCTGCAACACAGTGTAATCACTGACAATCCAAGTCAGTCCCATTAGACCCACTGGAGCCATGTGTGTGCATGCTGAGTCACTTCAGTTGTGTCCAGCTCTTTGCAACCCTATGGACTGTAGCCCACCAGGCTCCTCTGTTCATAGGATTCTCCATGCAAGAATACTGGAGTGGGTTGCCATGCCCTCCTCCAGGGGATCTTTCCCACCCAGGGATAAAACCAACATCTCCTGCAGCTTCTGCATTGCAGGTGGATTCTTTACTCCTGAGCCACCGGGGAAATCCAATTGGAGCCACAGATGCATTAAATTGTGTTAAGATAGTTCGTGAGCAAAATTCCTGGGGTTTAGATGCCAGTTGTTTCATTGTTAATATTTTCTAGCTGTTGGCCAACAAGCTCAGTAATCCTTTTGTGTCACTTAGCAAAGTCAGGCTGTGTGTGAGCTGTGGTCTGAGGGAAAGGGAACATCAATTGACTGGTGTTGGTAGGATGCCTTCTGTTTAAAGTGCTGCATAGGCAGTAGTGATTATCAACAGAGTCTTCTTGTTGAGGTTTTACACTGGATCATTTCTTGCATCCGAGAATAGGAAACAAAACCGCATTTTCTTGCAGCCATTCTGATTGGAAACTAGAGTCTAATTTTACAGCAATAGAAAACTAGAGGCAAGTTTCTTCTTTACCAATCAAATAGTGGCACAGCTGACCAGGAGGCCCCTGGCAACAGAGGGGGACTTGGTATAATTGACCAAAACTGGTGAAGAACTCACTCTGCTTGTGAACTTTTAACCAGTGATCTCAGGAAGACACCCTCATCGGGCTGGAGGGTTCTTAGGTCAGAGAGTATGTGTCTGTCTTCCCCACTCACTACTTGAGTGAGTATTGGCTTTGACCTGTTATTCCTATCCTCAATTCCACCACTCTGTAAACCTGGAACGGGGCCAGGAGTGCCCTGGTTTGTCAGCAGGGTGTGACTCAGGTAAGTCATCTGTCCTGGGCAGTTGCCCACTGCATGCAGCACAGACGGGCACGGAGGCCTGAGCTTTGGGCTGCATGTAACCCTCTCTCTTTGTTAGTTCCAGGCCCCCCGAGCCACAGACAGGCCCTGCCAGGCTTTATCAGGATCCCAGAGGAAGCTATGGCAGTGATGCTGAGGAGGAGGAATACCGGCAGCAGCTGTCAGAACACTCAAGGCGCGGTTATTACGGCCAGCCTTCCCGATACCGGGACACAGAATTATAAGGCCCAAGTTTTGACTCCTGTGTGCTCCGCGGCGTTCCCTCGGAGCAGTGCTCCCACCAGGCAGGGAGGATGGCTCTTTCCAGTTTCAGCGCACTGTGGTGATGGCGGAGCACCTCCTGGGGAGCCCAGGGGCCTGCGTCTGGGGAATTGAGGGCTTTGGGCTCAGAATTAAGAGAAATACTACAGTCTGATACTGTTACCTGCTTCCACGGACCAAAATCTGTATTAATTCTGTTTGCATATTTTTAACATGTATATTAAGAAATGATAACTATTTTTCCTTATTAATAGCTGCCTTCCAGAACTGTTTCAGTGAGAGACGGAATGTGAAAAAGATAAATAAAAAATACTGTCGGACTCAAAACTAAACTCAAAGAAGTATTTTATTACATTTCTTTAAGTGCCTTTGATGAGTAGTGTCTTCAGTTTTCTTCCTTTGAAGCTTTATGCAAAGCCATAATGGACTAAAATATTTTGACTAAATTTTTATACCTGTTTCAGAGCTATGGTTTTCTCTGCACTATCATCTTTTTAAGGCATTTGTCTTTATAATATTTTCCATAAATTCTGACTGTATATTATAATGTCTATACTTGGTAGTTTGGCTACCCGTGCAAAATAGCTCGAAGACTGGGAAGTTAATATAGAAATATTTTGTCTGTTTAAAATCATGTGCTCCACAAAAGCAGAAAAATGCATTTCCAAAAATGTGTACATTGACAGCCAGTTTTATAATTTAATAAAAAGGAGGACATTGCAATCAATAAGGTGCTTAGTGGTGAATTTCTATGTTACATCCTGTGTTAAAGTGCATCTTTTATTTCAGTTACTGATCATGAAAATGAAAACATAATAATTGCAGAATCATAGTGTGTGCTGTGACCATTGCTGCCTAAATAGATAGTTCTTCTATTGTTGGCCATGTGGATTATTTCCATTTTTTTTTCTTTTAATATGAAATGCACGTTTTTATATATAATACATTTTTATATTAATATATCAATGAGCAGCATTTTAATCCTTTGCAGCAGATAGGTTCTCTGAAATGGAATTACTGAATGAAAGCAGAGGAACATTTTTAAGGCTCTTGGTGTTTACTGCCAAATTGCTTCCTAGAAAAGTTGCATCAATTTATACTCCTGTATTCACTCTTTAAAAGCTAAAATATGTTTGAAATAAAAAAAAATTAGGAATTTAGGCTTGTGTAAATTGGAATTGGAAGTACCTTGAATTTAGGAAAGGAGAAGAGTCTTGGTTCCATTATGGGCTTTTTGTAGTATGAATTGACACAGTCAGCACATGTTTTAGTTGAGCTGGAAATTCAGCTTACTCATAACTTAGTTATATTATAAATGTATCCTTGGTTGTGTCTGTGTGAGTTCGGGTGCTGTAATTTATAAACTATTTAGTGTGACACCGTGAATTGAGCAGGTTTCAAGGCACTGACTCAAACCTGCATATTTCATAAATAAAAGCCACCTTTTGTGGATAGAAAAAAATGGTTAAATATATGATGGTTTGGTTTGCTTCTGCTCTTTAAATACAGGAATGAGTCCTTTTGCAAACTTCGGGAGAAGAGGAAAGGAAGCTTTTGAGCAGGAGCTGCGCTGTCCCTGGCTGCAGCACTTTTCTGTGAAGAGTTAGGTTGTACGCTCAGAAAGGAAGGATCTCTGTTCCCTAGAATGTTCCAGCAGTGCCCAGTGGCTCATCAGTGTCTGCCCTCAGTTCAGTTCAGTTGCTCAGTCATGTCTGACTCTCTGCGACCCCATGCTCTGCAGCATGCCAGGTTTCCCTGTACTTCACCAACTCCCAGACCTTGCTCAAACTGAAGTCCATCGAGTCCATGATGCCATCCAACCGTCTCATCCTCTGTTGTTCCATTCTCCTCCTGCCTTCAGTCTTTCCGAGCATCAGGGTCTTTTCTAAGGAGTCAGTTCTTTGCATCAAGTGGCCAAAGTATTGGAGTTTCACCTTTAGCATCAGTCCTTTCAATGAATATTCAGGACTGATTTCCTTTAGGACATACTGGTTTGATCTCCTTGCTGTCTGAGGGACTCTCAAGAGTCTTCTCCAACACCACAGTTCAAAAGCATCAATTCTTCGGCGCTCAGCTTTCTTTATGGTCCAACTCTCACATCCATACATGACTACTGGAAAAACCATAGCTTTGACTAGACAGACCTTTGTTGGCAAAGTAATTTTAATATACTGTCTAGGTTGGTCATAGCTTTTTTCCCAAGGAGCAAGTGTCTTTTAATTTCATGGCTGCAGTCACCCATCTGCAGTGATTTTGGAGCCCAAGAAAATTAAGTCTCTCACTGTTTCCATTGTTTCCCCATCTATTTGCCATGAAGTGATGGGACCAGATGCCATGATCTTAGTTTTCTGAATGTTGAGTTTGAAGCCAACTTTTTCACTCTCCTCTTTCACTTTCATCAAGAGATTCTTTAGTTCTTCACTTTCTGCCATAAGGGTGGTGTCATCTGCATATCTGAGGTTATTGATATTTCTCCCAGCAATCTTGATTCCAGCTTGTGCTTCATCCAGCCCAGATGTAAATTCTCATGATTTACTCTGCATAGAAGTTAAATAAGCAGGGTGACAATATACAGCCTTGACGTACTCCTTTCCCAATTTGGAATCAGTCTGTTGTTCCATGTCCAGTTCTAACTGTTGCTTCTTGACCTGCATACAGATTTCTCAGGAGGCAGGTAAGGTGGTCTGGTATTCTCATCTCTTTCAGAATTTTCCACAGTTTATTGTGATCTACACAGTCAAAGGCTTTGGTGTAGTCAATTAAGCAGAATTAGATGTTTTCCTGGAACACTGTTGCTTTCTCAACGATCCAGTGGATGTTGGCAATTTGATCTCTGGTTCCTCTGCCTTTTCTAAAACCAGCTTGAACATCTGGAAGTTCACGGTTCATGTATTGCTGAAGCCTGGCTTGGAGAATTTTGAGCATTACTTTACTAGAGTGTGAGATGAGTGCAATTGTGTGGTAGTTTGAACATTCTTTGGCATTGCCTTTCTTTGGGATTGGAATGAAAACAGACCTTTTCCAGTCTTGTGGCCGCTGCTGAGTTTTCCAAATTTGCTGGCATATTGAGTGCAGCATTTTCACAGCATCATCTTTTAGGATTTGAAGTAGCCCGACTGGAATTCCATCACCTCCACTAGCTTTGTTTGTAGTGATGCTTCCTAAAGCCCACTTGACTTCACATTCCAGGATGTCTGGCTCTAGGTGGGTGATCCACCATCCTGGTTATCTGGGTCATGAAGATCTTTTTTGTATAGTTCTTCTGTGTATTCTTGCCACCTCTTCTTAATACCTTCTGCTTCTGTTAGGTCCATACCATTTCTGTCCTTTATTGTGCCCCTCTTTGCATGAAATGTTCCCTTGGTATCTCTAATTTTCTTGACAAGGTCTCTGCTCTTTCCCATTCTGTTGTTTTCCTCATTTCTTTGCATTGATCACTGAGGAAGGCTTTCTTATCTCTCCTTGCTATTCTTTGGAATTCTTCATTCAAATGGGCATATCTTTCCTTTTCTCCTTTGCCCTACCCCTTTTAAATTCATAGTCAGCTTTGTCCTGGGGAGGATTTAAGGCTGCCTACAATATATATGGAAGTTAAATTAAAAAATGGGTACTAGGCAAATGAAGAGAGAGGAAAGACTATCAGAATAGGAAGGACAAACATGAGTGAGGATAGTGTTTACTTTACATGGAGGAAGGGAGGGGAATTTTTCCAGAAATCTATCCCCTCCCCTTTTCTTTTTATTCTGTGGGATCTCATTTTGCATTATGCGATCGTGACCACATTCTTGCTAGGATTTGGGAGGTCCATTCCTTTCTGTGGTCTTCCCTCGTGGCTCAGTTGGTAAAGAATCTGCCTGCAATGTGGAAGACCCAGGTTTGATCCCAAGGTTGGGAAGATCTGGAGAAGGAAATGGCAACCCACTCCAGTATTATTGGGCTTCCCAGGTGGCTCAGATGGTAAAGTTTCTACATGCAATGCTGGAGACCCGGGTTTGATCCTTGGGTCAGGAAGATCCCCTGGAGAAGAAAACGGCAACCCACTCTAGTACTCTTGCCTGGAAAATTCCATGGACAGAGGAGCCTGGTAGGCTATAGTCCATGGGGTCACAAAGAGTCGGACACGACTGAGTGACTTCACTTCGACTTCACTTATTCCTTACTGTGTTCACTGTAGGGCAGTAGCATCATTCCAAGGACCATTCAGTAAAAGTTCTGGAGAAAGCACTGAAAACTGCAATGTAGAAACTGCCCTGCCTTCTGATCTAATCCAGAAATAAAATTCTAGAGCACTCAGGACCATTGCCTCTCAAATAGCAATATGACCTGTATGAATCCCCAAGGAAAATAAGTTATCCGTCTTTCTGCAAAATCTGTTTTACTCAGAGTTGGGGGTGGGTGTTTGAAACACAAGGTAGATCATGCGGCAGAGTGCAGATCTCCCACGAGTGTGCAGGCTAACATGGGGGACTTAAGTGATATTTTGTATCCTCACAGGTCTCTGGGGCACCTTCCGCCCTCTGAAACTCTCCAAATCTGCATGGTAGTCTTGCTTCAGCAGCAGCATCTTACAAAATTACAGCATAACCTGCCTGTCCCTCACTTTACTGCTTCTGTCAACCTTGACTTTGTGTGATGAATGAAACAGCAGTAGTTGTGCAGTGGAGGATGGGGGAGATTGTTACTCGGATCACAGAACCCACGACCAGGTTTTGAGTGTAAGTAGTTTGTTTGGGAAATGCAGGTAAACTGCAGTGGAGACCAGAACTTAATCCCGCGCCACCCTCCACCCCTACACACACCCAGGAAATTCAGCTGAATGGCATGAAACATGTGCCTCAGAGTTTTCCCATCCAGGTGATGGGAGAGCCAGGCTGTTTGTCCTAAAACCAGCTGGCTTTAGACTGACTGACTGCTGCTCAGGTCAAATATGCTTGCATTGATGGGGGAGAGGGTGTCCTGACCCCCTCCCTCTCCTCAACTCCCCCTTCCTTCAGGCAAAGCAATGCAGATGCTGGCAGTTGGCAGGCTGGAGCAGGCAGTGGTGCACGTCCTGAGGAACCCTGATGCCACGTATGATGGTGATGATTGGACTATGAATCTACTGAGGCCTCCAAGGTGAGGGGTTTTTTTTCTGTCTGGTGTCTTAGAAACATGGGGGAACATGAGAAGAACTAGGGAACTATCCCCTAGGAAGAGTGGAGCAGGAAAGCCTACTCCCTGTATTAGTCTTCTCCCGAGAAACAGAACCAGCAGGATGTGTATATACAAAGAGATTTATTTTAAGGACTTGCTCCCACTGTTGTGGAGGCTTGTGCTGTGCTGTGCTTAGTTGCTCCGTCCTGTCTGACTCTTTGTGACCCCATGGGCTGTAGCCTGCCAGGCTCCTCTGCCCGTGGGATTCTCCAGGCAGGAATACTGGAGTGGGTTGCCATGCCCTCCTTCAGAGGATCTTCCCAACCCAGGGATCGAACCAAGGTCTCCCTCATTGCAGGTGGATATTTTACTGTGTGAGCCACTAGGGAAGCCCAAGGAGGCCTGATGCTGCTGCTGCTACTGCTGCTAAGTTGCTTCAGTCGTGTCCGACTCTGTGCAACCCCATAGATGGCAGCCCACCAGGCTCTCCCATCCCTGGGATTCTCCAGGCAAGAACACTGGAGTGGGTCGCCATTTCCTTCTCCAATGCATGAAAGTGAAAAGTCAAAGTGAAGTCCCTCAGTCATGTCCAACCCTCAGCGACCCCATGGACTTCAGCCTACCAGGCTCTTCCGTCTATGGGATTTTCCAGGCAAGAGTACTGGAGGCCTAGTAAATCCCAAATCAGCAGGCTAGGTCAGCAGACTAGAGACCCAAGGAAGACTTGGAGGCTTACTGGCAGAATTCCTTCTTGCTCACGGAAGATCAGCTTTTTTCTGTGTTCATGCCTGACTTGAGGCCTACCCACGTTATAAAGGATAATCTATTTTTATTCTAAATCCACTGATTAGGATGTTAAGCTCATCTCCCGAACACCCTCATAGAAATATCAGAATAACGTTTGACCAAATAATCTGGCCACCATAGCGCAGTCAAGTAGACACAAAATTAACCATCACAGTACCCTTCACCTTGTAGACTACCCATGTAGCTGTACCTCTCATCCGGTGGTAAAGCTGAATGAACCAAGAGAGGGAAAATTATATTTACACCTCTTTATAGATTCTATATGGTACACATTTCACATGGCATATATTATCTATATATTTTGTTTTAAATAAGAGTATGTACAAAAGCCTTAAAAATGAAAAGCAAAGAGGGGATATATGTATATCTATGGCTGATTCATACTGAGGTTTGACAGAAAACAACAAAATTCTGTAAAGCAGTTATCTTTCAATTAAAAAATAAATTAATGAATAAAAGGAATTCAAATAATAGTGTTGAGAAATCCCCATAACAGTAAGGTAGTTGACATTTTAAAATAACATTTAGTGAAATAAATGAAGTTTAAAATAAAAGGCTGAATGGCAATTAAAATATATATGTGTATGTATGGAGAGGGAGCTCTTCACATTGCTATCCTAGCTTTTTTAAGTCACCTCTGTATGTATACAGGTATAAGATTGACACAGTTCACATTCCCAGACTAGTAGTGATTGCGATGGCAGCAGTAATAGTTTGGTATTTGTTTTGTACAATAAAAAGTGTGACGTGGTTTCATTGCTTCTGCTCTGTCTTCAGATGTTGTTCTACCTCAGAGAGGACCAGAGTCCAGGTTCCTCTGACCTGAGCCTGAGTCTCTCTCTAGGAGGAATGATTGGGGAAAAATACATTGACTGATGTAAATCATCCTTGGAGAGATGTGTTGAGTTAATGAGAGTAGATCTGTCTCTGAGGAAAGAGAAAGGAGTGGAAAGAAGGAGGACTTGGAAAAAATAAGAGGAAAGGGCTGGAGCTGGACTAGAAACTTCTGAACCTCCTTTCTCTTCCTTCCCAGAACCTGCACTGAATGCTCTTTTCTCTCCACCCCTCAGCCATTCTAAAACAACCCTGTTAGGGACTACCATAAGTATACATGGACCAAATGATCTGGTGAATACGCAAAAACCCCATTAGAAGCCTAAGAAGAGGGAATTACAGCAAAGATACTTCAGAAGGGTTTGAGAGAGGGGATGGGTGTGTGTGTGTGTGTGTGTGTGTGTGTGTGTGTGTGTGTGAAGATGGGTTCTGAATCTTTCCAAATGAATGCCCCTTTGAGCCAAAGTGAATAGAATTTAAGGCATTTAAAAATAATCAAAATGATGTTTTATACCAATAAATACACTCGTATGTTACTACTCAAAAATAGTATGATGGGCCAGGATATAAAGCTGCTAATCCAGTCCCTTCCCCAAATCAAATGTTAGTTCCCCCAAGAGCCGGTTCCCTCATTCATTATCCCTGTCCTGCTGAGGCAGCCCATAGAGCTTACAAGTTCAGATTCTGGATTCAAAATAATTTTATGTTTAAACCCCAATTTTGTCAAGTATAGCATAGAACCTTAGGCAAGTTGCTCAACTATGTTTAAGGCTCAGGTTTTGCATTTATAAAACAGGGGTAGAAACCTTAACATTGTGTTGTGGGTTTTGTGTGACACTTTAATCAAATGATATGTGTAATATGTTTGCAGTAGTAGCTGGCACGGAGAAGGCAATGGCACCCCACTCCAGTACTCTTGCCTGGAAAATCCCATGGATGGAGGAGCCTGGAAGGCTGCAGTCCATGGGGTCGCTGAGGGTCGGACACGACTGAGCGACTTCACTTTCACTTTTCACTTTCATGCATTGGAGAAGGAAATGGCAACCCACTCCAGTGTTCTTGCCTGGAGAATCCCAGGGATGGGGGAGCCTGGTGGGCTTCCGTCTCTGGAGTCTCACAGAGTTGGACACGACTGAAGTGACTTAGTATTAGTAGTAGTAGTAGTAGTAGCTGGCACAAAATAAATGTTCAGTAAGTGTAGCTAGTAATATTCTCAGTCCCATATCAGTTTAGAAATCTGAGTGGTGTCTTTGATTTTCTTATTTTTCTTCCAAAAGATGACCTACTTTATTCTACATAAGAACTATTTTTACTTTGTCCCTCTGTCCCTTTTCCCACAGCCACTACCCTAGTTCAGCTGGTTATAAACTCTCTAATTCTCCACCTAGCTAGCAGGCAGAATCATCTAACATAGACCTAAGAATGTCTCCTTGCTGCTTCAAAAAAGAGCGATGACTTTACACTGCTTAGGACAACGTTTAATTCTTTCATGTTTTATTGAGATATAACTGACATGTAGTACTACTGTTAAGTTTAAGGCATGCAACTTGTTGATTTGATACATTTACATGTTGCAGTAGGATGACCACCTTGGTGTTAGCCCCTTTCATGTTATATAATTATTGTTTCTTTTTTGTGATGAGAACAATTAAGATCTAGTTTCTTAGCAGCAAAGTTTAATCTTTATTATGGCATTCAGGTATCCTACAAGTTCCCTTGATACTGCATCACTGGTTCCACTTCACCCCTCTCTGTATCTATGTTCTTTGCCATATGACTTTACAGTTTCTTCCACTAAAGAGTCGGAATCTATCTCCCCAACCCTTGGCTTTGGATTGATCATGTGGCTTGCTTTCCTGTACCTCTGCCATTCTATTCCAGGGAACACCTCAGACCACCTATTGTTTCCTGGGCAGGGTGAGAGGAATGTGGAGCAGAAACATTCTAGATAAGCTCAGCTTAGATATGAAAAATATTATACAAGTGTTGTGTGCAGTCACTGAGTTTAGGGTCGTTTGCTTTATAACAATAGACCCCCACAGCCTTTTTCCGGAGAAGGCAATGGCACCCAACTCCAGTACTCTTGCCTGGAAAATCCCATGGGTGGAGGAGCCCGGTAGGCTTCAGTCCATGGGGTCGAGAAGAGTTGGACACGACTGAACGACTTCCCTTTCACTTTTCACTTCCATGCATTGGAGAAGGAAATGGCAACCCACTCCAGTGTTCTTGCCTGGAGAATCCCAGGGACGGGGGAGCCTGGTGGGCTGCCGTCTATGGGGTCGCATGGAGTCGGACACGACTGAAGCGACTTAGCAGCAGCAGCAGCAGCCTTTTTCAGGTAAGTTTCTCCTTCAAAGCCCACGTATATTCTAATCTCATAGAAGGATATGTCCCCAGTACATTTCTTGAATTATCTGTTTCTTCTGCTGGGAATACCTTTCTTTTTTTCACCATTTTTCAGAATCCTAGTCATCCTTCCAGATTCAGGTAATGTATCACATTCTCTGTCAGCCCTTCTCTGATGCCCTCAATCAAATTTAACACTGTCTCCTTCAGTAAGTTTCCACAGCCCTTCATCTGTATCCTCTGATATCCTAGTTATCAGTGTATAGAACTACTCCCCACTCCCTCCTCCACTTGCTTAAAAGGGATGTTTGTTGTATGTGTGTGTCTTTTACTCATCATTGTATCCTCTTCAGTGTCCTGCATATATTCCAGAAATGTTTGTTGGAAAATGGAATGAATGAATGAATAAATAAATTGAAATATATCTGTCCAAAAGCATGTCAGTGATATAAGATTTTCTAACACTGTACCCAGTTAAACTTCAGCATTGACAGCACTGATATAAACTGGAGAACATTAGTAAAACAAATTGAGAAAATCAAAGAACTTAGTTTGGCTAAGAAAAGACAGGCTAATATCAAAGTATAGTTTTCAAAAGGATAAAATTTTAATTCTCATGCAAATATAATATGAATCCTTGTCAAAGTTTTTTTAATACTGTTATTTAATGAGGCAACCAGTAAGATATTAGAATTGGTTTAAAGAACATCTGAGGAACTAGCTATGGATAAGTAATTATTAAGGAATATCAATTAGGCTAAGAATTCAGAGTTACATAAAACTAGTTAATATCCTACAGGATAGTAATTGATAACCTTTGTCTTTATTTTTTCCACCAGACAAAAATTATTTGCATCTCTACCAGACAAAGAGCTACACATTAGCATGTGATTTCACTATGTCTGGGAACTTTGATCAATATTTTTAGCACTCATCAGTCTCTTTGTGAATTATTATGCTTAAGAGTCACACAAAGTATTTTGTAGACTCTGAAAGAGATTAATTCTCTAAATGTGAATTATAGCAGGGGTTCTGGTAAGCTAAGTCAGTTAAAAATATTTATTGAGTGCATGGGTGTGCAGATAAACACAAACACTATGTCCTCTGACCTATTCTTTGCCTTTCAGAAGTTTACATTACAAATTCTTTTATTTGCATGAGAAATTCCTCAGTTGACAGTCTGATTTGTTCTTTGCAACAGCCTATATATATTAAGAATAGCGGGTGTGGCTATGCTAGTTTTATAAGTAATCCATAACTGAGTTGAATAAATTGTTTAGAATCCTTCACTAATAAAAAATACATATAGTTTGGATTCAAAACAAAGTTTTCTGCTTCTGAGTCCAGTCTTCCAGTGTTTCCTTCCAGAGGCCATTCCTATAGGATCTCTGGAAATAGTTTGTTGATCATGTTGTATTATATTCTACTTACAATTTTGAAAGAAGCACTTTTAAACTGAGCCTGCAAATTGCCAGAAGCTATGGAACTAATCTAGTTCACAAACATGTTTTGTTTGGCCTGCCCAAGGTGATGGAAAATTTGTTTAATTTAAAAATCAGTATATTTTATATACAAGTCAAGATTTGGGGCTTTTCTTTATAAAATGGTAGATTTGGCAGTTTTGGGTGCACATCATTATAGGACAGTTGCAGGCGGGAGCTGCATGTTTTCAGCCCAATGTGGAACCCCCCCACCCTCACTGGCCAATATGACCTTCAAGACTGGTGAGGACATTGAGTTTGCAACCCTCCTTCCCCTCCCCTCATGGATGCTGGGTGTGCAGCGTCCATATAACTGCAAGGGACGCCAGCATTCTGAACATGCAAAAGGAAGTCTGCTCCTCCCTGGCATGGTTTTCAACTTCCTCTATAAGATGGGCCAGAAATTTCACTTGGCTCTAGAAAGCATTCATGAGTATATCTCTTCAAGTCCTACATTCCATGGCTACTACAGTTGAAATGTGTTGGAATAAAAAATCGAGATTGGGAGAGGGTGGCAAATATATTTTTGTTGCTTAGAAAATTGGCTCCCAGAACTCTGCTGAATAAGGACCAAATGAGATTTCTTCCACCTTTGTTAGCCAGATGATTGTAGAGGTCACATTTGTGGCCTTGGTCTGAGGAAATGCGTTCTGAAATATTCTCTATAGAAATAAGAATGTAGTCTAGGACATTGCAGAGGATTAGATAATGGTTTTAGGCCCAGCTGCTGGAATTATCCCTCAGTCTGGATTCCTCTTCAGGTCAAAATGAATTAACATTTCATAAATTAATCAACCCTTATCCATCAACAGATATGCATGTGACAGAGGGGAGCAGGGCCAACTCTTTAGTTTTCATGCAGTTATACTAACTGGTTGGAAGGAGGGTAACATTCTGTGGGATTGCTGCACAGATAACTGAGCTCAGAGAGGAAGAGGGTCCTGTGAGACAGAACCTGAAAGGCTGGGGTAGAGTTACTCATGTCCATCCATCCTGAATTTAGAGGAAATGCTGGCATCTCAGCTGATCTGGCTACAATGACTCACTGGTTCTGGGACCTGGGGTAAATTGCCTGAGCTGCAGGCTCCTCGTGTACGAAGTAAGGATTGCGGTATGTCCTTCTACAAAATGTGGTGGTGAGAATTAAGTAAAGAGACTACCTAGTAAAGAGACTACCTAAGTGACTGGCCCAGTGTAAGCACTACAAAAATATTAGCCCAAACTTAACACCAGTGTATGTCATCTTCCTTTCTTTACTGACAAAGCTTAGGGAGTAGAATTCCTCTGAAGGCAGTGACTTCATAAAGCATAGTAATTGAGGATATCAGCCCCTGAGCAGACTACCTGTGTTTGAATCCCTCTCTGAAAACTACTCGTTAGTGATCCTGGGCCAATTGTATAACATCTTTGTTATAGCCTCAGTTTCCTCATCTGTAAACTAAGCGTAAAATTTGCATCTATCTCAAGAGGTTGATTGTGAGGGTTACATGCTCTAATCCAGGTTATTTCTTAGCACAAAGCCTGGCACATGAAAAAATAAGACAACAAAGATTTTTCATCTGTGGAGTATGAAGTAGAGTCTTAGAGTCTCATGTTTTGTTGTTGGAGCAGAACTGGTATACATTTTTTGCAGGATGACATAACAATATTCATCAAGACCCTTCAACATGTTTGCCTTGGATCAACAGTTCTACTTCAAGAATTTATACTGAGAAAATAATTACTGTTTGAAGATAATTGTTTTTATGAGAAAAAACTTGGAAATACCCTAAATATTCAACAATAGGGGCTTGCTTTAAATAAACTATGGTGTATACATGAAACATTATTCAGACATTCGTTCATTCAATAAGCATCCATTGAGCACATAGGTTGAGAGAATATCTTTGTAAAATCTAGGTATACAGGTATCTTTTTTAATGGAGCTGACATTTTAATGATTGGTGACCTGGAATAAATAGATAAAAACTTTTTTTTTTATGCTGGGTTGTGTTAGTACTATGGATGAAAATGGAAAGGGTGTTGTGATAAAGAGTGACCAGGGGTGGGTCAGGGGAAGCCTGACTCAGATGACTTTTAAGTAGAGCTTTACATGGCAAGATGGACATTAGAAATCACTATTTACATATGCCTGTATTTCTTGACCTGAAAAGATACTACAATCCCTATTTTTTTCATAAAACCGTAAGTGTTGGGGTAAGGTCAAAGTCCAAAAGAACTGATATTGATTAGAATTTTTTCCCAGCTACTAGTAACTGAAAACTCAACTCAAAGCTGATATTATAATGAAGTCAGTTGATTCCTGTAACTGAAAAGGCTGGATTCCAGGGGCTCAATGACATTCTGGAGGGCTTGGTTTCTCTTTCTCTCTCATGCATTCTGTAGAGTTGCTTCTTCTCTCATGATCCCCAGATAGCTGCCAACAGTCCCTGGGGCTCTGTTTCCTCATCTCACGTAGAATGTAGAGAGCATCTTTGTTTCACTGTCCCAGAAAAAGACATGAACTTCACTGGGGTTGCTCTGGTTTGGGTCACATGAGCACTCCTGAACCAAATTCCTTGGCCAGGGTGATGGGCTCCAGTGGTAAGCTGAAGCCATAAGGGATAATGGAACTGACAGTGAGGCAATCCCTAACCACCAGGCCGAGAACTAGAGGGAAAGACAGATGCCAAAAGAATTTGGGCAGACTTTTCCTGGAGAAAGAGGGGAAAGTTCTGGGTAGCAAATACCAGTTGTTTGTATACAACAGCAACAAAACTCCACACCATAAAGTGAATAGTGTTTGTATCTCTGAGCTTTGGATAATGGAATTAGTGCCAATTTTTACTTTTCTTTTTTAAAAAAAATTTATTAAAGTATAGTTAATTTATAATGTTATGTTAATTTATTCTGTACAGCAAAGTGGCTCAGTTATATATGTTTATATATATATAAAACATATATCAGTTATATATGTTTATATATATATATAAACATATGTGTGTGTGTGCATGCTAAGTGTCTTCAGTCGTGTCTGAGTCTTTGCAACTCTATATGTCTGATTTTTTTTTTTTTTTACGATGAGAATACATTCATTTTATAACTGCAAGAGAACAAAGCTATTTCCATTTTTTAAATCTGACAGAATGAAGAAAAGGCATTAAGTGAATAAAGGCTGCTTTTTTTTAGCCTCTGTGTACTAGCTCTCTACTCTAAATTTACTTCTTCTCCCCTAAAGCACTGTTTTTACAGCAAAACCGGTGATTCTGGCCTTTTCCCTGTGTGAAAAGGAAGGCCCTGTGACCTGGCTTCCAGCATGCACAGAATCTCCCTCCTCCCCACCCAGTTTCTCTTAATGTAGCAGCGTGCCTGCCGGCTTGGCTCGCTACTTCAGATGTGCTATTCCGAGCCGCTGTAATCATTCAGCCAGTTGAGAGTTCTCATCGGTGACAGCTGAGATCCCTCAAACTAAGAATAGGACTCTGACTGATGAAGGAGGATGACAGTGAAGGGACCACAAGGAACGGCACTTGCTTCCTGCCAGGGAGTCCTTGAGACCTGAACTCAGCTTTGTGCTTGGATCCTAGATTTTTCATTTGTCTGTGGTTTTGCAGTCCGCGTGTTTCTGTGACGTCTTGTCAGCTGCATCTTCACAAAAATAACATGGGCTGGAGAGGCTTATCAAGGGTCTCAGAGGATGTTCCTTCTCAGCTGGGCTTCCAGCTGAGTATAAGTTTGCCAGACAATTCCTACTGTACTTTTGGGAACTTTTTCTTCAGAGCCTTTTGATTTGAGGCAAAAAAGATAATTTTGCATTTTCAAAGAGCTTCTTAGAGAGACCCAACAAAACTCTCTGCCCTCTTTGCACAGGAGAAGCTGTTCTAAAGTGGCAAAGGATTTTGAAGTTGGAGGGTGGGGTTCCACCTCTGCCAAGCTCTGTGGCCTCAGACTAAGCTTTTAAGCCTCAGTTTTGTCATCTATAAAATGGGGATAATTAAACCCCCCCTCATGGTGTTGTTCTAGTAATTAAACAGTGTTTGGAAATACATAGCACAGTTGGTGCCCAGCAAATGCTAGCCAATATTATCCTGTTCAGATACTCAGTCATGTCTGACTCTTTGTGATCCCATGGACTGTAGCCTGCCAGGCTCCTCTGTCCATGGGATTTCCCAGGCAAGAATACTGGAGTGGATTGGCATTTCGTATTCCAGGGGTCTTTTTTTTTTTTTTAAGGGATTTATTACTTATTTATTTATCTTTAGGCTCCACCACATGGCATGTGGGATCTTAGTTACCCGACCAGGGATCGAACCCATGTCCACTGGCAGCATGGAGTCTTAACCACTGGACCATCAGGGAAGTCCCTCCAGGGGTCTTCTTGATCCAGGGATCAAACCCACATCTCTTGCATCTCCTGCATTGGCAGGTGGATTCTTTACCACTGCACCATCTAGGAAGCCCTGCAGTGGAGAAATTCCATGTGCCTCTCAGGAAGTCCAGTGGAATCTCAGTCCACAGCCTAAAGAAGCAGCTTCAAAAACGTACCTTTTTAATGTACCCAGATGTTTTTCTGCCTTCCAGGTCTGGTCTCCCCTCTCACTCACTCTCACTCCCTGGGGTCACCTTCCACATAGACTAGCTGCACATTGGCCCTTGTCTTGGGTTCTACTCAGGGGACCTAGAGTAAGATAGCTACAAATGAATAAGAACAGCAGAATATTCTCAAGCGGTTTGGAGTTTTACTTTTCATAAGATTAAGCATCACTTGGTCATATTAAAGATTATGATGACAATAATATTGATAATGAGGGACTTCCCCAGTGGTCCAGTGGTTAGGACTGCACTTTCACTTCAAGGGCCCAGATTCAATCCCTAATAGATCTAAGATCCTGTAAGCCACACAGAGTGGCAAAAAAATCAACAGAAAACACCACCAAAAAAATGTTGATAATGATTATGATGATTTGGGGATTACTGGGGGGTTGCTGATGGTGCCCCCACTTATTGGATATTCAGCTCATTAAATTCTCAATTTCTTGGTCTTTAGCAAACCAAGCAATAAGGAGTAGTTGTATACAAATAGGAGAGACCTTCTAGGGAAGTAAAAAAGCTGGAGGTAATAAGGCCCGGGGAATGAAATGATTCAAAACCCCACTGCCCACATACCTTTTCTTCTTTCTTAAAAAAAAAAAAAAGAAGAAGTGGGCAACTAGAAAATGCCAATGCCAAAAACAAGAGTTCTAGCAGACACAAAACCAGGGTTAGAAAATTGCTGCTGCTGCTGCTGCTGCTAAGTCACTTCAGTTGTGTCCAACTCTGTGCGACCCCATAGACAGCAGCTCACCAGGCTCCTCTGTCCCTGGGATTCTCCAGGCAAGAACACTGGAGTGGGTTGCCATTTCCTTCTCCAATGCATGAAAGTGAAAAGTGAAAGGGAAGTCGCTCGGTCGTGTCCGACTCTAGCGATCCCATGGATTGCAGCCTACCAGGCTCCTCCGTCCCTGGGATTTTCCAGGCAAGAGTACTGGAGTGGGGTGCCATCGCCTTCTCTGTAGGAAATGTCAGGGTTGGGTAAGTGACATTCTATGCACTGTATAGTCAATTCCCAATTATTCTTATGCTTCTGCAGTTCTCTTCCCATTTTCCACATCTTTGCTTCCCTCATGGCTGCACTGGCCATGGGAGCAGAACCATCCCTGTGGTTACCCCTCTGGTCTCTGTGCATTGCTACTGTGACACAGGACGAGTAGGAGTCTGCAGGTGCTAAGATAAGGACCTTAGCAGGTTTTGTGTTTTATGCTTGGTTTCCTGTCCTAGTTACTCTGGCTGTCTAATAAATTACCCTAAAAGTGAGTGGTGGAAAGAGCCATTGATCATGTTCATGGAGTCTATGGGTTAGGAATTTGGACAGAGTGCAGCAGAGACAGACTGTCTTTGCTCCACAGTATCTGGGGCCATGAAGGCTGGGGGCTGAAATCACCTGAGATTTCATTCATACACGCCTCTGGCAGCTGATGCCGGCTGTTGGCTGGAGTCTCAGTTTGTCTCCACTTCAACTGTCCCATGTGGCTCCTCTATGAGAGTTGGTTTGGACTTCCTGACAGCATGGTGGCCAAGTTCGGAGGGCAAGCCCTCCAAGAGAGGGAGCCAGGAGGAAGTTTTATCTTCTTCTCTGACCAAGCTTCATAAGTCATGAATCATTATTTCTGCCACATCCTACTCTCTGAAGTAGTCACAAGTCTCATTCAGGTTCAAGGGAAGACTAAATAGAATCTGCCTCTTCTTAGAGGCAAGATTCTGAAACAGTGTGGGGCTGGAAATTTCGCTGTGACCTTTTGGGGAAAAACAGCCTGCCACGTTTACATGCAGGTCACTAAGGGGGTTTATACCAAGGTGCTTCCAAGACTGGAGAATTGCACTTTGAAACAGGGAAAGGTGATGATGTTGGGAAGAAGTAATGGCTGGCTTTCATGCAACAAACAAGGATAGATATTTGATCTACTTTTCCTTCAAGATCCCTGAGAAGAAGTGCAAGAAAAAGGAGGGTCAGAGGAAGGAGCTTAGATAAATAGTGATTACCAGGTCTGTTGAAACACACTGCCCCACATCAGAGACCTTAAGTTTTGTGGGGTTTTTTTTGTTGTTTGGGGGAAGTTGATAATTTTTATTGGAGTAGAGTTGGTTTCCAGCGTTGTGCTAGTTTCTGGTGTACAGCAAAGTGAATCAGTTATATATACACATACGTCCACTCTTAGATTCTTTTCCCACGTAGGCCATTACAGAGTATTGCATAGAGTTCCCTGTGCTATACAGCAGATTCTTTTTAGTTATCTGTTTTATATGTAGTAGTATATATATGTCAATCCCACACTCCCAATTTATCCCTCCCCCCTTACCCCCTGGTAGCCATTAGTTTGCTTTCTATATCTGTAATTCTATTTCTGTTTTGTAGATATGTTCATTTGTACCCTTTTCTTAGACTCCACATATAAGCGATAACAAATGATATTTGTCTTTCTCTGACTGACTTCACTCAGTATGACAATCTCTAGGTTCATCCATGTTGCTGCAAATGGCATTATTTCATTCTTTTTTATGGCTGAGTCATATTCCATTGTACATATGTACCATATCTTCATTATTCATTTATCTGTCGATGGACAGCTACATGTAAACCAGTGAAACCAGGACAGTCCCTAACACTATACACAAAAATAAACTCAAACTGAATTTAAAACCTCAATGTAAGGCTGGGTACTATAGAACCCTTAAGGGAAAATATAGGCAGGACATTCTTTGACATAAATCACAGCAAGATCTTTTTTAATCTACCTCCTGGAGTAATGAAAATAAAAAAAAAAAAAAAACAGAAACAGAGACCTTAAGTTTAAACAGTTGAATCTTCTGTCAGTCTTGCAGGACAAAGCTCTATGGAGGCAGAGACTAAGTCAGCCTCGTTCTAAGCTGTGTTCAAAGTGCCTCCACATACAGCTCTAGCTACTTGTGTGGACAAAGGGGCCCTGGGGCGGGCTGGGTGTTGGCAAAGATCTGAGAGTGAAGATTGCATCCCTAGTTTGACCAGTAGGGTTACATTCTGAATGTCCTATGGGAGGGCTTGTGCTGTCAATGTATTGACATGCCATGTGTCACACAAGAGTCACAAACCTCTGAGGTGCTCTCTGAAGAGGATCCTCAAACCTAGTAGGTACTTGGGGCACAATTCTTCATTCACTCCCATTTCCTCAGGGAGGGGTCTGAGAGTTGCAGAGATTCCATGAAATATGCAATTCCTGCTGAGGGAGTAGATCTGTTACTTATATTCACATACTCTGAGTGGGTTTACTGGGTGATTATGAACTACCATATGTTGGGTTTGGGTAAGATTGTGTTCTACTGACGCTGTAGCCCAAACAGTGCTCTAAAATCTGACAGGGAAATGTTAAACAAAGAAGGAAGAATGAGAGACAAGCAGGTTTGGGGAGAAGTGACCTGAAGAAGAGGGAGGAGAGGAGACTGAGATGGAAGCTTTTGGCCCCTTCCTTTTACTAGCACTTCTGGAGTAGCCCTTAGCAAAGAGTCCACATGAAGTACCCTTCTGGGTTCCTGACATTGTGACCTGCTGATGCCAGCCAGGGCCTAAAAATACATGAGAGTGAATAGCTGGGGGCAAGGGGTGCTTCTCTCCCGGAGACCCAGGGTTTACAGACTTTTTCTCCCCTTCCTTTAACAAGCATATGCTCCTCTAGAAAATCAGCTGGACCCTGCCCTTTGCTTCCTCTTCATTCTTTCCTTCATTCTTGGAATATGCACATGATGTCTGGATCTGAAGCAGCTACATTATGTCATGAATCAAGAGTCATGTGCCGGAAATAGCAGAACAGTAAGATCAAACATAACCTATATCCCTGGTAGCTTTGTGATGCTATATACCCATCCTGTATAGGCTGCCCCTGGAATTCTTTTATATCTCAGAGAAACAAACTTATAGATTATTGCTGCTGCTGCTAAGTCGCTTCAGTTGTGTCTGACTCTGTGTGACCCCACAGATGGCAGCCCACCAGGCTCCCCCATCCCTGGGATTGTCCAGGCAAGAACACTGGAGTGGGTTGCCATTTCCTTCTCCAATGCGTGAAAGTGAAAAGTGAAAGTGAAGTCGCTCAGTTGTGTCCGACTGGTAGCGACCCCATGGACTGCAGCCTACGAAGCTCCTCCATCCATGGGATTTTCCAGGCAACACTACTGGAGTGGGGTGCCATTGCCTTCTCCAATAGCTTTTTGAGTCAGTGGTATTTAAGTTTGTCTGTCAGCCATTAAGAGCACTGAAAATGTGGCACTTATTTTTTTTAAGTAATTATTGGTTACAAAGGGTCTTTGTTGCTGCATGAGAGCTTTCTACAGTTGCAGCGAGCAGGAGGTTACTCTTTGTTGCTGTGCAGAGGCTTCTCGCTGTGGTGCCTTCTCTTGCTATGGAACACAGGCTCTAAGTGTGCGAGCTTCAGTAGCTGCGGCACATGGGCTCAGTAGTTGAAGCCAGAGGGCTCAAGAGCCCAGGCATAGTAGTTGTGATGCCCAGGATTAGTTGCTCTGAGGCATGTGGAATCATCATGGACCAGGATTCGAAACTGTCTCCTGCATTAGCACATGGATTCTGATCCCCTGTACCACCAGGGCAGTCTGATCTAGCACTTCTTAAAGGAACGCTCAACTATTGATTACATGATTTTGGGGGGCCAAGTTTCTGACACCCATTTTGAAAAGTTTTTTAGTATATAATGGGCAATTCATTTCAATGAGTTTTAGTCACAAAATAAAACACAGTGTCATCTAATCTTTTCTTCAGTTCAGTTCAGTCACTCAGTTGTGTCCGACTGTTTGTGACCCCATGGACTGCAGCACGCCAGGCTTCCCTGTCCATCATCAGCTCCCAGAGCTTACTCAAACTCATGTCCACCGAGTCGGTGATGCCATCCAACCATCTCATCCTCTGTCACCCCCTTCTCCTCCTGCCATCAGGGTCTTTTCCAAGGAGTCAGTTCTTTGCATCAAGTGGCCAAAGTATTGGAGTTTCAGCATCAGTCCTTCCAATGAATATTCAGGACTGATTTCCTTTAGGACTGACTGGTTTGATCTCCTTGCAGTCCAAGGGACTCTCAAGAGTCTTCTCCAACACCATAGTTCAAAAGCATCAATTCTTTGGCACTCAGCTTTCTTTATGGTCCAACACTCACATCCATACATGACTACTGGAAAAACCATAGCTTTGACTAGACAGACCTTTGTTGGCAAAGTAATATCTCTATTTTTTAATATGCTATCTAGGTTGGTCATAGCTTTTCTTCCAAGAAGCAAGCATCTTTTAATTTCATGGCTGCAGTCACCATCACAGTGATTTTGGAACCCAAGAAAATAAAGTCTCTGACTGTTTCCATTGTTTCCCATCTATTTGCCATGAAGTGATGGGACCAGATGCCATGATCTTCGTTTTCTGAATGTTGAGCTTTAAGCCAATTTTTTCACTCTTCTCTTTCACTTTCATCAAGAGGCTCTTTAGTTCTTCTTCATTTTCTGCCATAAGGGTGGTGTCATCTGCATATCTGAGGTTATTTATATTTCTCCCAGCAATCTTGATTCCAGCTTGTGCTTCATCCAGCCCAGCATTTCATATGTTGTACTCAGCATATAAGTTAAATAAGCAGGGTGACAATATACAGCCTTGATGTACTCCTTTCCCGATTTGAAACCAATCTGTTGTTCCATGTCTAGTTCTAACTGTTGCTTCTTGACCTGCATACAGATTTCTCAGGAGGCAGGTCAGGTGGTCTGGTATTCCCATCTCTTGAAGAGTTTTCCACAGTTTGTTATGATCCACACAGTAAAGACTTTGGTGTAGTCAATAAAGCAGAAATAGATGTTTCTCTGGAATTCTCTTGCTTTCTCGATGATCCAATGGATGCTGGCAATTTGATCTCTGGTTCCCTCTGCCTTTTCTAAATCCATCTTCCACAGTGTCAGAGATTGTTAAATCTATGAGGCCTAATTTCAAAGATAATGTGTCTTAGAATCAATGGCATATACTAAGTTTTGATATCTAACGAAGAAAATCCTTCCGTCTAGATGATTATTGTTTTAAGTCACTAAATTTGGGGGATGATTTGTTAGGCAACAAAAGTTTAGTGATATGGTCTTTATGAGAATAATCAGGAAATGCATCTGTTTCTAAAATTATACAAATCCCTAATTTAAAAAAGTTAAACCTGTGTGCAGCTTCCGTTTTTGACTGCACATTTTCTGTGCTTATGATAAAAGGAGAAATAACTTCTTAGCCATTGCCTTTATTCAAATGTCAACTTGTTCTTTCTGTAAATAACCATCTAGGCTGGAAAAATCTGAAATTCACCTAGATTTAAGCCATGGAGGAAAGACAAGTGAGCTCAGATAAACCAGGAATCACACTGTACCTGAGAATTTGAGCTGATATTTATGAGCATTTATAGCAAAGCTCCAATCATTTAAAAATAAGCGATGAGTAATAAACCTTTCTAGAATTAAAAGAATTCTTCTTGCTATCAGCTCCACTCTAATTCCTGTTCTTTTCTCCAGAGGAATGAAGTTTCAGATTATCACTTGAGCAATCTTATGCCTACATTTTAAAAAGGAGTACCATTTTGCTATTGATAGTCACTGAAGCTGAGTGATGGTCACATGGGGGTGCCTTGTTCAATTTTTTCCAGTTTAGAGTGTATTTCAAATTTTTTATAATAAAACATTTCTTTAGAAGGCTGCCACTTTAAAGCTCCAAACCGTGATAAATACTCAACGAGTATTTACCCAAATTGGTATTTAGTAGTTAAGCACTCACAATGTACATTTACTCTTTAAAAAAAAAAAAAAACTCCCTAAAAAAGATCACTTCTGCTAGAAGTAGACTCTGAAGTATTTATAAATGTAATGATAGGTGTGTGGTTTGTTTTAGAGTACTCCAGTGGTAAAGGATGGATGGAACAAGATCAGCCATGAGCCAGTAGTGGTTGAAGCTGGGTGATGGGGACATGGGCTGCTTATAATATCCTCTCCACTTGGGTGAATGCTAGAAATTTTCCATCATAAAAATACTTTTAAAAGATAACATCTATGATCCAGCAACCCCACTTCTAGGTATACAGTCCCAAAGAAATAAAAGCAGAGACTTGAATACATATTTGTGTACGTAAGTTCGTAGTAGCCGTACTCACAGTAGTCAAAAGGAGGAAGCAACCCAAAAGTCCCTTGATGGATGAATGGATAAACAAAATGAATGGTATACATATAATGCAGCATTAGTCAGACTTACAAAGGAAAGAAATTCTGACGTATTCTACAACATGGATAAACCTTGAAGACATTATGCTCAGTGAAAGAAGCCAGATACAAGAGGACAAATTGTATGATTCTACTTATATGAAATACCTAGAGTATTCAAGTTTACAGAGACAGAAAGTAGGGTTGCGGTTGCCAGGGTCAGGGGGAGGGAGAATGGGGGGTTACTGATATTATTTAATGCATGTAGAGTTCAGTTTGAGAAGATGGCAAAAACTATGGAGGTGTGTGGTGACCATGGTTGAACAACAGTGTGAATGTGCCTAGTTCCACTGAGCTGTACACTTAAAAATATTATATGTAATTTACCACATAAAAAGACATTTAAAAAGATATAGCTAGTTGTAAAAAATGATACTAGGTAGAGAAAAATAGAGAAAAATGGAAATATATGTGAACGTGTTTCTGTATGTGTATTCTGTGTGAGAAAGAAGTGATGCAGAAGTAGGAACCTCCAGAAGTAGCCAAAAGGATGCAGTCCAGGCATGTGGTTCTCAGATGGCCAGAAGCAGTGGAAAATCAAGGTTAACTTGTGACTATTAAGTGGACTGCAGGTAGTGTAACATTCCCCATAATAATACTCTTAGCAAAAGCTAGTCAACAGAAAGAGACCCTTCTGACTGACTCTGGGACTTTATGGAACTCGCACCTGCTCCTGCCTGGACCCTTCCTCTGGATGTGGAAAGCCTTCCATTCACCATCTGTGACCTGGTTGTCTTTCTTGCACACTGTGCTGGCCCAGGTCTACCCACACCCTGTGGGGCGAACCCTCATGAACCCAAAGTCCTGTCCCTGTAGTGGTCCTGGGCCCTAATCTTCTGTTGACTAGATATTTAAAGGCACTTCCTGAGAAAGCGAGGCAGGAGACCAGGGTTCGATCCCTGGGTGGGGAAGTTCCTCTGGAGAAGGGAATGGCAATCCACTCCAGTATTCTTGCCTGGAGAATTCCATGGAGAGAGAAGCCTGGAGGACTACAGTTCATGGGGTCTCAAAGAGTCAGACATGACTGACTGACTAACACAGTCCACAGTCCTGAGAAAGCTCAGCCTCAGTATCTCTTGATTTGACAAAAAGGTTTGTGCCAAGGGCAAATCTACTTCCTCTAAGCTCTGAATTGTGTTGTTATCTTCCTGGCAGTAAAAGTGATAAAAGAAAAGCGTTCTGATTTGGGACTAGAGCAGACATGTTTATGGAAGTGAAAAAATACAGATTTTCTTTCCTCTTACCACCTTCATCAATTTAAACTAAAATACATGCAAAATCTAGGACAGAAATAATAGTTTGTTTTCAATTTGGTTTAATTGGTGTTTTATAGATCACCAGCTGTTAACAAAAGCTCAACATAGGACCAGGCTAGGGCATTTTGTTCAGCCCTGCACACTTGCTATTTTTATGGGCCTGATCCTGTGTGTCCTGGGGAATCTGAGTGATGGGGGTGGGAAATGACTAGACACATCCATCACTGGGAGGCACTCAAAGCAATAGGCTCTTTTGTTGCCAGGCACAACACAGGAAGAACATATCTAAAGAACCTCAATCCTAGATCCTAAGTAGCCCAGACCAGAGGCATCTCATCAGGAGGCATTGCCTCGTCTTTGGGACCTCCAAGAGTTGAAGGGAAATTCTCAAAGGGGATCTTTGCTTCCCCTACAACAGATACTGGGTCTAATCAAAGAACACACCACTGGCTTCTGGCAAATGCAATGGGCTTATAGAGTCCCTCACAAGGAGTGTGGAAACCACACTGTTTGTCCACGCTCAGTCCCCTCCCTGAAGCTCTTGGATACAGGGAAAGTCAAAGTGTTAGTCACTCAATTGTGTCCAACTCTTTGTGACCCCAGAGACTGTAGCCTTCCAGGCTCCTTTGTCCATGGAATTCTCCAGGCAACAATACTGGAGTGGGTTGCCATTCCCTTCTCCAGGGGGATCTTCCCAATCTGGGGACTGAACCCAAGTCTTCTGCATTGCAGGAAGACTCTTTACCATCTGAGCCACCATGGAAGCTCTGAATATGGGGACCCACTCCTTATTCTTTAAGAGGGAGGGTTGGCAGTGGGCATGAGGGAGTTGAGCAGATGAGTTGTACAGCCCTGGAAACCAACAGTCTACTCTCCACCTCTCTGAGTTTGACTATTTTAGATTCTACATATAAATGAAATCATGCAGTATTTGTCTTTCTGTATCTGGCTTATTTCACTTAGCCTCTAGGTTCATTCATGGTTAAACCTGTCCTCCAGGTTTGTGTTGTCTGAAATAGCAGAATTTCCTTCTTTAAGGCTGAATAATATTCCATTGTGTGTATGTATAGTGCATACTATCAAAAAGTCCCTTGTGAATGTATATATACATACATATTTATATATACAATGTATATATAATATGTCCAATCTGCTAAATCATGTTTTTTCTGAGGAATGAAGTCTGGGACCTCCGAGTCTGCCATCTTGCTGATGTCACCCCTTTGATACATGACTCTAATTTCCTAAAGTATCTTCACACTTTCTGTCCAATCCTTCCTCTCCACTGCTGCAGAACAGCCCCTGATAATTTATATTGTGGTCATTTTGTCTGTCCTTCTTACGTGTTTATTAGTCATGTATATATCTATCCTCTTCTGTGAAAATGTCATCTCATGTCTTCCTCCCATTTTCTAATTAGATTGCTTGTCTTTTCAATTGCTGAGTTTTGAGAATTCCTTTTGTATTTTAGATACTTGTCCTCTGTCAGATATACAATTGCAGATTTTCTTCTCAGTTTGTAGCTTATCGTCACATCCTCTTAACAACTCTTTTACAAATATTTTTAATTTTGATAAGGTCCAATTTTCAAATTTTCCTTTTGTACGTTGTATGATTGATATCAGAACGAGTAATTCTTTACCTAGATCTAGATCCCAGAGATTTTCTATTTTTTTCTGAAAGATTTCTAACTCCACTATTGCATTTAAACCTGTGATCCATTTTGGATTAATTTTTTATCAAGGTGTGAGTTTTAGGTCACTGCTTTTTTTTTTCTTTATTGCTTTTTTCCACCCCCAGGGATTTCCAATAGTTCCATCACCATTTGTTTAAAGGATCCTTGCTTTTATTTATTTCTCATTCACAAACGGAACAAGAGACCAACAAATAAATACAGATTATAATGACATAATTGGGTCTAAGCTGTGGCAGGTGTAGGAACACAGGGATAAAAATGATAATTAGATAAGAGGCAATAATTGCCCAGGGAGTAATTAGCTTAGATATATGCTGTTAAAAACTAAGGAAAATAGAGAGACATTTGACCTATGCATTTAAGGGGGAGAATGATAGGTGGGAAAGAGAATGGAATAAAACATGTGGGTGTTTGTCAGCAGGGGAAGCAGCAAAGTTGGACTGTCATGCAGTTCTATGGAGTGAGGAGGAGGGTGAGGAGTAAACAGGTAGGTGGGTGTTTGAGGGGACTGTGTGCAGCTGATTAGAACTTGGAAAAGTCGCTATTTCCCTCCAAAGGCAATGGAGTACCACTCCAGTACTCTTGCCTGGAAAATCCCTTGGACACAGGAGCCTGGTGGGCTGCAGTCCTTGGGGTCCCTAAGAGTCGGACACGACTGAGCAACTTCACTTTCACTTTTCACTTTCATGCATTGGAGAAGGAAATGGCAACCCACTCCAGTGTTCTTGCCTGGAGAATCCCAGGGATGGGGGAGCCGTCTATGTCTATGGGGTCACATAGAGTTGGACACAACTGAAGTGACTTAGCAGCAGCAGCAGTAGCAGCAGCAGCAGCCTCACAGACCAGAGCAGTGGCAACACCTTTTGCAAGGCACCCTAACCTCTCCAGGGCATGACCAAACTTGGTGTCTCCCTGGAGAGGAATGCCAGGGCTGCCTCTGACACTCTCCTCACTGCGTTTGCCCTCTTCAGCTTCCTTGTGATGTTGGAATGTAACTACTTAAGGACTCAAGAGCCTTCCACAAGAGACAGGAAGGTTTTACATTCCAATGCTTGGTTTCTTGCCATGTGACCATCTCCAAAATTTTCTGTTATTTTTGGAATGGGAAAACCAAATATGGTATGGTTCTTTGGAAAAGCAAGGTGATTGCTCTTCAACTTGTTTTCAGAAAATAGACACTTTCTATTGATTGTTTGCCATAGAAATGTAAAATTCAAGATGAGGCTGTAAGGAAAACAACTACTTTGACACAGTTAATTCTATGTGTACACTTTGTTAGTGGTTAGAGTGGAATTTGGAGCAGAACGTAACCAGACATTTTGGCACTTAGTGTTTGGCACTAGCGAAAGAGACACTGATGTATAGAGCAGTGTTTTGGACTCTGTGGGAGAGGGAGGTGGGGGATGATTTGGGAGAATGGCATTGAAACATGTATAATATCATATAAGAAACGAATCGCCAGTCCAGGTTCGATGCATGATACAGGAAGCTTGGGGCTGGTGCACTGGGATGACCCAGAGGGATGGTACGGGGAGGGAGGTGGGAGGGGGGTTCAGGATTGGGAACACATGTACACCCGTGGCGGATTCATGTTGATGTATGGCAAAACCAATACAATATTGTAAAGTAATTAGCCTCTAATTAAAATAAATAAATTTAATTAAAAAAAAAAAAGAAATCATTGCCTAACTCAAGGTCAGGAAGATTTACTCCTATATTTCCTTTCAGGGATTTTATTGTTTTAGCTCATACACTTACACTTATGAGGTAATTTTCATGTACTATGGAAGTTTAATATTCCATACATGATAAGCAGCTTAAATACAAGTTTTATTATTGCAGAATTCCCCAAGGCTTTTCACTATTGACAGCTTGGTATTATTGACTATAATCCAACTCTTCTGCTGTGAGCTGGGTTTTCCTGCTGTATAGCTCTTACCTGAATTTGTCAAGGTCCCTGGGAAAATGCTAAGTTGTTTCAGTCATGTCTGATTCTTTTGTGACCCCAAGGACTGTAGCTCACCAGACTCATCTGTCCATGAGATTCTTCAGGCAAGAGTACTGGAGTGGGTTGCCATTTACTACTCCAGGTTACTACTCCAGGGGATCTTCCCAACCCAGGGATCAAACCCTCTTTTCTTATGTCTCCTGCATTAGCAGGTGGATTCTTTACCACCTGGAAATATTGAATATGAATATTGAATCCTGAATATGTTTGTGTTGCCAGAGGCAGAAATCTGAATCAAAGTAGGCAGAAAAGGAGATTTTGTTGGAAAGATATCAGGTCCCTCAGGTAACTGAAGGAAGAGTTGAAGTCCCTGAATGCAGGAAATTTGGGTAGAGCTGGCCCTGAAGAATGGCTAGAACTTGAACATGAGCAGGACTATTCTCTCTCTCTTCTTCTTAAATTTTTTTATTGGTGTATAGTTGTTTTACAATGTGGTGTTAGTTTCTGTTGTAAAGTGAATGTTATATGTATACATGTATACTTTCTTCTTTAGGTTTCCTTCCCATTTAGATCACCACAGATCACTGAATGGAGCTCCCTGTGCTAAACAATATATTCTCATTAGTTATCTGTTTTATACCCAGTGATGTATATATGTCAATCCCAATCTCCCAGTTTATTCCACCACCACCCTCACCCTCTCTTGCTCTCTCCTTTCCTCTCTACCCTTCCCCTTCTTCTCACTCGGACTCTTTCTCTGGGTCTTACTTACATTTCTCTCTGTCCGTCAGTTCCACTCCCATGCAGGCTGGGTTCTCCACGAAGCCCAAGACAATAGGCAGCTTGCAAGACCCTGGACTCCAAGCTCACACAGAGACTCTTCCCCCACATCCCACCCTTTGCAAAATTCTAGGTAAGATCTCTGATTGGCTACTTGGAGTCATGTGCCCCTCTGGACTGTCAATGCAAGCTTTCTGGTAACATTGAGGATGGGTTTTATTTGTAGAAAAGACTCTTCAGAAGTTTACTTTTGATTAAAACAAGTTGTTCTCAATGTATTATAGTTCTAGTTCTTACAGAACTTTTAGTTCTATCTATAATCTTGCAATTGTTAACAGTCACTTTTTAAGTGATTCAAATATTATTTGGTCTGTTTGAAAACTCAGTTAATGAAACAGTTTCAACATTTCAAACATCATTTATCAATCTAATATATGTGAGTTTCTTTTAAACCATAATTGCTTGACCAAACAAACCAATCTTTCAGAAGATAACTCTTATAAATGCAGTAAATTAGCCTTATAAATAAGGGAAGTCTGAGATTCCAATTCTGCACATGAACTTGTTGGGATTTCAACATAATATCGTAAATCTAACTTAGTTATTCACGTGAATATTTTAAGCTGACTTTACAAGGCTATTACTCTAATACACCCAATTCTCTTCAGTATTAGCCTGTATCCCAGTGGCTCAGATGGTAAATGATCTGCCTGCAATGCAGGAGACCCAAGTTCGATTCCTAGGTTAGTAATATCTCCTAGAGAATAATTACAGTATCTTCAGTATTACAAACATATAGGATATTAAATCTTTATAGACTCTTTCCAAACATCAAGTGTTAATACCATGGTTTTGGTTCCCTTAAATTTTTTTTAATGCTTAGTTTTAAATGTTCCCAGAATGAAAAACCTGGTACTCACTGAGGAATGGGCTTCCCAGGTGGCGCTAGAGGTAAAGAAACCACCTGCCAATGCAGGAGACAAAAGAGACACGGGTTCAATCCCTAGGTCAGGAAGATCCCCTGGAGGAGGGCATGGCAATTCACTCTAGTATTCTTGCCTAGAGAATCCCATGACAGAGGAGCCTGGTGGGCTACAGTCCATAGTCGCAGAGTCAGACACAACTGAAGGGACTGAGCATGTATGCACTCACTAAGGAATACTCATAGAATTCCAGAGAGCTCAGAATATTTAATTCTTAATCACCCAGGGTTAAAAGATGGTTATTCACTAAGGAAACTTCATCTTATTCCAAGATGTATGCTTTTTTCCCCACATTTTAACACCTCTGAAATAGGGATGTGTCTTACAATCAGCGGCACCTTAATTAGCAGCAGTTAGTCTTTCTCAATGAAACATAAAATGATGGTGTCTTAAATTAGGTGAGATGTGCTGGCATCTCAGCTAACTGTGATTGCTGATGACTAGAAATGAAGGCCGTGTGTGAGGCCTGGAACTGCAGATGTCCAGAACACTTCCTCTCACTCACACCACTGTCATGTTGAGGTTGCCTTTTTTGTTTGTTTTTAAAATTTATTTATTTTTAACTGATGGAATTCCAGTTGAGCTATTTCAAATCCTGAAAGATGATGCTATGAAAGTACTGCATTCAATATGCCAGCAAATTTGGAAAACTCAGCAGTGGCCACAGGACTGGAAGAGGTCAGTTTTCATTCCAATCCCAAAGAAAGGCAATGCCAAAGAATGCTCAAACTACCGCACAATTGCACTCATCTCACATGCTAGTAAAGTAATGCTCAAAATTCTCCAAGCCAGGCTTCAGCAATACGTGAACCATAAACTTCCAGACATTCAAGCTGGTTTTAGAAAAGGTAGAGGAATCAGAGATCAAGTTGCCAACATCCGCTGGATCATGGAAAAGGCAAGAGAGTTCCAGAAAAACATCTATTTCTGCTTTATTGACTATGCCAAAGCCTTTGACTGTGGATCACAATAAACTTTATTGACTATGCCAAATCCTTTGATTTTGGATCACAATAAACTATGGAAAATTCTGAAAGAGATGGGAATACCAGACCACCTGACCTGCCTCTTGAGAAACCTATATGCTGGTCAGGAAGCAACAGTTAGAACTGGACATGGAACAACAGACTGGTTCCAAATAGGAAAAGGAGTATGTCAAGGCTGTATATTGTCATCCTGCTTATTTAACTTCTATGCAGAGTACATCATGAGAAATGCTGGGCTGGAAGAAGCACAAGCTGGAATCAAGATTGCTGGGAGAAATATCAATAACCTCAGATATGCAGATGATACCATGCTTATGGCAGAAAGTGAAGAGGAAATAAAAAGCCTCTTGATGAAAGTGAAAGAGGAGAGTGAAAAAGTTGGCTTAAAACTCAACATTTAGAAAATGAAGATCATGGCATCCGGTCCCATCACTTCATGGGAAATAGATGGGGAAACAGTGGAAACAGTGTCAGACTTTATTTTTCTGGGCTCCAAAATCACTGCAGATGGTGACTGCAGCCTGCAGAAATTAAAGGACGCTTACCCCTTGGGAGAAAAGTTATGACCAACCTAGATAGCATATTCAAAAGCAGAGACATTACTTTGCTAACAAAGGTCCATCTAGTCGAGGCTATGGTTTTTCCAGTGGTCATGTATGGATGTGAGAGTTGGACTGTGAAGAAAGCTGAGCGCCGAAGAATTGATGCTTTTGAACTGTGGTGTTGGAGAAGACTCTTGAGAGTCCCTTGGACTGCAAGGAGATCCAACCAGTCCATCCTAAAGGAGATCAGTCCTGGGTGTTCATTGGAAGGACTGATGCTGAAGCTGAAACTCCAATACTTTGGACACCTCATGTGAAGAGTTAACTCATTGGAAAAGACTCTGATGCTGGGAGGGATTGGGGGCAGGAGGAGAACGTGATAACAGAGGATGAGATGGCTGGATGGCATCACTGACTCGATGGACATGAGTTTGAGTGAACTCCGGGAGTTGGTGATGGACAGGGAGGCCTGGTGTACTGTGATTCATGGGGTCACAGAGAGTCAGACACAACTGAGCGACTGAACTGAACTGAACCGAACTGAAGGATAGTTGCTTTACAATATTGTGTTGGTTTCTGCCATACATCAACATGAATCAGCCATAGGTATACATATGTCCCCTCCCTCTTGAACAATTGGATTTTTTTTTTTTTCACTATGACTTCAATACTTAAAAAAAGAAATGTGGCTCATATAGACCACTGCTTCTCTGGTGGCTCAGATGATAAAGAATTCACCTGCAGTGCAGGGGGCCCAGGTTTGATCCCTGAGTTGGGAAGGTCCCCTGGAGAAGGGAATGGCAACCCACTCCAGTATTCTTGCCAGGAGAACTGTGTGGACAGAGGAGCCTGGAGGAGGACTATAGTCCGTGGTGTCAAAAAGAGTTGGACGTGACTGAGCAACTAACACTTTTCACTTTCCTTTAGACCACTAGCTAGATTCAGTTTATCCAAATACTTGAATCTCTGCCTGCTCACAAAATATAGGAGTCCCACCCAGATGATCACTTGATTGGATCTGCACTTACCTGATTTTTATGTACAAAAATGTCTTTTTTTCCATCCAGTTTAACACTGATGGGAACCTATGCTATTTAAATAATTTTTAAAATTTAACTTGAAAGGTATTTGAATGTGATAGATTCTTTTCTTCTTTCATGTTCCAGATAGGGTTATCGTACTTTGTCCAGGTATAGGTCATATATTTGAAATCATAATTATTCTTTTTTCCAAACATTTGTCATTGCTTCGCTAGAAAGTAAAGGATGTGGACATTCTTAACTTTTCCTTAAATTTAATGAAAGTGTTTTGAATACTCTTAATGATGCTTGGAGATAGATATAATGTTAAGAAGTTATACCATTTAAAAATCAGGACTGGATTTTTAAACAACTGGATTGAAATAACTGTTCACATACTGTGTAAGTCACCCATTTAAGATGTGCCATTCAGTGGTTTTTAGTATGTTCACAGATACGTGCAACCATCACCCTGTCAATTTTAGAACATTTCATCACTTCAAAGAGAAACCTCATACCATTTGGCTTTGTCTCCATTCCCTCCCAACCCTAAGCAATGACTAGTCTACTTTCTGTATAAATTTCCCTTGTCTGGACATTTTATGCAAATGGACTCATATAGTATGTGGGACTTTTTTGTAACTGGCTTTTTTCGCTAGAGAAATAGATGCTGAATTTGATCAAACATCTTTTTAGGAAATATTAGAGGAATATCCTACTTTTTCAGAGAAGGCAATGGCACCCCACTCCAGCACTCTTGCCTGGAAAATCCCATGGATGGAAGAGCCTGGTAGGCTGCAGTCCATGGGGTTGCTGAGGGTCGGACACGACTGAGCGACTTCACTTTCACTTTTCACTTTTATGCATTGGAGAAGGAAATGGCAACCCACTCCAGTGTTCTTGCCTGGAGAATCCCAGGGACGGGGGAGCCTGGTGGGCTGCAGTCTATGGGGTCGCACAGAGTTGGACACGACTGTAGTGACTTAGCATCCTACTTTTTAATATGGACACTTCATATGGGTTTGTCTGTCTTGCAATCACAATGATGAAGTCTTTCTATTGAAATGGACCAGCCAGTTGTGGTCCTAAGGGAAGGTGCGGGGAGGGCCCCTTCAGATCAAGTGTCTGCCTTGGAGCCAATCTCCAGTTGAGGGCGGAGTCAGACAAGAACATGGCAGCCCTCACTGGGAATGCATGGTTAAGCAAAGAAAAGTCCTTGGAAATGAGGTGAGGCAGAATTGAAGATGGCTTCTTTAATTCAGTTATTTGAGGGTCCTCTCGCATGTTTTCTGAATCATGAGTAACGTTGTGCCCAAAATATTGCTGTGGTATACTGGGAAAGAAACTGAAATAGAAGTCGGAAGGCCTAGGTTTTTGTTTTGATTTTGCAGTTTGTCTTCAGGGAAGTCTTCAGGGAAGATATAGACTGGGAAGTCAGTCTATATCTCCGAACCTCAAGTTCTTCTTAGAGAGTGAAAATTTAGTACCCAGCATGGCTGTTGGTGTATTTGAAAGATTTACACAAACATGAGACATATGTGTATTCATTGTCTGTCTTCCCACTCTCTCTGACTCTTGGTATCCTGCAAGACTGCACCGTAGCCCACTGCCTCCTGGATCTGTTTCAGGTTTCACTCTGGTTAAGTGCAGCATTCATCCCTCTACTTCATGCTGCCCTTGGGGTCTCTGTTTATAAGGCCCATGGTCAGTGGCCTCCAGGGTTCCCAGAGGTTTCCCCAGACTGCATCCATCCACCACTTCCAAGAACACGAAAACCTTGCACCACTGCCCTTTACTCCCCACCCCCACCTCACTCCCACTTTAAGTCTCCACTCACCCACTCAATCCCAGCAAAGACGGTTTGCTTGTTAGTTACATTAGTCCCCTCAGAGGTCTGTCATAGCCACGCTCATCCTTAGTCACATTCTAAGCTGTAGAACCTGTGAGTTCAAGAGGGGTACAGCTTCTGCTTGCTGGGGCTAAGCTCTGAGGCTGACATGTAACATAGCCGCCATGAGTGGGACACCTGATATGTGGGTGGCAAGTAGCCTGACACCAGGGCTGTGGGGCCCTGGCTTGTCTTTCAGCTTCATTTACACACACACAAACACACACACAGATACAAACACACCTTTCTTTGTACTTTCACATTGAGATGATTCATAAGCAGAATATTCTTCTTTAAAGGAGACCAAGGCACTTGGAGAAGACAGCATTTTACATGCTGGCATATAGAATTATATGTCAGAACTGGAAAGAACCATGCACACAATCCAGTCTAAACACCTCCCTTCCCACCCACTATCCCACTCCCCATTAATGGAAAAGACTGAAGCCCACTGAGGTGACGTAATTGTCTAAGATCACACAGCAAGTGAGAGAAAAAACAAAGATCATTTGTGTATTCAATAAAACTTTATTGATTCATATTTATCAGGCACTGCTCTAAGAGAGAATATAGGCTTATTCCACACAAAGTCCCTGGCCTCATGAAGCTTATATTTGTTGTATTGCCATGGAAACAATATAAAATGTAATGTCAGATAGTGATAAGTACCATGAAGAAATCTAGAATATGAGGATAGAGAATGAAGGAGGTGGGAAAGTGCCACATTTGATAAGAAAGTCAGGAGTGATTTCTCGAAAAAGTGAATGAAATACGGGACAAGACATACCTGGGAGAAGAGCATTCGGATAGAACAAAAAAGCGCAAAGGCCCTGGTTTAGTAAAGAGGCCAATAATTTGCCATCTAGAGCTCCTTCATCAAACCACACTGCCTCTGAGTCATCAGGGGTGTCCTAAGAGTCTTCATACCACATAACGTGTCCAGGTTTAAGGATTGCTATATAAACCCAGAGTCACCATGTTGCCAGGTTAAAACAGAACTTGTGTCCCCATGTCTATGATACTGACTCAATACCTCCCTGTAGCATAATAGAAACAGCTCTGAGGTGGGAATCAGGAGACTGGTTCTTCTGTTAAGCGAGTGATCTAGAGCAAGCCCTCTTGGGAGATCAGATTGTTGTTTTTAAAATTTTAATTAAGGTTTAATGTTTAGTTTTAAAATGAGTGAGTACGCAGTTTTTTCATGTATCCTGACCTTGTTGTGGTGGTGGTGGTGGTTGTTATAATACAGAGATACACATAAATCTTAAATGCACAGCTTGATGAATTTTTATGCATGTATATATCTGAGACTCTATCACTCATATCGAGATGTAGAGCATTCCAGTGTCTCTGAAGTTTCTTTTATTATGTGCCTTCCCCCACACCCCTCCACCTTTAATGCACCAGCCCCACCCTCCCACATGCAGAGTTTAGATAGGAATCTAGACAAGAAATCAGGCAGTCACAATGTTGCAGGAAGGGGGACCCCTTCCAGGGTCCGAAACTGGACTCTTATCTAACACTAGGAAATGAATTGTCCGAGGAGACACATGTGCTGACAAAGCAAGAGATTTTATTGGGAAAGGGCACCCGGGTGGAGAGCAGTAGGGTAGGGAACCCAGGAGAACTGCTCTGCCACGTGGCTCGCAGTCTCCGGTTTTATGGTGATGGGATTAGTTTCCGGGTGGTCTTTGGCCAATCACTCTAATTCAGAGTCTTTCCTGATGGCGCACGCCTCGCTCAGCCAAGATGGATGCTAGCGAGAGGGATTCTGGGAAGTGGACAGACATGCGGTGTCTCCTTTCGACCTTTCCTGAACTCCTCCTGTTGGTGGTGGCTTATTATTTATTCTTTATCAGGATCTCCTGTCATAAAACAACTCATGCAAATGGTTACTATGGTGCCTGGCCAGCGTGGGCAGTTTCAATCAGTGTGCTTCCCCTAACAACAATATGGTGTGAAGTGGGAGCAAAATGAAGCACAAAGCAGGTTCACTCTACCTGGCCTCTGTGGGGGAGGTGGCCTTGTGGGGATGTCAAGGACAACTTTTTGGAGCAAAGAAGCTCCAATCTGTAACCTAGGGATGAGTAGGGGTATCCTGGGAGAATGTGTGTATGTAAGTTGGGCATCACGGAGGTAAGCATAGAACAGTATTTTTGGCAGGGGGAACAGCACATTTAAAAGCCCAAAAGTAAAAATGAGCCTGGGATAAAAGACTGATATATGTCAAAATGTTATTGTTGTTATTCAGTCGCTAAGTCATGTCTGACTTTTTGCAACCTCCCTGGACTGTAGCCTGCCAGGCTCCTCTGTCCATGGGATTTCCTAGGCCAAGAATACTGGAGTGGGTTGCCATTTTCTTCTCCAGAGGATCTTCTTGATCTGGAGATCTAACTTGCATCTCCTGCATTGGCAGGTGGATTCTTTATTGATGAACCACCAGGGAAGCCCTATATGTCAAGATACTTATTTATATAATCAGAACAAGATGTGCAAGCACACAGTTGAATGCACAGAACTCACATCTGTTATCAAGAGCAGCCCATCAGATCAGGAGAGGTGGGAGAGTGATTTAGTACCACACCATTTCATGGAAAGCAGTTTATTTTTGTGCTCTGGACTGTTGAAAGACAGATAGTGACTATGAGCAAAAGAGGCTCAAAGGTGAATGATTTTTCTTTTGCTTCTTTCTCTTCCTTTCCAGCCCAGTTCAGCCAAGGAGCTACCTCACAGAGATGTATTAGAAATAATGCACGCAAACCTGGTCATAGCAGAACATGAAGACTGGTAGCTAGTGTTACGAGGAGGCTCAGAGAGAGAACAGAGTTGCTCTTCTTCCTGCATCTTGAGCTCCACGTTGCTCTCAGTTCCTGTCCCAGGTACCACCTCTCCTGGAGGGCTGGCAGCAGTCATGCCCTCTCCCTGCAGGGGAGACCCCACCTCTTTCTTCCTGGGTGACTACGTGGTCTTCAGTAGGTCAGTGGCTAAGATTTTAAATCCATAGAATCTGTACATTTCCCAAATGTATACACAGGAACATCTACAGTTCAGTCCACATGGGCTGCACTAAGCCCGGGCCAAATCCCCCTCATGCTCTCTCTTCTAGTTTGACAGGCAGGGACACTCATCCTCTTACTGTCTTAGAGGGCCCAAGGTTTTATCTTCTGTAAATAGTTGCTAAAAAGAAGAATATGTGTACACGTACACATGCCATACACACACACATACAGGTATATTGGTCTCTGAGACATAGCTTTTGAGGGCATCTCCAACTTCTGGGGAACTTCTACTAAATATAGTAGGTATGGACCTTACCAAAACCTTATAAATCAGTATCTTCGCAACTGGAGGCTTAGAAATTATATATATACACACATATATGTCAAATTATTTTTTTCTTATTGAAGTATAATTAACTCATATTAGTTTCAAGTGTACAACAGAGATTCAGTATTTTTATACATTATAAAATGATCACCATGGTCAGTCTGGTTATCATCTGTCACCATACAAAGTTATCACAATATTATTGACTCTATTCCCTGTGCTGTATACTATATCCCTGTGACTTATTTATTTTCTAACTGGGAATGTGTACCTCTTAATCTCCTCACCTATTCAGAGGTGGTTGCCAGAGGGGATGGGGGCGGGGTATGGGATGAGTGGAATAAATGAAGGAGAAGTTGTATATATTTTTAGGCTCCCTTGGTGATCTGACAAGCACTTCAGACCAAGAGCCCCTTAGTGGAGGGTGAGAACTCTGCTCACACCAGGCAAGGACAGCCTCTCTTGTTATCCTCCAGGTTTTCCCTAAACATCTTCTAGGCTTCACATTTGGCATAAGTAAAAGATTTGTTTAAGAGATTTCTTCAAAAGTGCTCAAAGGTGAATTACAGATTTAATGTCTACAGAAACTTGAACCAGGAAGCTCTGAGATTACAAGGTTTCACAACATGCACACACGCGAATATACACATACTCTCTCATAAACAGACACTTATAAAACACAGTTTATTACATTTATATGTGTAGCTTATTTCTCCTAGAAAATTATAAGCCATAAATAATTTTTAGAGCAATTGACTTGAATTGTATTTTGTGAGATTTGCATTATAATAAGTTCTTCAGTATTTAATTTCAAAGAGAAAAGTATGGCTGCAGCCCTTCCATTTAATAGATAAGTCTGTCTTGGGGCCACTGGCATTAGAAATCCTTAACAACCAACCTGCACCATTATTTCAGAAAAACAAGAGTACCTGGTTTGCCCAGCTATGCTCAAGTTGCTTTCTTTTCTTCCATTTTTTTTGTTTTCTCTCTCTCTTAATTAGAAAAAAAATTCCACAGCTCTTTCTTTGCAAAATGAATTTTATAATGCAAGTTGCCACTCAATTTCCTGGACACAATCCTTGTTCAAAATTGTACCTCAGGGAAAAACATGAGACCATGGTACTTCAGGTCTTAAAGTTTAGAATGAAGCATTTTTCATTTTATTCTAGGTCTGAAAGTTTAACTATCCCACACCTTAGTTCGCCTGCTTTTCTTGTTCTCTGCTCTCATGCTGATCACCTGAGAAATCATGGTGATTAGAATGGCTGAATTTCAAAATCGCAGGCCTTGGAAGCAATAGAGGCTAGAGAAGTTTGGAACTGCTCAAGATCACTGAGTGGAGGAGAGACTAGAACCTGGGATGTCTGGCTCCTAATTTGGTTCCCTTTCCAGTAGAACCCAGTGGTTTCAGTCCTTCCTATGCATAAAAATCATCTGGGCAGCAATGCCTGGCTGGGGGCCAGCAAAACCTCTTCCTCCAACATACTTACATCTAAGTTTGTATTCAAGCCAAATCCCTTCCAACTATTAAGCTACTTCTAGTCCCCTCCCATATAAAAATGCCCATGTAAAGATTCTTGAGTCTGACTACTATCATTGTTATCAATTCATGTTTTTTAAAAATTTGTTAGAATGCAATTTGCCAGTTCTCTCCAGATTGTCAGGTTCTGTGAGTGTAAAGGAAGTCCATGAACGTGCATTTCAACCTACCTTTCAAGTGGTTCCGTAGTCCATGAACCAAACTTAGCAAAGCTGCTCCAGAGACACCAAATTAAAGGAGGACTTCTGGATTCCACTCTGCCTTCTTCAGAGAAGCTTTTCTCCTCGTAAAATGTTAAGTACTGGAGGCAGGTTGCCAGGGAACATGTTTCTCCTAGCACTCTAATTAGCTGACAGGTTGGGGCTTCTGAGAAATGGTGGGAAGCACTGAGGAGTTTGTATAAAGGTGTCCAGTGTAACCTGAGTGAAAGAATTTGAATGTCTGGGCAGAAAAGGCTTTGAGTATGGGAAGTGGAAAATGAGGTATGTGGAAGGGAGGAGTTGATGTAAATTTCTCCTTGGAATTTGGCTTTAATATTGAGGAAAGCTGGCAGCTGGGTTCCACCCAACAATATACTACAACCACTGTTTCCTTGCATTTTCGCCCACGTTAACGAAATGCCTGGTCACATTTTCGACATGTTTGTCTTTATTTTAATTATTTTTAATATGTCTCAGTAAGGGCTTTATTAAGAGATAATGATAGATTCACCTGTAATATTTATTGATACAGTTCCCCCATTTAGTGTTCGATTCATTGGTTTTTAGTATATTCACAAGGTTGTGCAATCATCACCAAAACAGACTTCAAAAGATTTTTTCACTTCAAAAAGTCACCTGAACTTTTAGCTTTAAACCCCCATTCAATCTAACTACTCCCCCCATTCCAATTCCTAAGCAATCATTAATCTACTTTCTGTCTCTATGGATTTGTCTGCTGTCGAGATTTCATATGAATGGAATCACATAATATATGATCTTGTGGGACTATCTTCTTTCACTTAGCATGTTTTCAAGGTTCGTTCATGTTGTAGCATGAACCAGTACTTCACCCCTTTATATTGTTGAAAATATCCCATCGTATGGCTCTCCTGCATTTTGTTTATCTGTTCATCCACAATGCCGGATTTCATTTATCCATTCACTCACACTTGGGTTGCTTCTACCTTTTGGGCTATTGTGAATAATGCTATTTGTGTATAAGGTTTTATATGGACACATGTTTTCACTTCTCTTGGGTATATACCGAGGAATGGAATTATTGGGTCAAATGATAATTCTTTAACTTTTGAGGAATTGCCTGTTTTCCAAAATCCTCACTTAACTATTTTTAAGCCAACATGAAGTCAGTGACTCTGAATCATCCTATAAGAATTTAGTAACATACAACTCAGCCTGATCAGGTATAACTTAGGACTTACTGTAACCAATTGTTTGGGGGGATGCAAAGAATCAATCTTGAGTTATAAAACCCAAAGTTCAAATACTCAAGAGTGCTATTTGGCATAATCTTGAAAGTTGGGGCAAAGTTTCATGGATTTGGGTTGATGGAAAAGAATCTCACAGCTATAAATATGACCAATAACAACAACATAAAAGAAAATTTCTGTGCAACAACTCTTAATTAGCAGCTTAGGAAAAGGTTTAGTGGCCTGAAAAAATACGTGAAGCTATTGGATAAACTATCTATGGATTTTAGTTACCTTTGCTGTCATCTGTTTCTATATAGGGAAACAGACAAAAATTTAAGGGTAAAGTACGTAGAAAGATTTGAAAATATTTAAATATAAAAAACAGAGTACTGCACAAAGTACAACACCATGAATTTGCTCAGAATGAGTCTCACCCATGGAACTGGCATCCACACCAAGAAACAGACCGTTACCAGCTCTCCTGGAGCTCTCCCTTTTCAGCCATTAAACATCCAAAGGAAAGGAGGGTATCTGATTTCTGGCACCAACCTACACAGACCCAAAGAATACATTTTTGACAGTACGTTTCATTTTGGGTGTCAGAGACTGACCAGCGGAATAAACTTATTAGCTGACAGAGTTTCTCAAGACTCAATTAGACGTTTTTACATTATACAATGTAGTAGAATGTTAAAAACTGAATACCTTTAAGCTTGTGCATAAATTAAAATGTATAATCTGGCACACGAGAAACTTTCAATCTAACATTACTTGCAATTTAAGAATACCTACCGTACGATGTTTTAAAGTGCATGAAATCACATACTTCAAACGTTTATTTTAAAAGACAACTCCTTTTTTTCTTTCCAGGATTTGAAGTTTATTACCAAAAGGAGTTTGTAAAAGAAGTCCTTGAGACTATTAATCACAGGTGCTTTAATAATTCAAAAAGTGTACATGTAAATGCACATTGGCAGTGCATTCCATTGTGAGTTGCAGTAAGTAATGAACAAAATGAATACAGCCTTTGTAAGCAGAGCATAAAAACGGATACACGTTTCCTTTGGTTTGGTGGGCAGGAGGATATAAAATACCCTCCCCTTACTTATTACTCACCTAATAATGAGACTGACTTTCTGCAGAGTGACAGTGCTCTTGTTCTTAACCTGGAAAAATTCTATTATAATCATTTTATGTATAAGAACACTTTCAACACATAAGAATTCCTACCATTAGGAAATAAAATTTTACAAAGGCAAATCATTTCTTTTTAAGTTCTAAATATATTTTATAAATTACCAAAAACAGATTAGAATTTTATGAGGCCATTTCTTTGAAAGTCTGGGATTCTATGTTCTACCAGATGATGCCTAATACAGCTCAGGAGTCAAGGTGAGACGGCCACAGAGTGTATATAGTAACCCTTGCCAACGCTCCAGGCCGTTGGTTGTCTTTCTGGATGCCGGATACTTCCAAGGAAACCTTGGCCTCCTGCCCACTCCTACGTCGGTGCCAGGAAGGCACCCCTACCCCTCATTCCCCACCTCCCAACTTCCCAGGCGGAGGGGCTGCAGAGCAGTCAGCGCCGGGAAGCCCCACGCGAACGGTGACTTTGCTCTGCGTCGTCCTTTCCCGAAACCCTGAGGCTTAGACTTTTCCCACCAAGTTACCCACAGCTCTCTTCCTGCCATCCTTCCTCTAGGCGGGGGAAAAGTTTAAAGCCGGGCTGCCTTCGTATGAAAGGTCGCCAGAGTCGCGCTCGCGGCTGGACCGGAAAGGGGCGAGGGTCCCCAGCGCTCCTGCGGCGCTCCTGTCGCGCCCCAGCCTGTTGGCTGTCGGTATCTCCGCGCACAGACCGCAGTTCCCTCCTAGCCTGAGGGAACCTGTTTTAAAATTGGGGCACCTCTTCTGGAGCCCCGGGAGAGAGCGCTGGTTTGGCGGAGCCCCAAAGGGTGCAGGCGCTGCGCGGCGGGACCTCAGGCCGTGCGTGGTGTGGGGGGCGGGGTGTGGGAGTGGGGCGCGCTCGGGAGGCCGGAGGCCGACCCGCCGGCTGGCAGGTGGGTGCGGCCGGCGGGAGCCGGGGCGGCGGCGGCGGCGGCGGCGGCTGCTGCGGCAGCAAGTGGTTGGGCCGTGCGCATTTTCTTCCCGCCCCCTCCGCGTCTGAGCCCGCCCGCGTGCTCAGAGCGCGGCGCTGGCGGCTCCTCTCCGCGCCCTCTGCCCGCTGCCAACGACCGCTCCTTCCCCGCTTGTCCATGTCCCTGCCTGTGGTGCTCCCGGGCTCCTGCTGCCCGGTGGCCGGGCTCTCCGGCGGGCCGCAGGCCGGGGGCCCGGGCGCCGCGGCGGCCGCCGCCCAGGAGCCGCCGCTGCCCCCACTACGGCCGCGCTGGCCCCGGGCTGCGCTGCAGCCCCCGGCGCGGCCTCGCTGCGGGGCTACCGCCGCCGGGGTGCTGGCCGCGCCGCCTGCGCTCTCCTCTCGCCGGGCCGCCGCCGCGGCCGGAGCTCCGGGCTCCGCGCTGCTGCCCGCTCGCCTGCTGTTGTCGCTCGGTCTGCTGCAGCTGATCCTGGGCTGCTGCATGGTGGCACTCAGCTTTGGGGCGCTGTCGCTGAGCAGCTCCCCGCAGGTGAAGAACTCGTGCCCGTTCTGGGCCGGCTCCTCGGTGAGTGCCGCGCGCGCGCCCCGCTCACCGCGGGGAGCAGGGATCTTGGGCCGGTTCCCTCCACTGCCTCGTGATTGATCGTCCCAGGGCTGCACTTGGGGAGGAGAACCTCTCAGACTGGTTGAAGGTTTTGGGCCGTTGAGGCTGAAAACAAAAAAAGACGTAAAGAGAGTGGAGTTCCATGGTGAATTGGGTTGCACCTGGACGGTGTCTATTTCATGTAGACTAACGGGTTTTGTTATTCCTGTCAAACTAATAGGATAAACTTGATTTCCAGCCCTTGGGGAGATTGGAAGGATGGGGGTCGGTGGCAAAAAAAAAAAAAAAAGCGGGAAGAAAATGAGTAAACTTCTTTCAGCCATTGAGTGTTTACTTCGCTGACAGCGTCCGCACCGGGAGGGCAAGGCTCTCGATCTGTTTTGTTCACCAGTTTATCAGCAGTGCCAGGCACACAGTAGGGGTATATGTGGGATGGATGAAGTGACAGGTTGGGGCACGTCACTTCTTTTATTCTGCACTGAGGCAAACGTAAACATGAAGTGTCTGGTGTAAAGTAACTCCACTGTGTTTGGGGGACGAGCTCAAGAGGTAGTAACAGTGTGTGTTAACTTGCCGTGTACTTGGTCGTTAAAGGAGGGCCCTAGGCCCGCACTGGGTTACCGGAGCCAAACAAACTGCTAGGCAGAATTTAATTCTTGAGAACATGAAGCCATCATGTGGATGAGCTTGGAGATGTCTACCCGGCTCTGCCACTGGCCCTACGGGACTGGCGCCTCCAACAGAGAAGGCTGATGTCGGGCAAAAATGTGCTGCCCTGGAGCATCCCTACTTCCAAAAGATTTCACAGCTTCCAAGGCAATCAGTGTCTTGATGTTTGTTGGGGATTGAGAGACTTGGAAACAGGTCTTCGTGAAGTGATTGTGGAAGATGAATATGAAGCAAACAGTCTTTCTCTAAATTAAATCTAAAAGCCTGGCAATGCCTATAGTTCTTACTGAGATCTGTAATGAATGTAGGATACCTAAAAGCATTGGGTGGTCCTTGCAAGTCCACACAAACCCACTTTCAAGACCAATTTTAAGAATATGGTGGTGGTTGTTGCTCACTCCTGTCCGACTCTTTGCAACCCCATGGACTATAGCCCACCAGGTTCCTCTGCCCTTGGGATTTCCTAAGCAAGAATACTGGAGTGGGTTGCCATTTCCTCCTCCAGGGAATCTTCCCCACCCAGGGATCCAATCAGGGTCTCCTGCATTCTCCTGCATTAGCAGGTGGATTCTTTATCAAGGAGCCACATGGGAACCAAAGAATTTTAAGATTATAGGGAGAACGAATTGAACCCAAAGTAATTGTTTGAATAAGAACTGTAAGAACATTAGGTATGTAGAGCCTGGCCTGGTTTTTATACTTAAACTGATGCCAGTTTGTTCTCCTTATTTTGATGCTGGATGATCTTGTGGTACGGCCTGTGCTATGGTGGGTGGAATTCACAATCTTTTATATGTGCAACATATAAAAGAAATCCCCCCTCCTAGCCCTGCCCTTGGGCTCTCCCACAGGCTTCTGGGAGTTCTTTAAAACTTCACGGGGAGGAATATTCTCAACAGGGTAGGTAGGGGTTGGATCTGTCTTGCTTCTTAGTCCACTTGTCAGACTAAATTCAGCCAAATAATGGGTGCATTTAATTTCTCTAAGTACCCTGGGCCAGAAGTGACTCTTGCCTATATTTTAGGGATTTGCTCTTTGTAAAATCATAATCTCTTGTCTTGTCAAAGATAGCTAGTTTAGGATTATTGAAAACTATTTTTTCTCTCCTAAAATTAAACCCCTAAATCAGTGTACTATTGTGAATTATATCAGAGGTAAATGCATTTTAGATGTCATTTGAGCCATGGTTAGATTTGATGAACTAACCACTTCAGTATTCTTGCCCAGAGAATATCATGGACAGAGGAACCTGGTGGGCTACAGTCCATAGGGTTACAAAGAGTCGGACACAACTGAAGCAACTTAGCACACACGCACGCATCAGATGGCAAAGGCTACTAGTTTGGGCCTGCTGGCTGGGCATGTTCTTGTCCCCAGGACCCAGCAAACCAGAGCAGGGAAAGAATCAGTGATTTGGAACTAAGTCTCTTCTATAGGGTCCTTTTTCCACCCTGTGCCCCCCAGCTCTATATGAAACTTGGAACTGTTATTTTCTGTGGCCTGTTTCTGAGGTTGTCTTCAGAATTTGCGGTGACAACAGAACCAACAGATACTGCATGTCCAGAACAACGGAATAGGATTTGAGAATGGCCTTAAGTCCCATAACTCTTTTGCGGGACAAGAGTCTCAGCAGTAGCATACCTTTTGAATTTGTGTGTGTGAGAGGTGGTTTTTTGGTTTTTTTTTTTTTTTAACTCTTCTTTATGGAAAAATTTAAATTTATTAAAAGACTGTACAGTGAATTTTCATATGCCCCTAACCCACTTGTTGCACACTCTTTTATCTGTACCTCTTCCTGGTTCTGTTGCTGGCTCTGTGTGTCCTCCTCTTCCCCCTGCACTGGGTGGCTTGTGGGATCTTCGTTGCCCAACCAGAGATTGAACCCAGGTCCTTGGTAGGGAAAGTGTGGAGTCCTAACCACTGGACCACCAGGGAGTTCCCTCTGTGTTCTGTTAACTCCAGAAGGATGGGCTTTCCAAGCAGGGTAGAAAGTAGTTTCAGCATGCTCTCCAGTCTGTTTGTCAGATTCACTTCCCGTGTTATTGTGAAACAAACCTCAGACATCATTTTATCTGTATTTCAGTATATCTGTATTTTTAAAAAGAAAATCTAAGTGGACTAGAGAGATAGCGTAGAAGTGACCAGGAAGTCTTAAGAACCTCACTCCACTTTACTATTTTATTGTGAAAATTTTAAATTTCAACACACGTTGAAAGAATAGTATAATGACCACCCTCCACCAGTGACCCATTACCCAACTTTAGTAGTTATCAACACTTACACGATCACTGTATACTCAGACTCATTCTCCCTTTGTAACACCCACTGGATTATTTTAAGGCAAATCTCCATCATTGTAATTTCAACATTAACTATGTCACAATGTATTTCTAAAAGAAAGAGACTTAATAGTTAAAGGGGAAGGGCTTGATAGCACATTGTAACTAATTTAATTACAGCTAAAGTTTTTATGAAAACTTTAAAAAATTATGACTTGAAGCTTGCAGAATTTTTTTAATGAACACTTTTGTTGAGATATAATTCACATTCCATTTAAATCTACTTAAATCACCCGTTTAAAGTGTGCAATTCAATGAATTTTATTAAATTACAGTTTTGCAACCACCCCCACGATCAATTTCAGAAAATTTTCATCACTTCCCAAAAGAAACCCTGTACCCATTAGCAGTCACACCCCTTTTCTCCCTTACTCCCTTATCAGCAAGCAACTACTTACTTTCTGTCTCTATGGATTTGTTATTCTGGACCTTTCATATAAATGAAGTCATTTGTGCCTGGCTTCTTTCACTTGGTATAACATTTTCAAGGTTCATCCATGTTGTGGCATGTATCAGTACTTCATTTCTGTTTATAACCAAATGAGCATCCATTGTATGGCTATAATGTTTTATTTATCACTCAGAATTTTGACTGGCCTATGAAAGTAGGTAGTTGAGTGGCAGTGCCAGCTTATGTGCTATGCTAAGCTAAGTCACTTCAGTCGTGTCCAACTCTGTGTGACCCCATAGACGGCAGCCCACCAGGCTCCCCCGTCCCTGGGATTCTCCAGGCAAGAACACTGGAGTGGGCTGCCATTTCCTTCTCCAGTGCATGAAAGTGAAAAGTGAAAGTGAAGTCGCTCAGTCGTGTCTGACTCTTAGCGACCCCATGGATTGCAGCCTCCTCCGTCCATGGGATTTTCCAAGCAAGAGTACTGGAGTGGGGTGCCATTGCCTTCTCCAAGTGCCAACTTAAGTCTAAGGTTACTTCAAACCCACGTAAGAACACAGTAGAAAGATATCCTCATATTTCAAGTTTTGAATAACCATTATATGCCTGAGTCTGCTATAGCAACTAAATCAGCAAATCTTTTGGCTTCAATAAAAGTTTTGCTCATATATTTGATACAAAATTAAGAGCCAAATATATTCATCTGAGGCTTCTCTGGTGGCTTTCCTGTTGGCTCAGATGGTGAAGAATCTGCCTGCAATGCAGGAGACCGGGGTTCAATCCCTGGGTCAGGAAGATCCCCTGGAGAAGGAAAAGGCAACATACTCCACTATTATTGCCTGGAAAATCCCATGGACAGAGGAACCCTGCTGTCTGTGTTCCATGGGATTGCAAAGAGTTGGACATGATTGAGGGACTAAACAACAACAGCAACAGATTCATTTGAAAGGACCATTTTGGTTTTTTTTTTTAATTTTTTTTTTTTGAAAGGACCATTTTGTTAAACACACTGTAGTTAAGGATATTTTCCAATGTATACTCCTGTAACTAGTCTCACCTTCAGCCTGAGATTTGGAGGCTTCCTTCACTTGTCTGAACCGTGAGGGCGTATTTTACCTGTTGTAATATATATTTAAGAATTAGCAAGTCCTATAAAGACTCTTTCCCCATAGTTCACATTCTTAACTTTCAGCAACTTGAAGGGAGTGTTTTTAATGTGCTTATTTTTGGGGGGGCACTCTATGATCATCTGTTTCCTTGATGATGTCCTTGACTAATGACTCAATCTATTATTATTCCCGAAGTTCATGAAGCTAAGAGATTAGACACTTTAAAAACATACTGAAGTTTGATCCAGGTGGGTGGCACAGGGAGGATTTGAATGTCCGTGTTCAGTCCGTGCTGTCTTGGCTCCCGGTTTGGAGGCATAGTTAGTTAATATTACTTAGATCCCACTGAGATTACAGAGACCAGCCTACCACACTTTTAGGTTAATGAAAGAGTAGAGAGAATTGCATTGTTTTCTGTCTCCCTCAAAAACCAAAATTCCTGACCCTAATGACATGTAGGATCCTTGGGAGATATTTCAGGCAAGTGGTAGAGAATTAGTTACTATTTTTTGTTCTTCTCTGGGGACCCTAATGGCATTTATCATCATTCATGTCTCTGTGTTGAAGTCACTGACCTGAGCTCATGGTCACTCCTCGCTTGATTCTGTGATTCTTTGGCAAGATTCCAGTTCCTTATAAAGACACAGACATTGGTGAAGCTTAAGGTTAATCTTTAAAAAGTTTTACAATGACAAAATGTAAAAAGTGAATGGTTCAAAGGGGAAACTAACACAAAAATTCTAAAATCTCAACCAGTCAAACAATAGTACATACATTTTTTCTATCGTGGTCATCAAGTACTACTTTAATATTGCAGCAGTTTTTTAAAGTATAAACTTTGAGATGAATTTCATTTTCTTTGGTCCTTTATTTTACACAACAGCAGAGTCATAAGTTCTTGAGCAAATGTTCAGCCTCTCAGCCTCAGTTACTCATCTATAAAAATGAGTGAGATGATTCTTGCCTCAGAGTTGATTTTGTTAAAGTATAATTAGAGAACATTTAGGAAAATGCTTTGTTGCTGAGCACTAACACCAGGCCTGGTACATACTAGAACTTCTGTCAGTGTTTTTTAAACATAAGGATAATATTTAATTAAGGTAAGGTGAACAGATTAGTTTTTGTGTTTTGTTCTGTGGGATATTGTGGTAACCAACAAGCATACACAAGAAATACCCAGTTGTCCACTTTGTCAGATCTTTTACTGAGTTGCCCTGGGCAGATAAAGAATGATACATGCACATATACATTAAAAAAAAATTCCCAATATAAAAGCTATAGGGCAAGATAGGTTATTAAGAGGTGTGAATATTGTGTTTTTTTACAAGGTAAATATGGGATGTCTATAATATGACCTTTTTTAACTCTGTATTTAGATACAACAACTTTTAATGAACAATTCAGAGTTCAGAACATTTTTGCACTGCAGCATGTTATTGGATTCCTGGAGCAGGAAATGGCAACCCACTCCAGTATTCTTGCCAGGTAATTCCATGGACAGAATAGCCTGGTGAGCTACAGTCCGTGGGGTTGTAAAGACGTGACTGAAGTGACTGAGTACGCATGTGTTAATGGATTAAAACAGAAGAATAGGGTAGTAGAATTATTAATATATGCTTTAGACTTTAGTGATTTGATTTTTAAGCTGAAAAGTTCAGGTACATTCACAATATATGGTGGGTAACAATGATTCTTGCCTGGAGTATCTAAATATCCTTCTTTACAATGTTAGAAAAAAAGAAAGGCCTCTGCTTTTCACTATGAGCTACAAGGAGTGGGTTTCAAGTGAGTGAAACCAAACTTGTAATAAATCTCATTATAATAATATAGAGATAACTTGATATTAGAAAATAGGTTCTTCCCTATTTATTCAGAGCATGTTGTATCTTGCACTGGGCAGAAAGAATGCTAATGGAGTTGCTTTTTACTGTTGCTCTACTCTTTTAAGAAGCACAGGAGTGAAAGTGTGTTTAGGCTTACACAGTCATCTTTGAGCAAGTTGATTTCCTGTTTTTGACCTTCATTCATTCATTTATTCTTTATCCACTCATTCACTCATTGACTCCGGCCATAACTAACTGAGTGCCCCTATGAGCCTTTAGTGATACTTGAGTAAATACTCAGAGATCCAAGTCCTCATGAGATTGTGAGTGAGTGTAAAACACAATTGAACAAATAGTAGCATTATGGAGTAATGAAAGGCCAGTGTTAGGGCCCTTCTTGAGTCCCTTCTGATGCAAGTCCAGCTGCTGCTGCCCCTGAGGAGAGTGGAGGTATTGAATACACTGTATCTTCCTTTTCACGTCCCATCCCCTCTCCCCAATCATGAATTCCACACCTTTCCCCAAAATGTGAACCTCCATTTCTTAAGTCTTGAGCTCTTAAAGGATTCATCCCTAGCTGCAACACTTTTGTTCAACATTCCAGGGCTTCTACCTATGCAGTCCTACTTCCTCTGCTTCCCCTTCTCCATCTCATCAGTCACAGAGTTTCTCTCATGTGTTAGGGCTTACTTAAGCTTAAAGAAAGGGAGAAACTGAGTAGAAGCTGGCGTGAGACTTTGTTGCAGGGTTCAGGACTGAACAACTCCCCACCTACGACTGGAATATAGTTTCTTGAAGCATCCATAAAAAGTGCTGTTTGCAAAAATCCTCCTGAAATTTAAAGTGGGTGTGTGCTAAGTCTGCAGAACAATTCAAATGGAAATGATATCTTTAAGTATTTTGTCTTCCAACTCATGAATGTGGTATAGGTCTTGATTTATTTGGATCTTTATTTAATATTGTTCAATAAGGTTTTATTTCTTACTACTGAGGTCTTAACGTTTTTTTGTCATATGTATTTTGAGATTATTGATATTTCTTATTTGTCAAATACATTTTGTACTTTTTTAACAATTATGTTTTAAATTTAGTTTGCTCATACATGGACTTCCCTGGTGGCTCAGATGATAAAGCATCTGCCTACAATGCAGGAGACCTGGGTTCAATCCCTGGGTTGGGAAGATCTCCTGGAGAAGGAAATGGCAACCCACTCCAGTATTCTTGCTTGGAAAATCCCATGGATGGAGAAGCCTGGTAGGCTACAGTCCATGGGGTCACAAAGAGTCAGACACGACTGAGAGACTTCACTTTCACTTGCTCATATGTGCTAAGTTCTCCCTAAAAGAAAAAAATAAAGAAAGCTTAGTTCTTTTGTCCCAGAGACCCTTCATTTGAAATTGTTTCTGTCACGATCTATCAAAATATTTTATTTATTCATGTATTTATTTATACACATATGCTCCTTTCAACTTTAACAATACTACTCCTGGGACTTTTTTGTAAATGTCCCAGAAATGAAAAGCACTTGTTTGTAAGGATATATGTCCTTGATGTTTATTGCAACATTGTTAGTAAGGGTAATAAATTGAAAAAAGAGTGAATACCCATGAATATGCAGATGATTGAATATATTAGGTGCTGGCTATACAAAGGAATATTATGTAGCCATTAAATGGAAATGAATAAGAGCTAGTCCGGTAAGCATGAAGTGATTTCCAATGAAGTATTTGTTGAGAGATAAAAAGAAGAGGAGGAGGAGTGTCTTTTATGATTTTTTTGGTAAGAATCACACCCCTGTGCCTGTGTGTGTATACTTAAAATCCAGGTAGGGAACCTGAACCGCAAGGCCTCATGGATTTCAAGTTCCAGGTTGTAAGTAGAAGCAGCCCAGGCCCTCTAGACCAGCAGTCCCCAACATTTTGGGCACCAGGAACTGGTTTTGTGGAAGACAGTTTTTCCCACAGATGGGGAGGGGATAATTTCAGAATGACTGATGCTCTTTATGTTTATTATGCCACCCCTGATCTAACAGGAGGCAGAGCTCTGGCGGTAATGCAAGCAGTGGGGAGTGGCTGTAAATACAGATGAAGCTTCATTCACTGGTCCTCTGCTTACCTCCTGCTGTGTGTCCCGGTTCCTAACAGGCCACAGACCAGTACTCACCCAGGGGTTGGGGACCCCTGGTCTAGACGAGCCCCACCAAGTATGTTTCCTGGAAGAAATCATTTAAAGGAAGGAAATATCCTATTGAATTTAAGATGATGAAAGTATATAGTGCACAAAACAGGCTGCTGATAGTATGTTTAAACATAGATATATACAAAGAAGCAGTCCCCTGTCTGCCCATATGTATTTCTCGTCCTCGATATAAGTGGGTAGACTTGTCCTCTGCTGGTTTGTTGTGAAATGATTGCCTGCAGTCAATAAATGGAGAATTGAGAGTGTTGCAAGCAGGCCTATGAGCTTTGGATTTCAAGTGGCCCTGTAATCCTTAGAGTTAAAGAAGTTCTTGTGAAATAGTGCATTGGAGTGATTTTGGTAAAAAGTGCATTTGAAAGAAAGTCCTCATAACTGCCTTCAGGAGATTCACTTTACTGCATACACAAAGATAAATGTGTTCCGATGGCATCAGAATGTCCCTGGGCTGAATAATTACTTTGCTCATCCTTTCTGACCTGCTTATGAACTGTTTTATTTAAAGGGCTGATGGTGGCTTCCACCTTGCGCTTTGGCAAAATGCTGGTTCTTCTTTACTGAGGATGTTTAGGTTGTTTACTGACATATCATTCTGCAACATGAGATATTTCTCACTGTATTCCCGCCCCCTTTGTGGAATAAGTGTTCAAGAACATTTTCAAATTGCCAATCGTGTGACAAGTGCTGTACTAGGAGCTGGGGATTCAGAGAGACAAGACAGGAGTTCACAGTCAGTGGGCAAGACAAAAATGATACGATATTTTGGGGGTAGAAAAATTATGTGTAGAGGGCTTCTAGGAGGGTGAGGTGTTGAGATTAATAAGGATTAACAGAGAAAGTGACTGTGAGTTGGGACCTTGCAAAATGCATAGGCGTTCTCAGGCAGGAGAGTGGAGGGGAGCTGAGAGATTTCAGTGGCAAAGAGAAGCACGGAGTCCTAGAATGTCTAGAGCCTAGCCAGTCTGAGGAAAGACAAGTATGCCTGGAAGGAGGGTGTGTGGTGGGTGGACCAGGGATATGTGGAAACCAGGCTTGAGAAGTAGGCAGGAGAAGATCCTGAAAGGCCTTGTTTACCATTTTGAGGAATTGACTTGCCCCGTGAAGGATGGGGCTTCCCAGTTGGCACTAGTGGTAAAGAACCCACCTGCCAATGCAGGAGACTTAAGAGACGTGAGTTCTATCCCTGAGTTGGGAAGATCCTTGGAGAAGGAAATGGCAACCTGCTCCAGTATTCTTGCCTAGAGAATCCCATGGACAGAGGAGCCTGGAGGGCTGCGGTCCCTATGGTTGCAGAGTCAGAAACAACTGAAGTAACTTAGCACGCACGCATGTAGGATGGGTACCCACCTAATGAAGGGAGGGTTGTGGCCGGGCATTCTTCTTCTTTTTTAAACAAAAACGACTTTTATTTTTTACTTATGGCTGCACGGGGTCTTGTTGCTGCACTTGGACTTTCTCTAGTTGTGGTGAAAGGGCCCATTCTCTAGTTGAGGTATGCAGGCTTCCCACTGTAGTGGCTTTTCTTATGGAGCACGGGTTCCAGGTGAGCGGGCTTCAGTAGCTGTGGCTCACTGGCTCTAGAGCACAGGCTCAGTAGTTGTGCTGCATGGGCTTAGTTGTTCCACGTCTTCCCGGACCAGGAATTGAACCCCTGTCCCCTGCATTGATGGGCAGATTCTTTACCCTTGAGCCACCAGGGAAGCCCCAAATGTTCTTCTTATGAGGCTGACTTTGGCTACAGATTAGGTGCTACTGAGGGCCAGAAGCCTGGATGGGAAATACTGATTCCTTCATTTATTATAAGGTAGGCTACTTTCTGTTTGTGTGTTCTTAACTGACCTTAAGAAAAAACATACAGTCAGTGAAAACATTTTAGGACCATGGACATGAAAGATAGTCCAAGATGGTCTACCAGGGCCCATGTAATCAATAGGAATATTAAATGTTTGAGGTAAAGGCCTTTGAATTTCTTGTATTTTTAAAAATATATACTTTAACAGAGCTAGAACAAATAATCTCACAATTTGTATGGAAATACAAAAAACCTCGCATAGCCAAAGCGATCTTGAGAAAGAAGAATGGAACTGGAGGAATCAACCTACCTGACTTCAGGCTCTACTACAAAGCCACAGTTATCAAGACAGTATGGTACTGGCACAAAGACAGAAATATAGATCAATGCAACAAAATAGAAAGCCCAGAGATAAATCCACGCACCTATGGACACCTTATCTTTGACAAAGGAGGCAAGAATATACAGTGGGTTAAAGACAATCTCTTTAACAAGTGGTGCTGGGAAATCTGGTCAACCACTTGTAAAAGAATGAAACTAGGACACTTTCTAACACCATACACAAAAATAAACTCAAAATGGATTAAAGATCTCAACGTAAGACCAGAAACTATAAAACTCCTAGAGGAGAACATAGACAAAACACTCTCTGACATTCATCACAGCAGGATCCTCTATGACCCACCTCCCAGAATATTGGAAATAAAAGCAAAAATAAACAAATGGGACCTAGTTAAAATTAAAAGCTTCTGCACATCAAAGGAAACTATTAGCAAGGTGAAAAGACAGCCTTCAGAGTGGGAGAAAATAATAGCAAATGAATCAACCGACAAACAACTAATCTCAAAAATATACAAGCAACTCCTACAGCTCAACTCCAGAAAAATAAATGACCCAATCAAAAAATGGGCCAAAGATCTAAATAGGCATTTCTCCAAAGAAGACATACAGATGGCTAACAAACACATGAAAAGATGCTCAACATCACTCATTATCAGAGAAATGCAAATCAAAACCACTATGAGGTACCATTTCACACCAGTCAGAATGGCTGCAATCCAAAAGTCTACAAATAATAAATGCTGGAGAGGGTGTGGAGAAAAAGGGACCCTCTTACACTGTTGGTGGAATGCAAACTAGTACAGCCACTATGGAGAACAGTGTGGAGATTCCTTAAAAACTGGAAATAGAACTGCCTTATGATCCAGCAATCCCACTGCTGGGCATACACACTGAGGAAACCAGAAGGGAAAGAGACACGTGTACCCCAATGTTCATTGCAGCACTGTTTATAATAGCCAGGACATGGAAGCAACCTAGATGTCCATCAGCAGATGAATGGATAAGAAAGCGGTGGTACATATACACAATGGAGTATTACTCAGCCATTAAAAAGAATACATTTGAATCAATTCTAATGAGGTGGATGAAACTGGAGCCTATTATACAGAGTGAAGTAAGCCAGAAGGAAAAACACCAATACAGTATACTAACGCATATATATGGAATTTAGAAAGATGGTAACGATACCCCTGTGTACAAGATGGCAAAAGAGACACTGATGTATAGAACAGTCTTATGGACTCTGTGGGAGAGGGAGAGGGTGGGAAGATTTGGGAGAATGGCATTGAAACATGTAAAATATCATGTATGAAATGAGATGCCAGTCCAGGTTCGATGCACAATACTGGATGCTTGGGGCTGGTGCACTGGGACAACCCAGAGGGATGGTATGGGGAGGGAGGAGGGAGGAGGGTTCAGGATGGGGAACACATGTATACCTGTGGCGGATTCAGTTTGATATTTGGCAAAACTAATACAATTATGTAAAGTTTAAAAATAAAACAAAATTAATTAAAAAAAAAAAAGAACTTTTTGTAAATAGAATCAGAGCAGGAAGTATGCTTTTTTATGCCTGGTATCTATTGTTCAGGATCATGTTTTTGAAATTCATGTTGCTGTTAGATGTATTAGTAATTTCTTTCATTGCTGAGTTGTATTCTTTCCTACGGGTATTCTATAATTTGTTTACCCTTGGATGGATATTTCGATTGTTTCTAGTTTTTGGCTATCATGAATAACCTGTTATATATATTCTGTGCAGGTCTTTTTTTGGTGGACATTTGTTTTTTATTTCTCTTGGTACAATAATGAGGAATGGAATGCTGGATTGTAAGAGAGATATAGGTTTAGTTTTTATATGAAATTGCCAGAGACCTTTCCAAAGTGGCTTCATCATTTTACGCTTCCACTATTTATGAATGAAATTTCTGATTGCTCCACGTTCTCCCCATATTCTCTCAATATTTGGCATTGTCAGAATTTTAAAATTATAGCCATTTATAGTGGTTAATTAGTGCTATCTCATGGCGGTTTAATTTGTATTTCTCTGATTACTAATGATGTTGAATTTTTCATGTGATTATTGACCATTTGTATGTCTTTGTAAAGTGTCTGTTCAAGTCTTTTGCTTTTAATATTGAGTCATGAGAATTTTTAATGGATACTATGTATAACTCATTGTCAGATATATGTGTTGAGAACATTATCTCCAACCTATGTTGCTTTTTAAGAAGTTTTTGATTTTTGATGTAATTCAGTTTTAAAATGTCTTTGCTTATTCCCATGGTCGTGATGGTAATCTTCCATGTTTCCTTCTAAAAGTTTCATAAGCTTTAGCATTTATATTTAGATCTCAATAAACTTTGAGTTAATTTTTATATTTGTTGTGGGGTAGGGATCAAGGTTCATTTTTTTTTCCTGTATGAATATCAATTTTAGCTCCATTTACGGAAACAATGATCTTTCCACCTTGAGTTGCTTTGGTTCTTTTGTTAGAAATAAATTGACCATATGTGTTTCAAAAAAAAAAAAAATATATATATACTTTAGAGATCGGGGATTAGTTATTGGAACTTTTCTAGATTTCTGATACTGTTTGTCCTTGTAGGTGATACTCTCTGGAATCATAGGATTAACAACATGGAAGCGACCTATGATACTCCTGGTATGTACTGATCTTATAAATTTTTACCCTTTGTAAAATGTGCAATTTATGAAGTCTATAGAAACAAACTGTTGAAATGCTAAAGCTTTCTTGTTCCTTAAAAAAACAAGTTAACAATGGACACTGTTATCCAGATGTTCTCATAACAGTAAAGTGAGATGATAATTTTGCTATACGTGTGTTTCAAGTTCCAGGATTAGCTCTATTGTAAAGATATGACAAACACAAAGCAAAGCAAAACTAAACGGCTTACTCTGAACATTTTGAACATACACAGAAGTGGAGGGAATGATATAATAGACTCCCTGTACCGGTCATTCAACTTCAACAATTATCAATTCTTAGCCAGTCTTGAGGAGGTTCTCCACATTCTTTTTCTTTCTCATTCTTTTAAAGGAAATCTCAGCTTCAATCATGAATACATTATTTTTTATTGTTATAATGTTTTGGTTGGATAATCTCAGAAATTCCTTGCTTAGATTCCCTATATTCTCTCTTTATCACATCTATTATATTTTATCACATATATTTTCATGGCAGTAGACTTTGTTCTCTTTTAAGGTATTGAGGTAAAACTCACATAGTATAAAATGAACCATTTTAAAGTGTACAGTTCATCCTTTGTTTTTATTTGCTGTGTCCTTTTGATCAGTAAATGTTATAAAAAATAGACAAATGCGCAGAGAGGCTAACGTACAAGGATGAGGTAGAGGATCTAGGAATTTGATATGAAGTATAATTTAAAATTATTTTTTCTGTATTGCATCTCCTCTTATTTTTCTCCCATCCATTTCAAAATAGGGTTAAATGATTTTCTAAACTCATTCTGTAAATATACTTAATATAGCCAGACTGTCATCCTTCAGACTACTGTTTGCAAGGTGATGGGTACAAATATAAAACTAGTTAAATTCTTACATACAAGGAGGAGAAGCTCATTTTAAAATACAATGAGAATAATGGTACTGTGTTGATGGTCTTGAAAAACTAACCTGGAGAGTTTTCAGACCCAGAAGACAATGCAGGCAACATTTTATAACATTTCACATCTCTTTGCTAATATTTCCAGAAGGAGCAAATTACTGATGCAGTATTTTAATATATTAGACAGCAGGATAGGAGAAAAGGAAGCTTTGGATGAATCTTGTGGCATGTGCTGGGGTTTGTTTTGCAACAACTCTCTAGGTTACAGTCTCTGCAGAAAAATGTTTGACGGTGTTCAGTGTTTATGCTAGTATTTCACTATATGCGTCATCTTTGCACTGTCCTTTTCCATTGGGTCATTATTGAAATGCTCAGTGACCCTCAAGTATTTAAATAAATTAAAAGCAGAAAACTATCTAATCTAATGCTATTTGTACTTTTAAAATTTCAAATGGTGAGGAGAGTGACTGCTTGTTCTAGATAGATATTAAGAAAGTCCACCTTTTAAAACATTTCTTTCTTTAACACTGTTTTCTTGTGGAAAGGTGCCTTGTGAATTTATTCTGTGAGCTCAAGCAATTTTAACTGAAAATAACCCCAATAAAAATGTATTTCTCATCTTTGTTGATAAGTATATGAACTTTGTGACAAAGTTGTAACCAGTTTGTGCGTATCACGTTGTGCCTGCTTTTTCTGTTTAATATTAAATTAAGTTCATATCAGTAGCTATTATGTTTTCCTGAGCAAGGATTTCATATGCCTATCAGTTAGAATTGCTAAGTAGCTTTTTGTCATATTTCTGTATTACCTTTGGTTGTTGAGTCTGTTGGACATTTGAGCTTCTGTGTTTTGACTGTTAAGAATATTTAGAAGGCCATTTAGTGATTATTTTGAAATGTTAATTAACATCAATTTATAAAGAAGATAAGTTAATTGACAGGAATTGTGCAAAGGAAAACTTTCTGAGTGTATCAGTAGGTCATTTGAGCCTTATGTATGTGTTAATCAGTTGTGTCTAACTCTTGGCGAGTTAGACACGGACTGTAGCCCACCAGGCTCCTCTGTCCATGGAATCCTCCAGGCAAGAATACTGGAGTTGGTTGCCATTCCCTTCTCCAGGGGATCTTCCCAATGCAGGAATCAAACCTTGGTCTCCTTCATTGCAGGTAGATTCTTTACCGTCTTGAGTCACGAGGGAAGCCCACTGAACCTTACTCAGTATAATAAAGGAAAAAAAACAGTCTGTGTGAATCTTAATTGTATATCATTATAACCTGTGCCAAATGATTTTGTTATGTAAAAAAGCAAAATGAAAAAAACTGATGTGCCAGTCAGACACTCCTAGTTTGAGTCCTAGCTAGCCACTTGACTTTCCAGTGTCTAGTTTTCTTTTCTGAACAGAGAGGATACTCTAGTGACACCATGGGGTGGCTCTGCCACCCTCCCCAACCCCCCCCCCCAGTGGATACTTTTTTTTTTTTTTTAACCGCACAAGCATTGCCCTTTGTGAGTTTAGGGAATCTGCGGTTGGATGATTTAAGTGGGAAGCTGTGTTCATTAGAGAAACCAGAAGTGCCCATGTGTTTTCACCAGCTGAGCTGGTCCGAGTTACAGCCCTACCCACCTGCACATCCCACACTCAACCTACAGAGGCGCCTTCTGACCCTGGCACAGCCAGGCTGTCCTTCAGAGACTAGGACCATCTGCCCAGAGCTGTTTGTTTAGCTGCCTCCTCTTCTGGGTCTCAGCTCAGCAGTCATTTTGGGAGAGAGATACCTTCCTGAACCACCCGATTGAGTGGCCCCTCTTCCATGCCCCTCACTGGGTCCCAACCTCTGAGTACTGGCTCCTCGGTCTGAGAGCAGCCTGAGTGCTTTGCTGGGTGAACCTCTCCTGTGACCCCCAGTAGATGGTCAGTCAGTTCTGTGAGGACAGGGGTCTCTCCCCAGGACCAGTGGGCTCAAGACATATTTATTTCTGAACAGTGGGGTTACTCTTGCAACCAATAAGCTGTTTAGGTTCTGGGCTGGTTCTCAAAGTTTCTCTTTTTGTCCTAAATGTTTCTCACTTGTTTTTGTTCTCTGAACTTTGTGTTTACCTGCTTTTAACTTTAGGGGGGTTAGGGAGTATTTTGGCTTTTCAGGGGCTTTCCAGTGGCAGGCTGTTCTCTGTTTTGAGTTGCTGTGGGCACACTGGTCTAGAACACTTGAGCACTTCCTTTTCAGAGCTGTTTGCATTTGTGCTCCTTTTTGTTTGTTTCAGTGATTACATCAGGTTTATACTGGTTTGAACAAAGAAGGGTTGGTTTGACCTAGTTCCTTCAAACTCTAGTTTTCATGGAAACTCAGAGTTGGAAACTTCCATTTACTGAGTCCTCTTTTATTGATAAAATAAAAGTCCTTCCTTTTATTGATAAAATACTCAGATGCCAGAACAAAATACAATGTTGGGAGATACTTTGTGAATGTTTGTATCTGTTTTGGCTATGACTGGAATTAGAATTGGGGGTATGTGTATGTTTGTGCATTTGTGTGTGTGTGTTCTATCAAAAATACTTGTATAGTTTCCATTAAGATTAAACATTTTTAAAAGATGGTTTTATTTTTTTCTAGTTATCATTCATTTTTTCATTCTAATAAAATATTGTAGATTTGTTTAGAAATCATAGATTCAGTGCTGGGAATGACCTCAAAGACTGTCTTATCTAGGCACCTCAGTTGGAAAATGGAGTTGTCTTGGTAAGATAGTTGCAGAATGGGTTGACTGGACCTGATATCCCAGGTAGAGAGCCCCTGTCTCAGCCAGGGAAGTTATTTTCTTATTGGATTTGCACAGTCAGTAATGAAACCATGCTAAGACTGGAATAGTACAAGCTTTAATTGATGGACAGAGGATAGAGAAGAGGGAACCTAGTTCACAAATCAACTTCTCAACCCAGTTTGGGTGAGAGACAGCAAATGTAATGGAGAGTTGAGGTAAAAGGGAGGGCATTGGAAAGAGTGGATAGAATACCCATGTGTTATCCAAGAATGGGGTAACAAGTTCCAGGGGACCTGGAACTAATGCAGCTCTTCTTTTCAGTCCTTGCATGGGCTTTTCCAGGTGTTGTCATAGCCATCATCAAGTGTCATGGTGCTGGTGGTGTGTCATAGCATGCTAATGCATTACAATGAACATATAACGAGGCTGAAGTTCTACTAGAGGTCAGCCTTTGTTTTTCTTTTTTTCTTTGCAGCTTCCTCCTGAAACTCAAAGATTAAGACTCATTGGTTTCTGTTTGAGGGAGTGGAAGGGTCTCACTCTGGGGCAGCAACCTCAGTGACTGGTGTTTTTCTTTGGTGGTATACTTGGTAAGAGTCGCCACTGTGAAAGCCCAGTCAGGCATGCTGCCTACAGTTTTGGTTGCTTATGAAGTGCTAATTTGAGCTATAGTTATTTTTATTTTTCTTGTCAGTTTGAAACAGAGGGGATGAATATGACCTTCAATGACTATCAAAAACAGTTTTATTCTCTAGTACCAAGAATGAAGAAGATTCTTCCCCAGTGATGTTCTGGGGTTATGTATATGGTTTATTCTCAACTGCAGGTCCTGTTGATTTGAATTCTAGACTAAAAATAGGAGAAGTAAGTGAATTGGCTCTTTTTAGAAAATGATCCATCAGTTTCTCTTCTAACTTCAAGATTATAGTATTTAGGGTAAAACCTCATTCCCCAAAGAGCCTCAAAAAGTGGCATGCATAACGTATACAGAGATTTTATTCCCCCTCAGCTAATGGTCCCAGTAGGCTAGGCTGGTAAGATGGTCCTGCTTCATGAAACCATTTGGGGATCCAGTTTCTTTCCATCTTATTGTGCCTCACAGGAAGAGTAATGGAACATCCAGACCCTTTTGTCAAAAGAGATTGACAAATTGGCATCACTAGATAGTCAGAAATATACATATAGGTGGGTTATAGTGCAGGATAGGTAGTGGCCCTTTCATTCCTGATGATATAAAGAACAGGAGGAGGGCAGAATACCTCGGCACAGTTCAGGAATCTGTACATTTATAAAAGGAACTCTGAAGCTCTGGCTTGTGCAGTTTGGTTCTTTCAAGTACATTTCACGGTTGTTAATAATTTGGAATGAACTCCCTGGTTTGAAAGTTCAAGAAACCTGCATTTTAATGCTGACATGTTACCACTAATTATTGGATGGTCTTGGGGAAATCTCTTGATTTCCCCTTCTATAAAATGAGAACTCAGAACACTCTCTTTAAGAGTCCTTCTGGCTCTCATATTATAGGTGTCCAAAATCCTCTTTAGTTACCTGGAAGGTGTTTTAACTTTAGATGTTCATTTCCACCAGGTTATTGTAAACTCCTGCGTATAAAGTGAAATATGATTGTTTCACACTTGGTATTTTATATTTATCTTTGGCTGTGTTGGATCTTCGCCACGGCATGTGGGCTCTTCTATAGTTGTGGTGCCTGGGCTTCTCTCGTTGCTGAGCGGGCTTAGTTGCTCCAGGGCATGTGGGATCTTAGTTCTCCAACCAGGTATCAAACTCATGTCCCCTGCATTGGAACATGGATTCTTAACCACTAGACCACCAGGGAAGTCCCTACACTTGGTGTTTTAAGGCATAAAAATGGAGGGCTTTTCTCACTCTTTAGAATTATTAATACTACTCTCTTGTATGCATATAATGCATAAGAGTTTACCAGGTTCTTTCATTTACCATTCTTGTGTGATTTCTATGGCAGGTGTTTTTCTTGTTTTGTAGATAATGAACCAGTGGCTCAAGAGTTAACTGGCTTGTCCACTTCCCAAACAGATGAACTATTATTAGAAAGAACCTAGGAGCTTTGATTCCTAGTCCATTGCTTGTTTCATAGTGCTAGTACATCACCTCCTCCATTGGCAAATTAGTAGGTATTTCTCTGTGGCCAACAGTGCTGTGTGTGTGTAACATAATTTACATAAGTTATTTCCTTAGTGCTGACTGTCTACTTTTTTCCCCCGTTCCCAAGTGGCAAAAGCTTAAGGAATTTTGCCCTTGACTCAAAAGTATTAGACAGAAGGTGACAGAAGGTCAAGTTTTGGGACTTAGTCTTGTCACTTTCAATCAGTGAACGGATAAGGAATTTATCCACTCAGTTTCCTCATCTGTACAGTGGGAAATCAACCATCCCTCAGGATCTCAGTGAGGAACAAAAGACACGAATGCACAAGGAAACTACAAAATGTAAGGTGAGGCAAGCACATTATGCATGTTTTTCATCATTCACTGAGGAAATCAGTCTCCAAGATCTGATCTCTCAGTTTAGTGTGTCATTAAGTGATCTGTCGCAACAAAATATGCATTTAGGTATCATGAAGTTACCTAGACTGGGTTTGGCAATAGACTTATCTATTGGCAATAGAGCTGTTATTTCTCTGCTCTGATTGCCTCACCCTGGAGGAAATCAGAAATGAGAAAAAATTGTGGAACTCCTTTCTGGGAAGAATCAAGGCTTTGCTTTACAAAATGACCTAAGCCATTTGCTCATGCTCTCATTATTAGCAAGTTTAGTTTGGTAGCAACAGGTAGCTGTGAAGGCTTTGAATTAACCTTCCTGCCAAGTTGATTGTTACAGTGAAAGTGAACCCCTGCCCTCTGACCAAATTTTGCTACACAAGCAATTATTAGCCAACAGAAAAAAAAAAAAAAAATGTTCATGCACTCTGTTCTACAAGCTTAAACGATAAACTGCAATTTTTATCAAGCTTACAGAACAGCACGAACAGTTTTTTTTTTACCTGTAATATTTGTTGTATCCCCTTGTCTCTAATGGGATTCCCAGGTGGCTCAGTAGTAAAGAAGTTGCTTGCAATGCAGGAGACGTGAGTTCAATCCCTGGGTCAGGAAAATCCCCTGGAGAAGGAAATGGCAAATCACTCCAGTATTCTTGCCTGGAATATTCCATGGGCAGAGGGACCTGGTGGGCTACAATCCACGCGGTCGCTAGAGTCGGTCACAACTTAGTGACTAAACAACTTGTCGAATATCACTGTTTATTCCCTGAAATCCTATTGATCAAGCTAAGCTAAGTTTATTGGACCTGCTGAAGTAAGGGAGTACACCTTACCAGTAGTTCTCAGAAAGATTGTCTAAGAGAGGATATTTATAGGGTTTTAGAGTCCTGGCTGGGAGATTGTAAGGTGAGTCTCACCAGATAGGGAATTGATTGTATTTGAGCAAAACCTATGAAATAGTAACTTTGGATTGCTGGGCTGATGAAGGAGAGGGCCTGGAAAGAAGATTTGATGAGTAAACTGTTTGTTTTGATAATTGTTTTAGTTGGCTCACAATCTTACCTTTGAGGAACAAGTGTTTCTTAGAGCAAGTAGCTAAGTTACTGTTTTTTGTTCTCAGTATTGCTTACTATAGGGGCAGAAGAGCATGGCCAGTCCCAGAATTAATTAACACGGGAACTAAAAGGGATGTTGGTTTTAATTCTTACCATAAATTTCATGGGAACTCATTTTTACCATTCTTTATGCTCATTAAGCAAGCCAAGAATTTCATCAGTTGGACAACTCATTTCCATTGTCACTGCTCATTTAGCAAAGCTGCTTGGATGCTGTTGGGAGGTAAAGATAAAAGCAGCAGCTTCTGGAGTGTGGCTTTTTTTATAAGTGCCAGCTGAGTGTCCTGGAATATGAATTCTTGGTCATCCTGAGGATTTAGCTTGACCAGTCAGTATGTACATGGTATTACCCTGTCTGTGCTGAAGTGTTTCCAAGTGTATTTCAGACACACTGTAGTATGTGTCTGAGTTGTTGAGGGGCCTTCTGACTATCCTGCATCCAGGCTTTCTGGGCCCAATAGACCACAGTGATCAATTTCTGAATATGACTCTCAGACAACTATGTGAACTGTGACTCTCTGGGGCAAGGGAGGAAACCACTTTGAATTCTGGAGCATCTTAAAATAGATGTTACATGAAAAGTCATGGTATAATGTAAATAGTATATGGAATAATGGAATAACGTATATGGTACCACTTGTGATTTTTCAAAATGTCTGGGAACTCATATGTGTGTTTTCAGTTACATGAAAAGTTCCTGAAAAGATGTGTAAGGAACTGAGAGTAGGCATGTCCATTGAGTGCAGTGGGAATGGGCAGGAGGGAGACTGATTTTCCACTTAACATCTACAGAGGACATGTGGATGAAGTGGAGGATGTTTTAGCTTCCCTATTTTGTTTGGGTTCTGGCTGCTGGTATCTGCATATTTAAACTCTATTTTGAGGATTGGTTTATCTGCCCTTGTGTGTCTTGATGAGAGGCAGGACCCTGCCCTCAGCCGGAAGCCTCTGAGGCCAGACGCCTGCCCTTCTGAATGCTGGCAGCCAGGGTGGGAGCCCGTGACCTCTCTCCAATGAAGCCTCTTCCCAGGACTTGGAAGCTGGAGCTGCTGATTCAGAATAGCCAGGACAGCTTAGATTTCATCGAGCAGAAGAGGCCACTGGCGTCCAAGGCTGGCAGCCAGGGCCCTGGCTTTCCTGTGGCATGACCTTGGTAGAGGTCCCAGAACCCAGGTTCACTTGGCTCCTTCCCGGATTTCTGAGCCTGTCCCTGTGGATTCTGTGAACTACTTGATAGTTTTTATAGATATAGACATAAGAGAAATAGGGAACAGGGCTGGGGTCGTGTGGAATTGTGTCTCAATAAGGATACCAAAGGTTGCCTTGTAGAGCTCTTTAACGAACAGAGAAGAAGAATTTATAAATGGACATTGTGTATTAACAGGTATTGGTGCATGTTGGTAAAGGGGAAAGAGGGTAGATTTGAGTCAGACCTGGATCTGATAGGGGTCCCATTGTTAGATGTATAAAGTGAAAGTGAAGTCGCTCAGTCGTGTCCAGCTCTTTGCAATCCTGTGGACTGTAGCCTACCAGGCTCCTCTCTCCATGGGATTCTCCAGGCAAGAGTACTGGAGTAGGTTGCCATTTCCTTCTCCAGGGGATCTTCCCAACCCAGGGATCGAACCCAAGTCTCCCACATTCCAGGCAGACATTTTAACCTCTGAGCCACCAGGGAGGCCCAATTAGATGTATAATTGAGGGCATAATATACAAATCACCTCTCTGAAACTATTCTCTATTTCTCTTACGTCTATATCTATAAAATATATTTATATGTGATATGTATACATAAGACAATATATGTGTATGTATCAAACGTGTATATATGTAATATATATACACATACAGATACCATATATATATTTCAAGCATACCACTGTGACATTATGACTTTTATAATTTGCTAAGTGCCTTTTAAGAGAAAATAAACCTTAAAAAAAAAAAGAGGAGCTCATTAGCTTTCTTACTCTTATTGAAAGTGATAATTAGACTTCTGTGCATGTGTGTGAATGCAGTCAGCACCCGAACGTGACTACATTCCCCGAAATTGACCATTTTAGTTTCTCTCTGGTTGTGCTGTGCCTGGAGGTTGTCTACATCTCACTAAAAGTGAGTTGTGGGTGATGCTTATTCTCTCCTGCCTATCTTCCTCTTCTCTTTTTGAAATTATGTTTATTTCTCCTATTGATGGCTTTATTATTTTAAATAATATAAAGTTCTGTTTCTTACTTCATCAGCTTTGAGTAGTATCTTGATTCTCTCTCTCTTTCTTGGCTGTTTAGGTCTTTGTTGCCACTCTTGGGCTTTCTCTAGGCACAGTGCGTGGGGCCTTTTCTCGTTGGGGAGCATGGGCTCTAGGCACGTGGGCTCTGTGGAAGTATGCTTCATGGGCTTGATCTGTGAAAAGTACAATTATTTGTACTTTACTGCAGTTGGGAAATAATTGTACTTTCATAGACCAAGTTGCTGGAGAAGGCAATGGCACCCCACTCTGGTACTCTTGCCTGGAAAATCCCATGGACGGAGGAGCCTGGAAGGCTGCAGTCCATGGGGTTGCTGAGGGTCAGACACGACTGAGCGACTTCACTCTCATTTTTCACTTTCATGCATTGGAGAAGGAAATGGCAACCCACTCCAGTGTTCTTGCTTGGAGAATCCCAGGGACGGGGGAGCCTTGTGGGCTGCCATCTATGGGGTCGCACAGCGGACACGACTGAAGTGACTTAGTAGTAGTAGTAGACCAAGTTGCCACGCAACATGTGGGATCTTAGTTCCCTGACCAGGGACTGAACTCGCATCTCCTGCATTGGAAGGCAGATTCTTAACCACTGGACCACCAGAGAAGTCCCTGATTCTCTCTTTTATAAGATGAAATTAGCAGTTAGCTCTGCTTCTTCCCCCTTCTACCTCCTTTTGATAATAACACCATTCATTTCCTTTATATAGTCAGTGAGTTAGCATTAACATTTGCTCTTAGAACTAAATTATACCATTCAAACTTTGTAAACTGTTTCTAAAAGAGTGAAAACCGATAATAGCGTTTATAATGTTTTCATTATATGAATATGGTTGAAATAGGATGTTATAATTAGATTCTTGCTTTCCAGATTCACTTGAGGCCAAAATACAACTGATGTTAATAGCTCCCACATTCCAGTGTGTTAGACTATCTAAGGGGACTTGCAAAGTTTCTGGGTGAAAACCAGTTTTGCAGTCCTTAGCTAATCTCCATCTCCCTGACTGTAAAAAGATTAGGGGTTAAAGGGACAAATGTTTGGAGAAAGTTATTGAATTGCTCTGGCATTGAGTTCCACCTGTGTGTGGGGGAGGGGAGAGATGCTTAACGGTAAGCAGTGGAGAGCATGAGATGCTCTCACAGTGGTTGAATTTGAAGGGTGGGTTGGAGTGCCTTGAGGCTGAGAGTTAAAGACTGCAGTTGGAAAATAATTGTACTTTCACAGACCAAACCCACGATGCATACTTCCAACTGACCAGAGGGTTGGGGCCCTGTAAGAGAGAGTAGGCCTGGGGTGAGCTTATATCCTGTCCCAGAGAGCCCCTTAGAGGAGTGGGCGAACCACAGCAGAGTGAGGCTGTGCCTGCACTGTGGGATGCCTATGTTAAGAGAACTGCAGGTTCAAAAGTGGGTATCTCAGAGGAGCCAGTGGAAGCCCCATTCAGCAGTCTCTCTAAGCACCTGCCGAGGCCAGTTGTGAACAGTCATGGGAACTCTCCTTTCCCCTCACCTGTGTACCTGCTTGGCCTGGTCTGGTCTGGCTCCCTCCTCTCCAGGGTGGCAGAGCTGTAGCTGGCAGGCTTCAGGAGGAGAAGTGGACACAAAAAGCAGGGATATCGAGAAGATTGTCTCTTTCCACTGCTGTTCCCACTGCAGGCTTGTTTGCTCCCTACAAGGAGAAGATGAGACGGAAAGAAACTGAAACTTAAATGCGGTTTCAGGTTTTGACTGGGACACAGGTCTGGATATTTTAATTACCAAAATGGGACTTTTTGTGACTCGAAGTGCCTGGAGGAGAACTTTTTGTCACTGATATTGTCCAGAAGAATCATGCGCCCAGCCTCAAATTTCATCTAAGCAGTCAGGAAGAACTAGCTCTACAAAGTGGGAGCGACCAACATTGGGGAAAAAAACAAAGTGGTTTTCTGTTGATGCCCATGAGTCCTGCTTGTTCGAGGGATCAGCTGTATTACTTACTGTAGCACCAGGAAGAAATGATGGGGTCTAGAGAGAAGGAAATTTAATCCTGTGTTTAAAGGATTTTAAACTGTGTTTAAGAACAGTTTTGGGTCGCCAAGTCAAATCTGTTATTCTCTTTTATTCTCTATTGTTTGCTTGGTATCATGTCATATTTTAGTTTGCTTCAGTTTTGGACTGTGACTCTGATATGTAGATTTATGTTTTTACTAGAGTTTTTAAGTGATTCTTTTCTTTTTTCTTGTTGACAAAAAAAGAAAAAGTTACCTAATCTCAGAGATCATCTAGCTGCTTCTTGTATTTGTTTTAATTTTTATTTATTTTTTTATTTTTGGCTGTGTTGGGTCTTCGTGGCTGTGCAGGCTTTTCTCCAGTTGCAGAGAGCGGGGGCTACTCTGTAGTTGCAGTGCATGGGCTTCCCATTATCGTGGCTTCTCTTGTTATGGATCGCTGGCTGTAGGGCTTGTGGGCTTCAGTAGCTGCAGCTCCCAGGCTCTAGAGCACAGGCTCAATAGTTGTGGCACATGGGTTTAGCTGCTGAAGGCATGTGCGATCCTCCTGGACCAGGGATTAAACCCATGTCTCCTGCATCAGCAGGTGGATTCTTTACCACTGAGCCACCAAGGAAGCCCTCTTATATTTTTAAACACCTTATGGAGATATAATTGGCACACTATAACATTTACCCATTTAAACTGTACAGTTCAGTGATTGTTAGCATGTTCACAGATATATACAACCACCACCACCATCAACTGTAGAATATTTTCAGATCACCCCCAAAAGGAACCCTGTACCCATTAGAAGTCACTCCTCATTTCCCCTCAATATTCCCAGCCCTAGGCAACCACTATCTGTCTCTATAAAATTGCCTATTTTTGGTATTTCAAATAGAATCATATAATATGTGATCCTTTGTAACTGGTTTCTTTAACTTAGCAAATTTTTAAGCACAATATTTTTAAGGGTCATCATGTTATAGTATGTATCAGTACTTTTCCCCCTTTCTATTGTTGAATGATATTCCATTAATGGGTATACCACAGTTTATCTATCTATTCATCAGTCGATAGACATTTCCACTTTCTATTATGGATAATGCCACTGTGAACATTAGTATTCAAGTTTATTTGTGGGCATGTTTTCATTTCTTTTGGCTATAAACCTTGAGGTGGAATTGCTGAGGCATATGGTATACATTTAACATTTTGAAGACCGGTTTTCTGAAATGACTTTTATTTTGTGTTTCCATCAGCAGTGCACGCAGGTCTCAATTTGTCTACATCTTTGTCAACACTGATTACTGTCTGTCTTGTTTATTCTGGCCGTCTTTGTGGGTGTTAAGTGGTACTTCATCGTGTTTTTGACTTGATGTTGAGCATTTTCATGTGTTTATTGGCCATTTGCATGTCTTTGGCTCACTATACCTCATCATAATAACATCATCACAACTAAGAAAATTATCCAGTTTCCCTTTGCAAGTCCCTTATCAGATATTTGATGTGCAAGTATTTTCTCTCATTCTCTGAATTGTCTTTTGGCTTTTTTGATGGCATCTTTTAAAGCACAAAAGTTTTTGATTTTGATGAAGTTCTTTTGTTGCTATACTGTCATATCTATTAATAAGAAGCCTGGTCTAGCCCATGGTCATGAAGATTTATTCCTGTATTTTCTTCTAGGAGTTATATTGTTTTAGCTTATGATTAGGTCCATAATCTGTTTTGAATTAACTTTTGCATATCCTGTATCAGTAGTCCAAGTTCATTCTTTTGCAAGTGGATATCCAGTTGTTCCAGCATCACTTGTTGAAGAGCCTATTCTTTCCTCATTGAATTGTCTTGGAACTTTATTGAAAATCTATTGACTCTAAGTTCAGTTTTATTCATCTAGCTTCTTAATCATACTCTTTCTGCTAGTTGTTTTATTTCCCCATTTGGACATTCTTAAGACTATTAACTTCCTATTCTAGTTTGGATTTAATTGTTTTCTAGGTATCCTGTGCAAATGTCATCTAAATATTTTCTTTATATCATTGGATTAGAGACATTGTTTCTTAGATCTCATGCCTCACACATTCTTTTTTCCTGAATTCCTTTTTCATTTTGCCAGAAAATGTGCTGTGCTTAGTCGTTCATTCATGACTGACTCTTTGTGACCCCATGACTGCAGCCCGCCAGGGTCCTCTGTCCCTGGGATTCTCCAGGAAAGAGTACTGGAGTGTGTTGCCATGCCCTTCTCCAGGGGATCTTCCCAAGCCAGGGATCGAACCCAGGTGTCCCGCACTGCAGGCAGATTCTTTACCGACTGAGCCACCAAAATTTTCATGAAGAATATGAGAGAAAGGAGCTCTCTAAGAGTTTGAATGCTTGATGTATCTTTGTTTTGCCTTCCATTTGAATGATGGTTTGGCTGCATGTAGAATTTTGGGTTCAAATGATTTTCCTTCCAAAATTTGAAGGCACTGCTTGATGACTATTGTCACTGATGTAAATCTGATTCTTGTTGCTTAGTTGTTGTTCTGTTAGTCGCTCAGTCGTGTCCAGCTCTTTGTGACCCCATGCACTGTAGCCCGCCAGCCTCCTCCATCCATAGGATTCTCCAAACAAGAATACTGGGGTGGTTGCCATTTCCTTCTTCATGTTCCTTAGTGGGCAACCTCTTTTTCTATCTGGAAGCTTTTAGGATCTTCTCTTTACCTTGGTATTGATAAAGTTTAATTTTCAAGATAAAACCATGACTCTCAGGCCAGTACAAAATGAACATGTGTCAGTAACAAGGGAAAATTTGTTCAAAGCATAGTTGAGAAGCTCAGTGTTCATAGGTGATGTTAGGAGGAGACTGCTGGGATATATAGAAAAACTGGTAGATATCCAGCAGTAAATTTCGAGGTTTTTCTATTACATTGGGCAGATTTTGTTTCCATCCTTACTGAAAAAGAATCTACAACTTAAGCTCTGCCTCTCCAGAGTTGTAAAATGGCCAAATACCTGAATAGGTAAGTGGAACACCCAGTAATTTCTTTTGCCCATTTCCAAGTTACTGATAATTTTCCTGGCAGTCTTCTGAAATAACCTCAAGGTATATTTAGATGTGGGTCTTTTTTCCTTCATACTTTCGGACTGTTTTTACCCTTGAGTTTTTTAAAACTTGAAGACATGTTCCTTGGACAAAGGAGTGTGGTAGCTTACAGTCCATGGGGTCACAAAGAGTCAGACATGAAAGAGTGACTTCACTTTCTTTTTCTTTTTCAACACGAAGCAGTTTCCTTTTATTATTTATTTGATTATTTCCTTCCCTCCATTTGCTCTGCTCTGTCTTTCTAGAACACCCAGTAATCAGATGTTGGACCTCTTGAGTTGAGCTACTTTGTTTCTTAACTTTTCAAAGTCTTACACTTTTTATTTCTTTGTCTTTTTCTTTTCTGTTCTGTGAGTGAGCATGTTTTCTCCATGTGCGTCAGTAGTTCCAGTTGACATCTTGGTCCTTCTTTTTGGGGGCTGTTATGTTTTTGAATGTCTGTTGACCCTTAATTATTCTAATTATGACTGTTGACCCTTGATTATTCTAATTATGACTGAAGAACTAGGTTGGTAGTATTTTACTGTTTGTAGTAATTTGTAATAATAATAATAAACACACAAGTGAGATGTATGTATTAATATTAACCCACTAATCCTATAAGATGTTATTAGTATCTTTATTCTGAGGAAACCAAGACACAGAGAGGTTATGTAATTTGCCCACAGTCACGTAGCTAGTCGTGACAGAGTTTGGATACACAGTTTTAGGTGGTATCTCTCTAGAGCCCATGCTCTTAATCACTACCTTTGCTTTTGTGGGTCTGTTTTCACAACAGGCTTGTCTCTTAAGGGGTGAGAGGGTTGCCTGGAAGCTCTGTGCTGCTGAGTGGATAAACTTTAAACTTTAGTTTAAAGTATGCTTGAGAGAAGCAGATAATCCTTTTATGCCCAAAAGAAGATTTGACTTGGAGAGACTGTTCCATCAGGAGCCCTGTTTCCCTGGGTAGATGATTCAGTTCTTTTAGAAAGAAGTTTTTTAGTAATAGGTGATGGGCACATGCTTCTGCTTCTTGTTACTTTTGCACCTGCAAAAGCCTCTTCAATATATTTTTTAATGTTTTATTATGAAAGTTCTCAAACTTACAGAAAAGCTGAGCAAATAACATAATGAGTTCTCATATGCCTTCTACTTGGATTCAATAGCTTTTAACATTTTGCCTTACTTGCTATGTTTATATAAAATATTTTATATATAACTATTTTGAAGTTTCAGACATGTGGTATTTTACCCCCATGTGCTTTAGGAGTTATCTCCTAAAAATAAGACATTCTTCTACCTCTCCATAGTAACATTATCATAACTAAGAAAATTATTTGTAATTTCTTAATGCCATCTAATATTCAGCCCATATTCAAATTTTCTCAATTCTTCCAAAATGTTGTACAATTTTTATTAATCAGAAAACTTTTCAGCTGAACTATGATTTGTACACATTTTTATATGTGTGAGTGTAAAGCTTGATGAATCATCCAAAAGTGAATACTCCTGTGTAAGCCTGTTCTTTTTTACAAAAGTCAGAACTCAGTCAGGTTTCAGTCATTTCAGTGGACTATTCTGTCTCTTTAGTCCTCTGTATTATAGAATACTCTTCCTGCCAATTTTTTTTTCTTTTTCCATAAATTGAATTTGTGAAGAGATAAGTCCAATTGGCTTCTTCAGTCTCCATTCCCTCCCCATCTCCTTTCCTCCTCTTCTCTTCCTTCCCCCTCTCCTTCTCCTCTTTCATTTTCTCCTATTCCTCCTTTTTCTTCTTTCTTTGCCATGGAAAATTTCAAATATACTCCTAACTTGAGGGAAATACAACCGCCTCCATGCTATGCTCATTGCCCAGCTGCGCATGGTCAAGCTCATCTCATCTGCTCCCTAACCATTTCTCCTCTCCCTCACCACTGTATTGTTTTCACTTAAATCCCAGCCTTCACAGCATCTCCTCCTTAAATATTTCAGTGCATGTTTATAAAAGACAGGGCTGGGAGCCCAGCAAGGGCTGCTGGCTAGAGCATGGACATGTGACCTCCTCATGTAACAGCCACCCAGCATGTCCTGAGAGGGCATGTCTGTGAGCAGTGTTCCAGGAGGCCCAGGTGGCTCAGGCGTCTTACCATCTAGGCTGGATGTCCCAGAATATCACCTCTGCTGAATTCTCTTGGTCAAACAAGTTCCCATGGGTACCTTAGGATCAAGGGGAGGTGTATTGGGAATTGCACTCCACGTCTTTTCCTTTTTGAAACAATTTTATGATTCTTAGAAACTGTGGTAAAATGTACATATTTAAAATTTTACAATTTTAGCCATTTAAAAGTGTACAGTTCAATGGCATTAAGTACATTGTACAAGTACAGTACAATGCTGTGCAATCAGCAGTACTCTCCATTTCCAGAACTTTTTCATCATTCCCAACGGAAAGTCTGTATCCGTTCAATCAGAACTCTAATTCTTCCTGGGTAATTACTGTTCTGCTTTCTATCTCTATGAATCTGATGACTAGGTACCTCATGGAAGTGCAATCATACATGTCCTTTTGTATCTGGTTTATTTCACTTAGCATAGTGTTTTCAAGGTTCATTCATGCTGTAGTATATGTCAGTACTTCCTTTTTAAGGTTGGATAATATTTCATTGTATATATTAGCCTTCACCTCTTGACATGAGGAACAGCCAGTGAAGTACAGAGGGAAGGACTTGATGGAAGCCATCTTTGAGGACTGTTATCTCTAGGTAACTTCTCTAGAGCCATGATCTTCCTTACTGGGGAGTCATAAAGTCTGATTCTAACTTGCTGAACCTTACGAAGCTAAGAGTAGAGATTTCCCTGATAGTCCAGTGGTTAAGACTCCAAACTTCCAATGCAGGGGGTGCAGGTTTGATTTCCTGGTTGGGCAACTAAGATCTCACCTGCCATGCAGCCAAAAAGTTTTAAAAATAAAATAAAATTGGATCTTAAAATTTTTTTTTTTTTAAAGAAGAAGCTAAGATCACAGTATTCTTGTTTCAGTGGGAAAATGTAACCTGGAGAAAGGGCTAGGAGCAGGGATGAAGGAAGGAAAAGCCCAACAGATGAAGGAAAAGCCCAACAGAGAAGGAAAGTGATGTCTCAAGAGTCATAGCTCTGCAATGTTGTTTAAAACTTGCTGCTGCCTTTCTTATCTTCAAATCCAGATTTACTTCTGCCACCTTACTCCTGTGGGATAGAGCAGAACATGATCCTGAGCCTTTCACCTTGTTCACAGAGCAAATCTCAGGGTGTCACCTCATCCTCTGATTATTTTGTCTTGAGACTCTCATCAGGATGTTTTTGTCTTAGTCCTCTGCTGCATTGCTGATGAAAACATGTGAATTCAGAGTGACAGAGCTTCCTCCATCGTATCAGGGAACTGTGGAGCCAGACACATGATGAGTTCTCCCCCTTCTCTGCTGGTTGCTTAGGTCGTGAGAAGAGTCACTTTCCTGAGAAATGAGGGTCATTGTGCTGAAAGGGAGCCCTGGGACACAGGGGATCTGTAAGAGAACGGGGCGGCGGGGAGGACCCCAGGAAAGGCAGAATTTCCTCTCACGAGCTGGGAGCCTTAAAAGTACCCTGAGATTTGTATTTGTGTGTTGTTGTTCAGTTTGCGACTCCATGGACTGCAGCGTGCCAGGCTTCCCTGCCCCTCACCATTTCCTGGAGTCTGCCCAAGTTCATGTTCGTTGCATTGGTAATGCCGCCCAGCCATCTTATCTTCTGACACCCTTCTCCTTCTGCCCTTAATCTTTCCCAGAATCAGGGACTTTTCCACTGAGTCATCTGTTCACATCAGATGACCAAAATACTGTATTGCCTGTATATTTATTTATTTATCCTTTGGCCATGGCACACAACATGAGAAATCTTAGTTTCCCAACCAGGGATTGAACCCCAGCCCCCTGCATGGGCAGTGCAGAGTCTTAACCACTGGACTACCAGGGAAGTCCTGAAATTTGTTTATTTTTATCAGGAATTTGCATGTCTCAGTTGTAATTATTTTTTGCTCACCTCAAGACTGTTCCAAACTAATGAAAAGTTGTGTCTTTCACTGGTTGGGAGAGGAAGAAGGCTTTCACTCCTGTTAAAAAAGCAATTCAAAATAAATGTAATTATATTTTAGATATTTTATGAAAAGAGAGTCTGGGACAACCATAACATGAACAAATCTGACACTTAAACATCTCTGAGAGGAAAGAGAGACAGCTGTTTCTGTTCACAGCAACGGGCCTGTGTTTGGCTTGTTGGCAGGGAGCACCAGCCTGGACGTTGGTAATATATCTGCCAGGCTTCTGGAAGAAGTTTAAAAGATGTCAAGGGAGTGAAGCCCGGGAGCAGGTTCTCTTGGGATCTGAGTTGATTAAAGGCGCATTACAAACCAAGTCAGTGCGTGTGCTAGCTCCTGAAACAGGGTTAAAGCAGCCAGAGGCTGGGCTTTGTGAGTCACTGTGATTTATTATGTTTTGTTGGTTGCCATGGTGCTGAACAGTCTATCAGAAGAGTCATTTTACTAAGCTAGTTCAGAAAGATTTTAGTTTGGTGTCTTCCTTTTTTTCCCCCCTGGTGTTAGTGTGTTGTATTTAGATAACTTGGCCCTACAAGGGCCCCTTGATTCTACATCTGTGTATTAAAATGCTTCTCCAAACTGAATTAAAATTGTGAATGTTAAGAGTCAAATAAGTGTTTTTGTTCATTATCATAGGTCCTATGACATTTGTCCCATTAACCACTGCCTGATCAGTAGTTTGGAGCTGGGACTTCTTGTCTCTGAGAACATAGAATGTCAGTCACACTCCCAGCCAGATCACATAATGTTCTTGTTTCAGTGGGAAAATGTAACCTGAATTCTATGCACTGGGTACTTAGTTCTTCCACCCACTCACTCACTACCCCGACTCATTCCTATGACATGATGGGAAAGGAGTCCCAGCCCTTCCCATCTTTGCTCCCCAGGAAGTGGTGAGTTCCCACCAGGAGAAATAGCAGTAGCCATTTTCATGCAAGCAGTGATGGTCAATCTGGTGACTGCCTTTCAGGGCCTGTCTGTGTATGTTCCACAATATTGATAAGGATGCATGATACCTCCAAATAGTGTTTATCATAAGAATCAATTTTCTTTCATTTATTCATTGGTTGATTTGTTCATTCATTCAAAAAATTCATCATATTTGAGATGACCTATGTTTTTGTACCCCACTGGAGAGAAGTGTATTCTGATTTTCATTTATTTTCAACAGCATCATCTGAGAAAAATAAGGCATCATGACTAAATGGGTACCAGTGATGTTTTCTTGGGAAATTAAAAGATGAAAGAGAGTGTGAAAGAAAAGGATTCTGAGGCAGTGGTAGTATTTTTTGAATTAAACCTTTTTGAGAAGTTTCTAATGGAAATAATTTGGTGAGCCTTTGATATTTAAATCAAAAAATACATACACAAATTCACTAATCTCATTCATGAGAAATAAATTCTGTTGTTTTGGCTTTCCTCATCGCTGTTGTAAGATTCAGTTTTCTCAGGACCACTGAGTAAATTTATGCTTGCCCATCATGACCTAATTGCCTCCCAAAGACCCCCACCTCCTAATACCATCACTATGGGGCTAGGATTTCGATTTATGAGCTTGGGGGAACACAGACATTCAAACCATAGCAGTGGGTTTTATTTCATTTAAGAGGGTACTACAAATTGTTCCTCTACTCTCCTATTCTTGGACATTTGGGTTGTTTTCCAGTATTTGTGGGCATATGCCCACAAAAAGACATGCACAAGAAAGATCATAGCAATGGGTTCATAATAACCCATTAATGTATACATTAATGCACCTAAAGGTGAATTGCTGAGTCATAGGATATAGATACTTAACTTCATTCAAAACTGCTACTAGTTTCCCATAGTGGTGGTACCATTTTCTAATTGCTTCTTAGACTCTCAGCCAGTTCAATCTTTAGCCTCACTGTTACATCCAGAGGTATCTGCTGCTACCCATTTTTGAACATGTGGCGACTGAGGAATAAATTCTTCTGTTTGGGCTTTTGTCATTGCGGTTGTAGGATTCAGTTTTCTTAGGAGCCCTGAGTCAATTCATGCTTGCACACTGGCTTTCTAACTTCCAAATTTTTTCCTCTTGGTCCTTATGAATTTCTGCATTGAAAATATTTCCTTTATTGTCAATTTAATGGGTTTTCAGGACTTAGTAGAACTAAATGCTTATGTTCAATTCACTATTTTAAACCTATTCATTTAAGCTACTCTACCTTCACACAATTAGTGAAACTATTCATTTAAAGATACATAGTTTATTTTCAGGTGAATCTTAAGTTTAGAGCAGTAGGGAACTAAGAAGCAAAATAAAACTCCTTATGCAACAGGGAAAGGTCAGTCTATTTAGAGATAGAAATATTGTATCAAAAAGGACTCAACAATACCAAGCTGTGATAGCCATAATTATTTAATGATGTTATGTGAGAAAAGTTATAACAAACCTAGACAGTGTATTGAAAAGAAGAAGCATTATTTTGCCAACAAAGGTCTGTATAATCAGTAGTCATAAAAGATGTGAGAGTTGGACCGTAAAGAAAGCTGAGTGATGAAGAATAGATGCTTTAGAATTGTGGTGTTGGAGAAGACTCTTGAGAGTCCCTTGGACAGCAAGGAAATCAAACCAGTCAATTCTAAAGATTTCTACCCTGAATATTCACTGGAAGGACTGATGCTGAAGCTGAAGCTCCAATACTTTGGCCACCTGATGCAAAGAACTGACTCATTGGAAAAGACCCTGATGCTGGGAGCGATTGAGGGCAGGAGGAGAAGTGGACAACAGAGGATGAGATGGTTGAATGGCATCACTGACTCAATGGACATGAGTTTGAACAAACTCTGGGAGATGGTGAAGGACAGGGAAGCTTGGTGTGCTGCAGTCCATGGGTCACAAAGAGTTGAACTCGGCTCAGCGACTGAACAACAACAATGTGATGGAAATTATGAAGAACTTTCAGCAGGTTGCAATAAGCAAATTACAGGTGATGTTTCTTATTGGATGGCTTCCCCATACTGATTCTTTTATTGGGTCACTTAATTGAGACCTGGAATGGACTGGGGACACATTTGCAAGAGATCAGTGTTATGGTGAATTCCAGATACTCAATTGAAGAACACACCTCCAAGGATTTCCCTGGGAGGTCCAGTGGTTAAGACTCCACACTTATATTACAGGGGGATAGGTTCCATCCCTGGAGGGGAAATTTAAGATCCCACATACTGTGTGGGGTGGCCAAAAAATAGAAAAGAAAAGACAAACATACCTTTTGTGGCAAGCTACCTGGTATATAAGTATCAGAAGATACATATGATTCAAGTTAGTAACAGTGAAACTGAAACCGTGAAAGGCTTAACTCATATTGCCAGTCCTTGTGAAAGGACCACCTCTTTGGATCTTGGATTTTGCATTTTTCTCTTGAAAGCCAAGGATGCAATGAGGCAAACTCTCTACTTCTTGGGTCCCTCAGTCTTTAAATGGCTAAAATATAAATTCTAGAAAGACTTTTCTCTGTGAACGCTGGGCTTTTGTGTTTCTTGTTGGTAAATCCCAACTGCCCAGGTAGCGTTAGTGGTAAAGAACCCACTTGCCAATGCAGGAGTTGAAAGAGATGCGAGTTTGGTGCCTGAGTTGAGAAGAACCCCTGGAGGAAGGCATGGCAACCCACTCCAGTATTCCTGCCTGGAGAATTTGCATGAACAGAGGAGCCTGAGAGGAGACTGATGGGCTGCAGTCCATAGGGTCGCACAGAGTCGGACACAACTGAAGTGACTTAGCATGCATGCACACACACATGTTGGTAAATCACAGTGAGGAATTGGCTTCAGTAGAATTCAGGGACTGTAACCCATGAGGTTCACTTCGTTGAGCAAGTAATATTCAGTTTGAAGTGAGAACAATAAGAGATAGGCTTAAAGAGCAGGGAAAATTTAGGTTAAATGTATGGAAAAATTTTATAGAGAAGGTCTTGGTAAAATGCTATAATGATAACCTGACAAGAAGTTCATTAAGGGCCAGTTCACAAAGATCTGTGCAGGGTGTAGTCCTGACAGGGGAAGGTAGTCAGAGTCTAGAATTTGGGATCATGTACTGAGGAGCCCTTGAGAAGATCTGTGGCTTTTCATGAGGGACACAGCCAACCTGAAGCTGCAGAGAAGGAACCAGGAGAATAATTACTCCAACCTCATCCTCCTCTCTCCCTTGGGTCTTCTTCCAGGGCACCCACTGACTGAACCAAACCAGACACCAGAGGGCAGAGGAGCCCCATTGATACAGTCTGCAGATCAGTCTCCCCGAGAGGGGAGAAGTATGGGGAGCAGAGAGAGGATCTGGAGGGGCCAATAGGAGACACCTCACACACATGTGTCAATGGTCAGCATGGTGGAGTGAGTTCCTAAAGCAGGCTACAGAGAGAATTTATGCAAGAGTTTTGGAAATAATATACCTACAGATTATTACAGGTGGACTGTAGTAACTGATTATCCTTTCCAGCTGCCATAAATTCGGGGCAGGGGGGCAGTTATGCATCACAAGTGTAAGAACAAGTTGCTGCTACTGGAAATCAGTGAAACACATTTTGTGAAATTCATTTTATAATAAAAAGTCTTCCCCACAAAGGCAAAACGCCCATTGTTAGCAGTAGTAAAATTGGTTGCCTAGTATTTTGCAGCATATAAAAGATTTTCATGTACATCATTTTGTGTTATTTCCTCATTAATCTTGGGAAGTACCTGGGATGATAGATCTTTTTTTTTAAAACGTATTATATTGATGTATAGTTGATTTACAGTGTTGTGTTAATTTCTGGTATAGAGCAAAGTGGTTTAATTATACATATAAGTACATTATTTTTCATATTCTTTTCCATTATGGTTTATCATGGGATATTGAATATAGTTCCCTGTGTTATACAGTAGAATCTTATTGTTTGTTTTTTCTATATATAATGGTTTGCACCTGCTAATCCCAAATTCCCAGTCCATCTCTCCTTTACCCTCTCTTCTGCTTGGCAACCACAGTCTGTTCTTTATGTCTGTGAGTCTGTTTCTGTTTCATAGGTAAATTCATTTTTGTCATATTTTAGATTCCATGTATAAGTACTATCATGATATTTGTCTCTCTCACACTTCACTTAGCATGATAATCTCTAGGTCCATCTATGTTATTGCAGATGATGTTATTTCTTTCTTTTTTGTGACTGAGCAGTATTCAATTGTATATATCTACCACATTGTCTTTATCCGTTCATCTGTAGATGGACATTTAAGTTGTTTCCATGTCTTGCATATTGTAAATAGTGCTGCTATTAGCACAGAGATGCATGTATTTTTTCAAGTTAGAATTCTGTTCAGAATATGCCGCAAGTGCGATTGCTGGATCTTATGGTAACTCTATTTTTTGAAAAACCTCCCTGCTGTTTTCCATAGTGGCTGCACCAATTTACATTCCTACCAACACTGTAGGAGGATTCCCTTTTCTCCACAGCCTCTCCAGGATTTGTGGTTTGTAGACTTTGATAATGGTTATTCTGACTGGTGTGAGATGATACCTCATCGTAGTTTTGATTTGCATTTCTCTAATAATCAGTGATGTTAAGCATCTTTTCATGTGCATGTTGGCCATCTGTATGTCTTATTTGGAAAAATGTCAGTTTAGATCTTCTGCCCACTTTTCAATAGGGTTTTTTGTTGTCGTTGAGTTGTATGAGCTACTTGTTTATTTTGAAAATTAAGCACCTGTCGGTTGTATCATTTGCATGTATTTTCTCCCAGTAGGACAATAGACCTTTCTAATAGATGAGAAAACCAAGTCTTGTAGAGATAGAGATTGTCTAAGGTATCATGGCAAGCAAGGGGAAAGCCTGAATTTGAACCAAGTGTCCTGATGAAAAATTCAGGTGCCTTCCACAAAGAGAAATCCAGATCACATGCAATGATTTTTTAAAGGCAAAAATTGTTGACAATAGAAGAAAATACCAGTATAAGAAATTCTGCTTTCAAGGTATAGCTGAATGGGCTTTTGACTATGATGTTCTTTACTAGTAGCTGATTTTTTACTGTCTTCTGTTTGAGAAGACTGCATCTGGTGATAGATGGGGTGGATGTTTGAGTCTTGGAAGTTATACCATTATAACTAGGTAAAAGCCAGATGAGTCCATTCTGAAGGTCCATTTAAATCCTGAGTCCCGTATAACTCCAATATTTCATAAAGTTGAGCCTGATTTAATCTCTGAAAGACATTGCTTGGTATCCTAATAGCCACCATGTCTGATATATGCTACAGTGATCTACACTAGAGTGATTAGGTGACTATTTGGCCAGTGTTTGGCCAGAGTTATAATAACAGTAATAAAAAATCCGTATCAGGAATAAAGTTGGGAAAGAGTGCATGGCAATTTTGTACACAGCCTGTGTGCCTTGGGGCAGGTCTTTATTCTGAGGTTTGCAGGTGGCCATTCTGGTGCTGTGACTTTGACTTCTCACTAGCAGCCCCTCCACTGTAGAAGAGAAGCCAACCCATTAGGCAGTGCATCCCTGGGGCTTTCTCTCATCTTTATTGTTCTGACATTATATGATCTCACCCTGCTGTCTTGACAGCTGGACTCAGAATTTTCTTCCTTATTTAAAAAAATATATATTAAGTATAATTTATATAAACCCCAGATCATAAGTATTCAATTAGCTAAGCTTTGACAGTTGGATACACCATGTAGCCAATATCCAAAACAAGAGAGAAAACATTTTTATCACTCCAGAAAGTTGCCTTATATTCTTAATCAGTCCCCTCACATCACACCTCCTCTGGGAGGGCAACTGCTCTTCTGATTTCTCTCACCATGATTGTTTGTCTGTTCTTGAACTTCATGTAAGTGGAATCATACAGTATCTGGCCTGTTTTACTCAATGTAATGTCTTTGAACTGCATGTTGTTTTGTGTATCGCCAGTTTGTTCCTTTTTACTGCTGGAGGTATTCCATCATTTAAAAGTACCACAATTTGTTTATATATTCTTCTGTTGTTGATTATTAGAGCTCTTTTCATCTTTTCATTTTTGGCCCAGTTTGAATAATGCTAAAGTAAACGTCCTTTTGTAAGTCCTTTTGTGGGCAATTGCATTTATTTCTTTGGTCCATTCCTAGCATTGAAATTGTAGGTATATATTCGGATTTTTTGCAGATAAAAAATTTATTCATTTTAATTGGAGGATAATTACTTTTCAATATTGTGATGATTTTTGCCATACATCAACATGAATCAGCTGTGTGTATACATGTGTCCCCCCATCCTGAACCCTCCTCCCACCTCCCTTCCCTCTGGGTTGTCCCAGAGCACTGACTCTGGGTGTCCTGCTTCATGCATTGAATTTGCACTGATTATCATTTTACATATGGTGATGTACATGTTTCAGTGCTATTCTCTCAAATCATCCCACCCTCACCTTCTCCCACTGAGTCCAAAAGTCTGTTCTTTACATCTGTGTCTCCTTTGTCGCCCTGCATGTAGGATTGTCGTTACCATCTTCTTTGTTGTTCAGTTGTTCAGTCATGTCCGACTCTTTGTGATGCCATGGACTGCAGCATGCCAGACTGTCCTGTCCTTCACCATGTCCTGGAGCTTGCTCAAACTCATGTCCATTGAGTCAGTGATGCCATCCAACCATTTTGTCCATTGTCATCCCCTTCTCCTTCTGCCTTCAGTCTTTCCTAGCATCAGGGTCTTTTCTAATCAGTTGGTAAAGTATTCACTTCAGGTAGCCACAGTATTGGAGCTTCAGCTTCAGCATCAGTCCTTCCAATGAATATTCAGGATTGATTTCCTGAATCAGGTAGCCAAAGTATTGGAGCATCAGCTTCAGCATTGGTCCTTTCAATGAATATTCAGGATTGATTTCCTTTAGGGTGGACTGGTTTGATCTCTTTGCAGTGCAAGAGACTCTCAAGAGTTTTCTCCAACACTACAGTTCAAAAGCATCAATTTTGCTCAGCCTTCTTTATAGTCCAGCTCTCACATCCATACATGACTATTGGAAAAACCATAGCTTTCACTATATGGACCTTTGTTGGAAAAGTCATGTTTCTGCTTTTTAATATGCTGTCTAGATTGATCATAGCTTTTCTTCCAAGAACTAAGTGTCTTTTAATTTCATGGTTGCAGTCAGCATTCGCAGTGATTTTGGAGCCCAAGAAAATAAAGTCTGTCACTGTTTCCATTCTTTCCGCATCTATTTGCCATGAAGTGATGGAACCGGATGCCATGATCTTAATTTTTTGAATGTTGAATTTTTAAGCCAACTTTTTAAAGCTGTGTCATATTGCATTTCTATTCCCAGTTTTTTAAGGAATCTCCACACTGTTCTCCATAGCAGCTATACCAGTTTGCATTCCCACCAGCAGTGTAAGAGGTTTCCTTTTTCTTCACACCCTCTCCAGCATTTACTGTTTGTAGACTTTTAAACTTTTTGACGATGGCCATTCTGACCAGTGCGAGATGATACCTCATTGTGGTTTTGATTTGCATTTCTCTAATGATGAGTGATGTTGAGCATATTTTCACATATTTATTAGCCATCTGTATGTTTTTTATTTTAGAATAGTTTTAGTATTACAGAAGTGTTTCCCAGGTGGCACTAATGGTAAAGAATCCACCTGCCAATGGATGAGATGCAGGAGACGAGTGTTCAATCCTTGGGTTGGGAAGATCCCCTGGAGTAGGAAATGGCAGCTCATTCCAGTATTCTTGCCTGGAAAATTCCATGGAAAGAGGGTCCTGGTAGGCTATAGTCCATGGGGCCTCAGAGAGTCAGACACGACTGTGTAAGCACAGTTTTATAGAAATATTGCATAGATAGCACAGAGTGGTCCTTATACCCCATACCCAGTTTCCTCTATTATTGATATCTGACATTGGTATGGTACATTTGGCACCATTAATGAACCAGTATTGATATACTGAAAGTGAAAAGTGCAAGTGCTAGGTGCTTAGTAGTGTCCAACTCTTTGCAACCCTGTGCACTGTAGCCCTCAAGGCTCCTCTGTCCATGGAATTCTCCAGGCAAGAATATTAGAGTGGGTTGCCATTTCCCTCTCCAGGAAATCTTTCCAACCCAGGGATCGAACCCTGGTCTCCTGCATTGCAGGTAGATTCTTTACCGTCTCAGCCACCAGGGAAATCCATTGATATATTGTTAACTAAAGTCTATACTCTTCAGAGTTTCTTAGTTTTTGCCCTCTGTCCTTTTTCTGTCTATGATTCCATCCCAGGACACCACATTACATTTAAGTGTCATATCTCCTTGGGATCCTCCTGACTGTAACAATTTCTCAAACTTTCAAGTTTTGAGGACCTTGACTGTTTTGCAGAATACTGGTCAGGTATTTTTTAGAATGTATTTCAATTGGGATTATCTGATGTTTTCTCATGAATCGACTGAAGTTTTTATGAATTTGGGTGAGGAAGATCACAGAGTAAAGTGCCATCTTTATCAGAAATGTCAAGAATGTTGGGTGTCAATATCACTTATCAGTAATATTAACCTTGGTCACCTCATTAATTTACTGTTTGTTGGGTTCACTGGAAAGTTACTCCCCCTCCTCTTTCCATATAGTTTTCTAAAGCGTTGGTACTATTTTATACTTGGCCAAGCAGTGTTTGAGAGTCCACATGCTCCTTATCCTCACCAACACTTGCTCTTGTCAGTCTTTAATTTTAACCATTCTAGTTAGGGTGAGGTAATCCCTCTGTGGTTTTAATTTGCATTCAGTGATGACTGTTGATGTTGAGCACTTTTTCATCTGCTTCTTGGCTATTCATATATCTTGTTTTGTGACATTTCTGTTCAAGTCTTTTGCCTGATTTTTTAAATTGAGTTATTTGTCTTTTTATTATTGAGTTGGGGAGTTATTTGTATATTCTAGACATAGCTTCTTTATTCAATATAGGCATGAAATGTTTTCTCCCAGTCGGTGGCTTGCCCATTGATTTCTTACTGATGTCTTTTGATGAGCTGGATTTAAGATTCTAATGAAGAGATTTGAGGTCCAGTGTTGGGTAATAGACTCTCACCCATTCTAAATCTGATGCTGCTAATTTTCAGTTATGAAGATTAGTGGTGGGCTGGTGGGTATAAGGATTATAGCTATCTTTTCTTTTCAAGTCATCTGATATTCATTAAAAGAAAATTTCCAAAGACAAGTTCAAGATTTCCCATAGTAACAATAATTGTGTTGTTCAGTGAGAAGATTCCAGATGTATTAGGTCTCTTTGAGTAGCAACTGCCAGGACATGGAAGAAACCCATGTAAGAAGACCATGTCCTGTCTTTTGCTAATTATGAATTCTAATTTCCCAAAAAGCTTAGGCATGATCAGGGATGACAGTAAAAAGGGGGCTCTTGCATGGGAACACAGTGCAAGTCAAGTTTACAGACAGAGAGGAAGCTAGCCTGGGAAATGGCAACACAGAGGCCACTTCCAGCATTTTCCCCAAGATTGGTGACAGGGCGCATAATCCTTTAACCAATTAACAAAAAAGGAGAGAAGCAGAAGCCAGACTTGGTGAAAAACAAGTCTCCTTGTTCATCGATCAAGAAAGAGTCTTCAGTCAGGTTCAGGAAGGGTCTGGATTCTTAGACTCAGTTGTTTACAGTTCTTAAACTCCTCTTGGAGAGGAAAGAAGAATTCCTCTTAAGAAAAGGGACATCATGTAATATTGAATATTGACTCATTAGTTGGGTCTGGGAGATATTTTCAAGCTTCTTGAAATACCAGTAATAAGGAAAGAGCTTTCTCTAGACTTCACATGTTAACTCATTTACCAGCCAGTCCTGACATATTGACTTCCTGAAATGGTGCTTGGTTCTAAAACTGATAATCATTAGTTTCAATCTTTCATATTTGCAAAAGATTGAAAATCTTTCAGGTTTTCAGTCTTCTGCAAATATGTTTGAAAAATCAGGTTGAAAAATCCTTTGTAGTTTCTAATTTGTGCTAAGTAAATACTGACTTCTTGATTGATTTCTGTCAATTCTTAATCATTTAGCATAGTATTTGTAATATTTAACTTTGGAGATGAGTACTTGGAAGATCATTGCATGCCTTTTCTTTAGTACCAATGGTGTTTGGAACTGAAAAAAAGACTCACCTTTGTTTTATTTTTACACATATACTATCATTTCTGGCTGGTAATGGCTCTGAACTCCTTGATTTTCCTGGATTCCATGTATGTTCTAGAATTCTCCATTTATCCAATTACCATGATTCTATAAAATTTGGAAGAAATAACAGTGGCTCAAGGAGGAAATAGCCATGGCTTAATGTCATGTACAGCTAAAAGTCAGGATTCTATTATTTGCAAAGAGGAAGAAAAATAGGGACTTGAAATTGAGAAGACTTGAGGGTCAGTGGCATTCCTTAGCACAATTTAAAGCATTCTAAAAAGTGGGGGGGAAAGTTTGTCCATTAAAAACATGGTTCTGACTTTTTTTTTCCTTTAGGAAAAGAATGAGTCTTTTTACTTAGAAAAAAATCTGTCTCTGAATTTAGCCGTCATCTCTTCTCTAACTGCCTCTTTTCTTGCTGTTTCAGGTGAATCTCTTTGTGCTGCTGTCTGTGGTGTGTGTCCTCCTGAATTTAGCTGGATTTATTCTCGGCTGCCAGGGTGCTCAGTTTGTGTCCAGTGTGCCCAGGTGTGATCTGGTAAGCTGTCCTGAAACATCACTTTGTGCCTGTGCCAACCGTGGCCTGCCCAGCATTCTTGGGTGCCAGTGTGTGGCTGGACACAGGACCACGCAGTGTCCTAAAGTGAGACCTGAAGTTGGTAAAAGAAAGTGCGAAAACAAAATAAAGAACTAACTGCTAATTATTTTACTCAGATTGTTGATTAGTTTTTCTAAAGCAGGGACCAGCCAGTAGAACCCCCAAACCACAGAATATAATGCATCATTAGTCAGTGAATAGATGGATCAGTTGTCCACGGTCAGGATCTATCTGCTCTTGTCTAAAGAGGAAAGATGGATATTATCAGAATTCAGGTTAGCAGTCCTTTATCTGAAACTTCTGGAGGCCTTTCAGCGTTCAGAGTTTTTCTAGTTTTTAGAAGATAAATGTGACACATAGACTGTTTATTCTTTAATACCTCAGTGGAGTTGGGAGACAGCAGACTGTAATCAAAATTTTTGGTGTCCAGAGCTTTGAGGATTTCAGAATCATAGATAAGAGGTTGTGAACCTGTACTATCCCATTTTTTTTTCCTAATTGTGGTAAAATATACATAGCATAAAATATACCATCTTAACCATTCACTGGTGTTGAATACATTCACCTCATTGTGCAGCTAATCCTCAGAACTCTTTCCATCCTGCAAAGCTGACATTATACATTTTATTTTATTTAAAAAATTATTTATTTATTTATGGCTGCACTGGGTCTCATTGCTGCGTACTGGCTTTCTCCAGTTGCAGAGGGTGGGGGCTCCTCTCCGCTTGCAGTGCGTGGGCTTCTCATTGCGGTGGCTTCTCTTGCGGTGCATGGGCGCAGTTGCCCACTGCATGTAGAGTCTTCCCGGACTAGGGATCAAACCCATGTCCCTTGCATGGCGGGCAGGTTCTTGACCACCAGGGAAATCCAACACTATATATTTTAAACTGCTACTCTCCATTCCCTCTTCCCTCTGGCCTCTGCCAACCACTCTTCTACTTTACGATGCTACGGATTTGACTGCTCTGGTTGTCTGATATAAGTGGGATCACCCAGTATTTGTCTTTTAGTGTTTATTTCACTTAGTATAACACCCTCAATACATCCGCATGTTGTAGTATGTGTCAATATTTCCTTTCTTTTTAAGGCTGAATGATAAATATTTCACTGTATGCAGAGGTCACGTTGTGTTCACCCTTCACCCATTGGAGGACACTAGCATTCTTTCTACCTTTTGGCTGTTGTAAACAATGCTGTCATGGAAATGGGTCAATTCTCTGGAGTATGTGCCCAGAAGTAAAATTTCTGGCCATCTCTGAACTTTTTAAGAGGACTTTTCCATCACAAATATCTCCCTGTGGCAAAAAGCAAAAGAAGTGGACTCCTGGGAATTCCCTGACCATCCAGTGGTTAAGACTCCATGCTCCCAATGTGGGGGGCACCGGTCAGGAAACTAAGATTCAGCATGTCTCACGACATGTCCCCCCCTCCCCAAAAGTGGACTCTCTATGAGTTATAGTAAACCTCATCTATTTGGAATTTGGTTCCATGGCATTCTCACCCAGTCAAAACCAGCAGGATGCAAGTGAAGAAGGCCACCATGTCTCTTACAACACTATGATGGAATCCGTGCAGGAAGCTCATGATCTCCCCAGATGGGAAGATTCCTCAGGGACTCAGTAAAAACTTGTTGCTCTTAACAATCCTTCACAGTTTTAAAAAAGTTTTTGTCATTTTGTTGCTTAATAACCTTAAGTTTTGGAAGCACAGGCTCACAGTGCTTCCTGATGTTTAAGGCCCTCTATGACTTGCCCTTGTCCCTCTCTCCCACTGTAATCAAGCCCAAGCCCACAAGCCACCTAGGTTCCTGCCCTACTTTGCTGTTCCTGGCAATGCCTCTCTCCCCTGACCACTCCCTGTCCTTTACTTCTCTGTTCATCCAAATAGGATCGGCCTTTTAATGCCTCATTCAACGATTATCTTTTAAAGGAAGTAGTCCCTGATCCCCAGAGAAGATAATCTTCCAGAATTCCTGTCTGTCCATCTCTGAAACATTTCTCCTTTTGTTTTTTTGAGCTAAAGGTGTTCATACACTTGTCTTTTCTCTTGTCCTGTCCTGGAATCTCCCCGAGGACAGTGTCTGGCTCTCCATCTTCTGGGGAGTTTTCAACAGCACCTCCTCGCACACTTCTTTATATACACAGAGTTCCCAGAAAAAAATTTTAAACAAGGCTCGATTTCCCTGTCACTAATCACACAGAAAATTGGAAGGGACAAAGAGAACAGACACGGCAGAGAAGTGAAAAGTCATAATACACTGAAAGGTAATTCAACAAGAGAGTAGCATCTATTCTATGCAAAACACCATACTAGAGACTGCAGAGACTAGAAAGAAAAGTCAGGCATCATTTCTGACCTAGAAGTTTATCACATAGCACGGGGAGTGGGGTCACTGCGCCAAGTGCTCGATCAGTGTATGTGGAGGGGATGAATAAACGCCCACATGCAAAGCCAGGGAGACTGCATGAAGCCATTAGAGTGAGACATGGTGTTCTGGGGATGCAAAAGAAGAAGGTCTTGGACCCTTGGGAAGGTGGGAAAATACCTGGAACATCGGCATTTGAGATGGGCACTGAACGATAATAAGTAAAGGAGTGAGTTGAAGCCAGGAGAGGAGAGGATTCCAAGTGCAGTGGTCAGAAGTTAGCCCAAGTGGTAGATCACTGGGGGCTCTGGGACAAGCAGAAGCCAAACTGCAAGGTGTAAAGGTCCATACGGTTGACTTTTCTGAGAAATTCTGTGGTTCTTTACCTTGACTGCTGTTAGAATCACCTGGGGAACTTTTTAAAAAGAATGTCTAAGCTTGGGCCCTATACTCAGATATTCTCAGTTGCCCTGAAGTGGGGGCCTGGACATCAGTATTTTTTTTAAAGCTTTTAAATTTATTTTTAATTAAAAAAATTTCCCACTACCACAAAACCAACTCTGAGATTGTTTCTGATTATATGATTGTAAAAATTGAACAATCCATAAAAGTGTGGGATGGAACTTAAAAATCATTTGAAACCTCAGTATTCTGGGATATCATAGTTAATCATTTGACGCTTTTTGTGTGTGTGTCTTTATGAATAAATATTCATCAACAGGACCGTATTGTAGTTGGTTTTCATTAGAGAGCCTGTTTGACAAGTGGGGTCTTTCTGAGGAAGAGATGTTTTCCTTCCCTCTTTGCCTCACCACCCACATGTCATTCCAAATCCACAGTAATAAGCTGGGGGTTTCCTTTCATGTTTTCACGCTTATGTAACCTTGCATAGATGTGTCTGGGTGGGGCTTTGTTGTTGTTCAGATGTTCAGTCATGTCCAACTCTTTGTGACCCCATGGACTCTAGCACGCCAGGCTTCCCTGTCCTTCACTATCTCCTGGAGCTTGCTCAAACTCATGTCCATTGAGTCAGTGATGCCATCCACCAATCTCGTCCTCTGTCGTCCCCTTCTTCTCCTGCCTTCAATCGTTCTCAGCATCAGGGTTTTTTTCCAGTGAGTCAGCTCTTTGCTTCAGGTGGCTCAAGTATTGGAGCTTCACCTTCAGCATCGGTCCTTCCAATGAATATTCAAGATTGATTTCCTTTAGGATAGACTGGTTGGATCTCCTTGCAGTCCAAGGGACTCTTAAGAGTCTTCTCCAGCACCACAGTTCAAAAGTGTCAATTCTTCAGTGCTCATCCTTCTTTATGGTCCAACTCTCACATCCATACATGACTACTGGAAAAGTCATAGCTTTGGCTATTTGGACCTTTGTTGGCAAAGTAATGTCTCTGCTTTTTAATATGCTGTCTAGGTTTGCCATGACTTATTTTTCAAACATGGAATCTGTTGTATCCACTTATCTGTATATTGTTTTTCTGACTTAAAATTACATGAGGTACAGCTCTAACATCTTTTTTCCCCCTTTGAGCAGCTCAGTTCTCTGTTTTCTTGTTGTCTGTTGTGGTTTGGGTTTTGGCTGATAAAAGCAATGCTGCTATGAATACCACTCTGCATATCCCCACAGGAGCTGTTGACCTAAGTGGGCTAGTCTCCCAGGACAGGGATTGTTCTTCTGTTTGTCTCATCTTTTTATAGCTCATTCAGCCATTTGATGATTTTATTCTTTTTTTTTTTTAAATTAAGATAAAATTTGCCAACAGTTAAATGACCAGGTCTCAAGTGCACAGTTCATCAAGTTTTGACCAGTGTGTATATTCATCATGACAAATACACTCCTGTTCAGACAAGAAAGGGAGCATTGTCATTACTTTAGAGAGTTCTTTGCTGCCTCCTTTCAGCCAATTTCAACTTTCTCATAGGCAACCACTGTTCCAGTTTCGTTCACCATAGATTAGTTTTGCCTGTTCTTGAACTTCACACAAGTGGAGTCATGTGGTATGTAGCTTTTTGTGTCTGACCTGTCTAGCTCAGCATTATGTTTTTGAGATTCATCCATGTTTTGGGGGTCATATCAGTTGTTTGCTTTTTTTCAAAAATTAATTTATTTTAACTGGAGGCTAATTACCTTATAATACTGTAGTGGTTTTAGCCATGAATTGACATGAATTGACATGAATCAGCCACAGGTGCACATGTGTTCCCCATCCTGAGCCCCCCTCCCACCTCCCTCCCCATCCCATCCCTCAGGGTCATCCCAGTGCACCAGCCCTGAGCATCCTGTCTCATGCATTCAACCTGACTGGTGATCTGTTTCACATATGATAATATACATGTTTCAATCCTATTCTCTCAAATCATCCCACCCTCGCCTTCTCCCGGAGTCCAAAAGACTGTTCTTTACATCTGTGTCTCTTTTGCAGTTTCGAACATAGGGTCATCGTTACCATCTTTCTAAATTCCATATGTATGCATTAGTATACTGTATTGGTGTTTTTCTTTCTGATTTACTTCACTCTGTATAATAGGCTCCAGTTTCATCCACCTCATTAGAACTGATTCAAATGTATTCTTTTTAATGGCTGAATAATACTCCATTGTGTATATGTACCACAGCTTTCTTATCCACTCATCTGCCAATGGACATCTAGGTTGCTTCCATGTCCTGGCTATTGTAAACAGTGCCGCAATGAACATTGGGGTACACGTGTCTCTTTCCCTTCTGGTTTCCTCAGTGTGTATGCCCAGCAGTGGGATTGCTGGGTCATATGGCAGTTCTATTTCCAGTTTTATTAAGGAATCTCCACACTTTTCTCCATAGTGGCTGTACTAGTTTGCATTCCCACCAACAGAGCAAGAGGGTTCCTTTTTCTCCGCACCCGCTCCAGCATTTATTGTTTATAGACTTTTGGATCGCAGCCATTCTGACTGGCATGAGATGGTACCTCACTGTGGTTTTGATTTGCATTTCTCTGATAATGAGTGATGTTGAGCATCTTTTCATGTGTTTGTTAGCCATCTGTATGTCTTCTTTGGAGAAATGTCTCTTTAGTTCTTTGGCCCATTTTTAGATTGGGTCGTTTATTTTCCTGGAATTGAGCTGCAGGAGCTACTTGTATATTTTTGAGGTTAATTCTTTGTCAGTTGCTTCGTTTGCTATTATTTTCTCCCTTTCTGAAGGCTGTCACCTTGCTTATAGTTTCCTTCGTTATGGAAAAGCTTTTAAATGTAATTAGGTCCCATTTGTTTATTTTTACTTTTATTTCCATTACTCTGGGAGGTGCTCTTTATTTTTTTTAACCAGGGCAATATTTCATGCTATAAAAATACCATAACTTGTTTTATCAGTTCTCCTGATAATTGGGTTGTTTCCAGTTTGGGGGTATTATGAACAAAGCTGTTGTGAACATTTTTGTGTAGTTTTTCTTGGTTGACCTGTTTTCATTTCTCTTGAGTAAACACAGGTGTAGAATTGTTGGGCTGTGTGGTGGATGCATGTCTAACTTTGTAAGAACTGCTAAATGTTTTTCTGAAGTATATGGGGAATAAGTATATTTAATTTAAAATGTGTGGACAGTTCCTTTATTAAACGGCTTTAACTTACTTTTCCACCAGTAACCCTCCACCTACAACATGCTACTCTAATTTTTACCAGTCTGATGGGATTGGATCTAAATCTCATTGTTACTTTAAGTTTCAGTTTCCAGATTGATAGAGGTGGTACATCATTTTGGGGAAAACTTTACAGAAAATTTTAATATGTGGCTAGGGTAGAGAACTGTAGTACTGATGGATGATGGGAGGAAGAAGATCTTCTATTTTTACATTTAAAGTTGCTCAGTCGTGTCCGACTCTTTGCAGCCCCGTGGACTTAAGTCCATGGAATTCTCCAGGCCAGAATACTGGAGTGGGTAGCCTATCCATTCTCCAGGGGATCTTCCCAACCTGGGGATTGAAGCCAGGTCTCCCACTTTGTGGGTGGATTCTTTACCAGCTGAGCCATAAGGGAAGCCCAAGAATACTGGGGTGCATAGCCTATCCCTTCTCCAGGGGATCTTCCCAACCCAGGAATCAAACCGGGGTCTCCTGCATGGCAGGGGGATTCTTTACCAACTGAGCTGTCAGGGAAGCCAGAAATAGACACTTGGAGTTTGTTTCCTCCTGCCGCTTAAGAGAGAGAGAAAAGATGTCTGACACTTGCAGCCTCTTTCCTCCGTTTGGAGACCCCAAGCCTTCCTACTTGTTACCCTCTCATTCCCCCCTTTTCTTTTAGGAGAACTATGTTGCCTAGGGAAAGGTACATCATCCCTAAATTGTTGAGGCAACATATTCTCCTAACCCTCATATTGAGGGTCTCTGATCCAGGGGCCCCAAATAGTAGCTGGAGGAAGCTGCTGCAGTGGCAGGAGTTTGAGCAACCATTTGTAACTTAAAAGCCTTCATGTGGCTAGAAACAAATCCAGTCACACAGTTACAGATGCAGGCAACAAACAGCAAAAACAGAACAATCAGCAAAGTTAAAAGTCACATTATGTCCACAGTTAAGCTACAAAGCGTTGCACCGGTCCATTTTAGGATTGTTAGATGTCATCCGATTAAGAAGAGGCATCACATATGATTGTTGCTGTCAAAGGTATTCGCAGACTTACAGAAAGTCTGAAAGATGGATGTTTTTCATTTAAGAATGGGGAGATTCTTAAGAGATGGAAGAGAAGTTCGAATAGATTTTCAGAAATATTGGGCAGAGATGGGATTAAGAAGGCAGGAGAAGGATTAGAAACAGGAAGAACAAGAAACACAAAATGCATGGTTGCTTAGAACCATTTTGTACAGAGCCTAAGGGCTTTCCTGTATTCACTGGGCAAGGTGATAGATATTCATTGTTGTTTGCATAATGATTAACTTTCAGATACTATCTCTTATTTAAAGGAATTAATTCTCACTTATCTGGAAAAATTTTGCCATCCAAACTGGCTCACCCCAAAAGTTTCAGATAGCTGAGGTTTCTATATATTTGGATGTCCACGGTTGTGTGAATTACACAAGTGTGTGTACAGCCCACACAGGACTGGTTTCCCTGGTATTATAAAGCCTTGGGTCAAGAATGGACTCATGTAGGAAGGGAGTACTTTGTAAGATGACACCTAATGTTACCTGAGGGAGGTAAAACTAGGTAAGATCTTGAGGCTTCAGTTCAGTTCACTTGCTCAGTCGTGTCCGACTGTTTGCAACCCCATAAATCACAGCATGCCAGGCCTCCCTGTCTATCACCAACTCCCAGAGTTTACTCAGACCCACGTCCATCGAGTCAGTGATGCCATCCAGCCATCTCATCCTCTGTCGTCCCCTTCTCCTCCTGCCCCCAATCCCTCTCAGCATCAGGGTCTTTTCCAATAAGTCAACTCTTCGCATGAGGTGGCCAAAGTACTGGAGTTTCAGCTTCAGCATCATTCCTTCCAATGAACACCCAGGGCTGATCTCCTTCAGAATGGACTGGTTGGATCTCCTTGCAGTCCAAGGGACTCTCAAGAGTCTTCTCCAACACCACAGTTCAAAAGCATCAATTCTTTGGCACTCAGCTTTCTTCACAGTCCAACTCTCACATCCATACATGACCACAGGAAAAACCATAGCCTTGACTAGACGGACCTTTGTTGGCAAAGTAATGTCTCTGCTTTTGAATATGCTATCTAGGTTGGTCATAACTTTTCTTACAAGGAGTAAGCGTCTTTTAATTTCATGGCTGCAGTCACCATCACAGTGATTTTGGAGTGCCCCAAAATAAAGTCTGACACTGTTTCCACTGTTTCCCCATCTATTTCCCATGAAGTGATGGGACCAGATGCCATGATCTTCGTTTTCTGAATGTTGAGCTTTAAGCCAACTTTTTCACTCTCCACTTTCACTTTCATCAAGAGGCTTTTGAGTTCCTCTTCACTTTCTGCCATAAGGGTGGTGTCATCTGCGTATCTGAGGTTATTGATATTTCTCCTGGCAATCTTGATTCCAGCTTGTGCTTCTTCCAGTCCAGCGTTTCTCATGATGTACTCTGCATATAAGTTAAATAAGCAGGGTGACAATATACAGCCTTGACGTACTCCTTTTCCTATTTGGAACCAGTCTGTTGTTCCATGTCTAGTTCTAACTGTTGCTTCCTGACCTGCATACAGGTTTCTCAAGAGGCAGATCAGGTGGTCTGGTATTCCCATCTCTTGAAGAATTTTCAGTTTATTGTGATCCACACAGTCAAAGGCTTTGGCATAGTCAATAAAGCAGAAATAGATGTTTTTCTGGAACTCTCTTGCTTTTTCGATGGTCCAGCGGATGTTGGCAATTTGATCTCTAGTTCCTCTGCCTTTTCTAAAACCAGCTTGAACATCTGGAAGTTCACGGTTCACATATTGCTGAAGCCTGGCTTGGAGAATTTTGAGCATTACTTTACTAGCGTGTGAGATGAGTGCAATTGTGTGGTAGTTTGAGCATTCTTTGGCATTGCCTTTCTTTGGGATTGGAATGAAAACTGACCTTTTCCAGTTTTGTGGCCACTGCTGAGTTTTCCAAATTTGCTAGCATATTGAGTGCAGCACTTTCACAGCATCATCTTTCAGGATTTGAAATAGCTCAACTGGAATTCCATCACTTCCACTAGCTTTGTTTGTAGTGATGCTTTCTAAGGCCCACTTGACTTCACATTCCAGGATGTCTGGCTCTAGGGAGTGATCACACCATCATGACTATCTTGGTTGTGAAGATCTTTTTTGTACAGTTCTGTGTATTCTTGTCACCTCTTCTTAAGATCTTCTGCCTCTGTTAGGTCCATACCATTTCTGTCCTTTAGCCCATCTTTGCATGAAATGTTCCCTTGGTATCTCTAATTTTCTTGAAGAGATCTCTAGTCTTTCCCATTCTGTGGAATGAAGCAGGACAAAGACTAATAGAGTTTTGCCAAGAAAATGCACTGGTCATAGCAAACACCCTCTCCCAACAACACAAGAGAAGACTCTACACATGGACATCACCAGATGGTCAACACCGAAATCAGATTGATTATATTCTTTGCAGCCAAAGATGGAGAAGCTCTATACAGTCAACAAAAACAAGACCAGGAGCTGACTGTGGCTCAGATCATGAACTCCTTATTGCCAAATTCAGACTTAAATTGAAGAAAGTAGGGAAAACCAATAGACCATTCAGTTACAACCTAAATCAAATCCCTTATGATTATACAGTAGAAGTGAGAAATAGATTTGAGGGACTAGATCTGATAGATAGAGGGCCTGATGAACTACGAACGGAGGTTCATGACATTGTACAGGAGACAGGGATCAAGACCATCCCCATGGAAAAGAAATGCAAAAAAGCAAAATGGCTGTCTGAGGAGGCCTTACAGATAGCTGTGAAAAGAAGAGAAGTGAAAAGCAAAAGGAAAGATATAAGCATCTGAATGAAGAGTTCCAAAGAATAGCAAGAAGATATAAGAAAGCCTTCCTCAGCGATCTTGAGGCTTACACAGCTATAATTAATGGAAACTGCATTGTGACCCATTGAAAAACATGAGTTTGGTTCCTGCTTGGGGAGGGAGGGTCTTATGTACATGAACAGAAGGGAGATGTGAGAAGAATGAATAATCTCTATTAGCTGCTGCTTTGTTATACTAAATAATGCTGTTAGTATTAAAACAGGAAGTTCTCAGCCAGAGACTTTCAAGGAGGAAGCCCATTACCTTCTGAATTTAGCCTGGTGTAAGGATATTATTAACTGTGGAAGAGGGCCAAGGGAAAGTCAGCCATCCCTGAGGGGAAAGAATAGTTCCCACCTGCCTAGGGAAATCCTGTGTGAATGGCCACAGTAATTTTCCTTTAGAAGGAAGACTCTCTTACAGATATTAACAGCAGGATATACCTTCAAAAATGTGAGACAATGAAAGAAGAATTCAAATACAAACAGCTTTGTGCCTTTGTGTGTGGAGTTGTGGATCTAGGTGTGGGGACATTGCTGAGGTAATGATCTCTGTGGATAAACCAGGAAAAGACAGAAACCAAGTGTCTGTGAACTGATACATTTTGGAGTCCATGGAGGTGACTCTAGTTGTAATTTTTTTTATCAGAGGCAAAAGTCATATCAAAATCAGCATCAGTGTTTAATACAGTAAGGCGTCCCTTTCAATATGATTTAAGGACAAGGAATAAAAAGTGTTCTAGGACCCATGGAGTTCTAGAAGAGGCAAAGCTACTCTCTCTCTCTTTGCTGCACCTTGCGGCATGTGGGGATTTGGTTCCCCGACCGGGGATTGAACCCACACTGCCTGTCGTGAAAGTGTGCAGTCTTAACCACTGGACCACCAGGGGAGTTCCCGAGACAAAACTAATCTCTATATAAAAAATATCCAAGCAGGGGTTGCCTTTAGGAGGGTGTGGGCATGGATCAGTGGGGAAGGGGCATGAAGGATTTTCTGCGGTGATAGGATCTTCTGTATGTTATTAAGTATTTGGGTTACGAAGGTATATGCATGACTCAGAGTTCCTTGAATGGTGCGCTTATGATTTGTGTATGTAAATTCTGTGTGTGTACATAGATTTCAGCTCAAAAGAAGAACAAACCCAAACCAAAAAATGTGTAATCCAGCGGTACAAAGTTCTCCCCTTGGCTTCCTAGTCAACTTGCATTAGAAGGAAATAAGTTTCCTCCTTGGGCTTCCCAAGTGGTACTAGTGGTGAAGAGCCTGCCTGCCAGTGCAGGAGATGTAAGAGAAACTGGTTCTGTCCCTGGGTGGGGAATATATCCTGGAGGAGGGCATGGCAACCCACTCCAGTATACTTGCCTGAAGAATCCCAAGGGCAGTGGAGCCTGGCAGGCTATAGTCCATGGCGTTGCAAAGAGTCAAACACAGCTGATGTGACTTAGCACACAGCACAAATTTCCTCCTAATTTGGAAAATACCATGAAATTTGCCACTAGGATTAGACAGTAAGAATCTTAATTAGAAAAAAGACTTTTTTTTTTCTGTTAAGTAACTAAAAAGCAGAGACATTACTTTGCCAACAAAGGTCTGTCTAGTCAAAGCTATGATTTTTCCAGTAGGCATGTATGGATGTGATGATTTTACTATAAAGAAAGCTGAGTGCCAAAGAATTGATGCTTTTGAACTGTGGTGTTGGAGAAGACTCTTGAGAGTCCTTTGAACTACAAGGAGATCCAACCCGTCCATCCTAAAGGAAATCAGTCCTGAATATTCATTGGAAGGACTGATGCTGAAGCTGAAGCTCCAGTACTTTGACCACCTGATGCCAAGAATGGACTCATTGGAAAAGACCCTGATGCTGGGAAAGATTGATGGCGGAAGGAGAAGGGGATGACAGAGGATGAGATGGTTGGATGGCATCACGGACTCAATGGAAATGAGTTTGAACAAGCTCCAGGAGTTGGTGATAGACAGGAAAGCCTGGCATGCTGCAGTCCATGGGGTCGCAAAAAGCTGGACATGACTGAGCAACTGAACTGAGTTAAAACATTGTAGACATTCAGTCATTCTTAAAGATGCCTGAAAAATTTTGCAGCTAGTGAAGTCAAAACTGCCTCTGTATTTTAACAAGTATGAAAGAGGTGTGGCCTTTCTTTTTAGCCAAAATGATATAGCCAACTTTAACAGCTCAAGCTGCAGAGTAGGTAAAAATGAAACTCTGTTCCCAAATTATGGGTCTTATTGGCCCAGTTCAGCTGATATGTATGTTCCCAACCTGACTCAATAGAAACTTGGAAAAGTGACCAAAAGTTTGCAAAGCATCTCACTAAAAATATATGAGATTACTCATCAGTGATGTTATCACTTCAGATATCACACAACTTGTGCAAGAATCTGTGAACATATTAAAGACGTGAACTAAGAGATCTATTTAAGCCTACGTGGTTTAGGGCTACTGTTCACCACACAGACCCTGAGCTCATCCCAGGCACACAGTAGACTGAACTTCCTTGCCCTCTTGGATAAGTGGGACCATGTGATTTGTTTTGGAAATGAAACTGAGTTTATGCAATGAGTGTCATTTCCTAAGAAGAAGATTTAAGGTAGGCTGACCAGAAGTAGCAAATCTAAAGGCACCCAACTAAATTTGAATTTCAAATAAACAGCTAATAGATTTTTTTTTTTTTTTTACTGTAAACTTAACTTGTGCAATATTTGGGACGTACTGACTCTAAGGAATGATCTGTTTACCTGAATTCAAATTTCACTGAGAATCTTGCCTTTTACCTTGTAACCCTGCTTCAATAAATGCCAGTGTACAATTCATCAGGTGCTCTTCATGTCTCTAGCATAGCGATCCTCAGTCCTCAGATAGTGGATGCTCCATCATCCTTGGACCCCACAGCAATATGAAGAACAGAGCCCTCTGCTGACCTGCAATGGACATATAGCACAGTCAAGAAATAACCTTGGTTGATGAAGCCACTGAAATTTGGGGGCTGGTTCTTAACCACAACATGCCTAACCTATCCTGACTGCTATAGATATTGCTTGACCCTGAACCCAGCCATAACTCATTCTGTGATATTGCTGCTCCATGGTGTGGCCCGTGTATTTTTACTTAATACTTAAATTACTCTTCTGCCTTTTCCCCTTAAGGTGGACTTAGGTGAAGGCAAGATTTGCTTCTGTTGTGAAGAATTTCAACCAGCCAAATGCACAGACAAAGAAAATGCCTTGAAACTCTTCCCGGTTCAGCCTTGTAGTGCTGTTCACCTTCTCCTCAAGGTATCTGGAATGGATTCCACTCCTAGCCAGTAAACACACCACGGAGACCCCGAGGAAGGCAAAGCTCCCTGAAATATCCCTATTCTGTTACCTCCTTCAAATAATGCTGCCAAAAGCAGATATGAATGATTCCTTTTCAGTGACCCAGAGACAGAATTGAGAGCAAAAGGGACCACAGGTTGTTTATTGTTGCCTCTTAAGTTATGAATAGATGGCTTATTTGTGTTCAGAATTATAAGTTAGTAAAAAAGGTAAAGGAGCCTAAATACATACACATGTCTATGTGTATGTGTATAAATTTACACATACACATACATCCCACGATGTGGCTACACATACATGACATAGTTTTAGCAGAACCTCTGAAGTGCATGCCCATTTGTCACTGTTCTGATGCTCCTTTGTTGACCTAAATGAATCTTGTGGGCTACTGAGTGTTGCTGTTGTAAGACGCTTAGGCTAAGGAGATGTATTGGCCAAAAAATGAAGGAGAAATTCAAGACACTACCTCTTGTTTAATAGGCTGCAACTATACTAAGCCCAAGATATGAAAAACAAATGAAACCAGCTGAAAAAAATACTGGAGAAATGGATAAAAATAATGTCCTGACTTAAGGTCTGTTAGTCCAGTGAGTGACAAGATCAGTTGGTAAACCCTGAGATACTAGTTTTTGGATGGTCCCTCCCTGATGGCTTCCTTTAAATCTTAGTTTTGGGTTTATTTTTCATGGAGAAGAGGAATCTCTAAGCAAAGAGAGAGAAGCTGCCAGCTCTCGGAGTTTATGGAGGCCGTAAAAATGGCCTTCTTTCTTTGGCTTCTGGATTTTTGGTAACTGAGTCACCCCCAAACTTTCTGAGCCAGGACTTTGCTTGGGGAAAGCCCCACTAAGAAGCCAGGACTGTAGCAACAGAATTGGCTTTGCTGCTATTTTGAGGCGTGTGTTTAGAGGAGACAAGCCCTGTTTACCCTCGGGCTGGCCTGCTCCCTGTGTTATCCTAGTTGGTTCCCTGGGGCAGCTCTGCCACTGGCGCCTGAAATAGAATCTGTGGCCACCAACGAAGGAGCATGTTGTCCTGGTGGGAGGCTGCGGGAGCATGGAGGTTGGGACTCTGTCACTGGAGACACCAACTTTAGAAGGAAAATTCAGTACCTTCCGGGAAGAGACGTTTCCAGACAGGATTCTGATGCAAAAAGAAATATGGTAATATCATGTCTACCCGGGACAAGAAGCTTCTAAGATAGGGGTTTAAAATTAAGAAGTACACACTGTTATGTGACAGTCTTATTAACAGCCAGCGTTTGTTGGGCACCTAGCATGAGCCAAACACTGTATAAGTCCTTTAACATGCATTTTCACATTAGTATCAGCCTCCTAGGATAATGTTGTTATTAATCTTTGAAAGTTTTAAAGTTGCATTCTGGTCATCAGTTTTAAGATACTCAGATGCATCATTGTTTCCTGGTTCCAGAAAGTCCTTTTCACCCTGTGTGCCTTGAATGCCCTGACCACCACCGTCTGCTTGGTGGCAGCCGCCCTTCGATACCTCCAGATCTTTGCAGCCAGAAGATCCTGCATCGTAAGTCCATACAAGGTGGCAGCCTATCGGTGATGCCGCTGAGCCCACCCTCAGATCTTTTTGTGTCATCTGTGGCCTTTCTCCCTGAGCCTTTGTAGCGAAGGCTGTTGACTAACAGATGTTGTTTGATTAGGATGAATCCCAGATTCCTGCGGAAGAAGTGGAGGAACACAGACGTGTCCCAGACCCTGATGACTTCGTGCCGCCAGTGCCTCCCCCTTCCTATTTTGCCACATTTTACTCGTGTACACCCCGGATGAACCGCAGGTACCCTCCCTTAGTACCCCTACCCATCCTCCCAGTTTTGAGGCTCGAGGGTCAGAACTCACGCCACGAGCTCTGACTTCTCTCCAGAATCTAGACATTGTGTTATTTTCCAGGATCTTCTGGTTTTTGTTTTCCTTCTCTCCTTTTTGGTCTGACAAATTACATGAAACCAAAGAAAAGTCAAGCCTTGACCTAAGGATATAGTTTTTCAATTTCAATTACCTTCCCAGGAAAACTGACACCCTGTGAGATAACTACTGTAATTTGACATGATTGAGAACTACTGTTATCCTGGAAACACGCTCATTTGGGCCAGATCGATATTCATTGTAACACCATCAGCAGGTCTTGAAATCATGAAATTCTTCCCAGCCATTAAAAAAAGATTAATTATTAATCACATCTCCTTGGTCTAGGGGAAAAAAAAAAAGACACCATGTTTATGCTCCTTTTCAAATTCTAGCTCAAAATTTTATTGTCTGTTTCTTAAATCTCTAAGATCATCATCTGTAGAACAAAATGCCACGTGCATTCATTTGATTGTTAGCCACTTGTAGAATTGTACCTTTCTAAAAAATCAAAAGACTTCGTTTATTCATTCAACAAACATTTGATCCATCCTCTACTGCTTACTAGTCACTGTACTGGGTTGTTGATATTCAAAATGAGTTACACTGACTTCCTCCCCCTAACAAGGAGCTCACAGTCTAGGTCATTAAAACTGAGTGTTGGAAGGATCATAATAGTCCTTAGAAGGAGGTTTTGAGTACAGGAGGGGAGGCTACCTAACCTGGAATGATGGGTGGGCTGTGGCGAGATTGAAGGAAGAGTCAGCTCGTTAGGGTTGGCCTCCTGTATAAAGTGATGCTCTTAGTCTGAATGTAAAGGATAAAGCAGACCTATATTTAAACTTGTAAAAGAAAAGCGTAGAATTCTATAAGAAAGACTAGTGTCTTTCCATTGCTAGTGAGAGGGCCAGGAATTTCTACTTTTAACCCTGAGGTACATGTGGAGAGTTGTCAGATGAATTTGGTGTCAGGCTTGGGGTTTTTGGAAATCCATTTGCTAGTGCTCAGGACAGCCACATGTGATTTTCAGAGGTCACTAGTGGCAGCTCCCACTCAGATGCTGTTCACATTCTTTCCCATGATTTATTTACCTTCCTGATTTTCCCTCAGAATCAAATCTAAACCCTGCTGCATAAAATTTAAAAAAAAGAAAAAAAGAAATAAATACTAAAAAAATAAAATAAAAATAATAAACCCTGCTGCAGACCCTCCCCTGCTCACCCTCCTCAGTGGAAGCAGAGATGACTGCAAAGCTGGAGGGGGCATCTGCTGGCTGCCAGATGGTCCCAGGGGACAGCTCAGCCTCCCTGTTGTACAGGGCCCCGTGGACTGGGATTTCGAAACTTCAGGGGCCAGGATGACTTCTGTAGTCTTTTTGGAAACGAGCCAAGAATTACGGAGGCCAGAGGGACATAGCAACAAAATACCTATTCTTTATGTACTGTAGGACACATCTGCTAAAACCTTAGTCCAGTGTCAGGCTGTCTACAGAGGGCACACTGAAGGACAGTGACGTGCCTGTTATTTCACGGGATGGGGAGAGAAATGCCCTCTTCGTGGAGAATTCCTTGGCTCTCTGAGGTTGTGGGTGAGCGCTCGGTTGACCTAAGTGGAGGTGACAGACAGATTTAATTTCCTGCAGTGGCAGAAAGGGAAAGTGACTCATGTGGGTTTAGAAGTTGTGCTGACCCGTGGGATCTCCCGCTCCAGCCTTCCCTTCTCCTCTCTTTCCTTTCTCTTCTCTGCACCTCCATGGCATGCTTATCAGTGTGGGTCTTTAAGGATCTGGATGCATCTCTGGACTTGCCCGTCTGAGTCCTGAGCCACCCCCTGGCCAAATCTGAGTTGGAAGAAGATGGACAGGCTTCTCATCAAGGGCTTTACCAACCAGAATTTCCTGAGAGGAACGTGGGGGAGGGGGTACGGCAGAATACCCTTGAGATCTAAAGTATGTACCTGGAGCCCTAGCTCATAACTCCAATGGGCAAACACCCTCATTTTCAGAAATTCCCCTAATATCTGAGTGCAGCCCACTTTTTTTTTTAACCTTTTATGTACTTTTTAATAATTGAAGTTGGCTTACAATATTATATTAGTTTCAGGTGGTGGTGTTGTTTAGTCACTAAATCATGTTCATAAATCACTAAATTTATGACCCTCTAGACTAGCCTGCCAGGCTCCTTCGTCAATGGGATTTCCCAAGCAAGAATACCAGAGAGGGTTGCCATTTCCTCCTCCAGGGGATCTTCCCAACCCAGGGATCGAACCCAAGTCTTTTGTCTCCTGCATTGGCAGGCAGATTCTTTACCACCGAGCCACGAGGGAAGCCCGTTTTCAGATGTTCAACATAGTGATTCCGTATTTTTTCTTTTTATGTTAATTGGAGGCTAATTACTTTACAATATTGTGGTGGTTTTGCAATATATTCACACGAATCAGCCATGGGTGTAGATGTGTTCCCCATCCTGACCCTCCCTCTCACCTCCCTCCCTGTCCCATCTCTCAGGGTCATCCCAGGATTCAGTATTTTTATAGCTTATACTCCATTTACAGTTATTACAAAACAATGGCTATTATTTCCCTGGACTACACAATATATCCTATTGCTTATCAATTTTATACATAGTACTTTGTATCTCCTAATCCCATGCCCCTTGCCCATTTTTCTTTTTAAAATGGCTAAATGTATTCACTTTTAGATACATATTCTCTCAGAGATATTTTTAAATTTGACCGACTTTGCTAGATTCTCAGTATAAATCAACTTCATAGGCACTAGCTGTATAAACCCAATTGATACATTTTCTTTCTTATAAGCAGGGCTTCCCTGGTGGCTCAGACAGTAAAGCGTCTGCCTGCAACGTGGGAGACCCAGGTTCGATCCCTGGGTCTGGGAAGATCACCTGTAGAAGGAAATGGCAGCCCACTCCAGTACTCTTGCTTGGAAAAATCCCATGGCCAGAGGAGCCTGGTGGGCTACAGTCCATGGGGTCCCAAAGAATCAGACACAACTGAGCGACTTCAGTTTCTTACAAGCAGACAGGAAAGAGTGTTTGCATTAATGTTTCTACAAACAGTTATGCTAAGAGTTTTCATGCAGTAGAGGCTCCCCATTTCCTGTAAGGTTTTATGACCTCTCAGAAGAGGTTTATTTAACTTCTGTAAATACAACTATTTTATGCATTGGTATCTCCTTGAGAAAGGACTTCTTAGGTTACTGTCATAAACAGAAGCCTGATTGCAGTTAAGACTTCTATCCAAAGATGGTTTTCTACTTTGTGAATCAATTTGTCAGTACAGAAGAGGGCTGTGTGTCCCCATCTCTTCAGGGAGTCCCTCAGTCTCAGAAATTGGCTTGAGCCAGGAGTCAAAAAGGAGTCTCTAACCTATTTCATGAGTATGGATCTAGCTGTACTGTGAGGATGTTTCCTGCTAGAGAAAATTGAAAATGAGGGCATGGGAATCACGTTGGCTTGGGCATTTCAGCCCACCCATTTCCTTTACAAATGAGCTTCAAAACCCAAGCTCCAGTGGAGCTGGGCTGCCCTGGGCTGGACTCTGTGCTCAGCTGTTGTTGGGCTGAGTGCCCCTGCCTCACTCCCTACTCCCACACCCTTCCAAAACATGCCCTGTGGAAGGGCTAAGCTTTCCCAGCACATAGAGGAGGATCATTCTTTGGTCTGGGTCATAGTAGTTGCTTCATCAGCCTCAGATAAGTTCTCAGGTCCTATTTGTAGTATCAAAGCAGAACATATTTTACATGATCCTTTTGGGTTTCCTGTTCATCTTCAGATCTCATGGGCATGAACCAGCAAAGGTTTCCTGGAGACTTTGGGATGAATTTGCATCAACCTGGATTTTGGAGTCTCTTAAAAAGTTCACCCCTGGGTGGGTCTCTTAACCATTTCGGAGCTCAGTTTCTTCATTCACTTGCCTTGTCACATGGCTCCTGAGCTTGTTATGAGATAATGGGCTGAAAAAAAATCTTTCTAAAAACAAAAGCTGAGACCATGTTCTGCCATTGTTAGTTGCATGGTTTAAAATGTTCGTGGCGTGTATCTTACTCTTAAGAAACATTTAGCCCCTAATCTTTGTTGTTGTTATTTAGTTGCTTCAGTTGTGTCCAACTCTTTGCAACCCTGTGGACTGTAGCCCTCCAGTCTCCTCTGTCCATGGGAATTCTCCAGGCAAGAATACTGGAGTGGGTTGCCTTTCCCTTCTCCATGGGATCTTCCCGATTCAGGGCTCAAACCTGTGTCTCTTTTGTCTCCTGCATTGGCATGTGGGGTCTTTACCACTAGCGCCACTTAGGAAGCCCCAGCCCCTAATCTTACCCCGCCTTATCAGGTAGCAGTTGTCTAAAGACACTCATTCTCAATAAAAGTTTGATCACCTTTCCCACATATAACAGGGTTTTGATTTCAGCCACTATAGATTTCAGCCACCGTAATCCATTTCCTTTAGCAGCAGTCTCAATCCTGGCTGGGCCTTGGAACTCCTGGGAACACTGACAGCCTACAGATACCCAGCCCTGTCATAGGCAACTAGGGCAGACTTTCTAGAGGTAAGGCCTGGGCCATACCCAGTGTAGGAATGCTCCTAGGTGATTCTTCTCTACAGCTGGGTTGAACATCATAGGGCTCAGGAACAAAAGGTGCAGGAGAGAGCAGACCCATTTCCTTCTGTGGATCTTTATTTACCCAGAAGTGTACAAATCAAAAGTTGCTTAACAGGAAGGAAACTTACCTTCTGCATCAACTCTAGCAGCATCTTCTATCTACATGAGGCTTTTCTGGTCATATAATAACCACCATAGAAGCCATTCATTTTGTGGTCCCCTCTTCCTCCCCAGTTTTCCTTCTTGAAGAGATTCTGTAGTAGGTCAGGTCTAAAGTGGAGCCTGTTCCTCCCACTTCTTGGCCTTAAGCAAGCCCTCTCTTCTGTAGGATCACACAGGCAGCCACTGAACTGAAATAGGAAATAAACAGCATCAGAGCTAACAGACCAACCTGGGAGATGAACTTTCCAGGCGAGGATACCACAGTGAAGAAACACGTGGACACTTGGCTGAGGCGGGGACTGACCGGGGTTTGTAAATGCTAGAAAGATGCTCATGGGGTTATGCTAATTAAGGATTGAAGATTGGACCTCTGGAGTACAGGAGTGCAGAGGTCTCAGTGAGTAAGGCATGCCGCCTTGTTCATTGGTCAGGAAAGTCTCCAGTCAGGCCCAGGAAGAGTCTGGATTCCTGGAGTCACTTGGTGCTTACAGTTCTTAAGTGGCTTCGGCTGGAACAGAGAGTTGGTGTGAAACCCATGGGCAAGTCCTGCTCTAAGGAAGAAGAATATCCCTTTCTTGGCAACTTTACCAGGACCCCTCCCAGCCAGGCCAGGGAGCGGCCATTCCTGCAGGTTCTGCTCCTGGGATACGCCCCGTGTTAGGCAGTGAGCCCATGCATCCCTGCCTGGGGTGTCAGCCTATGACCGTCTCCTTCCTTCTCAGGTAAAACAGGGCTGAGGGTCTTGCTTCTGACCCAAAGATGCAGGAAAAAAGGGTAGCACTTTCTCACTTTTTCATTCAGCCTACAGAAGTGTCATCCTTCTAAATCCCAAACTTCCTGAAGTTTTATTGTTAGGAAGACAGAATATCAGATCTTTTTCAATTTTTTTTTTCTTCCACCAATTGCATTTTTGTAAATAGGCACAAATATAACAATCATAAATGCAGAGAGCACCTTTATAAAAACAAAACAGTCCCCTGCAGCCAACTGGCTCTAGAATTTGTCTTTTCATCAATCTCCTTTAGTTTATGTCCATTATTGCATTTCAAGAACATACGTTAAGCTTTTGGTATTGTCTTTTTTTCATTCTCCAACACTTCATGGCCTGAGTACAGGTTTTTTTGGTCTTCTCTTTTTTGTATTTTTTAAATTGTGATGTAAGTGGCATATAACATAATGTTAGTTTTAGGTGGACCTGTAAGTAGTGATTCAATACTTTATATATTGTGAAATGATCACCATAGTAGGTCTAGTTAACATTCATCACTGCATATAATTACAAGTTTTTGTTTCTTGTAATGAAAACTTTTAAGACCTACTCTTATAGCAACTATCAAGTATACCATGCAGTATTATTGACCCTGATCACCACGCCTTGAATTACATCCCCAGGACTTATTTACATGTTTTATAACTGGACGTTTTATCACGATGTATAAACTTTCATGTATTTTTAACTGTTATTTTCAAATTTAGGTTCTTTGTTATCTAGACAATTTGTATGTGTGTGCGTGTTTGTGTAATTTTCTATGAATGCTGGCAGAAAATCTTGTGCATTTTTGGTTTTTATTTTTTGATCTCAAAGGACAAAAGGCATAGCACCTAGCATGTAGCAAGCACTCCATCAGTGTTTGTTGAATGCCCACCTTTAGGAAGAGACCGTGATTCCTTCAGTGGCATGCTACTTTTTCTCTGAGCTATGACATTATTTGCTTTTTTGTGTGTGTGTTCATTGTTTCAAGTATTTATTTAACAAGTAGTGAGTTTCTACCATTAATCGGACATTAGGAAAACACAGGCAAGAAACTTTTGTCATGTACTAATGTGAAAAAAACTAAATAATTGAGTTCCCCTGAATGAATCCTTGCCGGGAGAAATATCAATAACCTCAGATATGCAGATGACACCACCCTTATGGCAGAAAGTGAAGAGGAACTAAAAAGCCTCTTGATGAAAGTGAAAGTGGAGAGTGAAAAAGTTGGCTTAAAGCTCAACATTCAGAAAACGAAGATCATGGCATCTGGTCCCATCACTTCATGGGTAATAGATGGGGAAACAGTGGAAACAGTGTCAGACTTTATTTTTTGGGGCTCCAAAATCACTGCAGATGGTGACTGCAGCCATGAAATTAAAAGATGCTTACTCCTTGAAAGGAAAGGTATGACCAACCTAGATAGCATATTCAAAAGCAGAGACATTACTTTGCCAACAGAGGTTCGTCTAGTCAAGGCTATGGTTTTTCCTATGGTCATGTATGGATGTGAGAGTTGGACTGTGAAGAAAGCTGAGCGTCGAAGAATTGATGCTTTTGAACTGTGGTGTTGGAGAAGACTCTTGAGAGTCCCTTGGACTGCAAGGAGATCCAACCAGTCCATTCTGAAGAAGATCAGCCCTGGGATTTCTTTGGAAGGAATGATGCTAAAGCTGAAACTCCAGTACTTTGGCCACCTCATGTGAAGAGTTGACTCATTGGAAAAGACCTGATGCTGGGAGGAATTGGGGGCAGGAGGAGAAGGGGACGACAGAGGATGAGATGGCTGGATGGCATCACTGACTCGATGGACGTCAGTCTGGGTGAACTCCGGGAGTTGGTGATGGACAGGGAGGCCTGGCGTGCTGCAATTCATGGGGTCGCAAAGAGTCGGACACGACTGAGCGACTGAACTGAACTGAATCCTTAGTTTTTTTTTTTAATTGAGATGAAATTCATATAACCTGAAATTAACCATTTGGAAGAACACGATTCAATGGCATTTAGTACATTCACAATATGGTGTAACCATCAGCTCCATTTAGTTCTAAAGCATTTTCATCACCTACAAGGAGACCCTGTGTCCATTAAGCTGTCACCCACTTTCTCTCCTTTCCCCAATCCCCTGGGCAACCACGAATTTGCTTTCTCTTTCTTATGGATTGCTGTTTGCTTTTTGACTAATGGATTTAAAAGGAATGATGGTATTACATTTTCTATATTGTCCCTTGCCTAAGAATTCCGGGCACTCCATCAGAGAGCAGCTTAGTTGATTATTCTCCTGCTCCTGGACCAGGAGGTTGTAGCATGGAGGGGCGAGGGGTTTTTGCCATTGTCATTGGGTAATGCTGCAGAGTCAACGGCCAGTATCTAGAGCCACCACCATCAACTAGCCTAAACAAGCTTTCTGATGCCAAGATGCTCTTCCTAGGATGGTTGGTCCTGATGTTATTCCCCTGCCACATATCTATGGAGCACGAATCAAAGGAGTGGAAGTATTCTGTCCTCTGGACCCCCCACCTCCCTATGAAGCTGTGGTGAGCCAGGCAGACCAGCAGCAGGTACTGTCCATGGAGTTTCTCTTTGGTACATTGATGGCAAGTAGGAAAAACAGCTGCACAGAACAGGGTGGGAGAGGGACCATGTCTTATAGATGTTTGTAAGAAGTTCACTTTACTCCAGATGATATCAACAAATAACCCTTTTCCCCTGTGATGCAGGGATCTTCATTCCAAATGCCAGAAGGACCAGAAGTTGCCACCAGCCCATTGGAGCCGATCTGCATGCCAGGGATTCAAGGTAATAAATACATTATTGCTGCCCAGACTCATGATTCAGTAGATTAAGAATGATATTAATAATGATCCATATGATATTTTGTTGGAGGTCAGATATTCTTGGAGCAGATGGTTCAAGCTACATTCTTTCTTCCAAATGTAAAAGCATTATCAACTCCTTAGGGCTTACAAGTAGGAGGCAATATATGAACAGAAATAAAGATATCGTTAGAATCTTTTATGAATAACCAGGCTATTTTCAGAAATGGATTTCAGAGTTTAATTTGGCATTCTTTTTTTTTTTTTTTTTATCTATTTTTTTAAACACTCAAAACATTTTGTATTGGGGTACAGCCAATTAACGATGTTTTGATAGTTTCAGGCGAACAGCGAAGGGACTCAGCCGTACATATATGTGTATCCTTTCTCCCCCGAGTCCCCCTCCCACACAGGCTGGCACATAACACTAAGCAGAGTTCCATGTGCTATACAGTAGGTCTTTGTTGGTTATCCATTTTATTATTTTTTTAATATAAATTTATTTATTTTAATTGGAGGTTAATTACTTTACAATATTGTATTGGTTTTGCCATACATCAACATGAATCTGCCACAGGTATACACGTGTTCCCCATCCTGAACCCCCCTCCCACCTCCCTCCCCGTACCATTTTAAATACAGCAGTATGTACATGACCTTCCCAAAGTCCCTAGCTATCCCTTCCCCGCTGACAATGTAAGTTTGTTTTCTAAGTCAATGAGTCTATTTCTGTTTTGTGAGGAAGTTCATTTGTATCATTTCTTTTTTGACTCCACATAGAAGGGATGGCATGGCATATGCTATTTCTCCTTCTCTGTCTGACTTACTTCACTCAGTATGACACTCTCTAGGTCCATAATTTGGCATTCTTTTGTTTTCTGATATAAGATTTTTTTTCTCCTGTTAAGATAGGATGAGCTCTTTTAAAGGGACAAAGAGAGTTTCGTCTATTGCGGAATGATTCACTCATTTGTAACCCAGGACCCAGGTCATGCTGCCTTCACATGTGCTGAGTGCCAGTTCCCAATCCTCCATTAAATACTAGAGTCAATTTACATTTATCCTTGTAGCTTAAGGGCACATTGTTACCGCTTTCTCTCTTTGGAGAGGTTTTAAATGGCCCAGAGAATTGTTCACAGGATAAAATTGCAGATGGTGATAAATAATGGATTAACTCTTAGCTATTTTAGACAGAGGTGATTTTTCAGCAGCAACATTCGGAATAGGTTTCTGCTCTGTTCACCTTCCATCTTAAGTAGAATTATGAGGCAGGGTTCTGTTTCCTAAGTATGTTTTTAATCCTTCCATTTCTTAAAAAAAGATTTCCCAGAGTAATACTCGGGCTCACAAATGATGGGATTTTATTTTCCTGAGCAGCAGTCATCCAGTTTCAGAGCGCTTTGACTGATTCGTTTAATGGCCACTAGCTCTTTAACCTGGCTTCCCAGGAGTTTCACAGCCCGGTCCGCAGACTCTTCCCCTGCCTGCATTTGCCCTGCAGCCCCGGGGCAGCCATCTCACCTGTACACCTCACCTGTACAGGTGTTCCCTTCCACCTAATCTAGCTCAACCTGAATAGTCAGAAAGGGGAAATGGCAGGGACCTTTCCAGTGCCACACCAGCATGCTTCACTGCAGAAGATTCTAAGCACCTTTTTAGTCATTTGGGTATGGCTTGTTTTTCTGCTCTTGGTTCTAAAGTTTTTTGTTTGTTTGTTTTAGGTGTGAAAGGGTAGTTTGGGGAGGCAGCATTTCCCATAGTGCTGCCAAATAAAAATGTTCTGGGCCCACCGCCTAAGTAAATATCATTAACTGGACTACCCTTATCCTAGCAGGTTGGGGCTCACAGGTGTTTCCTGCCCAACATTTTGAAGGCTCTAGCTGGTGAAATAATCTGTTTCTTCTCTTAAAAAAAAAAAATCAGGTGGGGATATTCCTGCCACACCTGGAGAAGAAAGTGCATCCATACCAACTCCCAACACAAACCAGCTGTGTCCGGCGAGGAGCTGGAGAGCCCTCCGACCCCTGAGGACAAGATCCAAGAGTGATCCTGTGCTACATCATTCTGCCGAGAGAGGTGATGCCATCCCCCAGGCTCTCTGCAGGGCACTGTGTGTACTTGCCCACAGGTGCTGAGTGGCTCTGGCCGCCCAAGGCTCTATAGTTCAAGACAAAGCTTGGAGGGGGGCTAAGAGGTCTTGGCAAAATAGCAAATTCTGCATGCATCTTAGGGATAGATATCTACCACATCTTTTCCGGCTGGTAGGAATTTTTCTTGTCAAGTCAGTATCAAGCATTGGGTTGCATGTGATACCGTGTTGGTGCCACACGAAGAAGGCAGTGAAACGTAGGTCTGATTCCTTAGATGCTCAAAGTCTCGTGGGAACTAAGATTCTCTCTCCAGGAAAAAGTCAAACGGGTGTTATGTTCCCCCCTTCTTCTATAATTTGACACTAATTATCTTTTTATTGTGTATGAGTAGATTGAATTATTTAAATCTGACCTTGCTCTAAGAACTTTGGATAGAGTGAAAGTCACACTCCATCTCTCTCCCTTTCTGTTTTCAGTTTGTGTATAGATGGTATTTGAAAAATTTTTAATTTTAATAATCAGAAATTTTTAAAAACTTGAAATAATCTTGAATCTTCTTTTCTAAATATATGACTACCTGAACATCTCTAAATACTTCTTCATTGTAGAAAATTATTTTAAAAAATAAGGAAAAAAAGGAAGAAAATGAAAATCTTCTGTAATCCCAGTAACAGAGGCTTCTTTCGGTGACCTGTACTCTCTTCAAGCTCTGTGCAAATACAGCTTTGAAACCCTCTGGCTCTGCTCTGCCCTGGGCCCCATGTCACCCCTAGTTGGGTTCCGTCCCTCTGACAGCCTGTGTTATTTGCCACAGCTCTGAACTGACCATGTGGGAGCCAGAGAGAATGTTCCTCTTGTCTCTCCAGTGGCTTCTGAGCGGGGAGGAGGCCTGCCTGGGACTGAGCACCCTCTGCCCCTCAGCAGACCCCGGCAGCTCCCCAGACCCGTCTTCACCTTGGGGTCCTCTGCCCATCTGGCAAGCTGAGGACTTGAGATGGCCACCTGCAGTTTCCACAGGAGCTCGGCTGTCTGCGCAGCTTAGTCTGCACGTCTTTCTAGAACCTGCTCCCCCTCTGCAGCACTGCAGGGGTGAGGACGAGACGTGTTTACCTGTTGGAGTCTCTGCGGTGGACGGGACCAGGTCGCCTTTGAGTGACAGCACAGTGCCTGACTGTCTTGCTCACACATGAGTGTCTCTAGCAAGTGGTCCCGGAAGACTCCTGCCCTCTGTGTTGTGCGCGTGGCAGCCAAGGAAGGTGCCATCCCCTGCTTAGAGCTCCTCACACCTTTCTCCAGAGGAAAAGGAATGCGCCCCTGCCTCTACCTGTTCTCCCAGCCCCTGCCTCCTTTCTTCCTTCAGTATCTAAATTGCTGCACATCAGACCCTCATAGACTGAAAATCTCCAGTGTCGCGCACACTGAAGGCTGCTGGCTGGCTTATGAACACGTGGAGACCAGGCCTGACTTCGTTGCCCCCACCTGCCGGTGCAGTAATGTCCTGCCAGTCCTTGTACCCTTGCCGAAGCAGGCAGTTGTGGACATTAGAGCCCGTGGTGGATTTCCCAGGCCTGCTGTGGACTTCCAGGATGACGTGTGCTGATCTGGATTTCTGCACTAGATTTGTCTTTCTGTAACAGTCAGCCATCGCACCACCGCCAGCCATGCTGTGATGTTGATACTGTAAGTCAGGACAGTGCTCCCCAGGATGTTTAGGACAAAGGTACAGTCAGTGTGAGCAGAGCGTTCCATTCATCCCACAAGTCTCATCTCTCCTCGGTCCCTCTCTTTCAGTGGCTTCTTCATCCTACCCTGTGGAATGTTCTTCCTTTGGTCAACCATGTTTTTTCTGCCTGTGCAAACCATCCCCATGTATTGGTCATCACCCCATGAAACCTTTGTTCCATTATGATATGCATTCTGGATGCTCTTCTCTATCAGCTATGTTTACCCTGATGGTTATCTTTTTATGTGGCATAATAAAATATTTGGGGGACATGTCCTGTTGAAGTTACACTTCAGGGAATAATCTCATGTCACAGTCGTGGGGTTTTTCTTTCTTTCCTCTTCCTTCTGCAAGAGGAAAAGCAAGACATGCATGACTGCTGGCACCTGTCACATGCTTTCCACATGGAGTTTCATGATCTGTGCTGTTTCAGGTACAGATGTGTTCACAGGACTTGGCCAACAGGAACATGTTATTTGTCTCTGTCCACAGCCGTCCCTGTGCTCAGCTGTGAGGCTGCGACTCAGACTGAGGGAAGACTGGACTTGGCTGCAGTGACCTTAAGGAGAAGGTTGAGATCCCGAGCTTCAAGATGCAGACCAAGGTCTTTGATAGATTACAAGTCTTACATGGACACTAAGCTGCTGGTGGCGAGGTTCCTGGAGCAGTCCTCCTGCACCATGACCCCGGACATCCATGAACTTGTAGAAAACATCAAATCTGTTCTGAAGTCTGATGAGGAGCACATGGAGGAAGCTATCACGAGTGCCGGTTTTCTAGAACAGGTAGTTTTATTATTGGTATCAGGTATAAGTCAGACAACTTGTTTCCATAGTAGCTGAAGCAGCTTCTCTGGTTTCCTGCCCAAGGTACAGGAAATCCATGGTCACCATTTCAAGGAAAATGGGCTGTATTAAGGGGTTAGGAGGTCTGGGGAGGGAGAGGAAGAAGCGGACCTGCTTTCTTTTCTGGAGTGGTGACTTTTCCACAACCTTCTTGGCCCAAGAGAAGAGAAAACGATTTTCCTGGAAAATGGAAGCATGCCTGGAAAAAAAGAAAGGGAGCAGCCTAGGATGAGAGCAAGGGCTCTGTGGAGTGCAGAGTATGATCAACATTCCATTTCCTAAGTTGAAAGTTTCCTTTGATCTGGCATGTTTTTTCAGCCCTTTGACAATAATGGAAATACGTGAATTTTAATACTGACAAGATGCTGGGGGCTGGTCACAGTTCCCATGAAATGTTTGGCGAGGTTACCTAAACTGATAGACTTAAAGGAATAAGCACCTTTTCCTTTGCAGGGATCAAAACACATAGCAATCCCCAAACACGTTGCAGGTGAAAAGATAAAACTGGACCTGTAAATATCCCACTTGGGTGTCCAGTTTCTCATCTGGAAGGTGAAGGGTTGGGGTGGGTGGTCTATACACCCGCATTTTTGAGTGAATGGGATTTGCCCCTGATGAGAAGTCAGAATGGTCACAACTTCCCTCACTTGTCTCTTTCAAAAGCAGTGTTTGCCTTTGGACATTTGCTCTGTCCTCTGTGTCTGGGGTGGCCATTGGAGACCTCAATGAATAGTGGCTCATAGGTGTTACTTGGCTGTACCTGGGGGTGTTACATGCCCATCAGATACTTCTTTTTTATAGAATTTTATTTATTTCTTTTTGGCTGTGCTAGGTCTTTGCTGTGTGTGGGCTTTCTCTGGTTGCATCAGAGGGGGCTGTTCTCTAGTTGTCGTGCTCGGGCATCTCACTGCGGAGGCTTCTGTTGTTGGGGAGTGTGCATTCTAGGTCTCATGGGCCTAGTAGTCGGCACGTGGGCTTCTGTGGTTGTGCTTCCTGGGCTCTAGAGCACAGGCTCAAGAGTTGTGGTGCACTGGCTTAGTTGCTCCAGGGCATGTGAGATCCTCCTGGATCTGAGATTGAGCCCGTTTCTCCTGCATTGGCAGGCAGAGTCTTTACCACTGAGCCACCAGGGAAGCCCCCAGATACTTCTTGAGTTGAGTTGGCCTGATTCTCAGGGTCATTGCCAGCTACTGTTTCCCTGGGTGTGTTTTTGAGGCAGAGTGAACAAATCCCCATCTTGCTTTCTTCTCTGTTCCTTTTCCCACCCACTGGCCTCTTTTTACTGAAGTCAAATTCTGTGCCGTCTGTCAGGGAACGTGGGGAGTTGGAGAGCAGCTGTGTGAAGAGGAACATGAACCATGGACTCTTGTTTGCTTTCTAGAAAAATGGTCAACCAGTGGTCCTAGGTCAGTTCCAGCTGGTTGCCTGTGTAGAAGAGAGATTTCTGTGTGCATGTTCCTGGTCTACTCCAGATGCCACTCCCTGCCCCCTTCCTTGTGTTCAGCCCCAGTTGCCTGATAAACAGAAGCAAGTGTTCTCCAGCTGGTTGCCTGTGTAGAAGAGAGATTTCTGTGTGCATGTTCCTGGTCTACTCCAGATGCCACTCCCTGCCCCCTTCCTTGTGTTCAGCCCCAGTTGCCTGATAAACAGAAGCAAGTGTTCAGAGCTGCCAAGTTCTGGTGAGGTGAGAGCTAGAGCGTCTGTGGAGCTGTTGGTCTGGACCTTCTGCAAAGTCTTGCTTGATGGAAGATGGCTTTGAGGAGAAAGAACAGACACTGATAGCTTTTTTGATAGATTTTACTAATAGCTCAGCAGGTGCTATCACTATGAATGTTTGCTAGGTCTTTCTGCATAGACTGGGTCAAAGTTCAGGTACAAGGTTATTGTAATAGACTTTGTGCCACCTGCCGGGGCTTCCAGAACGGAACCCCAGTAGTCAGGTGTCATAAGGCCACACCACTCCTCGGAGAGAAGGATGCAGGGACAAGGGGAAGGGAGCTTTTATTTCTGACTCTGCTCAGCTTTGCACATTTTCTCCTTCTCTAGTATTACTGAAACATGTTATTTTTTAAAGATTTTTTTTTTTTTGATGTGGATCATTTTTAAAGTCTTTGCTGAATTTGTTACAGTATTGCTTCTGTCGTTTATATTCTGCTTTTTTTGGCAAGGAGGTATGTGAGATCTTAGCTCCCTGACCAGAGATGAACCTGCACCCCCCACATTGGAACGTGAAATCTTAACCACTGGACCACCAGAAAGTCCCTGGAATGTGTTTTTATATATCCATTTACATTTTTACCAATATCCAAACCACTTGTTCTAACTTAGCATGTAATAATAGTAGACAACCATGTAATAATAGTAGACATCTATGAATGTTAGAATTTTCTTCTTAGTCAGGAAACAGCTATAGAGACAAATATAATAATAGAGTATTGGAAAAATTTAATGTCCCATATTTTGGGGGAATTAAACTTTTAATGACCTTAGAATCTCTAAATGGTGCAAACTAAATGACAAGTCATCCTGATGATTGTTTTGTGATATTAGATGGTAATAAAGCACTTGATTTTTCTCCAAGGTGCTTACAGCAATATGTCATATAGACATGACTGTGTAATTTTAAAAATTTGACGGTTCTCCCCTTATTAGTCTCAACTGGATCAGAGATTGCCCATTTTTGCCTTTTTATGTTATATTTAGAAGTGATGTGTGTGCTACCTTGCAAAATAGATCTAGCAGTAGAAACACTCTTAAGAGTTATTAATAAATGGTTCTAGTTTTTAGGAGATTTATCATGTTTTTTATTGAAGTGTTATCAGATCAATTAGAAACACATTGGTTTAAGTTGACATAAACTTAACCAGACCAGTGGTTATAAAATTTGCAGGTTTAGCAGCATCACCTTGTGATACACTTTTAATGATACAGATGCCCACACCCGTTCCAGACTCCCCTGTCAGAACTGCTGTGGGAGGAGCAGGGATTCTATGTTTCTGACAAGCTCCCCTCCTCTCCAGTGATGTGCAGACCCAGTGAGAATCACAGGGAAATTGGAACAAAAGGCGATAAGAAGAATGTTAAATATAAAGTAGATATAGACTTATGCAGTAGATAAGTCAATAAGTGTGGCAGGCCTACTGGGGAAATAATAGAAAATTGGGGGAATTTCTTAGGAACTTCAGAAAAGAAGCAGTATGTTAAAAGACTCTTTGGAATTTCAAGTGGGTTCCACTTTGGGAAAACACCCTTTTCTCTTCCCCAAGGCAACTAAAATCATGTCCAACTCTTTGGGACACCATGGACTAATATAGCCCACTAGGCTTCTCTGTCTATGGGACTTCCAGGCAAGAATACTGGAGTGGGTTGGTTGCCATTTTCTTCTCCAGGGGATCTTCCCAATCCAGAGATCAAACCTGCATCTCCTGCTTGGCAGGCAGATTCTTTACCACTGAGGCCCCTACCCCAAACTGAACATAACCTTGGTGGATATTGGAGGCAGGTCTGAGGACCACATCAGGTTAAGTTTAACCTCTTGTCACCCTGTTTATTCTCCTAAAGATCATGGCCCCGATGCAGCCCAGCACTGCCAGGGCCCTGGTGCTGCCCTCGCGGAAACAGCCCGGCCTGCTGCACCTGCGGAGCTGCGGAGATCTGAGCACCTTCGTCCCCGCGGGGAGGCCCCTGGCTGAGAGGAGGCCCCGGCGAGCTGAGGCCGAGAGGCCGCACAGCCTCATCGGCGTCATCCGAGAGACTGTCCTGTGAGGCTGCAGGGCCGGGGCTCCTGAGGAGCAGGAAGACAGGTGGGCCCTGGAAGGCAGGGAGCCTCTTCAGGGGACGGGTTCCCTGTCTGTTTCCTGACTGGGAGTTAGGGTGCCCTTCCGGCTTCTCCTCAGAAAGAGGGGGGCACTCCGGAGAACATTTATTCCTGCTCCTGGGCTCCCGGGTTCTCCTTTCTGCTGGCTGCAGGCCCTTGATGGAGGAATGACGAGTTCTTCTGGCCCGTTTATCTTTTGGATACACCAAGTGGGAGACTGAATGAAGCCCAAAGCTCCTCTGCCTGGTCCGCCCGGCTGTGGGCAGCAGCGGCTCAGGATTTGGTGCCTGCGGTGCCCCTCACGATTCTCTTCTGCACTGAGCTCTTGCCTTCTCTGGAAGGGCACATGTGCTGGCTGCTATGTACTTGCTGCCAAGTGAGAGTGGAGCTGGCCCAGAAGCAGGGTGATGGACCCCGATATTCTGTGATCGTCAAGCCTCGTGTTAGATCACTTTCAAATCCCATTCTCTTAGGGAAAACAGGAAACTTGTTTGGTGACAAATTTTGATGAAAGAAATTTGGGAGAGAATTCTTGTTGATTCCATTTATTCATGCTTGCAAAACTAGAGATAGCTAAGGCAGAACTGAGAATAAAAATGTTTACCTTGGACCTCCAGGCTCACTGTGTAATATTTGTTTATGTATAGGTGGCCAGGCCTTATCTTTATGATGGGTTTGGGACTTGGAGCAGTCAGGTGGGTAGGCCTGGGCAGGCCACCAAACCAGCTTAATCTCAAAAGCACCCAAGCTCCTTGGATAACAATGCTTCCTTCATCCATTCAGCCAGTGCTGGGCTTCATGGAGCTGCCTTCCCCTGGGGCCGTGAGCAAGAAATCAGTAAGGTGATTATAGGTTGAGGATTAGTGCCAAGAAGGAAGGAGGGCATTAGAGAGGGCTTCTTTGAGGAATGACATTTGAGCTGGACTTGACTTTGAGGGTCACGGAAGAGTGTTAGGTGCAGGGAACAGCCAGTGGAAGGACCCCCAGTGCTAGAGACCATGGTGACTGCAGCCCATAGCGAGGGGAGAGGCAAGAAGAACTTCAGGCTGGATTTTTTGCTAACAGTGAGATATGATGGAAGAGTTTGCAGCAGAAGAGTACAGATTTAGTTATATTTCAGATGATCACCATGCCACGTGGAGACTAGTTTAGGGCAAGATATGGAATAAGGTGGCAGTGAGGAGCTAAACACAGAGGCTATGCACTGAGGCTGGCTGACCTTTCTGGGCACCGCCTGGGCCCTGGGTACTGTGCTGGGGGCTTTACAGTCTCATGTCACCCTTACAGCAGCCTAAGAGATGGAAGCTGTGATTGTCCCCGTTTTACAGATGAGGAAAATGAGGTTCAGTAATTCAGAAGTTAAGTGCTAGAGATGCCACCCAAGCCAATCATCTCTAAGAAGCACTCCGTTCCTCGACCTCCCAAATAGGAGCAGTCTGCCATTTCATGTTTCTGTGAGAGAGTGGTTGCTGAGACTTCTAGCCTGGTTTGTGAAAGTACAGACTCCCTCTGTTCCAAGCCAACAAACCAGGCCAGAGTGGAAACTGGGATGAGGTCATGGGACTGAGTTAAAAAGAGGGAAGAGACTGGAGGCATGGAGCTGGGGTGGAAAGTGGGCAAGAGAAGAGGGAGAGATGGGGGGCTGTAGCCAGGGTGGGATCTGGCCTACTCTCCTGGGGCGGGCTGTGTTTATAGAGGAGGTTTATAGGGGCTTCCCAGAATGACGGTTTCTCCCTTCTCATCTGCCTGTGCCCAGGCACTGAATTCCCCATGCAAGTGAGCAGTCTTTCCTGGAAGCCCTCGCTGTCAGCATCATAGCTGGGGCTTGGTCCACTTCTCTGGGGCAACCCCTGCCCTCTTTGAGGGTCTCCACTGTGGTACAAGCCCCCGCTCAAGCTCGCCATCACCATAAACTGCCTGTGTAGCCCTGTCTGGTTGTTCTCCTTTACTGCTGTTTATTTTCCCCAACCTGTGGCTCCAGATGAGGTCCACATGCTCTCAGTCACTCTCAGTCACCAATTTGCTGCTCCCACTCCATGGCTGGGGAGAGAAGGACCGCCTTGGCCCTCTCGGCCGTGGCTGGCCTTTCTCACCTTTCTAGGCTTACGGGAGAGCATCCCTTTCCATCTCCCTTCTGAAGTCCTTCCCACTCACTTCCACCTGCCACTGTGGACCTCACCATGTACCTCGAAGGCTCCACGAAGGTAGGTGGGGGCTTCAGGTGTGGGCAGTGTCTGCCTATAGCCTTCAGGGAACAGTCACAAGGTGGTCCCAGCCATCCGAAGAAAAGGAAGGAGAAACAACCAGAAAAGGAAAGGGGCATCATCTGATGAGCCTCAGGAGGAAGTGAAGACCTGCCTCAGCTTTGGAGAGTTGACCCGCAGCCTGAGGTCTGTCCCATGTATTTCCAGGATCTGAAGGTATTAGGGAACTCAGATAGCTGACTTCGGCCTTGCTTCTCAGGCTTTAAGGAATATGAAAGTAAAAAAATGTATATTACAATATATATTTGCCCTGGGAGGGAACTTAGAGGCCATGCAATTCATCTCCCTGTGAGGTTGCTGGGTGTGATATACTTTCAAAAATTATTTATTTTTAATTTAAAAAATTTTAATACTTGATGAAAAGAGCCAGACACAACTGAGCAACTAATACTTTCACTTTCTTTTTCATAGTTGATTTAAACTATTGATTTCAGGTATATGGCAAAGTGATTCAGTTATACACACACACACACACACACCCACACACACACACACGAACTTCTCAGGCGGCGCTAGTGATGAAGAACCCACTTGCCAATGCAGGAGATGTAAGAGATGCGGTATCAATCCCTGGGTCAGAAAGAACCCCTGGAGAAGGAAATGGCAACCCACTCCAGTATTCTTGCCTGGAGAATCCCATGGACAGAGGAGCCTGGCAGGCTACAGTCCATGGGGTTGCAAAGAGTCAGACACGACTGAAATGACTTAGCACACATACATGTATATATATTCTTTTTCAGATCCTTTTCTCTTATAGGTTATTATAAAGTAGTATAGTTCCCTGTAATATACTTTGAAGTATAGCAGCATTAACAATGTGATATTCATGTGCGTGCGTAATTGAATGTACCAGGGAAGGCAGCCCTTTTGCACTTAGAGTACCTTAAGAATCCAGTCCAGACGTGGTAACAAAACATCTCAAAAGTAGTTATCAAAATTATACCAGCAATTGATTAATTGGCACGAGGGGTCTTTTCACTGGTGAAATAAATGATGTTCAGGATCTTGGCTGACTCAGCACAGGACAGTCAGTTCTGCATCAGCGTGGAATGAGAGACTCGTTTCCACTTCATGAGACTGTCACATGGATCAGGTCACAGATGGATCAGGTCACAGGCTGCTTCTTCAGAATGTTGTCTTTGCCTCAGCCTTTCATGCAAGTTGTGTGTCTGAGTGTCTGAGGACAGAGCAAGATTTTCCCAAGCTTATGAGCTGTTCCGTGCAGGCTTGCTAGTGAGTATTTGTGTCTGGCTGGCAGAATTTCCCCAAGGCTTGCTTTCTCTTGAAAGTTCCAACTAGCAGTTAGGGATGGGGAAGTGGTCTGTGGCCCCTAACTACCTGAGGTTGTGCATACTCAGTGGGAGGGGCAGCGTTTGCTGAACAGCCACATTGACTAGATCCAGTCACACTGCTTCTTCAGTTGGCAGATGGAGAAACTGAGGCAGAGAGCTAAATGCAGAACAGTGGCAGGAGACCAGGACTTCTGGCTCCTGGACCAGGGCTGCTGGTGTGGGTCAGAGCTTCTCAAACTGGGGTGAAGAACCAGTTTTTTCCCTTCCAACCTGTCTCAGACCAAGAAGGTTTGTAAATTATAACAAACTGAGTGTAAACTGTCATGGCAGCTCAGGCTGCCATAACAGCATACCACAGATTGGGTGGCTTAAACAATGGAAATATTTATTTCTCACAGTTCTAGAGGCCAGGAAGTTCAAGATCAAAGTGCCAGGTGATTCAGCATCTGGTGAGAAAAGCCCCCTTCCTGTCTTACAGACAGCCACCTCCTGCTGTGTCCTCACATGGTGGAGAGTGAGCTCTGGTCTCTTCATCTTCTTGTGAGGGCACTAATCTCATCATGGGAGCTTCACCCTCATGACCTCATCTAAACTCAGTCCTCTGCCAAAGGTCCCACATCCAATCACCATGACACTGGGAATTAGGGCTTCAACACATGGTTTTTGAGGGGACATAAACATTCAGTCTACACAGTGATTTACCATGGGCTTCCCAGGTGGCTCAGTGGCCAAGAATCTGCCTGTCAGTGCAAGAGACTCAGGTTCGACCCCTGGGTCAGGAGGATCCCCTGCAATAGGAAATGGCAACCCACTTCAGTATTCTTGTCTGGAAAATTCCTTGGACAGAGGAGCCTGGCTGGCTACAGTTCATGGGGTCCCAAAGTGTCGGACACAACCAACAGACTGAACACACAGTGGTTTACCAGGAAACTGAAATAATAGTAATTTATAAAAAGGTATATGAAATGTAACCACCCCCTTGTATTAGGTTTTAAGAGCAATTGTGGGTTCACAGCAAAACGAGTATTCTCGTAAACTTCTTGCCCCAACACATGCACAGACTCACCCACAATCAACATCCCTCACCAGAGTTGTATATGCATCATAATCAAACTGATATTGGTGTGATTCTCACCCAAAGTCCATAGTTTATACAGGGGTTCACTGTTGGTGTTGTATAGTCTATGAGTTTTAACAAATGAAGGACATGTATCTACCATTATAATGTGTTCAGTCATTCAGCTGTGTCCCCATGGACTGTAGCCCGTCAGGCTCCTCTGTCCATGGGATTATCTCAGCAAGAATTCTGGAGTGGGTTGTCATTTCCTACTCCAGGGGTTCTTCCCTACCCAAGGATCAAACCCACATCTCCTGCTTTGGCAGCCAGATTCTTTAGCACTGAGCCACCAGGGAAAACCCAACTACCATTATAATATCATACAGAACACTCTGTCTGCCCTAAATATCCTTAGCGCTCTTCCCTACAACCCCTGGCAACCAACCTTTACTGCCTCCATGATTTTGCTTTTTCCAAAATGTCATGTAGTTGGAGCACAGAATAGAAAGCTGCTTCAGATTAGCATCTTTCACTTAGTATTATGCATGGAACTTTCCTCCATGTCTTTCCATGGCTTAATGGCTCCTTTGACCCCCTTATTAAATTATTAGATTCAACAGTCATAATAGAACTCTATCCAGTTAACATTTCAAAACACCTTCATTTTCCGAGCTTGTGCTTGTCAGGGATCAGGAACAAAGAGTTCTTGGCTGATCTGCAGCCCACGCTTTGCATGGTGCTGGTCAGGGTTCTCCCTCTAGCCTGAGTTTGCCAGTTCTGTGTGGTTCCGTGTGGACATTGATGGAGTGGGAGGAATTGATGGACTGGGAGAAGAAGGGCAGGCAGACAGCCTCAGGGTTCATGAGTCTCCAAAGGTGCCTGACAGCTGAGGCTCCCCTCACAGAGAAGCCCACACTGCCACGGTCCTACATGCTGGTGAGCCCTTTAGGACTAGGAAGAACTGGCAGAGGAAAAAGGCAGCTGTGGCCTCCACCCAGCAGGAAAGGAACAGGGGACGCAGAACAAAGGAGCACATCTCCACCTCCCCGGGCGAAGAGGGTGAGATTAGGGGCCTGGACAAGGGCATCTTTGTTTAAGTCAATTTCCTCCCTATGACTCTCCAAGTCTGGGGCCAGACGGCATTGCATGTCTTGCATTTCTTTCTGCAGGAGACTTCATCTTCCCACTCTTTCAGCAGGTATTAATTGAGCTCCTGAGTAGCAGGGAGTGAGCCAGGTACTGAGGGGAGAATGCTGAGCAGGGGGAGAAGGACAGACCTTCCCTGGTGACTCAGATGGTAAAGAATCTGCCTGCAGTGCAGGACACCCGGGTTCCATCCCTGCGTTGGGAAGACCCCCTGGAGAGGGCGTGGCAACCCACTCCAGTATTCTTGCTTGGGAAATCCCATGGACAGAGGAGCCTGGCGAGCTACAGTCCATGGGATCGCAAAGAGTTGGACATGACTGAGCAACTAACACCGCAAATAATAATAACTGCAAAGTTAACATTTCTCTTGACTGCTGCTGAGAGCTCTGAGGGACTGTTCCAAAGAGGTAAGGGAGGGCCAGGATGTATAGGAGTATTTGTTGGGGAAAAAAAAAAGCTAGAATGATATCAAAAGATTACTACTGACTGATTACCAAGAAAACCAGATATCTCAAGGTAATGGTTTTGGTGTTTTTCAGTGTGTAAGAGGATGTAAGAATCTGGGCTCCTTGACATTGTTCTTTAGACATGCATCTTAACTATCTAGGCCTGATATCCTGTTTTTCTCCACCCTGAGTTCGCCTCTGTGCACAAAATTAGGGACAGCTGCAGTGCAGTGGCTGATAGCAGGTAATATCCCTTGTTTACTGGAATAGCAGGCGGTATTCTTTGTTTTCTGAATTGCAAGTAACATTCTTTTTTGTTTGCAGAGCTATGGAAAGGTAAAGGAAGTATACCACTGGAACTCATAGGAATTGAAACATTAACACCAGTACATGACTTCAAAGTAGTAATCATAACTAACATTTATTGCGAGCCCTTCCCTTACTAACTATGGTAGTTTTCAAGATAACCTTCATAATTCAGCGCATGGTCAGCCACCCAAGATGGCTGTCTTTTTGCTCTCTGTACAACCCCTGCATGACCAGTGCTTGCTTTACCTACACCCTGCTCACATGACTGACCTTTTTTTACCTATTCCCCCAAGGCCCCACGGAGAAGGCAATGGCACCCCACTCCAGTACTTTTGCCTGGAAAATCCCATGGATGGAGAAGCCTGGTAGGCTGCAGTCCATGGGGTCGCTAGAGTCGGACACGACTGAGCGACTTCACTTTCACTTTTCCCTTTCATGCATTGGAGAAGGAAATGGCAACCCACTCCAGTGTTCTTGCCTGGAGAATCCCAGGGAGGGGGAAGCCTGGTGGGCTGCCGTCTATGGGGTCGCACAGAGTCAGACACGACTGAAGTGACTTAGCAGCAGTAGCAGCAGCAGCCAAGGCCCCAGCTGGTGATTGTTCTTATCAAGGGGGCAGTGAGGAGCGGACCCCCCCTGCTGGTTTCCCTGGTAACCAATGAGCCAACCTGATTTCAATTCTCCTATAAATTGAAAGGCTTCTCCCACTTGGGAGTGAAGCCTGCCGCCATGTCCTGGCCACCATTGGCCCCCACACGTTGGGGTGTTGCTCCAGGATATTGCTTCAGAAAAGTAAGCTCCCCCAATTTTAGACCATTGATGTCTCTGTCACTGACTCTGGGCTCTTTCTACCGTCTTGAGGCTGGGCCAGTACAGACTGTAGGCTTGCTGGGTGCATCGCAACAATTGGAGAAGCAGCCAGCAGAGGACGGAGAAGACTCCCACGAGTGCCGAGACGGCGGGGAGTACAGGACAGGGGATGAAATGTGGGGCAGGGGCAGGAACGTCCACTAGCATGTGGGGCCCGAAAGTGTTAACACAAGTTTGAAAAGTCAGAGTTTGAAGCAGAGAACAGTTTGTTGCAAGGCCCATTCAAGGAGAGAGGTGACTCATGTCCTAAAAGGCCTTGAGCCTCCTGAAGGCTTTCTGCAAAGCACTTTTAAAAGCCGGGTGACGGAGGGGGTGTTGCAGGGTCTGTGGTCAGCTTGTGCACAATTCTCTGACTGGTGGTGTCACAGGGGTTAACATTATCAGTCCTTAGGCTCTAGGAGGCCTGGGGCTCTGTGCTCCTGTCCTCAAGGAGAGGTTTTTTACATCAGCAAAACGACTCAGGAAATGTGTACCAAATATCATCTAGGTACTTCAGAGAGGAGCTGAAGCAGAGGATATGGGGGAAGGCCTGTCCTGGGAAGGCCCCACAGGGTCCTGCTTGGTTACAAAAGTTGCAGGTGTAATCCTGGGGTAGCCAGGATTAGAACCACGTGTCCACTAACACGTGGGTTCTGAAAGTTCCGAGGGTGACCCTGCAAGTTGGGGAAATCCCAGGGTGGCCGTCCACTAGTATGTGGGGCCCTGTGGTGGCCGTCCCTGATGAATGGGGACTGCCAAGAGATCTGGGGAACAGTGGTCTGTATGGGCTCTGATATTGTATCAAAGGGCTGTTATTGCAGTCGCTCAGTCGTGTCCAACTCTGCGACCCTATAAACTGCAGCATGCCAGGCTTTGTAATTGGTTAAGCTAGCTCTCTGGAAGAAGCAGGTATTTATCCTCTTGTGCCTCTGTGATGTAAATGATATACCTGGACTCTCAGGAAGTTTAACCCTGAGTGATCTCTAAGAGTGAGGGCATGGGGGAGGGGGAGAACTTTTAAGGTGAACTCTGTAAGAATAATTATGTTTTGGGAATGTCTGTCTAATCTCTCCAGATTTCAGAAACTTGAAAGTAAACGAAGTTAGTTTTTTGTCTTTGTTTTTTAACTGACATATAAATTGATAAATTGATTTGCAGTGTTGTGTTAGTTTCAGGTATGTAGCAAAGTGATTCAATTATACATATTTTTATAATCTGTTTTTAATGGCTGTATAAATTGATAAGTTAGTTGATTTGCAATGTGTTCATTTCAGATGTATAGCAAAGTGATTCAGTTATACATATACATATATTCATTTTTTTAGAGTTTTTATAGGTCATTGCAGAATATTGAGTAGCGCTCCCGGTGCTGTACCATAGGTCCTTGCTGGTTATCTACCTTATCCATAGTAGTTGTGTGTGTGTGTTCGTTGCAAGTTACTGATTCATCCCTCCCCTCCGTGTTTCCCCTTTGGGTAACCATAAGTTTGTTTTCGATATCTGTAAGTCTGTTTCTGTTTTATAAATAATTCATTTATATCATTTTTTAAAAAATTTCACATGAGGTATATCATGTGATATTTGTCTTTCTCCACCTGACTTAGTGTGATGTTCTCTAGGTCCGTCCATGTTGCCACAGATGACGTGATTTTGTTCTTTTAATGGCTGAGTAATACTCCATTGTATATATGTACCACATACTCTTCATCCATTTCTCTGTTGATGAATATTTAGGTTGCTTCCATATATCGGCTCTTGTGACAAAGAAGGGCTTCCCAGGTAGTTCTAGTGGTAAAGAATCTGCCTGCTAATGCAGGAGAAGCAAGAGACATGGGTTTGGTCCCTGAGTCAGGATGATCCTCCGGAGGAGGAAATGGAAACCCCCTCCAGTGTTCTTGCCTGGAGAATTCCATGGATGGAGGAGCCTGAAGGGCTACAGTCCGTGGGGTCACAAAGAGTTGGACACAACTGGAGCAACTGAGCACAGCACCAATTGTGCTGCAAGGAACATGGGGGTGCATGTGCCCTTTCAGATTATGGTTTTCTCCAGATATATGCCCAGGATTGGGATTACTGGGTCATGTGTTGCTCTGTTTTTAGTTCTTGAAGGAATCTCCATACTGTTGTGCATAATGGCTGTACCAGTTTACATTCCCACCAACAGTGCAAGAGAATTCTCTTTTCTCTATGCCCTTTCTGTTACTGAAAGGTGAGGGGTCCAGCTGCTCGCTGCTCAAAAGCCAGTTAACAGGCCAGGTTGGTGGAAAAGAAAGTTTGCTTTATTTCAGATGCCAGCCACTAACGGGGAGGGCAGCTGCCGCTGCTGCTGCTAAGTCGCTTCAGTCGTGTCCGACTCTGTGCAACCTCATAGATGGCAGCCCACCAGGCTCCCCCGTCCCTGGGATTCTCCAGGCAAGAACACTGGGGAGGGCAGACATCTGTCCAAAGGCTGACTCCCCCCCGAATGGCAACCAAGGGGCAAGAGCTTTAATATACAGAAAGAGGGGGCTACATGCTGAAACAGCACAATCATCTCTGACAGTGATCTTCAAATGTGTCTTCGGTGGTCTGACCGGTGTCATCTTGGCTGTTTTAGATACAGTTAATCTTCAGTTCCAGGTTTGGTTTGTTTCCATTTCTTTGGGGCCAGTTCTTGGAGTTGTGGCAGCTCACGTCATGGGTACAGTCTGGTCATCATGTAGTTAACTTCTCCACCTGGAGTTTCAGTATCTATAAAAGACAGCTTACAGGATATGGCTCAAAATATTATCTAAAGCCCTTGAGAAGGAACTAAAAGTCCTTGACTATGCTTAGTTCAGTTCAGTCGCCCAGTCGTGTCTGATTCTGTGACCCCATGGACTGCAGCACGCCAGGCCTCCCTGTCCATCAGCAACTTCCAGAGTTCACTCAAACTCATGTCCATTGAGTCATGACTACATTATTATTATTTGGTCTCCTCTGACTGTTTTCCTTTGTTTTTGTGTGTTCTTATCTCTCAGATTAAACTTATTATTTGACTGAAGTTGTTCACAGGCAAAAGGCAGGCAGAGGACATGGGGTGGGGTGGGGGGCAAGAAACATAGGCTCCTGCCCCATTTGATCCCCAGCATTTATTATTTGTAGACTTTTTGATGATGACTGTTCTAGCTGGTGTGAGGTGACACCTCATTGTAGTTTTGATTTGCATTTCTTTGATAATTAGTGATGTTGAACATCTTTTCATGTGCTTTTTGGCCATCTGTATGTCTTCTTTGGAGAAATGTCTGTTTAGATATGCCAATTTTTTGATTTTTTTTTTTGTCATAGAGCTGAGTGGGCTGTTTATAAATTTTGCAGATTAATCCCTTATTGGTTGCATCATTTGCAAATATTTTCTACCATTCTGTGGGTTGTCTTTCTGTTTTGTTTATGGTTTCCTTTGTTGTATAGAAGCTTTTAAGTGTAATTAGGTCCCATTTGTTTATCTTTGTTTTTATTTTCATTACTCTCAGAGGTGGAAAAGATATTGCTGCAATTTATGTCAGAGAGTGTTCTGCCTGTGTTTTCCTCTAAAAATTTTATAGTGTCTGGCCTTATATTTAGGTTATGATTTCACTTTTTTTACATGTAGCTGTCCAGTTTTCCCAGCACCACTTATTGAAAAGACTGTCATTTCTCTGTTATATATTCTTGCCTCCTTTGTCATAGATTAATCAACCATGGGAGCATGGGTTTATTTCTGGGCTTTCTAGCCTGTTCCATTGATCTATATTTCTGTTTCTGTGCCAGTACCATACTGCTTTGGTGACTGTAGCTTTGCAGTATGGTTTAAAGTCAGGGAGCCTGATTCCTCCAGCTCTGTTTTTCTTTCTCAAGATTACTTTGGCTATTTGAAGTCTTTTGTGTTTCCATACAAATTAAAAATGATAAATTCTAGTTCTGTGAAAAATGCCCTTGGTAATTTGACAGGGATTGCCTTTTGCCTTGGGTATTATAGTCATTTTGACAATATTGATTATTCCAGTCCCAGAACATGGTATATCTTTCCATCTGGGTCATCTTTGATTTCTTTCATCAGAGTCTTGTAGTTTTGGGAGTACAGTCTTTTGCATTAGGTAGGTTTATTCCTAAGGTATTTTACTCTTTTTGATGCAATGGTAAATGAGGTTGTTTTGTTCATTTCTTTTTCTGATCTTTCATTGTCAGTGTATAGGAATGCAAGAGATTTCTGTGTATTAATTTTGCATCCTGCAACTTTACTGAATTCATTGATGAGCTCTGGTAGATTTCTCGCAGCATCTTTAGGATTTCCTAGGTATAGGGTCATGTCATTTGCAAACAGTGACAGTTTTACTTCTTTTCCAGTTTGGATTCCTTCTATTATTATTATTATATTATTATTATTTTTCTTTTCTGATTGCTGTAACTAGGACTTCCCAAAACTATGTTGAATAAAAGTGGCCAAAGTGGACATCTGAACACTTTCAGCTTTTCGCTGTTGAGAATGGTGTTGGCTGTGGGTTTGTTGTCTGTGGCCTTCATTATGTTGAGCTAAGTTCACTCTATTTCCACTTTCTGGAGAACTTTTATCATAAACGGGTGTGGAATTTTGTCAAAAGCTTTTATTGCATCTATTGACATGATCATACTTGTTTTTATTCTTCAGTTTGTTAATGTGATGAATCACACTGATGTGCAGATATTGAAGAATCTTTGCATTCCTGGGATAAATCCCAGGTTATCACAATATATGATCCTTTTGACACATTATTGACTGGAGATGTATTAATACATCCTTTGTTACCTGAACATTATTGACTAGAGATGTATCAATATGTTTTTAGAGAGTGATGTGATTAACATGACTATGCAAAGTTGTTAAGAGTTTAAAATTGATCAAGGGTTTATTGTACAGCTTGTGATTGTCATTATCATTCACATTTTGCTCCATTAGGTTTTTGTTCCAGTCTTGTATATATAATAAATGTAAAATTTTCAAAATATGCATCATGAAATTATGAGTGAAGAATTTTTCGGTGAATTTTATGCAAATACTGCCTCTGATTGTCTGAGAAAAATATATACTAGTGCTTCAGAACATGATAGTTCTTCAGAATATAGTCCTGATTCAAACAATGTGAATATTAGACCAACAAAAAGACAAAAAACCTTAGTGATTGATTCCGATGCAGAAAGTGAAAATGAAACTGATGATACTGGAGAATGTTCTTCTGCTCCTGCAGATGCCTGAATTGAGATATTTCATGAAAATTAAAAACCTTTACAGGTGTGTCGGGTGTACCCGCTGTATGTAATAACCCACACAATGTTAGTGAAATAACAATTAATTTTTGGCTGGTCAAAATAAAAGTTGCCAGCCGCAGGCATTAATTTCTGCAAAAAATCCCCCCGATCAAGAGTTAATGTATTGCTGGATTTGATTCACTAATATTTTATTGAAGGTTTTTGCATCTATGTTCATCAGTGATATTGGCCTGTAATTTTCTTTTTTTGTGTTATCTGTGACTGGTTTTGGTATCAGGGTAGCCTCATAGCATGAATTCGGGAGTGTTCCTTCCTCTGCAGTTCTTTGGAATAGCTTCAGAAGGATAGGTGTTAACTCTGGATGTTTGATAGAATTTGCCTATGACGCCATCTGCTCTTAGACTTCTGTTTGTTGGAAGTTTTTAAAATTTGATTTTATTTACTTGTTTTTGGTTGCACTGGGTCTTCGTTGCTGTGCAGGGGCTTTTTCTAGTTGCGGTGAGTGGGGGCTTCTCTTCATTCAGTGCTTTCTCTTGTTGCAGAGCGCAGGCCCTAGACACCTGGGCTCTAGAGTTCAGGTGCCGTAGTTGTGGCACATGGGCTTAGCTGTCCCTTGGCACGTGGAATCTTCCCGGGCCAGGAATCAAACCCGTGTCCCCTGCATTGGCAGATGGATTCTTACCCACTGGACCACCAGGGAAGTCCCTGATGGAAGGTTTTAAATCACAATTTCAATATCAGTACTTCTGGTTGGTCTGTTCATATTTTCTATTTCTTCCTGGTTCAGTCTTGGGAGAGTGTACCTTTCTAAGAAATTGTCCATTTTTTATAGGTTGTCCATTTTGTTGACATGTAGTTGCTTGAAGTAATCTCTTAGGAGCCTTTGTATTTCTGTGGAGTCCATTGTAACTTTTTTCAGTTCTAATTTTATTGATTTGTGCCGTGTCCCTTTTTTTCTTAATGAGTCTGGCTAAACTTTGATCAATTTTATCTTTTCAAAGAATCAACTTTTATTTCACTGATCTGTTGTACTGTTTTCTTCATCTGTATTTCACTTATTTCTGGTTTGATCTCTATGATTTTTTTCCTTCTACTAACTGGGTTCTGTTTGTTCTTCTTTCTCTAGTTGCTTGAGGTGTAGCCTTAGGTTGTCTACATGAAACTTTTCTTGTTTCCTGAGCTAATAATTGATGTCTAACCTTCCTGCTTAGGACTACTTTTGCCAGCCTGGCCAGTAGGGAGACGAGACTCCCCTTACCCCATGGGTCAGCAGCTGGGGTTAGACCAAGGAGTGGTAGCCTGGGAGCCAGGGAGTGAGGTTCTAGCTGACTACTCACTGTATGGCTTTCACTGAGTACTATTCCTGTTTAGGACATTTGTTTCCTTAGTTGGAGAAGGAAAAGGCAACCCACTCCAGTATTCTTACCTAGAAAATCCCACGGACGGAGGAGCCTGGTAGGCTACAGTCAATGGGGTTGCAAAGAGTCAGACACGACTGAGTGATTTCACTTGGAAAACTGCTGGGGACCAGCCCCGGCTGAACCAGGGTATTCGAAGGAGAGACGGCGTAGGCGAAGATCAGGAAACAATTGCTTAATTAAACGTTAATTAAGGATATAAAGAGTAATAGAATGAGGATAGCTCAGTAGGAAAATTCAGTGGAGAAAAGAGGCTGAGATAAGGATAGCTCAGTGAGGAAATTCAGTGTAGAAAAGAGGCTGAATAATTCAGCCAGAAGGTAAGAGAAAGAACGACATGGTGAGACCAAGTTTCGGTGAACAAGGCCCGCACTTTATTTTCCAAAGTAGTTTTTATACCTTAAGTTATGCATAGAGGATAATGGGGGAAGGGGTAGAGTCAGGCAGCAAGCCAGGCTTTCTTCCTGCAAACTTATCATATGCAAAAGCTTAGGTGATTTGCATCATCTTCTGGCCCAGAGGCCTGTTAACATTTTAAGACCTTTTCTTCAGAAAACTTATTTTTCTCTAAAGGTGATTGGTCAGAGCCACCCTCCAAAAGCATTAGATAAAGTTGCATTCCTACAGCGCAAAGGTGTGGTGGGCTATAACAAGAAAAAGAATTAACTCAAGGGTCCCAGGTTACAAACATTAAAGCTACTATTTACACCAATTATATTAATCAATACACTGCCAGGGACACAGCAGGTAAGGGATATGGAAACTTAGCAGCAAACATTGGCCCAACAAGTGAAAATCCCTTCACCAATACAATTTCTAATCAATCTTTTAACTACTCAAAAGAATCTGTGTTTAGACAGTTTAGAACATCTCCTGCCTCTCACAGTTGGGAGGCTCTGAACAATCACATGTGGCGGAAAACCTATTCAGGCAGGCTAGAGGATTTCCAAAGGAGTTTGTAGGTTAAACACTGTCACACCCAGGAATTATTAACTGGAGCTGTAAGCTAACTTTTTCAGAGAGGTAGTGGGGACAGCCCCCGTAAAGTCAGAGGTGTAGGTGAAAGCACAAAGCAGAAAGTAGGCAGACTCTGGTTTTGGGGGTAGATTGCTCGAGAATTTCCAGGGAGACTCCTGAGGCTTGATCCCGCCTTTGCGTATGCCAAGCCTCCTTCCTCATGACCTTTGTCATGGGTGGAGTTCCTCACGCTGGTACCGGCAGTGATAGAATTCCAGTTGAGCTATTCCAGATCTTGAAAAGTGCTGCACTCAATATGCAATATGCCGGCTCCCGGCAGAAAACAAGGAGCCTGCGAAGTGTGTCTGCTGCTGCTAAGTCACTTCAGTTGTGTCCAACTCTGTGCGGCCCCATAGACAGCAGCCTACCAGGCTCCCCCGTCCCTGGGATTCTCCAGGCAACAACACTGGAGTGGGTTGCCATTTCCTTCTCCAATGCGTGAGTGTGAAGTCACTCAGTTGTGTCCGACTCTTAGCGACCCCATGGACTGCAGCCTACCAGGCTCCTCCATCCATGGGATTTTCCAGGCAAGAGTACTGGAGTGGGGTGCCGTGGTTCCTCATTTTCTCAAACACTGAGATTTTAACCTGTCTGGATTTGGCATTTCCAAAGTGGTGTCACCAGAGGGCGCCAAATTCTAGCTCTTGCTAGTGAGAGCTCAGAGGAGCTGATAAGGAGTGTGAGCTGAGTGTGATGGAAGTGTGAGTTTGAGTGGAAACAAAACCACTCAAGGGGTGTGTGTGTGTGTGTGCACGTGTGCATCACCAGAGTTCTTCCACCACCTACATTTACTACTATCACACTCCAGCCCCCTGCCTTCATCTCCAGCCACTGGCTGCCTCCCTCTCTCTGCTCCAGCAGCACTGGCCTCCGGCTCACCCTCGGGCCTCTGTGTGCTGTCCCTGCAGCTCGGAACCCTCATCCCTAGACATCCACAGGGCCCCCCTTACTTTCCCTCAGTGAAGCCTTCTCTAACGAATTTTATCTAACTAAAATTATCTAACTAACTTTATCTCATATAAAATGACACCTCCAAACTTAGTCCATGTTTATATATTTTTATTTAGAAAAATTTGGTAAAATATACATAATATGAAATTTACCTATAACTATTTTTTAAGTGTAAAGTTTTCTAGCATTCAGTTCAGTTCAGTTGCTCAGTCGTGTCTGACTCTTGGCGACCTCATGAATCACAGCACGCCAGGCCTCCCTGTCCATCACCAACTCCCGGACTCACTCAGATTCACGTCCATCGAGTTGGTGATGCCATCCAGCCATCTCATCCTCTGTCGGCCCCTTCTCCTCCTGCCCCCAATCCCTCCCAGTATCAGAGTCTTTTCCAATGAATCAACTCTTCGCATCAGGTGGGCAAAGTATTGGAGTTTCAACTTCAACATCAACACTCAGGACTGATCTCCTTTAGGATGGACTGGTTGGATCTCCTTGCAGTCCAAGGGACTCTCAAGAGTCTCCTCCAACACCACAGTTCAAAAGCATCAATTCTTTGGCGCTCAGCTTTCTTCACAGTCCAACTCTCACATCCATACATGACCACTGGAAAAGCCATAGCCTTGACTAGACAGACCTTTGTTGGCAAAGTAATGTCTCTACTTTTGAAAATGCTATCTAGGTTGGTCATAATGTTCCTTCCAAGGAGTAAGCGTCTTTTAATTTCATGGCTGCAGTCACCATCTGCAGTGATTTTGGAGCCCCCAAAATATAAAGTCTGACGCTGTTTGCACTGTTTCCCCATCTATTTGCCATGAAGTGATGGGACCAGATGCCATGATCTTCGTTTTCTGAATGTTGAGCTTTAAGCCAACTTTTTCACTCTCCTCTTTCACTTTCATCAAGAGGCTCTTTAGTTCCTCTTCACTTTCTGCCATAAGGGTGGTGTCATCTGCATATCTGAGGTTGTTGATATTTCTCCCGGCAATCTTGATTCCAGCTTGTGCTACTTCTAGCGTTAAGTATGTTCCCTTTAATGTGCACTATAACTACCACCCATGTCTAGAACATTCTCCATCTTCTAAACTGAAATTCCATATCCATTAACCAATTACTCCCCAATCTGCCTTCCCTCATCCCTTAGCAACTACCATTCTTCCTGTGTGTATGAATTTATCTATTCTAGGTAGCTCACTAAAGAGGATTCATATAATATTTGTCACTTGCTTGTCTTTAAGCTTTGTCCATGTTGTACACGTTTCAGAATTTGCTTCCTTAATAAGCTGTATAATATTCCGTTTTATGTGTATACCACATTTTGTTTATTCATTCATCCCTTGATAGATACTTGAGTTGCTTCCACTCTGCCTACGGTGTATAAAGCTGCTATGAACCTGGGTGCACAAATATCTGCTGGAGTCCCTGCTTTTTTAAATTTTTTTCTGTGCTTTATTTTTCTGCCTGGCTTTTATTATCATCCAACAGTCCTCCTTCTCACCCCAACTAGAGATGCAAATGATTTCTGCTTAGAAAAGAGAATTCCAAAGGTGATAATTATGGGGCTTTAAAGGACATTAACCAATTATACCTAACCTAGCAGTTTCATTCTAATTCCTTTTTAAAGGGTCTGTGCAGAGAGGGAGGGAGAAGGGGAAGCTAAGCCCTGCCCCCAGCACCTGGCCCCCCTTACTTACACCTGGTCTAGCCTGCAGGTGGGGCAGCTTTTTTTTTTAATTGAAGCGTATTCTGTTTGCAATGTGGTGTTAATTACTACTGTATAGCAAAGTGAATCAGGTATACATATGTGTACATTCTTTTTTCCAGTCGTTTCCATTATGGTTTATCACAGGATGCTGAATATAGTCCTCCGTGTATACAGTAGGGCCTTGTTGTTTATCCATTCTGTATATAGAAACTATATCTGCTAACCCAGACCTCCCACTCCATTCCTCCCCCAACCCCATCCACCTTGGCAACCAGCAGCTGTTCTCTATGTCAGTGATTCTGTTTCTGTTTCATAGGTAGGTTCACTTGTGGCATATTTTGGATTCCATGTATAATGATATCATATGGTATTTGTTTCTAACTCACTTCACTTAGTATGATAATCTCTGGTTGTATCCATGTTGCTGCAAATGGCATTATCTGATCTTTTTATGGCTGAGTAGTATTCCATAGTGTATATATAGCATATCTTCTTTATTCATTCATCCGTTCATGGATATTTAGATTGTTTCCATTTCTTGTGACTATTGCTGCTATGAACGTAGGGGTGCATGGATCTTTTTGAATTATAGTTTTGTCTGTATATGTGCCCAGGAATAGGATATCTGGATCGTGTGGTAATTCTGTTTTTAGTTTTCTGAGTAACTTCTATACTGTTCTCCACAGTGGCTGCATCAACTCATATTCCCACCAACAGTGTAGGAGGGTTCCCTTTTCTATACACCTTCTCCAGACTTTGCTATTTGTAGACTTTTTAATGATGGCCATTCTGACTGGTGTGAGGTCATACCTCACTGTAGTTTTGATTTGTAGTTCTCTAATAATTAGTGATGTTGAGCATCTTTTTATATGCCTATTGGCCATCTATATTTTTTCTTTTGAGGTTTAGGTCTTCTGCCCATTTTTGAATATAGTTTTAGGGGTTTTTTTTATTCTTGTTGTTCTTGTTGACTTGTATGAGCTGTTTGTATATTTGGAAATTAAGCCCTTATTTGTTGCATTATTTGCAAATATTTTCTCCCATTCTGTAGGTTGTGTTTCATTTTAAGCTTGTAAGTGTATTAGGTCCCATTTGTTTATTTTTGCTTTTATTTCTGTTGCTTTGAGAAACTGACCTAAGAACATACTAGTACAATTGAGTTAAGAGAATGTTCTGCTTATGTTCTCTGGACTTTATGGTGTCATGTCTTATGTTTAAGTCTTTAAGAGGTGGGGAAGTTTTGACTGAATAGCCATTGAGATTTATGAAAGATAGGAACCTGGAAAGAAAACTGTAAGAACCAAGAGTGAAAAAGTATAATGCTGAGTTCATCAGCTGTGACAGAATGGGGAGTCCTAACACAGTTGGAGCAGCTGGAAAAATAAACGTTAAGTCCTCAAATTCTCTGTGCTTGTTTCCTCACCTAGAAGATGGGCACCTAGTGGAATCTACCTCTTGAGGGCGCTGTGGGGATTAACGGAATTAATCTGTAAAGTGCTGAAACAGTGCCTGGCACATAGAAGGTGCTGAAAGATGGGCTATTTCTCATTCTCCAAGTTGTGACTTCTTCACACATCAGTGAGATGTGTTTTCTTTCCACTTTCCTGTACAGTGGACATCTCTGTGTGATGAGATCTGCCTTTGTGAGAGGGGACAAAGGTTGGGAGGGGCCCCAGGGCCAGGTTGTAGGAGGTACCCCAGGACCTCTGGTACAAGGCACAGTTCCATCCCCAAAGGCTTGCAGCAGCCCCGCCTAACAGACCATCAAGGGCTGGGACTGGGCTCTGCAGGAAGTGGTGTCCACAGAGGAAAAATGTCACGGGCGTTTTTACTTTAGAAACAGGGCTAGATACTCTGTGTTAGTGCACTGGGTGCCCCCAACCCACCACTGGCAGAAGGCCTGTCATGCCCAGCAAACTTCAAAAAGCAGAATTGCCAAAAGCTCAGAAGAACCTTGAGCCAGTGGATGTGGGGGAGATGGGACAGGGAACTTTTCCTTCTGCAGTCCACTTCAGCAGGGCTACCTCCCCTCCCTGGAGATTTCTTGGGAAGGTAATTTGCTTCTACTTCCCTTCCCTCACTGAGAAGCCCAGAGGGTTCCTGTGTCCCATGCAGTGTGCTCCCAGGAGGCCGACGAGACAGGGGACTTTCTGCTTTACCAGCTGATGCAGCCCCTTGTGTTTAGCTGAGTTGCTTCACAGAACCTGCCCGTTTAGGCAATGGGCTCTGGGTACTGCACAGGCCCCACGGGGTGGGTAGGAGGTGGACTTTTGGAATGATGACATCTTTCCCCCGCTTTCAGTCTTGTCCCTCCCCAGAAACATGAAGACGCTCAGCTGGAGCCAAGAGGTGACGTTCTTGTTTATTGTTGCGGCACCTCTTACAGACATTAGCGTTCAGTTAAATAAAGGAAGAGACCACATTAAGTACTTCACAACCCCCAAACAGTGGACACCTTTGTCTCTCGTTCCTCATCTCAGAGGGAATGTTTTCCATTTTTCACTGTTGAGAATGTTGGTTGTGGGTTTGTCATACATGACCTATATTATTATGTTCAGGTTCATTTCCTCTGTTTCTGCTTTCTGGAGAGCTTTTATCATAAATGGGTGCTAAATTTTGTCAAAAGCTTTTATAGCATCCATTGAAATGATCATAGTTTTTATTCTTTAGTTTACTAATGTGGTGAATCACACTGATTGATGTGTGGATATTGAAGAATCCTTGCATCCTTCGCATAAATCCCACTTTAAATCCCATGGATGGAGGAGCCTGGTGGGCTGCAGTCCATGGGGTCGCTACAAGACGGACATGACTGAGCGACTTCACTTTCACTTTTCACTTTCATGCATTGGAGGAGGAAATGGCAACCCACTCCAGAATTCTTGCCTGGAGAATCCCAGGGACGGGGGAGCCTGGTGGGCTGCCGTCTATGGGGTTGCACAGAGTCGGACACGACTGAATCGACTTAGCAGCAGCAGCAGCAGCATGTTCCTTTTAACACATTGTTGACTGGAGATGTATTAATACATCTTTTGTTACCTGAACATTATTGACTGGAGATGTATCAATATGTTTTTAGAGAGTGAGACAATTAACATCACCATGCAAAGTTGTTTAAGAGTTTAAAATTGATCAAGGGTTTGTTATACAACTTGTGATTGTCATTATCATTTACATTTTGTTGCGTTAGGTTTTTGTTCCAATTTTGTGTATATTATAAATGTAAAATTTTCAAAAATGATGCTTCATGAAATAATGAGTAAAGAAAAATTTTTTGGTGAATTTTATGCAGATATTTTCTCTGATTGTCCAAGCAACATATATACTAGTGTCTCAAAAGATGATAGTTGTTCATATAAAACTTATTTAAAACATAAAAGTTGAAGATGATAGACGTTCAGAATATAGTTCTGATTCAGACAATGTGAATATTAGACCAACAAAAAGACAAAAAGCCTTAGTGATTGATTCTGATATGGGAAACTCATGGTGCTGGAGAATGTTTCTTTGCTTCTGCAAAACAGTGAGTGGAAGGCAATGTTTCATGAAAATTGAAAGACTTTACAGGTGTGTCAAGTGTAACCATAGAAGGTGATAACCTGCACAGTGTTCATGAAATAACAATTAATTTTTGGCTGGCCAAAATAAAAATTTCCAGCCAGAGGCATACATTTCTGCAATAATCCCCTGGTCAATAATCAGTTAAGGTATTGTTGGATTCAATTTGCCAGTGTTTTGTTGAAGATTTTTGCATCTATGTTCATCAGTGATATTGGCCTATAATTTTCTTATTTGTGTGTTATTTTTGGTATCAGTGTAACCTCATAGAATGAGTCAGGGAGTGTCCTGTCTTTGCAATTCTTTGGAATAGTTTCAGAAGGATAGGTGTTAACTCTTCTCTAAATGTTTGCTAGAACTTGCCTGTGAAGCCATCTGTTTCCGGACTTTTGTTTGTTGGAAGTTTTCTCTCTTTTTGGTTGCCCTAGGTCTTGGTTGCTGGATGTGGGTTTTCTCTAGTTGTGGCACACAGGCTTCTCGTTGCGGTGGCTTCTCTTGCTGCAGAGCACAGGCTCTAGGCACCCGGGCTTCAGTGGTTGCAGCACACGAGCTCAGTAGTGGTGATGCACAGGCTTAGTTGCTCCATGGCGTGTGGAATCTTCCTGGACCAGGGATCAAACTTGTGTCCCTTGTATTGGCTGGCTTATTCCCAAACAGACATTTTTTTTTTTTTTCAAATTAACATTTATTGGTTATGCTGGGTTCATTGCTACAGGCAGACTTTCTACACTGGTGGTGAGCGGGGGCTCTTCTTCATTGTGGTACTTCAGTGGCTTCTCTTGGAGGACGCAGGCTCTAGGCTAGCGGGCTTCAGTACCTTTGGCTCTCAGGCTCTAGAATGCAGGTTCGGTAGTTGTGGTGCAGGGCTTAGCTGTTCCCTGGGACATGGAATCTTCCTGGACCAGGGATCAAACCCATCCCCTGCATTGGCAAGTGGATTCTTATCTGCTGTACCACCACTGAAGTCCCTATTGGAAGTTTTTAAACTACAGTTTTGATTTCAGTGCTTGTGATTAGTCTGTTCATATTTTCTATTTCTTCCTAGTTCAGTCTTGAAAGGTTATACTTTCATAAGAATTTGTCTATTTCTTCTCGGCTGTCCATTTTATTGACATATAGTTGCTTTTAGTAGTCTCTAATGATCCTTCGTATGTCTGTGGTATCTGTTAGAACTTCTTTTTATTTTCTAATTTTATTGATTTGTGCCCTCTCCCCTTCTCTCTTGATGAGTCTGGCTAAAGGTTTATCAACTTTGTTTCTTTTCAAAGAACCAGCTTTTAGTTTCATTCATCTTTTCTATTGTTTTCTTCACCTGTATTTCATGTATTTCTTCTCTGATCTTTATGATCTCTTTTCTTCTTCTAACTGGGTTGGTTGTTCTTTTTTTTTGAGTTGCCCTAGGTGTAAAGTTAGGCTGTCTATTTGAGACTTTTCTTGTTTCCTGAGGTAATACTGTCTTGCTCTAACCTTCTGCTTAGGACTATATTCTCAGCATCCCATAGGTTTTGGGTTGGTGTGCTTTCATCTCTGATTTCTTTTTTTTAATTTCTTCAGTGACTCATTGATTGTTATTAGTTATTATAATATATTGGCTACATTCCCTCGTGTACAGCATATCTTTATAGTTTACTTCGCACATAATAATCTGTACCTCTTAATTCTCTACCCCTATTTTGCCCCTCCCCCTTCTTTCCCCTCTGGCAGCTACTAATTTGTTCTCTGTGTATGAATGAGCTTCTTTTTCTATTATGTTCACTAGTTTTCTTGTATTTTTTAGATTCCACGTGTAAGTGATATCACATATTTTCTTTATCTGTCTGAATTATTTCACTTAGTATAATACCTTCCAAGTCCATCCATATTGCTGCTAATGCAAAATTTTGTTCCTTCTTTATGGCTGAGTAGTAGTCCATTGTATGCATATGTGTGTATATGTATATATTCCATATCTTCCTTATTTTTCCTTATTCATTCATCTGTTAATGGAAACTTAGATTGCCTTCAAATCTTAGCGATTGTAAATAAACTGCTATGAACATTGGGGTGCATGTCTTTTTGAATTAGTGTTTTCTTTTTCAGATATTTATGCTGGAGGGGACTCGTTGGGTCACATGGTAGTTCTGTTTTTTAGTTTTTTGAGAAGCTTCCATCCTGCTTTCCGCCGTGGTTTACCAACAGTGTAGGAGGGATCGAATGCCCTGGGTTTTAGTCCACATGTGATAAGACTCAGTTGGAAGGATTTGAATAGGGAGTTAACAAGATTTTGCCATGTTAATAGCTTTATTCTGCCTACTGATTGCAGGGGGAAGTGGAGAGGAATGAAAACAGGGGACCAGTTAGCAGGTTGCTATGTTAATCGAGGTAAGGATGGTGGTGGCTTGTTCTAAGGAGGACACAGTGGAGGTCACGTCTAACGTGGTTGAACTCAGATGTGGCTCCTGCCACAGCTATTTCTGTCCAGGAAGTGGTGCCACTGACCTAAGACAGTCAAGTTTCAGCCACTTGAGTAAATTTCTATCCAATCGGTGGCCATTCTTTGAACAAACACCTGTGTTCTGTACCATGTGCCAGGCACTCTGTTAGGTGTGACGGGTAAAGAAGTGAGCAAGATGGACACAGTGCCCACCCACGAGGCATTCAGGAGCGGAGAAGAGTGCTGGATTAGAGTTACCATACAGAACATTGAGATAAGGGTGGAAAAGATACTCAAGGCATCACACTGCAGCAAGCAGGTCATTTTGGGAGGAGGCACAGATGGTTGAAGAGGGTATCCTCAGGCAGGAAGGGTGTTACAGGCAGAGAATAAAGTGGCAATGGGAAAAGCTGTATGTGGAGAAAAGCCAGTATGCGGAAGCAGTGAGGAGCTGCAGAATGTGAGGCAGATGCAGAACCAGGCTTGTAAAGGCCTACGGCCATTGGACTTTATCCTGGAGGCACGTAGGAGCCCCAAACAGAGCCCACAGGCAGTGGGGAATATAGATGAGCGTGGAAGAATTGGAAATACGAATTCGTTTTGAAATGTTATTGCTAATTCTTCAGGATAGGTTTAGAATTTCAGAGCAAAGATAATAATTGCAGCACAATTTGAAATACCAAGAAAAAATTAAAATAGGCCTTCTGTTCAGCAAGAAGACTAGTTAAAATATTTTGCATTAAAATGAAAAAAACTATATGTGTGATAAAATAGTATATTGCCATTAAATATATTTTCAGTGAATTCTTACCAGCCTGGGAAAGAGTTTGTGATGTGTTAAATGGAATAAGTAGGACCTAGGAATACAGTGCAACATGCAATACACAGTCGGAAAGGGAAATTCCCCAGTGATTCTCTCTGGGTACTGAGACTACATGTGATTGCCATTTTCCCCCTTTTCTACATTTTTGAAAAATTTCACATGAATATGTATCAGTTTTATAATCAGAAAAGCTGGTAATAAATAAAAATTAAATAATGACTTAATGTCATTGAAAAGCCTGGCCTTAAGAACCTGATTTGGAGGACCACATACTCTGGAAGCAGAACTGGAACTGGGAAAACTTGCTGGCTGATACAATGTAGGGGGAAGACTATAAGATGCCTAAAGCATCATGTTTTCTTTCTTTTTTTAAAGCTTTTTATTTTATATTAGAGTATAGCTGATTAACAATGTTGTGAGAGTTCCAGGTAAACAGCAAAGGGACTCAGCCATATCTGTATCCATTCTCTCCCAAACACCCCTCCCATCCAGTCTGCCACATAACATTGATCAGAGTTCCCTGTGCTATACAATAAGTTCTGTTGGTTATCTCTTCTAAGTATAGCAGTGTGTACATGTCCACCCCAAACTCCTTTACTATTCCTTCTACCCATCCTTCTCCCTGGCAACCATGAGCTCATTCTCTAAGTCTGTGAGTCTCTCTTTTGTAAGTAAATTCATTTGTATCATTTCTTTTTAGGTTCCATACATAAGAGATGTCACACAATATTTCTCCTTCTCTGTCTGACTTACTTCACTCAGTATGACAAGCTCTGCTGCTGCTGCTAAGTCGCTTCAGCCGTGTCCGACTCTGCGACCCCATAGACAGCAGCCCACCAGGCTCCCCCAGACCCTGGTCTTTGGTAGCAACTTTGGGACTGGTTCTGGGTTGAAGAAGTGCTAGTCCAAGGGTGGCATCAGTGGTGTTCCTCTCGGGGGTTCCTGGCATCAATACCAGCCTCCACTGAGAAAGCGACTCCAGGCCGATGTTGAAACATCCCCAGGTTGCACTGTGCTGTGGCATCCGAGGTGGTATCCCTTGCTTTTAGTGTCAAAAGCTGCAGAGTTCCAGCCCAGGAAAAACACCCCCACCCCAGCTGGACTGGCCTGGACCCCTGGAACCTTGGCCAATGAGAGCCACTGTGCTGGATGGAGGGTTCTGGAACTCAGGGTGGGGTTCTTGGAGACCTCACCCCTGCCTCCCACTTTGAGCCAGATATTTCCTCTATTCCTATTTTTTTTTAATTAATTTTTACTGGAGTATAGTTGTTCTTGGGCTTCCCTGTTTGCTCAGTGGTATAGAATCCACCTGCCAATTCAGGAGACATGGGTTTGATCCCTGGGTTGGGAAGATCCCCTGCAGAAGGAAATGGCAATCCATTCCAGTATTTTTGCCTGGGAAGTCTCATGGACAGAGGAGCCTGATGGGCTACAGTCCATGGGATTGCAAAAGAGTTGGACGTGACGTAGCGACTAAACGACCACCGTAGTTGCTTTTACAGTGTTGTGTTAATTTCTAGCGTACAGCAAAGTGAATCAGCTGTATGTGTGTATGTATACATATGTCCCCTCTTTGAATTTCCTTCCTATTTTGGTCACCACAGAACACTGAGTAGGGTTTCCTGTGCTATACAGTAACTTCTCATTATTTATCTATTTTATACACAGTATCAATAGCACATATATGTCAATCCCTTCTCCCAATTCAGTCCTCTCTTCCCCACTTGATGTCCATACTATTGTTCTCTGCATCTGTGTCTCTATTTCTGCTTTGCAAATAAGATCATCTATACCATTTTTCTAGATTCCACATTAATATACAATATTAGTTTTTCTCTTTCTGACTTCATCCTGTATGCACCTAATCTATTTTTGTATGGAAGTAACATGAGCAAAGCAATAGAATAGAAAGTGTTTACTCCATGCTTTGTCTTCACCCGCTGTAGAAGCCTAAGAGGAGATGAAGGAACTTACCAAACGCTTCCCTGCTGTTAAGGGCCCAGGTAGTAAAGGAACTAGAACTCGCCACGCACTTACATCCCACCACACAGCTGGGGCCAGGTCCCGACTGAGCCCCCAGCACCAATGGCCCCTTGGGTCCAGTTCCCCTGTTCCCTCATTTTCCCAGCACAGTGGTGGCACCAAGCCATGCTCAGAAGTTGAAGAAATGAACCAAGGAAGTCTCAAGGGTGAGAATGGAAACTGGCAAGTATCAGTACAGGTAGAATTTCTGTGTGCCCTCCCCTAGAGCTCTTCCACAGTGAAGAGGGAAATCACATGAAGTTGCAAATGGCCTTGCTCCCGGCTGCAGTGAGCGGGCCTCAAAATTTGAGTCTAGCCAACCTTTCCAGATGCACTGTGACTTGACTGTTCCCCACACTTCCTGATCCTAACCCCTTCCTCTAGGGTGGCTGCGCATCTATCTCCTCAACCCTCTGTCCTCACCGCCAACCAAATCCCCCTGGCGCCAAGCTTGAGCATCCTGCTTGGCAGTCCACATACCTGTGTACATGGAGGCCATGCCCCTGAGCACACCCTCATGCAGGAAGAGTGGACGGTTATGCGTAGCCAGGACTGACATGAAGTCATCACTCTGGTAGTTTGGGCAACTTCCTTGAGTTCAAATCTTTCCTTTTAGCTGCTTTGGGATACTGCTGTGTGATGAAATGGTGTAACTCACATACATGTAACTCCTCTGCCTGCACCTTCGAGGCAGTCAAAGGATGCAAAGTTTCCCTGTGACGGGTTAGCGGGGCTGGTTGGAATTTATCAAACCCTGCTGAATGGTGAGTGTTTTGTTTTGCAAATAAAGATTTGCAGGCTAACTCTCCACAAGTAAGCTTGGAAATGACCCAAGCCAACTGGAGGAGCTGGATTGGAGCAGGTGTGCTGGTAAGGGCTTAACAACCGGCTCTCTGGTGGAAATATATGAATGTGTGCATAGCCACACACATACACACGCATGTGCACATGTGTACTGTAAATTTAGTAAGTCCCCTATGCACAAATGAATTCCATTCCAAGAGCACATTCATAAGTCCAATTTGCTCAGAAGTCCAATGAAGTTAGCCTAGGTACCCAACGAACAGAATCAGCTATATAGTACTATACCGTAATAGGTTTATAATACTTTTCACAGAAATAATACATTAAAAAACAAACATAAAAATAGACATTTAAAATCTAACAGCATAGTTCCTTGAAAATTACAGTAGTGCAGTACAACAGCTGGCGTACAGGGGCTAACAGCGAGTGAACAGGCAAGAGTTACTGACTGGAGGAGGGCGAGGAGGTGGGAGATGGTGGAGCCGAAGGACTGTCAGCGGTAGGAGCTGGAGGGCAAGCTGCAGTTTCACCAGCGCCAGCCCTGATGGCACAGGTTCTGGTTCGGCGTTGCTGGAAGCAAAGGTGCATTTGCATTTTTGAAAGTTCGTATGTAGGGGACTTACTGTGTAGACCTAGCTCAGGACTCGGCCTGGAGGAGGGTCTGGAGGAGCTGTTGAAGGGTCCCCACCCTGAGCTGACAGTGGACCCAGCAGCCCAGTGACCCTGTGTGTGCACTGCGGCAGCATTCAGCTCTCTGCCTGCTCTCAGGGTATTTTGGCTAATGCTTCATATCTGCCCTCCAGATCTCACTCTGACTTCTCTTGTGGTCAGTCAACTTCTCCTGGAATCTCACAGGGAAGGGAAGTCTTAAAAACCAAGACTACGTTAAGTCTTAGCTAAATTGACTCAGTGTAAAGGCAACCACCACACTTACGTAGTACCAAGTGCTTCTGTTTTTTAAAAAATATGTTTATTTCTTTGGCTGTACTCGGTCTGAATTGTGGCATGTGGAATCTTTTAATTATAGCATGTGAACTCTTAACTGGGGCATGTGGGTATCTAATTTCCTGACCAAGGATCAAACCCTGGGCCCCTGATTGGGAGCATGGAGTCTTAGCCACTGGACCACCAGGGAAAAATCCCGTGCTTTTGGGTCCTCTTACCACATTCTTCCAGGCCTCTATGCCTCTTCATGGAATGTTCTTCCCAACCATGGCACCTGGCAAACTCCTATCGCCAGAAATATTACCTCCTCCGAGAAGAAGTCCCTGATGCTTTCCCTCCAGGACCATCTGTACTTTGTACAGGATGACTGCCTATATTGCGCTTGCTAAAGCTCCAAAAGCAGAATCTCTAATTTTAAGAACTGAGCCTGCTGCTGCTGCTCCTGCTAAGTCACCTCAGTCGTATCCGACTCTGTGTGACCCCATAGATGGCAGCTCCGTCCCTGGGATTCTCCAGGCAAGAACACTGGAGTGGGGTGCCATTTCCTCCTCCAATGAGTGAAAGTGAAGTCGCTCAGTCGTGTCCGACTCCTAGCGACCCCATGGACTGCAGCCCACCAGGCTCCTCCATCCATGGGATTTTCCAGGCAAGAGTACTGGAGTGGGGTGCCATGCTGTGCCTATTTTATAAATGAAGACATAGTAGCTCAGAGTAGTTAATTAACTTGCCCAGGGTCACACAGGGAGAATATAATTAATATAACATCTGAGCTATAATTTACATCCTGTCTGTGACTCTTCTAATTATAACCTGTCATGACTAGAAAGTTGAGAAAAATTAGGTCCCTACCTCAGATATGCAGATGAAACCAATCTTATGGCAGAAAATGAAGAGGAACTAAAAAGCCTCTTGATGAAAGTGAAAGAGGACAGTGAAAAAGTTGGCTTAAAGCTCAACATTCAGAAAACAAAGATCATGGCATCTCGTCCCATCACTTCATGGGAAATAGATGGGGAAACAGTGGAAACAGTGTCAGACTTTATCTTTTTGGGCTCCAAAATCACTACAGATGGTGACTGCAGCCATGAAATTAAAAGACACTTACTCCTTGGAAGGAAAGTTATGACCAACCTAGATAGCATATTCAAAAGCAGAGACATTACTTTGCCAACAAAGGTCCATTTAGTCAAGGCTATGGTTTTTCTAATGGTCATGTATGGATGTGAGAGTTGGACTGTGAAGAAAGCTGAGTGCTGAAGAAATGATGCTTTTGAACTGTGGTGTTGGAGAAGACTCCTGAGAGTACCTTGGACTGCAAGGAGATCCAACCAGTCCATTCTAAAGGAGATCAGCCCTGGGTGTTCTTTGAAAGGAATGATGCTAAAGCTGAAACTCCAATACTTTGGCCACCTCAAAAGACTCTGATGCTGGGAGGGATTGGGGGCAGGAGGAAAAGGGATGACAGAGGATGAGATGGCTGGACGGCATCACCGACTCGATGGATGTGAGTCTGAGTGAACTCCGGGAGTTGGTGATGGACAGGGAGGCCTGGTGCGCTGCGATTCATGGGGTCACAAAGAGTCAGACACGACTGAGGGACTGAACTGAACTGACCCATAAACAACTATGTAGTGGAGGGGAAGAGAGCTGTCGTGTGGTTGGACATCGGATGAGATGGCAAATAGGAGCAGAGCGTGGACTGGGCTCTGGGAAAGGGGTGCAGAGTAGTGACAAGGCTCTGCTTCTCCCCTTCTCCCTTCTCTCTTTCTCACGACGGCACCCTCAGCCCTCCAGGCGTGGCTTCTCCCAGCCTAGCAGGAGGGTTGGCGAACCACCAGTTTGCTGTGCTTTTCTGTCTAGCTCTCACAAAGGCTCTGGAGGTGGCCCAAGGCTGAGGTCACAGCAGTGCTGAGCCTGTCTCCAGGCTGCCCCCAGTCTGGCCAGTAGGGAGAGATACTCCCCTCACCCCATGGGTCAGCAGCTGGGAGTAGACCAAGGAGCGGGAGTGCGGTTCTAGCTGACTGCTCACTGTATGGCTTTCTGTGAGTCCTATTCTTGTTTAGGACATTTGTTTCCTTATTTGGAAAACAAGGGGCCTGTAATGGGTGGCCAAGATTCCCCATTCCCTCAATCACTGTCTGAGATTCTAGCTTGTCTGGATTTGGTATTTCCAAAGTTATGTCACCAGAGGGCGCCAAATCCTAGCTCTTGCTAGTGATGAGAGCTCAGAGGAGCTGATGAGGCGTGTGAGCTGAGTGTGTGGGTTTGAGTGGAAGCAAAACCACTCAAGGTGTGTGTGTGTGTGTGTGTGCGCGCACGTGCGCGTGCATCACCAGAGTTCTTACACCACCTACATTTACCACTATCACACTCCACCCCGCTGCCTTCATCTCCAGCCACTTGCTGCCTCCCTCTCTGCTCCAGCACCACTGGCCTCCAGCTGTCCCTCAGACCTCTGGGGGTGCTATCCCTGAAGCTCGGAACCTACATCCCCTAGACATTCACAGGGCGCCCCCTTACTTTCCCCCAGTGAAGCCTTCTCTAAAGAATATAAAATGATACCTCCAAACTCAGTCCATGTTTGTGTATTTTTATTTAGAAAAATTTGGTAAAATATATATAACATGAAATTTACCTTAACCATTTTTACATGTAAAGTTCTGTAGCATTAAGTACATTGCCATTGTTTTGCAACCATAACTTCCCACCATGTCCAGAATTTTCCCTATCTTCCTAAATGGAAATTGCATATCCATTAAACAATAACTCCCCATTCTGCCCTCCCTCAGCTCTTAGCCACCACCATTCTTCTTCCTGTGCATGAATTTATCTACTGTAGGTAGCTTATCTAAGTGGAGTCATACATATTTTCCCCCTTTTGACTAGCTTATCTTACTTAGCATGATTGTCTTCAAGCTTTATCCATATTGTAGCAGGGGTCAGAATTTGCTTCCTTGTTAAGGCTGTATAACATTCCATTTTATATGTATATGACACGTTGCTTATTCATTCATCCCTTGATAGATACTTGGGTGGTTTTCACTCTGATTTCTGTGTATACAGCTACTACGAACATGGGTGCACAAATATCTGTTGGAGCCCCTGCTTTTGCTTCTTTTTCGTGCTTTATTCTTCTGCCTGGCTTTTATTATCATCTAACAGTCCTCCTTCTCACCCCAACTAGGGATGCAAATGATTTCTGCTTAAAAAAAGATAATTCCAAAGGTGATAGTTATAGGGCCTTAAAGGACATTAACCAATTGTATCTAACCTAGCAGTTTCATTCTAATTCCTTTTTTAAAAAAACTATAAATATTTAGTTCTTCAAAGTACTCTTTAAATCAGCTTTACCATCTTGTTTCATCGTTAATGAGTTAATAAACCTTTGGTACATGTTCGTTCTATATTTGATGCATGCTCATTCTGTATTTGTATGAGATTCAGATGTAGTTTAGTCGCTAAGTCATGTCCAATTTGTTTGCAACCTCATGAACTGTAGCCCACCAGGCTCCTTTGTCCATGGGATTTTCCAGGCAAGAATACTGGAGTGGGCTGCCATTTTCCTCCTCCAGGATATCTTCCTAACCATGGGATTCATAAATGTGTGTATATATATACACACACACATATAAATTCCTTTTAAATATTCAGTTATATATATTATATAACACACACATATATAATACATATATACACACACACACACACACACACACACACACACACACACACTAGTAGGTTGCCATTTCCTTCTCCAGGGGATCTTCCTGACCCAGGGATCAAACCCAGGTCTCCTGCGTTGCAGGCAGTTTCCTTATTATCTGAGCCACCAGAGAAGTTGATATATATATACATATTCTTTACACTTTGGTTTATCACAGGATATTGAATATGGTTCTCTGTGCTGTATGGTAGACCTTGTTTATCTGTTCAACATATAATAGTTTGCATCTGCTAACCCCAACTTCCCGCTTCATCCCTCCACTACCCCCTCCCCCTTGGCAACCGCCAGTGTGTCCTCTCAGCCCATGATTCTGCTTCCGTTGCACAGGTTCATTGTGTCATATTTCAGATTCCACATACAAGGATGATATTTGTGTTTCTTTTTCTGACTAAATATGTCATTTAGTATAATCTAACTTTGTATCCATGTTTCTAAAAATGGCATTATTTCATTAAAAAACATTTTTTTTTATTGCAATGTATTTGCTTTACAATGTGTTAGTTTCTGCTACACAGAAAACTGAATCAGCTATACATATACACATATCCCCTTCTTTTTTGGACTCCTTTCTCATTTAAGTCAACGTAGAGCATTGAGTAGAGTTCTCTGTGCTAAACAGTAGGCTCTCATTCAGTTCAGTTGCTCAGTCGTGTCCGACTCTTTGCGACCCCATAAATCGCAGCACGCCAGGCCTCCCTGTCCATCACCAACTCCCGGAGTTCACTTAGACTCACGTCCATTGAGTCGGTGATGCCATCCAGCCATCTCATCCTCTGTCATCCCCTTCTCCTCCTGCCCCCAATCCCTCCCAGCATCAGAGTCTTTTCCAGTGAGTCAACTCTTCGCATGAGGTGGCCAAAGTACTGGAATTTCAGCTTTAGCACCATTCCTTCCAAAGAAATCCCAGGGCTGATCTCCTTCAGAATGGACTGATTGGATCTCCTTGCAGTCCAAGGGACTCTCAAGAGTCGTCTCCAACATCACAGTTCAAAAGGATTAATTCTTCAGTGCTCAGCTTTCTTCATAGTCCAACTCTCACATCCATACATGACCACTGGAAAAACCATAGCCTTGACTAGATGGATCTTTGTTGGCAAAGTAATGTATCTGCTTTTCAATATGCTATCTAAGTTGGTCATAACTTTCCTTTTAAGGAGTAAGCGTCTTTTAATTTCATGGCTGCAGTCACCATCTGCAGTGATTTTGGAGCCCCCCAAAATAAAGTCTGACACTGTTTCCCCATCTATTTGCTATGAAGTGATGGGACCAGATGCCATAATCTTAGTTTTCTGAATGTTGGGCTTTAAGCCAGCTTTTTTCATCAAGAGCTTTTTAGTTCCTCTTCACTTTCTGCCATAAGGGTGGTGTCATCTGCATATCTGAGGTTATTGATATTTCTCCCGCCAATCTTAATTCCAGCTTGTGCTTCTTCCAGCCCAGCATTTCTCATGATGTACTCTGCATATAAGTTAAATAAGCAGGGTGACAATATACAGCCTTGACATACTCCTTTTCTTATTTGGAACCAGTCTGTTGTTTCATGTCCAATTCTAACCGTTGCTTCCTGACCTGCATATAGGTTTCTCAAGGGACATTAGTTATCTATTTTATGCATAGCATTAATAGTGTATATATGTCAATCCCATTCTCAAAATTCATCCCACTCTGCCTTTCCCCCTTGGTATCCATCTACATCTGTGTCTCTATTTCATCTATACCAATTTTTTCCGATTCCACGTATATACATTAACATGCAGTATTTGTTTTTCTCTTTCTGACTTCACTGGCAGTCTCTAGGTCCATCTGTCTCTCCAGATGACCCAATCTCATTCCTTTTTATGGCTAATATTCCGTTGTATATATGAACCACATCTTCCTTATCCAGTCATGTGTCCGTGGACATTTAGGTTGCTTTCATGCCTTGGCTCCTGTGAATAGTGCTGCTCTGAACATAGAGGAATGCATGTTATCTCTTTGGATTAGAGTTTTGTCTGGATATATGCCCAGCACAGGGCTTGCTGGATCATGCAGCAATTCTATTTTGAGTTTTCCGAGGAACTTCCATAGCATTCTTCATAGTGGCTGCACCAACTACGCACCGACCACCAACAGCGTAGGAAGATTCCCTTTTCTCCACACCCTCTCCAGCTTGTTCCTTGTACAGTTTTTAATGATGGCCATTCTGCCTGGTGGCTCAGATGGTAAAGAATCTGCCTGCAATGCAGGAGACCCAGATCTGATCCCTGAGTTGGGAAGCTGTCCTGGAGAAGGGAATGGCTACCCACTCCAGTATTCTTACCTGGAAATCTCTTGGGCAGAAGAGTCTGGTGGGGTACAGTCCATGGGGTCACAAGAGTCGGCCATGACTGAGCGACTAACACATTTTTTAATCAGATTGGTGTGAATGGTGCTTCGTTGTAGTGTTGATTGCATTTGAGAGTGAGATTTTTGACTTTTAAAAATTGATGCATTCACATTCCAGAAGTTTCTACTAGGAACTAGAATCTGCATTTGTGGGAAATTAAATGCTTTAGTAGTGCATAGTGCTTCCCACGCCAGGCTGGGGCTGCTGGTGTGCTGGGGTCCCCTCACTAAGTGGAGCCACCATCAGTATGTACGTTTACAGGGTCGGGGCCCTCCTGAGGTGTGGCCCTTGCTTGTACAGTCCGAGGATATGCAAATCCCAGGGAGCTTAAGAAGACCCGGATCTGTGGGGCCAGGAGAGAATGAGCCCCCTGACCCTCACACAGTCTGTACAAGGCAGACACCATTTTGCAGAGGAGGAAACAAGCTTTGGCGGTTAAGGAACAGGTCATGGTGGTGTGAGGGGAAATGAGAAGGACAGACTGAGCTGGAGGTTCTGTGATGGTTCTCATACGAACAGTTCTGTGTGTGATGCAATGGTGGGTGGATTTTTTTCTGGGTTCCACAATTACAGTGGAGATCAGAGCTGAGAGGGAAAAGCGTGAGGTCCTGTCTGTGGTCAAGGCAGCCTCACCTATGGGGGCACACACCACCCGCAGGGGGCAGCACGCCTCCAGAGCTCTTGTGAGAGGAGCCAAAGGATAGGAGCCTTCAGCAGCTGCCATCCCTCGTCATCCTGGTGACATGAGGACTGCCGGGGGTGGGCGTGCCGCCTTGTTGGGGACAGCAAATGCAAGAAAGAAGCTCTTTACCCCCCTTCTTCCCATGGGGTCTAGGCAAGAATGATTTCTCCTGCCCCATGCCAAGGGAGGGGACCCCAAAAGAACCACTTGTGAAGTTGGGGTGCTTGAACCCACCCCCCACACTGGTGACCATTTTATCTGAGGGACTGGCTGACAGGAGGCATTGTTGGTGGAGACAGGGTTCATGGGATGGCCACGTGAGAGTTCAAGGTGCCTGGCCTTGTGCCCTCTGAGGGGTGAGGGGAATGGATGTCACTGAGCTTGTTGGCTATTGGGACTAGGGGCTGCAGACTTGCTCAGGACAAAGCTCGGGTTGAAGATGGGTACACTTTGGAAAACCGTGGTTTGAGGGGCCAGTGCGGGGATGGAGCTGAGGGCTGGAGGGGGCTGCTCATCATTTGTCTCCATTCAGACCCTAGACAGTGAACTGGATCAGACAGGGAGAGGCAGGTGACCTTGCAAAGAGCAACAACATCTGAAGTTGGGAAATCTCTGTCTAGCTCCCCCCCATGCCCTTCCTTAAAGGGTCTGTGCAGAAAGGGAGGGAGAGGGGGAAGCTAAGCCCTGCCCCCAGCACCTGGAGCCCAAGTCCAGCCCGCAGGTGGGGAAGCTTTTTTTTTTTTTTTTAAGATTGAAGTATAGTTGGTTTCGGAGAAGGCAATGGCACCCCACTCCAGTACTCTTGCCTGGAAAATCCCATGGACGAAGGAGCCTGGTAGGCTGCAGTTGATGGGATCACTACAAGTCAGACACGACTGAGCGACTTCACTTTCACTTTTCACTTTCATGCATTGGAGAAGGAAATGGCAACCCACTGCAGTGTTCTTGCCTGGAGAATCCCAGGGACGGGGGAGCCTGGTGGGCTGCCGTCTATGGGGTCACACAGAGTCAGGCACGACTGAAGCAACTTAGCAGCATAGTTGATTTGCAATGTTGTGTTAATTACTGCTGTACAACAAAGTGAATCAGGTGTACATACATGTACATTCTTTTTTTTAGTCGTTTCCATTATGGTTTATCACAGGATGCTGAATATAGTCCTCTGTGTATACAGTAGGGCCTTGTTGTTTATCCATTCTGTATATAAAACCTTACATCTGCTAGCCCCAACCTCACACTCCATCCCTCCCCCAACCCCACTCCCCTTGGCAACCAGCAGCTGTTCTCTATGTCCGTGATTCTGTTTCTGTTTCATAGGTAGGTTCACTTGTGTCGTATTTTGGATTCCATGTATAGGTAACATCATATGGTATTTCTTTCTGACTTAGTCCACTTAGTATGATAATCTCTGGTTGCATTCATGTTGCTGCAAATGGCTTTATTTGATCTTCTTTATGGCTGAATAGTATTCCATTGTGTATATGAGCCACATCTTTATTCATTCATCTGTCCAAGGACGTTTAGGTTGTTTCCACTTCTTGGCTATTGTGAGTAGTGCTGGTATGGACACAGGGGTGCATGTATCTTTTTGAATTATAGTTTTGTCTGGATATGTGCCCAGGAGTGGGATTGCTGGATCATAATGGTAATTCTATTTAGTTTTCTGAGGCACACATACATTTCTCCACAGTGGCTGCACCGACTTGTATTCCCACCAACAGTGTAGGAGGGTTCCCTTTTCTCTCTACCCTCTCCATTTTTTGTTATTTATAGACTTTTTAATGATAGCCAGTCTGCTTGGTGTGAGGTCGTACCTTACTGTAGTTTTGACTTGTATTTCTCTAATAATTAGTAATGTGGAGTATCATTTTATATGCCTATTAGTTATTTATATTTCTTCCTTGGAAGTTTAGGTCTCCCGCCCATTTTTGGTTATGGTTGTTAGGTGCTTTTTTTGTTTGTTTGTTTTTGTTGAGTTGTATGAGCTGTTTATATATTTTGGAAATTAAACCCTTGTTGGTTGCATTATTTGCCAATATTTTCTCCCATTCCGTAGGTTGTCTTTTCATTTTGTTTAAGGTTTCCTTTGATGTACAAGAGCTTGTAAGTGATTAGGTCCCATTTGTTTATTTTTGCTTTATTTCTTTTGTCTTGGGAAACTGACCTAAGAGCATACTGGTACAACTGATTTCAGAGAATGTTCTGCCTGTGTTCTCTATGAGTTTTATGGTCTCATGTCTTAAGTTTACGTGTTTAAGAGGTGGGACAGCTTTGACAAAATAACCATTGAGGTTTGCAAAAGATAGGAATCTGGAAAGAAAATTGTAAGGACCAAAAGACGAAAACATATAATGCTGAGTTCATCAGCTGTGACAGAACAGGAAGTCCTAGCACAGCTAGGGAGCAGCTGGAAAAATAAATGTAAGTCCTTGATTTCTGTGTCTCAGTTTCCTCATCTAGATAATGGGCACACTAGCTGAATCTACCTCTTGGAGGCCCTGTGGGGATTGTGTTAATCTGTGGAAAGTGTTGGAACATTGCCTGGTCCACATGCTGCTGCTGCTGCTAAGTCGCTTCAGTCATATCCAACTCTGTGCGACCCCATAGACGGCAGCCCAGCAGGCTCCCCCGTCCCTGGGATTCTCCAGGCAAGAACACTGGAGTGGGTTGCCATTTCCTTCTCCAATGCACGAAAGTGAAAAGTCAGAGTGAAGTCGCTCAGTCGTGTCCGACCCACAGTGACCCCATGGACTGCAGCCTTCCAGGCTCCTCTGCCAATGGGATTTTCCAGGCAAGAGGACTGGAGTGGGGTGCCATTGCCTTCTCCGTTGGTCCACATAGAAGGTGCTAAAAGATGGGCTATTTCTCATTCTTCAAGTCGTGACTTCCACACACATCAGTGAGATGTGTTTTCTCTCCACTTTCCTTGAAGCGGACGTCTCTGTGTGATGAGATCTGCTTTTGGTGAGAGGGGACAATGGTGAGGAGGGGGTCCCTGGGGCCAGGCTGCAGGAGGTTACCACAGGACCCCTGGTACAAGACACAGTTCCATCCCAAAAGGCTTGCAGCAGCCCTGACTCGCAGACCCTCAAGAACTGGACTGGGCTGTGCAGGAAGACTGGGCAGTGTGTCTACAGAGAAAAAGCCTGAAGGGCATTTTGCTTTAGAAACAGGACTAGATACTCTGTACTGGGGAACTGGGTGCCCCCAACCCACCACTGGCAGCAGAAGGGTTACAGACAGTGAGCTTCAGAAAGCAGAATTACAAAGAGATCTGAAGAACACTCAGCCAGATGATGTGGGGGAGATGCTACAGGAAACATTTCCTTCTACACTCCCAGTGCAGGTGGCCCAGGTTTGAATCTGGGTCTGGGCAGCCTGCATTGGGAATGTGGAGTTTTAGCCACTGAATCACCAGGGATGTCCCTCAAGTGCTTTGGGATCCTCTGACCACGTTTTTCCAGGCCTCCAGCACTCCATGCCTCTGCACAGAATGTTCTCACCAACCATGGTGTCTGGCAAACTCCTATTGTGCCTTAAAAACCCTGCAGAAATATACCTCCTCCAAGAAGAGCTCCCTGACAGTTTCTCTCCAGGACCAGTTCTGTACTTTGTAAATGACTGTCTGTACTGCACTTCCTGAGCCTCATGGACAGGATCTCTAATCTTAAGAACTGAGCCAAGCCGTGCTTATTTTATAGATGATACATAGTGGCTCAGAGTAGTTAATTAACTTGCCCAGGGTCACACAGGAAGAATATAAGTAATATAATAGCTGAGCTGTAGTTTACATCCCTGTCTGTGACTCTTCTAATTATAACCTGTCATGACTAGGAAGTTGAGAAAAAGTAGGTCCCTACCCATAAGCAACTATGTAGTGGAGGGGAAGAGAGCTGTCGTGTGGTTGGACAGCGGATGAGATGGCCAATAGGAGCAGAGCGTGGACTGGGCTCTGGGAAAGGGGTGCAGAGTAGTGACAAGGCTGTGCTTATCGCCTTCTCCCTTCTCTCTGTCTCACGACGGCACCCTCAGCCCTCCAGGCGTGGCTTCTCCCAGCCTAGCAGGAGGGTTGGCGAACCACCAGTTTGCTGTGCTTTTCTGTCTAGCTCTCACAAAGGCTCTGGAGGTGGCCCAAGGCTGAGGTCACAGCAGTGCTGAGTCTGTCTCCAGGCTGCCCCCAGCCTGGCCAGTAGGGAGAGATACTCCCCACACCCCATGGGTCAGCAGCTGGGAGTAGACCAAGGAGCGGGAGTGCGGTTCTAGCTGACTGCTCACTGTATGGCTTTCTGTGAGTCCTATTCTTGTTTAGGACATTTGTTTCCTTATTTGGAAAACAAGGGGCCTGTAACGAGTGGCCAAGATTCCCCATTCCCTCAATCACTGTCTGAGATTCTAGCTTGTCTGGATTTGGTATTTCCAAAGTTATATCACCAGAGGGCGCCAAATCCTAGTTCTTGCTAGTGATGAGAGCTCAGAGGAGCTGATGAGGAGTGTGAGCTGAGTGTGATGGAGTGTGTGGGTTTGAGTAGAAGCAAAACCACTCAAGTGTGTGTGTGTGTGTGTGTATGCATGTGTGCATCACCAGAGTTCTTCCACCACCTACATGTACCACTATCACACTCCACACCCCTGCCTTCATCTCCAACCACTTGCTGCCTCCCTCTCTGCTCCAGCAGCACTGGCCTCCAGCTCTCCCTCAGGCCTCTGTGTGCTGTCCCTGCAGCTCGGAACCCACATCCCTAGACATCCGCAGGGCCCCTCTTCCTCTCAGTGAGGCCTTCTCTAACGATCCCGTGTAAAATAGCACCTTTAAACTCATTCCATGTTTGTGCACTTTAGAAAAATTTGGTAAAATATACATAATACGTAATTTACCTTTTAAAGCATTTTTAAGGTTAAAATTCTGAGGCACTAAGTACGTTCTCATTGTTGTGCAACTATAACCACCACCCATGTCCAGAACATTCTCCATCTTCCTAAATGGAAACTATATCCATTAAACAATAGCTCCCCATTCTGCCCTCCCTCAGCCTCAGCAACCACCATTCTTCTTCCTGTGTCTATGAATGTGTTCACTCTAGATAGATCATGTAAGTTGAGTCATACAATATTTGTCCTTTTTTGACTAGCTTATTTTACTTAGCATGTGTCTTCAAACATCAACATGTGTCAGAATTTGCTTATTAAGGCTGTGTAATAGTCCATTTTATATGCATGCATCTTGTGTATTCATTCATCCCTTGACAGATACTTGGGTTGCTTCCAGTCTGACTACTGTGTATTAAGTTGCTATGAACATGGGTGCACAAATATCTGTTGGAGTCCCTGCTTTTGACTCTTTTTTCGTGCTTTATTCTTCTGCATGGCTTTTATTATCATCTAACAGTCTTCCCTGTACCCCCAACTAGAGATGCAAATGATTTCTGCTTAGAAAAGAGGATTCCAAAGGTGATAGTTATAGGGCCTTGAAGGACATTAACCAGTTATATCTAACCTAGAGGTTTCATTCTAAGTCCTTTTAAAAAACTTAATATTTCGTTCTTCAAAATACTCTTCCCATCTTACCTGTTTCATCAATTCAGTCGCTCAGTTGTGTCTGACTCTTTGCGACCCCATGAATCGCAGCACGCCAGGCCTCCCTGTCCATCACCAACTCCTGGAGTTCACTCAGACCTACGTCCATCGAGTCAGTGATGCCATCCAGCCATCTCATCCTCTGTCGTCCCCTTCTCCTCCTGCCCCCAATCCCTCCCAGCATCAAAGTCTTTTCCAATGAGTCAACTCTTCGCATGAGGTGGCCAAAGTATTGGAGTTTCAGCTTTAGCATCAGTCCTTCCAATGAACACCCAGGACTGATCTCCTTTAGGATGGACTGGTTGGATCTCCTTGCAGTCCAAGGGACTCTCAAGAGTCTTCTCCAACACAGTTCAAAAGCATCAATTCTTCAGCGCTCAGCTTTCCTCACAGTCCAACTCTCACATCCATACATGACCACTGGAAAAACCATAGCCTTGACTAGACGGACCTTTGCTGGCAAAGTAATGTCTCTACTTTTGAATATGCGGTCTAGGTTGGTCATAACTTTCCTTCCAAGGAGTAAGCGTCTTTTAATTTCATGGCTGCGATGACCATCTGCAATGATTTTGGAGTCCCCCAAAATAAAATCTGACACTGTTTCTACTGTTTCCCCATCTACTTCCCATGAAGTGATGCGACCAGATGCCATGATATTCGTTTTCTGAATGTTGAGCTTTAAGCCAACTTTTTCACTCTCCTCTTTCACTTTCATCAAGAGGCTTTTTAGTTCCTCTTGAATTTCTGCCATAACAGGGGTGTCATCTGCATATCTGGTGTTATTGATATTTCTCCCGGCAATCTTGATTCCAGCCTGTGCTTCTTCTACTCTGCATATAAGTTAAATAAGTAGGGTGACAATATACAGCCTTGACATACTCCTTTTCCTATTTGGAACCAGTCTGTTGTTCCATGTCCAGTTCTAACTGTTGCTTCCTGACCTGCATATAGGTTTCTCAAGAGGCAGGTCAGGTGGTCTGTTATTCCCATCCCTTTCAGAATTTCCCACAGTTTATTGTGATCCACACAGTCAAAGTCTTCGGCATAGTCAATAAAGCAGAAATGGATGTTTTTCTGGAACTCTCTTGCTTTTTCGATGATCCAGCGGATGTTATCAATTAGTGAGTTAATAAATATTTGATACATGTTCATTCTGTATTTGATAACATGTTCATTCTATATTTGTATGAGTCAGATTTTGTTATAGTTTATTTACAATGTTAATTTTTGCTGTGCAGCAATGATTCAGTTATTGTTCCGTCACTAAGTCGTGTCCAACTCTTGCCACTCCGTGGACTGCAGCCTGCCAGGCTCCTCTGTCCTCTGTGATGGGGTGGGGGATGGGACACGGAACTTTTCCTTCTGCAGTCCACTTAAGCAGGGCTACCTCCCCTCCCTGGAGATTTCTTGGGAAGGTAATTCACTTCTACTTCCTTTCCCTCACTGAGAAGCCCAGAGGGTTCCTATGTCTCATTCAGTGTGCTCCCAGGAGGTCGACGAGACAGTGGACTTTCTAACAGCTGACACAGCCGCTTGTGTTTCCTAGGTTCACAGAACCTGCCCGTTTAGGCAATGGGCTCTGAGCACGGAGCAGGCCCCACGGGGTGGGGAGGAAGTGGCCTTTGGGCTGATGACATCTTTCCCCCACTTTCAGTCTTGTCCCTCCCCTGAAACATGAAGACGCTCAGCCAGGGCCAAGAGGTGACGTTCTTGTTTATTGTTGCGGCAACTCTTACAGACATTAGCGTTCAGTTAAATAAAGGAAGAGAACACATTAAATACATCACAACCCCCAAAACAGTACGAAGGAGGGGAGGGTGGGCCAGCCCAGTGACCAGACTGTCAGGGGAAATACATTCAGTGGGTGTGCGGCATCAACATTCCAGGCTCACGTGTATATATATCTTATTTATATATATTTATAATTATATATAGAGATTGAGTTTTGTGTATACAAAGAACCATATTGTTACAAATACAATACTATACTTCTCCCAACGCTTTACAATAAGCTCTATTTCACCCTCTTTACAGAACAATAGTACAAGTCCAAACTCTAGGGGCTGTGCTGAGTATGTACAAGGAATATCCTTCCCACACAGTCCTCACCATGGCCTTGACGGATGGAGGGTCGGGACGTAAGATCAGGGTTGTGTGTTCAAGTCGGCCTCAACCAGGGAAGGGGCAGACGGACATGAAACTCAGACCAGCAAGTGGCCTTGGGAGTGGGGGAGTAAACACGCCTCAGAGGAGGTGCCCCTAATTGTAAACATTGGTAACAGCCTCACTGCTGGGCTTGGGGGCAGGTCTCATCTGCGTGCAGACGGGGTGGCGGGTGTGACCAGGATAGCGGGAGCGATGGGGAGGTAGTAGGTTACTCTGGGACTCTCTGAGGCCGGGGCTGATGGGCAATGTTGGGAAAGCAGACCCGGGTACAGGGACTCAGAGTCCAGTGCCCCATGATGGGCTCCAGGCACTGGTCTCTGGGGGCTTCATCTTCTCGTGAACCCAAGGCTGAGGGTGGCTCCCTGAAATGGTCACATTTGAGAAGGTAGAGGCAGGGCAGGTTCTGGCGCATCCTGGCTGGACCAGGAAGAGTAGATGGATCTGGGAATCTATCCCCAAAGCTGAGTCACCAGCATGTCCAAGCCAAGTGGCAAGAGTGGCTTTTTGCCTAGGGCCACGTTTGGGAAGGCTGCTCTGTACACAGTCTTCACCATTGCATGGGGTTTTCAGATATTTACATATGTAACTATATATACTGGGATGTCAGAGGGAAACAGGCCATTACTTCCCGTGAGACTTCCCAAACGGAGTTACTGTTAAGATCCTGCCTCCTGGTTAACTTCTGAAGATGGGCTGACTCCCCTGACTTACCGGCAGCCAGGCCGGTAAGAATACACTACAGCTGACTGAACCTCCACCAAGCTAGAGATCTGGCTATCCGGGTGTGAGGAGCCACTCTTATTGATACAAAGGTGTGTGGTGGGATAATCTTATACTAAAACATTAGTCTCCTAGGACAGTTTACCAAACTGGCAAAAACACCCACCAGACTTTCTAGATTTTTGTACAATATCAATAGAAAGTGTAGCCTGCCTCCTCCTCTGCTTTGGGTGAAGACGCTGCATTGTAATGACGTGGAGGGCTGCACAGAGATGTGCTGGCGGGATTCCTGGCCAGTGGCCGATCACCGACGCCTCTGAATGGGCATGGGGGCAGGCGGCTCAAGAGCTCACCTGGGAGCAGACGGCACGAGCCTTTCTCCAGTTATATCCAAATACCACCCAGAATGCTGCATTCCTGTTTTATCCACTCTTTCTGGCAAAGGTAAGGTGAACTCAGGACTCTTTAGTATTTAATTGTATGTCATCAGACACTATAGTTTGGTAAATGGTACTGAAGTTCGTGGCTCCTCATGTTCGCAGTGGGTTAGCCTTGGGGCTGGTCTCCTACTTAGCAGCAACTTAGCAACATTCAGCTAATTGTCCTCAAAAGTTGTCCAGGGGTCCCATACTGCCCACCCTGAACCCTTGGAGAAGGGGCAGCCCCATCCCAGGGGGGATGTGTGGGCAGCACAGCCTCTCTTTGGCAGGGTCTGACCCACGGTCACACTGGGAGTCCAGCCACTAATGCCACTGAAGCACCTGGCTTTCCTGCCTAAGCAGAAAACTCAGCACAGAGATCCCAGACTGCACCACCTCTCTGGCAGAAGTCTCTTGTTCCCAGTCTTTTCTCATTCACTTTCTCCCTCCCTGAAATCGCTCTGTTCGAGGTATAAATCCATACCACCCAACATGTGCTCACCAGGTTGCTATTTCCACAGACACAACATAAATAGCCCAGATGTTGAGAACAGGGACTATAATAATATCACAAAATAGTTTCTCTTACCCTGTCTCTGTGGAGGTCACAAACGGAACAAAACGAAAACCAAACGAAGCCACACCCCACCCACATGAAAACAAAAGCGCTCTTTGGACCAAGAGTAAGTGAAAACTGGCTCAGAATCAAGGTATTACAAGAACATCTGCACCGACTGAGACGAATGAAACCCACGGATGGGAGGCGCCTGATGAGAACACGCAACATTCCACACCAAGTAAAAGCTTTTTCAGGCCCCCGAGGCAGCAAGATGTTTTTGGAATTCATCTGGGGATTCTTAGGCATCGCTTGAGGTTCCGACTGTCCCCTTAGTTTGGTGGTCTGTGTACCGCGCTGGCCTCTCAAATGTCACATCCTGCCTCGTGGCCCTGAGAAGAGAAGGCCGGTCTCACCTTAGACCAGGAAGCTTAACACGATCACATCGGGTTCCTCATCTTCAAGGGGAGCAGTCCATCCTGTCCAGACTCCCAGTGTGTGGGGTGTGTGTGTGTTGGGGTGGGGGGGCATGGGAGTCCACCAGAACCCCCTGAGCCAAGGAGATGCCGGCAGGGCCAGACCTCAGCCTCAGAGGGCTGTCTCTCTCTGGACAGGGCTCACCGGCCCCCGCGGCCCTCACCTGTGGGGGAAGGGGCCTCACAGAGAGGCCATGTGGGTTTTCCAGGGGCTCTGGGTGCCTCACTGGTGGCGGGCAGGAGGGCAGGGTGGAATATATGCAAGTGAGACGTGTGTACGTACGTGTGGTGTAGAAGAAGGCAGAAGTACCTGCCTGTGTTTATCTAATGGTTGGTAACCTCGGGAATCGCCCAGTTCTCTGCACAGGTATCCGCGTCCCCGTAGTTCCCCTTCTATCCCAGGGTGAAAAGGTTCACATTAGAAAAAACAATTATGTTGAAACTAAAACTGGCTAAAGAAGAGGCATAAGGTTGGCTCAGAAATTCCGGGAGGAAATGGCGTATGATGCCCCAAGTACACGGTGGGCCGGCCCCCCCATTACTACCATATTCCCATGAACTGACTGGAAGAGAGCAGAGATCAGCCATTGGATCGTAGGCACTGCGGAATCGGCTTCTTCACCGTCCCCAGGGGCTCCTCCGAAGAGGTCTGCACCTCTTGGAAAGGGAGGGTGCGGCGTGGTGACAACCCTCCTCAGGGCCCCCTCCTGCAAGGGCCCTTCAGGAAGGTCCTCGGCAGACTCTGGGTGACTTTGACCTGCTCTCCAGCCTCAAAGGAGTGTATACAAAACTTCCCTGGCATTTAAAACAAACAAAGCAAACCGGAGAGAGAGGGAGGTCACTGCGGATTCTCTTCCTCCGTGTCAAACCAAGTGCTGGGCGTGAGAGGGGAAGGTCTCAGTGGGCACACAGATGCAGCACGAGAAACACAACCACAAGTGAGGAGAGGCCTCCATGCATGCCACCGCGGGGCGCGGCCTCAGATGTAGACGGGCTGCTCCTGGGCTGTCAGCAGTCTGTACATGGCAGCCGGCATCGTCTTCATGTGGATCTGCAGGCAGAAACACATATCAGCTGCAGGCGGGGACTCCAGGGCTGTGTGGGTGCCGCCGCACGGCTGGGGCGCCTTTCAAGGTACAGCCCTCTCCCCGCCCACCCCCTTTCTAACACGGATCTGACCCAGGCAGCCTCCAGGAAGAGCAGAATCCATGGGCTTTCTAAAGCATTAGGGGTGATAGAGAGTGAAGAACGAAAACCAGAATGCTCTACTTTCCCCAAAGCTCTGGCTCTCACCAGGCTTTGGCTTGTTTTTTTTTTTTTTAAGGAGAAAGCCCCTTAAAACAGGACGAGGACAACTGTGGGGTTTTGGCTGCTCCTGCCTCCCTCCCTCCCCCCAGAACAGCTGTTCAGACCCCTGTTCAGCCTGGCCGTACCAGGGAGCTGCAGATTAGACTTGAATCTGAGACTTAAATCTTGCAGGCACATTTGGTGAGATTAGCTGGGAAAAATGGAGAAAACTTGGGTAGCCACAGACAGAATATGCCCAGATTAGAGAACTAGAAGAGGAGGTGGGTAGATGCTGCCAGAGGAGAAGGCTGAGGTGATGTGATGATGTTTTTGAGGAGCAGCTCTCAGACAACCACTTGTTATTGGGTTTCAATTCTGGTCCAAGACAGTTTGGTTGCAGGGATGTGTTCAGGATCTGGAAGAACTCTCAGGAGGGCTTCCTGGCTGGGACGAGGGGCGCCAGGGGACTCCCACCCCAGGCTCCTCCCCTACCTCCCCCACGGCGTTGGAGAGGATGTGGACGATCTTCTCGTGTGGGGTGGCCACCACACTCTGCCCGTTGATTTCAATGATGCGGTGTCCCACGCGGACGCCTCCTCTTTCTGCTATTCCCCCTCGCATGAGGCTGCAGATCTGTCAGAGTCGAAGGCCAAATTTAGTCAGAGGCCAAGTGACCCATCCCAGGGGGCACCACCTGCTAGGAAACCCATTGGGGCAGGAGATTGTCTTTTCTGGAATTTTCCGCCCCCAGTGCTCTCATATCTGAGAAGCTGCCATGGGCAGGCTTTGGACGTTGACATCTTTGTTTCTACCAGCAAGAGGACTCTGGACCCCCAGGCGGCCCGCTCGTGTTCATGCACTCTGCATAGGGAACGCACACATCACTGGATTTCACGGCACTGTGAATCCAGACTACTTTCCATCCCAGCTCAGCTTTGGTAAAAAGAGCTGTCTGGGCCTGTCACAGAGCTGCCAGTGTTTTCAAACTGTCAGTCTATATAACGCAGGTTAGTATTATCCAGGACTCAAACACTGAACTGTGTGATGCTAGCGGCTGGCTTCTTAGGGTCAGTTACATGACTTACGCTGGGGCTAGAACCTGCTAGAACCCCACTGTGTGTGCCACAGTTTGGCCAGCTGGAGGGCAGAAGCTCGTCGGCCTTCCCAGCGCAGTGGTCCTTGTTCCACTCGCCCCTGGCAGAAACGCTAACGTGGCTGTTTTCTGTCTCAGTGCAGCCAGGCACAGTGGTGGGCAGAGGCTGGAGGCTGGTGGAGGGCTCTGGCCTGAGCCTGCAGCGGCAGGCACCCCCACCTCACCCACAAAGCAGTTGGAATTGTTCCAGAGGAACATGGTTTGAGTTAACAGAGCTGGCTTTTCACTCCTGACTGTGCACCTTTCTCTAAAAGCCTATGAAGACGATACTGCAACACCTCAGGACAACACGCTTTCTGCGTCTGTGAGCGTGTGGACCCTTCAGCCTGTCAGGTACTCTGGGAGTTGGGCCCTTAGGTGCTTCCCACACTTGAGATAAAACTGAGGGCTCTGCATCTCTTATAGGACAATCCTCTGTTAACAATTGAACAACTTCTAATATTATTCAACTTGGGAAAAACACACACAAGGAAGTTTAAACTGATAAAAACAGGTAGTCAGACCAGAACAATAAGGAGTAACCTTGGCTCTTCTCTTAAGAAGGAAATGAGGCTACATGGGTACAAAAAATAGTTAAAGTGGGTTAGGTATTTCAACTCCAACTGCGAACTTCAAAGGTATTGCTTAAGACACACTTGGAATAAAATTTTAATTACCTACAAGTCAATTAAAATTTAAGGGAGGAAAAAGGATAGGGTTTTCTATCTTAAAAGATGAATGCAAAGAGAGGGAGGGCACATCCAAAATCTGTAATATCTAGAAGGTTACAGATTTTTCACCAAAGCCCAGAATTACTATGAGTCTAGAATAAGGCAAACCAGGATGAAAGGGGAGTAGTACTGAATACGGGGATTCTGTTTGAGATAAAGATGTTTTGGAAGCATGGTTACAACCACTTCATGAATGTCCTATAAAGGCATTAAATTGTATGTTTAAAAATGGTTTAAATGGCAAACTTACTACTGTGTATGTTTTATCACAATAAAGGGGAAAAAAGGGAAGTACTGAGTTGACCAAAAATTTGTTAGGGTTCATCCCATAACATCTTGTAGGAAAAGTCAAATGAACTTTCTGGCTAACCCAGTATTTAAAAGCAGACATCCAAGTGATGAAAATACACTTTATCCCCAAACTGCCAAATTCAGGTCAAGAAGGCAAGGAGGAAGTCATTCACACATAACCCCCACAGGGGTGGGTTCTCAGCCAAGGCTGTGGGGAAGGTGGGTACCTTCCAAACTATCTCAAGTCGGCAGCTGGGAGGGCCATTCTCCCAGGGGAGGCAATGAATTCTCTGGCCACGGAGGAATGGGGTCTGCCTTCACCCATCCGCCCCTCTCTTGCCAGATTCTTTCTGGGAACAGACCTGCTTTAAAAATACCCTCCAAAGACCCAAACCCTGGGCCTTGGTTTCGTGGGTCAGACTTCTGGAAGAGGTATGGGGCTGAACTTACAATTCCGTTCTGGACGCTGAACCCCAGCTGGTAGCGAAGGTCTGGTCTCCTGATCAGCACGGTGGTCACCGGGGGACACCTCACGATATTCAGCTTCACCCGGGCCTGATTCTTCAAGCCCTGCAGTGTGAATAAAAGGGAAACTGATGACCATCGAGGCTGACACAAGGTAAGATCAGACAGCACTGAGGGCAGAAGATGCCCTCAGTACCTGGTCAGCTCTTGCAGGGCCCCTCGTCCAGCCGGACGGCGCCCGAGCTGGACAATTCAGGCGAAACTCTGTTAACCTAGGGGAAAAAACTGCTGGGCTTACATGGAGCCCTTCCGTCCTGCTCAGCCTGCGAAGAGACTAGTTTCTGTGAGCAGGGAAATGGGCTGCGTGTAAGGCATCTGAAAAAAGCAGTCATCTATCTGTACAGTTAAGAGAAAAACTGCCAAGTGTGGTTTCTGGCTTGAAAGATGTACAATCTCTCTTCTGGACAGGTGAGAGACAGGCTTTCGAAAGGAACTTTACTCTGAAAGTCACAGTCGTAGCAATTTCCCCCTTTCTAACAAAGGACATCTAACTCACAGCAATGGCCCAATTCATCGGGTTCGCTCTCTCTCACCCCGAGGGTCCTACTTCCTCATTCTCTCTGCCTGTTAGGGATCTTACGGTCAGTGTAAGATCCTTCAGGTGCACGTGGGAGAAGCAGGGCACAGGGGCAGGACGGCAGCCCAGGAAGACCTCCTTGGGAGACCAAAGAGGGTGTTAGGACCAGTGCTGGTAGAGCAGGAAATAGATGGAAAAAGGTCTTGGAAATCATCTCCTGATTTCATGCTCCCTGGTAACTTAGCCCTCCCTCTAAATTGGAATGGAGTGTAGAAGCATGTTGGTCTTTTAAAGATAAAGAGGGACTTCAGCTGGTTTCTGAGCCTGGACCTCCTGCACCTGGTTCTGACCTGCTGAGCTCAGGCCTGTTTTCCTGCCTCCTGAACATTTGCTCAACAGGGACCAGGGCCTGATCTATGCAGGAGCACCCCTAGAAAATCACCACAAAGCCCCTCTTTCCCTCACTCAGGCAATGGGAAGATTCTGCCCCTGCTGGTCCCACCACCAGCTTGTGAGTTTCACCCGAGAGGAAGGGGCCAGACAAAAGTCATTCAGTCCTGAAATGAGCTTCCCTCTTGCATGTCTGCAAGGCTGTGTGCTCTGCCTAAGGGACCTCCTACCTGCCCTCTGGTCCAGACCGAATGGCTACAGCAGGTGCTTTCCAGCCCGCTTCAATCGCGGCATGCAGGAAGAAAGGCTGGGTACACAGACCGCTCAGCTTGTGTTCAGAGGCCCTGTTCTGAGAGGCGAGACAGGGAGAAGTCGGTACTACTGTCAGACGCCTGCCTCACTGGACTCCCAGCTGTTCAGGAAAGGTTTCAGGCCTGCCACAGCTCCTCTCCAAAGGGGAGAAGCTCTTCCTAAAAGATGGTACTGCAGCGTTGAGGCAGGAGATGGATGGACCCAGGTTGAACAGTTTCTCCCCTGTGGACAGAAACTCCATAAGAGCAGGATGATGTAGGAGGCTGGGCCCTGTCCAGATAAAAGACAAAAGACCACATACTCCTCATTCCTGAAGTTAGGAAGACCTCCCCGATGACACCTGTGCAGAAAGTCTCCTTGGAGGTCAAAAGAGAGAGGGTGTCCCCGCATAGTAAGTGATGGCAACCTACCCACACGCCTCTTCGCTAGAATCCATCTTGGCTAAGAGACACACATGCAGACATGGGAGGACCCTGAGATACAGGACCAGCAAAGCAGGATGACTGACCAAAGGAAACTCAGAAGAAATGCCCCAGAAAGGTGATTCAAACCACCAGAAAGGCACAGCTCTGAGCCTGCCTGTCAGTCTATCCACACCCACCGTATTCTTTTTCCTCCTAGTCAACACTTGTTTCACTACTTTCTAACTGTATGTGGAAATCTGTTTCTGCACAGCTGATGGGTTAGGATCTTGCCACTGGTCCCGGGGGGTCTAGTGCCTGCCCTCGATATCAGGCTGGGAACCGAAACCCTGCCTCAGGGCGCTGCAGGCCGAGGGCACCCGAGATCGGGGGAGCAGACATCCCGTCCTCCAGGAGGGAGCAGCCAACAGAGGAAGGACAGGGCAAGGTGGGCTCTGTGCCACCCAGTTTGGAGCATCCCCTGGAGACGCCCCTCCCCGCATCCCACCCCCCCATCATTTCACAGATGGGTCCAGTGTGTGCCCCTTACAGGCCAAGTAGAAAGAGAGGGCCTGGAGGACAATGACAAATCCGTTTCAGCCTGAAGGGTGACCTATAAATAGAACTCTGTAAATTGCACAGTCGCTGTTGCCCACTGTCACTCTCCTAGCAGTCTGCAGACACTCTCTCTGCGGGAGGTCAGGACTCCTACTTCAGGTTTTTATAGATGAGGACACAAACATGGACATTACACCTGCCTTGTCCGAAGCTCAGTGGGGTCAGCATTAGGGTGACGGAGCCTCTGCTCAGGTCTCTGCCTTCCTCACAAGCATCCTGCCAAGCTGAGAGGTGAAACTGGTGTTCGATGATTTCAGTGCCAACAGAATTTGTGGCAAGAGTGTGACCTGCCCCTCTGAGTGGCAGGAGTAACCCACACTCCTTTTGCTTCTAAGGAATGAAGATATGCTTTAGACTAAGGGATGGATAGGGGGTTTTTTGGCCTCTAGTTATCTGGCTTTCTTGTGCTTGGCCAACAGGTTCTCAAAGGGGGGTCCCCACACAGCAGCCCCAGCATCATCAGCTACTATTGTTAGAAATGCAGGGTCGGGGAGGGATAAATAAGGAGGATGGGATTAACATATACACACTGCTAAGTCGCTTCAGTTGTGTCCAACCCTGTGCAACCCCATAGACGGCAGCCCACTAGGCTCCCCCATCCCTGGGATTCTCTAGGCAAGAACACTGGAGTGGGTTGCCATTTCCTTCTCCAGTGCATGAAAGTGAAAAGTCAAAGTGAAGTTGCTCAGTCGTGTCTGACTCTTAGCAACCCCATGGACTGCAGCCTACCAGGCTCCTCCGTCCATGGGATTTTCCAGGCAAGAGTACTGGAGTGGGGTGCCATTGCCTTCTCCAACATGTACACACTACTATATAGAAAACAGATAATCAACAAGGGCTTACTATATAGCACAGGGAACCAAACCCAGTATTTTTTAATGAGCTACAAGGGAAAAGAATACAAAAAGGAATATATATGTATATAAATAAAATGCATCACTGTGCTGCACACCTAAAACTAACACAGGATTACAAATCAGTCCTACCTCAATAAAAAACCTGCCGAGTATGGCCTCCAGCCAGAACTATAGAATCAGAAACTCCAGGGGTGGGGCCCAACAACCTATGTGTTAACAAGTCTTCCCAGGGACGGGACACACATTTCCTGGGGGATCCACTCAATTTTGAGAACAACGGCTATAAATCGCCACTGCAGAACAACAAACTCACCTGCGCTCAGGGATGATCTCAGCCGTCAGTTTTCTACTCAAGACCAGTGGCCAGTGTGCTCTGCGAGAGCATGGACTAGCCACACCACAGGGAGGGTGACAACCGGTTGGCCTGGTGCCCAGTCAGCAGCCACCCCCATGTGTGAGAGCACCCCAAGGTCACTGACCATCAAAACCCACCCTGATGACGAAACCAGCCGAACCACCTGTCATTGCACACTGACTCCTGCCAGGCACTGACCTGGAGAGTCGCAGGAGCTGTCTCCTTTAATCTCCTTGACGAACCAGTAGCTCTGATTATGCCTATAATCAGAAGAGGAAACTGAGGCTCCACAACTCACCCAAGTTCACCCACAGCAAGACAACATCCCATGTGTGTTTGTATTTAAACTCAGTGCATATTCTACTCAATGATCCGCCACTTAGACAACTGGATGCTGAGTGTTATTCATGAATAAGGCCTGCTCAACAGAGAAGCTAGGGAGAGTGACTGAAGAATGACCCTGTGCCCCCAGCTTTGCATGGCGCTATGATTTTACTTTCCTACCTAGGGTGAGAGTTCCTCAGGGCTCCTGCTCCCTTTGGGGGTTCCAGGTCGTCCTCTCACATGTGCATTGTGAGGGGTTTGGCTTAACTCCCCAAGCCCAGCTGCATCCTCAGGGCCCTGAGTTGCTGTTTTCTGTGGGACTGGAGCTCCCTGTGGCTGGGATTTGGCTTGCGGTGGTGTGTGTGCATCGCAGGAGCTGTCACCAGCATCTCTCTGTGGTTTCTAGAACAGCTCTAGGAGGCTCCTCTGGTTCCAGAAAGGTTTTCAATCAGGAGCAACAGAATAAGCTGAGGTGATTCTGCTGGAATAGGGGCAATCTGTGCAGATCCAGGCCTTCCTCCCGCACAACAGCCGGTCCCGTCACCTGTGCCCAGGGGGACATGTGCTGGAATTCTGCCCGACAGTGTGACCAGAGGGACCTGATGAAGAGGCCTCTGCTGTGGCAGCAGACCTGTGTTTCCACCGCCACAGCCCAGGGGGTCTTAGGCCCTCTGTTCTACCTCCTCCTATCTCAGTCTCCATGTCTTCAAAACAAAGGCTGACACCCACTAAGGGCTCTTCCATCTCTAGTTGTGACAATTTTGGCTCTTGTCATGCATTTTTATTCTTTCCTAAATGCATCTGCTGACAACACCACATCTCAACCATCGTGTTTAGAAACAGCTATTTCTAACATTACAAATCAGCTTCTCTTCTGGGGGTGTTGCTCAGATACCATTTGTACATGTATTCTCTCCCCCTTGAGTGCTTCTTCTTTCTCACCCAGTCAGTCAGTACTTACAGATCACCTGCAATGTGCCAAGACACCAGGTGCTGGGAGTTCATGGAGCTGGGCCGTGGTGAGCTCAGGGGAGGGCTGTGGGCACAGGCAGGGCAGCCAGAGTCCCTTCCCTCTGTCTCCTCGTCACAACTCCCCAACCCCCACCCAGAGACCAGGAGGGTGTGGAAAACAAGAGCAAAGAATGCTGAAAACAGGGCAGCCAGAGTCCCCTCCCTCTGTCTCCTCATCACACCTCCCAGAGACCAGAGCAAAGAATGCTGAAGACGAGGAGCACACTGTCAGAAACAACCCTCCAGACAAAGCTGCCTGCTTTAAGTGTTTAACCCTGCGAATCACTGGGGTGGCTCAGGTGTGCCTGTGCGGTACAGGAAAACCTTGGAGAGCTCCTGAAAAGCAAGAGAAGGACTCTGGGTTCTCCATGTTACCTAAAAAGTTCACGTAGGTCCAGTAGGCTCTTTCCTTTTCTGTGAACTGATTTTAAGATGCTGATGTGTCCCTTGATCTAGACTTGGGATACTTGCTGCAAGATGAAGCTCAGAGAGATAGCAATTGAAACAGGCAGACCACACACGCACGTGCTCTGCTGTTCCTCATCTATGCTCCAAGTTGGGTTTCACTAACGTGGATTTCTCAGCTGCCCTTTTATTAGAGGTGCCAATTTAAATAAATGGTCATTTCATCCCCATGACAACAGCGGAATGGTGCAGCAAATTAAGGAATATGGTGGGAAGGTAAGAGTAGGGAAGAGGGGACGGGAAAAGTGAAGTCAGAATGGTCTCCATAGCAACAGGAAAGCAGACCTGTGATGATCCTGTTGAAGGTAAGAAAGCGGTGCTCTACTTTCAAAAAGAAAACAAATCTGAAGGGCAGGACCGTGGAGGTGAGGGTGTGAAGAGGTGGTGTGCTAACACACTTGCCTACCACTAATTATGCTTTAGGAATTATGACAGGAAAAATAAGAGCTAGGGAAGAAAGTAAAACAATTCAATACCTGTAATCTATTCTAGAAATGTACTCTGTACTCCCTGTAACCAGGGAGAGAAAAGGCCAACACGCATTACAATGACAAGATGCAGAACACTCAGCTTCAGACTCTTGTTTCTCAAAGTCCAAGGCTGGCCAAGTCATCACCCAGGAGTTTACTGAAAATGCAGAATCCTATCCCAGACCCACTGTTTCAGAACCTATAGTTTAACAAGATCCCTGAGTGATTCAAATCAGAGTTTGCAAAGCACTGATTTACCAGGATGAGAGCTGCTCATTAAATTCATCGCAACACAGACACAGCACTGAAACAAGTAATACTAACGCGAAGCCTTGAAGAAGCCCAGAATGGTCCCCTGCAGTGGCCTAGAGGGTGAGGTGGGGCAATGTGAGCATCTGCTCAGGTGCAGGCAAGAGACAGATGTTTTTAGATAAAAACAAGAATATAAGCCATGAAAGAGCTTCATCCCATGCTGGTAATTTTAGCTGAAATCAGTGGGAAAATTCTCAGGGTGGGAGTGGGGAGAGGGGGATGTGGTTGGGCCACTCACATTTTTCCACTTGACAAGGTTGTGCATCCTGCAGCGCCATCCTAGCTGGGCCTGCCTGCTAAGTACTTCTCTGCCAAGGGTGGCCACAAAGGTGCCGTCTTTCCTCCTTTCCATCTTCATCAGTTACATCTCTTTTCATCACCACATGGCCTTTTAATTTTCCAATTCCAGAGAGACTCCATTTATAGACATCAAAGGTCAGCTACGTGTGCAAACAAACCTTTTGCCCTTAGGAAACTGCTCAGACAATGAATCTTGCACTGGTCTGTCTCCACCTCGCTGTGTGATGCACGAGACGGCAGGCCAGTCCCCGGGTGGCATCACGGGAAGGCAGCGCGGGCCTCACGGGTCTCACAGCCTCACCCTGTCTGCCTCCTTCGTGCAGAGGCAGCGAGGGGTGGAGGGGGTCCCGGACATGTCTGCACCTTCTGAGTAGCTGATGACTTATCTATGAACTGGATGTTTGCCACTGCCCTCCCTCGTGGGCTACTGTTTATGAAGAGGAAGGAAGGTGGCCAGTGCCAAGGGCTGGGTGCTGCCTGGCTGGTGTGTAATAGGCTCAGGTATATAGCCCCACAGTCCTTAGGAAGCCACCCGGGCCCCAGCCCCACCTCAAGTTATCCCCTCTTCTGGCTCCTCCTCCCCAAACCTTTCCCTAAACCAGGTACAGATCAACCCCCACCTTCCCTCACCAACCTCTCTTTCTCTCCCACACTGAACTATCTCCCAAGGCAAAGGCTTTCTCAACCTACAGACACTGGGCTGTGTGGGTGTTCCTTAGTTGGGTGGCTCATCCTGTGTATTGCAGGACATTTGGTAGCATCCCTGACCTTAGAGTAGTCCCTTGGACAGCAAGGAGTTCAAACCAGTCCTAAAGGAAGTCAACCCTGAATATTCATTGCAAGGACTGATGCTGAAGCTCCAATACTTTGGCCACCTGATGCAAAGAGCTGACTCATCGGAAAAGACCCTGATGCTGGGAAAGACTGAGGGCAGGAGGAGAAGGGGACGACAGAGGATGAGACGGTTGGATGGCATCACTGACTCGATGGACATGACTTTGAGCAAGCTCCGGGAGTTGGTGATGGACAGGGAGGCCTGGTGTGCTGCAGTCCATGGGGTTGCAAAGAGTCGGACACAACTGAGCGACTGAACAACAACTGACCTCTACCCACTGGATGCCAGCATCTCCTCCTCCCTAGTGGTGATGACCCAAACTGTCTTCAGACACTGCCCAACGTCCCCCACAGAGGTCAAGATCCTCCAAGCTGAGAACAACTTCCCTAGGGTCTGACCATAGATGCTGCTGGAATGATATCAGGGTGGCTGAGCAACCTGGCTTCACTACTGACATGCTGATGAACTTGAATGATTACATCATCTTCTATGCCTGTTTCCTAGCTTGCACAATGGTACCTACCCTCCAGGAGGCCACTGTAGGGTTTTTCAAGTGAACGCACACATTCTAGAATGGTCTCGGTGCACAGCACTCAGTCACTGCTAGTATCAGTCCTTTCATTCACTCCTCCCCAATGAGGCCAAGCTCCTTGGGATGCAGACAGTGTCTAATACAACTCTGATTCTCGGGGCCCCTCAGCGGTTCACACACATGCACAGGTGTTAACTTGCTTCTGGTGTGAAAGTGCATGTGTGAACCTTGGCACGTGTGAGTGAGAAGCCAGAGGTGGGTCCTCTCTTTCTAATCCTGGCCCTCCCTGGCTTTTCCACATGATCACACCATCAGGTCAGCCTTCCCAGGCTGGCTCAAACCTCTCTCTCCCCACCACAATCCTAGTCCACTGTCCGTCAATTCCAGGAGAAACTCCCAAAGGCCAGTTTCCTTCTGGTATCCACCTGGGTCTTACCCCTCCTTCAATATCCACCAAGATCCCACCACCACCAATCTACTCTAAACGCTCTTAGCATCTCAGCTCTATGTTGCCATGAGGGTTCACTAAACCCTTTCAATGATAATTATCCCCCAGATGCATACTTTCATTCTGGCTCCTCCACAGTTCAGCTCAGCCTAACAGAAGCCCAGTTAAACATGTCTGAATGAATATGCATGTTTTAAAGTAGGTTCTTTAATCTTATCTTTAATGTACGTTAAGCAAAAGGTAAAATTTAAGTGTAAGATATAACAAAAAGAAATGAGGCCAAAGATGGCTCTTTCTGGGTGTGATTATGAGTTTGTTTCACTAAAAACAAACAGGCAAAACAAAATGAAAAGACAACCATCAGACTGGGAGAAGATATTTGCAGACAAGGCAACCAAGAAGGGCTTAAAATCCAAACTATACAAACAGCTCATACAACTCAACAACAACAAAAAACCCCAACTGAAAAATGGGCAGAAAACCTAAATAGACATTTCTCCAAAGAAATACAGATGGTCAATAGGCACATGAAAAGATGCTCAACATCGCTAATTATTAGAGAAATGCAAATCAAAACTACAATGAGGTACCACCTCACTCCAGTCAGGATGACCCTCATTAAGAAGTCTATAAAAAACAAATGCTGAGAAGGTTTAGAGAAAACAGAACCCTTCTACACTGCTGGTGAAAATATAAGTTGGTGCAGCCACCATGGAAAACAGTATGGAGGTTCCTCAGAACACTAAAAATAAAATTACCATATGATCCAACAATCCTACTCCTGGGCACATATCCAGACAAAACTATAATTCAAAAAGATACATGCAGCCCTGTGTTCACAGCAGCACTATTCACAGCAGACAAGGCATGGAAGCATCCTAAATGTCTGTGCACAGATGAATGGATGAAGGAGATGTGCCTCACATATACAATAGCATAGCACTCAGCCATAAAAGAGAACACAATAATGCCATCTGCAGCAACATGGAAGCAACTCGAGATTATCATACTAAGTGAAGTCAGTCAAAAGGAGAAACAAATACCATATGGCATCACTTATATGTACCTCTAAAATATGACAGAAATAAACCTATCCATGAAACAGAAACACGAAAACAGACTAGACTGGTGGTTGCCAAGGTGGAGGGAGTGGGGAGAGGGATGAAGTGGGAGGCTGGGGTTAGTAGATGTAAGCTTTTAGACATAGAATGGAGAAACAGCAGGTCCTACTGTCTAGCACAGAGAACTATAATTCAGTATCCTATGATAAACCATAATGGAAAAGAATACACAATAAAGAATGTATATATATGTATAACTGAATCACTTTACAGCAGAAATTAACACATTGTAAATCAACTATATATCAATAAAAATATTGATTAAAAAGCAGGCAAAAAGAGACACATTCCTGTATAACATTAAAAAAGGAAAAAACAAGCTGTCCTATATACTTACCTTGACCTTTCCTCCACCCGAGGCCCCTTGGCCAAGGATATCGTCTCTTGTGATTTTCTCCTGCTTAGAATAACTATTACATGAATTCATATTTATTCTCTCTCATACTCACACACAGAGCTATGTTCTAGTTTACAGTCTTTCAGGAAACCCCAAGGAACCAAAGAAAGTCATAGGATCCCAGTGTGCCTGTACCACAGTGCTCGCTACAGAGCCAGTAGGGTCTCCAGATACTGCAGTGGAGGGAAAATATTCTTGTTCCTATTGGCCATGCAATCAGAAAATTCCAATGTGCTCAAGAGACTATACTTGCATGCTTTGTTTCTAAGAAAATCTAATTTCTTCCCCTTAAATACTCATATTCAATTTTCCTTTAAGTAGCTCTTCTCAGTCTTATGAAAGAGCATCAATTCAGGTTGAACAAGAAATAATTATGTTCAGGTTGTAGAAGGTGTACACAGATGGTACCAGTTTCCTTCCTTCCACTTGGCACGTGAGCATCATGTCATGCAGGCTCTGGGGAGCACTCACTTACCTGGGTCACAGTGGAGGACAGTGCTCTGGCATCTGAAGCATTTCCTTGACTTGTGATAGGGATGGCAAGTCACCTCAGGCACACCTAGCTGACTCTATGTGAGTGTCTTGATTACTGAGCTGAGGAAAATTCTGTTGAGGCTGAGTCTTAGTGGGAGATAGTGCTGTGATTGATTAGTGATGTCTGCAATGGGCATGGTGTTAGTGGTGTTATGTGAGCTAAATATATCATCACTGAAAAAACAGCTTCAGGGAGGATTCTGTACAGAGCAAAAACAGCCCAAATGCAAGTCCATGCCTTTTGTATTTGTGTCCTCCTTAGTGTCTGGTACTCAGAATACGTTCAATGACTTAATGTCATCTTGGGTCTACAATGGCATTGGACTTTTCCCATCTCTGGTTACCTTAATGATGCTCTGGCAGGTCGACAGAGGCAGGCCCACCAGGCTGGTGCCGTTGATGGACATGATCTGGTCCCCAATATTCAGCTTTCCTGACTTCTCTGCTGGGCCTCCGTGCATCATGTTGGCTATGATCACAGTCGGCAAGATGGATCCCCAGCCAGACTCCACAATCACCACACCTAGGATTTCCCCTTTCTGCTTCTCTATGAAGACCTGAAAGGAGAAACATAACACTTAGAAAGGCTGAATCAGCAACCATCCAGGGTAGAGAGAGAAGTCAAGGCATTTTCCCTGTTCCTGTCCTGATGAAACATGACAGACACTTCCCTGATGACTCCAACCCAGACGAATGCTGTCCTCTCTGTATTCCACGGCATTACCACGGGGTTGGTAAGAAATGATGTCATGCAGGCACATACCCCTTTTTTGTAATTCTTACTCCGTAAAAGCCATCCTGCCTTGGGGCTTCCCAGTGGCTCAGTGGTAAAGAATCCACCTGCCAATGCAGGAGATTGAAGAGATGCAGGTTCAATCCCTGAGTGAGGAAGATCCCCTGGAATAGGAGTGGCTACCCACTCCAGTATTCTTGCCTGGAAAATCCTATGGACAAAGGATCCTGGCAGGATACAGTCCACAGGGTCGCAAAGAGTCGGACTTGTACAAGTCAGACTCAGCACTTGTACCTGCCTTGGTACTACAACCACGAGGGGTGTCATATTTTGTTTTGTTTTTCCTGTAGTCCCCAGTGAAGGGCAAAAGAGACTGTAGGTGGGGGCTTTGGCGGGATCTTATGGTTTCCAGAACAGCTTTCGGATTCTACCACAGATCCCCCATTTCACAGTGCCTCATAAATTCCCTCCAACATTTAAGATTTTTGAGTTAAAAATAAACATGCATTATAGAAACACTTCTCTGCAACAAAAAAGTTAAGAAAAAAGAAAAAGGTTGGAAGTGCAAAAACACTGGCCCTAGATATGCGTCATTACTGTGGCTTTCCCCAGCTGGGCAGAGAAGCCGGGAGCTGGTTTCAGATATGTTCAGTTTGATAAGACAGACACACCATAGACAGGTAAGATGCTTCTTGGAAGCAACCAACAGATAGTATGTGTGTATTTATTTCTTCACATTTACAGATCCACACATGCTCAAACTCATACTGGAGTGGGGGCTGCTGGGGCCTGACAACGTCGCTTCATGGGCTGCTGTCCTCCGCCCTGCTGTTGCTGCCGCTCACAACTGGCCCCTTTCCTGGAGAACTGCCCTAAGCCACATGGCAGTCACCACCTACTAGGAGTTGAATCGTGTACCCCTCCACCCTCCAAATTCATACATTGTAGTCCTAACTCTTAGTACCTCCAAATATGAACTTGTTTGGAGATAGGGCCTTTTAATAGGCAATCAAGTTAAAATAAAAATGATTAGGGTGGGTCCTAGCTCAATATGATTAGTATCTTTATAAAAAGGGGAAATGTGGCCACAGAGACATGTGCAGAGTGAAGACAGAGCAGGGAGAAGGTGACCATCTATCTATAAGCGAGTGAGAGGCCTGGGATAGGTCTTCCCCCTCACAGTCCCTAGGAGGAACCAAGCCTGAAGACACCTTGATCTCAGGCCTCCAACCTCCAGAACTGGAAGACAATGCATTTCTGCTGTGGAAGCCCCCAGTGTGGGGAACTCTGAGCACAAGCACACTTACCTACCTCCGTCTGACCTCACTGCCAATGACTGATGAGTGCTGGGCACAGGCCTACCAGCTCTTTTGGCTCCAGGTGGGACAAGACAGTCCTGTGATGTGTGACCCAGTGCTTCCATTTGGATCAGAGGATGCTCATCCCCAGCGAGGCCACCCCTCCACCCTTGTGCCCACACTCACTGTTTCCTGAGTGCACCCTGGCCCCACCTCCCCACAGACCCCTTGAACCAGAATTCCCATCTCAGGCTTTGCTTCCAGGGAACCTAGGACGCCTAGCAACCATGAGTGAATTAAAAGATCACTGGCCCACGTCTAGGGAATAAAGTCCAGGCCTCTCACCTTGGCTGGACTCTCAGGCCTGCCAGTTCTGACCCAGGCCTTGCATCCTCTCATATACACAGTCCAGCCTCAGTGCCTCATCCGTGGCTCCCCAGATGATTCCTGAGTGTGTGAAACCTCATGCTTCTGTTACTGGGGCCCGGCCCTCTGCACTCTACACTTTTCAGAGAATACCCAGACCCCAGAGCAGGTCAGATGGCCCTGCTTTCCTCTAGCTGTTCCTGCAGAGCTCGGTCCCAGGCGGAGCCCAGCACCCCTCATCTGACCCCAGAGAGCTGGGACCAGCTCCACTCTGCCAGGCACAGCTGTCTCTGAATAGTGCCCACCGAGCATCATCATTTAAGATCCTCCCTGTTATAAATGTGCCCTTTCCTAGACCGGGAGCTTGTAAAGACAGGGTTTAGGTCCTGTCTGCTTCTGGAACCCATCCCCAAAGTCAGCTGTGGATCACAGCGGGCAGAGGACACCCTGCCACGCTGGCCACGGCCCTCAGCTGAAGTCTTTAAGAACCTGGGCCACACATGAGGGGAGCCAGAGACGGGGCTGAGCGCTCCCCAACGTCCTGTGAACACCATGTTCCACCCCAGCACCCTGCCTTCCCCTCCTCGGTGGGCAGGCCCAGCTGGCCCAGCCTGGGGAACAGGTTCAGGGAGGTACTTGCATCTTTGCAGTTTTCCGACTTGGAGAAGTGGATGAGGTCGTCGTTGTACATGTCCTGGGTATTGAGCAGGTCGCTGTACTCCTTCTGGCTGAGATCTTCGGGGTTAATCCCATTGGCCCTGAGGAACTCCTGGTAGGCCACGCTGAAGGCCTGCCCAATGGACTGTGCAATCAGCTGGGCCTGGAGAGGAGACACAAGGTCAGCAGGCCAGTGCTGCCAGTAGATAACCTGGGTCCCTGAAGACTGCCGGGCCCTAGGCACTGGCTAGCCCAGTGGGTCTCCATGGCACAGCGGTGCCTTCTAGAGGGCATTTCCAAAATTACTGGGGACATTTTTTACTATGACAATGATCATAGGGCACTCCCGGCATTCAGTGGACAGGAGTCAGAGATGCTAGACTTACTGCTGTGCAAAGGACAGTCTTGCCTAGGATGAGCTGTACATGAGCTTTACATCCTGCACAATTTTAAGATATCCCCTCTGGACATTCATGTACATATTAACACCTGTGCTCAATTACCTGGGTCTAGGACTCAACTCTAATTTATATAAAACCACAAGACTTATTGCATGGCTGTAAAACACAGTCAATGTTCCAAGAATATAACTATTATGTGAATTGAGAAAAGATGTGTTCTCCAGCACTTTACCACGAGTAAGCTTCATGACTTTAGAAAATCATCAGCATCAATGCTGTTTGTGAGATGTGGGTTGCCAATAAATTATCTCCGTCATTCTGCACACTGGCTATGGAGTTCTTCACGTGTGTGTGTGCGCGAATGTGTCTATCAACTATTGTATTTTAGCTATCAACAACTTTATTTTGACTTTCCTTTTATTTCTCCTTTGTATTACATTTATGGCAATACTTTGGTTATTTTGTGAAAACTTTTTCAGAAAAGGAGATTATATGATCTATGAATTTCATTCATATTATCTATGAGCAGGACTCTATAAAATATTTACTATGTCAAAGGACTGTTGGGTCCAACAGAATTGAGAACCCTGATCGAGTCCAACCCCACATTTTCTAGTTGAGGAGGCTAAGAGGCCCAGAGATGCAAAGGAACCTGTTCAGGGTCACATAGCTCACAGGATGGGAACTCTGCTTCCGTTGATCTTTCTCCTGTACTAGAATTGAACAACCTTTCCCTGCATTAATTAATAAACATCACAACTTGGGAGAGCCAGCAGCAACCAAGCCTGTGCCACATCACATCCCATATAAACAGCATCACATAAATTCACATCAAGTCTATAATGTAAGTATGACTGGTCCACAAGTCTTCATCCTAAGCTCTGGGGATAGGGTTTCAGAATTCAGAAATGTTCAAATTTTACAAAGGTAACAGACTGCATACATCATACATTGTGTAAAAACCCCACCAGAGGTTGGAGAAGTTCCTAAACACATTCAGTAATATTCCTGCAACAAAATGTGTGAGATTCATAGTAAGCTGGACAAATCCTATAAAGTGTCTCATTGCAGCTCAGAGCAAGCTTATCAGCCAAATGAGTACAAAAATCTCTTGTTTCTCAGAGCTCTTAGACTTTAAAACTGTGGATCTGTTTTACGTATTGTTTCCTTGTTTGCACTGGGGAGATGAGGAAAAGGAGGTTGAGAGCTTAAGTTGGGGTGGGGTTGGAGGCTGAGAATCCTGGCAGCTTAATTCCAGAGCCAACCTCCTGCCCGCCCCTGGTACTGCTGCTCTCTCAAATTCCAGGGGGTAGAAAACCCACAGAACAACAACATGCTCTAGGGCAACGTTTCAAACACACAACTCTCATCTCCATTCCTCCTTTCCCTATCTTCAGTCATTTTTGCTGAAAACAGTTAACAGTGATATCAGAACTTTCTGCATGGTTGGCCTGGGGGAAAGAAATGCTGCTTAACATTTCTCACTCTGAGAGTCTGGTGACATCACATGTCATGCCAAGGACCACCACACTGCCTCCTGCCGAGGCCTCGCTGTGGGCATCAGAGGCTCGTGTGAACAGACAAACTGAAAAAAGTGTCTGAGAACGCAGTTAGTGGACTTCCCGACCATTGTGAGTGGATGCGCCGGGCCGACAGGTCAGACTACTCCCATCTCTGCTGGGTCTACCTGAGCCATGTGGCAGCCTGCTCTATAGAAACTAAGCGGCTGCACCGCCCGTACGTGGAGGTGGGAGTCACATCCAGGTCTCCCGGCTCTGGAGCCCATGCTCTCCTCTCCTATCCTGGGCCTTGGAAGCAAAGATTTCCAGGTCCACTCTTGCTTCTTCCTTCTTCCCCTTCATTGTCTCCCCTACAGACCCAAAGGAGCCCCAAGGGAGACAAAGTCCTCCTTTAGGAGCACCAAGCCTGGAGAGGTGGCTGAGGGTTGAACCGGGACCTCATGTCTGGTAAGCAGAGCTAATGCCATCTTTTTGCAGGCCTGCAGGACACATGAAACAATGTTCTAAGTGTTACTCTGTGGGAGCTTTACAAGAACCTTCTCCCAGTTTGCAAGTTTGGTCTCAGTTTCGCAGGAAAAGTGGACAGAATGGCAAGGACAGGTGCTTCAAGCTCTGTCTTCTCAGCAACCTGTCTCTGGGGCTGAGAACCAGACAAGTAAAAGTTGGTACAAACATGTAAGCATCTCCTCCTGTCTGAGGCTACAGCCACGAGGGCTCTGCTTCCCTGGAGAACTGCCTCTGACTTCTAACTTCTTAGAGGTAGGCCATTTCCTGAGGCTCAATGAATACTCTCTGGCAGAAAAACAGCCCCTTTTAAGGAGACAAGGCTACGGGCAGCAATTTTTATCTTTAAGTAGATAAGGTCTCTCTGCTCAATATATGAAAGACAGCTTGTTTCACTGCGGCAGGAGGAAAATTTATCTCAGTCAATGGCACTGACCTGGCTATCTCCGGGCAGGCTCTGCAGTTTGAAACCATTGCGGGGCTATGGCCCCGGCCTGGAGGGAGCTGCCAAGGCCTGTTGAGCTTTGGGAAAAGGATGGTGCTGAAATAGCTTGAAGCTCGGTGGTCTCACCAGCAATTCTAGGGACAACTGGAGAAGAAGGCTGAAGGGAAGAAGGAGCCCCACCTTTGTTTTAAATTAGCTTCCCCTGCTGACTTTATCATGTGGAGAGATGGGTATCAGGAATCCCTGGCTTTGTGACTGGAAGAGCAGTTGGGTTTGTGAAGGAGCTGGGGGCTGATGCTCATGCCATGTGGTGCGGAGGGGCAGGGACGCCACCTTTCCTGTTAGGGAAGGGCAGCCCTGCACAGCCCTCCAGTGGCTTGTCTCCTTGCCTTTCCCCGTACTCCGTCAGCAGGCCTGTCTCAGGGCCTCTGCACCTGTTCTTTCCTCACTCTCAACTCTACTCAGGTTCGGCTCCAATGTGACTTCTGAAAGGACTCTGATCATTGCCCTACCTGAAACAGCCCCTGCCCCTCTATCCCTTGACCTAGTTTTTCCTGATTAAACATTCCTCTGCCTAACGTTATATTAAGTATATTTATCTATTCATTTTCTGTCTCTCTACAACCTTCACGAGAAGTACCTTGTCTGTTTTACTCAGCCTCATATCCCCAGCACTAAAACAGGGCTTGACACATAGTAAGTGCTCAATAAGTATTTGTCTCACCTATCATTAAGGCTCTGAGAACTAGAGGGAACCCGTTTACCCAAGGGCAGCTCAGATCAGATTACGGGGAGGGAGATGAGAGGAGGCCACCCTTACATCTTCAGACTCGAAGACATGGCAGATCATCTTGTACTGCCTTTTTCCGTCCTGGGATGGGTGGGAGGCTTCCACGTTCTCCTGGGAGTTGGAGCGGGGCATCCGCCTGCGGGCCATCAGCACAACTATGTTCCCGATATCTGCGATGTAGGAAATGGTCCTCAGAGGGTGGTCCATCATCGTTTCCTGGAGGGGAGACGGGAGAGGCTGGTGAGTCCAGAGCATCATCTAAGACCCAAGAGGGAGTCTGCACCCACAGTGTAGCCAAGCGCAGCCCACACGTGCTGCGGGTGTGGGAATGGGTGGAGGTGCTCTGGGGCTCACTGCCAACACTGTGTTGGCAAATTTACATGTACCTATCCAGGCCTGGGAGCAGTTCCCTTGACTGGTGATAACCCAGAGCAGGCAGTGGTCTGTGGTATGTGAAAAGGAATTTAAATCATTTTACAACCAGTAGAATCTCTGTGGGTGCGTGCTAAGTCGCTTCAGTCATGCCTGACTCTTCGCAACCCTTTGGACAATAGTGCCCACCAGGATCCTCTGTCCATGGGATTTTCTAGGCAAGAATACTGGAGTGGGTTGCCATGCCCTCCTCCAGGGGGTCTTCCTGACCCAGGGACTGGACCAGCATCTCTTGCGTTTCCTTCACTGGCAGGTGGGTTCTTTACCATTAGGGCCACCTGGGAAACCCCTGGTGGGGAAGCTAAAAAAATAAAAAATCTGCATGCAACTACTGTGTTTTGTTTATGTGTGTACGTGTGGTTTTAAACAAAATTTCTTCAAAGGCTAATCTGTTTAAATTCATGAATCTTCTGACAAAGGTTTGTGAGAATTATTAACAAACAATATCTGTGGCTTGTTTTTCCCTTTGATCTTTAACAGCCCCAACCTTCCTTACCAAGTCCCTCCCTAACCCCTACCCCCCACATCAGCAGCAAGCACTGCAGACACAGCCTCCGAGATTGTGTGGAAGCCAGCCAGCATCTGGGCACAGCTACCTGACAGACACGGGCACAATCTCCTGGTTGCCATGCTAAGCTTCACCCCCTAGGAAGGTGGGAGCCGGGGAATTAATACCTGTGTGTCGGCGTTCAATACTTTGATTCTCTGGGTAGAAATGAAGAGATCCACCTCGGTCATTGGCTGAGATTCACCTTCAGGAGCCTGAGAAGGAAAACGCACCAAGGGAAAGCTTAATATGTTGCTCTGACCCAGGTGCGTGGGAGCAAGCTTAACTCACACACAGAGGCTTCGAGACACAGTCACCAGAACAGCGATTCAGACTCCAGAATGAGGCTGCCAAAGCCAGAGGGACCACACAGAGGATGGACACAGGGACAGGAGTGAGCACCTCCAGGCTACAGGGAGAAATGCGGACGTCCTTTGCCTCTTCCGCCATGGAAGCAGTAGCTCACTGCAGCAGATCTAACTCTCTGAACAATGACGTGAATGGCACGTTCTGCAAGGGTTTCAGAGCCCAACAGATGGAAGGAATCAGGGTGACTGACTCATACCCCCAGGACCTTGGAGAAGTCAGAGTTTGCTCCTACCCAAGTGCTGGGGGGGGGGGCGGTGTCGATGTTTACAGCAGGTGCAACAAGGCAGCTGGAGGCAGTTCTGGTAAGAGGGTCTTCATGTTCCCACACACCGCAGCAACACAGAAGCCACCCCATTAAGAACGAGCCCCAGTGCCTCAATGTCCCACGGGTAGCTCTTAAGCACTGGAAGCTCCACAACCAACAAAAGCGCACCAATCTGGTTCATTTAGGGCTTGACTCTGCACACATGTGGTTATTAGCGAGTTTTCTTTTTTGCATCCAGCAATCTGATAAATCCACAAATCAAACATGACTAGAATTGAGCAGACCCAGGTCCCTGCCATGTGAATGCTCCTGAATGGTGGGCACTTGCACACTACTGCAGGATCCCTTCAGCATTCCCAGTCTGCTCCCTGGCCTTCCTCTGGAGTGAGATGACTAATGAGCAACAGAACACAGCCACTTTGGGCAACTGAGTTTTGAGAAATGTTGGCTTATGGGGCGGTTCAAAAAGAAATCTGAACAAAAACTTGCTGGATGCAGAAAACAAAAACACGAAGTAAGAAAAAAGGCAAAACATAAATAAATGAAAAATAAAAAAAAACAGGCATAACATCAAGCTGATGAAGTTGTTTGTACTGCACCTTCTTCCTGCTTTTGGCTAATTTCTGGGCCATCTGCTTAGCATGGAACAAACAGAGACAGGAGAACAGTTAGAAAAGAATTTGCAGAGACTCAAGTTGAAAAGGGAATTGACAAACTAATACCGACAGTGGTACACAGCATTTCTGTGGGACGTGGACTGGCTTCAAAAAAATCCCACTAGACTACTGATTCCCTAAATCAGAATTTGGTAGTTGGCAGGGGCAGGAGGAGGAAGGACAAGTACTGAGGTGCCTTACACTTAACTGCAATTGATGCTTTCAAAGAACCAACTTTTGGTTCTGTTGATTTCCTTTATTGTATGCCTATATTCTGTTTCATGGATTTCAGCCTATATCTTTATTTGTTTCCACTTTCTTTGGGTTTAATTTATCCATTTTTTTCTAGCTTAAGATGAAAACTTAAATCATGGATTTTCAAACTTTTTTCTTTCCTGATAATATTTAAAGCTATGAATCTCCCTCTAATCTCCACTTTAGCTATATCCCACAAATTTTGATACATTGCAATTTAATTATCGTTTCATTCAAAACACTTTCTAATTTCCACTGTGATTTCTTCTTTGAACCTTGTGTTCTTAATTTAAACACATCTGAAGATTCCCTAGTTATCTTTTTGTTATTGACTTCTGAATCAACTGTTCTTCATTAACTCCAGTAATACTTCTTGCCTTAAATTTGTATAATATTAATAGAACCTGTGTGTGTGTTAGTCGCTCAGTTGTGTCCAATTCTTTGCAACCCCATGGACTGTAGCCCGCCAGGGTCCTCTGTTCATGGAATTCTCCAGGCAGGAATACTGGAGTGGGTAGTCATTCTCTTCTCCAGGGACCTTCCTGACCCAGGGATCGAACTCTCATCTCCTGCACTGCAGGCAGATTCTTTACTATTTGAGCCACCAGGGCTTCAATAAAGCCTATTTCTAACTAGAAATGGATATAAGATTTATTCAAGATAGCAGAGTTCTATAAGAGTAGAAACTCTGAGGCCAGACTGTCCAAAACTGAATTCTGGCTCTGCTACGTACTAGTCATGTGACTTGGGACAAAACACTTAACATCTCTGTGCTTCAGTTTCCTCAAATGTAAAATGAAGGTAAAACCAGAATTTACTTCATAGGACTGTTGAGGATAAAATGAGTACAGCTGACCCTCGAACAATGTGGGGTTGGGGTGCCAACCACCACGGGGTCATCCGTGTATCACTTACAGTTGGCCCTCTGAATACATAGCTTGGTTCCTCTGCACCCACCATTCTGCATCCTTAGAGTCTACCGATCACAGAGTCAACTGATCTTGGACCACATAATACTGTACTATTTACTCCTGGAAAACATCCAGGTATAAGTGGACCTGTGTTGTTCAAGGGTCAGCTGTATACACAATGCTCTCAAAACAGTGCCTGGTGTGTTATAAGCACTCTATTTGTATTTGCTCTTAAAAGATTATGATGTTAGATGATTATAATTTGCCTGGGTTGGGATGCAATCTCTTGGCTTTGGTAAGGCCTGCTATATACACGCAGACATTACCTGAATGATGGTGAGTCAGTGGCCGAACCACGGGCACTGCTGTGATGATGGGGGTGGGGTGTGGGAAGAGCAGCTCCCTCACACCCTTGGTACTCACCTGGCACCAAAGCTCTTGCTCTCAGCAACACGCCACTACCTCATAAGCAACTACTTGTGTTGTCTGTGCAACCTCATGGCGGAGAAACTGGATGAGTCAGCCATCCAAACACTGAACAGCTGATCTGGTACACCCAGCAGACCAGGGCAGCCCCAGCCCCACAGCTCACACTGATGGTCAAGACTTAGTGATGAAATAGTCTACTCTGGGGAAGTCTGGAGGCAGCAACTGCAAGCGTTATCCTAACTGCTGCAATGACAGTGGAAATATCTGTGCATCTGAGGAGTGGCCCCGGGCTGATGCTGTGCCACACAGATTCCTGATCTGCACCAGTTATAACCCTCAAGATGACAACTGCTGTAAGAGCCTAACCTTTGTCTTACCTCCCCTGAAATGATACGGCAGTAATATGTGCATTTCCACTATTTTTGATACCAAAACTTAATGGCCATTGGTCAAAATTCTTCACCTGCAGGATGAGAAATCTAATCTGAAGGGCCCCTCTCAAAGGAAAGCAAGCCTGCCACCAACAAAACGCCCACTTTCTGTTTTTACTGGGATGGGTGATGAGGAAGAGGATCCAAAAGGCAAACCAAGTTTCATGAAAGGAATTTTGAGTATTTTTTTATGAAGTCAAAAATATGTTGTACACTTAAGAGTAACACCACCCTTAAATCACTTATGATGTCCAAGTGCCCTGAAACAAGTTAGAATTAAAAATTTAGGCATAAGTTTGGAAATCTTATGGGGGTCAGGGCCAGAATGAGAAGCTGGAGCAGCAGAGAAAGGACTTAGAGCCTTAAGGCCCACATGCATCTTGAAGCAGGGGCTGATAACATCCATTTAAAGCCCTGGCTTTCACGAGACTTGGGGCTCACCACCAGCAGGCTGGCGATCACCAAAGGACACGTGCAGCACTGTGCATCCAATCACTCCATCCGCAACGTGTACTGAGTACCCGCTGTTGCTAAGACCCTCTAAGGCTAGTTATGTCTGGGATCCTCTGACCATTCTAGCTTTTCTTTCCCCAGCTAACACTTACTGAGCACTTAGCACATGCCCATATCCTTCTAAGCACTTCACATGTAACAGTATAAAACCTTACAATAACCCTGTGAGGCAGGCAGTACATTATCCTCATCTTTCAGAAGAGAAAACTGAGGCACAGAGAGGCTCATTAACTTGCCCAAGGTCACACAGCTATTAAGTGGCAGAAGAGATAATCAAACTGGAAACCTAATATATTCCAAATTGCTACAGTGCCAGCTGGACATGTTTCTCATCTATAAACTTCTCAGTCCGTCTCAATCCGTCTGTAAAATGGGGTTAATGATACCTACCTCACAGATTTCCCACCCTCTCCATTTGGAGGAGTAAATGAGATAATGTATGTAAAGGGGCTGCTATCCATGTCAATATCTTCTTTATCGACCATAGACTTCTTCAGGTCAGATGGGAAATCAGCTGGCTTAGACAAGGTAACACTGACAGAAATTCTCATTTTACAATTAAATTTTGAAACACCTAAATAAAATCTCTCCATAAAAGAATGGAAAAAAAAAATCTGATCTTTTGGGGCAGGCTAGTAAAGACAGATGTAAGAATATTTGATAATGAACACACCTTACAAAAATGTGTGGACCAAAACAATACCAAAAGGCCATGGAGACAAACACACCACATTGCGTGGACATGAAGCAGTTTCTACAGCTCAGGCAGTTTCAGCAGCTCACCCCGTCTTCGGTGGAGGAGCAGAGAGTGAAGTGGGAATGAGGGTGAAATGAAGCATGGAGATGCAGTGAGAGGAAGAGGTGAGTGAGCTTGCTGTACAGGCTTCTCAACTGGTTCTCTAGGTAGGGTCAAGGCAGGGTTCCCACCTGTGGGAGGGCTCGGAAGGGGATGCCTCTGCCTGCTTTAGATACTGAGTGTAGGGCAAAGCTCCCTCTAGAAGTTTTTCCTAAAACATATTTAAAAGAATCCCAGCAACAAGACGATTAGGTATCACCATAGGGATTATGTATTCTGCTTTCAAGTAATTGTGGAAGCTTCTGGTGAAACAAACTGAATTAAATCTCCTTAGTACAGGACTTCTCAGAGCCTTCACTAGGATAATACATGTGACAGATACCAAAAATATCTATGTGGTGGCGTTTCTTGTGTTTGTCTGCCAATAGAACTCCATCAGCGAGAAGCGCTGCACTTGACCAGAATGTGAGAGCACAGCTAGGGAACAGAGGCTCCTTCACACTGGACGGATGGGCCACACTTCTCTCAGGGGGTGGTTCCCGACCTGCAGCACACATTACCACCTCCTGGAGGGCCTATGAAAACAGGTTCCTGGGCTTTACCTCCCTGAGTTTCTGACTGGATTGGGAGTCTGCACTTCTAACAAACTCCTGAGAGTCTGTACTTCTAACAATTTCCTAGCTGATGATGCTGTTGCTGGTCCCACTTTGAGGACCATTGCTCTAATGCATTTCTAGATCATATGGGAAGCTTTCTGGAAGGTTATTCTTACTTCTCAAAAACAGATGAACTAAGGCAGAAAGAATAGATTAGGAAGGGTGCAAAGATGAAAAAAAAAACTGCAAAAAAAATGGCAGATATCCTCTAACTCCGCTGCTGCATTCAGATGTACCTTGTATCTTACATTTTGGTAGATGGAAATGTCTTAATTACAGATTCCTCAGTCTGCCTTGTACTTCGGTTACCTAAACACTCTCCCTGGCTCCCTCACAAGACTGCAGGTTTCTCAGGGTCAAGGACGTGGTTGATTTTTATCTGCTAAGAGGCCTTGTCACAGGGATCTTGCATAGGGACAGTTTGCTTTTTGAGCCAGATTCATATCTAGAAAAACCACAACTCCAAATCTTCCCCCCAGTTTTGGCAAATAAACCTGCACATTATTTGTAATTTAAGAAAACTGCAATTCTTCAGACTCCAAGTGTAAAGCCAGTATCACTATTAAATGTCAGCCCACAGTTGGTGCTACGTGAGTGACAGACACCACATAATTGACGGACAGACCAGGAATTAAAGCCTGCTTTGAAATGGAAACCCAAACATCAGGGGTAGAGCTGGCTCAGAGCAAAAGCACCTCAAACACGGGCCACAGGGGGGTCCTGAGAGGAAGGCCTCCCTGGCATCCATCGGGTCAAATAAACAATGCAGGCAGAGGAAGGAGAGGGCCTAGCTGGGGTCCCTGAGGGAGGGAGGCAGGCAGAAGGAATCAGAGAAAGAAAGGAGGAAGCTCTTCTGTATGTAGGTGAGAGCACCAAGCCAGGAATTACTCCAGTTTGTGGTGAGGATATCACTAAATGGATTTCTAAATAAATCCACAGAGCATCCCTTCCCCCTTCCTTCCTGGATGGACGTGGCTAGAAAATCGGTAGCCTCATTCTGCTTGCTCTGTATCTCTCTAGAGGTGGCCCAGGGTAACTCATTCCTGAAAGGCCAGCCTCTTTACGAAGAAGCGTGCAGCACCTTCCTCAGAGGAGGGAGTGCATGCGGGCACCCCAGTGCAGGCTTCCCTGGACCACCCGAGTTCATCTGGAGACCCGCTCTCGGCCCCTTGGCTCCCTGTGCACGTGGTGAAGTCTCTGTGCACCATTCCCACAGTAACTTGGGGGCAAGGAAATAAACCACGGGTTCTGAACGCGGCCTTCTCCACTTATAATTTGAAAAAGTGGCAGGCTGGGTGTAAAGGCAAACAATCTGACAGGCATTTAAATGGATGTAAAAGGAACACGAGGCAGAAAATATTTAATGATAGGCAACATTCCCTTCAGATGCAAGAAGCACATTGTGAAACGATACTTATACATGAAATGCGACTGTTTAATCTCACCACTCTATAATGAATTCCTCACACTAGAGCAATTTGCTGTAAAAATAAATATACATTTTCCAGCTGCTTACTCTGCTCTAGGCAGGTCTAAAATGGATTTATAATCAGAGAGCCTGTCTTGCCTGTTCTGATTGACAAAGCCTTCTAATTTTTTGTTCAAATGATTTGTGGAACTTCTGGATACGAATCCTTTTTGAAGATTCAAAAGTAAACTTTCTGGTTTCTCATCAGGGAGCTGGACTTTAAAAATGGAAAAGAACACTCTCAGAAACCACTGGGGAAATCAGAAAGTATACCGTGCAGAGGATTTGGTGCTTGGAGGGGTCTGGCATGGGGATGCTGGAGTCTGGGGTCTTTCCCCAGACCTGCCCTACATTTGGGTGATGCGTCTGTGCCTGCTGTCCCCTTAAGGTCACTGAACACACACATGTGTCTCAGGGCAGCAGACAGACAGACTCTAGCTGTGGGAGTCAAGGACGACCCATCAGGAAGTCAATAAACAGAAACCAGGAAAAACTCATCTCAAAGCAACATGCAATGCTTGGTCTCAGGGTTCCTCAGTACTCTTTCGGGAGTGGATTATTGCTTTGTTCTGGAGGATTCACCTGAATGGACCCGGGTAGTGTGCCTTGACAGGGAAGGGTGCTCTAGCAATCTGGAGGAGATAAATCTTTGTCACGTGGCTCTATCTTGGACCTAACAGGGTGGCAAAGATCTCTGGTTCTAGCCTCTCATGCCAATAAAAATGTCCCAGGCGACACGACAACAACCAAAAGCACTGCCTCTTTTCCAAATACCCCCTTTACTGGTGGTCCCTGTCTATCAGAGAACCATCCAGGGTCTCTGCACTCCCACTGACCCAGGGAGAGCTAACCGTACCATTATTAACCCTGGAAACTAAGCGCTGGGTCAAGAATTCAGCTAAGTTACTCCATGGTATTACTGCCTCAGCATCCATTCTGTTTGGCTAAGCAGCCTGCATGAACCTTAAATTGACATTATTCCCTTCATGCACGCAAATGCTGTGGAAAGCAGCCCGCAGAGTCACATGCGCATGTCAGCTCCTAAAGGGACCCCACCCCCACTCATCAGCCCTTGTCTCCCCCAGCTGCCCAGGGCCTTCGCCAAGGCGCCCCTAGCTAATACCTCCATTGAGCTCACCAAGACCCCATTTTGGTTTGCACTGACCAATCTGGCCTTCATCTGGAAACCTCAAAGCATTCTACCCATGGACTCCAGTGAAGGCATGGGCCCAGGTCCTGCCTGACCTCCCCACATGGCCTCTCTAGGTGTGCAGGTGCTTCCTCCAGGACTGCTGAGTCTTAAACTTCTCCATCTCAATTTCTCTTGTAGTCTTCTGCTCACCTGGGGGTTTACTTAACAAATGCTGATGTAACAAAATTATAATCATATCTGGTAACTGTGGGGACATGAGGAGTCAGAACTCTGTCCCTAAAGATTGTGCTTTTCAAGTTCTCCTGTATGAGATAAGGCAGGACAGTCCCTGAAAAGCAGCTTGTTCCCAGGGAGTTTTGTGCATTCTTGAACTCTGCACCTGGGAGATCCTAAATTAACATGGAAAACACTGTGGGGACATCTCCAGGTATTGATGTCACCTCTTTATGCTCAGGGAGAGGGTAAAAGGAGACCAAGCAAGCTCTGACAGACAGCTCAACAGAAACCTAAGATTCTACCAGCAGCATTATTGTGTCTGAGAGACCCAGAGGTAGGAGGGTCGGTCTGATACACTGTCAGGAAGTGGTCTAGTTGGGAGTCACAGGGTAAGATGCACCTCTGGAGGTAGGGGTGGGACTTGATATAGTTGTAAATTACTCTCTGGATCATACATCCTAAAGCCTCAGTAGTAGCAGTAGTGGAAATAGTAGTAGTAGTATTGGTCGCTCAGTCGTATCTGACTCTACAATGCCATGGACTGCAGCCCACAAGGCTCCTCTGTCCGTGGAATTCTCTAGGCAAGAATACTGGAGTGGGTTGCCATTCACTTCTCCAGGCAATCTTCCTGACCCAGGGATCGAACCTGGGTCTCCTGCAATTGCAGGCATATTCTTTACCATCTAAGCCACTAGGGAAGCCAATAAATTGTCAATAATGCTATCAAAAGTTGCAGCATGGGCTTCCTGTGCAGTGATGGGTAATGAAGGGCAGGGCCAGCGCTGACCCTGTCGACTATTCAGGACATAGCAGAGCCTGGGCAAATTCGTGAGACGAGCATCAGCCCTGGAGGAGGGGGGGGAGTGGGGGTAGAAGGACGTGAAGTACCACCCCTGCTCCGTGTGACCTCCATGACCTCCGTGGTTGCTGCTCTCTCCTCCCTCAGGCTTCAAGGCAGTGTCTCACCTCACAAGGGCTCCCCACACTCCTGTGGCCTTTTGATCCAGACACCCCTCTCTCCTCCTCCGCACCCCCTTGTATACTTGCTGGCTTAATTCACTTCTCATGTGTGCTGCTGAACTTGAGTGTAAGGATCTCACCTTATAAATCACTATTTTTCCTCCCTCCCAGGACCCTGCACAGCCTTGCACACATAAATGCTCAACAAATATTCTTTCCCTTGATGAAGAAAGTTAAGGACTCTTGCTTCTTGTTCCACACTGCCATACAAAGCCCAGGATGAAGCCTGGGCATGTGTGAGAGAGAAGACATGTAAAGGGAACAGTCCCTTGAGAAGGGTGTTGATTCTGACCAATGGAAACTTGACAGAACCCAATCTGGCAAGTCCTAAGCTATTTCAACTCACTCGAAGTCCCCAGCTCTGATTTCAGTGGTGATGAAATGCCTGTGGCTCTAGCTGAAAACAGCCTCAGGGGTTCTAGGTGCTGGCAGCACCTGAATGACACGATGGCACCATCAGGGTCCCTGTCACCACTGGCTTGTCCACGGTTCTAGGGGCACTAGCGTCATGGCGGGTATTCTAGAGGCTGCATTTCCATGGGGTCAGGCCAGTTCAAACCAGTTCAAGCTAGTTTGGCTGGTTCAAACTAGCTGTGAATGACTTAAACTAGACAAAAGTGGTTTCAGGGATCAAAGAAGCTCGCTCCTTTTAAATCTTGACAATACAGATGCAAACAGGTTATGACTGGTTTGAACCGAGTTAGCCTTGCACTGACTTGGTTCAGATTAGCCAGAGTAGATCTGATCAAATGCTTTCTTTTAGGTGAAGCAAGCCAGTTCAGCTGACTGTGGCTCAGATCATGAATTCCTTATGGCTAAATTCAGACTTAAATTGAAGAAAGTAGGGAAAACCTCTAGACCATTCATGTATGACCTAAAACAAATCCCTTACGATTATACAGTGGAAGTGACAAGTAGATTCAAGGGATTAGATCTGATAGAGTGCCTGAAAAACTATGGACAGAGGTTTGTAACACTGTACAGGAGGCGGTGATCAAAATCATCCCCAAGCAAAAGAAATGCAAAAGGCAAAATGGTTGTCTGAGGAGGTCTTACAAATGGCTGAGTGAAGAAGAGAAGTGAAAGGCAAAGGAGAAAAGGAAAGATAGCCATCTGAATGCAGAGTTCCAAAGAATAGAAAGGAGAGATAAGAAAGCCTTCCTCAGTGATCAATGCAAAGAAATAGAGGAAAACAACAGAATGGGAAAGACCAGAGATCTCTTCAAGAAAATTAGAGATACCAAGGGAACATTTCATGCAAAGATGGGCACAATAAGGACAGAAATGGTATGGACCTAACAGAAGCAGAAGATATTAAGAAGAGGTGGCAAAAATACACAGAAGAACTATACAAAAAAGATCTTCATGACCCAGAAAATCACGATGGTGTGATCATTCACCTAGAGCCAGACATCCTGGAGTGTGAAGTCAAGTGGGCCTTAGGAAGCATCATTATGAAGAAAGCTAGTGGAGGTGATGGAATTCCAGCTAAGCTATTTCAAGTCCTAAAAGATGATGCTGTGAAAGTACAGGACTCAATATGCCAACAAATTGGGAAAACTCAGCAGTGGCCACAGGACTGGAAAAGGTCAGTTTTCATTCTAATCCCAAAGAAAGGCAATGCTGAAGAATGTTCAAACTACCGCACAATTACACTCATCTCACACACTAGCAAAGTAATGCTCAAAATTCTCCAAGCCAGGTTTTAACAGCACATATACTGAGAACTTGCAGATGTTTTAAGCTGGATTTAGAAAAGGTAGAAGAACAAGAGATCAAATTGTCAACATCCACTGGATCATAGAAAAAGCAAGAGAATTCTAGAAAAGCATCTACTTTCTGCTTTATCGATTATATCAAAGCCTTTGACTGTGTGGATCACAACAAACTGTAGAAAATTCTGAAAGAGATGGGACTACCAGACCACCTGACCTGCCTCCTGAAAAATCTGTATGCACGTCAAGAAGGAACAGTTAGAACCAGACTAAATGGAACAATGGACTGGTTCAAAATTGGGAAAGGAGTACGTCAAGGCTGTATATCATCACCCCACTTATTTAACTTACATGCAGAGTACATCAAGCCAGATGTTCGGCTGGATGAAACACAAGCTGGAATCAAAACTGCTGGGAGGAATATCAATAACCTCATATATGCAAATGACACCACCCTTCTGGCAGAAAGCGAAGAAGAACTAAAAAGTCTCTTGGTGAAAGTGAAAGAGGAGATTGAAAAAAGTTGGCTTAAAACTCAACATTCAAAAAACGAAGATCATGGCATCTGGTCCCATCACTTCACAGCAAAGAGATGGGGAAACAGTGGAAAGGGTGATAGACTTTATTTTCTTGAGCTCCAAAATCACTGCAGGTGGTGACTGCAGACATGAAATTAAAAGACACTTGCTCCTTGGAAGAAAAGCTATGACCGATCTAGACAGCATACTAAAAAGCAGAGACATTACTTTGCCGACAAAGGTCCATCTAGTCAAAGCTATGGTTTTTCCAGTAGTCATGTATGGATGTGAGAATTGGACCAGAAAGAAAGCTGAGTGCTGAAGAATTGATGCTTTTGAACTGTGGTATTGGAGAAGGCTCTTGAGAGTCCCTTGAACTGCAAGGAGATCAAACCAGTCAATCCTAAAGGAAATCAGTCCTAAATATTCATTAGAAGGACTGAAGCTGAAGCTCCAATACTTTGGTCACCTGATGTGAAGAACTGACTCACTGGTAAAGACCCTGATGCTTGGAAAGACTGAAGGCAGGAGAAGAAGGGGATGACAGAGGATGAGATCGTTGGATGGCATCACTGACTCAATGGACATGAGTTTGAGCAAGCTCTGGGAGTTGGTGATGGACAGGGAGGCCTGGTGTGTGGCAGTCCATGGGGTTGCAAAGAGTTGGACACGACTGAACGACTGAACTGAAGCCAGTTCAATCTAGCTTGAACAGGATCGACAGGTTCGAAAGCAATGACACCTAGTTTGAACCACTCTGTAGCATGAATGTTCAAGGCACTGATCTCTGTCAGCAGAAATGCAGTGATACAGGGCTCACATATTGGAAAGATAATATTTAAAATGCTGTCCTTTCTCATCTTTCCACTTTTCCAAAGCTTATCATCATATGTACTTCTTCCTCAAGGCTGGCCATTAAGAACAATCAAATTATATAGCATTTATGCATCAAGACTCCAACACACTTTGCAAATCATTTTTCTGTTGAGAACTTTGGCAGGTACAGGTATAAGCCCTGCCTGTCATGTCACCTCAGTCCACTCCACTAAACTTGGGACATGTGGTGCGGGGTGACCACTATGGACGGCTCAGCTGCCCACACTGGCCCACCACCCCCCCTCAGAGCACAGGGCACCCCCTCACCTTGATCCTGCTTACTGCTTCCTGGGCCTGCATCATTCGCACGTTTTTGGAGGGAGTTTTGTCTGAGAGCAGCTGGGTGGAGCCAAGGTAATTAGCAGCAAAAATGATTCCATCAATCAAGTCCTCAGGGTCACAAGGTCCAGGAACTGTAACACACAGACCATGGTGATGAGTGAGGCCACGTGTGCCCCCCATCATGCCCCTTCCCCTCTGCTACACGCCTCCAACACAGGTGGTCAGCTCCCGACACCCCTGAGCAGGTGCATCTACCTGAGAGTCTAAGGCATCTCTCTGATCTCCCTTCACTATGCCCTCATTTTCAAACAGAAGGGCAAATTCTTCCTTAGAGGAATCTACTTCACCCAGACCATTTACTATGAGAAACAATGTGAATATTTATTTAAACATAAAATATAAAATTCATTGCTAAATGATGCTGTTTTTTGGGAGAAGGAACACTATACCATCACGTCTGGCTCTCCTGGGTCTAGTCAGCTTCTCTCACACAGTGGGTATCAAATAAACGTTTGCTGGACAAATGGTTAGATGAGCAGAAGGCCATCTTGTTAGACAGCCTCATCATCCAGTAGTTCCTTTGCTTGCCACTGATTCATATCACCTACCCCCTCCATTTTATCCATAATGGGGGAAATAAATATTATAAATCAGAAAAATGAGTATTTGCTGCAGAATGTCTGGATTCCCCAAAGAGCCTCTAACCTGAAGTCTGTAAGAGAGGTAACATGACCCCAGAGTCATGGTCTCGTGCTAATAACCTTGTTGACTTACCTGCTATAATGTGCCCGGCCTGGATCCACATGCATACCAATTCCAAGGAAATTTGGAATTTTCTGTTCTCATTCACCAGCCTTTCAAATCAAACCTTTAATTTTAAATAATTAACATGGAGGCATCTGATTCTAACCATTGCTGTTGTTTAGTTGCTCAGTTGTGTCTGACTCTTTTGCGATCCCCATGGACTGTAGTCCATCAGGCTCCTCTGACTATGGGATTTCCCAGGCAAGAATACCGGAGTGGACTGCCATATCCTTCTCCAGGGGATCTTTCTGATCCAGGGACAGAACCCATGTCTCCTGCATTGGCAGGCAGGGTCTTTACCACTGAGTCACCTGGGAAGTTTGATTCTAATCATGATCACCTACAAACCCCACTGGAAATTAAAACGTGTTGGGACTAATACATAACTTTACAACAGATGTGAAAAGAAAGGCATTTTAATTCTGCAGTGAAAACATATGTATTTTCTTTGGCTTGAATGCCATATTTGGAAAGACTAAAATATACTTTTTAACCCACTGTTAAAAACTCAGGCTCTTAGACAACTCGAAATGGAAACAATTTGCCTTTTCCTCTTGAAGAGCTAATCTAGAATGATTTTTATTTTTATCCTTACACATCAAGCTCATCTTGAGTTTAAACAGCTGGTTCCCACGATAAGCTACTTCTCAGGGTACAGACAACGTAATCTATTTGTTTTCCTAAAACCAGGGCGCTGGTGGAAAAAAAGAAATTAACTGTTTTAGGAAAGGTCTTCACAAAGCATCTGTGTAGAAGTTAAATCAGGAAACCTGTTAAGTTTTCTGATTCTCAATCTTTCTGAGAAAGGTTTCTGGACAAACACTGAGGGATACAGCCAAACCTGCCTCTATCACATGCCAGTCATTTGTGTGCTTCTTGAAAGACACACGGTTCCTACCCTGAAGGTTTTACAGATATGAGCAGAATTCAGGTTATTTACAATGTATAACTTCAGTTATACAGCAGGGAAGCACTGTTAAAGTAAAATAATACATGGACAAGTTTGGATCTATACTATGTCTTGTAAAAAGTAAAATATCATCATAAATCCCAGTGATGGATTTATAATGTTACATAAATGTAATCATTTTTGACAACCAAGAGAAAAAAAGACCTCATCCAGAACAGCAACTTTTAAAAGACTTCCATTTATTTTGTGAAAATAATGAATGTTAAAAGAAAAAAAAATGAAACATCTTTTTCCTCTTTGGGATTTCTTTTCTCTATGGGATTTCCACTATCATATATTCATCGGTGGGTTTAGCTCTCTTTACTGAAAAGGGTCCCTTTTCAACCACAGTTAAGTATGAATATGTAGATGTGTTTAAGAGTAATTCAGGTGATATTTAAGCAACCATATAAATGTCAAGAAGCTGAGAGAGAGAAATATTGGACCTAAACAAATACATATTTGAGATACAATTTATGTCAATTATTTTCTAGGGAAATTGACTAGAATCAAATGTCACTGTATTACACTCACAAAAAATAATCCTAATTTCATTTTACACTTAGTGCTAGTGTAACTTTTTTAAAGTTAAAAAAATTAAAGTTATATTTCTCCTAAGTCAAAGAATTGCAGACTTTCCTTTTCAGTGATGCCTTTGTGTTGCTCTATGGGTGAACAAGCACACACATTATATCTTCACATTCATGTTGATGCTGAGCTTGGAAATCTCGAAGAATATTTTCTAAATTCCTGAAAACTCCCCCAAGTGCTCTTCTGGAGTTCTGGGTCTTTGCAAAAACAATGCATATAATTTCCAGGTTACTCAAGAAAGAAACGACCTTGTCCTGGGCTTCAGGCCAAAGGGTTCAAAGGAAGGTTTATGAATTCAGGTAATTTATCCTCGGGCAGTGGAACAGACATGGAACCTGAAGGTCAGACACAATGTCTGGGTATCCTATGGCCCCTAGAAAACCCTCCTTCAAGGATATGATAATGCCCCTGCTCCCTCAGATCATCTGCCATCCTCCCTGGTAGAGGATCAGTAGTCGTGCCATCTGTGTGGTCCAACCTCAAGCTGCGGTGCCTAGTCTGCACAACCACGTGGCTGTCCTGCATAGATTATCAATCCCATGGAGAACGGTGAAGTTAAGACTGCCGGTTCCCAGCCTGTCTCTGCGACTCTCACTGCAGGATCTTGGGAAGGCTGCTCACCCTCGCTCTATGCCTTAGTTCTCATGCATAACACGGGGATAATGATAAAATCCACTTCACAAGATCAATCTGAGGATTCAATTAGTTATCAGTACCTGGCAGAGTAAGAGAGCTTGATAAGTGTTACTATTATTAGCTCACCCAAGCAAGAGACAGGAATTACTGGGAACTTTTTTTTTTTTTTAAACTTTCCCCTTAGTTAAACACTGTTTCTAATTGAATGGTTCCTGATGAATGCAAGAGGTATACTGGATTGGAGATGAGGAGACATGGGTTTTGAATCCAATATGGCCAGTTCTAGGCTAGGCAAAACCCCAGCACCCCTCAGCCTCACCGTCTCCTGGACAGAATCAGCAAGGATAGGGAGGAGGGTCTTTGAGAGGTTCATGGCTATTGCTGTTTTAGTCTAAGATTCTAAGACTGAATAAGTGACTTTGTGGCCTTTCTTTCCCACTAGTATCTTACAGCCCAGTTCTTCCAATACCCAAAATGCTAAAAGATTCATGAATGACTCAGTGTTTAGTATTTCCTTTTCAGCTCTTACCTTCAACGTAGGTTGGGAATGAAGCCAAGCTTTTTCTTGACTGTAAATAAGACAAAAAGTTTCAAAAAGGACAAAGCATCATTAAAAATTCATTAACACAACCATCCATGCAAAATGAAAAATGAATACATCACCAATGGCAGATATTAACAGATGTCAACCATTTTTGGCTACAGAAAATGAAGTGTGAATAAATATATGCATTTATTATTAAAAGTTACCTGAAGCCCAGAACCATCCATTCATATTTTAGATAATCTAAAAACCCTACATTCCATAATCAGAGAAATGTTTGTTATCTTAAAAAATAATCCATGGACCAAAATTCATAATTAGCAGTAACAATAAAGGCTCCATTTATATTTGTAAGAATCTAGGTGTGTGAGAAACTGTTGATTAGTAAAAGCACCAATAATATGATTATATGTTAAAATTAAGAATTCCCTTTGAGAATTTTATTCCACTTTAGGTCTTTGCAGGGCAAATTTTGTTTGTACTTTAGGTCTGATCTCTCACTGTGCTAAAAATGGTTGCTAGGGTTTTTTATCTCTTCCTTTCATCTCTTACTGGTGTATTTTAGTTTAAAAATTCCATTACATAAGTCATTATTATGTGTTACCATGTATTGTATATTATTCTTAAAATAAGAGCCCAATAAACAAAGAAGTTTAAGAAGCAGTTAAAAAATCTGTCACAATAATGATTTATGTAATGGCATTTTTTATATTAAGTAAAACCCCATAGCAAAGGTTAGTCTCCCAACAGCATCCTTGAAGTGGATATAATCAGTTAGAAGGTTTATAGAACCTGACTGGATGACAGTTTAAACGCCAGCTCTCAGAGGACCAACACTTAACCCTTGGTTCCTTTCATAAGCCAATGTCCCAGAGATAACTCTCAGTGGAGTAAGAGTCAGTAATTCATTTCTACTTCAACCAGTAACAGAATTTGCAGCTGACAGTCTGGGGCAGGATGATGTGAGCATTGTAGGAGAGTCGAGAGCTAGTGTAGAAGAGTCCCTAAAATGGGCAAAATCAGAGTCTGCATGGCCAAGGGTTATCTTCAGAAAGCCTGAGGATTTCCACTGCTAAGAATCTACCAGGTGTCAGGTGATGATTTCAGAACAAGACCATCTAGTAAAACATAGCTGCTCAGTAGGGTGACTTGAATTGATGGAATACTCTGGGGTGCCTAGTGGACTGACAGAGGGAAGGGGCCTGTGTGATGGCTGGGATATCATGGGGAACACCTTGATACAGTTTATACAGTGCTCTTCATTTGGAAGATGGGAATGGTAAAGGGATGATAAATTAAATTTGCATAATATTAAAAAAAAAAAAACAGTAGTGTTAGCTGTTATGTGAAAAACTGGAGGGAGTAAAAGAAACAATTTTAAGACTTTAAACTCAACCCAGGACAAGGACAAGAATTCAACACTAATCACACAATACACAATGCAGGGTAATCTCAGTAAACGTGCTGGAGATGTGCTCACTGGGATGAAAAAGCTCCTCATACCAAAGGCGGGTTTCTGGTTTCAGAAAAGAATCACCTTTCGGGACACTAAGGACACAGTTCACCAGGAATGAAAAGTCACTGGCTGCTAGAGCATCTACGGAAAAATGCACACCTAGTGAACGTCAGATTACGTGGACAGGAGAAAAAGGGAACTCCAAGTTCAAAAATGCTTTACATTAATTTTACTTTCTATTTACTCAAACGAGAAGACAGGCCCAGTTGAGTGCCTGCTGGCTTAAACTCTGTTGCTTTAAAGAAAAAAAAATCTATAATTTCATGGTATGCAGATGAAAGCTAGCTTCTTCACAAGGGCCTAAGACTTTTAGATTATTATTCCCCAACCATTTCCCTCTCCTTGCCCTCAGCATTTAGGGGCAATAAGGGCTTTACTTCATCTAATCAAAATGGTTTAACTTCCAGGTACAACTAAGAAGCCAATTTATATTTTCTTGGACTATTCGGATACTTTTCTGAATGCTAATCTCAAGGACAGTGCTCAGATTTGAGCAGAAGCTACAAGAATCGCATTAGTCTACAGCTCTAAAAGCTGCCATTTTCTTTAGAGTCACAATGCAGGGCATTTGGTTCATTCGTGTATTCTCTATTCATGGGCTCATGACTGGCTTTCTTTAGTCTCTAGGGTAGTAAACTTTTTTTTTTTTTTTAAGAGTTTTGTGAAATGAAAGAATCTCTAATTATTGCACACAAAGAGGATTTTCATCATTATTTCTAAAGATATGCAGAAACATGTGCCAAGTCCTGTAGGAACTGGGAAACTAACAAATTTGCCTTGCTTATTATATCTGATGAATAATCAAATGCTGAATATTCAGATGTCTGATGAGCCCTTTGTTTTCTCACATGTGGACAGAAATGAACATTAGTTGATCCTTAACATTCAAGAATTAACAGAGACACATTCAAGAAGATAAAGGCCAAATCTTTGGGATGTTTAAGAGGTCACTCAAACCGTGTGTAGAGCCTGGAGGCCTGAACATTGAAATAATAACACACAAGCTACCTGTCCATACAGTGTATGTCCTGCAAGTACTCTCTACCCCAGGGACAACAGATTGTGATGTTAAGAGCCTGGGCTCTCCAGAACTCTGGATTTTAAACCTGGCCCTACTACTTGTGACATCTGGGATGTAAGGTAAGTTACTTAACCTCTCAGCTTCCTCCATTAATAATTGAAGACAATAATTCCTACCTCATAGAAGTCATTTAATGCTTAAATGAGATACTATGTGATTTGCCTGGCCTGGTGCCTGAATGCATAAACGCTCAAGAAATGGTAACTCTCATTACTGTTATCATCACTGTGGCTTTTCTTCTTGCCATTTGTGCTCACCTATTCATGTGCTATGAATAAAATATAAGGGGTGCAGGGCCAGAAGAAACCGTAACCCCATTACTCCTGTTCCCGAGGCCTGATCAAGACCAGAGAAGGACAAAACATATTTCAAATCTAAATTCTAATATTGGTGTCATTTCTGAGACTGTCTCCCTGTGTTTGTTTGCTTTAATATGAATAGATTAATAAAAAATACTTCTCCCCTGCATGAATATTTAATGGCAAACGGATGTGTATTCAATGATACATCAAAGGTAAATTTTAACTAAGACTCCTTTTTAGAAGTGATCGCCACTCAGGTTAAAATGGAGATCACTTTCTCCACTGAATTTAACTTTCTTTATCAGCAAAAAGGAAGGAAAATTAGATAATCATTCATTATGTGGTTTATCTCTTTCATGAATATCCCCAGTGCTGATTAGGCATTATCTATATTTAGAGCGAGCTGAGCCCACGCATAAGATGATCGTGCAGGTCAGTATTGACCTGATGCTAGTTCATACACAGGTGGGAGGAGCAGTTAGCCAGGAGTAAAAGGACAATGGGTGCTGAAGAAGGCAATGTTTCCCCCTCAGGGAAAAACACCTGCCCTTTTCTAGCCTCAGAAACCTTAGTAGGAGCCAGCAGCATCTTCTCTCTTAAATATTCTCTGCCAGAGCAGAGCATGGCCTCCATCAGTAGGGTGACCATAGGATTGGCTGTTCAAAGAGACACTTTACAGTTGCACTTCCCAGCAGCCCCTAGCCACACATAGTTATTTAATTAAAATGCAATAAAATGAAAAATTCAGTTTCTCAGTGCCACTGGCCGCATCTCCAGGGCTAGCAAGGCACACACAGCTGGTGTGTGTCTACCAAACACGACAGTCCAGAAGCAGAACATTCCCGGCATCACAGGGAGTCCTCTAGAACAGCACTGCTTTAGAGTGAGAAGGGGTGCTCACCCGGTGTGCTGCTTGGACAACAAGTATGAACAAGAACTACCCCAGATAAACAGGACAAGCAGTCGCCCTGTTGTCAAAAAGCTATTTTACTTGGGCCTGAAATAAATGAGTATTTAAGAAACCAGCCCACTTCCCAAACCACATAGCAACTGTAATGCCATGGCATCGAGGCTCATAACCTCACTGCTCAACCGTTTTTGATGTTTCACATTCAACAGTATTTTCTGCAATCAAGGAAATGTTCTGTCAACTCTGCTTCCAGTACAATAGCCACTAGTCACATGTGGCTACTGAGCACCTGACATGTGGCTAGTGTGCTCGAGGAAGTGACTTTTTCATCTTATTTATGAATTAAAATAGACACCAGTGGCTAGTGGCTATCGAACGGGATGGCACAGCTTTAATCACTGAATTCCGTGCTGGAGAGATGAGGATTGTTCTCCCTACAGTAATCTGGGTCAGCAGCTCTATGGGAGGCTGGGTAAAGCATAAACCAGAATTGAAATAAAACATAATGGACTGATGGCTTTTGAGACAAAATGGTATCCTACCTCTTTATTTGTGGAGGCTTCCGCGGGGTCACCAGGATGAAGGGGTGTGCTCAAAGACTCTGCACCCAGGGGTGAGGAACTGCCCGGAGATGGGGACTGGAAAACAGACAGCAAAGCAAAACAGTGAGAACTGCACAGGGAACGCCGGGGTGAACCACCTGGCCTTAGGGACCTGGGGAGACAGGAGAGAGCTGTACACGACTGAAGAACATTTCAGCAGTGAGAAAACTTCCTGGAACAGAGTGCCAACGGTACCTAGAAGGCTTGGATTTGTCAAGCTTTCTTTAAATTCCTGCCCTGTTTTCAGAGGCCCTTACAGTTCCCCTTCTCCCTCATCCACCACCTCAGGCCAAGTGTTGAAACACAGCAAGAGCTGACGACCAAACTTAAAGCACAGATGAATAAAGCTAATAGTGATACTCAAGTGGTTTCTGTTTTTAAAACATTTTTCTTATTGAAGGATACAAAGACTTTGGATGCTAAATGTCTTAAAAAATTACCTGCCTAAGATGACCTAAGTGAAAAAGTAAAAATTAAAGCATAAATTTTTAAAGAGGCAGCTGGGACTGGTTTTGATGAATGGAAACTGAACCAGTTGTAAAATATTTTGTCTGATTTAATCCAGCAGCCACGGAAAACAGAGATATTTCAGCATTCAAACAACATTACCTTGGTGACTCTTAGAAGAGTTAAACTCTTTGTTAAGCAATATGTTTAAAGATAAGGCTTATCACTTAAAATGAACAAACTACAATAAAAGATACAACACGGCTAAATCTCAAGAATATTAAGAAAAGGTTAAAGGCACAGAAAACCAAAACCACAGTTTGATTCCTTCAAAAACAAGGAAAATGAAATAATTTATTAAATAAGGAGAAGGAAGAAGGGTATAGACTTGAGGAAGAGAAGAAAGGAGCCTTCAAAATTACTGGCAATTTTCCATTTGTCAAATTAGGTGATGAGAACACTGTTTTATTTGTTATAATAAACACAGCTTTTTTAAAATCTATTTTTAATTGGAGGATAATTGCTTCACAGCGTTGTGTTCCTTTCTTCCATAGCACAACATGAATCAGCCCTAAGTATACATACGTTCCCCTCCCTCTTGAACCTCCCCCTCCCACCCCCTACCCCACCCCACCCCACCCCTCTAGGTTGTCACGGAGCACCAGGTTGAGCTCCCTGTGTCACACAGCAACTTCCCAGTAGCTATCTATTTTACCTATGGTAATGGACATGCTTCAATGCTACTTTCTCAATGTGTCCCACCCTCTCCTTTCTCCACTTAAAAAAACACTTTTAAATACTCATTGATGTACTTAATAATAAAAGAGAAAGAAAAAGAAAAAGACTTAGAAAAGGTTTGGAAAGCAGGGGTTCCATCAGGCATGTTACTGCCCCCAGGTGATGGGCTCAGGCTCCCTCTGCGGGCCCTGCTTGAATGGATCTGAAGCTCCAGGCCAGTGAAGGTGCTTAAAACTCTCCTCAGCTGATCCCTGAAGATTTCTGCATGCTCCCAAAATCTGGGGGATGAAGAAAATCTTCAGGTGAGCCACAGGGATGCTTAAGAATTCTGTAGCCATGGTCCTCTGAGAGCAAGAACACACCGCTTCACAGCTTGTTTGATGGAAGGCATAAAACCTAGTCCAGGTAAAGATCTATTCTCTGAGGAAGTATAGGGCTATGAGTGAGGAGAGGTACATGCTGGGCAATGAAAGCAAAATCACACGAGCAGTAGCTTGAGCCTGCTCCTGATCTCTACAGACCAAGCCCCAGGGGAAGCGGGGGTACAGAGACATCAGGAATGTATCTCTGCTTGGGGAAGGTGAACGTTCCATGGAGTGTGGTGCAGAGGAGGGGAGGGGGCATGTTCATACATGGCAGGGGGGTCAGCAAGCACTGGGTGAAATCATAAAAACAATACATTCTTTCCAAAAAGTCTCAGTTACAGGAAATACCCAATGAACTGAAGGATGATGTGGTGAGACATAGAGTTACGCGCACAGACATGGTGCTGTCTCGACCTGCTGCTGCGAGGCCTGGATGTGTTTCCTATGAGCTGATGTACCTGATTCTGAGCAGAGAGGTGAGGACCAGCGAGCCTCTTCATCACTCACGTGCAGAAATCAGCTGCTCCATAGTTAAGCCAAGAGGATACACATCAGGGTGACGTGAGGTACAAAGTACCTGAGCCCCTCAGTCTCTGGATGCAAGAAAGGTACCCTGTGTGCCTCTGAAAAGAACACACAGAACTTTTCATTTGGCACCCCAGAGAGGTGGTGGGGACTTGCTGAGTTAGCTCTATGTCTGGCCTACTCAAAATTAATGGAGTAAAGTTTTCATGAGAATTTAATGCCTTTAAATTTTCCTAGTTTTTCAAATATGAAGCACTTCTTAGATATTTATGTCTATTTTTCCCCAAGTAATTTTCTCTGTCACAAAGATTTTAAAGGTCTAATCCCTGGGGAAGCTAGCACAGCTGCTTTTTCTTTAATTGCTTTGTTTGAGGGCCAATGTATCACTTTCATTAAAAAAAAAAAATGCTCCCAAAGTATCCCACAGTGCCTATTTCTCTAATTAGCTTCTGTTGCAAAGCTTCTAAAAACGGAGGCTTTGCAGTGCTGTGAGCACCGGGTCATCTCTGGATGATGTGAGAAGACAGGTTATCTGCAGAGCAGGCTGGGGTACAGGAGAGGCAGGTCCGACCCCACAATAAGGCTTGGTGACCAGCGCCAGTCACCCACCACGGGACCCCCGGGAAGAGGTACACATGTGACTCTGGTGCGCATGTCTCGCCGAGGCTCTCACGGGACCCACACCAGGCCTGATTAGAAGCCACTTCCCGTCCCTAGCCTTCCACATGCACATGAGGTCCCTTGAGCTTCCTTCTATCTGCACAAGCAATTACTGACCTCCACCTAGAGCCTTCTCCCTTGTTCTCTCCTTCGAAAGCGCTCATCTTGTTGAAGCCTTCTCAGACTCTGTTTAAGCTACTATTCTCCCCTGATGGCACGTCCCAGGTTTTCTAATTATCTGTTTCTCTGTGTGCCTCCCCTTTCCCAAGAACTCTTTAGCAAAGCTCTTGTCTTCGTCTTGGTGATCCGAGTGCCTCGCCTTGGGCACTCGTGAACAGCAGGGATTCACTCACTAAATGTTTACTGAATAAATGATGTCAATGTGGTTTTCAGCCTTACCATGTTTTCCAAGTTGTGCCAAAAGCAGTCAATAACTACTTTCTTGTATTATTTTTAGAGGTCAGTGATAAGCCTCTTTCTGTTATGGGACCCCTACTCTGCTACATCTGCATTTTGAACTGGAAAACTAGAGAAATGGCTTTGCCTGTGAAGACTCTGACCTTAGCTCCAGCAAAGTCCCTTTAAAGCACAAAACTGTCCCCAAGAGATTACCCTACCTGGAAGCCTACTACCTGCTACACCACTGCTGACAAAGTCAAGATGCAAAAACACCTTCAGAGCAGACACAGACTCCATGGAGCCCAAACCAAGATGTTAATGTCAATTCATCTCAAATGTCTGCTTTAAAAGCCCTTTGCCCCTCACCCCAACTTCTGCCTCTTCATATGCTGAAGAGCAGAGAGAAAACCAGAAATTGGAAAATAGTTTTTACTTTCAAAGAATGTATTGGAGGCAAAATTTCGCAAAAGTAAAAACTATCATTACATATTTCTGTCTGGAGTCTCATGCTTTCTGGGTTACTGGATGGATATTCAATTTCAGGCAAATGAGACCAAGGGTGGGAAGCAAAGGTGGGCTTGGAGATTCACAAAGGCAAGTGCCTGGGTCTCTAGGAAGGCACTGTTCAAAGATGACTTGACAACTCCCTGCTCTGGAATTACAGGAGGTCTCCTTAAGCTCAACCATTTGTTTTCTGTAGATTATGTTCTAGCTGATTCACCACAGCTCTGGGGTGGTAAAAGCAGAGCTCCCAGTCTTCAGACTTAGGCTCTTTAATGCCAGGACAAGAGATAGATAATCCTATCCTTAGGTCCGAGGATGCAACAGCATCTGGAGGGAAAGCCAATCAGTCATTTTCATTCACTGGACATCTCCTAGGGGCACATAAACTGTTGATGGTTGGGGGTGAGACAGACAAACAGTTCATGGCACTTTCAGGCTATGCTTGCAGGGGTGAAAAGCAGTGCATGATTAATTATTACTTATTTATTCCTCCAGTAGATATTTCAGTGCCTCCTTGTGTTCCTAGCACTGGACCCAGAAACAAAGAGGCAAGAGATGCTGTGGTTGTTCCATCCACCCCTTTCCAGGTAGGAGGAGGAAACGTATGAAGTCAGCGCCACGGCAGGTGGTGGAGACACGCATTCATACACGGAGACACAGAGTTGGGAGGGCCCACTTCTGCAGGAGGGAAGGAGTGTGTACCAGCAGCGCTACTGCACTGGGAAGGCACTGCTTCAGCTGAGCCCTTAAAACTGGATGGTCTCCATGCAGCAGGATGGGATTGGGAAGAGGGAGGGAACTAGAAACAGAGGCAGGGAGGGAAGCACAGCTCTGCAGGGAGGGGAGAAATAGGCTGAACAGCAGGGCTGGGACCAGTCACTGGAGCCCCACTTGGTGACAGACTGTGCCTACTCTCTGCCCAGAGGCTATTTTCTTTATAAGTCACTGGCCTGTTGTCCTCATTGGAGAAGCACAGTCTAGGCACTTTATTAACTATTTCCTGAATTGAACTGGAAGATCTAAAGGACTGAGGGGTTGAGTTACCACTTTGGTCTTCCCTTTCCCTTAATCCTCTTTCATCCTTGGATATCTGCAGAAAGAACACATTTTCACCCAGAAAAGCTGACGGAATGACACTGAGAACACCCCAAGGCTATGGGTGAAGAACCCCTGGCTCTCTCCAAATGGACAGTGCTGTTTTCAGAAAAGCCTAAGGACTGAAGCAGTGCTGAGAGCAAGGCTGTGATGTGGAGAGGTGTACGGGGATGGTGAGAGACTTCTGGAGGAATTCTAGTCAAAAGACAAAAAAGTGAGCTTGACCTGGGTCATTCACTCACTTATCTAATGCGGAAGTGCTGATAAGTGTCTGGAGAAGCCCAGGTCCCTGCCTGTGCCCAAGGAGCTCCCGGTCTGGCAGGGCAGACAGACCCATGAACACATGCAAGATGTCCTCTGTAAGGAATGTCACCGAGTCCCTGAGAAAGCAAGTCGCCTTAACATAAAAACCACCACTGAGGAGCCAACTACTTGCAGGGTTAGTGTCTGTCTTCACAGTCTTCCCTCTCAAACACTAGCATCTGTCTGGTCCACATCTTTGTCAGCTGATCTCTGTTGACTGCTGGGACCATCTGGTGTTTCCAGACAAAACCAAACCAGAACAAAACAGCAACTGCACTGCAGGGCAGAAGTGCAAATACTGCAAAAATAAAGAAAAAGCAGAATCTCAAAACTGAAGGTGGTAAAACTGGAGAACTGCTCAAACCCACTATGAGCCATCAAAAAGTTGGTAGAGTTACACCAGTTAACAATTAAAAAGAGAAAAAAGGAAGGATACTGATGTTCAGTTCAGTTCAGTCACTCAGTTGTGTCCGACTCTTTGTGACCCCAAGGACTGTAGCATGCCAGGCCTCCCTGTCCATTGCCAATAATGATGTTAGAGGTGCTTCAAAAAAAAAGCATGACTGGAACATCTGATAATAGAGGTCCTTGGGAAAACAGTCTTTAAATATTTTTGCTGAAATAGTCCTTTCTCTGATTGAAAGGACTGTTTCTGCTCATGCTGCAAGAGTCATGTGTGAACTGAAGGCAGTTGTTCTAGTGTATGATTCAATGACTTTTTTCTGAGAAAAATTATGACTCTTTAAGTCAATACTTCTTCTCTTAGCTCATACAACTCAATAACAGAAACAAACAACCCAGTAAAAAAAAAAGTGGGCAGAACTAAGTAGACATTTCTCAAAAAAATTCATATAAATGGCCAATAAGCACATGAAAAGATGCTCATTACCATGAATTATTAGAGAAATGAAAATAAAACTACAGTGAGGTATCACTTCACACTAAGAGCAATGCTGGAGAGGGTGTGGTGAAAAGGAAACCCTCCCATACTGTTGTTGGGAGTGTAAATCGGTGCAGTCACCATGGAAAACAGTATGGAGGTTCCGTAAAAACTAAAAATAGAGTATGATCCAGCAATCCCACTCTGGGCATACATCCAAACAAAACTATATTTAAAAAGATAAGTGTACCCCTATGTTCAGAGAGGATGAGATGTTTGGATGGCATCACTGACTTGATGGACATGAGTTTGAGCAAGCTCCAGGAGTCGGTGATGGACAGGGAAGCTTGGCGTGCTGCAGTCCATGGGGTCGCAAAGAGCTGGACATGGCTGAGTGACTGAACTGAACTGACCCGTATGTTCAGAGCAGCACTATTCACAGTAGCCATGACATGGAAACAACCTAAATGTCCGTCAGCAAAAGGATGGATAAAGAAGACGCAGTACATATAGCCAATGGAATTCTACTCTGCCACAAATAAGAATGAAATAATGCCATCTGCAGTAACATGGATGGACTGAGACCATACTGAGAGAAGTCAGAGAGAGAAAGACAAATACTATTGGAATCTAAAACATGACATAAATGAACTTATCTGTGAAACAGAGATAGACTCACAGACAGAACAGACTTATGGTTGCCAAGACGGAGGGAGGAAGGAGGAGGGAGGGACAGATTGGGAGTCTGGGGTTAGCAGAAGCCGACTATTACATATTATATATAGGATAGATAAACAACAAGGTCCTACCGGGGACAGGGAACTACATTCAATATCCTGTAATAAGCCATAATGGAGAACAATATGAAAAATAACATATATATGTATAACAATCACTTTTCAGCATAGCAGAAATTAATACAACATTGTAAATCAACTATACTTCAATGAGATAAATTGAAAAAATACTTCTCTAAGAGTTCATATATAGATGAAGTTATAATTGACATGTTGATCAAAAAATAAACTAAGCTTATGTTTGTAATTTTTAGTACTGTTTTTCAAGGTAAAGTGAAGTGAAGTGAAGTCACTCAGTCGTGTCCGACTCTTTGCGACCCTGTGGACTGTAACCTACCAGGCTCCTCTGTCCAAGGGATTCTCTAGGCAAGAATACTGGAGTGGGTTGTTTCAAGGTAAAGTTCTAATCAAATCCCTTTCTCCCCATACTTCTTTGAAATCTTGGCATTTGTTGTAAGTGAATTAATTTTAAGTAGACCTTTGAAGGTACACTGACACAAGAATCCTTTGGGACACTCCCGCTGTCTCCCCGGTTGATTAAAATATGACATGACAGCAGCCATAGCAGACATGAGCAGGTGGGAGGAAAGACCATTGGATCAGAGAAGGCTTCCAGTGAAGACACAAGTATTCTGTGCCACAGAGCCCAGGACTTGGAAGGCCCTGAGAAAGGCTCCTGGTTGGCGGGAAGTTTAAAAAAAAAAAGTCAATGAATTCCTAAGACACTGGTCAAGTTTTCAAAGCTACCATGTTCTGGCTTTCCAATATTAGAGTCCATTTTCAAAAGCATAGGTGATTATAGGGAACACAAGTTACATTTCTCCTTTGAAAATACTGACGTTTTAATTTTCTCTTGTGGCAGAACAAGTAAGATTGCAACTCAGGTTTCAGGATACTGAAAGGGCTAAGCACTCAAACAACAGCATCTGGCAGACCTGCACTGCATGTGAATCCTGGCTTCACCACTCACCGCGAGGTTCCCAACCTCTCTGACTCTTTTGAGAATGACATGAGGGTTGGGAATGACATGAGGATTAATCGGTAACAATGCACACAGAATCAGCTCAGTGCCTGGGCATGCACAAAGCACTTAACCAATATTTGAGAATCTTTTAAGATTACAATAATAACAAAAATTACTTTGCCCTTATGGGAGAGTGTTCACAAGGACAATGCATACCCATGGGGATATTTTCTTCATCTCATCTTGCTTCATTCCTTATTAACATTTTATTCATGAATAAAATTAAAAAGCACACAGAAGGCTCTATAAAAACCATACGACAAAGATTTTAAATTACTTTATAAGCCCCAAGACTCTCACTGGTATAATGGCAAGAATAGCTCATTATTGGCTATGGCTAGGGGGTACACACCATGACTGTATGAAGTTTCTGGCATGTTCACTATCTCCCATTCAAGACAGCATGTTGGAATATGAAGATTGAGGATGATGCTATTACGGTGATTGATTTACAAAAGAGAACCACGTTCATGTTCATTGTTCTAGGGTTAAATGATGACAGCTCACATATGACCATGACACACTCCACTGTTTAGGACACCTGGTAAAAGATCCCGGCTGGCTCCAGCCAAGTCTGATGAATCCCAATACACAAAGATCCATTTCTTCAAAGGGGACTCAGTGACAAAAATTTCACTGCAACCAAGGGTAGGAGAAATAATTCTTTAAAATTACAGTTTCACCAAGCCTATGAATTATTTAGCAACTTCAACTATATGGAGAAACTCACAGAGCCTGAAAATAAGGTTGTTTTTTTTTTTTTTAAAGTTACAGCTCACATATAACATGTAACCCAAACACTAAGAACTCATGAACATTCTTCACCAGTGTTATAGTTAATGTCCCTCTCAAACATATATATTAAAACCCCAACCTGTCCCCCTCCCCGCAGCAGAATGAAATGAGGAGGTGGGGCCTCTGGGAGGTGATTAGTCATGAGGATGGAGCCCTTGTGAACAGGATTAGTGCCCTTATAAGAGGCACAAGATAACTTGGTTCCTCTTCACCTTCCACCCCAACACAGCAAGAAGATGGCCATCTACAAGCCAGGAAGAGAACACTCACCAGAAACTGACCATCCTTGTACCCTCATCTCAGACCTCCTAGGCTCCAAAACTGTGAGAAATAAATTCCTGTTGCTTAAGCCACCAGGTCTATGCTCTCTTGTTACATCAGGCAAAACTGAGTAAGACATTGAGACCTCTCATGAAGCACCTATTTACTCTCATTATTTTAAATACAATTTTAACAAGCTATGTGCAGAGTACATCATGAGAAATGCTGGACTGGAAGAAACACAAGCTGGAATCAAGATTGCCGGGAGAAATATCAATAACTTCAGATATGCAGATGACACCACCCTTATGGCAGAAAGTGAAGAGGAACTAAAAAGCCTCTTGATGAAAGTGAAAGTGGAGAGTGAAAAAGTTGGCTTAAAGCTCAACATTCAGAAAATAAAGATTGTGGCATCTGGTCCCATCACTTCATAGGAAATAGATGGGGAAACAGTGGAAACACTGTCAGACTTTATTTTTTTGGGCTCCAAAATCACTGCAGATGGTGACTGCAGCCATGAAATTAAAAGACGCTTACTCCTTGGAAGGAAAGTTATGATCAACCTAGATAGCATATTCAAAAGCAGAGACATTACTTTGCCAACAAAGGTCTGTCTAGTCAAGGCTATGGTTTTTCCTGTGGTCATATATGGATGTGAGAGTTGGACTGTGAAGAATTGATGCTTTTGAACTGTGGTGTTGGAGAAGACTCTTGAGAGTCCCTTGGACTGCAAGGAGATCCAACCAGCCCATTCTGAAGGAGATCAGCCCTGGGATTTCTTTGGAAGGACTGATGCTGAAGCTGAAACTCCAATACTTTGGCCACCTCATGCGAAGAGTTGACTCATTGGAAAAGCTCTGATGCTGGGAGGGATTGGGGGCAGGAGGAGAAGGGGACGACAGAGGATGAGATGGCTGGATGGCATCACTGACTCGATGGACGTAGGTCTGAGTGAACTCCGGGAGTTGGTGATGGACAGGGAGGCCTGGCGTGCTGCAATTCATGGGGTCGCAAAGAGTCGGACATGACTGAGCGACTGAACTGAACTGAACTGAGGAATTCATTCCTCAATTCAAAAACTTTAGAGGTTCCTTTTTGCTTAAAGAATAAATCCTAGACTCTTTTACCTTGGCACTTAAGGCATCCAAGGTTTGGCCTTAATTTTTTTTTACCATTTTCCACCCTTCCAGTTCTTATTGTCTGTGATCAAGCCACTGAACTTTCTGTTCCCTGTGAGTTTCTGCTGTGAACCTTTGTTTATGTTCTTGTCTGAACTCCACATGTTCAGAACCCTGCAAAGGCCCACTTCAAATACTAGTTCTTTCATGAAGTCTTTCCAGTTCTCTTAGGCAAAATGAATCCCTCTCCTATGGGAATTGCTTGTATTTTATCTGTGACATTCTTATGGTGCATTACTTTCTCCATTATATTTCATAAAATTATAATACTATTAGATAATATTTTAGTTACAGTATTTAATAATCACTTTGAAGGCAGAATTTATGATTAACTTACATTTTCTTCTTCAAGTGCTTAATCAGGATTCCCCATAAAAAATACAAAAGGAGTTCCAGAAAAATGTTAAATATATGGAAGGATGCATGGGCACCAATTCTTTAATATCAGAGGAAAAAGGAAACACAAAAAAGAAAAAGGTTTACATACAAAGTATGTTCTGGACACACGCAGCATCGCACTCATGTGCTCATATGGAAGTTTGTGGGCACATGTAGCTCAGAGTTCTTGTCACTATTTTTATTTTATTGATTTATAGTGTTGTGCTAATTTCTGCTGTACAGTGGTGATTTCGTTATACATATATATACATTCTTTTTCATGTTCTTTTTCATTACAGTTTATCACAGAATATTGAATATACATTGATTGCCTGGTGGCTTAGATGGTAAAGAATCTGCCTGCAATATAGGAGACCCAGAAAAGGTCAGTTTTCATTCCAATCCCAAAGAAGTGCAATGCCCAAGAATGCTCAAACTACCGCACAGTTGTGCTCATTTCACATGCCAGCAAGGTAATTAATGCTCAAAATCCTTCAAGCTAGGCTCCAGCAGTATTTGAACTAAGAAATTCCAGGTGTACTAGATGGATTTAGAAAAGGTAAAGGAACCAGAGATGAAATTGCCAACATCCATTGGATCATAGATAAAACAAGGGAATACCAGGAAAACATCTGCTTCACTGACTACACTCCAGCCTTTGACTGTGGGTCACAGCAAACTGTGGAAAGCTCTTAAAGAGATGGGAGTACCAGACCATCTTATCTGCCTCCTGGGAAACCTATATGCAGGTCAGGAAGCAACAGTTAGAACTGGACATGGAACAACGGACTAGTTCAAAACCGGGAAAGGAGTACGTCAAGGCTATATATTGTCACGCTGCTTATTTAACATGTATGCAGAGTACATCATGGGAAATGCCAGGCTGGATGACTCTAAGCTGGAATCATGATTGCTGGGAAAAATATCAACAATCTCAGATATGCAGATGATACCACTCTAATGGCAGAAAGTGAAGAGGAACTAAAGAGCCTCCTGAAGAGGGTGAAAGAGGAAAGTAGAAAACCTGGCTTAAAACTCAATATTCAGAAAACTAAGATCATGGCACCTGGTCCCTTCACTTCCTTGCAAATAGAAAAGTGGAAGCAGTGACAGATTTCATTTTTGTTTTTGATCAGTCACGCAGTCATATCCAACTTTTTGTGACCCCCATGGACTGCAGCATGCCAGGCTTCCCTATCCTTCACTATTTCCCAGAGTTTGCTAAAACTTATGTCCACTGAGTCAATGATTTCATCCAACCATCTCATTCTTTGTCACCCCTTTCTCCTCCTGCCCTCAATCTTTCCCAGCACCAGGGTCTTTTCCAATGAGTCGGCTCTTCACATCAGGTGGCCAAAGTATTGGCGCTTCAGCATCAGTCCTTCCAATGAATATTCAGGGTAGATTTCCTGTAGGATTGACTGATTTGATCTCCTTGCTGTCCAAGGGACTCTGAAGTCTTCTCTTTCAGCATCACAATTCAAAGCATCGATTCTTTGGCACACAGGCTTCTTTATGGTCCAACTCTATTTTAATTTTCTTGGTCTCCAAAATCACTGTGGATGGTGACTGCAGCCATGAAGTTAAAATACACTTGTTCCTTGGAAGGAAAGCTATGACAAACTTAGTGTATTAAAAAGAAGAAACATCACTTTGCTGACAAAGTTCCATATAGTCAAAGCTATGGTTTTTCCAGTCACATGTGGATGTGAGAAGTGAAGTGTTAGTTGCTCAGTCATGTCCAACTCTTTGTGACCCCATGGACTGTAGTCTTCCAGGTTCCTCTGTCCATGTAATTTTCCAGGTAAGAATACTGGAGTGGGTTGACATTTCCCCTTCCAGGGGATCTTCCTGACCCAGAGATTGAACCTGTGTCTCTTACGTCTCCTGTATTAGCAGGTGGGGCCTTTACCAATAGAGCCACAATGGTTTTTTCAGTAGTCACGTATGGATGTGAGAGTTGGACCATAAAGAAGGCTGAGTGCCGAAGAATGCATATGGACTTTCAAGGGCAGGGGATTACCTAGGGCAGGTCACAGTATAGACTCTAGTCTTTCTGAGAAACTTCTACTTTGGGGGTGGGGTAGGGTGTGGGGGGTGACTTCTGCGTCTCTGGTGTTCTCAGATAGCTTTTTCAGTATGTATATCATTTCAACCAGTGTTATCCTTTTCCTCAAGTAAATGCACACTGTTTTCCTCACTGATACAAAGTGTTTTAAATTAACCTATTCTATGTTACAATTATTAAAAAAAATACCAAATATATGATTAGTTTTTCCTTGCTCCAAGATATGTTTGTGCTTCTGAAAATCAAAACTGCTGAAGAAACCCATAATTATTCACTTTCCATTCAAACTGTATTATCAATGCATATTTGTATTTCCTTAATGTGGTGAAGCAGGAAAGTTAGCATAGGCATTGTAGGGGCATAATTATGTCATTAAAATGATAATAGCCTGGGCCTAAGGAAGTGTTTTATATACACATTTATAATGGATTCAATTAATACTAACGGAACATTTTGAGATAACTGTCAGAATATTCTAAGCATTTCCATTTTCTTTTCCCACAGGGAAAATGCTCACATTCCCAGTCCCAAGTCTGCTAAACCCTCGGCAAGACTGCTAGTGTGAGGATCCAGTCCATCTAGCAGCTTGGAGAAAGCCTTGCACTGCAGCGATCTCCTAGGTACAGGCTGCTTTCCTCTTCAGGGGACCACGCAGATCACTCATTTTATCACTACCTGAAGGGCTCTATGCTTCTGAAACCATGTTCTCAAAGGAAAAAAATCGACTGATTATTAACTAAAGTCATTCCTGAAACATTTGATAACTTATCATCTGATAAAACTGATCTATAAACCAATGTTATCTTTCCCCCTTTGAAAAAGCCTCACTGTATTTATTTGAAATGCTACGACTTGTGATGGACTCATTTACGAGGAGGCCTCCATCATGTTCATTTTCCATCTAGGTCCATATTCCTGATGGTCCTCCTGCACAAGCATACTCAGGCCATACTGAACGTGAGCTCGGTGAGAGGAAAACCAAAGTGGCTTTTAGTTTGTATTAAGAGATGCAGCTAAGAGCAAACCATTTGATGTAATAACACGTTATCTACTAAAAACAATAATAGCTACTGTTTGTTGACAGCTTACTATGTGCCAGGTACTATACAGGGTTCACTTTGCCCATCAGCCCATTTATTAGCAAATCAGTTCCTAACGTGCAAGGCACTAATCTCCATTCATTTTCATTAGCATTATGGACGCAAAAGACACAGCAAAGAGCCTGGAATTAGAGGCTACAGTGCCTAAATGAACTCATTTATCAGAACGCTAATAGCAAATAACAATGTGACGCTGATGGACAGGAAGCTAAGTGCAATCTTTCTAAGTGGTCAGCCTTTTTTTTTTTCAGGTCGTCTTGGACTAACCAGCAACAGGCAAAGCTGATTACATCTCTTCCCATCCTATTTCAGCTCTGTTCACTTACTCCTACTGTCAAGGGAAATGCAGAAAGCATACAATCTGACAGGACTAGAAGAAAACCAAGAGCAAAGCAGCAAACATAGCTGTGAAGCTGAGGATCCACCTACCTCATCTTCGTGACACTCAAATTGGTACATCCAGAAATTCTCCATCTTTATGGGTGCTTTCTGGGTAGCAGGGCCAGCTCTTGAGCATCCACTTGTGAGCAGAGGCTAACTCCCAATCCCAGTGTGTGTTTGGTGGATTGTTTCCAGTGGTGTTAGATGGCCAAGTCAATAATGTAACTTGTAACAGGAGATGTGACCAACTCCCAGGTGTCTGACCCAGCTGCATTAACCCCTCAGTGCCCGATGGTCCCGGCAGTCGTGCGTCACTGCTGGAGCATCATCACCTGATGTTTCTGAGGAGGGGCTGGCCTCCCTCTTCTGGCAGTAACGCCTACTATTTCTGGGGGAAAATAAACTCGGTTCTGAGGTGCTACCAGAAACTTTCACACACTCTAAACTCTGCTATGTTTATAGAACCTGTGAAAAGAGCATCCAGTTCATATGGAAGGAAGGGGTGGGAGTTGGGGAAAAGAGGCTCACTCAGAGCCAGTGTCAGAACAAACCTGGGCATGTGGCCAGCCAGGGGCTGGGGGCACAGGATGCTGAGAGTGGACCCTCCCCACCTCTTCACATTTCCTCAACACCCTCGCACTGAAATCTGAATAAGCGGAAATGGCAAGTCAGATACACAAACACAAAAAGAAGCTGCCCCCATGGTCAACGTGGTTCGATACACACCAACAAGAATACACAGAAGAATCACACAAAAAAAGGTCTTAATGACCTGGATAACCATGATGGTGTGCTCACTCATGTACAGCCAGATATCCTGGAGTGTGAAGTCAAGTGGGCCTTAGGAAGCATTGCTACAAACAAAGCTGGTGGAGGTGATAGAATCCCAGCTGAGCTATTTCAAATCCTAAAATAATGATGCTGTTAAAGTTCTGCACCCAATATGCCAGCAAATTTGGAATACTCAGCAGCAGCCACAAAACTGGAAAAGGTCAGTTTACATTTCAATCCCAAATAAGGGCAATGCCAAAGAATGTTCAAACTACTGCACAAATGCACTCATTTCACATGCTAGTAAGGTCATGCTCAAAATCCTCCAAGCTAGGCTTCAATAGTATGTGAACTAAGAACTTTCAGATGTAAAAGCTGGATTTAGAAATGGTGGAGAAACCAGAAATCAAATTGCCAACATCCACTGGATCATAGAAAAAGTAAGAGAATTCGAGAAAAATATTTACTTCTGCTTCATTGACTATATTAAAGCCTTTGACTGTGTGGATCACAACAAACTGTGGAAAATTCTTAAATAGATGGGAGTACCAGACCACCTTACCTGTCTCCTGAGAAACCTGTATACAGGTCAAGAAATAACAGTTAGAACCAGACAGGGATCAATGGACTGGTTCAAAATTAGGAAAGGAGAATGTCAAGGCTGTATATTGTCACCCTGCATATTTAACTCATATGCAGAGTATCATGCAAAATTCTGGGCTGGATGAAGCACAAGCTGGAATCAAGATTGCTGGGAGAAATATCAATAACCTCAGATATGCATATGACACCACCCTAATGGCAGAAAGCAAAGAAGAACTCAAGAGCTTCTTGATGAAGGTGAAAGAAGAGAGTGAAAAAGCTGGCTTAAAACCCAATATTCAAAAAATGAAGATCATGCATCTGGTCCCAACACTTAATGGCAAATAGATGGGGAAGAAATGAAAATAGTGACAAACTTTATCTTCTTGGGCTCCAAAATCACTGCAGATGATGACTGCAGCCATGAAATTAAAAGATGGTTGCTCCTTGGAAGAAAAGCTATGACCAACCTAGACAATGTATTAAAAAGCAGATTCTGCCAACAAAGGCCCGGGTAGTCAAAGCTATGGTTTTTCCAGTAGTCGTGCACGAATGTGACAGGTGGACCATAAAGATGGCTGAGCACCAAAGAATGGACACTTTCGAACTGTGGTGTTGGAGAAGACTCTTGAGAGTCCCTTGGACTGCAAGGAGAGCAAACAGTCAATCCTAAAGGATATTAACCCTGAATATTCATTGGAAGGACTGATACTGATGCTGAAGCTCCAATACCTTGGCCACCTGATGCAAAAAGCTGACTCACTAGAAAAGACCCTGATGCTGGGAAAGATTATAGGCAGGAGAAGAAGCGGGTGACAGAGGATGAGATGGTTGGATGGCATCATTGACTCAATGGACATGAGTTTGAGCAAACTTCTGGGAGATAGTGAAGGATGGGGAAGCCTGAAGTGCTGCCATTCATGGGGTCACAAGGAGTCAGACACTCCTGAGCAACTGAACAACAGTAGGTAAACCCAAACTGGCTTTGAGAGCTGGACTGTGTCCACTTATTCTCAGGAAAGACAAGACTAATACAGGTGGAATTGAGTTGGAAGGAACTAATGGGAACAGAGTTGGGCAGGGTGGTTCTGAAGGCTGAAGACAGACAGACAGACCTCCCAGCGTCAATCTACCTCTTAACTAGCCATGGCAATGGGGGAGGCTGTGGATGCACAAAGGATGAAAGGTACAGAACGTGCAAGACACCCACCGTAACAGATGGCTTCAGCCTTCTTTCTCACCAATCCCTTTATGAGACAGGATGACAGGTCTCTCTCCCTAGTTCACCTGATGAACTGTAAGAGTCAAAAGGTAGAAGAGAGAGAAGCAAAGGACCTGAATGATCCACAACTGGAAAATCCACCCATGTTAGGGGACAGCTTCCTGTGCTGTGGACAACTCTGTAGGCCAGGCCAGAGAGAGCAGGTCCTCGGGCACTTCTCTGCGCTCCTCGCCTGTTCTTGTGTTTCTGACCGCTCTGCTCACAGTCAGATTGTACCTACTATAATCTGGGTCAGTCTGCTGCAAAACTTGTGGCTGTCAGTCCCATTCAAGGAGGCTTGTTCTAAATGGTGAGCAATGCAGCAGGTATTTCTTCTGAATTTATAGCACTGGGCATTTCTCCAGATACTGTCTTCTTTCCATCGATTATTTAAAAGACAGAAACCTTTGGGTGTTGATTCTCAAGTGTCCAGACTGAATAACCCCTACCACTGAACTCTCCCAGCTCAAGGGTGGAACCAATCTGCCATTATCACTCTTAAAAACTGCTCTGATTTGAACTCATGAACCACTCAGGACAGGCTGAAGTCATCAGAATCTTCACTGTTGCTGTGGAAAAGTTGGAATTTTTTCAGTTATTAACCAGAGAATCACCATCACACCTAAGACTTAAAAATCACTAGAGAGACTACAAAGAAAGGCAGATCTGGAACGTTACAGAAAGCACCTTCACATAGCATCCTCTTGTTGCAACAGAATCCAGAATGCTTCCCCTGGCTCTCTTCTTTTCAGCCTTTCCTTCCCTTTAATGTTCAATCTGCACCCGAAACCTGCTAAATTATTCACCACGGCCTTCTCCATGCCTCATCCATAATGGATAACACCTGCAATGGAAAACAGCCCCCATAACAAGACGACGGTTGAGATGGGAACACAAAGAATGGGAGCCGCACCCACATCTGGGGGAGGACTCAGGGCATCAGGATGCCAGCCAGCCTCCAAGGCTGTTTTCTCAGCACCAGCAAGACCCCTCATCCCAGGCGCCTTGCCACCTCTTTTTGTGTCATGACGTGTGGAGAGATGATAGCATTCAGAGTCACCCAGACAGGGTCTGGAGCCCCAATTGATGCTGCCGGAGTTGAAGGCAACATACCCATTGGTCCAGGCCTCCCCCATCCCCAAAGTCCGGGGGGATCAGCAGAACAGTGGTTGAAAGCTCTGCCTTAGCTTAAGAAGCACTCTTTATGGCAAAATCTTTTGGCCCCGGAAGTCCCTTGACAATAATGTTAAAATGCTTCTACTTAAGAATGCGTGTGGTTGTGCGTTTTCCTTCGGGACAATCCCTCTTCCTCCCCATTTCCATAGGTTCTTCTGAATCCCAACTGTCTCTGATGTAGCCACCTGCCTCTCACCCCTATTCTCTTCTGCACCACTTTGGCTTCATTCTTTGCTGGCCAGCAGGATCTGCCCATTCCTGGCCAGATGACAAAATTAATACAGCCTGTGAGTTGGGAATGGCTGAAGAGGTCAACTGGGGAGGATGAGGCCAGCAGCTGCTGGTTTTAGGCCCAGCAGGTCTTGGCCAACACAAGGGGATGACAAGACATCAAATGGAGTAGATGGACTTCTCGAATGGGCCCTGTGATCCCCAACTCTTGGTATACAGACCCTTGTGTAATTCTCTTCCTGGGGAAGAAGAGTGGGCTAGTGATTTACTCTAAATACAGCAAAGGTGATAGGCTGTCATTCTGTAATTAGAAGTCACAGTCTTTTATAGCCCAGCTTGCTAACAGACTCAGCTGGCATACTTTATTAACACAAGCAGCCAAGGAGGAGAGTACCCATGTGGCACAGAACGAAGAGGCCTGTGGGCAACACTCAGCTAGGAACCAAGGCCCTCACTCCAAAGGCCTGTGAGGAGCTGTATCCTGCCAACAAGCTTACTGGAAGCAGGGCTTTCCCCGGGTGAGCCTTAAGATAACTACAGACCACTGACCCCTTGACTGCAGTCTGAGAGAGGCCCCAAAGCAGAGGACCAGCGAAGTAATGCCAGAATCTTGACCACAGAAACTATGAGATAATCACCATGGCATGGTTCATGCCACTAAGTTCTGTAGCAATTTGTTACACAGCTGTAAGTAGCTAAGACATTAAAGGTGGCTTCAGAGGAAAGTGGGGAGGCCTGGAGGTCGGACTGAGGGCTCAACAAAGAACTAGCCTGGAACAGATCATAAACTCTGCACAGGCAGGTTCTGTGTTTTAGACAGCACCTGCATCTCCATGCCTGCTATATCCCTGGCGTCTTGTACACTGTTTGAGATATAGGAGGAACTTGAAAATATTTGTTAAATGTGCAGATGATAAGTTGAGAGAGACCTTCAATTTCTGATGAGATACAGTAGTCACCACTCTCTCTGGTTCACTGACAAAGCAAAGAATAGTGTGGCTTTGTGGCCTGGCTCTATTTCTTACTCACAGTGTCTTATATGTAGCTTGTGCTCTATTTAACCCAAAAGTGTTAGCAAGGGAAGTAACAGCTCAACCCAATCACTTCATGGCAGTTTGCATGGCAGATGGTTGAGAGCACATTTATTCCTTTGCTATCATTCACCTAAGAAGAGGTTTCTTATTGGTTTCTGAGGTCTATTTGGCAAAGTACACTGCGGCCCATTTTTGCTGTCCTGACAGCAGATCCTTTGGTTCTAAAGTTGTGGTTCTGGATAGGCTTCTGGGATGTTAACCTAGAGGGTCTGCCAGCCCCCCTTTGCTAAACAGTATGAACCATATTGCAGAACGAAGTTGGTTTTAGAACCTATACTGGGATGCATATTCTTCTGCAGCAGGCCCGGAGAACACTCTGAGTTAAGGATGTTTAGGGTCTAGTTCTTTTCAAGCCAAAAAATGACACAAAAGCGAGCTGACTGTCTTAGGAAAACTCTCCTTCCTGACTCCTACCTGCTAAGAATACATCACATTCCAGCTCAGAATTTATCCACTTAGGGAAATCAGGCCTCAACAGAACACATGATTCATTCTGAAGTCTGCCTACCTGACTACAGATCCCATTTCAGCTCCATCCTTTGCTATTCAGATCCTGGAAAATCTATGGCTGGCCAGAGCTCCCTGAGGAGATGTGAACTGGCAAAAAGGACCTCTCAGAGAAAGATACTTTTACAGGAATCCTTCATGAAAACAATCCTTCAGCAGCAAAAACAGTTCTTTTCACTCACTCACGTACACTTGACAACACAATCACAACAGGATAAGATGTTGCTAACAAGCCTTAAAGAATTAGCATGTACACTTGACCTTGGTCAACAGTTTCCTAGCAACAAGAACAACAATCAAGTCCATGTAGGTTGATGCTGAAATTCAGGGCAGAGGGAAAGGAGAGAGGACAGGGAGCAGGTGACACCAAGGAAACCAAGGCCGAGATGAAGCCAGGATGCTTCTCCACCCTCATCACATCATCTTTCAAAAAAAAAAAAAAAAAAAAAAGAAAGAAAAACTTTAGGCACAAAAGTACACATGATCGGGGCAGGTGTTAACATCTAGCCCTCACTTCCCAGGATTTTGGCAATACCTCCCTCTCAGCAGGAGAGTGGCTGGTTTCTGACTAAGAAATGTTAGTGCCAAAATCGTTTCCTGCCTCAAAAGATTTTCACCAATTGGTCTCTGGAATTGGGGACATCAATAAAAGCTAAATGTTAGCTGAAGGGAGTGATGCAAAGTGCCATTATCACTAATTAGCAGTTTTGTTTGACTTAATCAATCAGACTGGGGGTTGGCGAGGAGAAGAGCTTACAATATGACAATACAGTGCTGCTTAAGGTGGAAGTGGAGACCCTGAGGCATTCAGAGTGCCTGAGCAGATGGGCAACACCATGTGAGTGCTTGCAGAAAACAGAGAAAGTGGAGAAAGTGTGCTAATGGCCAACTTCTCTAATTCACAGTCTGCCACTGACCAGTCCTAAATGTTAAATGAATTTCGACCTACTAAGGCCTTCCACTGTGACTCAGCTGGTAAAGAATCTGCCTGCAATGTGGGAGATGTGGGTTCAATCCCTGGGCTGGGAAGATCCCCTGGAGAAGGGAAAGGCTACCCACTCCAGTATTCTGGCCTGAAGAATTCCATGGACTGTATAGTCCATGGGGTCGCAAAGAGTCGGACATGGCTGAGTGACTTTCACTTTCAAGGCAACAAAATACTCAAAGTTGTAATTCTGATTTCACATTTCCATGGATGACTTAGGATTTGCAAAACCATTTTGCTCTGTAATTCTGGGGAAAAAATCTGATAACTTATTTTACTGATGAAGAAACTGAAGTCGAGGAAGAAAGCAGGTGACCAACTCAGTTGAGCTACAGCAGGTCAATGACAGGGCTAAGATTTACATATAATGAGTGCTTACTGAGCATCATCAACATTGTGCAATTTGAGTTGGACTGTGAAGAAGGCTGGCGCCAAGAATTGATGCTTTTGAACTGTGGTGTTGAAGACTCTTGAGAGTCCCTTGGACTGCAAGGAGATCCAACCAGTCCATTCTGAAGGAGATCAGCCCTGGGATTTCTTTGGAAGGAATGATGCTAAAGCTGAACTCCAGTACTTTGGCCACCTCATGCGAAGAGTTGACTCACTGGAAAAGACTCTGATGCTGGGAGGGATTGGGGGCAGGAGGAGAAGGGGACGACAGAGGATGAGATGGCTGGATGGCATCACTGACTCAATGGACGTGAGTCTCAGTGAACTCGGGAGTTGGTGATGGACAGGGAGGCCTGGCGTGCTGCAATTCATGGGGTCGCGAAGAGTCGGACACGACTGAGCGACTGATCTGATCTCTGACAAGAGGAGGAGGAAACACTACACCTTCAATAGACTGACAGTGGCTAATGCATGTGAGACAAGTAGAAAGTAAGACAGCAAAGAATCGAGTGTTAAACTGCAGTTTACAGTTTAAGCTGGTGGTTACCAGTTTTGGGGCTTCCCAGGTGGTTCAGAGGTAAAGAATTCGCCTGCCAGGCAGGAGACACACAAGTTTGATTCCTGGATAAGAAATGGCAACCCACTCCAGTATTCTTGCCTGGGAAATCCATGGACAGAGGAGCCGTGTGGGTTCATGGGGTCACAAATTTATGAGACAGGATGACAGGTCTCTCTCCCTAGTTCACCTGATGAACTGTAAGAGTCAAAAGGTAGAAGAGAGAGAAGCAAAGGACCTGAATGATCCACAACTGGAAAATCCACCCATGTTAGGGGACAGCTTCCTGTGCTGTGGACAACTCTGTAGGCCAGGCCAGAGAGAGCAGGTCCTCGGGCACTTCTCTGCGCTCCTCGCCTGTTCTTGTGTTTCTGACCGCTCTGCTCACAGTCAGTTGTACCTACTATAATCTGGGTCAGTCTGCTGCAAAACTTGTGGCTGTCAGTCCCATTCAAGGAGGCTTGTTCTAAATGGTGAGCAATGCAGCAGGTATTTCTTCTGAATTTATAGCACTGGGCATTTCTCCAGATACTGTCTTCTTTCCATCGATTATTTAAAAGACAGAAACCTTTGGGTGTTGATTCTCAAGTGTCCAGACTGAATAACCCTACCACTGAACTCTCCCAGCTCAAGGGTGGAACCAATCTGCCATTATCACTCTTAAAAACTGCTCTGATTTGAACTCATGAACCACTCAGGACAGGCTGAAGTCATCAGAATCTTCACTGTTGCTGTGGAAAAGTTGGAATTTTTCAGTTATTAACCAGAGAATCACCATCACACCTAAGACTTAAAAATCACTAGAGAGACTACAAAGAAAGGCAGATCTGGAACGTTACAGAAAGCACCTTCACATAGCATCCTCTTGTTGCAACAGAATCCAGAATGCTTCCCCTGGCTCTCTTCTTTTCAGCCTTTCCTTCCCTTTAATGTTCAATCTGCACCCGAAACCTGCTAAATTATTCACCACGGCCTTCTCCATGCCTCATCCATAATGGATAACACCTGCAATGGAAAACAGCCCCCATAACAAGACGACGGTTGAGATGGGAACACAAAGAATGGGAGCCGCACCCACATCTGGGGGAGGACTCAGGGCATCAGGATGCCAGCCAGCCTCCAAGGCTGTTTTCTCAGCACCAGCAAGACCCCTCATCCCAGGCGCCTTGCCACCTCTTTTTGTGTCATGACGTGTGGAGAGATGATAGCATTCAGAGTCACCCAGACAGGGTCTGGAGCCCCAATTGATGCTGCCGGAGTTGAAGGCAACATACCCATTGGTCCAGGCCTCCCCCATCCCCAAAGTCCGGGGGGATCAGCAGAACAGTGGTTGAAAGCTCTGCCTTAGCTTAAGAAGCACTCTTTATGGCAAAATCTTTTGGCCCCGGAAGTCCCTTGACAATAATGTTAAAATGCTTCTACTTAAGAATGCGTGTAGTTGTAATGTTTTTCCTTCGGGACAATCCCTCTTCCTCCCCATTTCCATAGGTTCTTCTGAATCCCAACTGTCTCTGATGTAGCCACCTGCCTCTCACCCCTATTCTCTTCTGCACCACTTTGGCTTCATTCTTTGCTGGCCAGCAGGATCTGCCCATTCCTGGCCAGATGACAAAATTAATACAGCCTGTGAGTTGGGAATGGCTGAAGAGGTCAACTGGGAGGATGAGGCCAGCAGCTGCTGGTTTTAGGCCCAGCAGGTCTTGGCCAACACAAGGGGATGACAAGACATCAAATGGAGTAGATGGACTTCTCGAATGGGCCCTGTGATCCCCAACTCTTGGTATACAGACCCTTGTGTAATTCTCTTCCTGGGGAAGAAGAGTGGGCTAGTGATTTACTCTAAATACAGCAAAGGTGATAGGCTGTCATTCTGTAATTAGAAGTCACAGTCTTTTATAGCCCAGCTTGCTAACAGACTCAGCTGGCATACTTTATTAACACAAGCAGCCAAGGAGGAGAGTACCCATGTGGCACAGAACGAAGAGGCCTGTGGGCAACACTCAGCTAGGAACCAAGGCCCTCACTCCAAAGGCCTGTGAGGAGCTGTATCCTGCCAACAAGCTTACTGGAAGCAGGGCTTTCCCGGGTGAGCCTTAAGATAACTACAGACCACTGACCCCTTGACTGCAGTCTGAGAGAGGCCCCAAAGCAGAGGACCAGCGAAGTAATGCCAGAATCTTGACCACAGAAACTATGAGATAATCACCATGGCATGGTTCATGCCACTAAGTTCTGTAGCAATTTGTTACACAGCTGTAAGTAGCTAAGACATTAAAGGTGGCTTCAGAGGAAAGTGGGGAGGCCTGGAGGTCGGACTGAGGGCTCAACAAAGAACTAGCCTGGAACAGATCATAAACTCTGCACAGGCAGGTTCTGTGTTTTAGACAGCACCTGCATCTCCATGCCTGCTATATCCCTGGCGTCTTGTACACTGTTTGAGATATAGGAGGAACTTGAAAATATTTGTTAAATGTGCAGATGATAAGTTGAGAGAGACCTTCAATTTCTGATGAGATACAGTAGTCACCACTCTCTCTGGTTCACTGACAAAGCAAAGAATAGTGTGGCTTTGTGGCCTGGCTCTATTTCTTACTCACAGTGTCTTATATGTAGCTTGTGCTCTATTTAACCCAAAAGTGTTAGCAAGGGAAGTAACAGCTCAACCCAATCACTTCATGGCAGTTTGCATGGCAGATGGTTGAGAGCACATTTATTCCTTTGCTATCATTCACCTAAGAAGAGGTTTCTTATTGGTTTCTGAGGTCTATTTGGCAAAGTACACTGCGGCCCATTTTTGCTGTCCTGACAGCAGATCCTTTGGTTCTAAAGTTGTGGTTCTGGATAGGCTTCTGGGATGTTAACCTAGAGGGTCTGCCAGCCCCCCTTTGCTAAACAGTATGAACCATATTGCAGAACGAAGTTGGTTTTAGAACCTATACTGGGATGCATATTCTTCTGCAGCAGGCCCGGAGAACACTCTGAGTTAAGGATGTTTAGGGTCTAGTTCTTTTCAAGCCAAAAATGACACAAAAAGCGAGCTGACTGTCTTAGGAAAACTCTCCTTCCTGACTCCTACCTGCTAAGAATACATCACATTCCAGCTCAGAATTTATCCACTTAGGGAAATCAGGCCTCAACAGAACACATGATTCATTCTGAAGTCTGCCTACCTGACTACAGATCCCATTTCAGCTCCATCCTTTGCTATTCAGATCCTGGAAAATCTATGGCTGGCCAGAGCTCCCTGAGGAGATGTGAACTGGCAAAAAGGACCTCTCAGAGAAAGATACTTTTACAGGAATCCTTCATGAAAACAATCCTTCAGCAGCAAAAACAGTTCTTTTCACTCACTCACGTACACTTGACAACACAATCACAACAGGATAAGATGTTGCTAACAAGCCTTAAAGAATTAGCATGTACACTTGACCTTGGTCAACAGTTTCCTAGCAACAAGAACAACAATCAAGTCCATGTAGGTTGATGCTGAAATTCAGGGCAGAGGGAAAGGAGAGAGGACAGGGAGCAGGTGACACCAAGGAAACCAAGGCCGAGATGAAGCCAGGATGCTTCTCCACCCTCATCACATCATCTTTCTCAAAAAAAAAAAAAAAAAAAAAAAAAAAACTTTAGGCACAAAAGTACACATGATCGGGGCAGGTGTTAACATCTAGCCCTCACTTCCCAGGATTTTGGCAATACCTCCCTCTCAGCAGGAGAGTGGCTGGTTTCTGACTAAGAAATGTTAGTGCCAAAATCGTTTCCTGCCTCAAAAGATTTTCACCAATTGGTCTCTGGAATTGGGGACATCAATAAAAGCTAAATGTTAGCTGAAGGGAGTGATGCAAAGTGCCATTATCACTAATTAGCAGTTTTGTTTGACTTAATCAATCAGACTGGGGGTTGGCGAGGAGAAGAGCTTACAATATGACAATACAGTGCTGCTTAAGGTGGAAGTGGAGACCCTGAGGCATTCAGAGTGCCTGAGCAGATGGGCAACACCATGTGAGTGCTTGCAGAAAACAGAGAAAGTGGAGAAAGTGTGCTAATGGCCAACTTCTCTAATTCACAGTCTGCCACTGACCAGTCCTAAATGTTAAATGAATTTCGACCTACTAAGGCCTTCCACTGTGACTCAGCTGGTAAAGAATCTGCCTGCAATGTGGGAGATGTGGGTTCAATCCCTGGGCTGGGAAGATCCCCTGGAGAAGGGAAAGGCTACCCACTCCAGTATTCTGGCCTGAAGAATTCCATGGACTGTATAGTCCATGGGGTCGCAAAGAGTCGGACATGGCTGAGTGACTTTCACTTTCAAGGCAACAAAATACTCCAAAGTTGTAATTCTGATTTCACATTTCCATGGATGACTTAGGATTTGCAAAACCATTTTGCTCTGTAATTCTGGGGAAAAAATCTGATAACTTATTTTACTGATGAAGAAACTGAAGTCGAGGAAGAAAGCAGGTGACCAACTCAGTTGAGCTACAGCAGGTCAATGACAGGGCTAAGATTTACATATAATGAGTGCTTACTGAGCATCATCAACATTGTGCAATTTGAGTTGGACTGTGAAGAAGGCTGAGCGCCGAAGAATTGATGCTTTTGAACTGTGGTGTTGAAGACTCTTGAGAGTCCCTTGGACTGCAAGGAGATCCAACCAGTCCATTCTGAAGGAGATCAGCCCTGGGATTTCTTTGGAAGGAATGATGCTAAAGCTGAACTCCAGTACTTTGGCCACCTCATGCGAAGAGTTGACTCACTGGAAAAGACTCTGATGCTGGGAGGGATTGGGGGCAGGAGGAGAAGGGGACGACAGAGGATGAGATGGCTGGATGGCATCACTGACTCAATGGACGTGAGTCTCAGTGAACTCCGGGAGTTGGTGATGGACAGGGAGGCCTGGCGTGCTGCAATTCATGGGGTCGCGAAGAGTCGGACACGACTGAGCGACTGATCTGATCTCTGACAAGAGGAGGAGGAAACACTACACCTTCAATAGACTGACAGTGGCTAATGCATGTGAGACAAGTAGAAAGTAAGACAGCAAAGAATCGAGTGTTAAACTGCAGTTTACAGTTTAAGCTGGTGGTTACCAGTTTTGGGGCTTCCCAGGTGGTTCAGAGGTAAAGAATTCGCCTGCCAGGCAGGAGACACACAAGTTTGATTCCTGGATAAGGAAATGGCAACCCACTCCAGTATTCTTGCCTGGGAAATCCCATGGACAGAGGAGCCGTGTGGGTTCATGGGGTCACAAAAGAGTCAAACACGACTCAGCAACTTAATAAGAAAAACAAATTTTGATTGGGCCTTAGAAATACTGATGGTAAGACCAAATCTCCAGAGATTCTAATCAAGAATCCTGGAAGCTATCTATTCAAAGAGTAGGGCCCTGCCTGCACTAAATAGGAATGCAATCTGGACAGAGGTGAGAGCCAGTTTAAGAAGTGGAGTACAGACGTAAGTCTGTGTAAACAAGAGCAGATTTAGGATTTGTAATTACTAGTCCAATGAGTAAGCCAATGCAGGGTAGGGTGGGGATACAAACCAAAGGAGCCATGTCATCTCTGTCCAGTGGGGTCTGCTTAATCACACCTGAAATTTACATCAGGAAATTACTTCCTAGAGGAATGTCTGTCTTTGCCCAAGATAAAGGGCATAGACATTCGGGATGATTTGTCTTCTAAAGCTGTAAAATATGTCAAAGACCAGTGGGACTCTGGGAGAGCAAGGTGGCTTTTGTCAAAATAAAATAACATCCTCTCTACAGCTGCTCTCGACAAAGTGGTCAGTGAAAATCCGTGTTTCAAAGAAAGTGAACTGACAAGCTACATCTCTGTATTAAGAACACGTCAGTTACACCTGTAATGGGATCACTTCCCATTTAAAAGATGATCACGTTTATAGATAAAGTGCATTTCATAATTCCCCAGGACGACATGGGTCCAGGATTTAATTGGGTTACATATGGAATTCAATTATCTATGATCTATCTGCTCCTCTCCCTGTACCTTCTCTATACAGCCCCAGTCCACTTACAGAAAATACCAAGGGTGCCCAGGTGGGAGAGCTGACACAATTTTTCTAAAGACTCCTGGGAAGTTTCTGGAGTCCCAACTTATTAAGCAAGCATGTCAAGACACCCAAATTGTGGTCCCAAGTGCTATGATTCTATCTGGAAAGTGATAACAAAATGCTCTCAGGTGAAATCATCAATTTCCTTCCCTGTTGCTTTCCCCGTATTTCCCCGCACAGTAGTTTCACAGATACACTGACTAGTGAGACAATTCATTACAAAGTTGAGAAAGATTCCTCTTGGGAGTGGGATCAGGTCAAGAGAAAAAACTGGAGCCTGGGGTTAAGAAAATCAATCTTTCCCATCACTTATCTTCATTCCACTGAGCACAGGGTAGCTAGAGACCTTGCCTTCTGCTGTGCAGATCATCAGACCAGTTTGCTCCGATCATTCCAATACAATGCTGATATGATGACAGTGGGGAGACAACTGCTTGGTCCTGTGGACAGGGCACGCCTGGAGCTGAACTGACAGGTAACACTCAAAAGGTGAGATAAATTAATCAGCAAAACTTCAGATCCAGGAGGAGAATGCAAAAGCACACATTCTTCTAGCTCCTTTTGCTTTTTCATGATTGAAATAAACTATATATTTGCTCTTTGATAGGGACTTCCAGATCAAATCTTTTCATTTCCAAGTTGTAACAGCAAGATCATGACATGTTTAAAAACATTACGCTGGTCGCATCAGGTCCTCACAGTTCATAGAAAAGTGTATTTTTGTTGTTGTTGTTACTGACAACGAAGTTCTGTTATTTAAGAGCATTACTTGCCATTGGCAGGGATATGGCAATTTATTGCTGACCCTAAGTTGCAGAATGGGCCGTTATATGTACTCTGGTAAAGGTAGGCACATTGAAAACATTTCATTTTAAAAGTATGGACCATTAACCTAAGTAAGTATATAAACCTGAGGAGAAATCAATGCATCCACTTTGACCTCAGCAAACATCATTCTCACTGCAGCTATTCATATTCTGGCTGCCATCCTTCCCACATGTGTTCAGCAGTTTCCACACTCTAAGCCCATTATCAAACCCACAGATCCTGAACTCATCAGGGTTTTTACTGTCAAGATGCAAATCCACTTCCCAATTAGGGTTCTTCACCTGAAGTAGTACAGCCCACTCCTTGACCTACTTTTTACCTCTTTACTCTTATGCGTGTAATATAAGCAAAATGTAAGCGTGTGTGCTCAGTGCATACACAAACACAGCAGGAAATTAAAATGAAAAACTCAGAACACTTAGCTCATCATACAACAGAGGTAATACAGCAGTCATTTTCTACAAATTGTGCACATAATATACAGAAATGTTGGCCTTTATTTTTTTTTTAAGAAAGTGGACAGTAATGTGGAAATAACCCCTTTATACAGTGACTGATCTCTGCATAATGATTCCAGCTCTTATTTTTAAAACATAAAGCAAAGAAATAGAGAAACATAGTTTTGAAAGTCAAATGGTACTATAAGGTTTACAGCAAAAACCGAAGTCCTTTTCCGTATTCCTCCACGCTCCATGGTTTCCTTTCAGCATTTCTCCCTGTATTTGCTTCCACAGGCGTAAAGATTGTGTTTACACTGCCTCACCTTGATTTTCAACTGCTTACATTATTTCCCAGGGCTCTCCTGGTAAAGAATCTGTCTGCAATGCAGGAGGCCTGGGTTTGATCCCTGAGTCAGGAAGATCCCCCGCAGAAGAGAATGGCAACCCACTCCTGTATTCTTGCCTGGAGAATTCCATGGACAGAGGAGCCTGGTGGGCTACAGTCCAAGGGGTCACAAAGAGTCAGACACAACTGAATGAATAACACTTTCACCTTCATTTTTCAATTGCAGATATTATTTCTTGGCTTCTACTATAAAAGACTAGGAGTTATCTCCTTTATACTATACCTTCCCTCATCTACTCAATGATACTGTTTTTGGTTAATCAATATTGGGTGTTTGCATTCTGAAGACTATGCACATGCTCTTCTCTGAGACACACACAATGTATTATTGCATTTCTTGCATAACGAATGCTTTTAGTGAGGTAAGTAGCTGAATTGTTTTTCCATTTGCTTAGTTGTCTATGTTCTGAACAATAACTTATGCCAAACTCAAAGGCAATCTAAGATTCCTCTCAGTACAAATGTATTAGGAAACCCAGGACAGAGAGAAGATGGGGGAGTAAAAGGACATGAGCTCATCTCTTCTTAGGAAAACATCAAAATCACAACTAACTGCTGAAAAACCATCAACAGAAAATGCTCAAAGGTACCAATAAAAGATACCCCACACTTCTAAAGGCGGATGCCACAGTGAGATGGTAGGAGAGGCACAGTTATGATAAAATCAAATCCCATATCCGATGAGTGGACGACCCACAAACTGGAAAATAATTGTACCACAAAAGCTCTCCCACAGGAATGAAAGTTCTGAACCCCACAATAGGCTTCCCAGCCTGGGAGTCCGGCAATGGGAGGAGGAGCCCCCAGAGAATCTAGCTTGATCGCAGGAATTTCAAGGGACTCAGGGAAACAAACTCCACTCTTGGAAGGCACACAAGGTCTTGTGCACACCAGGAACTAGGGAAAAAAAGCAGTGACCTCATAAGACACTGGGCCAGACCTACCTGCTAGTACTGGAGGGTCTCCTGCACAGGCAGGGGGTGGCTGCAGCTCACTGCAGACAAAGACACTGGTGGCAGCAGTTTTGTGGAATATTCACTAGCAGGAGCTCTCCTGAAAGTCGCTATTTTCTCACCAACACCTGGCTCCACCCAACTGCCTGTAGCTCCAGTGCTGGGATACCTCAGGCTAAACAACCAACAGGCTGGCAATACAGCTCTTCCCACAGCAGACAAGCTGCTAAAAGCCATCCTGAGCACATGCTGCTGCTGCTGCTGCTGCTGCTGCTAAGTCGCTTCAGTCGTGTCCGACTCTGTGTGATCCCATAGACGACAGCATAGCTGCCCACTAAACACACTCTTTGACAGAGCCTTGCCCACCAGAGGGACAAACCCAGTTCCAACCGCCAGAGGGCAGGAACCAGTCCCTCCCACCAGCAAGCCTGCACAAGTGTCTTAGACAGCCTCATCCACCAGGGGGCAGACAGCGGAAATAAGAACTACAACCCTAGAGCCTGCAGAATGAAAACCGTAATCACAGAAAGTCAAATGAAGTGAGAGAGCAGAGGAATATCTTCAGGATGAAAGAACAAAATAAAGTCCTAGAAGAACAACTAAATGAAATGGAAACAGGCAATCTACCTGAAAGATAAATCAGAGACATGACAGTAAAGACAATTCAAAATCTCAGAAAAAGAATGGAGGCGCACACTGAGAAGTTACATGCGATGTTTAACAAAGACCTGGAAGAACTAAAGAACAGTGGTGAACAATACAGCAACTGAAAGTAAAAACAGAGGGAATCAATAGCAGAATAACGGAGGCAAAAGAATGGATAAGTAAGCTTGAAGGCAGAATGGTGAAAATCATGTAACAGGATAAAGAAATGAGGACAGTCTTAGAGAGCTCTGGGAGAACATTAAATGCAAGAACATTCACATTGCAGGGGTCCCAGAGGAGAACAGAGAGAGGAAAGGCTTAAGAAAATATTTCAAGAGATAATAGCTGAGAATTTTCCCATGGGAAAGGAAACAGTCACCTGAGTAGAGGAAGCACAGAGTCCCAGGCAGGATAAATTCAAGGAGGAACACACCAAGACACACAGTAATCAAAATGACAAAAATCAAAGGAAAAATGTAAGAGTAACAAGACAAAAGGAACAAATAACATACAAGGGAACCCCCATAATGTCATCAGCTGATGTATCAGCAGAAGCTCTGACTCAGTCTTGACAGAGAAATCAAGGTTTTACAGACAAGCAAAACTAAGACATTGCAGCACTAACACATCAGCTTTGCAACAAATGCTAAAGAAACTTCTCTAAGCAGAAAAGATCACAACTAGAAACAAGAATATTATGAATGGAAAAGCTCACTGGTAAAGGCAAACATATAGTAAAGGTAGGAAATAACCTACATATAAATACCCTGACAACCACCATGGTGCTGTCACCCACCTAGAGCCAGACATCCTAGGGTGTAAAGTCAAGTGGGCCTTAGGAAGCATTACCACAGCAAAGCTAGTGGAGGTGACGGAGTTCCAGCTGAGCTATTTCACATCCTAAAAGATGATGCTGTTAAAGTCCTGCACTCAATACGCCAGGAAATTTGGAAAACTCAGCAGTGGCCACAGGACTGGAAAAAGTGTTTTCATTCTAATCCCAAAGAAAGGCAATGCCAAAGAATGTTCAAACTACTGCACAATTGTGCTCATTTCACATGCTAGCAAGGTAATGCTCAAAATCCTTCAAGTCAGGCTTCAACAGTATGTGAACTGAGAATTTCTGAAATGTTCAAGCTGGATTTAGAAAAGGCAGAGGAACCAGAGATCAAACTGCCAACATTCACTGGATCACAGAAAAAGCAAGAGAATTCCAGGAAAATATCTTCTACTGCTTCATTCCTAAAGCCTTTGACTCTGTGGATCACAACAAACTGTGGAAAATTCTTAAAAGAGATGGGAATACTAGACCACCTCATCTGCCTCCTGAGAAACCTGTATGCAGGTCAAGAAGCAACAGTTAGAACTGGACATGGAACAATGGACTGGTTCAAAATTGGGAAAGGAGAATGTCAAGGCTGTATATTGCCATCCTGCTTATTTAACTTCTATGCAGTGAAATGCCAGGCTGGATGAATCATAAGCTGGAATCAAGATTGCTGGGAGAAATAGTGATAACCTCCAATACACAGATGAAACCATCCTAATGGCAGAAAGAAAAGAGGAACTAAAGATAAAGGTGAAAAGGTGAAAGAGGACCCTCTTGATGAAGGTGAAAGAGGACACTGAAGAAGTTGGCTTAAAACTCAACATTCAAAAACTAAGACCATGCATCTGGTTTCATCACTTCATGGCAAATGATGTGGAAAAAAAATGGAAACAATGACAGACTTTATTTTCTTGGGCTCCAAAATCACTGCAGATGGTGACTGCAGCCATGAAATTAAAAGGCGCTTGCTCCTTGGAAGAAAAGCTATGAAAGACCTAGAGAGCATATTAAAACATACAGACATCACTTTCCAGACAAAGGTCCATATAGGCAAAGCTATGGTTTTTCCAGTAGTCATGTACGGATGGAAAGTTGGAATTTAAAGAAGGCTGAGCACTGAAGAACTGATGCTTTCAAATTGTGGTGCTGGAGAAGACTCTTGAGAGTACCTCGGGCAGCAAGGACATCAAACCAGTCAATCTTAAAGGAAATCAGTCCTGAATATTCATTGCAAGGACTGATGCTGAAGCTCAATACTTTGGCTACCTCAGGCGAAGAGCCAACTCAGTGGAAAAGACCGTGATTCTGGGAAAGATTGAGGGCACGGGGATAAGGGTGAGACCGAGGATGAGATGGCTGAATGGTATCATCAACTCAATGGACATGAGTTTGAGCAGTCTCTGGGAGATAATAAAGGACAGAGAAGCCTGGTTGCTGCAGTCCATGGGGTCACAAAGAGTTGGACATGACTGAGCGACTGACTATCACAATATCAAAACTAGCAATTGTGAGAAGAGGAGGGAGGGTACAAATGCAGGATATCGGAAATGCATTTGAAATTAAAACTCCTACAACTTAAAACAATCTTATTTATGTATAGACTTCTATATTAAAAGGGTGGCTCCGATGGTAAAGAATCTGCCTGCAATGCAGGAGAGTCAGGTTTGATCCCTGGATTGGGAAAATCCCCTGGAGAAGGGGATGGCAACCCACTCCAGTATATTCTTGCCAGGAGAATTCCCAGGACAGAGGAGACTGGTAGGCTACAGTCCATGGGGTCCCAAAGAGTGGGACATGACTGAACCTCATGGTAATTGCAAGCCAAATATCTACAACGGATACACACACACACAAAAGTTAAAGGAACCCTAATACAACACTAAAGTTAGTAATCAAATCACAACAGAAAAAAAAGACCTACACAAGTAAATCGAAAACAATCAACAAAATGGCAGTAAGAACATAGATACCAAGCTTCCAGTTCAAGATGGCAGAGTAGAATCTGTGTGGTCATCTCCTGCTGTGAGAGCACCAAAATCACAATAAGCTATTGAACAATCGTCAACAGGAGGATGCTGGAACCTATCCAAAGAAGATACCCCATTTCCAAAGACAAAGAAGAAGCCATAGCAAGACAATAGGAGGGGCACAATCATGATAAAATAAAATTCCATACTCACCCAGTGGGTGACCCATAAACTGGGTAACAATAATACCAAAGAAGCTTTCCTGCTGTTGCGAAGGTTCTAAACCCACGTCAGGCCTCCCAGCCTGGGGATCTGACAGACAGACTGGGAATCCCAGGAATCTGACCTTGAAGGCCAGTGGGATTTGATTACAAGACTTCCACAGGACTGGGGGAAACACAGCCTCCAGTCCTGGAGGGCACAAACAGAACCTTGGGTGCACCTGAGGAAAGGAGCAGTGACCCCACAGGAGACTGAGCCAAAACCACCTGCTGGTGTTCAAGAGTCTCCTCTGGAGGTGTGGGTTGGCAGCGGCTTACCAAGGGACGGGGGCACTGGCTGCAGCACTCTGGAAAGGCCCCCCTTGGCATAAACTCTCTTGGAGGTCGCCAATAACCCCACCATAAAGCCCTTAGACCTGTGGGCTGGGTCACCTCAGGCCAAAAAACTACCAGGGAGGGAAATAAGAGAAAGAAGCAACAACAGAATAAAACAACATTAAAAGAGGCCCTGAAGGTCTATGAATAGGATGAGTATTTTTGGCAAGATGAGTGATCTGGGCGTGTATTTTCTATTTTGATTTTAAAGTGCACATTTTTTTCACATCATAATGTCTCTATACTGATGGTATGAAGTGAAGTGAAGTGTTAGTTGCTCAATGGTATCCAACTCTTTTGTGACCCCATGGACTGTAGCCCACCAGGCTCCTCCGTCCACAGAATTTTCCAGGCAAGAATACTGGTGTGGATTGCCATTTCCTTCTCCAGGGAATCTTCCCAACCCAGAGATTGAACCCACGTCTCCTGTGTCTCCTGCATTAACAGGTGGATTCTTTGCCACTGAGCCCTAATTATTAATTAATAATTATTAATAATACTGTGTTGCATATTTGGAAGTTGCTGAGGGAACAGGTTGTAAAAGTTCTCGTCCCAAGAAAAATTTCTGTAACTCTGTATGATGACAGATATTGTCTGGACTTATTGTGGTGATCATTTCACAATATGTACAAATATATATACATCATTATGTTTTATGTCAATTATACCTTGAGAATATAAAATAATAATCATAAAAGAAAAAAAAGAACATATATATTGAAAATTACTTTAAATGTTCCAACCAAAAGACACAGACTGACTGAGTGGATACAAAAACAAGACTCATACATATGTTGTCTATAAAAAAACTCACAATCTAGGGAAACATACAGGCTGAAACTAAGGATATGGAAAAAGGTAGTCAATGCAAATGGAAATCAAAAGAAAACTGGAGGAGCAATACTCAGACAAAATAGACTTTAAAGAAAGTTTAGAGAGACAAAGGACACAAATAATGATCAAGGATCAAGCCAAGAAGAAGATACAACAATTGTAAATATACATGTACCCAGTGCAACAGCACCTCAATATGTAAGGCAAACACTAACAGCCATAAAGAGACACCAACAGTAATACAATAGTAGTAGGTGACTTTAACACCTCACTTTCATCAATGGACAGATCATCCAGACAGAAAATCAATAAGGAAACACAGGCCTTAAAAGATACATTAGACCAGATGAACTTAATTGATATTTATACAGCATTCCATCCCAAAGCAGCAGGCGCACATGGAACATGTTCCACAACTGACCACAAGCTGGACCATAAAATAAGTGCTGGTAAATTTAAGGAAACTGAGATCGTATCAATCATGTTTTCCCACTACAATGCTACAAAATAAATCAACTACAAGAAAAAGACCGTAAAAAACACAAGCACAAACACAAGGAGGCTAAATAATATGCTACTAAACAACCAATGGATCACTGAAGAAATTGAAGAAGAAATAACAAAAAAATCCCTAGAGACAAATGAAAACAAAAGCATGATGATCCAAAACCTATGGGACACACAGCAAAAGCAGTTCTAAGAGGGAAGTTTATAGCAATACAAGATTACCTCATGAAACAAGAAAACTCTCAAATAAACAACTAACCTTATTACCTAAAGCAACTAGAGAAAGAACAAACAAAACCCAAAGTTAGAAGGAAAGAAATCATAAAGATCACAGCAAAAATAGAGACAAAGAAAACAATAGAAAAAAAAAGCAATGAAACTAAAATTGATTATTTGAAAAGATAAATGAAATAGATAAACCTTTTAGCCAGACTCACCAAGAAAAAAAGGGAGAGGGTGCAAATCAATAAAATCAGAAATGAAAAAGGGAGAAGTTACAATGGACAACACTGAAATGCAAACGACCATAAGAAACTACTGAAAGCAACTATGTGCCAATAATATAGACAACTTAGAAGAAATGGACAAATTCTTAGAAAGGTACGATCTTCTAAGACTGAACCAGGAAGAAATAGAAAATACGAACATCAATCACAAGTACTAAACTGAAACTGTGATTTAAAAAAAAAAAACTTAAACAAAAGTCCAGGACCGGATGGCTTCACAGGCATATTCTATTAAACATTTAGAGAAGATGTAACACCTATCTTCTGAAACTATTCCAAAAAACTGCAGAGGAAGGAACATTTCCAAACCCATTCTATAAGGTCACTATCACCCTGATAAAACCAGGACAAAGATACCACAAAACCAGACAAAGATACCACAAAAAAAGAAAATTACAGGTCAATATCACTGATGAACAGAGACACATAAACAGACACGGTGTATGATTAAAGGGATCATACACCATGATCAAGTGGGATTTATCCCATGGATGCAAGGATATTTCAATATCTGCAAATCAATCAATGTGATACACTACACTAACAAACTGAAAAATAAAAACCATATGATCATTTCAATAGACACAGAAAAAAGCTTTTGACAAAATTCATCACCCACTTACAATAAAAACTCTCTAGAAAGCACCTTAACATGTTGTTCAGTCACTAACACCTCAACATAAGCCATATATGAGAAACCTACAGCTGATATCACACTCAATGGTGAAAAGCTAAAAGCATTTCCTCTAAGATCAAGAACAAGGCATGGATGCCCACTCTTACACTTTATTCAACATAGTTTTGGAAGTCTTAACCAGAGTGGAGAAGAAAAAGAAATAAAAGGAATGTAATTTGGAAAAGGAGTAAAACTGTCACTATTTGCAGATGATGTGATACTATACATATAAAATCCAAAGATGCTACCAGAAAACTACTAGAACTCATCAATGAATTTGGTAAAGTTGCAAGATAAAAAATTAATTCATGGAAATCTCTTGCATTTCTATATGACAATGAAAGATCAGAAAGAGAAATTATGCAAACAATCCTATTTACCATTGCAACAATAATAATAAAATTTCTATGAATAAAAACCTACCTAAGGAGACAAAAGACATGTACTCTGAGAACTGTAAGGCGCTGATGAAAGAAATTGAAGATGACACAAATAGATGGACAGATATACCCTGTTCCTAGATTAGAAGAATCAATATTATCAAAATGACTATACCATCCAAGGCAATCTACAGATTCAATGCAAGTCCTTTCAAATTACCAACAGCATTCTTCCAGAACTAGAACAAAAAAACTTTAAATTTGTATGGAGACACAAAAGATCTAGAATAATCAAAGCAATCTTGAGAAAGAAAAATGGAAGCTGGAGGAGTCAGGTACCTTGACATCAGACTATACTACAAAGCTACAGTCATCAAAAAACAGTATCATAGTGACAGAAATATAGATGAACGGAACAGGACAGCAAGTGCAGAAATAACCCACTCACCTATGGCCAATCTATGACAAAGGAGGCAAGAATACACAATGGAGAAACGACAGTCTCTTCAATAAATGGTGATGGAAAAACCAGACAGCTACATGAAAAATTAGACATTCTTTAACACCATACACAAAAATAAACTTAAAATGGATTAAAGATCTAAATGTAAGATGGGACAGTATAAACTCTTAGAGGAAAACATAGGCATAACACTCTGAGATAAATTGCAACAATATCTTATTTGATCCATTTACTAGAGTAATAGAAATAGTAACAAAAATAAACAAATGAGACCTAATTAACCTCAAAAGATTTTGCACAGCAAAAGAAATCATAAACAAAATGAAAAGACAACCCACAGAATGGGAGAAAATATTTGCAAAGGATGTTAACTGACCAGGAATTCATCTCCAAAATTTACAAAGGGCTCATGAAGCTTAATATCAAAAAGCCAAACAACCAATCAAAAAATGAGCAGAAGATCTAAATACACATTTCTCCAAAGACATACAGATGGCCATGAGGCATATAAAAAGATGCTCAACATTGCTAATTATTAGAGAAATGCAAATCAAAACTGCAGTGAGATATCACCTCAGATTGGTCAGAATGTCCATCATCAAAAATCTATATATAATAAATGCTAGAGAGGGTGTGGAGAAAAAGGAACCCTCCTACAGATGTGAGTATGAACTGGCACAGCCTCTAATGGAGAACAGTACGGAGATTCTTTAAAAAACGAAAAACAGAACTATCATATGACTCAGCAATTCCATTCCTAGGCATATCTCTGGAGAGAACCATGGTTTGAACGGATATGCACCCCATTTTTCATTGCAGCACTGTTTACAATAGCCAGGACATGGAAGCAACCTAAATGTCCATGGACAGACGGATGGATAAAGTGGATGTGGTGTGTGTGTGTGTATACATATATAATGGAATATTACTCAACCATTTCATACATATAATGGAATATTACTCAACCATTCCATACATATAATGGAATATTACTCAACCATTAAAAAGAATGAAATAATGCCATGAAGCAACATGGATGGGCCTGGAGATTGTCACACTAGGTGAAATCAGACAGAGAAAGACAAGTATCATTTGATATCACTTATAAGCAGAATCTTAAAAAAATGATACAAATGGTTATTTGAGCTTATTTACAAAACAGAACCAGAATCATAGACTTAGAGAACTAACTTACGGTTACCAGGGTAGGTAGGGTGTGGGGAAGGTTCAGGGAAAGAGTAAATTGGGAGTTTGGGACTGACAAGGATCTACTGTATAGCACAGGGATCTCTGTTCAATATTCTGCAATAACCTAAACGGGAAAAGAATTTCAGAAAGAATAGATACATGTATTTGTATAACTGAACCACTTTGCCATACACCTGAAAATAAGCAACACTGTTAATCAACTGTACTCCAATATAAAATAAAAAAAATTTTAAAGTAGCATATCCTTCAAAGATAAAAAGTCCTAGTGAAATATAGATTTAAAATATTTTTAAAATATTAGGAAATCTCTCATTTCCGTGTTTTCTGGAAACCTCCCAAGTGGAGCCCTTCAAACTCCAGTCCACCCTGAGCTGGCCTGGCTGCTGCGGAAAGACCTTGTCTTTCTACACACCTACCATCTCCTCCCCTATCATCACAGGCAATGCCTGGTCTCTTTCCTGTGTGAGATTCTGTTTCCCAGTCCCATCTTCTTTCTTGAGTTTGATTTACACTCCCATTTTGGAGGGAGCAATTCTTGAACAGCTTCCTGAGAAAAGGTGCCAGGGAGGTAAATGTTCTGGGGTTCTGCGTAACTGAAAAAGTCTTACTCCACCTTCACACTTGAGACTGGGTGTCGGCCTCCCAGTTTCCAGTGTTGCTTTTGAAGCGTATACCATTGTTGTGATTCCTAATCATTTGTAACCTGTTTCTCCCTCTCTGAAAGCCTGGCAGATATCCTCCTCCTCCTCTGTTTTGAAATTTCTGTAGGTCTTTTATTGTTCTAGGTACCTAGTAGAATTTTCCAATCAGGAAACTGTCATGTCCTTTGCCTTGAGGACATAGCTTTTCATAATTTCTCCATTTTATCTATGTTCCTAATTCTTTCCATCTAGTGACTTAACTATTCTACTTTTTTGAAGATTTTTTTCTACTTTGTCTTCTAATCATCCCACTGAAGGATTTTAAAAATTTCTGCCATTTTTTTAAATTAAATTTTGTTTGGAATGTTCTCTTTTAAAATGGCATCCTATTTTAATTTATGGCTCCCCATCTTCTTATCTGGTCCCATCACTTCATGGCAAATAGATGGGGAAACAGTGGAAACAGTGACAGACTATTTTGGGGGCTCCAAAATCACTGCAGATGGTGACTGCAGCCATGAAATAAAAAGATGCTTACTCCTTGGAAGAAAAGTTATGACCAACCTAGACAGCATATTAAAAAACAGAGACATTACTTTGCTGACAAAGGTCCATCCAGTCAAGGCTATGGTTTTTCCAATAGTCATGTACGGATGTGAGAGTTGGATTATAAAGAAAGCTGAGCGCTTAAAAATTGATGTTTTTGAACTGTGGTATTGGAGAAGACTCTTGAGAGTCCCTTGGACTGCAAGGAGATCCAACCAGTCCATCCTAAAGGAAATCAGTCCTGAATGTTCAAGCTGAAAATCCAAAACTTTGGCCACCTGATGCGAAGAACTGACTCATTGGAAAAGACCCTGATGCTGGGAAAGACTGAAGGCGGGAGGAGAAGGGGATGACAGAGGATGAGATGGTTGGATGGCATCACCGACTCAATGGACATGAGTTTGAGTCAACTCCGGGAGTTAGTGATGGACAGGGAGGCCTGGCATGCTGCAGTCCATGGTGTCGCAGAGAGGTGGACACGACTGAGTGACTGAACTGAACTGATCTTCTTTGAGAGTGTTAGTGAATGTTTTATAGTTTTTCCCTGCTCTAAGCACTGCCTTTATTTCTCCAAGTTCCTTTCCATTTGCTTTTTGTGTGTCTTTCATGTTAGAGATGTTCTTTAAATGTCCAGCGATCCTTGGATATCCACTCATATTTAAGAGGGTCCCCAAAAAGCCTACTGGAAGATCCATAAGTGGCAGTAAACTGCACTGTGGGGTGATCAGGTGGGGACCCAGAGTTTTGCAGGAAAGCACCCAAACATTAGTAACTGAAGGTGTCTATTCTTGGGCCTTTTTGTTTCCTCAGAGAGGAATATTCTAATCTCTGGCTAGTGGGTGGGAGAGGGTAAATTCTAAGCCTGATCGCTAAGAACTGCAAGACCTTCTCAGGCCCAATGATTAGTGGCCCTGTGTTCCATAAGGCACCCCTAACACCCACTTTCTGCCGTGGCTAGTGTCCCCAGTTCCAGCTTTTCTCTGGTCCACAATTTCTTTCCAGTAAGCCTCCCACCTTCTGTGGAGGCGAGGGAGGAATGGTAATCTGGTGGCATGGGCTGGAGAACAGATTTGGAGTCTAATTTCTCCCATGACACAACTCCGAACAATCCTCTCTTCTTTTTCAGCCATACTCCTGCCATCTGAGATATCCAGTGTTTCATTCCTTAGCCTTTTAAGGGGCCTACAATACAAATCCTCAGAGACACTAGGCAGAGTAGGGAACACAGGACCCTTATCAGTGTATTGTGAGAACCCACCAGGCTATGAGGCTATGCTGTGGCAATGAACCACCCCAAACCCCCAAGGTTTAAAGCAACGAACACTGAGTCCTCTCTCACACTACATGTTTGCGGGGGCAGCAGGGAGCCCTGCTCATCAGTCACCCAGGTGGACAGAGGCTCTATCATCCTGTGACACCAGCACTTCTGCCTGACGCTTCGGCAGAAGACGGTGCTCTGAGCTGCTCCCACGTAGAAGCAGCATCACGCTGCAGTGCGCCCATGCCACTGCCGCATCTCACTCTGAGGGGATCAGGAGGGGCAGGACAGTCCTCCCTGGGCTAGAACGCAGAGAACAACCGGCAATACAGGGTTGGGGGCACAAATGTCTACCACAGCCAACCACCACTTTGGTGTTCCAAAATTTTGTTCTCACCTGCTGCCATTTCCTGTCTCCTGGCACTTATGGGTTTACATATTTTTACTATTTTTACTGTCACTTTAGCGTAGCTTAAAGAGCAAGTAGAGATAAACACCAATTCAAGCCACACAACACACTATTCCAAGTAGCCAAAACGCTCCCATTTATGATGTGTGCTTGCTCCTATCCATGTCTCTGATTCTACCACGACTCTGTTCTTTACTCAGAGTGAATCTCCTGCCTAAAGAGAGAAGGGCTCAGCTCGGTGCTCTGTGATGACCTAGAAGAGTTGGGAGAGGGTGGGGGTGGGAGGGAGGCTTAAGAGGAAGGGATATAGCTATACGTATAGCTGATTCCGGAGAAGGCAATGGCACCCCACTCCAGTACTCTTGCCTGGAAAATCCCATGGATGGAGGAGCCTGGTGGGCTGCAGTCCATGGGGTCGAGAAGAGTCGGACACGACTGAGCAACTTCACTTTCACTTTTCACTTTCATGCATTGGAGAAGGAAATGGCAACCCACTCCAGTGCTCTTGCCTGGAGAATCCCAGGGATGGGGGAGCCTGGTGGGCTGCTGCCATCTCTGGGGTGGCACAGAGTCGGACATGACTGAAGTGACTTAGCAGCAGTAGCATAACTGATTCACTTCGTTGTAAAGCAGAAACTAACATAACATTGTAAAGCAATTATACTGTAATTAAAAATAATTTTTTTTTTAAAAGAGAGAGATGGGTAGACTGTGGGACTTTCAGAACTAGTCATTCATTAACAATATTTTCAAGAAGGGGACTGGAAGGTAGTTCTCAAACATATACCTGGAAAAGAGACTTTACTAGAAGCAAAGCATTTATAAAGTACTTTTTTTCAGAATTTCCACTCACTGCTGAGCATCTAGTCTGTATTCAGTAAGTCCTTGCTAATGAGCAGTTCTATTTTTGCATTTTGTAGGATTCAGTAGCAAGCAGATGTCAGTTTCCTCCAAGTAAGAGAAAAATGCTAAAGTTCCGAGAGAATAAAAGTAGTGTGAAGAACAAATTTAGCTATCAGCAGGTATCTCTGGCAGGTAGTAGTACAGGTGGTTTTTATTTCTGTCTATTTGCATCACTATGGTTTCTGATGATGCTATTTTGAAAATGCACTGCTTCTGTAACAAGAATTCCAGCGCCCCTTCCCCAGGCCTGTTGACCATAACCAGAGTGGGAGAGACCATTCCAGGAAACCACACCCATGTTAATATGAGATTTAGCTAGGTCTCTAATCCATAGGGGCTTACATGGAAAAACTACACACATGATACTTGTCTTTTACATCAGTGGTTGTTTTTTTTTTTTTTTAAACATACTCAAGAATCATAGGGAAAATTTACAGAACGAAACAAAGCAAGGAAAACAAACCCAAAGAACAGGTCACTGGACCCCACCTAAGGTATTCTGGTTTGGAAAGAAAAGGTAGTAATGCCATTTTTAACAAGTACCTTCCAGAAAGACTTCAGACCACAGTGCTTTTAATAGTGTTTTTCCATTTTCTACAACAGTATACATGAAATGAGTACTCAGTAAATATTTTTTGATGCTGAGGTGGAAACTAACAGAATGTATACACTTGTATTTTCCCCCATAATATCATCAAAGAGGTAGCAAATGAAGGGCTTTCCTATGGCATGACAGATGAAATGCAACGCACAAATTCAGACGGTTTAAAGACAACTGGTGGATTACTTTAAGGCACAGGGTTTGGGGTTTGCTTTGTATTAACTATTAATAACTCAGAAAGCCCTATTCACCAATTTATTAGTGTTAAGTTGAATTTCTGACGAGATGGGATTCTAAAGCATCACCAACTATTCTAAAATCAATTCTACCTTCTGAATGAAACAACTTGTAAGAGGGTTGTTTTATTAGTTCAAATGGATAACAGCAAGCCCCCAGCCCTAGTGGAGGCTGTGTGGTGGGTTCATCATCAGGTTGCAGGGACCAGGTGGTGAAGCAGGTCGTTTCACGGAGCTGGTACAGGTGAGAAAGCTGAAGGAAGAGGCCAGCATCTGTACCAAATGCTCCTGTGGCTTTTTTCCAACAGCTTTCCAAGTTTCTAAAAGGATTTAGAACCTGGTCTCCTGCCAGCTCCCTACTTTTAAAAGCCTGCTCCATTTCTACTACATTTGCAAAAATGCTAGCTGCACTCCATCCCTCCAAGCCAGGAGAAACCTGTTAGAGACTGGAGGTCACTCAGAATCCTGCATAGGAGCACACCTATTTTAAACTGTTTGAATGTGAAGCCTGGACTACAGAGGGGAGATATCGAGGAGGCTGAACTCACCCAACGCCACCCCCTGGCTGGGGAGGATGCAGATCCTTTTCCAGCCTGTTCCAACCCTGCCTTAAAAGTGATTGAATCAGCTAACAGCCATTGTTGAAATTTCACTTTAGTGTTAGTTGCTCAGTCGAGTCCGCCTCTTTGCAACCCCATGGACTCCTATGTCCATGGAATTCTCCAGGCAAGAACACCAGAGTGGGGATATTCCTGATCTGGGAATCAAACCTGGGTCTCATGCATGGCAGGCACATTCTTTACCATCTGAGCCACCAGGGAAGCCCATGATTTAAAGGTGCCTGTGATTTAATCAGTTAACAGCCCATGCTGACTGTTACTAAAAGAGGAGGCAAATGACATCTCTGACCTGCACAGCCTTTTACCTATAAGTGAAATGAACAAACAGCTTCCAATAATGGTTTCTCACTCCAAAAGGTATACTCAGAAATAGATAGGTGCAATCATAAAATGCAGAATTAAATGAAACCAAATTTAACCTCTTGACCCTTCTTTTACTCCAAGCTCCCATTTTAAATGAAAGTGCTTAAAAATTATTCAAGAGAATGGAAAAGTGAGAGTTGGAGGAGAAAGAGAATCTTTAGAGTCAGGTAGTGGGGGCAAAGGTTAGCCTTCTTGATTTATTTCTGAGTAGACTGTGACACCCAAGCTTGCCGAGTTATCAAATTTCTTGGATATTTCAAAAATGGAAAGTGAAAGGCCGACGAGGCAGCAACAGCTTTCTGTAGCTCTTCACAAGAAAGTATACTTCCATTCAAAAGCATGTCTTTGTGAGGTGAGAAGCTCCCTCTCTGGTACCACCAGAAATGAAAATTAAGCCCTTCTTGTAAGTCACAGAGAAGGGAAAAAAAAAAAAAAGGCAAACAAACTGTAAACACCCCTTGGCTAGAAAGGGCCTGGAAGAATTTCCTTGATTTCCTCTAAAAAGGCCACTATTCATCTTAAACCTATAAGGGGTTGATTTAAGAGAGTGGTTTTCAAATTGTGGTCCTGGGACCAGCAGCCATCAGTATCACCTAGGAACTTATAAGTGACGACGCTGAACTTAACATGAGCCCTGAGATCCCAGAAAACAGCAAAGGTTAAAGACCCCCCAATCCTCCCATTTCGTTTGTGAATATGACTTATGCAAAGAACCTCTTTCCCATAGGACTTGAGTAACTCACAGGTGCCCCTTTGTTTACCTATGACAAGGCCAGACACAGACCCCTCAAATTCCCATTCTTTGCCTGAGAAATGATTAGCTGAGCTGATTAGTCAAAACGGAATGCTTATTAACCAACCTTTGATTAAGCTTCTCACCTTCTTCCAGGTACCTGGACTTTCGCCAGTTTACCGCCCCTCCTCAGCAGCCCCTCCTAGGAAAAGGCTGTTCTCAGATTAAAACACTATCAAGGGCAGTACGTTCAAGCCATGCTTCATCCCACTTCTTCACATCTTGTCCCTTCAGGCCTTGCTTACTCCTACCTACGAAAGAATCCCCTTTTGCCTAACCCTAGAGACCCTTGCAGATCCCACAGTTCTACTCCAAGAGTTCCTGTTACAACAGTAACTTTCCAATGAAGTCTCTCCTTCCTCAATCCAGACTTGTTTTTTATTTAACGTTAAAAAATACAAATTCGCAGGCCCTGCCCCAAGTCTAAGTGTGAAACTAGGGGATGGAAAGAGGTGCGCCTAGAAACCAGGTTCTGAACACGTGCTCCAGTGACAGTTTGAGAACCACTGATTTATCGCAATCTCTCAACAATTAACTCCTTCCCACCTAGTTTTCGCTCACCGGCTGTTAAGCGCAAGCTGTTTCTGAGCATGCCCAGAGATCATTTCTGTCATCAAGTCATTTCTAATGACAAATGACGCCACCCAGGGCCCGTCTCCCCTCCTGGCCGCTCGTGGAGCTGAGCGAGCCCGAACCCGCACACACTTACATCGCCATCCACCGGCCTCTGGTCGTCACAATCCCTGGTGGGACTAATGTCCTGGCGCATGACCCAGATGGGCTCTTTGGGCTCGTCGGGGGTGTAAGGCGAACGGATGGTCCTGGTTTTCACCTCCTCGATGGCCTCCTTGATGTCCTTGATGGCCAGGGAGATAGCATCCCTCTTCTCCTTGCTGTACCGCTGCACCGCCTCGCCGCCGGAGGCCCGCTGCGGCCCCGCCGGCGCTTGCAGCCCGGGGCTGTCGGGGCGGCCCCCGCCCGGGGTGGGGGCGCGCTCCAGGTCCTGCTCGGCCTCGGGCATGTCCTCGGCCGCCTTGTCGAGGCTTTGCGAACTCATGCTCTGCTTGACCTCGGCCACGATCTGGTCGATGTCCTCCTCCTGCTCGTAGCTGTCCATGCGGGGGTAGGGCGCGAACTCGGCCTCCTTCTCCGGGCTGTCGGACTCCCCGTCGGAGCGCTCGTCATAGTGGTGCAGCCGCGCGCCCAGAGCCTCCTGGCGGTAGGCGGCCGCCTCGTCGCGCTCCTGCTCGTACAGCCGCAGACCGTCGCGCGCGTCCAGCTCGGGCGCGTCCCCAATCTCCTCGTACACGTGCTCCTGGAGGCCCCCGTAGTCGGCGTAGGGCTCGGCGTAGGGCTCGTCCTCGCCGCGGTGGAAAAGCCGGTGCGTGTAGACATAGCCCGAGTAGGCCGCGTTCATGGCCTCCTCGTGCTCCAGCGAGTGGAAGTGCAGGTGGTTGGGCAGCGCGCGGCGGTGCGTGGCCTCGGCGTGCTCAGCCTCTGCCTGCTCCGTGTACTCCTCGGCCTCGGGCCGGTACTGCACAGCGTACGCGCTCTCGTCGTCGGGGTCCTGAGTGCGCTCGGCGTCGTAGCCGTCGCGGGCCGCGGCGATCACGTCGCCCTCGGCCGTGTCCGTGTGGTTGTGGAAGCCGCTCTCTGTGCTAGCCGAGCGCGCCAGGCACTCCCCATGCTCATCTTCTTCCTGCTGCTGCTGCTGCTGCCCAGGCTGGGCGCGAGGGTCCTCGACGGCGCGGAGGCGCCGGGGGCGACCCGCATAGTGCTGCTGCTGCTGCTGCTCCTCCTCCACTTCGGGGTGCTCCAGGTCGGCCTCCACCGACTCGTTCAACTCCCCGCCTGCCGCCTCGTCCGTCACCTCCACCTCCGCTGCCCCCTCCAAGTGGTTCATGGTGGGCGTCGGGGACGGCTGGGAGAGAGGCTGGGCCGGCTCACTGCGCTCTCATTTTGCTCCACCCGGCTGGAAAAACAAGAAGGGGGAGGGGCTATTACGTGGTTCAGACTGTAGGGAGAAGCCGAGTACCAAGATAATCATAAAAACAGCTGTTATTGATCTCGTCTGAATCGCGGTCAATTAAAAAGTGATTGCAAATTTAAGCTCAAACTGACAGCACATAGTTCATCATCTTCGTAGCACGTGTCGTAATTTGTAATTACATGTCTCCTTGTTTCATTGCTTACTGGCTTTCTCTCTTCCCCACCCCTAAGATCGACAGCCTTCTGAGCCTTTAAGTTCCCCACCGTGCTTACTATTCAGGTTCTGTTTCTGATGCATATGAATAGAGAGTACTACCACATTGAATGAGCCAATTGACACATTTTCCATCTGCTAAGAGATAAATCTCTCTAAATTAAACTAGGATCCTAGACACTTTAGAAACGATTTTAAAAATAAATTTCAAGGGAAAAAAGGACTTTCCTGGTGATCCTGTGGTTAGGACTCCGAGCTTTCACTGCAGGGGGAAAGGGTTCAATCCTTGGTGGGGGATCTAGGATCCTACATGCTGCGGGGCCAGGGAGAAGGAGGAAAAAAAACCTTGGGATGTTTTGAATCCACTGCTGTCAGTACAATTATGCAGCCATTCTGAGGGAGGCTTCAGCCATCAATGGGTTCTCATCCTGGCATTACTGGCTGTGTCACCTACCCTTAAGTGGTTTAATTTTCTGAACCTCCACCATGAGACTGGACTCATTTCCTGCAGCAGGATGTTAACAGCTATTAGGCAGAGTAAAAAGGCTCCCTGCTCAAGTAAGTTTGGGAGATGCTGACTTAAGTTGACTTTCCTTGTGAATATGCAAGCGGAGGAAGATACAGGATGCAGGGGTTACCCAACTTGTCTGACTGGGAAACACCTTTTCCCTAGAGGCCAGCCTTCCGACAACTGCACTTAAAACACTGACTAGCTAATTTCTAATATTCGCTCCCCTCATACACCCTGGATCTAAAATTCTTTGATTCTGTAAGTTAGCATTATAGCTGATACTTTACAACATGCTAACTTCTTTAAAATACGGGTATGTCTCTTTCCCTATTTCCAGAGGGACTTGTGACTACAAAGATGGCTTTGGTTTCAACCACTATCAAATTTGGTATTTTGGTATTTGGTAAATTCAGTATTTTGGTTTCTTCTTATCTAAAATAGCTTTATAGCATAATCTGCATACAGTGTATGGAAATAATTGCAGGGGATGTAAAGAACAACAAAAACAGGCAGGATCCCCATGATTTTAAGGCAGTTGTAAATGGGTTCAATGTGTGTAAACTTTCTTTAGTGTCCTTTTGGGGGGCTCATTTTACACATGGACAAAACTGGGAAATGAACTCTTTAATGTAAAAGTAGAAAGCCCCAGTAGGACCAGGGACATCTAATGGACTCTAATATTAGGATGCATTATATTCTACTCAGCTCCCACCGTAACGATGGCAATTTCCTTCAAGCACGGTGATAGCCCCAGTTGTAAAGGAGGCCATTTTGGAGCTGCCAAGTTCATCTTAAAGCAGTAGTTACCATCTTTACCCCCTTCTTTGATGGATCCACCCCTAACACTCACTAGAAAACAATTATGGTTTAGCAGAGATGATCAATCCGTAATGCTTTCCTCCTTGACAAGAATCCCACTTCATACAAATTAGACCCAGTCGTCTTTGAAAAATTGTGGCTTCCTCTTATTTAACCCCTGAGAACGGTGACTGTGGACAAGGTATAAGAAAGTTTTCTAAGTACGTGTTTCTGTTCAGACCAGATGGTTAATGCACGTAACAGAGGAGGCAAATATTGGTGCTGACAGCACCCAGGTTAGATGGCCTCCAGTGGTGCATGAAATATACAAAACAAATATTCAGTTCCATACAAGGCATGGACAAGAACAGTCTACCCAAGTTTCCTTCATAAGGACTCTCTGGAAAAGACAACAGGTAAGAACCACACTCACATTCAAATCTAAGTCTGCTGAGCACAAAGCAAGCATTCATAATGGAGGGATATGAAACACGCCAGATACTTCCCTGGGTAGGGCAACTGCCCTGCAGTGTGTCAGCTGTGTGTAGTCAGTTAGAGATGCAACGACCACTGTCCAAAACACATGAGCAGGCCAGCAATTCATAATAACCACGTGCAGAACTGACCAAAACTCCATTTTCAGTGAAAATGGCACTTTCTTTTCTAGCCTGATGAAAATCTATTGATATATGTATCAAAAAGAGATTTTAGTTTATTCTGGATTAAAATCGTGTCTGACCAGGAAATAGTGCTGTCTTATAGAGCACTGATTGATCCACAGGCAATGTGATTTCTGTGCATGTCCATACACTGAGTCATGTAAAGAAAGTGACCAAAAAACAGTTCTTTGGGGGAAAATATGTTAAACTAAGGTAGTTTTTATACATTGAAGCTTTCCTTTCACTGGGTGTATGGTCCTTATACCCCTTCCCCAGCTTCAGGGGAATGTTCACACACAGAGTGAACCATCCTGGTTTCAAGAATATAGTTTGGGTTATAGTGTTGGCAGCATGTTAATGGCACCCCACTCCAGTACTCTTGCCTGGAGAATCCCATGGATGGAGGAGCCTGGAAGGCTGCAGTCCATGAGGTCGCTGAGGGTCGGACATGACTGAGCGACTTCACTTTCACTTTTCACTGTCATGCATTGGAGAAGGAAATGGCAATCCACTCCAGTGTTCGTGCCTGGAGAATCCCAGGGACGGGGGAGCCTGGTGGGCTGCTGTCTATGGGGTCGCACAGAGTCGGACACGACTGAAGTGACTTAGCAGCAGCATGTTAATAACAGGCATCAATTTGAGGGATTCCCTAGGACAAAGGCAACTACCAACTTTTAAAGATGGAGCTGACACTGGTGGTCAGGTCCATTGGTAGCACACGAGAGGACTATTCCCTATACACTGGCAAATTTGCTTATTTAAAAAACCTCACTCAAGCTGTTTTCTTTTTGTTTTTGTTAAGAATCCCAGGTTATTGTAGGATTATATATTGGTACCACCTTTTGAAAAGAAATTGGCAAGATGAATTAAAATCTTCAAAAGGTAATATACATTTGCCCCAGTAATTCTACTTACAGAAATCTCAAAGGAAAAATGCAGATATGGACAAAGATATTTCTCATGCTATTTGCTTAAAAGGCAAAGATAAACATTAAATATTAAGCACTAGCATTAAGTATCAATAAGTACAGAGCTAATAAGCACTTCAGCGTATTGCAATCCAGGAAGGTGTGGGGGGACCTTCTGGCTGGGTAGCTCCACCTGGTGTTCCCATGGCACCCAACCTCTACCTGCCACAGCTGAACAAAACATGCCTCCACAACCTCCTTCCCCATTCCAGCTCCCAAACCTGGCACCCCACCCCACCCCCGTGTTTCCTGTTCAGGTGAAAGGCACCACCAAGTTCCCAATCCAGGAATTATTATTGACTTGTCTCTTTCCCTCACCTCCTTCCCCAAACTGATGACCAAGTCCATTGTCTTAATAACTCTCGCATCATCCTCAGTGCCGCTACATTGTCTTGGTCCCTCTAGTCTACAAAATTATTTCCTTAACTAATTTCTCAGTCTCCTCTAATCCATCCTTACCACTGCTAACCCGCTCATCTTTCTAAATACAAACCTGAATCCCATAACCCTATTTCTTAAACTCTTCAGTGACCCTCCTCTGTGTAGTACATGGTGAAAGTGCTTAGCTATCTACCAGACACTACTAGGCATTTTCCACATAATGACTTATTTCATCCTCCCACTAGCCTATGAAGAACGTACTCTCCTATTGTCTTTATAGAGATTATTGTCAGCTGTTTTAAAAATGAGGAAATGGAGGCAAGTGGTATTAGGTGATTGCCCAGTCATGTACCTGGCAGAACTGGTGTCTGACCCATACTCTCTGGCTCTAGGCTCTGGGTGCTGGAGTCCTACTCCTGATGCTTCATCAAACAAATGAAGCCACATCTCTCCTCCAGCCTCATCTTCATGCTTCATCTGTATCCTGCAGTCTAATACCCAGAGTCCTGACACTGGCCCTGGCTGCCTTCCCTATCCTAGCATATTTTTTCATTTATAATTTTTTGCTGGTGAATCTGTCTTATCTTCCCCAAAGCAAGGGGAAGTCACTTCTACCTAATGAGTGTCTATTATGTGCCAGCCTCCAGGCAATATTCTGGGCATAAAGGCAGAGCAGTGGCCAAGCCAGAAAGGCTGCTCTGTTCTTGGGAAGCCCCCATTCTAATGCATGGGGGTGAAGGGGAAGGAGAAGGGGAAGAGACAATGATTATGTTAATAAACAAATCAGATAACATCAGAGAACAAAAAGTCTTATGAAGAAAATGAAACAGGGTAATGGCAGAGAAACTGACTGAGAAGAGAGGGTTATATAGTGGCCAGAGGAAGTGATTTTGGAGCTGAGGCCTGAATGATAAAGAAAGAGCCAAGTAAAGATTCAAGGGCAGGGCCTTGAGGTGAGAAAGGACTTGCAGTGTTCAAAGACAGAAATAATGTTTGTGAACTGAGTAACAGATGATGTGGTAGGAGGTGAGGATGGAGAGATGGGAAGGGCCAGCAGGGCAGGGCCTGGTATGTCACGGCAAAGCTATTTCAAGTGCGCTGGCATGCTACTGGGCTTCTCTGGTGGCTCAGACGGTAAAGGATCTGCCTGCAATGCAGGGTTTGACCTAGGTTCAATCCTTGTGTCAGGAAGATCCCCTAGAGAAGGGAACTGCTACCCACTCTAGCATTCTTGCCTGGAGAATTCCATGGACAGAGGAGCCTGGTGGGCTACAGTCCATGGGCATGGTACTGGGGAAGGTTTAAGCAGCGGAATAATACAATCTGATTAACCCTTCCCATCATCCTCACTGAACTCTATCTAAATATCATAACACCTGTTGTTCTGAGTAGCAATTCTTTATAAATATGAAATCCTTGAGAAAAGTGCACAGGTCATTTATCTTTGATTCCCCAGTGCGTAGTACAGAGGAAACATAGTAGGTAGTCAATAAATTGTTAGTGATTAAAAAGAAAATAATTATCTTCCCACTTTTCAATATCAGGGGCCTTTTGGACATTGGCATGCCTAGCCTTTTGAGAATTCATTTCTTCTTTCCATCTTGAATCTCTGCTGCCCTCATCCACCCCTGCAACCTTATCTATCTTCTTTTGATGCTTTACGTGCCCAAAGAACTCCAGTGATTCAACATTTGCCTGCATTTGAGGGCATTGATCCAGTAGCAGGCACTGTACAAGGTGAGGGGGATGCAAGTTTCTAAACCATGGTCCCAGCCTTCAAGGGCAGACAAGCTTCAGTAATTGTAATACCTGGTGATGACTGCAAAGCAGAAACAGGTCCAAGCTACAGAAGGAAGCTAGAGTTAAAACAACAACCACTGCATCACCTTTGTGAATCATGTAAGTGCTGCTGTTCTTACAGGTTCTGGATTTCACAGCTGGTAAAGTCCTAGGAACTAAGGCTTAAGCGATGACTGCCATTACCTAGCCAGAGTCCTTGATTATGACCCATGTGCCCCCGGAGGCTGGGAGAGTAGAAGGGAGGAGTTACAGCTGGTTGAAGAGAATCCCTCCCCTTCTACAAAAAGGCTGGATGACCTGGAAGACACAGGCAAGGCAGACCCCTCTGCAGGCACGACCAGGTAACATGAAAAGGAGGTGCTGTGGCATCTTGGCTGCAGGAGTCAGGGAATTCAAGTTGTAGTGAAGCACTGGTGGCTTTCTGGCTCCTGGTTCTAGAATGTTCTACAGCTGAGTTGGAAAAAGTGAATAAAGGGAGGGAATCCATTGCAGCACACCATTTAGAAATAAAGCATTTCATGATTCAGCAGTTGAACCCAGGTAGCTCATAACATTAGCTAAGGCTCATGCTGGTTTGGGATGAAAAGAAGGGGAGGCTATAAATTACTTTGGTTGATCTGTCCTTATGTAGTTGTTAAGAAGACTTTCCAGTAGATTGTCCCTTTTAACACATTCAGAAGTAGTTTTAGTAGTTCAGTAGTCAGACTGAAGACAAAATGAAATGTAAACAGTAGCAAAAGGGATGATACAAGCTTGTTAATCTGGAGAGTTCTGTGTGTACAGGGGGAGGGGGGAGCAGTGATGCAGTTGTAGGGAAGACACACGAAGGTGGAGGGGAGAAGAGTGGGAGAAGAAGAAGAAAGTCTGTACTGGCCATTCTTTCCTCTGAAAAAGCTAGAATGAACAAAACGATTCCATTTATATAAGTTTTTATACTTTTGCATGTATTTAAAGTATAAGAGTACAATGCTTCTCATGGACTTAATGAATGTTGCTTGTCTTCCCCTGCTGGAGTTGGAAGGGAAGTCCTATATCTTGGGACTGCATGCATGCATGAGTGCTCAGTCGCTCAGTCATATCTGATTCTTTGTGACCCTATGGACTGTAGCCTGTCAGGCTCCTCTGTCCATGGGATTCTCCAGGCAGCCTGTCCTAATCCACCTGCACACATACTGTTCCAGTCAACATGACGTCTGACATCAAGCCATTGGAGGGCCGTCAATGACACTGAGACGATCACTGATAATTTCCATAGAAATGGCTTGCTGATCAAGATTATGTCCTATATGTAATGTAGACACACATACACACACAATTGGCATAGGTTGGGAGATTAATGGTTTTCATTCAAGGAAAAAAAAAAAGATGAGAGAATAGGAATACCCAGGTATTCTTATCTACCTTCCCAACTGTATAAATGGGTTTCCCTTCCATGAGTGAAATCAGTCATGAAGCATCTACTATGGAATCCAAAGGACATCAAGAACCCCACTCAAATCATCAGCTTTTCTAAACAAAACACATCTATTTATAAGAGTCAGATAAAAGCCAGAAATATAAAAGACTGCTAAGTTGCTTCAGTCGTGTCCGACTCTGTGCAACCCCATAGACGGCAGCCCACCAGGCTCCGCCATCCCTGGGATTCTCCAGGCAAGAACACTGGAGTGGGTTGCCATTTCCTTCTCCAATGCGTGAAAATGAAAAGTGAAAGGGAAGTCGCTCAATCGTGACCCCATGGACTGCAGCCCACCAGGCTCCTCCATCCATGGGATTTTCCAGGCAAGAGTACTGGAGTGGGTTGCCATTGCCTTCTCCCTATAAAATACTAGAATTCATTAAAGTTTAATCTCCTTTGAATCATCCAGAAATTAAATTTAATGATACTGGGAGCCAAGATGGATATGGAATACACATTCACCTTCCTAAAATCATTGTCAGTTTAAACAAGCTCAGATGGTCAGAAAAAGCCTCCTCACATAGAGTTATCTTGCCTCAACAAATTATTATTTTGTTTTCTCTGATATCCTTGTGCCTGAAATTGTGAACTATGGCTTGGCAGATTGTATTGGTAATGGTTTCAAAGTGAGCTGAGTACCAGATGTCAACCAGGGTGAGGTCTCTGTGGTTGGAATTCAGGGCTGTATCCTTGACCCTGTGCATCTTTGATGAAGACACGGGGGTTGGACATCTTCCATTTCTCTCTCCAGATTCACTCTGCACCTTCCCTTCCCTACTCTGTTCCCTGCAAGGCTGGCCTCCTTGGGCTGCATCAACGGTTCCCTATTCCTCTGGCTTATCTTTGGGTTTGGCCAATGGAAAGCTCTGGTGGATCTTCCTATTTCCTGATCTTCCATTCAGGGACTTGTGTTCTTTCTCTGTGGACAGACTGCTCCAATGTTGGCTGCCTCACCACCTTAGACACTCTTTTTTTGGATTAAGAATGCCAATGACTTATCTGGATGGCCACTCGATCCCTTAGAGATAGTGGACTACCTGCTGGACTACATGTCTGACCATACTGTAGCTGAATTTGCCTTCTAGCACCTGCCCAGCACAGGTTAGTGGGTCCTGGGCCTTCTCAACAAGCCATGGTACACTCGATACTTGCATGTTTCAAGGCCACTGCCATTGCTCAAAACACTTTGGCCACTCCTTTACAGGAACAACTTTTGAAATTAATTTATGGGGTTTGAGGTTACCAGAAAATTGTTCTCAATATTCTATTCTAATATGTAGTCATATTGACTTTTGAGTTTAAAGGATTATCCCCCACCTTATTTACAAGAGTTGGCTATAAATGGTGCTTATTAGTTTTTAAATACCAGGTTTATCCCTAATAGATCTTCTTGTCACTCACTATATTTAATGAGGTATTTTAGTGGTTAAGGGGCTTCCTAGGTGGCACTAGCGGTAAAGAACCCGCCTGCCAATGCAGGAGACACAAGAGATGTGAGTTCGATCCCTGGGTCGGGAAGATCCCCTGGAGGAGGGTATGGCAACCCACTCCAGTACTCTTGCCTGGAGAATCCCATGGACAGAGAAGCTTGGTGGGCTACAGTCTATAGGTTCACAAAGAGTCAGACAGAACTAAAGTGACTTAGCAGGCAGGCTGGCAGGTAGTGGTTAAGGAGACAGGTGTGGGTGAAAGACTGCCTGAATTTGCATTCTAGTTTCATCTTTCAACTTAGTAGTTCTTTGACTTTGAATGACTTAATCACAGAAAATGCTCCCATTTTACCATTTCTAAAACCAGTATGTGTGCTTAGTCACTCAGTCATGTCTGACTCTTTGTGACCCTATATATTGTAGCCCGCCAGGCTCCTCTGTCCATGGGGATTCTCCAGGCAAGAATACTGGAGTGAGTTGCCATGCCTTCTTCCAGGGGATCTTCCCAACCCAGGGATCAAACCCAGGTCTCCTGCAATGCAGGTAGATTCTTTACCGTCTGAGTCACCCAGGTAGTCCAGTATATGAATGAGTGTTAGTCGCTCAGTTGTGTCTGACTCTTTGTGACCCTACATACTATATATAGCCCATCAGACTCCTCTGTCCATGGAATTCTCCAGGCAAGAATATTGGAGTGGGTTGCCACTCCCTTCTCCAGGGGATCTTTTCAACCCAAGGATCAAACCTGGGTCTCCTGCATTGTAGGCATATTCTTTATCATCTGAGCCACTGATGGTTACTGGGTAATACAAATTAATATATATATATATAATACTTAGAACAATGTCTGATATGTTGTAAGGGTTATTTAACATCCATTACTGCATTTTCTTACACACTATAGTTAGTATTGAGCAAACAATACAGCATTTTTAAAAAGCAAAATAAGTTAATATAAATGACTAGAGGGAGGGGGGTTCAGGATGGGGAACATGTGTACACCCGTGGCAGATTCATGTTGATGTATGGCAAAACCAATACAACATTGTAAAATAATTAGCCTCTAATTAAAATAAATAAATTAAAAATATATATATAAATGACTAGGGCACATGGCTTACTTATATTTATTAATATTACCCTTTCCTAAATAAAACTATGTAGGGGTGGAAAACATACAGTTAAGCTCCCTTTAATCAATTTTGAAGCAGGCTGGGTATAAATAAATCCATCAAATAATCACAAATGCTGTACTACATGTAGGCCAATATATGTGGTGTTTTACATGCTGCTGCTGCTGCTGCTAAGTCACTTTAGTCGTGTCTGAATCTGTGTGACCCCATAGACAGCAGCCCACCAGGCTCCCGTCCCTGGGATTCTCCAGGCAAGAACATTGGAGTGGGTTGCCATTTCCTTCTCCAGTGCATGAAAATGAAAAGTGAAAGTGAAGTCGCTCAGTCATGTCCAACTCTTCGAAACCCCATGGCCTGTAGCCTACCAGGCTCCTCCGTCCATGGTATTTCCCAGGCAAGAGGACTGGAGTGGGATGCCATTGCCTTCTCTGGTGTTTTACATACTATATTTCTAACCCTCACAACAGCCTCAGTGGGAATTATTATCTCCAATTGCTAATTTTGAAGCAGAAGCTAAGATAGCTTAAATAACTTGTCCAAGGCCACTCAGAGCCAGAAGAAGTGAAGGTAGATCCCTCTGGCTTTTTGCTGTTCTTCCTATTACATTGCACTGCACTCATAAAGTGATGCGATTGATTTTTTTTAAACAAACATCTAAATTGGTGTAATCCCTTTTGAAATAGTCACCTTGGCAGACGCTATACTTACATGTTCCAAGGGCACTGTCTTTGCTCAAAATACTTTAGCCACTCCTTTATTGGAACTGATTTCAAAGTTAATTTGAGGTATTTGAAGCTACCAGCAAACTGTTTTCAATATTCTATCATATCTAGTCACATCTGATGTTTGACCTCAGAGGGTGTCATCCAAATTTATCTTCCACTTTATTTACAAAATTTGGCTATGAATGCTGTTTGATGATCTCCAAATACAAATCCATCCCTAAAGAATGAAGATATGCGACAGCCAAGATTATTAAAAAGACTCTGTTTGGGCTCTGAAATCTACTCCAATAGAGGGCTTTAAATATTGTTTTGGCCAATGGCCACATTTTTCACATCTGCTTTTATCCTTGCAGAGTAAACAGAGGAACTGAGGCCATTTGAAGCAATACATTCTTGTGTGATGGCTACAAACAGGTTCATTATTTTCATCCACCTTGAAATCTGTATAATTGTGGCTAACACCAAACAGGCAGGAAAATTAATTCACTCACTTGGATGAATTTAGTCACTCCGACCTCAAAGCTCTGATCACAATCCAGCCTTTGATGAAAGAGAAAATTCTGAATGGATGCAGATTACCTGATTGTCTGGCTCTTTGTCTAACACTCTAACAATCAAATCATTCATTTATCATTTTGATTTCAATAAAATGCATGAAATAAGCTTAAGACAATCATGCAAACTCAGAGGGAAAATCTTGTAAATTTTATAGAAAACTCAAGGGACATTGTCTGGAAATCAAAGCTGATTTAAAGTCTATCTGAATTTTTGGGAAATGACCCTGGTATAAAATCAGCCATAGCCACATAATCCATATTTACTGCGGGTTACACAAAATTGGCATTTTCCCCTCATTATAATCCCTCTTTTTCATGCCCCATACATAACTTCCTTTCCTCGCCCTCCACTGCATTTACTATCTCTGTGGTACACGACATTCACTTCTGGGGTACTAATCGCCAGTGACAATCAACTTGAACCATTTTCCTGGTATTTCTTTTCTGTTATTATACAGAAAGCCATGGACACACCACACTTTCATGTTAAAGACAGTAAATCTCTGAAATCAGTTCAGCCATGTTAGTTTTCAGAGGCTCATTACTTCATCCTGGAAACGGGAAATACCGGCTCAGGATGAACTGAACAGTAATTCATTAAAATATAGTCCTTCCTTTGAGACGATATCATCTCAAACTTACTGCTAATATCACTTTTATAAATTATTTGGCTCATTAGGAAGTCCGTTAACTTGCTTCTCTCTATTCCCTCAAGTTTTCTGTAACTTCCTCTAACATTTTCCTTCCCAAAAATTAATGCCAGAATGTCAGCCACAGTCCTAATTATGAAGCTTCAAATCAAATTCTTGTCTCTGACATTCTTTTTATTCACAAGAAGACAGCATCAGGCATTCTGGCCACTGTCCTCAGACATTTTTTCCGTTATGCCTCATATCTGATATGCAAGGGTTACAATAGATGATTAAAAACAGCTGTATCCAGGAAGGATCGCTCCCTGACAATTCAGCTTCACAACACCCAAAGAACAAAAGTCCATTAAGCAACTATTAGGTGGCAACATTGGTGATGATTTGAGTTTGAATTTGATGAGCCAGAAATCTCATACTGATTCAAAGCCTCCCTGGACAATCGACTCTCTCAATTGAGTCACATTAGCACAAGTTAACAGGGAAAAAACCATCAAGTGGGGAAAGAAGAAAACCACTTTCTCTTAAAAATGATTCACAGATAATCTGGAAACTCTTAAGAGTTCCTTGGACATGCTGGCTAGAATGTAAAGAGGTAGAGTATCTAACTCTCAGAATTTCTAATTTACTGGTTTCATTTAGGTCCCAAATGTAGACCAGTGAAATTCAAACAGTTTTTTAGGATCTGGAGGCTTTTAGTCACCTCAAGAGAATTCATGAATTTCTCCAAAAGGAATTATTTTTAATTTATTTTATTTTAAAATTGGGACTTCCCTGGTGGTCTAGTAGATAAGATCTGCCTGCTAATGTAGTGGACATGGGTTCAATCGCTGGTCCAGGAAGATCCCACATGCCACCGGGCAGCTAAGCCCGTGCACCACAACCACTTTGCTCTAGACCCTGGGAGCTGCAAGTACTGAGCTGGTGAACTGCACGCCTAGAGCCTGTGCTCACAAGAGAAGCCACTGCAGTGAGAAGCCTGTGCACCAGAAAGCCTGAGCAGTAACAAGGATCCAGCACAACCAAAAATAAATAGATAAACAAATTTTTAAAATAATGTAGATTTTACTGAAGATTTCATAGGGAAGACTGAGGTGAGATTCTACACTGCACAGCACACCGATTACCCTTCCAAAACCTCATCAATTAATTTTCTGTTGTTAGCTATAGGGCTTCCCTCTCTCGTGAATTTTCCCCTAATGGTCCTGAGTCTTTGTGGTTCTTATCCCTTTCCTCTGGATCATCACAGTTCAGTAGAAACATATTGCAAATCACATAGGTAATTTTAAAAATTCCAGTAATCACATTTTTTTTAAAAAAGGTAAACAATGTACCACTAATTTTAATAATATATTTAATCTTTAAAATATATCAAAAATATTATCATCTCAACATATGTCCAATATAAACAATTATTACTAAGACAGTCTGCATTCTTTATTCCCTAAGTCACCAAAATTCATATATAAGTGAATTTTATACTTACACCCATCTCAATAGCCCTGTGTCCTCTACACTGTACAGTACAATTCTAGATCTTCCGTCCAGGCTTCCTAAACTCTCTCCTTTTCTTTTGTTGGAAAATCTAACTGTGTGCAAGCTCTTCCAAAAGTATATACCACCACCCTGTTCAACAAATGAAAGGCCTTCCAGTTATCAGAATTTTCCCTCCAAATAACAGATTATGAACAAATAAATGAATGAGTGAAAAGCCTGCTTGTTGTCATAACCTGGAACCAAGTGTCCCATACTGTCTGGTTTGTGGTCTCTCGAAGGAACTGGTCCCATGTTCTTTCCTCCCCTAATTTTCACTGCTGTCCTTTAATCTCAGACCTCCATGTCCCCGAGGCCAGTGTTGCTGTACTTCTCCTCTCCTCTCTCCATCACGTCCCGCCTCACCCTCCCTTTCCCCTTCTGTCCTCCTCACTGATAACCGTTAGGCTCCAGCCACAGCTAACCCACATCTCCCTGCTCTTCAGCACCCAGGCTTCCTGCTGCAGAGAATAACAGAAGCTGCTCAAAGATTCCTCAAACAGACAGCGAGGCTCTGGGAGAGCCAGGTAAGTAAGAACTGAGAGAGCCCTTTTTGCTCACCTGGAGGGGGAGTGGGAAGAGTATAGAGAACCCCAGGGATCAGGAAACCAAATCAGAGGTAGTACAGCACAGCAGTTAGGAAAGTATCCGAAGTCACATTGCTAGGTTCAAGTTCAGTTCCAACACTCACTAGCTATGTGACCCTGGCCCAATCACTTAACTTTATGCGCCTTAGCTTCCTCTTCTCTAAATGGGTGTAATAATAGCACCTACCTCGCAGGATTGCTGGTAGTGTGTTAATGTAGCACTAAGAAGAAGAATACAAAATATACTTGTTGACCCTCAGAATGTACAACACCAAAAGTGAGTCTTAAGGTGAACTGTGGACTTTGGGTGATAATGTCGTGTCAATGTAGGTTCATCAACTGTAATAAATGTACTGCTCTGCTGTGGGAGGTTGTTAGTGGGGGAGACTATGCATATGTGTGAGAGAAGGTTTATGGGAACTCTCTGTACTTCCCATTTAATTTTTCTGAGAACTTAAAACTGCTCTAAAAAATAAAGTATATGAAAAATTCCATTACTTAAATATTTATTAAATATGTATTTAAAATGTAATTTATATAAAATATGTATAATTTACATGTATGTATAATTTCTATTGTGCATGCTCAGTCATGTCCAACTCTTTGTGACCCCATGGACTGCAGCCCGCCAGGCTCCTCTGTCCATGGAATTTTCTAGGCAAGAATACTGGAGTGGGTTGCCGTTACCTGCTCCAGGGGATCTACCTGACTCAGGGATCAAACCTGAGTCTTGTGTCTCCTGCACTGACAGGTGGATTCTTTACCACGGCACCTCCTGGGAGGGCATCCGGTCCCATCATTTCACAGGAAATAGAAGGGGAAAAGTGGAAGCAGTGACAGGTTTTATTTTCTTGAGCTCCAAAATCACTGTGGATGGTGACTGCAGCTATGAAATTAAAAGATGCTTGCTCCTTGGAAGGAAAGCTATGATAAACCTAGACAGCATATTAAAAAGCAGAGACCTTTGCCAACAAAGGTCCATATAGCTAAAGGTATGGTTTTTCCAGTAGTTATGTACAGATATGAGAGTTGGACTATAAAGAAGGCTGAGCACTGAATAGTCGATACTTTCGAACTGTGGTGTTGGAGAAGACTCTTGAGAGTCCCTTGGACTGCAAGGAGGTCCAACCAGTCTACTGTAAAGGCGATCAGTCCTGGGTGTTCATTGGAAGGACTGATGCTAAAGCTGAAACTCCAATACTTTGGCCACCTGATGTGAAGAGCTGACTCATTGGAAAAGACCCTGATGCTGGGAAAGATTGAGGGTAGGAGGAGAAGGGGGCGGCAGAGGATGAGATGGTTAGATAGCATCACTGATTCAACAGACATGAATTTGAGCAAACTCCAGGAAATAGTGAAGGACAGAGGACACTGGCATGCTGTAGTCCATGGGGTCACAGAGTCAGACACGACTGAGTGACTGGACAGATAAAAAAAATTCTATATGTTTATTTGTATATGTAATTATATGTGCATATATATTAAAATATACTTCATATTATACATTATATATATTATATAAGTAAAAATATAGATGTATAATTATATATGTGACATATATAAGTAACATAAATATGTAAAATATTTAAATATACCTAACATAAACATCATGGACGGAGGAGCCTGCTAGGCTACAGTCCATGGGGCCGCTAAGAGTCAGACATGACTGAGCGACTTCACTTGCACTTTTCACTTTCATGCATTGGAGAAGGAAATGGCAACCCACTCCAATGTTCTTGCCTGGAGAATCCCAGGGCCGGGGGAGCCTGGTGGGCTTCCGTCTATGGGGTCGCACAAAGACACGACTGATGCGACTTAGCAGCAGCAGCAGCAACATAAACATCATATTATCCCGACCCAGGGATCAAACTGGGGTGTCCTGTATTGTAGGCAGATTTTTTACCATCTGAGCTATAATGAGTGGGTGCCATCATATTATATAGGAATATATAAATAAACACACACACACACATATATACATATTTTATTATTTAAAATATGCAAGCAAGGCTGCTCTATTTTAACAAAACTACCCCACTATCCCTCACTAAGCTTAAGTGATATGGTTGGTCACAACTCTGCCACTGAGCTATCCACATCCCCAGTCTAAGGCCCAGTGAAGCTTGCTGTGGGTGGCAGAAGCTGACTGGCACAGAGAATCAACCCCTGGCCACCTGGCTCAAAGACTACCCTGTGATGAGTGGAACTGCTATTTCTGGAGCCTCTACAAGCCAGTGTCCAAACCCTGAGCTCTGGCTCACAAAGTGCCTGCTCTGACATTGGCTGTGCTCGGCTCACGTTTGCTTTGTGGCTTCCCAGTGCTCCACTGTCACCAAGCCTCATTCTTCCAGCTTGCACTCTGGTGAGCTATTCTGCTTGCCCACCTCACAGCAGCCCCCCTCAGCTCACAATAGCGGACCCATCACAGCCATCTAGTTCTGACTCAGGAAAATTACACTTGTGAGCAGGCAAGCTGGATACAGCCTATGATTTGCACCTATAAATTCTTACCACTATTCCTCATCTATAAAATGGGTCAATGAAGGGTAATTTGAAAGTATCTATCAATATTATCACTCTGAGCCATTTATGTATATATCCATATGCAAGTGTATGAAATGACTTATGTACAACTCTATTTAAATTACTAAAGCATAATCTGTGTTCACAAAAGGCTAGAAACAAAACAAATAAATTTTAGATAGAATGCTATAAAACACAGAGTGGTTTTTATGTACAGATAATAGAAAGAACTCCCTGATATATTAAATTAAAGCAAGGTCAGAACAGGGTCTAATGAGTATTGTGCTATACGCAGAGGAGGGAAAAGAATATATATGCATGACAGTCTCTAAAATGACAAAAAACTAGTACAAGTACTTATTTCTTTTGGGAGGTGGGAGGATGAAGAATGAGAACTGGACAAATGGGGGACATTTCATGACATGCCTTTCTATACTTTTTAATGTTTGAACCATGAAACTATTAAATCTGTAATGAAAATAACACCTGCCCTGCTTACCCTATAGGGATGGTGATGGCTTTATGAACTGTAAAGTGCCTGGAAAAATTGATCACCCTGTCTTGTTGAAGAGGGTTTGTGGTGGGGATAATGAGCTGAATCCCCATAAAACCTTTTTTTTCTGGAATCAACCCACTCCAGAATTCTTGCCTGCAGAATTCCATGGACAGAGGAGCCTGGTGGCTACAGTCCATGCGGTTGCAAAGAGTCGGACGTGACTGAAGCGACTTAGCACGCATGCACGCACTGATGGAGATTTCTCACCATGAGTCTGCTTCCTTGCTACCACGCTGTGTCTCAACCTTGTTTTTCTTTGAGCCTCACTATTCAAGAGTGAAGTCTCTGTGATGGGTTGCAGGGATGGGTATGGTGAAGACTTTAAGAGTTGCTATACTTCTAGTCCAAGAGTACTGGAGTGGGGTGCCATTGCCGATGGAGGAGCCTGGTAGGCTGCAGTCCATGGGGTCGCAAAGAGTCAGACACGACTGAGCGACTTCACTTTCACTTTTCACTTTCATGCACTGGAGAAGGAAATGGCAACCCACTTCAGTGTTCTTGCCTGGAGAATCCCAGGGACAGGGGAGCCTGGTGGGCTGCCGTCTATGGGATCGCATAGAGTCGGACACGACTGAAGTGACTTAGCAGCATACTTCTAGTCCAGACTGTGGTCACTCTGTCTGCACTCCAGAAACTCAGTATTATAAGTTCACTGATGGATAGAATTATAAAGGAATAAACAGTAAGAACAGACAGGACTGGCAAAACCCAAGTCCCTTATTTTACAGATAAGGACACCAAGGGGTGGAGAGATTATTTGACCAGTTCAAAGTCACACCCGTGTTAATGAAGCTGCCACTAGGGGGCAGCATATTGCCCAGTTTCTCCTTTCACTGCTCAGTCGCCCAGCCAAGTCTGAGTTATTATGACCCCATGAACTGCAGCACTGTACCATTATGTTAATAACACTGATTTATTAATTTACAAAGAGGACATACTCTCCAGTTAAAAGATACAGATCTACTAAGTTAAGGGAAATGATTATAGAAACGTGCTTGGTTATATGATATCAGAGCAAAGGAAAGGAATTAAAAATTTTCTAACAACTCAGAGCAAATCTGATCAACACACCAGCCTTTCTACCTGCAGGGCCCTTGATTCTGCAGTGTCCAGAATCCACATGCCCTTCGGAGGAGGTGCAAGGGGTACACGCCATTTATACTTAGCTATGAGGATACAGAGTGTGGCTGAAATGGTTTGTTTCTGCTTCCCACCAAAATTTGGAGTTCATCCTCCATGATGTAGAACGGTCACCAAGATCTACATTTACAAGCCCTCCTGACATCTAGATGGGGCCACGACTGGTTCTCCGTAAGGGAATGAAAGTGGAAGTGAGGATGTCATTTCGGGCCAGGTCATTTAGGAAGTGAGTTTGCCCTTTCCATGCTGTCCTTCCCCATCCATGGATACATGCAGAAGAGTCTGAGGCCTGGAGGATATCAGAATCACAAGAAGGAAGCAGCCTGGATCCCTGAATTGACCACATGGAGGAAAACTGCCTACAGACTAAAAATAACCTGCACTGGACTGCAACTGTTAGTAAATTAACTTTTAACATGTTACAACCGTAAAATTTTGGAGTTTGTTTCTATTATTCTAATCAAGCCATGCACAGGTCCATTTCAGAGAGGCCTCAAACAAAGTTATTACCTCTCAGCTTTAAAAAAGAATCATTGAGTAACAGGAGGAAAAATATCCTGTTACTATTTTTAGTTCTTCCACAGGTTACTTCCTTGGCTCTACATAATATTAATATGTATCACAATTCACTGACTTAATTTAGGCACCAACTATTGACTTCTTGTCATGAAAGATGATGAAAAATGAGAATTCAGTTCACTTAATCTCCTTTTCCTTTAGTTTCCCAATGTTTAATAATTATATTTTATTGGTTGCATTTATAATTTTAAATACTATCTTTTTTAAAAAAAAAAAGGAAGAGTATTTTTAGAGTACACTCCAGTACTCTTGCCTGGAAAATCCCATGGACAGAGGAGCCTGGTGGGCTGCAGTCCATGGGGTCGCTAAGAGTTGGGCATGACTGAGTGACTTCACTTTCACTTTTCACTTTCATGCATTGGAGAAGGAAATGGCAACCCACTCCAGTGTTCTTGCCTGGAGAATCCCAGGGGCGGGGAGCCTGGTGGGCTGCCGTCTATGGGGTCGCACAGAGTCAGACACGACTGAAGTGACTTAGCAGCATCAGTAGCAGTTAGCTTTGTAAGAAAACTGAGAGGGAGCTACAGAGATTTACCATTTACCCCCTGCCCCCACACATGCACAGCCTCCCACATTATCTATATCACTAACCAGAAGGGCAAATTTCTTGTTTTTTTTTTTTTTTTTTAATTTTGCCTCCCAGGTGGCTCAGTGGTAAAGAATCCACCTTCCAATGCAGGATACATGGGTTCGATTCCTGAATCAAGAAGATTCCCTGGGGAAGGAAATGAAAACCCACTCCAGTATTCTTGCCTGGAAAATTCCATGGAAGAGAAGCCTGGCAAGCTACAGTCTATGGGGTTGCAAAAGAGTCAGACATGACTGAGAATGTATGCATGCACACATTTTGCCTTAAAGTGCTTTGATTCTGCCCTTACACTCGACTGATCATTGGGGATAGAATTATAAGTTCAAAATAATTTTTTTTTCTTACCATGAAGTCATGATCCTGTATGTTCTAGCCTGTCCATGAGCATATGAATCACCTGGGCATCTTCTCAAAACGCAGATCCTGACTGATGGGTCTGGGATGGGCCTGAGACCTGCATTTCTAGTAAGCCCCCAGGTGCTGATCTCGCTGCTGGTCTGAGGCCCTTGTTCAAAGAGTGAGTTTCCAGCATTTAATACTGAGGTGTAATTGACATATGACACTGTGTAAGTTTAAGGTGTGCAGCATGTTGATTTGTTACACTTATATATATTGCAAGATGATTACCACTATAGTATCAGCTAACACTTCCAGTATCATGTATGGATGTGAGTCATGTATGGATGTGAGAGTTAGATCATAAAGGCTGTGTTGAAGAATTGAAACTGGTGTCAGAGAAGACTCTTGAGAGTTCCTTGGACTGCAAAGAAATCAAACCAGGTTTCTTAGGAGAAACAACAATAACACACTTATATATACATATATGTATATATGGGTATATATAAATATGGATGTATATTATATATAAAATGCATATATATAGATGGTTCTTTATATATCTATATCACATTTCTTTATCCATTCATCATCCAATGGACATGTAGCTTTTTCCATATCTTGGCAATTGTGAATAATGCTGCAATGAACATGGGAGTACAGAGATGTCTCCAGGAGATTTCTGTTTTCTCCACTAACTTTATCTCTTTCTCTTTTTTGCTTCACTTATTTTCCCCAAGGTCTTCTACCAGATTTCTGGACAGCCTATCTTTAATCTCTAAAAGCTCTTTCTTTTTCTATTGTCTGATTTCATGTCATTTTAAAATGGATATTATGAATTCTTGGATCACTCTGAACATACTAGTGGGGCTGTTTGAAGTTTCCTGGATTGTCTTTGCTTCCTCTAGGGGTCCATTTTTCTGTTTATCTTAGCCCTTTCTCTTTCATGATGCTATTTTTTTTCCCCTATGTATTTGATGGTTCCTGTCTGTTCATACTTAAGAAAAAAGGATTAAGTAGATGGTGTGAATTTTGCTTGATGCTATACGAGATTGTTTCCCCCAATTTACTCTGTTTAATAATTAGGTCAACATATATGTCATTTACATAATTATTTTCTTATTAATGATTATTAGCTTATTTCCATATTTTTCTTATACAGTGTCTTAATAAACATCCTCATAGATATATATCCATATGGACTGCTGCAGTTATTTCTAAGAAAAATATTCCTTAAAGTGAGAATGCTAGTTGAAAGTAATACACATTCTAAAACAATTTTTTACTATGGAAAATGTAAAACACATAGAAAGCTAGAGAGGATAGTGTAACTACTCTCTTAATTTGATTGAGAAGATGTAAAACCTTGCAGACATGAAAAAGGACACTTTCGATGCTTCCATACCTCTACCCACTTGTGCCCTCCTCTTGGATTATGTTGAAGAAAATAAAAGAGACCAAATCACATCATTCAAATGTGAAAGTGAAAGCGAAGTCGCTCAGTCGTGTCTGACTCTTTGCGACCCTGTGGACTGTAGCCCACCAGACTCCTCCATCCATGGGATTCTCAAGGCAAGAATACTGGAGTGGGTTGCCATTTCCTTCTCCAGGGGATCTTCCTGAACCAGGGATGGAACCGGAGTCTCCTGAATTGCAGGCAGACGCTTTACCCTCTCAGCCACCAGGGAAGCCCATTCAAATGTATACATGTTCAATTAATAGAAACAGCTGTAACCAAGCAGGACCCTATGGGGCCTTCCAGTGATAGACCCCCTGCCCCTCACCCTCGCCCTGCTTCTTGTTTGTAGAAAAACCTTAGCCTCCTAGGCTTTCTCTAAAGTTCAAAGAATAAACTTGATCAGAGGAGTGAGAAAATGCAGAAACAAAGGAAAACAGTCAAGCAAGACAAAATAATGATAGTTTGGCCATTAAACAAAGTCAAGTAACTTTAGTTCCTCCTCAAAGATTGTAGACAGTAATCTGAGTCATGTCCTTTGAGCTGTGTTGCAGATACTGAAACCCCTACCTGGTGGAAGAAGCTAACTGTGTCCTGACCATGAGCATGTAGACCCCAGACTGATTGGAACCAGAAGGCTGATGATACTGACTTCTGGTCACCTCACCACTGACCAGTCAGAAGAACGTCCTCGAGCTGATCACATACCCTGCAACTCTTTCCCTCACCTTGTCTTTAAAGACCTTACCCTGAAAGTCTTTGAGAAGCTCAGGACTTTTGAGCATGAGCTGCTTGCTCATGCTTCTTGCTTGGCACCTGCAATGTATGCTGAACTTTCCTTCACCACAATCCAGTATCAGTAGATTGGCTTTACTGGGCGAATAGATACAAGTTAGGTTTGATAACAGTGCTAGGTGTTCCCCCCCTAAATTTTAGTTATTCCCTTCCAACTCCAAGGAATCTCAATCTTCCCATGTGTGGTCATGGATATATGTATTCTTTTTTTTCCTCTGGGAAGAGGGGCATACAGGAATCAATAAACATTCTTCTATTTTCTTTTCAAGTTCTGAGCCAGCAAAGAGATAGAGGAGCCACACAAATAGAGATTTTAAAACATCATCTGAAAAGCTGGATTGGATAATTTGTCTGTATAGTTTTAGCCAAATTGTCTTACACTTCACCCCTGCATTAAATAAATGTACCCCACCAAGTCACTGGGATATCAGTCAAACACAGGTGTCCCTCACAGGTGCTGTGCCTGTCTGGGGAAGCTTGCCAAGTGGTTGGAGCACATCAGAATACACACACTGCAGGCAGGCAGAGCTGGAAAAGAGACAGAGATGGCACTGATCCAACACAGTTTCCTTTCTCAAATTCGTGACACAGTCCTCCTCTTCTAGGCAGGAGGAAATGGGGGCCAAGGAGAGGGGCCACCAGTGTTATTCCACAGTGGATCTTGAGACAGAGAAATATTGTTCCCTCAACAGATGTTGAAAGCCAGACATCCTGGAGTGTGAAGTCAAGTGGGCCTTAGGAAGCATTACTATGAGCAAAGCTAGTGGAGGTGATGGAATTTCAACTGAGCTATTTCAAATCCTAAAAGATGATGCTGTTAAAGTCCTGTACTCAATATGCCAGGAAATTTGGAAAACTCAGCAGTGGCCACAGGACTGGTAAAAGTCAGTTTTCATTCTAATCCCAAAGAAAGGCAATGCCAAAGAATGTTCAAATTACTATATAATTGCACTAATTTCATATGCTAGCAAGATTATGTTCAAAATCTTTTAAGCTAGGCTTCAGCAGTACTTGAACCAAGAAATTCTAGATGTACAAGCTGGATTTAGAAAAGACAGAGGACTAGAGATCAAATTGCCAACATCCACCAGATGATAGAAAAAGCAAGGGATTCCCCCAAAACCATTTACTTCTGCTTCATTGACTATGCTAAAGCCATTGTGTGGATTACAACAAACTGTAGAAAATTCTTAAAGAGATGGGAATACCAGACCACCTTACCTGTCTCCTGAGAAACCTATATGCAGGACAAGTAGCAACAGTTAGAACCAGACATGGAACAACAGACTGGTTCAAAATTGGGAAAGGAGTACATCAAGGCTGTCTATTGTCACCTTGCTTATTTAACTTAATGCAGAATACATCATGGGAAATGGCAGGCTGGATGAAACATAAGCTGAAATCAAGATTTCTGGGGAAAATATCAACAACCTCAGATACGCAGATGACACCACCCTTATGGCAGAAAGCGAAGAGGAACTAACGAGCCTCTTGATGAAAGTGAAAGAGAAGAATGACAAGCTGGCTTAAAATTCAATATTCAGAAAACTAAGATCATGGCATCTGGTCCCAACATTTCATAGCAAATAGATGGGGAAAAAGTGGAAGCAGTGACAAATGTTCTCTTCTTGGGCTCCAAAATCACTGCAGATGGTGACTGCAGCCATGAAATTAAAAGGCACTTGCTCCTTGGAAGAAAAGCTATGACAAACCTAGACAGCACATTAAAAGCAGAGATATCACTTTATACAGCCAACAAAGGTCCATATAGTCAAAGCTATGGTTTTTTCAATAGTCATGTATGGATGGGAGAGTTGACCATAAAGAAGGCTGAGCACTGAAGAAATGATGTTTTCCAGTTGTGGTGCTGGAGAAGACTCTTGAGAGTCCCTTAGATAGCCAGGAGATCAAACCAGTCAACCCTAAAGGAAATCAGTCCTGAATATTCATTGGAAGGACTGATGCTGAAGCTGAAGCTCCAATAGTTTGGCCACCTGATGTGAAGAGCTGATTCACTGGAAAAGATCCTGAAGCTGTGAGAGATTGAGGGCTAGTGGAGAAGGGGGCAACAGAGGATGAGATGGTTGGATGGCATCACTGACTCAATGGACATGAGTTTGAGCAAACTCCAAGAGATGGTGAAGGACAGAGGAGACTGGCATGCTGAAGCTCATGGGGTTGTAAAGAGTTGGACACGACTTAGTGACTGAATAACAAAACAATAGTTGTTATCAATATATTTCACTTTTGCCAATCTGATATGTCCTGTTTTACCTTGAGTTTCCCTCACAACTAACAGAGTGGCCTCTTTTCCACAGGCTTATTGGCCATTGCATTTCTTTTTCTGTGAACTGCCTGCTTTTCTATCAAGTCCTTTTCTTACCCACTTGGAAGAGGATTTTTTAAAAAGAGTGAAGAATATTAACCTTTTGACTGTCATACTGTTGCAAATATCTTCTCCTAATGTATTATTAGCCTTTTGACTGGATGTATAGTTTCTCTTTTTATAGAGAAACAAAATTTTTATTTAGTGGTGCCACTCAGCAGAGATAAGGGCTGCTTTGTTGTGATGAAATACAACAGAATTTCGGCATTCCAGGTTTATTGAAAATACTGTAAAAGCCCATTGAAAAAGTATGAAGCCCCCCTTCTCCTTTTTTATTGATGCAGTAAAAAGACAAGCTATAATAGTTTTTATCTTTTTTTTCTCGATTGACAAGGGTAATCTCATTAAAATATTCTAGTAGTTCCCCAGCTATCTGTATATCATCTGGCCACTTACATGGGCAGAAAATTGTAAAATCAATTTAAACAGTTTGGGGAGTGAATGAGGTCACTTCAAAATGATTTTAATCTACTGCACTAATTGCACCTAAAATGCCCACACACATTTCTCCCAATTTAAAATTCTAATTAAGGGTTGACATCTTTAAAATTTCTTGGTGATACACCCTGGAAGGGGTGGGAAATTTGTGCTGATTTTCCCTTCCTCAGTCTGTAGGTGACAGGATTTGCTTATATCCCAAATCCATGGAATTTAAGGATAATAAAGGCTCTTAGAGCTTTCCTCAGCCAACCTCCTCTTTGTTTAAGAAACGAGAAGAAGAGCTAAAGTGGCTGTTCCTCCTGTCTCTAGAGCCATCCCTATCTCCTTTTCTAATCCCTAGTCTGGGTCAGGAGTCTGATGTTCATCTCTGTAGCCCTCATACCTTACACTGTGCCTAACACATAGTAGGACTTCAGAGAAGTTTGTTGAATGAGTTTCTCAAGATTACACAGCAAGTGTGAAAGCCCCACTGGTTTCTGGTTCAGGATCTCTTCCCCTGTTGTAAAGTCTCCAGACTTTGGAGTAAGAAAGATGTGAGTTAGAATCCTGGCTCTGCTACTTAGTAATCTGTTTGAGATCATCTCTTGGTTTCTTCTTTCTCTTTTTCAATTCTGTTGTCAGCCAGCTCCAGTCAGCTTCTCCCCCTACTCCCCGACTGAATCAGCTTTTGTCCAGGTCATCTACAAGTTTTACGTTGCACAAGCTGGCCATCATTGAGCGTGACTGTTGGGCAGCACTTGATAAAGCAGATCACAGCCTCTCCCTCTCTAAGCACTCTTCTCTCCTGGCTTCCAGGCACTATTTTCTCCTGGTTCCCCTCCCTGACTGTTCTTCACCATCACATTGATTGGGTCATCTCCCAGGGCTCTCTACACTAGAGAGGTCAGTCCTTGGATCCTTTTCTTCACCATCTACATACACCATCCCCTGAGGGGATCTCATGCAGGCTCATAGCCTATAAACCATCTATACAATGACAGTTCTCAAATTTATATTTCCAGCTCAGGCTGACACCCCTGGACTCCGCTTGACACCGTCTACCTCCTCAACAACTCACCATAGATATCTGACAGCCACCTCAAAATGATGTCTATAAACAAACTTCTGATTTTTCCTTCTAAACCTGTTCCTTCTACTATCTTCCTCGATGGCCCTTCTTGCAGTTGCTCGGGTAAAACCTTGGCATCATCCTTAAATCCTTTTTCTCATATTCTGTATCAAATCTGTCAGCAACTCATGTCCTCCCTCCCTTCAAAACAGATCAAGAACCAGCCAAGCACTTTCATCCCTCCAATGCCACCGCCACCAATCTTACCCGGACATTTCAACAGCTTCATAATGGGTGTCCAGGCTTCCAGAATCCTGCTGAAACATGAGCTAGATCTTGTATCTCCTCCAGTGATTTCCTGCACTCTATCAAGAAAATCCCCAAATCTTTACAATGACTTCCCTTATCCAATCTGGTCCCCACTGCCACTCTGGTCTCCATTTCCAAGCTCTCCTCAGCTAGATGTTTGCTCAGCCATCCTAGCTTCTATGATATTCCATGAAATGCCAACATGTTCCTTTGCACTCTCTGTTCCCTCTGTCTAGCAGGATCTTCCCCCAAATAGTTACATAGCTCATTTCTGTCATTTCCTCATGTTCCTGCTCAAATGTCACCTGTTAAGAGCAGTTCTCCCCAACTATCTATCTAAAATTGCAGTTCCCCTATCACTATCTGCTTACCTTACTTTCTTGTTTCTTTCTCTTATCTTTATTATTATTTAATATTATATTGTGTTTCTTACTTTTATTACTGTATTCTCATTTCTTCACAGCACTTTTCACCTGCTGCTGCTAAGTCACTTCAGTCATGTCCGTCTCTGTGCGACCCCGTAGACAGCAGCCCACCAGGCTCCCCCGTCCCTGGGATTCTCCAGGCAAGAACACTGGAGTGGGTTGCCATTTCCTTCTCCAATGCATGAAAGTGAAAAGTGAAAGTGAAGTCGCTCAGTCGTGTCTGACTTTTCACGACCTCATGGACTGCAGCCTACCAGGCTCCTCCATCCACGGGATTTTCCAGGCAGGAGTACTGGAGTGGGTTGCCATTGCCTTCACCTGACATAGGACAAATTTGTTTGTTTATTGTCCTTCTTCCCTCCACTGCTATGCTCCCATTTTCTGGAACACAGTGTGATAATTAACAAGTGCCCAGTACATTCTTGAGAGAATGAATGAACAAGCTTCTGTTTGCTGCTGCTAAGTCACTTCAGTAGTGTCCAACTCTGTGTGACCCCATAGGTGGCAGCCCACCAGGCTCCCCCGTCCCTGGGATTCTCCAGGCAAGAACACTGGAGTGGGTTGCCATTTCCTTCTCCAATGCATGAAAGTGAAAAGTGAAAGTGAAGTCTCTCAGTCGTGTCTGATTCTAGCGACCCCATGGACTGCAGCCTACCAGGCTCCTCCGTCCAGGGGATTTTCCAGGCAAGAGTACTGGAGTGGGGTGCCACTGCCTTCTCTGGAAGCTTCTGTTTAGTAACGACTAAAGTAATGTATGTAAAGCATTTAATAGAGTATGGGCACAATGTGAGTTGCTCAATAAATTAGTAATGAAAATCTGGAAAAAAAAGGAGAAAAGTTTAACAGCATGTTTGCAAAAGAAAGGTAAATACACTATAGAAAAACAATTTATCAATAAACATGCTATCTTTTATTTTCTTTTTAGTTCCAAATCAGAGAATGTTGCTTAAGAAAGATGACCACACATCTCTGCTCTTTGGGATAATCCCAGTTGATACCTTTTTTTTTTTTAACAGAAGAATTTTACTTTTGTAAAAATAATTTTATTTTTGAAAATAGTTTAAAAATATAGCTATCTATAATAAAACTGATTAATACATATATCCAAAAATTACATAATTAACAAATAATAGACCTTACTTTTTTAGAGTTTTAGGTTCCCAACAAAATTGAGCAGAAAGTGTATAGAGTTCCTACATATCTCCCTCCTACTCATCTGCCCCAGCCTAATATCTCCCACTAGTGTGGAATATTTGTTACAACCAATGAATCTACACTGAGATGTTATTATTATCCAATGTGCATAGTTAACATTAGGGTTTATTTTTTCTGTTGTTCACACTACATGTTTCGATAAATGTATAACACATCCACCATTATAGTATCAAATAGAATAGTTTCACTGCCCTAAAAATCCCCTGTATCCCACCTCTCATCTTTGCCTTCCCTTTAACCCCTGGCAACCACTGATCTTTTCATCGTCTCCATAGTTTTGCTTTTTCCATAATATTATACAATTGGAAACATTCAGTAAGTAACCTTCACAGATTGGCTTCTTTCACTTAAGTAATATGCATTTAAGGTTCTTCCATATCTTTTCATGGCTTGATAGCTCATTTTTTTTAATGCTTAATATTCCATTGTCTGGATATATCACAGTTTCTTTATCTATTCACTGATTGAAGGACACCTTGGTTGCTTCTAAGTTTGGGCAATTATGAATAAAGCTGCCATGAACATCCATAAGTTTTAGACATAAGTTTTAAACTCCTTTGAGTAAATACCAAGGAGCATGATTGTTAGATCATATATATGTTAAGAGTGTGTTTAGTTTCATCCAGAACCTGCTAAATTGTCTTCCAAGAAAATCTATATAATTTTAATTATGCTTAGCGCCTCCTTTCATTCCCGTGTCCAAATTTTATCCAATTTAAATTGAATGGTTATTTCTATTTAAGACAGATAATCTCTCATGAATTACAGAAAAACAGTGTTTCACCCAACTCTAGTATCTCTATATAGCTGTATTTTTTTGAGCCAAGTCAAAATGAATTCCAAGTAGCTATTAATCTGTGGACGACTGGGGAGAGGAGAGAGGGCAAGTGAGTGGGCTCTCATTTCCCTTGCAGGGAAAATCAGCACAACAAGGTTAAGAGGCTTTTGCAGCCCCAGACGGCTGGCTTGCAGAGCAGGAGTGCAATCAGGATCTCTCCAAACTCCATTAAGCGCGCCGTCGTCTCTAGACCAAAATCTTCTTTTATTGTCCAATTAGTTAGGGTTCCTTAGTTTCTAAGGATGGCACTCGATGGATTTAAAATGGAAGTGTGGCCGCCCTGAAAGGGGCAGCAGCTGCTAATTGGAGGGAGGCCCCGACAGGTCTCGGAGCCTAGACTGTGGGCCACGCTGGGACTGCTCCGCCTGGCCAGTCCTCCACAGTCCAGTGCCTGGGCTCCTCACTAATGTGTTGGTGCAAAGACGTCTGGAAACCATTAGTACATGGAGAATTACGAGGCTGAAGGAGTACCTGCTGTTGTACCACACTACCTTTCCAGACGGCCCCATTAATCTGGCTACTGAGCTGACAGAAGTAGCCCCAGGAAGATCCCTTGGCTATGCTAACACCCCAAGTGCACAGCACCTCCAGGCCAATCAGAAGCACCCAGATGGTAGTTCCTGTGTTCCAGGAACTCTTCTATGCACTTAAATATGATTTAACCATCATAGTAACTCAATGAAAGAGTTACTATTCTTCTTCATTTAAGAGAGAGGAAACCAAGGAACAGACAGGTCAAGTAACTTTTCCAGGGTCACAAAGCAAGTAAGCAGTGGGGCTGGGATTTGAATGTGCACGGTCTGGTTTGTTCCAGGATCCAGTCTTAATGATGAAGCTATGTGTCTCTTCAACATTCCAGCAATGTCTGAATTTTCCCCAGTTAACCTAATGGGTTAATTGGATCTCTGTCAACATTTCTTCCATTCAAAGGAGTATTTTACAAACAGTAAAAACACATCTGGATCCAAGTAATTTGACATAAATGGCAGGCTTCTCAAATTCAACTTCCTTCCTTATAAAATAGGGGTAGATATGGTATTGACATTTGTTGCAAAAATAAGATGAAAACATGCTTATAAAGTGTGGAATTCTTGTATCAAGAAACTGCCGCAATAATACTAGCTTCTACTATTATTTTATTATTACTGTTATTTTTAGGCTGAAAGGGAAACTTTCCCTTTGCAATATCTAGTAAGAGAGTTTCTAATAAAATGCTTCAAATAGTACTTTCAGTATTTAAGGTACCTTTAAGGGACATTTTAAAACACTTTAAAAGCATCTGCTCCTGTGTCAACAATCACCGTGCAATTACATGCCGGGCTTAAATATTGCTCATGGCACATTACAAAGTTCCTCTCTTATTAACCCTTTTATTGGCTAAGTTCCTGTCACTAAACAGAGTTGAAAGTAACACAAAATCAATTTAAATATTCTTTATTAATCAGAATGGGCTTTCTACCAACTTACTATATCGTGGATATGAAGCACTTCTGTCCAGTAAGGTGGTTATAGACAAATTCATGACAATACAAGAAAATAAAGGAAGGATGAATAAAATAAAATTCATGTGTCAAGCTTCCTGTAAATAAGCTGTGATTATCACAGCCAACACCTACAATTATGTACATAGTCTCTCAGTCCGTACCTAAACTTATACACAGGGGTCCTCAACTATTTTCCCTAAAAGGGACTCTCACACAAGAAGAGCCTTACTACCAGTGTCCATTGATTGAAAAAGATACAGGATGACCAAAGACAGGATGACTTCACTAACACATGTAAAGAATTAAAATTGTATTAATTATAAGAGCATCTACACACAATTAAAAACCACCTACACCCATATGCTCAGGTTTCAAGGAACGAGCCATTAATAAATATGAGACTCTATACTCCCACCTGCATTCCCCACCCACGGTCTTGGCCCACTGGTTAGAAACCAATGTTCTGTTCTTCAGTCAAACTAGAAGACAGCTTATCACAACCCTACCTTCTCTAGAACTGCTTTTACATCATCCACATGTTCCTACGGGTTAGCCCATTGTTAGTCTCGTTAATTCCACTGGAACTTAGCCAAGTGACCAGGGGTGAGTCCCTTACCCACGACAGGTTAAAGTTCTTTCAGCAGAAACTCAGAAGTGGGACCAAGAGTTTTCAGTTCTCTGGGCTGGTTGCATGAATGGAAAAAAAAAACAAAAAACCCAACTTAGTCATTGTGGACAAAAGGAGCTTGGTAAAAGATGTGTTAACTGTCATAGACTGAAACTGAGAAATAGTAGATGAGTGAGGGAAAAAAAAAGACAAAACAAACACCTGCCTGGATTCTTGCTAGTTTTCCCCTTCTGTGGTCAGGCTACATGTTATTGGGATCCATAAGATGCTACATATTCTTGACATGCAGATGGCCAAGAGGCATATGAAAAGATGTTCAACATCACTAATTATCACAGAAATGCAAATCAAAACTACAGTGAGGTATCACCTCATATGGGTCAGAATCATATGGGTCAAAATGGCCATAATTAACAAATCTACAAATAACAAATGCTAGATAGGGTGTGGCGGAGAAGGCAATGGCAACCCACTCCAGTACTCTTGCCTGGAAAATCCCATGGACGGAGGAGCCTGGTAGGTTACAGTCCATGGGGTCGCGAAGAATTGGACATGACTGAATGACTTCACTTTCACTTTTCACTTTCATGCATTGGAGAAGGAAATGGCAACCCACTCCAGTGTTCTTGCCTGGAGAATCCCAGGGCTGGGGGAGCCTGGTGGGCTGCCGTCTATGGGGTCGCACAGGGTCGGACACGACTGAAGCAACTTAGCAGCAGCAGCAGCAGCAGCAGATAGGGTGTGGAGAAAATGGAACCTTCCCACATTGTTGGTGGGAATGTAAATTGGTGCAGCCACTATGGAAAACAGTACAGAGGTCCCTTTAAAACCTAAAAATGGAGTTGTCATATGATCCTGCAGAACCTACTCCTGGGCCATATATCCAGAGAAAATAATACAAAAAAATACATGCACCACAATGTTCATAGAAGCACTGTTTACAATAGTCAAGACACGAAAGCAATCTAAATGTCCATCGACAGGTGTATAAAGATGTGGCATATATATACATATATGTATGTATATACACACACACACACGCACACACACATACATATACATACACGCAGTGGAATACTCAGACATAGAAAGAAGGAAATAATACCATCTGTAGCAACTTGAATGGACTTTGAGACTCATTCTGAATGAAGTCAGAGAAAGACAAATACCATATATCACTTACATGTGGAATCTAAAAAATTGATACAAATGAATTAATTTACAAAACAGAAACAGAATCATAGGCATAGAAAACAAATTTATGATTACTGAAGGGGGAAGAGAATGGGGAAAGGATAAATTAGGAGTTTGGGAATAACAGATACAAACTGCTATATATAAAATAGAGAAGCACCAAGGTTCTACTATACAGCACAGGGAACTATATTCAGTATCCTGTAATAAACCATAATGGAAAAGAATATGAGAAAAATATATATTAACTGAATCACTTTGCTGTACACCAGAAACTAACATAACATTGTAAATCAACTATACTTTAATAATAATAAAAAGACACTACATACATAGTATACTTTCTCGCCTTAACTGAGCTTTCTCCTTAATCTTACTTTCTTCCCTCCTTAATCTAGCTTGCCTTGGTTTCTGTTAATTACAACCAATAGTCCTAACCGATATAAACAAGATCATGTTAGGCAGGAGACATCTGCTAATTCAGATAAAATGCTTGTAAACTGTCATAAAGCACTGCATCACTTTTTTTTTTTTAATCAAGTGTTTAGTCTATCTCTTGCTTTAGACTGTAAATACTTTCATGGTAGAGACCAAGCCTCCGCTACAATTAGGAACTCTCAGGGTGCCTTTTATAATGTACATGTGCAGGAAGCTCTCCATAAATTTGCAAGCATCATGATGATTTTTCAGTGTCCTGAATCTTCTCATTTTGACTCAGATGAGAAATTATTTTCAATACTTAAAAAAAAAAAAAGCCCTAGAATTTGAAAACAAGATATTTAAGCCAAGTAATTTACCAACAAATGACCTTCAACATAGGGGCTTTTAAACGTCATAGAAAATCGAGGTCACAGTTGTCACCTTTTTAAAGAAAAGAAAGGCTTTTGAAGAGTGACCTCTGCTCTGCCTGGTGGAAACACTCTTTTTCTCCTCTTCAGTTAATACATTTTCTAAAGCATTATGATCTTTTAAATTATACAAGATAACATTTACCTTTTAAAAGTTCATAATCTGTACTGAGAATTCTTCAGTCCTTCGGATGGGGGCTGTCACTGTACTCTTTGGCGTAGATTCCATGGTTTAATTAGAGGAGGAGGTGGAGAGAGTTGGAGGAAGTCAGAGAACCATGGGGTGATACTTGCTAGTGGCTTCTGGGGTCACAGATCAACATGTAGGGCCTGGCCACCCTCATTTCCAAAAGGTCCCTCTGGCTCTGACCAACTCCTCCTTCATTAGAACCAGCGTGCATAAGTTGCCCAATGTTGGGGGGAGAGAAGCCTTAAGAAGGATAATCTTACAGTTTTTCCATGTTAAATACACATCACAGGCAAAGAAAACAATTTTTGTCCTTTTATCACATCCTATGTTAGCGATTCTTTAAAAATATTAACATTAAGAAATAAATATTATGAAGCAAGAAGCAGGATAGAGCAAATGGCTTAAAAGTAGAAATAAGGACTTGGGGTCCATAAGAAGGCCACTAAAGCCTTCAGTTTCTTGAACTGCAAATGAAAATGCCAGTGTCTGACCTACTTGCCTCATGGAGTTATTCTGATAATAAAATGAGATAATGTGTCTGAAAATGATATTGCAGTTTTTTAAATGTATGTTACACATACATGTATACCTACTTTTGTTTTGAAATCATTTGATAAGAGTTAAATATATTAAGAAATGGTTATTTTTCATAGCTCATTTCCTATTGGCAGGGGATACTTCCGAATCTGGTGATAATTCTTAGAGTAATAACCAATTGTGAGAATACAGAGACCAGTGAGGAACTGGATCCAGCGGCTTAGAAACAAACGACCTCTTACTTCCTCTCTCCTCTAACTCTGTCATTGGCATCTTTTTCTCTCATAGAAAAGAAATCTAGAAGTGGGCAGTCCAGGGCTGGTATGGGAGTTCAGCAACCTCGTTGGGCACTTGGCTCTTTCCAGTCTGCCATGCTTAGGGCTTGTCTCTCATCCACAACTTCCAAGATGGCAGCCTGAGTGCTTGTCGTCATGTCTGCATCCGGGCAGGTAGATGAGGCAGGGCACAGGGCAAGAAAGGGTGTGTACCAGCTAAGTCAGTTCCTGCTACAGAGCTTTCCTGGAATTCCTATTCAGTAATTTCCATTTATTTCTCAACCAAAAACGTGTCGCACTGACCACCTCTAGCTGCGAGGAAAGCGCTAAGCCACAGATTTTGTTGTTTGGTTTTTGGCTGTACGCCTTGCTACCTCAAATAAAACCTGGTTTCTCTCAGCAATTAAGAAAGGAAGAGTCAGTAGGTCTCTGTCCTACCAATAATAGAAAATTCTGGCTACTAGAACGTCAATTTTATTCATCTTCGATTTCTAAGTCAACTTAAAGCTGGCCATCTTGGCAGCATCCTGAAAGAAACAAAGCTTCAGAACCTTGGCTGGGGTCATGACCACAGGACTGGGATGAAATCTAAGCTTTCCCCATCCCTGGCCAAGCGCTTTACTAAGCAGGACACCCCACATCTGGTTTCAAATACAATTACCATGTGAGGTTCCTACCAATGTAAGAGCCAGGATCAGCAGTGTGGTCAGTAGAATAACGGCTCTGAAAGACATCCATGCCTTGATCCCTGGAATGTGTGCAGATGTTACCTTATATGATAAAGGGACTTGTAGTTGTGATTAAAGGGAGGGACCTTGAGATGGGGGAGATTATCCTAGATTATCTGGGTGGGCCCAACCTAATCACTTGAGTTCTTAAAAGCATGGAATCTTTTCCAACTGTGTCACAGAGAGGAGATATAAGGAGGAGAGATTGGAAACTGGAGGGACTGGAGCCCCATTGCTAACTTTGAGGATGATGAAGCGGGGCAGGCTTGAGCCAAGGAATGAACTGGCTTCTAGAAGCTGGAAGGGCTGTTAGCTGCTGGCCAGCATGGAAATGCAGACATCAGTCTGACAACCTCAAAGAACTGAATCTGCTGACAATCTGAATGAACAAAGAAACAGATCCTCCCCAAGCACCTCCAGCAAGGAACAGAGCCCTAAAGACACCCTGATTTCAGCCCCGTGGGGCTCGTGTCTGATTTACAGAACTGCAAGATAATTTTTGTTGTTTTAAGTTGATAAGTTTGTGATAATGTTACAGCACAACAGGAACATAACACAAGTGGGTTGACAGCTTTCAGACAGAGGCTGCAAGCTTGTCTATAATATCTTCATATTTGTGAGCAATATGTTTCCTTACTTGCACAGGAACAGCTTCTGACAAATTAACAGATGGAAAGCATTAAAGGGTAAAAAGAGGTGGTGATACCTGAATTCCCAAGCATTAGAAGAGCCCCATCTTAGTAGTAATACAGGCATCACATGCATTGTTTCATTTAAGTAACCTCTGGAGCACAAGTTGGGATCAGAGCTGGGGCTAGGCAGGTAAATTAAATGAATGCAGCTGTAGGTATGTGACTGTCTGAGTGGTAGGGACTGTGGCATGAACTGAACAGCACACAATGTCCAAAGAGCTTCAAATGCAACTGAGTTAAAACATACCACCAGCCAAACAACATCTGCTTAAGCATCAAATTCAGCCCCTGTGTTAGTGTTAGTTGCTCATTTGTGTCTGACTCTAGCAACTCCATGGACTGTAACCTGCCAGGCTCCTCTGCCCATGGAATTCTCTAGGCAAGAATACTGGAGTGCATTGCCATTCCCTTCTCCAGGGGATCTTCCTGACCCAGGGATCAAACCCAGGCCTCCTGCACTGCAGGCAGATTCTTTAGCATCTGAGCCACCACCCCTGTATTTCCATCAGTTTCTATTAGAGCCACTGGAGGGAGCAGAAAGCAATGAGAAGATAACATGGGATGAAAGAGGTAAAATGGGAAAGACAATGAAATAAGGTAAGAAATAAGAAAAAGGAAAAGATAAAAAGAAAAACCACCTGGGAAGAAAAAGGACAGGGTCCCATATGCCACTGGTGGCTGTCTGGTGCCACCAACGTTTGGCCACGGGTGCCCTCAGGGCTAGCCACGTTCAAGATGCTCCAGTTAGATCATCCTGCTCATCGGTTGGCCCCCCTCCTTCCCACAAAGCCCTTGGTTCTTCTCTTTGAGGCAAACAAGGTCATTTAACCTCAGATCTCATCTGGAGAAGAAGTAGCTGACACCTCCTTTGTTATAGCAGCTGCTGAGGCAGCAAAGCAGCTGAAGGCCTGAAATGCCCAGGGCAGTGGTAACCAAACCTCTGTACCTCTGTCTGTCTCTCTCTCTCTCTCACACACACACACACAAAGCCTAGGGGTAGACAGGGCTTGTTTTCACAGTGGGCAAGGTGAAAGAGGACAGACAGGGAAATCACAGGGACAAAACTCAAATGTCTACAGGAACCAGGCAGTTAATGTAAAGAGAGTGGAACCAGCTAGGTTTACAATAAAGCAAACTGTAACAGGTATGGGGCAGCATGTGGGCCAACACCAAACACAGCCAGCTGCAGGCCATTGCAAGTTTTTTGCTTGCAATCTCATCTCTAAAGCAAAACCCAGAGATTAGTGGGCACAGGCTGTCAGTCACCCTGCTAGACAGTGAGTTTGGGGGAAGAAGGGGCTGTGTCCTTGCTGCCATTGTTCAAACATCCAGCACAGAGCCTGAAACACTGTAGGTGATCAGAGTTCAGTTCAGTTCAGTTCAGTCGCTCAGTCGTGTCCGACTCTTTGCAACCCCATGAATTGCAGCATGCCAGGCCTCCCTGTCCATCACCAACTTCCGGAGATCACTCAAACTCATGTGCATCGAGTCGGTGATGCCATCCAGCCATCTCATCCTCTGCCGTCCCCTTCTCCTCCTGCCCCCAATCCCTCCCAGCATCAGAGTCTTTTCCAATGAGTCAACTCTTCGCATGAGGTGGCCAAAGTCCTGGAGTTTCAGCTTTAGCATCATTCCTTCCAATGAACACCCAGGACTGATCTCCTTCAGAATGTACTGGTTGGATCTCCTTGCAGTCCAAGGGACTCTCAAAAGTCTTCTCCAACACCACAGTTCAAAAGCATCAATTCTTCGGCGCTCAGCTTTCTTCACAGTCCAACTCTCACATCCATACATGATCAATGGAAAAACCATAGCCTTGACTAGATTGACCAGTGATCAGAGTAGTGTTTGCCTAAGACATCAATTATGTCAAGGTTAACTGTTGCCAACTGAGTCCTCTGCACTATTTGTCCTCTTGTATTCTGCTACTCTCTCATCCAAGGGTGTCCAAAACCCACAGATATTTCCGTTCTTCCCACCTTGATCCAATGAGTCATCAGCTTCACACCAGGAGTCATGACATGGTCTCTAAGTTTTCCAATTCTTTTACCACTTCTCATAAACCCCTCAAGTGGTCTTGGCCTCACTGGCCTGTAAGTGCCCTCTTGTGGGGAAAGGGAGTACTTGCAGAGTTAAGTACCATCTGGGAAGTGAAGTGAAGTGAAGTGAAGTGAAGTGAAGTGAAGTGCTCAGTCGTGTCCAACTGTTTGCGATCCCGTGGACTGTAGTCTACCAGGCTTCTCTGTCCATTGGATTTTCCAGGCAAGAGTACTGGAGTGGGTTGCCCTTTCCTTCTCCAGGGGATCCTCCTGACCCAGGGATCGAACCCAGGTCTCCTGCATTGCAGGCAGATGCTTTACCCTCTGAGCTACCAGGGAAGCCCCTCTGGGAAGTGAAGTGAAGTTCAAGTTGTTCAGTGTCCAACTCTTTGTGATTCCATTGACTGGAGCCTGCCAGGCTCCTCTGTTCATGGACCTCTCCAGGCAAGAATGCTGGAGTGGGTCGTTCAGTGTCCAACTCTTTGTGATTCCATTGACTGTAGCCTGCCAGGCTCCTCTGTTCACAGACTTCTCCAGGCAAGATTGCTGGAGTGGGTAGCCATTTCCTTCTCCAGGGGATCTTCCCGACTCAGGGATTGAACCTAAGTCTCCTGTATTGGCAGGCAGATTCTTAACCACCAAGTCACCTGGGAAGCCCTTAGATTCTAAATGTCTGGCATCAAATTTGAAATCTGGTATGCATTAGATGTAAGATACATGTCATTTAAAGTCTCTGAGACTGAGTCTTCACATCTGAAAAATGGGAATAGTAATTATACCTGTATCATTGATTTGGTTGTTATGAGATCATGCAGTGTTTGCTATATTGGACCTTATACTCTTCAGCATGTAATATACTCTCATCATTACTTCTCACATGACCTGCTTTTATTTAGTCACTCAGTTATAAATAATGTCATAAACTGTATTTGTAATACACAGATATTATTTTCTCATGGATTAAGGAAAAAAAATAATATAAACTCTGGGACAAATGATGCAGTTTATACCCACCAGCCATCTTTCTATATATAATACAGATAAAATAATGGGTCAGATTGATTTCTTCTTCCTCCCTTTCAAATGCTCTCGAAATTTTCCTCCTCCTCTTTCTCAACTTGGATGGTTACTTATTTTATTTTTACCTCTCTGGACTCTGTTTCCATATTATTTCCAAGTGAATTTTGATTAATATGTGATTGTAGGTTCTTATTGGGAATGATACAGAGGGAATTCACGTGTGTGGTAGAAGGTTGGCTGATGATTTATAAGTCATTCATTCAACATTCATTTTGCAACTATTTAATGAGCACCTGTATGTGTGTGCTAAGTACAAGGGATACAAAATGAATAGAACAGATAAGACCCTAGCCCTTGTGGATCCCACATTGAGAAGTTTACAAGTAACCAGATACATATACTGTGAGTTCTGAGAAGGACTGTAAAGGGAGCAAAGAAGGATGAAGATACAGATGTGAGACTGAGCACACAGTTACTAGGAGGAAAGCATTCCCGACAGAGTGAACAAACAAGCAAGTTCAGAGGTCCCGAGGCAGGAGCAAAGATGAGCGTTATACTGTCCCCCGGATCATGTGTAAGTAATTTATTGGTCATCTCACAGACGTGTAGGTACACACTAGGTGTATATGTAAATATGTATAATATACATAATATAGATATTATATATGTACATAAGTAAAATGGGCTTCTCAGGTGGTGCTAGCGGTAAAGAACCCACCTGCCAATGCCGGAGATATAAGAAACTCAAGTTTGATCCCTGGGTCAGGAAGATCCCCTGGAAGAGGATGTAGCAACTCATTCCAGTGTTCTTGCCTGGAGAATCCCATGGACAGAGGAGCCTGGCAGGCGTCAGTTCAAAGGGTCGTAGAGTCAGACGTGACTGAAGTGACTTAGCATGCATGCATACATATATATATTAATACATATATGAAAAATAAAACTTTAACAGAAGTTATGTTAAATTTTTGGCTATGAGGCAAAGTAGTGTTGCCATATTCAACCTTCAAATAATGTTAATTAAACACACATTTTTGTGAAAAGAAAAATGTCTGGAAAATAATTCAATGGACATCTTTTGGCTCTCTCACCAGCTATTAGGCCTTGGTGACAGATTACAGGGGACAAGGTCACAGCAGCTCATAACGCTGCCACACACTGTGGCTCACAGCAGAGTGTGGGGCTTTAAAACTTAACATTAATATTTTAAATTTAATCTGTTTACTCTTTACATTTTAGCATACTGAGTTTAAGAATCAATCTCTCTCTTTTTTTTTTTTCCTGCAACTGTTAAACTATTTTGTTACAAGAAGTCTGGGTGATCTTTTACGTTCCTGGAACAAAAATCTTAATTACTCAGTATTATGAAGTTCTGAAGTCAGGAAAAGACAAGGCTTTTGAAAGGTTCCGTGAAATCCTTTTTAGTGCAAAACCTGTGTACCATGAAATGGTAAATCTGAAACATTTCATCGTTTCTTTTCATCTTCACTGTTCAGATGCAGGCTTTCTCTTCACTTAATTCTGTAAACTCTCAATGCCTGTTCTGTGTAAAGCATGGTGTTTGTGATTAATTTAGAGGTGGGAAGCACGTGGAAGAGGCCAGAACATAATTGTTGGGAGAGTTTTAAAGAAATATCACTATAGTTCATTGCAGATAGAAAGCTAGGGGTAGGGATCCCTTCAGAAAAGTGAGGGGACATGTCTAGAAAGACTGAGGGAAAAGATCATGAAAGGCTTTGAACAGTACAACAGAAGAAGTCATTTACAGATTTTTCAATCAATGTTTTTAAGGAAAAAAGTGAAGTGACACAGCTGACGTTTGCCTTCAGATGATCTTCATAAGCTGGGTATTTATGTAGGTGACACCTGGATATGTCCCCCCGCACCCCTTTAATTGATTCATTCATTCATGTGTTTCTTTCTTCAGCCTCAGAAAAAAAGCACACTACAGAGCAAAAGGGGAGGAATCAGTTAAATGACTCACTCTTTCTGCATAAAATGAAGGTGTCCTGTATGAAAATCAATTTGAGTTCAAAAACTCTCACATTCAACTCTGAGTAATTTATCCTCCTGCTTCTCCCATGGAATTTAACAAACCCAAGATGGGAAGATGCATCTACAGCATCACGTGCTCTTCTCTTTGAACTGAACTGTCAATTCATCCAGAGACATTTAAAATCAATATTCCTTCTAAAGTCAAACTTCTGACATTTCAGGCTGGAACTTACTGGGAAAGTGAGTACTGTTGCTACTGTTTATTCAGTCTCAGCTGAAACTTTACTTGAAAAGTAAAGGGATCCAATATATTCATCTACTGGGAGCTACCCTGATAAGTTTTAGTTTTAAAATCAGAATTCGATGATAGATTCATTTTTACAGAAACAGAGCTTATAAAAATGTAAACTCTAGAAAGTTTGTTATTTTAAGAGTTGATTTCTTTCTTACCTCACCTTAACTTTCTCCAAACAAAATGGTGCTCTATTCAGACAATTTGTTTTAATGGAGATATAACTTACATATTGTATATGGACAGATTTTAAGTGCGCAGCTTGACAAACATGTATATGTGTGTGTGTGTGTGTGTGCATACACACCTTGTTATCTATAAGCTACAGAACATTTCCATCACCCTAGAAAATCTCTTTTTGCCTCTTCCTAGTCACTATCCCCAGAGAAGGCAATGGCACCCCACTCCAGTACTCTTGCCTGGAAAATCCCATGGATGGAGGAGCCTGGTAGGCTGCAGTCCATGGGGTCACTAAGAGTCGGACATGACTGAGCGACTTCACTTTCACTTTTCACTTTCATGCATTGAAGAAGGAAATGGCAACCCACTCCAGTGTTCTTGCCTGGAGAATCCCAGGGCCGGGGGAGCCTGGTGGGCTGCCATCTATGGGGTCGCACAGAGTCGGACATGACTGAAGTGACTTAGCAGCAGCAGCAGCAGTCACTATCCCAGAGATAACTGCTTCATCCCCAGAGAACTGCCATTCTGACCTCTGTCCTCACAGACTGGATTTGCCTCTTCACAAACTTCACAAAAATGAAAGCTTCAGTATATGCTCTTTTGTGTCTGGCTTCTTTGACTCAACATAATGTATTTAAGATTCACCTATGTTGTTGCATGTCTTCATAGCACAGATTCTTTTAACCATTGAGTAATATTCCATCATATGAATATACAGTTAGTTCATCTATTTTCTTAGTGATGTGTATTTGGGTTGTTTCTAGTGTGAACACTGTTTCTGACAGATCTTCATGAGTTTAAGAATGGGTTAGACAGGTATAAGAAATGACCTAAGCTATAAGCACAGACTCTTTTTTTTTAACTGAGTGTTCTGGATACTTTATATTACAAGTTCCTGGCAGAAATAGAATATATCTTTCTCACATCCTATAAAGTGTCTGAATCAGAATTATTAAGCATCCAATTAAATATATTTGGTTCAGCATGGTGCTAATGAATACAGAATTGTGGACTGTATCCTATATGGGCTTGTTGGCTTTTGTGGTGAGAAGAGCTCCACCCCTAGGTCTCAGAAAACAATAGGGAGCATCCCCCTCCCCTGACCATCTCACCAATGCATGCCATAGGGCACAAAGCTGGTGGAAACAGTCTTGTGAACCACCTGGAAAAATCCCACATCTAGACTAGAAATTGAACCCAAAATGCACTCGGTTAATTTAGGTGAATCACAAACTCATTAAAAAAGCAGCTTATTCACATACTTCCTCATACAATATTAATAAAATGCTAAGGAACTATTAATTAATTAACATGTTGGTTCTTACATATCAGATATATAATCATTATCATCACAACTTTGCCAAGTGAGTGTTGTTATTCCCCACATGTCAGGTGAAGAATCAAACTTCACCTTATGCAAGGTTGTGTTAAGTAAATTAAAGTTAAGTAGCTATTTTCTAGCAGAGCCAGAATTTGGCCCCCGGGTGACACAGTCCAAAGTCCACCCAACCTCTTTAGGCCAAGACATCTTTATAAAATCTGTGGGCACCATAAATCCCATCCTTGAGGAGTGAGACACAGATGCAACTGGCTCATGTGAGATCCACTCACAGTTTTCGATGGAGAGGAATCCAAACCTCTAACATTTCCATGCCCAAAGTGTCAGCACACAAACAGAGCTCAAAGCTTGCATCAGCACCACTCACTCACAGGGAGCTTAAATATACAACAAAGACTTATCTGATGTGCTTACGAGAACAGCTTTCATTGGAGCTTCAGTGACGTGCCAGTCAAAACGGTTCATCATCTCTAATTTTTTTCTACCTTAAAAACAAAATTATGTTGATTGTGAGGTTTTGCTGCTGCCTCTTGAAAGAGGCACACCCTTTAGAAATAGCAAAGAATAGCAGATATTTTTAGGTTGAAAGAAACACACACGGCAGTATCTCAGATTCCGAAGGTAAGCCTTTCTTTGAGAGCTGTCTCTATTCACGTTGTTTCAGTGGTAAGGACACCTGCAGAAAGGTGGGCTGTCTTCACAGGGCGGTTTCTAAAGAATTTGTCACAGACACAAACAGATGACAGGACAGAGATAAGCTAAGGGAGCTGAAGGATGACTGATGATTCTGATGTCTTGTGTGCGTGCGTGCTAAGTCACTTCAGTTGCATCCGACTCTTTATGACCCCATGGAATGTACCTGCCCAGCTCCTCTGTCCATGGGACTCTCCAGGCAAGAATGCTAGAATGGATTTCCATGCCCTCCTCCAAGAGATCTTCCAGACCCAGGGATCGAACCTGAGTCTCTTATGTCTCCTGCATTGGCAGGGGAGTTCTTTACCACTAGCACCACCTGGTGGAGAAGGCAATGGCACCCCACTCCAGTACTCTTGCCTGGAAAATCCCATGGATAGAGGAGCCTGGTAGGCTGCAGTCCATGAGGTTGCCAAGAGTCGGATATGACTGAGTGACTTCACTTTCACTTTCCACTTTCACTCATTGGAGAAGGAAATGGCAACCCACTCCAGTGTTCTTGCCTGGAGAATCCCAGGGACGGCAGAGCCTGGTGGGCTGCTGTCTATGGGGTCGCACAGAATCGGACACGACTGAAGCGACTTAGCAGCAGCAGCACCACCACCACCACCACCATCTGGGAAGCCCTCCGACGTCCTGTAAATGTGCAAATATCTCCATAACTTAAGTATTCAAAATTAAGCGAGGCACTGCAGGAAAGAATGTTTCAACATCAGGAACTCATTTTCCTTGACAATAATCCAGGTCTCTTCCAAACAGTAGTTGATGATTTCACCAAGGAAATGAGTTTTAGTATTCGTACAACCATTTTCCAGTGCATGGGGGGAAGTGAGCTATACCACCAGGCTGCTTCATCCAGGTGTTAAACATTCCTTAGGCTATATGAAGTGGGAATAAAAGGGATGGTTGACCACCCTGGTGATTAGTGGGCGCTTGATACCACCCACCTTTTATCCTCCCTTAGACCCTATTTGCAGCCAGGTGGCTCAGGGTTAAAGAATCCACCTGCCAAGCAGGAGATGTGGATTTGATCCCTGGGTAAGGAAGACCCCCTGGAAAAGGAAATGGAAACTCTCTCCAGTATTCTTGCCTGGGAAATCCCATGGACAGAGGAGCCTGGCGGGCTACAGCCCATGGGGTCACAAAAGAGTCAGACACGCCTGAGCAGTTAAACAGCAGCAGTAGCGACAGACCCTACTTGACTATGTAAGATGTGCGGCTGGGGCTATGCAAAGTGTCATTTGTCCTTTTCATAAGCCTCTCCTCTGTGTTACTTAAAATCTTCATAAATATTCATCTATTTATGAAAGTATTATATAGTTATACAATAATTTCTTTTCTCATTGGCAGCATTTTTAACTTATTTTTCAATCGGAGTATAATTGCTTTACAATGTGTTAGTTTCTGCTGTACAGCAATGCATCAACAGCACTTTAAAAATGGATCATCTCAATGTACACGAGAGTGTAGAGAGACAGGCATGTCCTCCCTGTACTGGCATACCTGGGAGTATACTTGGTAACAATACTTTAGCAAACCCTTTAGCAACATACATTAAAATCTATTAATTCAGCAAGGTACATAAAAATATTTAATGCCTCGTTATAATTAAAAGTCTTAGAAAAACTTGACTAACCTACCAAAGTAGAATTTTAAAGATGAGAAAGGATACTTTGTGGTTGTTTTAACTGACATTTCTATGCTTATTAGTGAGCTGAACAGTTTTTCAAATGCATACTGGCCATCTGGTTTTTCACTTTAGGGAATTGTTCATGTCCTCTACTCACTTAACTGTTGTGGCCTTAGTGTTATTCATAACAATTATATAAGCTATTTATGTAATAAGGATATTGTCCATTTAACTGTCAAATTTTATGACTCAGGTGCCTATTTTAATCTAAGCTTTAAACTGATGAACCTGAAATGAGGAAAGCAGTTAAGTGGTAAAAAAAGAGAGCGAGAGAAAAAAGAAAACATCAAAACCAAATCACTTTCATATTTATAGCTCAACATGAATTGCTATTTGAACCTAAATCAGAAAAGTATTTAAGTAATTCATCAACTAGGGACTCACATGTGGTGAATGAAGTCTTTCATAGGAACCCTTAAGGCACAGCAATTACACAAACATGATCCAGAGAAATCTGTCTGTATCACACTGTGTCCCCTACTTTATATCAAGTGGAAAATATTGAATCAGTTCAAATATATCCAGGTCTGCAACAACACCAGCTCTCCTTTGGTCTGGTGTTGAGCAAGGGCAAACCAAAGTATTTACATCTCTGTTCGGTGCACTCGTTAGAATCTTAGGGGTAGTTATGGGTAACCGGACAGATGCTGGATGCAGATACCAAGACTGCAAGTTTGTGAACACAACTGGGCTGACAGACTGTCAGATTTTACATAGGTGCAGTCAACGATGACTCCCTCTGTGGCAAGAATTCTGATGCCTAATGTGAGCTTGTGATCAAGTACAGTTGTAGTTTATTACTCTTTGCAAAGGGATCAATGGTTAGCACTCTTAGAAAAGCATACAAGCCCAAGCATTCTTTATTCCTTAGAGCTAGGCGTGATGCTAACCATTAACGGTTGCTTCAGCTCTTCAATTACACTGTAAAATTAACTATGATGGGTTGTTTTATTTCTCTTTTGTCAACCAAAAACACTCATGGGATACATAATTTAGTGATCAAAGCCTTAACTTAAAAAATTAAGAAAGATTTTAGAAGACAGATTGATATCTAGTATGCAAAAGCAGAGCAGAGAAGGAAATTAGCAAACATTCAGCTAATATGTTCTCAAGGGCAGGGATTCATGGTAATAAATGGAATCATTTCAAGCTTGAAGGAGGTTACCTGTGGGAGACTGCTCAGATCGCTTCAGGGATCACTGCATTTCATCAGCCTAAAAATGGAGCTGCCTGTAGAATTTCTAGGTCAGCAAAAAGACACATAGAAATCTAACAAAATGAGAAGCTATCATGAATCATTTGTAAGAGGTTAAGACTGCTATAGATTAACAAATTAAAAGGATACACACCAATTCTAGAGTATTACAGCCGTGATACTGAACAATATTGAACATTATTCATAAACCACAGAAGAGGAGGTGAGACAATTAGATGTCTAAGTGAAGTCCCATAGCGTTTCTGACAAATTCTGCACTCACCCAGCTCGCAGAGAATCTATGTCCAGGATTTCTCAGGGTCACAAAATTCTTTCAGCCATGACAAAGTGCAGGCTCTTACTTAATGTGTACAATACATAAATAAAGTCTTATCTGAATCCAAGAAGAAAATCATTTGATAATTCTTCAACATCTTCAGAGAAATATTTCACACAGTCTCTTATAGAGGTGACCTTCTGAGGACCAGGGACAACGAATAATCCAAAATTCATCAGAGAATCTTTAAACCTAATTTGAGACAATAGCCTCTTCAGCCCCCATGCCCTGTCACCCCACATCAGAAGTGTTGACTTCTGATGACTGATTGTGGGGGACAGGGTCTTATTCACTGATAACGCCTTTCCCTTCTATGAATACAGCTGTCTGAACTGTCAAAAGATCAGAGCAGGCAACAAGATGGAAAGGCAGCAGCAAAGGCCTGTGCTTGGATGAGTCCAGAATAGTGCAATCACTTAGAAGTTTCTAACCGAGAAACCAAAATACATTCTTTTTTTTTTTTTATTGTTAAGAAGGCAATCACTCTCGTTTGCAACAAGCCTCAACACTCCCAGTTGTTTTAAACTTTGTCTGATTTACCTTTACTGATATTTCTTTTGTATCAATAATACATGCTCAGATTTATAAATGATGTATGTCCCTTGGAATCTGTATTGCCCAAATACTGGGGCAGGGATCTTTATATATTCAAAAGATTAAGTATATTAACAGTATTGTTCAACTCTTCCACATATTTGCTCATTTCTCTCTGCTTAAGGTACCATTTTCTGTGGGATGTGTGTTAAAATCTCTTACTATGTTTAAGAATCTGTCTATTTCTTCTTGTCATTCTATCAAATAATGCTTGATTTACTTTCAGGGTTCAAGATTAGGGTTTTTATATCTTCCTGATGAGTTATTCCTAAAAATATATTCTCCCTTAAAGTTTATTTTGCAAGATATTAATGTAGCTATATCAACTTTCATTAAAAAAAATCTTCCTAATTTATCACATTCTATCCCTGTGGCTTTGCATAATCTGGTTTGGGAATCTTGCTTATAAATAATATGGTAGATTCTCTGTCTTCTCACATGTTAAAAAATTACATCTGTTAATAAGTTATATTTATAATTACTAATTTAATTGAATATATTTCTTCTATAATTTTTTCCTATTACTAGGCCTTTACTTTGCCTCTATTTTTCTCTTTTCCTGCTTACTATTACATTGAATAAGTTCTTTTTTTATTTATTGGGGCTTTCCAGGGGGCTGAGTGGTAAAGAATCCACCTGCCAAACAGGAGATGTGGGTTTAACCCTTGAGTAGGGAAGATCCCCTGAAGAAGAAAATGGCAACCCACTCCAGTATTCTTGCCTGGGAAATTCCATGGATAAAGGAGCCTGGTGGGCTACACTCCGTGGGGTTGCAAAGAATTGGACACGACTTAGTAACTAAACAGCAGCATAGTAGCTTTACAATGTTGCATTAGTTTCTGCTGTACAGCTAAGTTTCGGCTATGTGTGCATGCTAAGTCTCTTCGGTCATGACTAACTCTTTGAGCCCTACAGGCAAGAATACTAGAGTTGCCATGCCCTCCTCCCGGGGATCTTCCTGACCCAGGGACTGAACCCCAGTTTCTTACATCTCCTGCACTGGCAGGTGGGATAGCTCAGTTGGTAAATGAATCTGCCTGCAATGTAGGAGACCCTGGTTCGATTCCTGAGGTCAGGAGGATCAGCTGGAGAAGGGATAGAGTACCCACTCCAGTATTCTTTGGCTTCCCTTGTGGCTCAGCTGGTAAAGAATCTGCCTGCAATGCAGGACACCAGGGTTCGATCCCTGGCTTGGGAAGATCCCCTTCAGGGAAAGGCTCCAGTATTCTGACCTGGAGAATTTCATGGATAGCCCACGGGGTCGTAAAGAGTCAGACACGATTGAGCAACTTTTACCTTTCACTTTTCTTTGCCACTAGTGCCACCTGGGAAGCCAGAATCAGCTATACGTATACACATATCCCCTCTTTGTTATCACAGAGACTGAGTACAGTTCCCTATGCTATTCAGTAGGTTCCCATTAGTTATCTGTTTTATACATAGCAGTGTATATATATCAATATTGTAGCCAGTGAGGTTTATCCGAGGAGTGGTTATTAACAATTGAATAACTTCTTAATTCTTATTTTACAATCAATTAACATGAGAGTTAAATATTCTGTCTGTACTATTTTTGTTACTACCTTAAACTTCTAACATTGACTCAAAGTTAATTACATTTCTACCCTCCTCCAGAAAAAAGCAAGAATCTTAACAATGCTTTAACTCCAACTGCCAAACACCACATTCACTGGTTGTTACATAGGGTTTAATTCCATCTTGCTTTTAGTTCCCACTCTTCAAAGTCATTATTATTTTTGTGAGTCAATGTTTGTTTAAAAGAAACCTCTTATTTACCACTTTCTTTTCTTACTTCATTATTACAACCCACTCTGATCCTCTGGGTTCTATCTCATTCTCACAGAAATACATCTTTAGCAATTCTTTAGTGACATCCATAAGAAGCAAACTAAAAGTCTTTATTATGTCTTCCCTGTTTTTAAAGATATATTCTTCTTGGAGAGGGTCAAAATATATACAGTGAGGTACATAATACACATGCATGTAAAGGGCTTATCTCAATTTTCACATGTGTACACACCCAAGCCAAGTCCCACCCAGATCAAGATTTATAATATTTTCATCACACCAGGGGGTACTCTCATGCCCCTTCTCTTTCAGTACTCACCCCCACTATTCAGACATTTTCCCCTACTGATTATTTAATTTTTTGAATTTCATACAGATGGAATTATCCAGTAGGTACTCTTTTGTGTCTGCTTCTAACAAACATTCAACATAATGGTTGTGAGATTATTGTTTTTATCAGGAGTTTTTCATATCACTGTGTATTCCATGTCATTATCACTCTTAAACAATGGGTTGCCAGGAAGAGAATTCCAGGGTGATAGCAATTTTTAAAATTAGATGTTATTTCAATGTCTTTTAGACTTTATTGTTGCCAAAAAGAAGTATTACTGGCAGTTGAATTGTTTTTCCTTTAATAGTAACTTTATCTTTTTTTCCTATTTGCTTTTCTTTCTTTTGGTTATGCTTATATTTAAAATGCCCCTTTCATCCTTGTTGTTCTGAGATTTCCATACATTATGTCAGAATGAGGATCCGCTTTTGGTAATGCTAGACGAATGGACAGAAATCAGTGTGCTTCCTCAATCTGAAGGATATGACTCTTTGGGTATAAACAATCTCTCCAAATTTATGCCTCACTGGGGTAGATTTGGACTCCACATCAGTATGTGGAATGAGTTTGATGGATGGAATTTTTCAAGTTCCCTTCTTGAAAAAAGGTGGACCCTTGAGGAGTTCGTCTTCACATGGAGTTTAAGTTGTAGCTCCCTGCTTGTGGAGGGCCAGTCGCTGCATGCCTGGAAGTTAACACAAGGGTCTATTTCCAGATCCAGGGGGCCTCAACTCCTAGGGCCCTAATGGCAGCTTTCTCATCAGGCTCCCCTGAGCCTCACTTTCTTTCTTAAAACTGGGGACTTTCTTTCAATCTCAGATGTTACAACATTTTTAGAAAGTACATCTTAAGCAATTTTTCCATTTGTTTTGCATGAGGTTTGTCCACCACGTTGCCAGAATCTGAATCTGATTCACTCATTTATCATTTAGCCAGCTGGCCCATATGGACTTCTGAGTAACTAAGAGCAAGGGCCCTGAAGCCAAGTAGATCTGATTTTGAATCACTGCTGTAACGACTGATGAGCTATTTGATACTGGGTAACTTTCTTTAACTTCTCTAAGCCTTAGTTTTCTCATCTCAAAAAAGAAGATGATCAAAATCTTACTGCAAAGAGTTGTTGTGAGATAAAATATGCTAATGCATGTAAAGTACTTGGCAGAGTTCCTTAGTAAGCACTTGTCAATAACTATTAATATTATGAAACATTGCACAATATTATTTGATTAATTGATTTGTCTACTTAGGAGTCAAGTTATGTACAAGTTGATGCTATACAGAAACAGAAATGTATCTTTTATGAAACAGAAATAAACTGAATAATAACTAAACATGCTAATATAGACTCTGTATATGTGGGATACAGAATGTTGCTCTTTGTAAATACTGCCCTGTAAAAATCTCATGTTCTCATAATTTATACATTCTGAGTTGAACTTTCCAAGTTTGGAGAAAACCCTTGAAAGTCAGAGAGAGGACACTATATGAGAGAACACTAGCACTTGCTCCCCAAGATGCAAGTCACTGCATTTGTTTCCTTCATTGAGGAAGTCGCCATAATGCAAGATGAACTCAACAGTGTGCTTAGTGATGGAGTGGGTTTCCACGGGGGTGTGAGCTCCTTTAACTCCCTGCAGAGCAGTAACAAGCAGTTCACTGACTGGGTATAAGGATCACACTCTGAACAGCATGGCTTTAGGGACATGTGTGTGCTCAGACAACACAGGCTGTAGCCCACTGGGCTCCTCTCCCCATGGGATTTCCCAGGCAAGAATACTGGAGTGGGTTGCCATTTCCTACTCCAGGGCATCTTCCAGACCCAGGGACTGAACCTGCATTTCTTGCAGCTCCTTCACTGGAAGGTGGATCCTTTACCACTAGTACCACCTGGGAAGCCCACATTAGCACCACTGTAAAGAGTGTTATTATTGTTACATAGGAATAAAGGTGCCCTTTCTCAGGAAAGGATGCTTGGGATCTGAGTTAAGCGATAAGCTCAGATGGAGAACAAAATTAATTATGCTACATATTCAAAGGAAGTTCACTATTGGTGTTTAATAAACAAATCAATATCTGCTATAGAGTCCAGGGGTCCACTGGATTCTTGACTGGAATTGATTTTGGGACCTATATGGATTTGTCAATCCTACAATTCATCACTTGTGGGTCTAGGGGCCAGTCCTTTTAAGGGGACTATGATTACCACAGAACTCATTTCTGCTATTTGCCGTCTAACAAGTTTTTGAGTTTTTTTTGGTAGAAGGTGATAATTTTTCTCATTTTTCTTTAATTTACAATAAAAAAGCAGCAGCTGGAATGACCTGTTGTACTTCCAAAGCAGATCTAATAATATTTCCCATGTACATTCAGAAGGTATTGTATTGCTTCTGTAAGGTCAAATCACACATGAAATCCAATTCAGAAGCAATATTTTTAAGTCTTATAATCAGAACTGTGGAATATTCTGAAGACATGGGAATACCAGACCACCTGACCTGCCTCTTGAGAAACCTATATGCAGGTCAGGAAGCAACAGTTAGAGTTGGACATGGAACAACAGACTGGTTCCAAATAGGAAAAGGAGTACGTCAAGGCTGTATACTGTCACCCTGCTTATTTAACTTATATGTAGAGTACATCATGAGAAACGCTGGGCTGGAAGAAGCACAAGCTGGAATCAAGATTGCCAGGAGAAATATCAATAACTTCAGATATGCAGATGACACCACCCTTATGGCAGAAAGTGAAGAGGAACTAAAAAGCCTCTTGATGAAAGTGAAAGTGGAGAGTGAAAAAGTTGGCTTCAAGCTCAACATTCAGAAAACTAAAATCATGGCATCTGGTCCCATCACTTCATGGCAAATAGATGGGGAAACAGTGAAAACAGTGTCAGACTTTATTTTTCTGGGCTCCAAAATCCCTGCAGATGGTGATTGCAGCCATGAAATTAAAAGACGCTTACTCCTTTGAAGGAAAGTTATGACCAACCTAGATAGCATATTCAAAAGCAGAGACATCATTTTGCAAACAAAGGTCTGTCTTGTCAAGGTTATGGTTTTTTCAGTGGTCATGTATGGATCTGAGAGTTGGACTGTGAATAAAGCTGAGCGCCGAAGAATTGATGCTTTTGAACTGTGGTGTTGGAGAAGACTCTTGAGAGTCCCTTGGATTGCAAGGAGATCCAACCAGTCCATACTAAAGGAGATCAGTCCTGGGTGTTCATTGGAAGGAATGATGCTAAAGCTGAAACTCCAGTACTTTGGCCACCTCATGCGAAGAGTTGACTCATTGGAAAAGACTCTGATGCTGGGAGGGGTTGGGGGCAGGAGGAGAAGGGGACGACAGAGGATGAGATGGCTGGATGGCATCACTGACTCGATGGACGTGAGTCTGAGTGAACTCCGGGAGTTGGTGATGGACAGGGAGGCCTGGAGTGCTTCGATTCATGGGGTTGCAAGGAGTCGGACATGACTGAGCGACTGAACTGAACTGAACTGAATCAGAACACAAGAATATTAAAGCCTATCATGGAAGTATTACTGACTCTCAAAATATGGCAGATTTTGTTGATTCTATTTGAATTTTTGCTTACTCGAACATTTAAAGATCAAATTTATGGACTAAAAAAGAAAAAAACAAAACCTACAACATGTTGTGTCTGCCTGGCTTGTTGTAAAGAGAATATTCTAGATCTGCCCAAATAGAAAATTTTAATTCTGGGCTTTAAAATAAAATATGTGATCTTTAAAAATATTTATTAAAATAATGAAGTTAGAGACAATCTGATAAAACAATATTTGTTAGACTTGAATGCGTAGAAAATTATTTAAAAACTCACTATCACTATCAATTCCAAGAAGTATGGTTCACAAAATTAACCTGGTTACTTTGTAGATGACTGTTTTCTAAATCGTGGACAGAATTTAAAGTCATCTTATCGGAGAAGGCAATGGCACCCCACTCTAGTACTCCTGCCTGGAAAATCCCATGGATGGAGGAGCCTGGTAGGCTGCAATCCATGGGGTCACTGAGGGTCGGACATGACTGAGCGACTTCGATTTCACTTTTCACTTACATGCATTGGAGAAGGAAATGGCAACCCACTCCAGTGTTCTTGCCTGGAGAATCCCAGGGATGGGGGAGTCTGGTGGGCTGCCGTCTATGGGGTCACACAGAGTCGGACACGACTGAAATGACTTAGCAGTAGCAGTATGATATGTAAAAGCCTTCAGCTAATCTTTGCTCTGGGTGACATTTTCTGGGCTGGGCCAGTCCATCTGTAAACTGAATCCTACCCCGCAACAAGTCTCAAGTCTATCTTAATCTATAACATAATGTCACTGAAATTTGGAAAAATTCTTAAAATCTGAATTATGTACTCTTATATTTTTGGTTATACATCACTTTTAATAAATTTAAGAAAAAGTATATATCTATCTAACTTTTCAAGTTCTGGTTTAAACTGTTTTCTCTATCCACTCAAAAGTGGATATTTGAAATTAAAAAGACTTAAATGTTAAATTTCTCTTCCACTTTCACTAGCAAAGGAGATACCAACAAAATCTCTCTTCTTAAATGCTTACAAGGGAAAAGCTGTCCCAAGATTAGCACAATTTTCATCAAGATCCAACTTAAAGACCTACATTGCATTTTCTGAAATTAAAAAAAAAATTCTTAAGTACAAAAGTAGCAAAAGTAAATATACCAATTAGTACATGGTTGTGTGGCTACCAAATAAGCCACCAAGCAACTCCCTAAATTAACCTTTTCGGCTTTGCAATAGTGAATATGTTGGCTCACAGTATTCCAAGTTTACTGCTTACTTGGTTTTAATTTGTAAAAAGTTGCTAGAGAGACCTGCCTGTGCATCCAGCCGTCAAGATTCAGATCACGCTGAAGAAACCAGATCCTTCTAGATGACCTGCTTTGGATCCCGGGGTTCCTGTCCCTCAGAAGGACAGCTTTCTCCAAGATGCCTGTGACAACAGGAGGTCTCTAGCTTCGCCAAAGACTGATTATTTCCATAGCACCCGCTGGCTTTTGTTAATGTAAAAGTCACTGGGATAAAATGTCAAGAAATACAAGCTACAGTCTTTGAAAACACACAGTGCAGCCTATCCTCAAAGGGGGTTCCCAATCAAGTGTGTATGGCTGCATTCATGTGACAGCAAGAGAGCCTTCTTGTGGTAGTGTTCTAATCCCAGTGACATTATCCCCATAAAGTGCACACACAAAAATGCAATTCCACAAACTATGAATTCCAGATGCTCTTTGCAAGCATTCTCTCCTGACTTCTGCATTTCTAATCATACCTCCCAATTCCAGAAGCACAGGCCTGCAAATGAACAAGGGAACTCAAACCAAATGCAGTTACTCTGAAGAGCAGTGAAGGCACAGGGCCAATTTCATCTCCACGGCAATGCTCTGAAACCTGGTGACGACCTTAATGGCTCTAACACCTAATGACAATCTTCTTTCGAGAGTTTTATGAATATTAATACCCTGATCCAAGAGGAATATTTAAAAACAAAATGTATGTCCTCACTTTTGACTGTGGTATCTCTTAAATTGTAAAAATTGTACCCTTATTTTTACAGGTAATGGATGTGCATTTCAATAAGGTGGACTTGACACTGCTTTTGCTGCTAGGGTGAGAGGTCACGAAGTGTTTCTATAATCTTCATGCTCTTCTTTAACTGGCAAAAGTCAACTCATTATTTCAATCTGTCAGTTTTTAGATAGATACAAGTAAGTAACTCCCATATATTCAAAACAAGGCTAGAATTACTGGAAGTAAGTAGTAGGAGACATCATTCCTGTCTTCAAGGAGCTTATCCTCAAATTGGGAAAAAATTACTAACAAGAACAATCAGCATACAATATAAAATACTTTATTTCTACCCTGTGCCAAGGACTCTGCTAGTCCTAAGGGCATAACAAGATCATCTAGAATCTTTCCCTGTGTGGGGGCAACAGACAAGCATGCTGTACAAAAAAATGTAATAATAACAAAACAACAATAATGATCATGAATAAGGATTTGTGAGGACCTACTATATATTAATGTGCCTGGTATTCGAATGGACTAGCATGAAAGTCCCGGAGAAGGCAATGGCACCCCTCTCCAGTACTCTCGCATGGAAAATCCCATGGACAGAGGAGCCTGGTAGGCTGCAGTCCATGGGATTACGAAGAGTTGGACACTACTGAGCGACTTCACTTTCACTTTTCACTTTCATGCATTGGAGAAGGAAATGGCAACCCACTCCAGTGTTCTTGCCTGGAGAATCCCAGGGATGGGGGAGCCTGGTGGGCTGCCGTCTATGGGGTCGCACAGAGTCGGACACGACTTAAGCGACTTAGCAGCAGCAGCAGCAGCAGCAGCATGAAAGTCCACATTGATTTTATTATGGGTGGAAATAAGGAATGAACCAATTCTCATTCTGAGCAATCAGAATAAAAAATATCCCCACAATCAAGATTTACCAAGAATGATCAATTCTGCTTTGGCCAAATATGGTTCACTAGATGTTTGCTTTTTCATGGCTATACCTCTGAAATCTCAACTCTCTGTTACACTTAGTAACCCTTTTGAAGTTGTATGAAATATTTTTCTCCAGCTTTATTGGGATATAATTGATACATAATATTATATACGTTTAAGGTGTACCAACATACTGATTTGATAAATGCATATACTATAAAATGATTTTAGACCACAATAAGGTCAGCATACCCATCACCTCACAAAATTACAATCTCTGTGTGTGAGTGTGTGTGTGTGTGGTGGGAACTTTTAAGAACTACTCTTTTAGCAGCTTTCAGATATACACTAGTGTTAACTAGAGTCACTATGCTGTGCCTCACATCCCCAGAATCTATTCATTTTATAACTGGAAGTCAGTATTTTTGGACTACCTTCAGCCATCCCGAAATCTTGCTGATGTGAATTTAGTGAAAAGCCACAGCTCAAGTCTGTAAGAAAGAAAAAAATGCACATCTTCCTTTGTTGTTCCTCATACAGGATGGGGATGTGGCCAAGAAAAGAAAACATTCTAAAATACTCTTTCTAATCCTGAAGTAAGAAACAGAAAACAAAACTGATTATTCTCCCGCAAAAGCCTCCAAATAGCTGAAATGAAAAGGTGATGGGAGGCACTTGTCAGGTGGAGACCTGAGCTCATTTATCATCCTGAGGCAACCTTTACCAGGACCCTATTGCCAGGTGCCTGCCCTGCTCTGCAGTCGCAGAATGCACACTGCTGCACAGCCTCCGCTGTGCCCAGAGCCAGTGCTACTGTGAGAGCTGTGATGGGTCTGAGACTTTAAATAGACATCTGATGAGAGTCCTTGGGTGGTCTCAAATATGGGTGTTCATGAATTACACACACACACACACACACACACACACACACACGTAACACTCTCCCTGAGCGATCCATTCCCATGACCCTGACTACCTGCATGCTAATTCTCCCAAGGATGCTCTGTGGATTTTCCTACCAGAACATCCCTGGAGCTGTCTTAAAAAGACCAAGGAGTAACTGATTGTCTTTCTCTCCCATCACATTTCTTCTCCGTATCGTATCATTTATCTCGATCAACAGTTCCGACGCCCACCACTTCCAGAGCAGCACCTGGCACTTTTGACGGTTCATCTCTCTTCCTTGTCCTACGCATCCAATAATTTGCCCAGTCCTCTCGCTTCATCTCCTACATGCTGTTCAAATCCAGCACTCTGCCCCGTTCCCACAATGTCCACTGTCATCTAGGCCACAGGTTAGCCCCTCACTGTTTTCTTTCCTGTCCCTGCTCTTTTCTAGAACATTCTCTACCATGCAGCCAGACTGATCTTTCTTAAATGCAACTCTAATCATACCCCTTCTTTCTTTAAAATGCTCCCCCCCGACACACACTGTTCTTTGAGTAATGACCCAAGCCCTGACCATGGTCTCAAGGCCTCCACACTCAGACCACCCCAATCAGCCCGGCTTCATCTCTCCTGCTCCTGCTGCCATCTGGGTCTCCCTGCCCTGTGCTGGGCAGTTATCTGAACTCTCCCTCTTGGCTTGACCAGCTACTGCTAATCCTTCAGAACCAATCCTAAAAATCCTTTCCTCAAAGATTCTTCCCTTTCCTTCCACAGACTGAGGTAGGCCATCCTCTTACGTATCCCCATAGCAACGTATCCCCACAGCAACAGATGCTCCTGCTTTTCCGACACAGATTGGGGCCATCATTGACAATGACCTCATCTAGAAAAGCTCGTCCTTGGCCGGCCCTTGCCCTGGGTTTCTTCATCCTAGCTCCACAGCCCTCCACCATGATGACCACGACAATAACCCAGTGTGGAGCTGTCCATTTGCCTAGTGATTTCCACACCAGACTGCACGTTTCTTGAAAGCACACACTGCGTCTTCTATCTGTCACCGCCTAGTATCTTGGGCAGGGCCTGGCACTAGTGGTGCTTGGTAATTGCTGGGTGAAGGGAAGGTCATGAAAATGCTCTGAAAGTGATGCTTACAAACACAAGTCAATGCCTGACACTTTCCTGCTCAATGGCTTTGCATCTCAGTTAGAATAAAATTCAATGTCCGTTTCATGGCCAATCAAGCTCTTCATGATTTGCCCTTGGCTACTTATCTGACCTCATCTTCTAAAGCCCTCATCAGGGCCTTCACACATGCTACTCCCTCCACGTGGAACCATGTGTTCACAGAGATCCCTATGGCTGGCTCCACGACTGCATTCAGGCCTCTGCTCAGATGTCTCCCTGCCCAGTCTGACTTGAAGATCACCAGGTCCACTTCACTCCCCATCACTCAGGGCTCTCCTGCCCTGCTTTGTATTTCTTCATGGGGCATTATTATCTAACATATATTTGCTTTGTTTACCGCCTGCCTCATCGTCCTTGAATGTCAAGTTTGAGGGGGCTGAAATTTTGATCATATTGCTCCCGCCTGTTTTCCCAGATGTTGGAACAATGCCTGTCACCCAGTAGATGTGCAGGAACTATTTGATGAATGAATAGTGGATGGATGAATGCTCAAAACTGAATGGTGTATACACATCAGTACTTCTTGAGTATTTTTTACAAAGACCGTTTATTATAATAGTACCACTGTGTGAAAAACAGATAACTAGTGAGAAGCTGCTGTAGGTACAGGGAAGTCAGCTTGGTGCTCTGTGATGACCTGATGAGTGGGGTGGGTAGGGGAGGGAAGTCCTTAGAAGGAGGAGATATATGTATTCATATAGCTGATTCACTTCATTGTACAGCAGAAACTAACACAACATTGTAAATCAATTATATTTCCATAAAATTTTTAAAGATATAGATTCTAGTGTGGAAGTAGCCATTTACTTGATAAACATTTCTGGATTCTGCACATGGCAGTAAAGCATAGAGAAGGGTTCAACCATTTCCACATAGAAGATACCTCCCAGACAGGGAAGGAAAAGCTACAGAGAAAACTGCACTTGCACAGGGAGGTCCAGGGGTATGAAAGCTTCTTTCAACACTAAAAAATTCCTGCCACCCTCACCCCTACCCAACTTAACTCGAATTGTTAAACTTTGAGTGTTTAACACTTTTCATTAACTTGGAATCCCAGGTTGCTGACTGAAAATGAGAGGGGGCTAGAGGAAGCAGAGTTGCTTTAGACAAGGAGGGTCTTGGACATCCTCTGTATTGGTGGGCCCTGTGTGCTGAGCTTCTCTGACCTGTGTCCCGGGGTTGGGGGAGTGCTGCATGCCCCTAGAAGGAGGTGGGACAAATAATGGAGACCTTGGACTTGTGCTGAGAATTCTGGTAAGGGTGGCCAGCCCTGGATGAACAACCAAACTGTCTTAAGGTTTTCCAGTTACAGAAGAGCAACAGAAGTCACTGGGATTTCCTGAGAAGGTCTCACATGTCCTAAGCGAAAGTTCTCATTTCTCAAAAGCTCCTAACCAGGGTCAGCTGGTGATAACACTTCAACAAACCGGGATATGGGGGTGGGGGTTAAGCCTTATGGTTGAACCAGAGCTTTCTCTTAGTTCTCAGGTGAATCACTCTCTCGTTTGAAAATTTAAATTTGGGGAGAAATATTCTGCCTGTACTCTGCATTTTAGGGCTTTAATATGTTATTCATTTAGAAGAAAACTATTTACATCTTTGGGCTTCCCTGATAGCTCAGTCAGTAAAGAATCTCCCTGCAATGCACGATACCAGGGTTTGATCCCTGGGTTGGGAAGATCGCCTGGAGAAGGAAATGGCAAACCACTCCAGTATTCTTGCCTGGAGAATTTCATGGACAGAGAAGCCTGGCAGGCTACAGTCCATGGGATCACAAGAGTCAGACACGAATTAGCGACTGACCATAACCACCATTTACATCTTTTCCTGGTGACTTAGATGGTAAAGAATCTGCCTGCAATGCAGGAGACTGAAGTTCAATCCCTGGGTCAGGAAGAGCCATTGGAGAAGGGAATAGCTAGCTACCCACTCCAGTATTCTTGCCTGAAGAATTCCATGGACAGAGGAGCCTGGCAGGCTACAGGCCATGGGTTGCAGAGTAGGACACCACTGAGTGACTAACACTTTCAATCTACAACTTTTGCTTAATTAATATAAAAGTACAGCTGGAAAGTATGCATAATATCATATGTAGCCAACAGAAAGAGAATCTGCCTCCCCAACCACATTTCTGCTCTCCTCTACCAGAATTTTAAGTAAATCTTCACCTCCTCCAGCCTTATCTTATTTCAACCAACAACAGAAAAGATCACATAAAAATGTAAAAGCCATCTATTGGAGTAGTTTTTGATGTAGTCATTTGAGGTTCTTGAGAAGCAAATCTACTGATCTTTTGGAAGGTAACACAATGCAGTGGTCAAGGGTTAGCTGTGTTCAGCGTTTTATGCTTGTCTATTCACATGTCTAACTGGGAAAGTCACAGCGCCTACATTATGAAACTATTGTGAAGACTAAAAGAAATAATTTTCTGGCTTATTCTATGAACCAACAGATGCTGGCAATTTGATCTCTGGTTCCTCTGCCTTTTCTAAATCCAGCCTGTACATCTGGGAGTTCTTGGTTCAAGTACTGACCTGATGCTGGGAAAGACTGAAGGCAGGAGGAGAAGGGGATGACAGAGGATGAGATGGCTGGATGGCACCATCGACTCAATGGACATGAGTTTGAGCAAGCCCTGGGAGATGGTGAAGGACAGGGAAGCTGGGCGTGTTGCAATCCATGGGGTCACAAAGAGTCGGACATGACTGAGCGACTGAACAACAACCAAAAGAAATAATATAGGTAAAGCACTTAGGATAGAGTCTGGCACGCAGTAAACAATGCAAAAACAGCTCTGCAACTTCCAGCTAAGTACGTCAGATGTAAATGTGAGCCAGTGTGTAAGACTTGGATATTTCCGGAAGGTTCAATCTCTACAATCCAGTAAATTCCCCAAATCCAGCTATGGAAAAGAATGTTCAACGCCAAGAGAGGGGAAACAGGAAAGAGCAAATACGGAACCCCTCGTTGAGTCACTTAGTCATGGAACAGGCATCCTGCAGTGTGTCCATTTACCTCCTGTGGTGCTTTCCCCTAAAGGGAAAGTTAATTTGGTCACCTTGCTATGGAGACTAAGTTTTTCACTTGGGTGTGGTTTCATACACACACAGACACATACATTACCCTACACTAGGTCACATCCCTAAACTGGACAAGTATTTCTAAAAGAAGTGATTTTTATATAAGAAATGAAAGCCAAATGGGATTTGCCAAGTGCCAAGGCTGTATGAGATTGTGACCAGATGTGTTTATGTACAAATTTCTATATATTAGTGTGTGTGTATGTGTATCCATGGGTCTCAACTGGAGACAATTTTGTCCTGCCCCATCTCCTTGTGATGTTTGTCTGTATCTATATAACATTTTTGATCGTCACAAGTGTGTGTGTTGGGGGATGGGTACTGGCATCTAGTCGGCAGAATCCAGGGGGGGCTACTAAATACCCCACAATGCACAAGAGTCTCCCCCACAAAAAATTAGCCAGTCCTAAATGCCAACAATGCCAAGGTTGAGAAATCCTGAAAAAATATATTCACATACATTTCTGTTATTATTGAAGGTGACTGGATAACAGTACATGCAAAGTTGCTTCACTTGTGTCCAACTCTTTGCAACCCTAGGACTATAGCCCACCAACTCCTCTGTCCATGGGGATTCTCCAGGCAAGAATACTGGAGTGGGTTGCCATGCCCTCCTCCAGAGAGTCTGTCTCACCTAGGGATCAAACCCACGTCTCCTGTATTAGCAGGCAGGTTCTTTACCACTAGCACCAGCTGGGAAGCCTGGGTAACAGTACAGATTGCTATTATCAGGAAAAAACAAAGTTTGTCCACTAGACTTAACGTTCTTCATGTGAAATAAAACTCTACTGTGGAGGTGAATGCCAGGCTTAAAAAGGAAAAACAATTATCCCTGCTTTCCTCTGGGATAGCACTGATTCTAAAGTGGACAAGAAACTTATTAGAGTCCTTTTTCTTCCTAAGCACACAAGAACAGTTTGAATCAAGCTCCAGAAATAATTAAATCAAATTGCCAAGCATGCAATCTTCACTGTGAGTGAGTGACGCTATAAATTCTTGTTCCCCTGCCAGGTAGGTCAGAACTAAAGGAGAAGTTTGAGTGTTTTCTAAGACAGAAAATCAGAAAATATTAATTGGGCTTCTGAGAAGCCTGAGAAAGCACTTAACTCACTACCTCTCCTTCTAGCAAAGAGGGGGCTGGTATGGGTGTCATTCAGATCTGGGAACTTGCCCAGATTTTAGGACCTAAAGTCTCCTTAGCACAATTTAATGAGTCACCTGCTTTCTGAAATGGAAGCTTTTGATTCAACATAGAATGTATTAAGTGCCTACTGTGTGACAGGTAGTGAGGACATAAATGGAGGTGAGACCCATCCCCTAACCTCCAGTGGCTCACGGTAGAGAGGCCCACAACAAAACAACGATGGGGTTGTGTCACAACACCTAGAGTTCAATGTTCACAGGATTCTAGAGAAAATGCAGAGGAGTCATAGTGTGGGGTAGTTCAAGGAAGGCATGCTGGAACAGGGCATATCTTTCTTGGGTTCCAAAGGATGAAGAATATTTTTCAGATGTATTCAATGGACTGAGGGAGGATGGCTGTGAAGAGGCACTGAGGTGTCAAATGGCACAGCAGATTCAGGAAGCTCAATACTGGGTTTCTGGAGCTGAAAGAGTGTCCTGGTGTGAGGGGAGGAGATACTCCAGGGGATGCTGCTGGAAAGATGGATCAGTCCAGTTCAGTCACTCAGTTGTGTCTGACTCTTTGCAAAACCATGGACTGCAGCACACCAGGCTTCCCTGTCCATCACCAACTCCCAGAGCCTACTCAAACTCAAGTCCATTGCATCGGTGATGCCATCCAACCATCTTATCCTCTGTCGTCCCCTTCTCCTCCTGCATTCAATCTTTCCCATCATCAGGGTCTTTTCCAATGAGTCGGTTCTTCTCATCAGGTGGCCAAAGGATTGGAGTTTCAGCTCAGCATCAGTCCTTCAAATGAATATTCAGGACTGATTTTGTTTAAGATTGACTAGTTGGAGATCCTTGGAAAGATGGATGGGGCCCAGCAAACAAATACATTTTTGATGGTATAAAGTTAAGTTTTCTCATTGTCATATAGGATTACTTATACAGTTTATAATATCACAATCTTTCATCTTAAATTCGAAGTGACCTCCCAAAGATATTGTGGCCCATTAGTTTTTGTTTTTTACATTTAGAGATATATAAGTAGATATGCTTAAACTGCCTCACAATTGCACTCATTTCACATACTAGTAAAATAATGCTCAAAATTCTCCATGCCAGGCTTCAATAGTATGTGAACTGTGAACTTCCAGATGTTCAAGCTGGATTTAGAAAAGGCAGTGGAACCAGAGATTAAATTGCCAACATCCGCTGGATCATGGAGCAAGAGAGTTCCAGAAAAACATCTACTTCTGCTTTACAGACTATGTCAAAGCCTTTGACTGTGTGGATCACAAAAAACCGTGGAAAAGTTTTTAAGAGATGGAATACCAGACCACCTTTCCTGTCCCTTGAGAAATCTGTTTGAGGGTCAGGAAGCAACAGTTAGAACTGGACATGGAATAACAGACTGGTTCCAAATTGGGAAAGGAGTACATCAAGGCTGTATATTGTCATACTGATTATTTAACTTATATGCAGAGTACATCATGAGAAACGCTGGGCTGGATGAAGCACAAGCTGGAATCAAGGTTGCCGGGAGAAATATCAATAACCTCAGATATGCAGATGACACCACCCTTATGGCAGAAAGCAAAGAGGAACTCAAGAGACTCTTGATGAAAGTGAAAGAGGAGAGTGAAAAAGTTGGCTTAAAGCTCAACATTCAGAAAACTAAGATCATGGCATCTGGTCCCATCACTTCATGGCAAATAGATGGGGAAACAGTGGAAACAGTGACAGACTTTATTTTGGGGGCTCCAAAATCACTGCTGATGGTGACTGCAGCCATGAAATTAAAAGACGCTTGCTCCTTGGAAGAAAACCTATGACCAACCTAGACAGTGTATTAAAAAGCAGAGACATGACTTTGTCAACAAAGGTCTGTCTAGTCAAAGCTATGGTTTTTCCAGTGGTCATGTATGGATGTGAGAGTTGGACTATAAAGAAAGCTGACTGCCAAAGAATTGATGCTTTTGAACTGTGGTGTTGGAGAAGACTCTTCAGAGTCCCTTGGACTGCAAGGAGATCCAACCAGTCCATCCTAAAGGAAATCAGTCCTGAATATTCATTGGAAGGACTGATGCTGAAGCTGAAACTAATTCTTTGGCCACCTGATGCGAAGAACTGACTCATTTGAAAAGGCCCTGATCTGGGAAAGATTGAAGGTGGGAGGAGAAGGGGACAATGGAGCATGAGATGGTTGGATGGCATCATCGACTCAATGGACATGAGTTTGAATAGGGTCCGGGAGTTGGTGATGGACAAGGGAGGCCTGGTGTGCTGCAGTTCATAAGGTCACAAAGAGTTGGACATGACTGAGCGACTGAACTGAACTGGCTTCCTAAAAGAGGGGTAAATAAATTCTTTGTAATAGAAAAGACCTACCTCCTAAGAGTTCTGTAGCTCAAGGAACTTTTGGAGATATTTTGATAGAGTAGTTCTCTGTCACGTTTCCCCCTCACCTCTCGCCCATCTAACAAATTATATCCTCACTGTTATAGCCCAGATTCTATATTTCTCTCCCTACGAAATGTTGTAGATGCCAAAGTGAGCAGGCTATAAACTGAATTACATTTCACTCTCAGAGCCATGGATCACCAAAGCCCCTGATTAGAATCCTCAATTTTCCCTTTGGTTTGTTTGTGACTATGTTCAGAAGGAAAAAAAAAAAATCAGACAATAAATCGGCATGAACAATATCAGCCTAATAAAACAAGTCTCTTCTTGTTTTTATTACTTTTTATATTGACAAAGTAATTCTCCATCTCTCAGGTGGGAGTGGGTGCTGTAAGGCAGTCTTCCATCTCCACACTGGGATTTCTACTGGAAAGCATAATTCCCCAGTGTTTTGCAGCCACATTGTCATAGTCACACTGTGTTTTCAACAGCAGCAACATTGAAAGGGCATTGTGGAGAATTTCTCTATCTCCTTCCCTCCTTTCTCTCTCAATGTGCATTTCCTTCAAACCCAAAACCAGAATGGGATGTCAAACTGAAGTACAATTTTATTATTAATTGGTGATTTTGGCAACTGTAAAATGATGAAACATTTTTCATTGCTGAATGAGTTAATGCCCAGAGCTGAAAGTTTTTTTAAAAATTAAGTCATGAAAATAACCACATTAGAGAAAATAGAAGAAGAAATTCATAACCCCAGCATTATTCATTTGTTACTTATGCCAATTTTACATAGCTGCAATCAAAAGTCCTACAACTTTGTATTCTTGTCTTTTATCCATTTAAATAATTATTTGTCTATAAAACGGATTATGCATTTATTAAAATGTACGTTTTTCTGAGAATACTTAATGATAAGCATGGGAAAATGCTTTTAATACAATGGGACAAGATATAAAACTATACAACTTACAAACCTAATTTTTTGTGTGTATGCACACATATATATACAAACATGTAGAAGAAAAGTAGTTATTTTTGGAAAGTAGGCTTACTTTTTTATTACAGTTTTTCTGAATTTTTCACTTTCTACAATGAATATTTATCAATTTTATACTGGAAAAAGTTCTAAACATTAGATTAAGCATTGTCCATATTTCTAGTGTTGACAACTATCATTTTAATGCTTGCACACTTTTCCACTGAATGCACATAACTTTTTTGCTGAATTCTTCTTTGTGGGGAAATGCAGGCTATTATAGATCATGTTTTGAATTTCTCCCTGACTCCACATCCAAGTTGCTTTACATGGAAAATGAGGCCTCAATAATTTGACCTTGGTCAGCTGCTCAGCCTCAGGGCAAAGCTAAGAACACAGGCATTGCAGTTCAATGTTCTGGTCAAAACTTTGCCTTGGCACTTCTTCATAGCCTGTTCAGGGGATGAAACAATATGTTACTCTACATGGATACACAGTTCCTGGAACATGGAGGGCACTCAGAGAAGGCTCCTGCTACTGTGGTTCTCTCTCCCCATGCCCAGCCCTTCCTCAGTCACCTGAAGCTCCAGATAGAATGAATCATTCCAGCTTGCCTGAATAACACCCCCTTTTGAGCTTCTACTGCCGTTGTGTGTATTACTCTTGTTCCAGAAAGCTTCTCCACTTTATCTCTACTGGGGCTGACTCATGCCCACCAAGTTCAAGTATCCATCCTTTTGTCATCCTGCTGGGACTCCTTGTCTGAGTTAGTTGCCCCTCTTTAGGGAGATGTCCCAGAGTCCCTAGCAAGCACTTCCAGTTGAGCACAGCATGCACACTATGCTTGCTTGTTTATTCCTCTCTCTCCTCCAGGTCAGAGCTGTGGATTCCACCCCAAGCCTTTAGCACAGGGTTTGACACACAGCAGATCCACAAGATGGGGAATGCTTCAATGGCTTTTTGCCATGTCACACATCTTTAAAAATATGACTTTAGTGGTTACATAATATTTAATTGTGCTATAGGCTTTACAATCTATTTAACCATTCTCTATTATAATCCTCTTCTGGTCAGGGAGGCAGGTGGGAGGATGGGGGCATATTGTAAATATACAATTTGCAGGGAACATCCTAATATAGAAATCCTATTCTTTAAAAAAGAGAAGATCTAAGGTAAAGAATTGTTGACTTGCAATGGAGAGATTTGTATCTTTAGATTCCAATGTCCATCCTAAAAGTCTCCCCAGTGGCTCAGCAGAAAAGAATCCACCTGCAATGCAGGAGATACCAGAGATGTGGGTTCAATCCCTGACCCTGGAGGAGGAAATGACAATCCATTCCAGTATTCTTGCCTAGAGACTTCCGTGGACAGTCTGTGGGGTCACAAAGAGTTGGACATGACTGAGCACATGTGCTTTGCTTCTCCATCCTACATTTATGGCTGTTGTCCTTTCAATGAATCGACTCAATTGCTTGTACTGACTTCTTGCCCTGTAAAGTGGCCTTCCTGCTGAAGAACCTCAGGGTTTCCTTGATTCCCCAGATGCAGAACCTGGGGCCCTGATGACACACACACATTCCACCCAGAGGGGCACCCGCAGCCACCAGGCCTGGGTAAGGGGAAGGAGCTGCTGGGTTTCCTTCAATTTTCTGCCTGCAGAGGCCCCAGAGGTGACTAAAGCTGGAGTTCCTGCAACTCAGTTCAGAGGCTTAGAAAGCAACACTTTGGTTTCACCACCTTCAGGTTCAGTGGTATCTCCTTTCCTCTGACCCAGTGATGACACATTCTTTTGAACTTTATTTTATCAGGCAATATGAAACTGGTGATCTTCAAACAGTTTTATCCTGAACAAATAACAGTTCTGTATATATGTGTGTGCATATTTAATGTATATCCAAATACATGTTTTATTGATAAAAACAAAAATCTCCCCTACCAAATATCTTTAAAATGGTAAACTTTTATACCCACCAGTATTCTTGCCTGGAGAATCCCAGGGACGGGGGAGCCTGGTGGGCTGCCGTCTATGGGGTCGCACAGAGTCGGACACGACTGAAGCGACTTAGCAGCAGCAGCAGCAGAGAACTTTAAAGTGTGGTCCAGTCCCTGGACTTGTGTAAGGATCACCTGGGGCCACACCTACCTGTTGAGTGGGCACAGGGATCTTTATTTAAAATGCTCCCAGAAAAGCTCTTTTTCCCTCCCAATTTTATTGGGATATAACTGACCTATATAACATGTGTAAATTTAAGGCATACAATCTGATGGCTTAATATGTATATCTATTGTAAAATGTTTATACTCCATCAGATCACATAATTATAATATTTTTGTTATGGTGAGAACATTAGGACTCTATTCACATGCCGAGTTTCGAGGACATAATTCAGTCATGTCAACTACTATCCCCATGCTGAACACGAGCTTCCTGGAACTTGTTCATCTCGTACGTAACTGGAAGTTTGTATCCTTTCAGGAACATCTCCCCATTTCCCTTACCCTTTAGCCCATGGAAATCACATTCTACTCTGTTTCTGTGAGTTCAGCAATTTTTTAATGATCTCAAATAAAAGTGAGATCATAAAGTAATAGTCTTTCACTGTTTGATTTATTTCACTTAGTATAATGCCTTCAAGGTCCAGCCATGTTGTTGCAAATGGCAGGAGTTCCATCTTTTTTATGGCTGAATAATATTCCAGCATAAATATAGATATACAACCTTTATTGATAGACATTTATGTTGTTTGCATGTTTTGGCTACTGTGAATACTGCTGGAATGAACACGGGGGTCGTGCGGATATCTCTGAGAAAGTGATTTCATTTCCTCCAGATATATTGCTAGATATAGGACTGGGAGATAATATGGTAGCTCTATCTTTAATTTTTTGAGGACCCTATACTGGTTTTCATAGTGGCTCCACCAATTTATATTCTTATCAACAGTATATAAGCATTCCCTTTTCTCCACATTCCACCATCTCCTATTTTCTTTTCTTTTTTTTTTAATAATAGCCAGGTGGGAGGCAATATTGTGGTTCTGAGTTGCATTTTCCTTATGATGGTGATGTTCGATACAATTTCATGTACTTGTTGTCTCTTTGTATATATTTATAAAAATGTCTATTCAAGTCTTTTGCTCATTTTTAACTGGATTTCTTTTATGTTACTAAGTCATAGAAAAATTCTGAGCTTGCTAAAGTGTGTAAATCATTACATGAGAGCTTATTTTGTGATAACTATGATACAGTGACTGTCTCCCCAGCCTCAAACTTACCCTTACTTCAATTTTCAAGGAACCCATTTTCTTCTATGCATCTTTTCTTCACTGACAACTTCACTTGTTTCAGTTCATTTGAAAATTTTGGATACAGGAGAATAGGTCCAGGTTACAAAATTAAAAAAAAAAATTTAAGCCTCTATCTATATAGATAACCATCCATAAAGCAAATGAATTTATTGATCTCATTGAAACTCTGGCAAAAGAGATCCTAGGGAACTAGGGAAATTTCTAGGGAACTACAGTTTAAAGACTGTAAAGGGTCATGATCATTCTTCGGGCTGGTGTGCTGGTTTTACTCTTCTTTCAGGTATATGTGAAAAACATCTATAAGAACTTCACAAATAATTCTGAGTAAGAAGTAAATCCAGCCCATCTGAAGAAAATATCAAATCGTTGCTAGTAGACACGGCACACAGATATGGCAACAGCTGTGAAAGCCAGATGGAACTGAACAGTGGCTGGGAAGCCCTGCATGGCCAACCCCACATTATGTGAGACCCAAGTGGCTGTCTGATTTTCTAATAAGGGCCCGTCTAGCACTCAACACACAAAGTAAACAGTTTCTCTCAAAACCATCACGAAATGAATGGGCAGGAAGAAGACTTTGGAAAGGACATTGGAGGGTTTTTACAATTCAGGGCCGGAGGCCCAGGGCAAATAAGGAGTCATGGTCCGCTTGTGAGTGAAATCACATGATGAAAATAAAATTATTTTAAAGAAATGATTATCATTATTATGAAAATCCAGTATCACTAAACATAAGTGGAATGGACCATGAAAATATATGGCTAGTAAAAAAAAATGCTTATCCTTTAGCCAAACTTGAAATGATGTGACTCAGCACAGTTGAGGAAATTTTAATTTAGGCTCCTTATATTTCAGATGAGAAAAATACTGTCTAGAGAGGTGCAGTGACTTGACCCAGTTCACACAGTTGGAATCCACGTCTTTGGACTTCTCCACTATGACACCCCTGGTGTAGCAGCAGCCCAGGCAGTCACCAGAACTGGCCCAGCTGGAGAAATCCTCGTGTCCCAAGTGACTCTGTAAATACTCTCCTCTGAGCCTCTAAGCTGATCTAAAGTGAAGTGCCTCAGATCTGCTGTGCCGAAGGTAACTGCTAAAGGAGTCTAGAGGCAAATTAGAAAACATCAATAGTACTTTCTTCCTCTAGAATGAGGAATTAAATCAACCAAGTAAAATTAGAGCATCTCAGTGGCAGAGTCAAGGGAGCCCCTGGCAAGGCCCAGCACAGCACGAGAAGCAGAGGAAGCCCTATAGCCTGGAACACAGAATCCAACCACTAGGTCCTCATAGATGCTACTGCTCTAAGCCAGGACATGCCTGGGCACCCAGCGGCTTTCTTTGTGATCCTGTGCTGATTGTGCATAGAAGCCTAGGGCGACTAGGGTCAAGATTTTAATCATCTTTTGAGGATTCAATTCACAGACCATTCCCTGTCTTCTCACCTTCACTGATTTCTCCTTTCCCTAAATTCTACCCAGAATTTCTGGATGGAAGGGGCTTTGAGGAGACAATCAGGTTGAAAGTAAGTACATTGTTTTTTACTTAGTTTATATGCTTTAAAAAAAAAAAAAACACTGAAGGTTTCTAAAAATCCTCTTATTCCTACTTTAAAGATTGATAAATCAATTGTCTATAATTGGAAATATTATCACACAGAAGAGGGAAGATATGGTGGATTTTATGGGAGCACGCAGCCCTCTCCCCTGGCCACCAATTGGTACCTTCTCTGCTCTTCCCCTTTTAGACTTTAGAGTCAAGTTTGGCACAGGCAGTCTGTCTGCTACCACAGGATAATAATCTCTGTGTTAGCAAATGCAATTTCATTATAACTCTGCAAATATTATATTGCTCCACGAGGACAGGGACTGTGTGTATACCATTGTACCCAGCACCTAGCACCATTTTAGCACATATTAGGCACTAAATTTCTGCCAGATAGGTGGATGAATACATAAATGGATACATGGATGGAAGAGGATGGATGAATCAATGAGAAACCTTGGGCTATCAAAAATTACGTTATCAAATATCATTCTTTCAATGGGTAAAATGGGATCAGGGACCAGAGTTCTAGAAATAACTGAGCTCTCTTTCCTATAGAAATTTCAATAAGCATTTTGTACATGAAAGGGTAAGCCAAAAAAAAAAAAATACAAAGTGTTACTAAGAAAACTCAGTGTTTGTTAATATGCAGCTCAATGTTAAGGGTTTCTCTTATCTCCCACCCATCATAATGGAATCAAAGTCAGCACAGCATTATCTACACACTGGAGTGATAATATACAAAGTCACACAAAGAGTGCCACTGGGTTGCACTTGGAGTGGCATTTTTTTTATCCCTAGGGATGGTACTAATTCCTGATCAAGACTAGGTCATCATTGACAAAAGCCACTTGATGGACATGATGAGCCCCAGATTATGGACACTCATGTATCAGCGCTTTATGGGAACTCCAACCGTAAGAGGAATGTCTGCATTTTTGTTTTATTTATATTTTGCCAATCTAATTCCTCAATTAGCACATAAGCAGGGGCTATGACACCACCCTAATGGCAGAAAATGAAGAGGAACTAAAAAGCCTCTTGATGAAGGTGAAAGAGGAGAGTGAAAAAGTTGGCTTAAAACTCAACATTCAGAAAACAAAGATCATGGCATTTGGTCCCATCAGTTCATGGCAAATAGATGGGGAAACAGTGGAAACAGTGTCAGACTTTATTTTGGGGGGCTCCAAAATCACTGCAGATGGTGACTGCAGCCATGAAATTAAAAGACACTTACTCCTTGGGAGAAAAATTATGACCAACCTAGATAGCATATTCAAAAGCAGAGACATTACTTTGCCAACAAAGGTTAGTCTAGTCAAGGCTATCATTTTTCCAATGGTCATGTATGGATGTGAGAGTTGGACTGTGAAGAAAGCTGAATGCCGAAGAATTGATGCTTTTGAACTGTGGTGTTGGAGAAGACTCTTGAGAGTCCCTTGGACTGCAAAGAGATCCAACCAGTCCATTCTGAAGGAGATCAGTCCTGGGATTTCTTTGGAAGCAATGATGCTAAAGCTGAAACTCCAGTACTTTGGCCACCTCATGCGAAGAGTTGACTCATTGGAAAAGACTCTAATGCTGGGAGGGATTTGGGGCAGGAGGAGAAGGGGACAACAGAGGATGAGATGGCTGGATGGCATCACCAACTCGATGGATGTGAGTCTGAGTGAACTCCGGGAATTGGTGATGGACAGTGAGGCCTGGTGTGCTGCAATTCATGGGGTTGCAAAGAGTCAGACACGACTGAACTACTAAACTGAACTGATGCTTTATCTTCATCTTTGTGACAGTAAAATCATCTACTGGCCTCACAATAAAGTGATGCGGGTGTCAGCTCTGTGCTACCACGGAGATATTGAGGTTTTGAGAAGTTAATTTGGCTGACATCTTACAGCTAGTAAGGGGAGAGAGTGAGGGAAGCAAATAGAAACAGTTCGACTTTTAACCCGAAGTTCATAAGCATCTTGTCAAAACTACTGAGGTGCTCACAGAAAAGTTGTAGATTTCAATTAATGGATGTTACCTGATTCCCATAAATAGAAATGAAATAAGAGGGAAAGGGAGAGGTAAATGAGTGGGTGGAAGAGGAGGAAGGAAAGGAGAGAGAACAGAGAAAAGCCAATTTAGGAGTAGATCTGATCTGATTCTTGCTCATTTTACCCCATTTTCAAAGGCCAATTAGCTGCAGAGTGGTTTTTATGAGTGTGCACACTCGACTGTGTCAGCCAGACTTTGACCCAGAGTTGTGGCTATCTGTAGCTCCATATGGAGGGCTTTTTCCTTCCACTTTCTTAAAAAAACAGTCACATCTGCCCGTGGGTACCATTAAAATGCAATTCCTAATTTAACATCAGACCTTTAACTGGGCAGTGAATGTAGCCAAACATAAGTGAAGAGATAGGAAACCGTGGTCTCTGTCCTTGAGGAAATCACTTTAAATACCCGGATGGCACCCAGCTGCTATTTTTCCTGCCAACCCCCATTGATTGATTGTGGCAGCCACGAGATTTGCTAAGGATTATGAGCCTGAATCCAGGCTGAATGGGCGAGTATTGTTGTCAATTAGCAATATCTACCAAGGGCATATAGTGGGGAAGCTTCTAGCACAGTGCCTACATTGAAGCTATACTCAACATATAATGTGTCTTTTACTTCAAATTAAGCCCTAGAAACCTTCATATTGACCAGAGCACCAGAGCACAACCTCTTCTGCACCCAGTCTGACTTCAGGACAGACAACAGGCATTGAGAAAGGAAGATGAACTTTGTGTGAAGGGTAAAAATCCAGATGCCAGTGTTCATGGACAACCGTCCTGGCCTGTGTTAACAAATCCTATTGGCAGTGATTAGAATCCTATTATCCCAGAAAAGCTGTAAATTCCTCCTCCTAGTGGGATGACATTATCTGATTGGATAGGACCCTGAGTGAAGTTCAACTATGGCACAGTTATTTTTTGCCCTAGGAAACCTGCTGACAGGAGTCCTTTGAAAAACCAAAAGCGTGAAATGCATTTTAGTCCACTGAATGGGTGTTCCACATGACACATACTGGCTGAGCCTACAGAATCCTGCGGGCTATATAAAGTACCTTCGGCTCCCCACCAACACACTTCACAGATTTCTCTTCATGTCACCTTGGCAGCTTCATGGTGTTGTTGTCAAGCAGTTAAAGAAAATGAAGCCCCATTAGGAGCTGAATAGTTGTCCCTAAACTGAACACTTGAATTGCTTTTCCAGATTCCTGACGGGTATCTTGACCTGGATCCATCTTTGACAAGCCTCTGAGCCTCTGATAGTTTATGTAATTGATAGTCACTCATTTCCTAGCAGCAGGTGACAAAGATCAAAGAAGGCCCCGATCAGAGACACCACTGAAGTGCCCTGAAGATGGCATCATCTCCAGGTACCCTTTCCTGGAGTTGGAATTTCCTAAGCCATCTGACTGAAATCAAATTCAGGTTCGCAACAGGCCACATAAATAGTATCAGTCAAAGGAAGAGTGTCAAAATGCATTTTCCCCTCACCCGGTCTGCAGTTTCCTCATCTTGGGATAATATGTTAGCATGGCCACAGTTATTATTCTTGCTGCAAGCAAAAATAAGATCTGCCAGTAAGAGTCACTGAGAAAACATCCCTGACATTTCCCTTAGTGTATCCAAAAGTTTAACTCATCACAGTTCTTTGGGGTCAGGAAAAAAAAAAAAAAAAACAAAAAAAGAAGAATTCTGACTCCTTCAATGATATAAGGCAGCAGTCTCTAACCTTCTTGGCATGAGGGACCCATTTAATAAAATACAATTTTTCTCACAGACTGGGAGAGGGGTTGGTTTGGGGATGACTCAAGTTCATGACATTTATTATGCATTTTATTTCTATTATTATCACATCAGCTTTACCTCAGATCTTCAGACATTAGATCCATGAGATTGGGGACCCCTGATATAAGGGGTTAGGAAAATATACAGTCTGCAGGTGCATGTGTTTGACCAGAGAAGGGGCTTGACTGCACAGGACTTTCACATTTCAAAGACTCTCGTATTTAGCTTTTTGCAATTTGGTTTTAGAACAAGAAGGCAGAGGCGTGACCAGCCCAGAACAGTCCCAGGACACAGTAGGTACTCAAATATTTAATGAGTGGAAGAAAGCCTCTGCAGCAAGATTACTCCTTCTGACAATGGCCAAGGGAATGAGCAGGGTGCAGGGTGACAGCTGCCTGGAGGAGCAGCAGATCTGAGGAAGTCCTATGTCTTACTTCCTGGACACGTGGCTGGGTCAAGTCACCTCACTCACTGAGCCTGAGTTTTCTTGAGGGTAATTTGAGGATAAAGACAGGGCTGGCTTCTCTCTCAGAAGTAAAGTGAGGGCAAGCTGGGAAAAGTGAAAGTCATCTGTGAAACAGGGACCATGCTTAGTAGGGTCTAGTGAGTGGATAAAAGGAGTCCTGGCTTGAAGGCAATGTGTTAATTGTCCTCATGGGACAGAGACAGCTTTACACGGAAAAAAAAAAATGTGCTGCTGCTCTGTGTGACTCTTATAAATGGTCTGAGGCCCTTTCTTTAGTGACCTCCTTAATTCCACAGGAGAGAAAGGAGAAGTTACATTTTTAGCCACCAGACATGCCGACTCTAAGTGCCCCTGGGCATCTAAGCTAGCACTCAACCCATCACTCAACCCACAGGACAATTTGTTTTCTGATTTAAACAATCAGATAGAAAGTCAGATAAACCAATAGTGCGAGGCTCTTTAATAGCTAAGCTCTCCCTTTTAGATACTGCAGGAGTCCAAACAAAGAAGTGAAATTGTGTGTGTGTGTGTGTGTGTGTGTGGTAAGAATATTTAACATGAGTTTACCCTCTTAACAAAATTTTCAGTGTACATTATAGAAGTGAAATCTTGCATTTTCCAAACTACTTAGAGCACAGCTCAAACAGCTCTCCCCGTCAGGACCAGTTGCTCCCTACCCTCAATAATTAGAGACGGTGATACAACAGCCCATCAAGCTAAACCACAGACTTTTAGATGACGGAATAAGTAAACTGGGTATTTTCACAGATTTAAGGCACAATGCCTGTTACTCTCTCTGGCTTATGTTGCTTCCCATCCCACCTCTCAAGTCTCCTCTCCTCCCTGATAAAATGAGGGAAATACTACTGATGTATCCTGCTGTCTCCTTAAGATTCCTCTCGACTTCTACCCCACGGGCTTTTTCTTCCCATTTAGGCTGTTCTCATCTTGGCTTCACTTCACTAGCCCCACCACTAGGGGCTCCTTCTTCTAATTGGGGGCTTACCCTGCCTCCTTTCCTCTAATTTCCTGCCTTCACTCGCTTTCCTGGCTCCTTCAGCTATGAAAGTGAGTTAAGATACAGGCAAGCTGGAATCTGTCACGTTCACTTAGAACAGATCCTGTGTAGGCTCACAATACAGATTTGCTGGATAAATGAATGAATGAAGCAAATGAATGAAGACATATACAACGAGCCTGTACAGAAATCCTGGCTGTTAATGGTTTTGACAACTGGGATTTATTTTAAATCTATTACTACAAAATTACCTGTCATCAATCAGACACTGTTCTTAAGAATCCTATCTTAAGCTTCTATATCTCAAGTAATTACACTAAAGTGGTGTTGCTAGAGCTAACTCAAGAAAATATCCAGCAAATGAATGGATTTAAAGGAAAAAATCATCATAAAAGAGATTTCTAATCATACAGTTTAAAAAAAATAACCAGGGCTTCCATTCTGACTACACCCCACATTTTATAAAATGTCTTAGACAGTGGCAGTTTTCATGCCCAAACTCTTCTCACCCAGTGAATGCTGTATTGGGTGGTTTTGCAGAATCACTGATAACACTGGCTCTGTCATATATGCTAGCCAGCTGGGGAACCTCAGGCCAGTACTTAGCCTCTCCAGGCGTTCATCTCTTCATCTCCCAAATGTGGATAACAGTATTTAATCTGAAGGCATGTGGTGAGGATTCAAGGGTATAATCCATGTAAAGTACTTAGCACAGTGTCCAGCCCACATTGAACACTGAATAAATGTCAGCCATTTTCTTTCTGCTTGTAAAATGCTTTTTATCAGGTTAGTTGAAGAATGGCTAAGATCTGCAATCTCCCTAGTAGTGTTTCACATTCCCTTCCTGTGTGTTTGCTAAATAAACTTCATTTAATATCACTGGCTCTTTCCCCCCGCCTTCTGCCATTGAAGTACTGACCAAGCCCAAATAAAAATCTAATAAAATATATATATAGGTACATATATCCATAGGGGTATAAAAATATAAAATCCGTAGATACTTATAAATATCTATATACCCATATAGATATACCCATATATAGATATTTATAAAGCACAGATATCCATGTTTGTCACCTGTACAATACTGTAAGCTTTTGGAGGGTGATGGTGAATGGAAATAAATAACATTTATTGAGTGCTTACCATAGGATAGACACTGTTTTAATTGCTTTGCATGTATTACTTATTTCATCTTCACAAGAAGCCTATGAAGTGGTCAATATGTGTTATTCAGTCTCTATGCACTCAGTTAATGAAGACTAAGGTGATGGTTACCAACACACCATTGTTGGCTGTACTGTCTACTAGTTAAGAATGCTTCTGGCTCCTTTACTTATTATCAGTATGACTTTAGGCAAGTTACTTAACCTCCTGGTACCTCAATTCCTCTAATATAAAACAAGGATAACAATAATAATTACACATGTAACTGTTATAAAGATCTGCTGATAAAGAATGAAGTATAGGACTTAGATTAGTGCCAGACACACAGTAGTCATTCAGTAAATTTTAGCAAACTTTACCACAGGTCCATCCAAAAGAGGAAATAATATCCTTCTATATCCATCTCGATGATTATGAATACAAACAAGAAAAGCTTACCTTTCCTCTATTGCAGGAAAATGAGAAAAAAGGGTCAAAGTTAGAGTTAACATAAAGACTGGGATTATGTTCAGAGTAGCCAAGAAAACAAAGGAATGTTCATTTACTGTCCAGGATGAAATAGTCATCATTTGCCTACAACATCCAGAGGAACCTTTTCATAACAAGCTTGAACCTGTAAATTATCTCCTTCAGGTATAATGTGTCTACAGACAGAATAGAGCTATCTATACCAATAACCTCAGATATGCAGATGACACCACCCTTAGCAGAAAGTGAAGAGGAACTAAAAAGCCTCTTGATGAAAGTGAAGAGTGAAAAAGTTGGCTTAAATCTCAACATTCAGAAAATGAAGATCATGGCATCTGGTCCCATCACTCCATGGGAAATAGATGGGGAAACAGTGGAAACAGTGTCAGACTTTATTTTTGGGGGCTCCAAAATCACTGCAGATGGTGACTGCAGCCATGAGCCATGAAATGAAAAGACGCTTACTCCTTGGAAGGAAAGTTATGACCAACCTAGATAGCATGACATAGCAGAGACATTACTTTGCCAACAAAGGTTAGTCTAGTCAAGGCTATGGTTTTTCCAGTGGTCATGTATGGATGTGAGAGTTGGACTGTGAAGAAAGCTGAGTGCCGAAGAATTGATGCTTTTGAACTGTGGTGTTGGAGAAGACTCTTGAGAGTCCCTTGGACTGCAAGGAGATCCAACCAGTCCATTCTGAAGGAGATCAGCCCTGGGATTTCTTTGGAAGGAATGATGCTAAAGCTGAAACTCCAGTACTTTGGCCACCTCATGCGAAGAGTTGACTCCTTGGAAAAGACCCTGATGCTGGGAGGGATTGGGGGCAGGAGGAGAAGGGGACGACAGAGGATGAGATAGCTGGATGGCATCACCGACTCGATGGATGTGAGTCTGAGTGAACTCTGGGAGTTGGTGATGGACAGGGAGGCCTGGTGTGCTGCGATTCATGGGGTTGCAAAGAGTTGGACACGACTGAGCGACTGAACTGAACTGAACTGACTGATACCTATTAGAATGGAATGTTCTTTCTTCATTCATTCACTCAGCAAACATGTTGAGCATCTACTCTGTGGCAGACATTGATCTAGGCACTGTTGGGCCCAGGAGTGAACAAAACAAAGTCCCTGCCCTCGAGGAGCTGGCACTGTTTTAGTTGATGTAGACAGCAAACAGGTTAAGTACATAATAACATGTAAGGAGTGATAATACCATGTCTAATTAGTATATTACATTTGCACTTGCAAAATTATCTTTCTCTAAAAATACTTGAAGCAGAGGGGAAAGATTTAAAGACTAAAATAGTTTCTAAACCATAATAATCTGTTAGGTCACTAGCTCAGCTATTTGACTCCAAACCTCTGCTGGGATCTTCTGAATGAATGAAAAAGAGACGAAGAGAAGAACCTGGGCCATAGGGGAAGGGGTGTGTGCTGGCTTCCTCCACCCCTAGAGGGGTGGGAGGCTGGCCAAGGTCAAAGCTCCCTGGAGATAAGGGGAGTACTGCAGGGACTAGGCCAGCCTTGACTGTGCTTCCCAACTTCTGCGTTTCTCCCCAGGTCCTAGGGATACCATCTGACCTCCAGCTACAGGCTCAGCCCAACCAAGTCCCCACATCTTATTCCTGACCAGCTGGTAGTGGGACTGCTGGAGCTCTGGTCTGACATCTGGGTCCCAGTATCCAGATCCCCTCGACCATTTCTGATCTGTACTCATGCTCTGAAAAGTGGTCTTCCTCCCTCTTCGTGAGCCTTGGTTCGCAATCAGTGACTCACTTCTAGTGACAGGATTCCCGGTTTTGTACCAAAGCCCATTCTGGCCACCTACAGGGCACTCCAGAACTCCTTAGACTGGAGTCTCTGCATCTTCTTCTGTTCATCACACATCTCTCATAAAGCCCTGGGTGGGCCATGCTTTCCCAGCATTTTCAAGTTGGGTCTGTTTCTGAACCATTCACTGGTATCTATGCCTGCCTTGTCACTTTATAATGGAACCCTGCCACAGTGACTGATTGGCCCATGAATTTGGCTCTGTTCCCTTGGAGCTTCTGAACCCTTATTGTGACTGCTCACCAGGACTTCTGCTGGGGCAAGCATTTTGGGCCATCTTGCAACACGGCCCTCCTCTCCCTCCAACATAAACATCATAACCACTACAAAGACAGGTGTAGTGGTTGAACTTGGCCACTGCACTAGTAACTCCAAGCACCATGTAGTTGTATCCAGATTGACACCTTCCTGCTCTCTTCCTGCTCTCTCCTGCGTAGAATCAGCCCAGAATCAGAACTCTCCATATTAGGCTCTGAATGTCTACACACCTCTATTATCAAAGTTTCTATTTAAATATTTGTCTAATTATCTGACTAATGCCTACCTTCTCTACTTGACTGTAAACCCCATGGGGACAGGGGTCACATCTGCTTTGCTCATACTGTACCTGCTGAACTTAACAGTTCTCTTGGCACCCCAAGAGAAGTGGTCTCTGATTAACAGACAACACTCTCCCTTGATTCAGCCTATACTTGAGCTGAAATCCTGATAAACTGGCTTCTGGGAAAAGGATCTTAAAACAATCTTTTTGTTGAACATTATTTTTCTAAGCACAACCTGGTGATCTTATAAAGGCACAGCTGTCCCTCTAAGGTTCTCAAATGGTAGCTAGCTTTCTTTACCACAACCCTTGTTTTCTTGGGCTAGGAGGAACAGCTGATATCTTACTCAATCATTTCTGCTTCCAGATAATTCTCTCCTTACTCCCTAAAACTTCTTCAGCTTTGAAACTCACCCTATCACACAATAAATTAGTCACTACAACTCAGTCATTCACAAGTCTGAGTCCCTGAGCTTAATTCCTTGGATTCTGTGATGCCCTTGCCATCACAGTCCTGGGTGATTTCAATATACAAGCAGATGATCCTACTAATACCATGACTCCAATTTTTCTCTTCTGATGATCTTGGTATCACCTTCAGCCACTCAGTCTTACCCTCAACCTTACCATGAGCTATAACTGCATCCTCTGTAACCTCAGCAGAGGTGGGGTCATAAAGGCAGATCCTCACTGCTCATGGTAACCTACAACTCAAAATACTTATTTTTTAAGTGAAATGAAGCCACTGAGGTTTATCCTTGGTCAATAAGAAATTCAGGCTAAAATGAGACCAATCAAAGAACTAAGAGTTTCCACATACTTTCACAAATAGTTGTGGCCGTGAACAATATAGCTTTTGGTAGAGACCACTGCTGTCAGAGGTAATTTAAGAAGAAACACCTTTCTAAAAATGTGGCCTATTGATCCTGAGATAGGTTAATTTGGGAAGTATTTAGAATTGCACTGTGTAGGTCAATAAATGCTATGAGCGGTTGTAGTGAATGTTTGATTTTTTGTGTGCCTTTGGCATTTCATTATCCTACACCCTTAAGAAGCATTTCAGTTCCACCTCTTCCCAAATCTTGATCCACTGTGGTTCAGCTGCACTCCCATCTCCCAAATTCAGGGATGGAGAACGTAATATTGATCTAAGACGCATTCCCTTGGTCATAGTAATTAGTTATGTGATGGGAAGGTACTTCACTCAGAATCAGTGAGACTTCTGCTGAGGTTTCTAGGAAAGGGTCTTACTCTTTATCATTGTAGGTGGCAAGACGTGGAGCTTCTGCACCCACCTCACTTCAGTGAGAGGAAAGCCTATCTGAGAAAGGAGGCAAAGTGAAAGACAGTCTGGAGATAAGATAGGACAGAAGGATCCTGGTGTCACTTGTATCTTGACAAAAACAACACACTTGGACCCTCAGTTGCTGAGCTGTGGCAGTCAACCATGTGTGTTCCCATACTGTTTCCCTTTCCTGAGCACACAAGAAAGCTACATTTCTGAGCCTCCCTTGCTGGAAGGTAGGGTCTATGAGACTGGCTTCTGGTTAAAGGAACATGTATAGAACTGAAATAAGCTTTTTCCAAGCCCTTTCCCCCAAATGCACTGAGATCCTTCAATATTTCTTCCCATTCTGTAGTACCCTTGGAGATGTTCCAGGAAGTACAAAACAAAGCACTGTGATATACAAAACTGGATGGGGAATGAGTGGGGAGGCAGGGCCAGGGAAGACTTCTTTGTGAGAATGATATTTGAACAGAGACCTGATATGCAAATATAAGCAAGTGATGAAGCTAGTACTGGGGAGAGGAGAGGAAGAAAGAACATTCCCAGTAAGTAAAACAGCTAGTGCCAAGGCTCCGAGGTAACAAAGGGCTTGCTATCCTGGAGGAACAGAAAAGGGATTAGTGTTACTGGAGCTTAGTGACAGCAGGAGAATGAAAGCGTCCCACAGTCTATGTTGGGTAGGCAGGACCTGGTGATTGAGGCAAGAGATAGTGGGGCCTTGGACCAGAGCAGTAGCAATGGACACAACGAAAGAAGTGGGCAAATTCGTGATAATTTTTGAGAGCAACATAAACAAAACTTGCTGGGTAGTTGGAAATTAAGGACCAGAAGAAGGGAGGTCTCCTAAGTCTTTGGTTTGTACAACTGATTCGATGGTGATGTCATTTAGTCAGATGGTAAGATGAGAAAAGAACTATTTTGGGGCATAAGTAATTAGGATTTCCATTTTCAGACCTGCTTAGTTTAACCTTCCTGTTAAAGAGTCATGCGAAGATACTAATGTAGACACCAGAGCTTAGATGTCAGAGCTTTGATGCTCTTGTTCAGTCGCTAAAAGTCATGTCTGACTCTTTGTAATCCCATGGACTGCAGCATGCCAGGCTTCCCTGTCCTTCACCATCTCCCCTCAAACTCATGTCCACTGAGTCGGTGATGCCATCCAACTATCTCATCCTCTGTTGTCCTCTTCTGATGATGATGATGGCGACAGCTACTATTTACTAAGCATATACTATATGCTAGACATTATGTCAGAGAAGGCAATGGCACCCCACTACAGTACTCTTGCCTGGAAAATCCCATGGATGGAGGAGCCTGGTAGGCTGAAGTCCATGGGGTCGCTAGGAGTCAGACACGACTGAGCGACTTCACTTTCACTTTTCACTTTCATGCATTGGAGAAGGAAATGGTAACCCACTCCAGTGTTCTTGCCTGGAGAATCCCAGGGACGGGGGAGGCTGGTGGGCTGCCGTCTGTGGGGTCGCACAGAGTCGGACATGACTGAAGCGACTTAGCAGCAGCAGCAGCGGACATTATGTGAGGTGCTATACATAGACTTAAGACTTAAGATTTAACAAATAGATTTAAGGGACTAGATCTGATAGACAGAGTGCCTGATGAGCTATGGATGGAGATTCATGACATTATACAGGATACAGAGATCAAGACCATCCCCAAGAAAAAGAAATGCAAAAAAGCAAAATGCCTGTCTGAAGCAGCCTTATAAATAGCTGTGAAAAGAAGAGAAGCGAAAAGTGAAGGAGAAAAGGAAAGATATACCCATTTGAATGCAGAGTTCCAAAGAATAGCAAGAAGAGATAAGAAAGCCTTCCTTAGTGATCAATGCAAAGAAATAGAGAAAAACAATAGACTGGGAAAGTCTAGAGATCTCTTCAAGAAAATTAGAGATACCAAGGGAACATTTCATGCAAAGATGGGCTCAATAAAGGACAGAAATGGTATGGACCTAACAGAAGCAGAAGATAATAAGAAGAGGTGGCTAAAACACACAGAAGAACTATACAAAACAGATCTTCATGATCCAGATAATCATGATGGTGTGCTCACTCACCTAGAGCCAGACATCCTGGAATGTGAAGTCAAGTGGGCCTTAGGAAGCATCACTACGAACAAACCTAGTGGAGGTGATGGCATTCCAGTTGAGCTATTTCAAATCCTAATAGATGATGCTGTGAAAGTGCTGCACTCAATATGCCAGCAAATTTGGAAAACTCAGCAGTGGCCACAAGATTGGAAAAGGTGTTTTCATTTCAATCCCAAAGAAAGGCAATGGCAAAGAATGCTCAATGTGCTAAGTCACTTCAGTCATGTCTGACTCTCTGCGACTCTATGGACCATGCCAGGCTCCTCTGTCCATGGGATTCTCCAGGCAAGTATACTGGAGTGGGTTGCCATTTCCTTCTCCAAGACTGCTCAAACTACCACACAATTGCACTCATCTCACACGCTAGTAAAGTAATGCTCAAAATTCTCCAAGCCAGGCTTCAACAGTACGTGAACTGTGAACTACCAGATGTTCAAGCTGGTTTTAGAAAAGGCAGAGGAACCAGAGATCAAATTGCCAACATCTGCTGGATGATAGAAAAAGCAAGAGAGTCCCAGAAAAACATCTATTTCTGCTTTATTGACTATGCCAAAGCCTGTGACTGTGTGGACCACAACAATCTGTGGAAAAGTCTTCAAGAGATGGGCATACCAGACCACCTGACCTGCCTCTTGAGAAATCTGTATGCAGGTCAGGAAGCAACAGTTAGAACTGAACATGGAACAACAGACTGGTTCCAAATAGGAAAAGGAGTATGTCAAGGCTGTATATTGTCACCCTGTTTATTTAACTTATACTCAGAGTGCATCATGAGAAATGCTGGGCTGGATGAAGCACAAGATGGAATCAAGATTGCCGGGAGAAATATCAATAACCTCAGATATGCAGATGACATAACCTTTCTGGCAGAAAGTGAAGAAGAATTAAAGAGCCTCTTGATGAAAGTGAAAGAGGAGAGTGAAAAAGTTAGCTTAAAGCTCAATATTCAGAAAACGAAGATCATGGCATCCGGTCCCATCACTTCATGGCAAATAGATGGGGAAACACTGTAAACAGTGACAGACTTTATTTTTGGGGGCTCCAAAATCACTGCAGATGGTGATTGCAGCCATGAAATTAAAAGACGCTTACTCCTTGGAAGAAAAGTTATGACCAACCTAGACAGCATGTTAAAAAGCAGAGACATTACTTTGCCAAAAAAGGTCTATCTAGCCAAGGCTATGGTTTCTCCAGTGGTCATGTATGGGTGCGAGAGTTGGACTATAAAGAAAGCTGAGTGCTCAAGAATTGATGCTTTGAACTGTGGTGTTGGAGAATACTCTTGAGAGTCCCTTGGACTGCAAGGAGATCCAACCAGTCCATCCTAAAGGAGATCAGTTCTGAGTGTTTATTGGAAGGACTGATGTTGAAGCTGAAACTCCAATACTTCAGCCACCTGATGTGAAAAGCTGACTCATTTGAAAAGACTCTGATGCTGGGAAAGTGAGGGCAGGAGGAGAAGAGGACAACAGAGGATGAGATAGTTGGATGGCATCACCGACTCAATGGACATGAGTTTGAGTAAACTCCTGGAGTTGGTGATGGACAGGGAGGCCTGGCATGCTGCAGTCCATGGGATTGCAAAGAGTCAGACACGACTGAGCAACTGAACTGAACTGAACTGATACATAGACTATCTCTACTAATCTCACCACATCCCTCTAAGCTAACATTTCCATCTTACAGATTAGAGACCTGAAGCTCAGACTTGGTAAGATACTTTGTCAATAGTGACATGGCTACCAACTAAATCAGGAATAGAGTTCTACCTTAGGTGGCCTGAGACCTTGTCATGAAGTGTACTGTATCTCCTGAACTAGAATATAAGGTGCTTGGGGAAGGACAGTCTTTTCATTCTTTACATTCCTGAAGTACTTTGCCCTTACAAGATGCTCAATCAATACTTGTTGCTCAATTCCATCACTCATGGGAAAAGATCAAATGGCATAAGGCAAGGCCCAAACAAGACAATTTTCCCTCTAGTTCTCTCTTTTCTTCTCCTCACCTCCCTGTAACAGGCTTCTGACCCACTGGGCCCTCTTCCTCTTTCATAAACATTTAGAACACTCCACGGAGGGGTGTGTACAGTACTTCATGACGAAATTTGGAGCATGACATCACCACAAACATGGGCTGGCAGGAGTCACTTAGCACACAGCTTCCATTCAGTAGCTCACACAACCCACAGTTTTCAAGCAAGCATCTCAAGTTACTGGGGCTGTCTTTAATACATTAAAGCCAAAACTCACTCTGTACTGCTCTGTAAACTCATGTAGCTTCCAAAAACACTGAAATCATAAGCAGGAAGATCTGCAATCCTGACTGAACCAGATTCAAGTAATTCAAACTAGGATTGCTCTTTTATTTCTGCTTGGCCAAACACTTTAGGTCAATCTTTGACTTGATGAAATAGGAAACAAATAATTTAATACAATTAGTACACCCTGCACCTACAATTTTAAGAGATATGAGGTTACTGAACCCACAATGAAATCCATACTGCTTCTCAGTAGAGGATCACAGGGAGTGGTCTGGCTGCTGCTGCTGCTAAGTCGCTTCAGTTGTGTCCGACTCTGTGCGACCCCATAGACTGTAGCCCACCAGGCTCCCCCGTCCCTGGGATTCTCCAGGCAAGAATACTGGAGTGGGTTGCCACTTCCTTCTCCAATGCATGAAAGTGAAAAGTGAAAGTGAAGTCGCTCAGTCGTGTCCGACTCTAGCGACCCCATGGACTGCAGCCTACCAGGCTCCTCCGTCCATGGGATTTTCCAGATAAAAGTACTGGAGTGGGGTGCCATCGCCTTCTCCGTGGTCTGGCAGGAAGACCTAATGGAGAGGCTGATGCTGCCTCTCTCCTGGATGGCCCTCTCACCTTTCCTCACCAGATTCACCCTCGCCAGTCATGCAGCCTCAGCTCTAATGGCATCCCCTGAAGCTCACCTAGGATGGCTCTCCCACTGTGTTGCTATGCATATACTCATTCTTGTGTTAATTTCTGAAAAATGATAAGATATGCTATCAATCTCACTCTCCCTCCCAGACTAGAAGTTCCTCATGAACTGCGTCTTACTCATCTTATAAACCCCAGTTCAGTAAGATACAGTGAGGTTCAAGAACTAGCTGTTGAATTGAACGGTGCATAGTCTGGCATTGTGTTGTCAGGGGAATGGGAATCTGGGGACCCATGAGACTCTGGTGCAAGTCCTGGCCTTGGGCCAACTCTCTGTGTGCTATGGAGTAAGCCCCTTACTCTCTCTGGGCCTGTTTGTTCATCAGCCAAAATAATGGGGCTGGACCAGCTCAGCCCTGAAGGCCTCAATGCTCTGGAACTGAGTGAACTGTGTGCACAGATGGGAAAGCAACTGAGGATAATGCATTCATGCAGGCTGGCTCGACAAGGCCCTCACCATTAATCACAATTCTCCAGTCTGACAAAATCCCTCCCTAAATGATCCCTAAAGGATGTCGCACACAATGAAGGAGAAATAATCACCCTCAATTTCCACACAGAGACTCATGTTCTAATGTCTATTAATTGTGTCAGTCTCTCTCAGGCACTTCTCCTGGCTTCCTCCCATCCCAGAACCACACCCGCTGCCCCTCTAGAGTGATGACGGGCAGTAGACACGCCCGGATATCCAACGCAAGCAGCCTCCTGCTCTCTGGCATGCACTGCACACAGCTGAACAGCATGGAGAATATTCTGCATATTTTAATCCCTAGATCTGGTTCCAAGCTCAATATTAAGACCAAAGTCCTAAGGGAATACTGGGGGCTTTCAGCAGAAAGATTTTGGCCAAGATCAAATATGAACAGATCCAAGAAGAAAACCTTTCCCACAGTTGCCATGACTCCAGGAGGGCCCCGGATCCCTTTTCCAGACTGTGAGAGATGAAAAAGTGCATGTGATGCTTCCTCTGTGAGGCCAGGGATGGCTCTGGGCAGACAGAATGCACTGCCGACTCAACTCCATTTTCCTGAATGCTTTCAAGACAGAGCTTCAGATTTGAAGTCCTGATGCTTCCCAATACTACATTCCCAATCACTTCTTTCCTTCTCTTAATTCTATCTTTTAAATATTTTTTCCTCCTATGGATTCCTGAATCCAGTTAATACAAAAACTTCCCAGCAGAATAACACTTTATATTTTCAAATACAGGTGGCTCACAAATATTCTTAAATGTCTTAATGTATAAAATGTCCAATCTCTTCAATTAAGTGTACCCCTCAAAGCCAAAGGTGAGTATGCCACTTTTGAATGCCTAACACACAAGCCATCAGCAACATAAAGCCCAGTGGCTTTCAGTAAGCTAGTCCTCAGGCCATGCTCATGCTTGCTGACTGTCTTTGATGGGATAGGTGTTTTTAATGATAATGACCAGTCTTCACCTTAATTTCCATTGCTGATAGAAATTTCACAGACTGTGTTCTGACTAAGTTACATCTTTTTGCTTGGTTTCCTTTTCTGTAGATACATTTATCATTTTCAATAATTACAAAGGCACTTACCCAAATTACCCCTCTTAGACTGCTGAACAAAAAACTAAAGTTCCTCCACATCCTATAGTCACAATATTTCATGATAGCTTCATGCTTATGGATCCACAAAGCATATATAATTTTTGTGCTAAAGAACATGGTTTCTCATATAAGCTTTTCTTCATTTGTCAAGACTATCATTGTCCTGAAACTGAACTGCAAATATGATTACAGTCCATTAATAGGGCCTGAAGTCTTCTACATACACAGGAATGGTAGGTCAGTTTACCATATTGAATGAAGTAAAATGATAAAGGCTTCTGCAATGAAGAAGGGTTATAAAAAGCCATATAAGAAATTTACTAGTCATTCAAATACTATATTTATGATAACTGTTATAAGACCCTAACTGTTGGCACTGCAGTGTCTATCTCACACAAAAAAGTATTTTCTGGAGATAATGCATTTAAAATACAAAGTCAAGAGTCTGCATTTCTATTACATTTTAAAAATGTATCCATTGAAGTCAAATAGCAAACTATAGTTTTACCTGTACTTATCTTTGTCTAGTCATTTATAATCTCTGGGAAGCATGATATTTCTTCTTCTAGAGCTGGTTTTTAAATCAGCAACCACGCTATCATGCATACATGGTATAGGGTTACTTTGGTAGGAAAAATGCAGTGTGTGGTATCTCACTTGCTCAGATCTCATCCAATTACCATCAAAAAAAAAAAAAAAAAAATTCAAGGGATTATCAATCATCAGAGAGAGAAGAGAAAGTGCACAGAGGAGACCCAAAGAGAGGGAGGAGCAGAGTTTCATGTGTAATCAAAGAATAGACATAATATGTGTTTCAGGTTATTACGGGACGTTAACATAGCAAGCACATGCCTGAAGCAGAAGCATTATTTTTATGCACCAGTTTAGGAAACAATGGAGCAGAAAACAAAGGTTTGACCATTTGCTGAAAGGAAATTTCAAATGAGGTCAATTCTTTCACACTCCTATTGGCCCCGATGAAAGCCAAAGTAGAAAAGAAGGTTAGGACTTAAAAAAAACTAAGATATTTAGCAAATAAAATAAAAATCTACTGTTGAAAAAGGGAAACTTTTTGTTTCATCGGCTGTTTTCATCCCTGAAGAATTCACTACTTAGGAAAAGAAATTTTGTTTAGTGAAGCTCTTTTAAATGAATTCTCTTAAATGACTTTAATGCCCTTGATTACCCAACTCTTATCTAACTCTCTGTAGTTTCCAAGTTGGGCTGACTCTGTTTTAATTGTATCTGTGCAAAAATCTGTTTCTTTTGCTGTTAGATTCCATAATGTTCTTTATTTATTTAGAAGAAGTCTCTCCTCTTCTTGGTTTATCATTCCCCTGAGCTGGGTCACAGGCTCTGGGTCTTCTTCCTGTTGGTTCTGCGCATCCCTTCCACTTGTAAACAGCCTTTGGGATTAGCTGTGCTGTGTCATGACTGCAGCAATAGACAACAGTATTGATTCTCAAATTTTAAGGTGCCTAAACTCACCTGGGGTGGGGGTGGGAAGGGAGTGTTCTTTAAAACACTGATTCGTTGTGATGTACGGGCTTCTCAAGAGAAGTCTCTGGAGAGTCCTTTAGACTGCAAGAAGATCAAACCCATCAATCCAAAGGAAATCAACCATGAAGATTCATTGGAAGAACTGATGCTGAAGCTGAAGCTTCAACACTTTGGTCACCTGATGCGAAGAGCTGACTCATTGGAAAAGACCCTGATGCCAGGAAAGACTGAAGGCAGAAGGAGAAGAGGGCAACAGAGAATGAGATGGTTGGATGGCATCACCAGTTCAATGGATGTGAACTTGGGTAAAATCTGGGAGATGGGGAGGGACAGGGAGCCCTTGGGTGCTGCAGTCCATGAGGTCACAAAGAGTTGGGGAGGACTGGGCGACTAAACAACAAAGGGCTTCTCTTTGTGGTGCCTTCCCTTGTTTAGGAGCATGGACTGTAGGCACGTGAGCTTCAACAGTTGCAGCACGGAGGCTCAGTTGCAGCATGCTGGCTCAGTTGCAGCAGGCAGGCTCAGCTGCAGCACGCAGGCTCAGTTGCAGCAGGCAGGCTCAGTAGCTGCAGCTCACAGGTTTAGTTGCCCCTCAGCATGTGGAATCCTCCCCGACCAGGGACTGAATCCATGGTCTCCTGCATTGGCAGGTGGATTCTTAACCGCTGGATCACCAGGGAAGTCCCCAAAGAGATCTGAAATGCTTTCCAACCTAACATTTTTTAGCTCTTTTCTAATGAACAGACATTATCCAAAACAATCATAAAATACTTTCTGGTGGGGAAAGAGAACACTGCTTCAGAGGCTGACAAGAGGCCAGAATTACACTCTGTTCTTATTAGTTAAACAAGTTACCTTTCTGGACATAAATTTTATCATCTGTCAAAAGAGATATTAACAACTACAATTTAACTGTAAGAATTAAATGAGAAATGTGGTATGATATACTTAACATAAAGCCTGGCACAGAATAAGTACTCAACTCATAACAACTATTGTAAACATTTTTAATGATACAATCTAGGTTCTACAACCACGTATTGTTAGAGTTCACCCTTGAGGTGATGATCTGGGCAATGAGGTGAAAAACTGAACCTCAAATAAACCTTGTACAAAAGCTGCCACTGAGTATCCAGGTAATGTCTGCAATGTTGCCTTTTGGCCTGAGGTCTAATACTGAAGTATTAGTTGCTCAGTCCTGTCCAACTCTTTGCAACCCCATGGACTGTAGCCCATCAGGCTCCTCTGTCCATGGAATTATCCAGGCAAGAATATTGGAGTGGGTAGCCATTACCTTCTCCAGGGGATCTTCCTGACCCAGGGATCAAATCTCCCTGGAGAATTCCATGGATAGAGGAGCCTGATGAGCTATAGTCTGTGGAGTCATAAACAGCTGGACACGACTGAGAGACTAATACTTTCCTTTCTAATACTAAATATCATGCAGGCAGTAAGTCAAAGAAATACTTATCTAATATTTAATTTTTTAAAACATATTACATATTTTCAATAAATACTTAACTAAATATTTAATATTTCAAATCCCCTTTCTTTTCTCTCCTAGTTCGATCTCCATGTAAATCTGCGCTTATGAGGAAGCATGGACTGTAGGCACATGAGCTTCAACAGTTGCAGCACGCGGGCTCAGTAGCTGCAGCTCACAGGTTTAGTTGCTCCTCAGCATGTGGAATCCTCCCTGACCAGGGATTGAACCCATGGTCTCCTGCACTGGCGGGTGTACTTATGTACTAAAGAAAATCCACTTAGTTCCCAACCTCTGCCTTTCTGCTTACTAATAGAATCATATTTTGTTAGAATGGCAAAAACCTCTGATATTACCTAGTCCAACTGTTCTCCTGTACTTGGGGCTATGTCACTCTTTCAGGAAATATGCAAGAGGACCTCTAACTCACATGCCATTTTATGTCCACTGGTGGCAGTCTGAAGGTAGCCCCATGTTTCCCATGCAATAAAGGATATGGGCTGGATGATAACAATTTCCTTTTATTATCAAGCATAGTTTTGTTTATTCATAGGTTCCTAGACTATTTACAGATGGCTAAATTGGTAAAAGTTCACCAGTTTATGGCTAAATCTAGCCATATCCACACTGAAGTTAGACACTCCAGATGCACTGGGCTGGTGTTACATGATGATAATAACAAGATGCCTTTCTGACTTACTTCTTTATGATAGTTTCTAGATTCATCCACGTCTCTGCAAAGGACACAATTTGGTTCTTTTTTATGGCTGAGCAATATTCAATTGCACGTATGTGTCACATCTTCTTAGCCATTCCTCTGTTGATGGGCATCTAGGTTGCTTCCATGTCCTTGCTATTGTAAATAGTGCTGCAATGAACATTGGGGTGCATGTATCTTTTGTAATTATGGTTTTCTTTGGGTTTATGCCTAAGAGTGGGATTGCTTGGTCATATGGCAGTTCTATTTTCAGTTTTTAAAGAAATTTTCATATTGTTCTCCAGAGGTCTGTATCAATTTACATTTCCACCAACCTACTATATAGCATAGGTAACTCTACTCAATGCTCTGCAGTGACAAAGAAGGGAAATATGTATACATGTGGATGATTCAATCTGCTGTACAGCAGAAACTAACACAACATTATAAAGCAACTAAACTCTAATTAAAAAAAGATAAAAACTGGATACCTAAGGAGCTATCCTAAGGTGAGCTCAACAGTTAGAGTGGTCTGAGGGATGGCTCTATTTACCTCTAAGCTTGGGAAGAGATCCGAAGGTCACACATGCCATTTTTAAACTATGTCCTGCTGCAGCAGTTCATCATTGGAACTGCCTCAGAGTCCCAGCAGAAAGGAAGGAAAGCGGAGCCATGAGGACTCTGGATACCTCCACTCAATCAGAACTGCTTCCTTTTTATCTATTTCCATGTTGGGGTTCTGCTGCATTTTTTAAACTACTGATGCAGAACTTTTTATTTTCCAGACATATAATTTTTTTCATCAAATTTATCTATGTATTAGTTACAATGAGGTTTAGCTACAAGTAGCTGAGGTGCAAAGTAATAGTGAAGGAACAAGGTATAAGTTTATTTCTTTCACATAAAAATCCAGATTATGGCTGACACAACAGCACCAGTTATGTGGGACCATGTGCCACTTCCCAAATGTGTTTTCCTGATCCTCATGGCTTAAGCTGGAGTTCAGCCACCACATCCACGTACTAAGCATGTTTGAAGAAGGTTACATGCCATTGGTTAAGAACACTCTACAGAAGAGGCATTCTGTCTCCATCTCGTTGGCTAGCACTGTCATGTTGGCTGCACGAGTGGGGCTGGGAAACGTGGCCTGCCCTATTTTAGTGGCCACGTGCATGCATGCTCAGTCGCTTCGGCTGTGTCCATCTCTGTGTAACCCTATGAAATGTGGTCCCAGGTCCTCTGTCCATGGGATTCTCCAGGCAAGAATATTGGAATGGGTTGCCATACCCTCCTCCAGGGGATGTTCCCGACCCAGGGATTGAACTCGTGACTGCCTGGTCTCATGCATTGCACGAGGATTCTTTACCCACGGAGCCACTTAGGAAGCCCTTAGTAATCCCATGTCCAACTAAATATTGGGAATTCTATACATCTAGAGTAGAAAGAGAGATTGAAGAAAAAAAATCTCTCTTCTGTCACAATTTATTTTCAGTTAGATGGTTCAAGTTTGAAATATCTGATTTTCTCTTCAGGTCTCCCTAGAGCTAGCAAATTAGAAGGGGCTATGAAGACACCTTGAAAAGTGAGAGCTGAAACTGCAGTGACTGCTAAGTTAAATGCAGCAGCTCACAGCCATTTAGTGGGGGAACAAACCAATAATTACTGTACAGTGAAACACAGACCTGGTTATAGAGGGAAGGTTAAATTATGTTTGCCACATTCTTCTTAAAACATTGGAGGACAGATACACTATGGAAAGATTCCCATCATGGTTAAAAGTTTTGAATGACATTTAAAGTCATGTGCTCCAACACCTAGTAAATTTACCTGATGCAGCGTTTCTCACTCTCTGAATGTCTCAGGCCTCAATGCAAGCTTTGGGGGTAGAGAGAGGCCTAAGGAAGTATAGGGAATCCAGCTCCCCTCCAGGTCCCTGTACCTTGAACAGGGCCTGGCACTTAGTGTGTGCTGAATAAGTGTCTGCCAAATTCATAAACGGTTAGATGAGGTTGGGGGCCCAAGACTCAGCTCAGCTTTGGGACCTTCAAGATGACCACATTCTTGTAAGAACTAGCAGCAAGAGTCACCTAGGTCTCTATTTTCTTAAGCCTCTAGAGGATTGTGAAGCATGCTAAAGTTTGAGACTCACTGCTTTAAAGGGTCTATGACCTCCAAAGTGTTGAAAACCAGCATGGTCACTAGAAGGGTGAGCACAGTCAGAAGGCCAATATGCTTCTTCTCTGGGGGTTCAGAAGCTTTTTCCTAAGACTGACCCAATACAAGTCAAAGGTTCACTCTATATTTCTGCAAACGTCTCATCAGATTATAGCCTCATGTCCCCCAGGAAACAAGACTGAAGCTCCCCACACTGACCTTCCGGTTTGTGTCAGGGGAGCAGCAGGAATGGAGTGCTCCCCTGCTGACCTTCTGGTAGGGACCAGGGAAAGAGAATATTTCACCACTGTGGCTATCACACAGACCAGGACCTCTGTCAGCCCCCCACTGAAGCCTCACAGAAGCTCACAGAAGGATATGAAGAGGGCATGCTGTGGTTACATACAGCTTCTACTGACCATGCTTAAGGTGATTCTATACAGAAAGCACCAGATTTCAGGGCTGGAAGACCTCAGTTTAAGTTTGCTTCTCTCTTACTAACCACTTGACCCTGAGCCTTCACTTCCTCATCTGTAACATGGCAGTGGCAGGGTTCTTTAGTAGTTCAAGAAGATGTAAGTGAAAGCCTCTTATGAGAAAGTAGTCCCAGTTCTACCACATATCAGCTATGCATGACTTCAAAACAGGGGTGTCAGGAATTCCTTGGAGTAGACTACAGTGGTTAGAATTTCATGCTTTCACTGCCAAGGGTCAAACAGTGCAGCCAAATAAGTAAATAAATAGTCATAAAACAGTCATAAAAAATGACAACTAGAAGTAAATATAACAAAGTACAGAACCTAAACAGAAAACAATTTTTTAATAAATGAAAAAAATAGGGATATCAATCCATCTTCCATCTCAGTGTGTTGTTGTGAGGATTAAATGAGACAGTATAAATAAAGGGCATAGCACACTTCCTAGACATGGTAAAAAATGATAAATGTTTAGGAAGAGTAATAGTAGCAGTAGGAGTAAAGCTTATAGTGTATAGGTATCCTTAGTATAATTTCAGAACATAAAAAGAGAAGAGAAAAATTGGTAACATAACAACATGTATAGCAGAGTTAGATATTTTAATAGTGGAAGAGATGTAAGCTATTAAGCTCATTGGTTTAATATGAACGAGACAGAATATTCACCTTGCATAAAAATTTTCAAACACAAAAAGTTAATATATTCCAAACCCAAAGAGTCTTAAACTCCTGTTTTGATCAACAGGTAAGTTTCTCTGAACATTGTTCTTTAGACAGAATAAAAACCATACTATTCAATATTCTTATAGTGGTAAACACTCTCTTAACTAATTTCATATTTAATATCTCAGAGAAAAGAAAATATAAGAAAATTAGCTGAAGTACAGGAAAGTGTTTGGTTTTTTTTAAAGAATTCAACATGACGTTGTGCTAAAGAATATATAAAACCATTCTCATCTCTACAAACTGCATCTGCTGACTTGTTGACTATATAACTACCTGTTGGCAACTAGTAAGTGGCTAAATTACATGAATTCTGATCAATCCTTCCAGGTTAGTGGTCACCATACAGTCAAATGTTTTGGGTGATGACATTAATCTGTTTTGACAGATTTTGCTCTCTGAAGAGTGACAGATTTATAGGGACTTTAAACTGACTTAACAAGAGCATAGAATTAAAAGAGCTGGAAAGATTTGAACTGAAACTGCATCTGACAGAAGCCTCTCTCCTCCAGTATTAAAAAATATTCAGAAAGTATCACACTGCAGTGCTCTTTGGTAGTGCCAGAATCAAAGTCTCTGCAGACAGGCAATTCTCTTATCTTGGACTCACAAACAAAACTACTTTCCCATAGAGACTCTCCTACGTTTTCCAAACTCCCTCTAATCCCAGATGATTCTCAGGCACCACAGTAAGCCCTAAACCCAAATGTTTTTAGCCAGATAACTACCAAGCCATGTGACACAAACTTGCACATACACACACTATGCTTAGAGAGAAACATTTACACAGCCTATGTTGGTAGAGAAAAGCAGCCATTCATTCATTCAAAACATACATTTACTAAGCACCAACTATGAGTACAGAGAAGGCAATGGCACCCCACTCCAGTACTCTTGCCTGGAAAATCCCATGGATGGAGGAGCCTGGTGGGCTGCAGTCCATGAGGTCGCTAAGAGTTGGACACGACTGAGTGACTTCACTTTCACTTTTCTCTTTCATGCATTGGAGAAGGAAATGGCAACCCACTCCAGTGTTCTTGCCTGGAGAATCCCAGGGACAGGGGAGCCTGATGGGCTGCCATCTATGGGGTCGCACAGGGTCGGACACGACTGAAGCGACTTAGCAGCAGCAGCAGCAACTATGAGTAAAGCATACAATTCATACATTCATTCACTCTTTTCTTTGCAATTAAAAAAACTGAGATATAATTGCTGTTGTTTAGTCACTAAGTCATGTCCAACTCTTTTGTGACCCCATAGACCGTAGCCCACCAGGTTCCTCTGTCCATGGGCTTTCCCAGACAAGAATACTTGAGTGGGTTGCCATTTCCTTCTCCAGGGGATCTTCCCAACCCAGGGATCAAATCTGCATCTCCTGCATTGGCAGGTGGATTCTTTACCACTGAGCCACCAGGGAAGCCCTGAAATATAGTTAACATTCCATAAACTAAATCTCTTAAAAATGCACAATTCAGTGGTTTTTAGTACATTCACAAGGTTGGGTACCATCACCACTATCTAATTCCAGCAATTTTTCATCACCCTCCAAAAACCATACATTCATTAGCAATCATTCTCATTTCTCTCTCTCTACCTCAGCCCCTGATGCAAGTCAATCTCTGTCTATGATTCATTCATTCATTCATTACTATTTGTGAAATTTTATTTATTTTTAGTTAAAGGTTAGTTGCTTTACAGTATTGCGTTGGTCATTTGTTACTATTTTTGAGCATTTTCTCAGTACTTGGTGCTGTTTTAGGCACAGGGGGACAGACTGGTGAATAAAATAGGCCACAAGTTTCCTCTAAATGGAACTTTTTTTATAGTGACTACATGCATTTCACCAAATTAAAAGCAATATATATTAGTGAGAAGGAAATACAAGCAAGAAAATAGTATATTCTCAGTCTGATAAAAAAGAAAACCCAAACACACATATACACACATGCATACCATGAAAATACGCAAAACAGATTCAAACATTTTTTTTCTATCAATGACCTTTTTGAGAAAACTGATGTGTAGAAGCTTCCCCTTCTTTCTTCCTTCTGGTCCTCTGAGAGGGTTGCAAGAATCAAAGGAAACAGCTCAAGAGCAAGAAGCAGGAGGTGAAGCACATTCTGAACCATGGTCAGATTGGACAGTTGGCTCCAGAACGCCCAAAGGTCTTTCCTCATCTTGTGTCCATGTGCCCTACACCACAAACCACCAATTGAACCCCCAAACCAGCTTAAGACCTTAAAACCTTCTGACAAAGGTAAGATTATCATCCAAAATAGCAGGTTCCAACCTTAATTTCTGAGCCTGACACAGGCAATGAGATGCTTTTTTAAAGGCAGGACACAATGAAACAATTTCACTTTTAATTTTTGAGGAGTGTGTTTAGGTCCTAGAAGTTCACTATAATAGGATTTGCAGGATTTGACTTCCTGGATGTGAAAAGTCCTGACCAGTTCACATTTCACAAAGTTTTGCTGAAGCTCAGACAATCACTGTTCCAAACTTAACAATCCCCACCATTTCTATGAAAAACTTGCTGTTATCCCTAAGAGATTTGCTACCAACCAGTACATGTATATCACCATACCTTTCTTCATAAACATTTCCCAATTGTGAAAACTCAAACGTAGATCTATATTTAGGAGTAAGTGAAGAAAGAGAATTAGTGATTAAACTGAGTCTGTGAAGCAGTTTCTTTATTTGGATCTAGTAAGATCATAGAGCCAAAGTGTCTTGTGTAACTTGAATACCTTGCAATTTATTATCCAAATAAGATACTTCTGAGAGTGAAAGTGGACACCTTTAATAAGCTGAGATAGCAGACATAAGTCTGGACAGTGGCAGACAAATGGGGGGACACGTCACCCTGTGTATGGGCATCACACCAAATCATAGCAGAACTACCTCCCAGTCCTACCCTGGAGCCTAGAACCTGGAAGGAGAGATCAGATACTCTATATTACATAGCAGAAAATGCTAATTACTATGAATATATAATCTCATGATTGCTCTTTAATGCTTCTTGGACAGGCTCAAGTCATCCTGAATACCAATACTTTGAAAACAAGTCTTGTAACCTTGCACAATGAGTTCATAATGAGGACAGGTCCAGAATAAACAAGTGATGAATTTAATTCAGTCAGAAGGTTATAGGTCGACATTCATGTGAGTATGTATTCACACGAGTACAAACACGTGTACACACGTGGATAAGTGGACAGGCACGGCAAGGACGAAAGAAGTTGGTGTACATGTTTTCTCTTCTAAAAGAATTAATGAGAAATACTTACAATCATGACAACTCAGTCATGACTAACATAAAAACAATAGCCTGCAGGATATGGGGGTACAAACAATAGGTACAACCTTTCCACATAGCCTTTTTCTAATTGTTCTGTGAAAGCAAGGATATAACTAGTTCTTGCTAAACTGTCCATATTTCCAAAGACTTTCACCTGTAGAGACACTTTCTCTGGAACATTTCTACACTTAAATAATGGTACTGGCTTCCTTTACAACAAAAAATTATCTCAGCAACCCCCATTCTTGGGCTAACTAAAAAAATTATAAAGCTGTAAATTCCTTATGTTTTAAGTTCTAGTATAGCTATAAAATCAGAACAAATTTATAACTGATAATATAAACAAACCCACAAGGCCAATAAAATCCAAATGAATCACATTAACTAATCTGATATGTAAAATACTGTTGAAATTAGATTTCCACATTGTGGCCTGGTTCTTTCAAGTCTGACCTCTTTTTCTATTGTATATGATGTGATAACTCAATGCGCTAACCACTTTCTCCTGTTCAGGCTCCATGTGCCGCTTCCATTGTCACAAACACTGCCTCATATTGTCATCTGGCCTTGCCTTAGTTGGAAGGCATCATTTGTGATCATATTCACCTCTGCCCCTTGAGCCACTATTAAAGAAAAACCACTTGATGCCAGAGCATTAGGACCATACATCACTGTGAACACGAGATCTTGCAGCAGCATTTAGTTTCAAGGTGGTTATCCACTGAGTCTGGGACATGCTGCCATTAAATTTGTTTTTAAATTATCATAAAAATGAATTTCATTACCCTCGTAAGCTCCATGAGGTCAGGGATTTAGGTCTGCTTTATTGACTGTGGTGTTCCAGCACTTAGTAGAATGCCTAGCACAAACTATTAGAGAAATGCAAATCAAAACAACAATGGGGTGTCCCTTCACACAAGTCAGAGTGACCATCATTAAAAAGGTCTACAAGTTACAAATGCTAGAATGGATGTGAAAAAAATAGGACTCTCCTGCACTGTTGGTGGGTCTGTGACATGGTACAGCCACTGTGGAAAACAGTATGGAGGTTCCTTAAAAAGCTAAGAACAGAGTTGGCATATGACCCAGCAGCTCCACTCCTCGGCATATATCCAGGCAAAACAATAATTCAGAAAGACACATGCCCACGATGTTCACAGCAGCACTGTTCAGAATAGCCAAGACATGGAAACAACCTAAAAGCCCACGGACAGACGAATGGATAAAGATGTGGTACGATATACAGTGGAATACTCCTTAGCCATAAAAGGAATGAAATAACGCCATTTGCAGCAACATGGATACAACTAGAGATTATCATACTAAGTGAAGTCAGAAAGAGAAAAATAAATACCATATGATATCACTGACATGTGGAATCTAAAATATAACACAAATGAACTTATCTTTGGAACAGAAACCAACTCACAGACATAGAGAACAGAATTGTGATTGCAAAGGAGGGTGTTGAGGGAGAGATGAAGTGGGAGTTTGGGGTTATCAGATGTAACAAATAAGGTCCTACTGTAAAGCAGAGGGAACTATATTCAGTATCCTGTGATAAACCATGATGGAAAATAATATTTTTAAAAAGTGTTTAGATATGTACAAGTGAATCGCATGGTTGTACAGCAGAAGTTAACATTGTACATCAACTATAATTCAATTTTTAAAAAATTAAAAAGAAGAATACCCTAGTACATAGCTAGCACTCAATATATACTTATTCAATGAATGACTGAGTGAATGAATGGAAAATTCTCAAAAAGAACTCATATAACCATAGGAAATATCCATGGTCCTCAGTCTCCTGGAATCTGAAAGAAGAATACAGGCAAAGGGTCCCACCAACAGACTTCACAACTGTAAATATACACAGAATTCCACATATACGTACTAGAGTTTATAGCCACACCTTGATAAAAAGCACTGGTGTGCAAGCAAATGGATTGGTCTTCCTCTAGAGTATTAGTGCAGCAAAGAGAGCTCCTTGCCCTCTATCCATTAGCAGATAATTGCTTTTGATTAACAAAGCCCAGCACTGGCAAACGGTGGTGTAAAGGAGCAGGGAGAGAAGAGGGAGAGAGGCAGGACCTAAAGTGTGCTGTATCAGTACCCACTACAGGCCAGCAGGCCCTGTAATAGGCACTCACCATCCTTCACTTAATATAAACTTCATAAGAACTCTACCCATTAGGCTTTGTTATCATAGAAGTTAAATAAGGTTCACACAGCAAGTGAGTGGGAAGTCGGTTTTGAATCCAAGTCTGTCCAATTACAGTCCTTTCTCTATTTTCACGCCATGTTGCTTCCTAAAAGAAGTGACACATGGGAACTTCCCTGGTGGTCCAGGGGTTAAGACTTCACCTTCCAACACAGAGGGTGTGGGTTGGACCCCTGGTCAGGAAGCTAAGGTCCCACATGCCTTGGGGTCAAAAACCTAAAACAGAAGCAATACTGTAACAAATCCAATTAAAGAAAAAACTTTTAAAATAGCCCATATTAAAAAAAAACCTTTAAAAAAAGAAATGATTCATGGCGATAATAGGGCAAGAAAGCAAGAAGTAAAAAATGTGGATGACGGTAAATGAATAGATTAAAAATAAAATGATACTGCCACAATTATTTCTAAGAAACACAGTTTGAAGCTCTTTAAAAGAAGCCCTCACAGTCTCAACCAGAATTTAATTTGCTTCAAAAATGAGGAGTTCTGCCTTTAGTTGATCCAGTGATCACCTCCCTTGGAGCGAAAAAAGAGAAGCAGCAGCAGCTGCAGCCACACTTACCTCTAGAACCAGCGAATGGGCACATCTGTAGTTTTTACTTCAAGCTTCCTCTGACCTTCAAAGCTAAGCTTTATCATATGTACTTTGAATAATACGCTGTAGTACTCATCTCTAATAAAAGCACATATTTTTCTTATGTTTCCCCAAAGTATTCTGCGTTAGCTTTTGACTTATTAAATAAAGCATTAATGGGACCAAAACTGGTCAGGTTGTGCCAACCAACGGAGCATGGAAGGCAGTACTAACCAGCGATGAGACCTGTGCCTCCAGATTCAGACTGAGTGGGTTAGAAGTTTGGTGCCGTCTCTTATTGACTGACCTTGAATAAATATTTTAAGTTCATTAATCCTTAATTTCTCTATCTGTAAAATGGAGATATTACTAGTGGCTCTTTTGTAAGATCTTTCTGAAGTCATGCATGTAACATTATAACATAAAGCCATGCATGTAACATAAGAAAAGTGAAAGTCGCTCAGTCATGTCCGACTCTTTGCAACCCCCTGGACTGTAATGCAGTCCATGAAATTCTCTAGGCCAGAATACTGGAGTGGGTAGCCGTTCCCTTCTCCAGGGGATCTTCCCAACCCAGGGATTGAACCTGCGTCTCCTGCATTGCAGGCAGTTTCTTTATTGTCTGAGCCACCAGGGAAACCCAACATAATAACAGCTAAACAAATATCAGTTATTATCATTAGATTATGCCTGGAAAATATTAGTGCTAACAAGGTAGCACAGGGTAGAAAGAAGCCACGTCTATTTTCAGATTCCTCTGACCACAGGAGACCATCGCTTAATTGGAAGTACATCATACTGTAAACTACCCTACAATTCACCCTTTTTATATGCAGTGGTAGTCCCTGAAGAACACTTAGCATCATATTTGGAAAAGAAATCACAAAATCTTTTTAATTATAATGATGAAAACTGTTGGCTGCAAACTTGGTAGTAAAAAATAGAAATGTTTTTACCAAGGTAGAAACTGCTACAGTGATGAATTAACACACCCACACACAAGATCAGGTACATCTTAATCCATCCTATTTCCTCTTTTATTTTTTAACTGAAAGGATTTTTATAAAAACTCTATACCATCATCCAATTACTCAAAAGGAAGTGAAGGAGGGTAGGTGGATCAGAGAGTGGAATTATAAACAATACACACAGTTAACTTCAAAATATCAAAAGGGCTAAAAAAACCGCTCACAGGTAAAGAATAGTGACACTGTGGGAAGGGAAGACAGACCATTACATGCACAAGTCTTCTTTAAGGCACTGGCCCTCATAGAGACAGTGTTTCCAACATACTACTTCAAGATACACAGGGAAGAGAGATCACAAAGTAAAGTTTAAGTACCATTATCTTCAAGAGGTCCTCTTTGATTTTCTCCTCCTTAAAAGCAGTGATATAGACCCAGTAGTAATTTCCTGAAATTACTTAGAGCAAACAGAAGTAAAGAGTATCCATGCTGAGAACCTAGTCCATTGGGTAGCAAGAGTCAGATGCAACTTAGCAAGTAAACCACCATCACCATGCTGAGAACCTAGGTTTTGGTCATACTCCCATCAAGTATACCAACTTTGATTCCTAATTATGTGATGCTTCCATCATCCTCTGTTCCTCCTCTAAAGATATGACTTTTTTCCATCCTGTGCCACTTTGTTAGCTTTAATATTTTCTAGACATAATCTAACAACAACTACTAATATTTAGTTAGCCTTTCTTATGTGCTATTAGGTGATACCCACTGTGGTAAGGGATCAGCTTTCCATTTAAAATAGCAGTTTAACTTACAACACAAGTAAAGTGCTGCATGTGTGACACTATGCTAGGCACTGAAATGAACATAAAAACAAACCAAATGCCAATTCAGTTCCTTCATTCAACATTTTTTTAAACGCTCACACTTATTTCCTTCTGAGTACTATCCTCGGGAGTGGGAAAGAGAAATGATATTAAATAACAGTAATGACAATTCAGGTCCTGGAGGGTTCATCTTCCAGTGGTTGACTTATTTCCCATCTGTAGAGAACCTAAAGCCAGATGGAGAAGACTTACACAGTGCCAAGATAGCACAGTGCAGAAACTGACTGAGCAATTGTATTCATACTGGATAACTAGTGACAGAATCTAGTCTAGTGAGTATGTATGTATTCCACCTACATGTGGTCATTATCACCAACAAATATTTGTTAACTATTCTCTATACACACAACCCCACTTTAAGATCCAGAAATACAGTTTAATAATGAATGTACCCCAGATCATGATGCATATCTGCTGTAGGCTTAGAAAACTGTTTAGAATTGGAAGTCTGATCGAGAAGAAATAGGGATTATACCTCCCACACCCCCCTAAACTGTATTCACCCCTGGAGCTCAGACATGCAACTGTCAACACCAAATATCTGGAACTTGTACCTCTTTTTTTTTAACTGTGGTAAAATAGACACAATATACAATTTATCATTTTAACCATTTTGGGGGTTTAGAATTCAGTAGCATTAAGTACATTCACAGTATTATGAAATTATACTTTATTTTGGAGAAGGAAATAGCAACCCACGCCAGTATTCTTGCCTGAGAAATCTCATGGACAGAGGAGCCTGGCGGGCTACATCCATGGATCACAGAAGAGTCAGACATGGGTTAGTGACTAAACAACAACAACAAATATTTCCTTTTAAATACTGCTTTCCTGCCAATGAGAAGATCAAATCTGAGTGTTTACTGACATACTTAAAACAGGCCATGTTAAAGTTCCAGCCTCTCAATGTTTTACTATAAAATTCAGACACACACACGTGTGCACACATACACACACAAACACACACACACCCCTCTAGGTAGACCAAAACAGGAGCAGCAACCACATTTTCTTAAATGTCAACTTCAATTGCTTGGTAATACTTGCTGGAATGCTGTGTGGGAGGTGGAATGGCAGCATGGATGCTCCATATTTGTCATCCTTGGACTAGTCATTTTAGTACAGGTTCAGAAAAACGGAACAGAGCTCAGTCTCTGACAAGCACACAGCCACAGACAATAGCTCTGTGCAGCACCCCACCACTTCTCAGCCTCCCTGATGACTGCAGGTATAAGCAGCTGGGATGGCACCGATTCTTTTCTAGGAATCACTCAGCTTCTTTTGATTCAATTTAATTTGCCCAACATTTAGTGTATTCTTGCCCTATGCAAGAGACACTGCTCCAGATGCTGCAATGAAAAGTAGGATAAGTTCTAGTCCCCTAAAGCTTGCAACGTGGAGGGAGGTTACGGCAAGTACTAGGATAATTATTATGTTCGGAAAGATACGGGACTTTACATGGAAAAAGACAAACAAAAAATGAAGGTATAAAGCAAGTCAGTATCACCTGTTACATTCAACTGAGATCAATTTGGGCTAAACAAAATCAGAGGGTTGTAACCTTGGGAGGATCAGGCAAAGGTGAGAGGTGGGGTGGACCCAGGGAGAAAGAGAAGTATGATCGACGGCACAGGGCTTAGGCTGAAGTCAGATTCACTAACACAGACAGAGGTGAAGGCTCAAGTGTCACAAGAAATTCTTAGCAAATACTTTTAGCCTTTGTTTTTATTTTCTTAAATTTTATTTTTATTTATTTATAGTTTAACACCAAAAACATTTTGTATTGGACTATAGCCAATTAACAATGTTGTGACAGTTTCAGGTGAACAGTGAAGGGACTCACCCATACATATACATGAATCCATTTTGACCCAAACCCTCCTCTCATCCAGGCTGGTATATAACATTGAATCGAGTTCCATGAGCTATACGATACATTTTTGTTGGTTATCCATTTCAAATATAGCCGTGTGTACATGTATATGCTGTTTTTTAAAGATATATAGAGGAAAGGTACAAATATGTTGGACCCAGAAAAATCTGGGTTCAAATCCTAAGCTGCCACCTATTAGACTTACTTGGGGGACCTCAGTTAAGTCTCCCAACTTCTCTGAATGTCACACCTACAAAGCAGGGACAATAATGTCTACTTTGATGGGCTGTGTGAAAGTTAATTGAGATGCAGTCTGTACAGCAGCATTGAAGGATTCAGCACATGGTAGGTACTTAAAAAACACTTCAGTTTCCCTTTATCCAAGGGACTTCTGAGGACTGCACATTTATTGAAATAAGCACAGGATTTGTTGCTCTGAGGCAATTCAAAAGGGATTGAAGTCTTAGGTCTCACTCTCAAGGAACTCATACAGTGGTGAAGAAAAAGAAATATATATCTTCAAGAGCCATCAGAAAAGAAATTACATTCATGGAAAGCAACCCATAATATGAATATTACTTTAGAAACATACTCTCTGAGTGATTGCCCAATAGTCATTTGTGAAGCCTGAGAGGACCAGTGAAGCAACTGGAGAGATCTCTGTAGATTAGGGAAGGAAGATCTCCATAGATCAGGGAAGGAAATATGAGACTCATAACAGGAGAGTCATAAATACCACAAACATATTCACTATTTCACAGCTAGTAAACAAACCTCTGTTTACTAGCTGGGTGACCTTACACAAATTGCTTAACCTCTCTGAAGCTCTCCTCCTTCAACCATGAAAAGCAGATTGCATTCTCTTCTGTCTATCTCACATGGGTGTTAAGAGACTCAAAATAATGTGGGGGGACAGGCCCTGCCAACCGCCAAGAGCATATAAAGACAAGTCATCATCATCATTATTACCATCACCTCGAAGGGCACACCAAAATCTCTCAGTTATTAAAATACAGGCCCCTCCCTGTGCTTAGATTAGGACAAACAGAAAAGCCAAGATGAAATTTTGCTGCTGCTGCTGCTAAGCCGCTTCAGTCGTGTCCAACTCTGTGTGACCCCATAGACGGTAGCCCACTAGGCTCCTCCATCCCTAAGATTCTCCAGGCAAGAATACTGGAGTGGGATGCCATTTCCTTCTCCAATGCATGAAAGTGAAAAGTGAAAGTGAAGTCGTTCAGTTATGCCCGACTCTTAGCGACCCCATGGACTGCAGCCCACCAGGCTCCTCCATCCATGGGATTTTCCAGGCAAGAGTACTGGAGTGGGGTGCCATTGCCTTCTCTGAGATGAAATTTTACCTGCTAGCAAATTAAAACCTGCTTTATGAGGAAGTTTGAGTCTGATGCACACTGATACCTTAAATTCTGGGTTTTAATAGATGTGTCCTGACCTAATGACATATGCTTAATGACATAAATAGCAAATTTTCCATTCCTTGTTTGCAGGGCCAACAAAATTCTCTGGTTAAAAATATAAATTCTTATTCTGGCTTTCTCTGCAAAAAGTTGCCTGAAATCTCTCAAACACTGGGAAAAATAAAAAGTTTCCCAACACACTGAAAAACAGGCAATTAAATACCGAACTGAAAGCAGTCTTCCCTTGATGTCTTGGTCTCAAAGCTCTGCCTATCTTCTGGAATACTAGGTCCCAGTGACTAGCATTGCCTCTTCCTCTCTCTCCCTGAATTAGATCTGGCAGTTAGTATGGTGTTTTGCAACTTCTCCTGAGGGTAGTCTAGGGCGTCTAAAAAAATTATTCTATAAGCCAGGGCAAAGCCTGGCATAAATGCTAGTCCCCCTTTCCCCTGCAAAGTCCTCAGGAAGGACAGGAGAGGCTGCTGGGGACATGCTAACCCGAGGAAACGGGTGAGATGAAGAGTCTGTCCCTAGACTGCTGGGAGGTGATACACTCCCTCTTCATTCTGTGACACATAAGGAGAAACCCCACAGGTCAGAGAGTGGCCGCAGGACCCTGCTCTGGTGCTTTACACCCACTCGCTCCATCTCTGCATGGGAAGGCCCAGGTGAGAGGGGGAAGGCCAGGCCAGTTTGGCCACACCTGTGTTGTGCACAGGTGAACAACAGTGCTCCCGAAAGGAGGAGGCAGCTGGAGCAGCACAAGGCAAAAGCAGCAGAAGGAGGTGGTGGCGCTGGGGGTGAACGTGTGGGCTGGGCTGGAGTCTCAGCCCTGCCGTCTTCTAACTCAGATGCAGGGCAAGTTATATAAAATCTCCTGACCTGTAAAATGGGGGTGGGTAGGAATTTTTGCTAAGATCAGTGCTTGGCTTGGGGTAAGCGTTCACCAAATGACAGTTATTATCACGAACAAGGTGAGCTTAACTACAGATGCTGAAAGAAAAGGTGCTGACTTCCCTGTGAGCTGGTCATCTTGATGCAGGTGGGATTTTCTTCAAGTACTAACTCTGAAAGTATTACTTTGTAGAGTAATTAAGTTAAATACAGCACATCAACGTGGTTCCTTGCTGTTTGGTACTTCAACACCCTAAATTCCCTTCTAAAAAGTTACCAATGAAGTGCTAGTTTTCTATTTGTTTGACACTGCTCCATCTGACACTGTTTCTCTCTCCTTAATTTGAGAAAATCTGTGTTCTCTTGGTTTTCTCAACCTGCAGCCCCATGGTTCTCCCGTTTCTTCTTTGTTCCTTTGCCCTTGGCCAGCTCCCTGTCCATCTGAGACAGAAGGGGGCAATCCTCATGGTGGTGGTTCTCTCTGCTTCCCCCAGCACTCTGTATCCATCTCCTCACCTCCATCACCCATGTTCCTTCTAGTACTGCCCTCATTCTGTTCTACCCATGGTTCCACTTCAGAGTCAACTTTTTCCAAGATCCATGATACATCTCAAACTCTACTTGCCAAATGGATCTTTCCCTGGAAAACCCATGGCTCCTCCACTGCCTTGTCTTGAGCATCCTTCTACTCAACCAGCCTAGTAGTCTGCAGTAAAAGCAGACAAGCCAGAGACAAACTCTTATCCACAGAGAGACTGTACTAGCACAGCAGCTCAATGTACCACTCTTGAGTAGGCTGCTCGGGTGCAAGTTCAAGTGAAAGTGAAAGTCACTCAGTTGTGTTCAACTCTTTGCGACCCCATGGACTATACAGTCCATGAAATTCTCCAGGCCAGAACACTAGACTGGGCAGCGATTCCCTTCTCCAGGGCATGTGCAACTCCAGGCATCACTACTAATTAGCTAGAGGAAGTTATATATTCTGTCTCAGTTTCCACATCTACAAAATAGGTACCATAATAAGTCCCACAGTATAGACTGGAAAATGAATATACCGTGGAGGTGACAAATAGATTCAAGGGATTAGATCTAGTAAACAGCGTGCCTGAAGAACTATGGATGAAGGTCCATAATACTGTACAGGAGGCAATGAACAAAACCAGCCCAAAGAAAAAGAAAAGCAAGAAGGCAAAGTGGTTATCCGAGGAGGCCTTACAAATAGATGAAGAAAGAAGTGAAAAGAAAGGGAGAAAGGGAGGGGTACACCCAACTAAATGCAGAGTTCCAAAGAACAGCAAGGAGAGACAAGAGGGCCTTCTTCAACAAAGAAGGAGAATTTAAAAATAGAGGAAAACAACAGAAGAGGAAAGACTAGAGACCTCTTCAGGAAAATCAGAAATATCAAGGGGGCATTTTTCCCAAAGATGGGCACAAAAAGGACAGAAATGGTAGAGACCTAGTAGAAACGGAAGAGAACAAGAGGAGATGGAAAGAATACACAGAAGAACTGTACAAAAAAGATCTTAATGAATCAGATAACCACGATGGTGTGATCAGTCACTCAGAGCCAGACATTATGGAGTGTGAAGTCAGGTGGGCCTTAGGAAGCACTGCTTTCAGTAAAGCTAGTGGATGTAATGGAATTCCAGTAGAGCTATTCAAAATAATAGAAGATGTGTGACACTCAATATGTCAGCAAATCGGGAAGACCCAGCAGTGGCCACAGGACTGGAAAAGGTCAATCTTCATCCCAATTCCCAAGGAGCAGTACTAAAGAATCAGACAATTGCACTTATCTCTCAGGCTAGTAAGGTTATGTTCAAAATCTTACATGCTAGGCTTCAGCATTATGTGAACCAAGAACTTTCAGATGTCTAAGCTTCATGTAGAAAAGGCAGAGGAATCAGAGATCAAATTGCCAACACTCACTGGATCATAGAGAAAGCAAGGGAATTCCAGAAAAATATCTACCTTTGTTTCATCGACTACATTAAAGCCTTTGACTGTGTGGATCATAACAACTGTGGAAAGCTCTTAAAGAGATGCGAATACTAGACCATCTTACCTGCCTCCTGAGAAACCTGTATGCAAGTCAAGAAACAACAGTTAGGACCTTCCATGGAACAACTGATTGGTTTAGGATTGAGAAAGGGGTACAACACCTTGTCACCCTGTTTGTTTAACTTACACATTGAGCACATCATGAGAAATACTGATGCACTGATGACATGAGTGCATCAAACTCCGGGAGATGGTCAGAGACAGGGAGGCCTGGCATGCTGCAGTCCGTGGGGTTGCAAAGCATTGGATAAGATTAGGCAACTGAACAACAGCATAGAGTGGTTATGAGGATCAAACGAGTACTCATAGTTTCTCAAGTACCTGTATGTATCTCAAATACTTAGAAGAACACCCGGCCCCCAACACTGGGTATTGGCCATCACTATAACTATGCTTTATGAATATGATAGGAAAATAGGAGTGAGTCAGGCTCAGCATGCTTTGTAGGCAAATGTTTTGTGATCTTTAACCGGATTTCTACTAGCAAATAAACCACAGCATTTTGGCAGAAACAAAGCAATTAATTGGAACCCTATGTTGGCTGTGATAAGCTACAAACCATGTTCTCCTGTCCCAAATGGCAACCCAATAAACAGGATAGGTGTTGCCTAGTCCATCTGAGCCAGAGGGTTCTGAAAGATCACCTGATTCAGTGACCACCCAGCCTGAAGCACACCCAAAACACCCGGAGAGCATGGATTCCCAGGGCCCAGACTCTGCGATTCTGTTTCAGGAGGTCTGGGATGGGTTCCAGGAATCTGGTATCTTCCATGTTTGGGATCTGCTGACTCACTCCATTCTCTTTCTGTCAAAGATGATAAAACTAAGTCTGAGCAGAATTAGCCCACCTCCCACAAGATTTAGAGTCAGTAAAAGACAGACCAAGGCTCACACATGTCACAGATGTCTCCTCCAACAAAGCCATCTCTAGAAAGTGAAACAAAGAAATGAATCATACACTGGGGGCTTAATCTCCAAAGGTGATTAGACATGAGTACATCTGTGTCAAGTTCATTACAAGAAGAGGGAGGTTCTGGCTAGGTTTCGTGGGTTCTTTCATTTGCATAGAGAAATGCTATTGACAAATATTTCTGGCCTGTGAAGTCATTCAGTACCAATAGCATTTAACACCAGCGTGATGAAACCAAGGCCTGTTTTTATACCTCTTTATACCAAGCAGCCTTTGGGGATCTTCTTGCAATTACATGTTCTTCTGTATGTCCTATAACAGCCTATTCAGAGCTCAGGAACTTAATTCCTGCTCAAGCTAAAGATATCTCCCTGGAGGTGTCAGTAACGATGGGGAATACAATTTTCCAACCACTCATGATGAACTCCTCTAATGTTTGCACAGCAGCTCATGGTCAGCTGTGGTTTTGGCAATCACAGCCCACAGAAACAGCATGTGTTGTCTTCATGATTAACACAGGCAGCTACAGAATCTGCAACAATGACCTCATGACTCAAGTGTCCACACCCGTGGCATAGCCAGGGGTCATCTCCAAAGACTCTTTAAGTCTTTGGAGAGTCCCAAAGGCGGTCCCTAAGGGGGTCCCACTAGAAAGAGAAGAATCAGGCTTTGTTATGAAAGCGCCAGTGTCTGACATGATCTTTGGCTCAAACAGCCAAGCTTTATTTGAAAAGTCAAATTAGAATTTCATGGAAGTCTCTAGGCAAGAATACTGGAGTGGGCAGCCATTCCCTTCTCCAGGGGATCTTCCCAACTCAGGGATCAAACTCAAGTCTCCTGCATTGCGGGCAGATTCTTTATCATCTGCACCACCAACGAAGTCCACTTGAAAAGTCTGGGAACCAGCAAGTTCAAGATAGGCTCATAGGCACCCTACCCCCAAAACCTACATTATCAATCTGCTGTTGTTTGGAAATGTGCATCTTGTGGGTGAGTGCTGTACCCAGAACTGACTGGAGATGGCAACAGAATAGGTGATATGAAGGTAATGCTAGAGGTTCAGGGAGGACCTCATTCTCCTTGATTCCTACATGCTTTCTCCACTTCTCCAAAAGACCTTCTTCTTTCTTTCTTTTCCTTTTCTTTTAAACTTAGGTCAAGGTCTCTGTGTTACAAGGCAAAAATCCTACGGAGGAGTGGTACTTTTAGCTCTTGCACATCCTCTTCTCAGATGGGGTCTGATAAAAGAAAGTGGTGAGTAAGATTAATGGCTCAAAGGGAAGTACAACATTTGGAGTAGGAAGTGGATGGGTCACAGAAAATCATCCCCAAGTTCATGATTTTGCCAAGGGCTGACTGACTAGACCTGTTAACTGTTCTCAATTTTACCACATACAAAAGTGAGCTGGGCCATGGTGCTTGAAAAATACAGATTCTAGCTCCAAACCCCAATCACTAGAGAAAGTGATTTAGGTTTGACGTGGGGCCCCAAACCTGCATTCGGACAGGCTCCGTGTCCATCTGAATGCACGTGGTTGACCCTGACACTGGGGAACATAGCCCAACCCCCTTCACAATGTGAGAAACATAACTTGTGGGCAGTTCTGTTGTTTTGGGCTTTGTGACCTTAAGTAGATCACCTTAATGCGTCTGAGTCTAATACCTCTCTCATGTGGGTATCTTGAGAAAATAAGGTAGGTGTGAATGTAGTTTTAGGAATGTAACGCAACATAAAAGGTAAAACATAAATTATCATAATCCTTTTTTTTTTTTCATTTACTCATTTGTAACCTGTATTTAGAACATGCTGGCAAACTGCTTCTGAGGGATTGTGGATCTGAAACATAAAGTTCTGGGGGCCCAAATTAGGATACTGTATAGTCTGAGCCAGTTTCTGGTGAAAATCAAACAGCCTCTAAATTTAATAAAGAGAAGCATGAATTTATGATGAAGTGAGTCTTAAGAGTAATCATACTGCATAAGATCAACATAAAGATGGATGAGGTACACTTCAGATGAAAGCATCTACACACTTACAGACAAATGATGCTTATTCTTACTGTACAAACAATGTTCTCAGACTGAGAGAGAACCCAAATGAACACACTGAATTTTGAAATGATTTTAATAGTTCTAATAATTTCTTTAATTTTCCTCCCTGATTAATTGCTAATGAAAGTACCCACAAAATGGTATTCTTCTTTGAGAGTAGGAGGGTCCATGTTCAGTTCCTGCTGCTGGCCTCTTAGAAGCTGAATAGAGCACCCCATCCCAACCTGCTCAGGTGAGGTGACTGGCAGGTTAAAGACCTGGTTTTGCACTCTCACCTAAGCTGGACCTTCCTCCTTCAGTGGAAGGTGAAACATGTCCTTAATTCTAGAAGACAACCCACCGAAATCAAACTTCCAAGAAATTACATCAGTCTTCACAACACAATTAAAAGGGTGTGCCCACAACTCTGTTCATGAGCGAGGGTTTTAAAACAAAGCATGATTTACAGTTTAAGATTTCATAAATGCAGAGAAATCCAGATGTGAAATTGAGTTTAAGTAGATGTCAACAATAAATTTAAAATGTCTTAAATTCTTTCTCCATTGTCCAAGCAGGACATGTTTTTCCAGGTTTTTCTTTTTGTCTTTCAAAGCAAAAAATAGGTCATGGCCAGCCTTTGTTAGAAATATATAATGGCTGACAACCAAACCACAGCCATAGTCTGAGGAGGAGCATGGAGGTCCCTTGCCTCCACCCTGCCTTCATGGAGCTTCCATTCCAGGGATCTTTGGGCTCTCTCTGTGTTTAATATAAATGCAAGCTCCTTTCCCTACCACACAGGGCTCTGTACAACCTGGCCTTGACTCTGGGCCACCTTTCCCTTTCCTAGTGCATACAGCCCACAAAGGCCTTCTCCCCGGCCTTAAACACCTGGGCTTGCACTAGCTGTCCCTTCCACCTGGAATGCTTTCTCCTCTCATCTTTCCCAGGACTGCTCCTTTGCGACACTGAGCTCTCCATTTAAAGCCTGTATTTCTCACTGAGACCTTCCCATTCCAGCCTATCTGAAGTAGCTGCCTGATCACTCTTTATCATAAGGCCTTATTTAATTCTCTGCATAGAATTATCTTATCTCTGGCTGATACTTCTCTTGAACATTTCTATTTTTGCTTATTGTCTTCTTCCTCAGAGGGAATGTAATCTCCATAAGACCAGGGATCTTTTCTCAGTTGACCACTGCACTACCCCCGGTACGTGGAACAATCCTTGGCACAGTCGACCTACCAATATTTACTGGACATGGGAATGGGGGGAACAAGGAGGCTACATTAACTGGGCTTAGAGATATGTCACCCATAGACCAATCAGTTTAAACTGCTGTCCTCTGCTGGGGCTAATTTAGTTAAAATATAATTCAAACTTTTTGTTTGTTCTTGGTAAAATTTAACATTAATCATATTTATTAGAGAAGTGCTACTAAAGTCTGAAACATATCCCAACAATTATAAGAGGTTCTGACTCAATGCACGGCCATAAAGTTGAATATATAAGAGAGTAACGTATGTCGCTGGGCTTGAGTTTCATCACTGCCTAAATTACTCTCGGAATAAATTCAGCAGCTTAATTCTTAAGCACATTATATGGGCAGTATATCCAGTGCTACCCGGATCATCTGAAAAGGTTTTATCTGAGTTATTTGGTAAGGGGATTAACTTGGATACTGGGGGAAACTCAAACATCAACTACCATTTAAATATCATTCTAGGTCTAGAAAGCAATTTGTTAAGTACAGGTTATGTCAAATTTCCATTCAAGCCTTTAAAATGAAGTTGCTATTTTTCCAGGACCAGTTGGTAGACTGTAAATATTGTTCACAAGCTTATAAGGTCAGTGAAGGGCAACACACATACCAGTGATGTGTGCAGCTATGCTGATGACAAACTGAGCTTCAGCCATAAGCATCTACCAAAACGTGAAGAGCATCTGTACTGGCTCAGATCTTGGCCACAGAGGTCTTCCTACTGCATAGGAATAAACTATTTTTTGACAAACATACATTAGGAGCTGTTAGTATTTTAAAAGGATAATATAAAAGCCAACAGTGGTGATCCAATTAATTAAATTCAAATCCATATTTCTCTATATTAATATGTTATCATGCTTCCCATTAAGGACTAGGAGTCACAGATTTTATGACAATGCACAAGAAAGTAAGAAAGTGCTGTAAGCTACACTGGATAAATCAACATCTCCTCAAACATGGAATATGAAAAATGAGATGTGCTGCTCTCTGTCTATCAGCCGATTTCTGGGACCTTTGGCTGTTGATATAAATTCTCTTTAAGACTTGGCCAAACCTCCTTGAGAGAGTACAATAGGAACATAAGCTTTCAAAGTCTAAGAAAAGAAAGAAATATTATGATTTTCTGTTCATGTCCTAAGGCACACCAATATCCATAAAAGCCAATGGCATCTCTTCTCTTATTTATTTACCTACCAACGCCAGCCATTAAGTCTGCAAAGTTTATAATCCTGAGGCCAGTGGGAGAAAAGCAGCACTTACAAGGGGAAAAAAAAGAAAACTTGGATAAATTCAGAAGTATTATTTTCAATAATGCTTCTTTTGCAGATTTCTACCTCACTAATTCTGGTTGTCAGTGCTTAAAAGTGCCTTCCAGTCACTACTCAAAACCCTCCATACAATGGTGCACACAGCTGATCTATTCTTTATTTTGAATAACGCTAAAGCACTCTGTGGGCATTTCTTAAAGCACTCCAAAAGCAAGTCATAAGTAAGAATGTAAACACAAATATACTTCATCATATTTACCACAAATATGAATGTTTTCAATGTGACAGAATTTTTAAAATGTCTCAAAATTACTATGTTTTTAAACTGTGAAGGGTCCCTTTTTATGCTGGTTTGGTTTAGGGTTTTTTTGGTTATCAAATAACACTGTTTTTAGCTTCACTATAGTTCAGTGCAGTTAACAGTCACCCTAGGGTTTTTATTTTTCCTTCTCTCTCTGTCAGTCTGAAAAACAGCTCTTCCGTTAACTAGATCTCTGGGGAATATATCCTTCCTTAACTGGCCTGCATGGGAGGGGAGACGTTCTAATTTTACGGCACATGCAGAATATCTGTGGGTGGGATATGCTCGTTGAGTTCATTTGGACTGGCTCCCACCCTGACTGCAGAATTCTTTTGACAGTATGTGTGCCATCTGGGTGTCAACTCACTGTTGTAACCCAGAGGACTTCTTTCCTCAGTGACGAAATGAGAAACCAGTGGAAACTGCTAATGCCACATGAAACACAGACGACAGCTACCCCAACACTCTGGAGCCAAACTTCTCCCTCCTGAGGAACAAAGTCTTTGATTTTCTTCCATTACGCCCAAGGGGGCTTCCCTGGTGGCTCAGCTGGTAAAGAATCTGCCTGCAATGTGGGAGACCCGGGTTCAGTTCCTAGGTTGGGAAGATCCCCCGGAAAAGGGAATGGCTATCCAGTGCGGTATTCTGGCCTGGAGAATTCCATGAACTGTACAGTCCATGGGGTGGCAAAGAGTTGGATATGACTGAGCAACTTCCACTTTCACCCTCAAAGACTCTTTCTCACCCCCAAAGTAACCAAGAGAGACCCCAGAACACAGAAAGAAGCTGGAGAAACAACATGAATTAGTCTCACAATTAGAAGAAAATTAAGATTCAAATTCTTCCATTTTATGCTACCACTCACTTTAGCAAAAGCCATGACTCACTGAGGCAAAAGCATCAGTGTGGGAATGAGATATCAGAGCATGGCAGACAGATCCTAACATGAGCCCAGTGATGCTGCCTCCTCCTGTTCATACTTTTGTGTGATCCTCTCCCCATGAATGCAAGCATGACCTGTTGACTTGCTCCTAACCAACAGAACACAGCAAGGATGAGAGGATGTCACTCCTATGACCATGATATAGTGAGAGATTTTCTTTGCTGGCCTGATAGAGTCAGCTCCCATGTTGAGAAGTCCACATGGTAAAGAGCTGTAGGTGGACTCCTGTTCAAGGCTAGCAAAAGCTGGGCCCTCAGTCATACCGCCCCAAGGACATAAATTCTACCAATGACCTGAGTGAACATGGACGTGGATTCTTCCCCAGTCAAGCCTCCAGATGCAAACCTAGGCTGGTGGTCACCTTGAGTGAAGTCTTGTGAGTCTCTGAACAGAGGACTGAGCAAAGTTTTGCTCAACTCTTGACCCGTGGAAACTGTGAGGTAAGAAACATATGTTGTTTCAAGCTGTCAAGTTTGTGGTAATCAGTTTGGCAGAAACAGAAATCTAATTCACTGAGAGAAGAAATGAAACAAGTCTCTCTGTGCCCACCCTGAAAAGGAATTGAGGTCGTTCTAAGTCTGGCTACACAGCTGTTTACTAACCCCTCTCCTGTACAGATAATCCCAGGAAGAAACATTCAGACAGAGCTGGACAGAGCCAGATGAGTGCTGTGTCAACCTTTCCAAAGGATGCCTATTAGCTTCTTAGATGTTCTGGGTCCCACGGTGGAAAGCTTATTAACCAGAGAGGAGCTTCTTAAGCAGACAATGAAAAATAATGGGCATAGTGACATGTTCTAAAATCTTATTATACTATACAGGGAACTTCTAAGTAGCTTTACTTAAAATTCCTGGAAATGCACAACAGTGAGACAACCGGTTTTTCTTCATCTGCATGTAACTCAAGGTTTTGCAAATGAGTTTCCATTAAATTTCTATACCTGTGAGTTTGCATCATAGTTCTGGAATAAAAATGAATTCTATATATAAAAAAAGAACACCTAACGTGGCCTTCTGGTTTGAAGGTGTTTTTACAGGGACGTAAAACTTCATGTGTTAATCTCTATCTATGTTAAAGCTTAATTACATTTCTTAGACTTTCAATAATTTTTTATATCTTTTTTTTATAGGAAGGCAACTTTAAAAATTAATCACAGAAGATTGCTTATATGAAACTATACAAAAGGTAACTTTAGAATATGTAGCCTGTGTAATAAGTGGAGCATAAATGAAAAAATGACAAAGTCTGAATTGAAACCAATGATAACTCTTAAATATATCCATTATATGTTCAGAATTCTAGCAGGATTTTTCTCCTTCACTTATTTTATGTCAGTGTCAAGTATTTGGTTAATGACAAAGTTATATAACATCTGGAATATTCAATTCTTAGTTGAGTTTTTACTACACATTTTAATTAGATAGCTGATGTTAATGTTAGCCCAGTTCCTGATATCAATCATTATACATAATATAGATTTAGATAACCTCTAAGAATAACTCAAGTGCTAATAGTTCATGATTAATTTTACTTTCTGAGTCATATTTATTCAGCATATATAGGTATTAAGAAGTAAAAACAGATTTAATATCATCCATATAATGATGACAACAAGTTGCATTAAATGGAGCCAGAATTTATATTGTGTTACTGCAGATGTTGAAGTTCCAGAAACTTCCAGAGGGACACAGCATGGCAAATAAGAGTCCAGGTTGAGAATCTCGATTTAGTAATACTTAAGGCAAATCAAAAGTCAAGTCTGGGAGTTCATTCAGTTTAGGGAATATAACCATCAATCACTGAACAAATATTTATTGAGCACCTGCTACATACTGGCACAGTTCTACTGCTGGGGTTATAGAAACAAGTAAGACTGACAAGGTCCCTGCTTGCATTCCAGTTGTGGGACAAATAATAAACAAGCAGGCCAAAAGTGATCAAATTTCATACAGTGGGAAGTAAATTCAAGTGAACATATATTAGGGAGGTCCAATTTTTTGCCAGGCAGTGCTCCACCACTAGAGATGCATCAGTGAACAAAACATAGATTTCTACCCACATGTAGATCACACTCTACCAGGGGAGACAAAGAAAAACACAGGTAATTTAGGCACTGTGTTAAGAGGTGATATGTGCTATGTTAAAGAGAGAGAAAGAACAGGATAAAGGTAATTAGAAGTGTGTATGTCGAGGGGCAGTGGGTCACGATTCCAATTGGGGCAGTCAGAGTGGGGAATGTGCTATGAGGGAGGTGCGTGCACACTGTCGCTTCAGTCGTATCCGACTCTTTGTGAACCTATGGACTGTAGCCCACCAGGCTCTTCTGTCCATGGGATTCTCCAGGCGAGAATGTTGGAGTGGGTAGCTGTTCCCTTCTCCAGGGGATCTTCCTGATCTAGGGATTAAACCCCACATCTCTTATGACTCCTGCATTGGCAGGTGGGTTCTTTACCAGTAGCGCCACCTGAGAAGTCCAGGAAGGAGGTAACACAGGGTTATGATCACGTAAATGTTATTCCCTCTGACAAGTTGCAGGATAAGAGGACTTGTTGATACACCATCTCTCAAATGATTCAAGTTTCCTCTCCATCTGCATACAATCCACCAAGGCATTTGCTACCATGTCCTTAAGAACAAGTTCAAATGCAAGTTTCTCTAACACTAACTCACCTTTTCCATGCTGGCCTTCAGAAACGAGTTGAAAAATGCTTTCTGGAGCTCTCGCTATTAACAATCAAGGCAGCAGTAATATTGAATGCCCCGAGGCTGCAGCTCTTAATTATATCCAGGAGCTTAATTTTAGAAGGTGACACCAGCAGCAGTGACCAGCTTCACCATATGAATTAATCATTAGTTGCATCTTTAGGTCATACTCTATAGGAGAAAATGACTCAATAAAAGTTTGTGGGCTGCTTAGTGATAAACCATTGGCCCAAGTAAATAAAAAGGGTAAAGTACATTTCAATAGCCCGGAGCAGCAGAGGCAGTTCTAACATGGAGAATTTCCCATGCAGAGAAGCTGTTTGTTGTGTATAACACTTTGTATCCATTTAATATAGACCTAAGAGCAAAGGTGATATAAAATATTAAGATCTTCAATATTGACACTGTATTAAAAATTATGGTTAGTGAATAATACTGAAATGACATCTGATTAGGAAAAATGGATAACGGGTCTAAAAATGGAGTTAAAGAAGAAGCATTTAACATAAGAAAAGAGAGCCAGGACACATGAGATAAAGAAAATTCAGGAAAATCAGTCTGACTGCATTGTCTAAAACATGTCCAAGACTGGCACATGTTTTACAAATCATCAGGTTACCATGAATCCCTTTTTGCAAAATCCACAACTGAGTAGCATTAGCAGCCTCTGAAAATTGTGTCGTTTCTTCCAAAACACAGCACAGCTGATGAGCTATAATTTTATTGACTCAAGAGAGATGCTGCTGAAGAGCTGCGTACAAATCAGATTTTTGTACAGAGAATCATATTTCAAATGCACTAGGGGATCCAGCTTCATGCATGAAACACTCAAGTGAATACTCCGTAAAGAGAATAATAAAGCCCTTGCCCCCAGCCCTCTCTTCATTCATGTGTATGAGATTAAGCAGTTGGTTTGTGTGGGGATGCATGTGGGTATGCGTGAATATGGGTTAAACAGTGTAAAGAATCTCTGGTTCAGGTCAGCAAAAGACTCTGAAGTAGTTAAAAATCATATCAAATGTTTACTAAGAAAAGACCATCTTGGAGTCAGTCTGGGCTTCCCAGGTGGTGCTAGTGGTAAAGAATCCACCTGCCAATTCAGGAGACATAAGAGAGGCAGACTGGATCCCTGCATCGGGAAGACCCCCTGGAGGAGGGCATGGCAACCTACTCCAGTATTCCTGCCTGGAGAATCAATCCCATGGATAGAGGAGCCTGGAAGACTACAGTCCATAGGATTGTACAGAGTCAGACATGACTGAGCATCTGAGAACATGCATGCTAGAGTCAGTCTAAGCAAAGACATGGAAAAATCTTTTATACTTCAGATCTGTCCGGGCCCATTCAGAATGTTCACACACACACACACACACACACACACACACACACACACACACACATACAGATAAAACGTTTAACCTTTAATGAAGTCACAAGAGAATAATGTAGAGATTTAGCCTAGGACAGAGCTTCTCAAACAGGAGAGTCCATGCTCTGTGCTAGAACTATAGATTTACAAAGGTTTTCATTTCTATAATAATCCAATCTTCTACTCCCACCACTTGCACTAAATCATCTTATTATTTATAAATGCAAAAAACACACACACACAAAAAACAAAAAAAAACCACCCTCTACTTTGTAGGGACAGTTTGTAATTGAAAGATATTTTTATAATATTATTTTCATTTATTCTTAACTGAGGTCCAAAGCTTATAGAAGCTATATGGTTCTATGCAAATTTTTCTATTTTAAAAGGTAGTTATAATCCTGTAGTGTTAAATCTGAATGGGAAGGATCAACATGAAGTTATGACGTGTTTTATCTTTTTTTAAAAAAATAAGCACTTTCCAACTCTGCCAATTATACTGGCCTGGAAATAATGAGCAAGCCAGTAGCAATGAGTAGCCCCAGCACACTGCGGTCTTTACCATTTCTCACTAAAAGGAACCAGTGTTCTTAGGAGAAATAGTTGAATCTTGGTATGGAGCAGGAAATGTGAGAGAGATGAATCTAGGGTATGTTATCACACCAGAAGAAAGGGAGCCATCGAAGACTAGTAAGACTATGTCCAAAGAATACAGGCCAAACCGTAGTGAATGAAAACACAACAAATGTGTTTAAATTCATGGCACTGAAGTCAACAATGTGCTTCCCAGGTGGCACAGTTTATGACCAACCTAGATAGCATATTCAAAAGCAGAGACATTACTTTGCCAACAAAGGTCCGTCTAGTCAAGGCTATGGTTTTTCCTGTGGTCATGTATGGATGTGAGAGTTGGACTGTGAAGAAGGCTGAGCGCCGAAGAGTTGATGCTTTTGAACTGTGGTGTTGGAGAAGACTCTTGAGAGTCCCTTGGACTGCAAGGAGATCCAACCAGTCCATTCTGAAGGAGATCAGCCCTGGGATTTCTTTGGAGGGAATGATGCTGAAGCTGAAATTCCAGTACTTTGGACACCTCATGGGAAGAGTTGACTCATTGGAAAAGACTCTGATGCTGGGAGGGATTGGGGGCAGGAGGAGAAGGGGACGACAGAGGATGAGATGGCTGGATGGCATCACTGACTCGATGGACGTGAGTCTGACTGAACTCCGGGAGTTGGTAATGGACAGGGAGGCCTGGCGTGCTGCAATTCACGGGGTCGCAAAGAGTCGGACACGACTGAGGACTGAACTGAACTGAACGCAGAAGACGCAGGAGATGTGGATTTGATCCCTGGGTTGGGAAGATCCTCTGGACTAGGAAATGACAACCCCCTCCAGCATTCTTGCCTGGAAAATTCCATGGACAGAGGAATCTGGCAGCCTATAGTCCATGGGGTTGCGAAGACATGAGCACACATGCACCACACAAAATCAACAGTAACAACACAAATCTCTCCTCTGGCTACCTCTGGAGGGTGTAAGCAAACCAATGCCTTACTTTGAAAACTGATAAACAAAGAAAAAGAATTAAGCAATTAGCCTGCCTTGTCAGTGTGAACTGTACTTCATAGTAACCACACAGCTGACAGGGAAAATTCCTCTTTATAGAAGACATGCATCTATTGATGAGAAAATTATACAATTAGAATATCATCATTTTGTAATGCCCAATAAATTAATAGATTTAGAAAAACCATTTATGAAATGGTCTTGCAAAAAAATCAAAACTGAATCTGATGAAGCTACCAATTTATATAAAATGCAGAGACCAGAGGGCATGTTAAATGACATCATAGGGAATGGTCAACAAAATACAAACTCTGGGACTACTTACAGGAGATTGGACCTGTTTGTTTTTTCAACAAATAAATTGTAAAGGGAAGAAAGAGAACAGAAAGTGTGAACGAGAACAAGGTTTATTCAGGTTTCATACCAGCCTATTGTTGCACAGTATATATATGTACAACTTTTGCACAGTATGTAGATGTACAACACAGTATGTATATGTGTATGTACAGTGCATATATACACAGTATGTATATGTACAGTCTATTGTTGCCCAGTAGGTATATGTATAACTTAAATCCATTACACACACACACAGAAAAAAAGATGTCTTATATTCATACGTAAGCCAAAAATTGCTTTAAAATTACCCAAAGTTATTACAAATTTAGAATATCATATTTTTGACTGGGAAATCATAGAACATACTGTGAGCCCTCACACTTGGGAAATAAAGAAAATTTGGAAAACTTATGATAGTTATCCTCAAATAAGGCACAGCACCCCGTAGGGGAGGTTTAGGATGGTTGGGAGTTACATAATTTTCAAAAGTTTGCAAATTATATTAAAATATGTTTATACTTGGAAAATTGGAAAATATTTAATGTATATAATACTATTATGAAGAGTCAGTATTTATTGATTTCTTACCGAATGCCAGGTTCTATGCTGAATATTTTTTGTATATTATATAACAATCATAGGAACAAGCATTATTATCTCTATTTCTCACAAGAAAGGGAGTAATTTCTCCAATGCTATATAGCTAGTATGTGGTGAATCCAGTACATGATTTCAGAAATTTTGTGATTTTGTTTTACCACCTCACCATTCTGCTTCAAGAAAAGCTGGATCAGCTCATCTTGGATTCTAGATATATGTGGAACATATACGGCTTTTAACCAGGATTTGATGTAGAGTATCTGATGGATGAAAACAAATCCTTCAGAAGCATTCTGGGAATCTCCTAGTGAACATGAGATTTTATATTGATCATATTACAGCACAGAATTTGAGATGAGGAAACAGTATCTTAAAGCCTAACAGAATACAGAAAAATCCATTAAACCAGACGTTGGTTCTTTAAAAAGAGCAATAGAATAACAACTGATACAGAAGAAATACAAAAAATCATAGAAAAATACTATGAACAGTTATATGACAACAAATTGGACAACCTAAAAGAAAAATCCAAGTTTCTAGACATACAGCCTGCCAAAACTGAGTCAAGAAGAAACAGATAATTTGAGCAGACCAATCACTATAAGTCAGAACCGCTAAAATCAAACCTGAGGAAAAAGTACAAAGCTGGAGGCACAGCCCTCATAAACCAAACTTCAGACAATACTACAAAGCTATAGTAATCAAAACCGTGTGATTAAAAAAAGTGTGATATTGGCACAAAAATGGACATCATATAGATCAGTGGAAAATAATAGAGAGCCTAGAAATAAATTCAGACATCTACAGTCAATTAATCTTTTTTTTCAATCAAATAATCTTTGACAAAGGAGGACAATGGAGAAAAGATGGTCTCTTTAGCAAATGGTACTGGGAAAGCTGGATGGTCTCATATAAATCAACGAAGTTAGGACACTCCTTCATACTATATACTAAAACAAACTCAAAATGGTTTAAAGATCTACATATAAGGCATGACATCATAAAATTCCTAGAAGAGGACATAGCAAAACATTCTCTGACATAAACAACAGCAGTATGTTCTTTCATCAGTCTCCCAAGACAAAATAAATAAAAGCAAAAATAAGCAAATGGGAACTAATCAAACTTATAATCTTTTGTACAGCAAAGGAAACCATAAACAAAATGAAAAGACAACCTACAGTCTAGGAGAAAATATTTGCAAATGATGTGATCAACAGGGATTAATTTCCAAAATATACAAACAGTTCATACAGCTCAACAACGAAAAAAATCAAACAATCCAATTAAAAAATGGGCAGAAGACCTGAATAGACATTTCGCTAAAGAATATATACAGATGCATGCGTGCTAAGTTGCTTCAGTCACGTCCAACTCTGTGACCCTATGAACTGCAGCCCGCCAGGCTCCTCTGTCCATGGGATTCTCCAGGAAAGAATACTGGAGTGGGTTACTGTGCCCTCCTCCAGGGTATTTTTCTGACCCAGGGACTGAACCTGTCTCTTCCATCTCTTACATCTACCCACCGGGTAGGTTCTTTACCACTGGCACCACCTGGGAAGCCAACAGGCAAATGAAAAGGAGCTCCACATCAGTAGCTACTGAGAAACGCAAGTCAAAACTGCAGGGATGCATCACCTCACACTGATCAAAATGGCCATCATCCATAAGTCTACAATGGAAAAAGGGAGCCTTTCTATATTGTTGGTAGGAGTGTAAATTGGTACAGCCACTGTGGAAAACAGTAGGGAGCTTCCTTAAAAAACTAAAAATAGAGCTACCCCCATATGATCCAGCAATACCACTCCTAGGCATATAACTAAAAAGATTTAAAAAACCTTAATTCTAAACAATACATGTACCCCAATGCTCAAAGCTGTACTATTTACAATAACCAAGACCAAGAATGCTCACAGGAATACTATTTACAAATGCCCATCAACAGATGATTGGTTTAAGAAGATGTGGTTGTGTGTGTGTGTGTGTGTGTGTATACATATATAAAGGAGAAGGGGGCAGCAGAGGATGAGATGGTTAGATAGCATCACTGACTCAATGGACATGAACCTGCGCAAACTCCAGGAGATAGTGGAGGACAGAGAAGTCTGGCATGCTGCAGTCCATGGGGTCACAAAAAGTTAGACACTACTTAGTAACTCAACAACAACATATATGTGTGTGTGTGTATGTGTGTGTGTGTATAATGGAATATTACTTGGCCATAAATGAAATATTGCCATTTGTAGCAAAAAAAAAAAAAAAAAAAAAAAAAGCTGAAATTCCAAGTGTTGGCAAGGAAGGATGCAAAGCAACTGGAACTCTCATCTGTTGCTGATGAAAAAATCACTATGGTATAGCCATTTTGGTAAACAGTTTGGCAGTATGATGGTTAATTTTGTGTGTCAAACTGGCTAGTACCCAGATATTTGGTTAAATATTATACTCAATGTTTCTGTAGAGATGTTTTTCAGATGAGATTAACACTTAAATTAGTGTTCAGTTTTTTTTGAAGTAAAGCAGATCACCCTCCATAACATGGGTGAGCCTTTTCCAACCAATCAAAGCCTTTAACAGAACAAAAACTGACCTCCCCTGAGCAAGAAAAAGTTTTATCAGCAGACTGCCTTTTCACTCAAACTCTTCCCCAGTTCTCCAGACTGCTTGCCTACCCTGCAAATTTTAGATTTACTAAGACTCCACAGTCACATGAATGAAGTCTTTAAAATAAATCTGTCACTCTCTCTATATATACATATCCTGTTGGTTCCATTTCTCTGGAGAACTCTAGTATAAGAAGTTTCTTATCAAATTACACATATACTTACATATGATCTAGCAATCCCATTCCTAAGGATTTACCCTTCTTAAAAAACCCAAATATCTACACAAAGACCTCATATGTTAATATTCTTAATAGTTTTATTCACAATAGTAAAAAATGGGAAAAAGCCAAAATGCACATAAAGTGGTAAATTGATAAACAAATTGATATGTCTAAATAATAGGACAAAAATAAGATGACAAAAAAGGAACTACTAATCTATGCAACAACACTGATTAATCCCAAATGTATTATGTTAAGGGAAAGAAGACATAAAAGATTATATACTATTAATATAATATTCCATTTATATGCTTTCTTTAAAATAGCAAAACAATAGGGACAGAAAACAGATTGTGGTTGCCAGGGGCTGTGAGGGAGGGGAGGGGATTGACTATAAGGTGGTACAAGAAAACTTTTTCAGGTGGCATAAATGTTCTGTATCTTGATTGTGGTGGAGGTTACAAAACTGCATATACTAGTTAAAACTTGTCAAACTGTATACTTACAAATATGGATTTTATTTGTATGCATATTATACCCCAGTTTTTATAATAAGCCTAAGTCAGCTGTGCAGTAAGCATCACAAACACTGAAAGTACCTCCAAAAGTGCCTATAATATTTCAGTTTTTGAGGCTCATGAGGTCTTTCTTCATCTGCCCAGACCTGATGACCTTGCCCTCCTCATTGTCAAGAGCCCCCTTTCCATACCTCATATGTGCCATAGAATGGTGTCTGCCTTAATGCCCACTGGGTCTAAAGAAATAGTATCTGATTCAAGCGAGCTTAAGTATATGTGAATTTACTAATGAGGACATGGATATTTTATGGAATTTGGATGCAGAAAGTACAGGGAGGTTTGAGACCAAGAACTGGCACATCTCTCCTCAAGACCCAGGGTTCTCTCGTATCTGTTTCTCCCCAGTCATATCTACCTCATGCTTCTTCTATCTTGTTTCAGAAACAGGAGCCAAACATGGCCAGCCCGATCCTTTCTGGTCTCCTATCACTTTACATAGTTTCACATCCAAATTCTCAGGAGAAAGAACTGAGTTGATTCATCTGGAGTTCTATTCATCTAAGGACACAGAGCTCATACCCCAAGTTCCAATGTTTGGTGAGCAGGGGCTGGCCTAGGAGACAACTCCTGGGGAAGGGGGTCAGCTTTCTGATTTGTGAGGTCCTGCTTGAGCTCATGCTGACCACCATTGTTCACACCATTGTCCTTTAGCCTCTTGTTATTCCCAAGGACTCCAGTCATGCTCCTGGCTTCAGTGTCTTTGCTGTCTCTTTGTGTAGAAGGCTCGTCCCACAGATATTCCCAAAGGTGACTCCCTTACTTCATCAGGCCTCTCTGTTCAAATGTTCAAGTTTTCCCTGGCTGCCATTTCTAATATCTAAAACAACAACCTGTATGCAAAATTCTTTGCCATTACTCTGATTTATCTGTCCTCAGAGCACTGTAAAAACCACACACACACACACACACACACACACACACACACACATACGTTAATCTATTTTTCTCCATTAGAATGTAAGCTTCACAGGAGTGAGGACTGTTATGTTCCCTGCTGTATCAATATAACTCTTGGCATCAGGCACAGAGGAAACACTTTATAACTATGTTTGATAAAGTATTAATTCATTTTTACATACCCAGTTTAATTCAGTGACCACCATCACAGTCCCTTTATCCCCACTGATAATCTCCCATGGGGGGTGGGGTATTTCCTACTGTGTCTATGCCAATATTTTCTACTCTTTCAATGTTGATCTAGTTCTTGTCCATTCCCCCAAAGTCTGCTGTTAGTTCTCAATAAGAGGTGCAAATTAACTCCTCTTTACCATTTCATCACATCCTGGAAGCTTCAGTTTGGCTTTATCCATAAGACTCAAATGCTCTCACTAGGGAGTTCTGTTTTCACAGATCAAGGAACCCTATTCTTCTTTCCAACTTGGCCATGTCTTAAATGGGACCTCAAGAACTGAAACTTCTTTAGACTCACCCATAGGACTTTGCACAGTAACTTGTAAACAAAATATGCTTAGCAAGTGCTCGTAGACTGAGAGTTACTGATTGATCATTCAGTACACAAGAACTAAAAATAAAAACCTTTGTTCTAGACAATTTAATAATAGTGAGCACATTCTATTGTTGCACTGTAGTGGGGGCTGGAGCCAGAAGAGATGAACAATCCACAGTCCTTAGACACTGCCAAGGGACAGACTGTTCAGTGCAGGAATTAAAACATCCATATAAATAACTATTAAGGTAGGTTATAAGGGGGCTACTGAGAGGGGAAAAAGGCTCAAAGTCAAGGAGAGTAGAGTAAAACAGATTCTGGATGTGTGATGAGGGAGGCATTAGAATGGAGGAAGTATGTAAAAAACCTTCAAGAATGGAGAAGAGAAATATTTAGAACTGAATTAAAAGGCAGATAAACATTACATGTGAAAAATATGGAGTTGTGGCTAAAACAGTACTCAGAGGAAAATTTATAGTTTTAAATATAAGAATCAGGAAACAAGGGAAGCTTTTATATAAATGAACTAAGCACTCAAAAAAATTTGGGAGAAAAAAAATCCGAGAGCAAACCTAAAGTAACAAAAAGAAGGAAATATTTAAGGTAGAAATCAATAACTTAGAAAACTACAAAAACAAAATTTAAAAATTAGTAAGATCAAAAGATAGTTATTTTAAAAGGTTTGATAAGATAGACATCTGCCAAGACTACCAAGAAAAAAGGAGTAAAGATTCAAGTAAAACAGAATATGAAAGGATAAATGAGAATAGACACCGCTGAGGTTTAGAAATAAAAGAGTGGAGAGTGTCTTAACAGAAGGAGATAAGGGACTACACTCCAGGGGTAGGACATGATGTGAGCAAAACCTGGGGGTGGGCATATTTGGGAGACAACAAGTAATCAGTCTGAGTAGAGGAAGTTGGGGATATCTGTTTATACTGTGAAATAATTCTGGCTGGAGAGTCTGGGTCCTAATGGTGAAGTCCCTTGGAAGCTGACATTATTCTGAGTAAGGCCTGAATAGGGTTGTGGAAATGGAACTCTAGAGAACAACACTGGGGGAAGAATATATCCAGACTGGAAAGTGACTAGAAGTGTGTGTGGGGAAGGGAGAGGTGTCAGACTGCTGCCAAAGAGTGAAGTCAGAAGCCATTGGATTGTCTATTAGGAGATGCATGATAATCATCAAAGTTAACAGTTTCGGATGGTGATTAGACTGCAAAGGAGATATAAAGAAATTGGTTGAAGGGATGAATAATTGTAATTTACTTCTTTACTGTTTCCAAAGCATTTTTCTCCTTATTTTTGACATAGGCAGGTAAGAAAGACTGTAACTTGTCTAAGCCACATGAGCCAAAAGAACTGAAGTCAATCTCTCTCTTCAAGAGAGAAATTCAGTCAGTTACTTGAAAGCATCAGTTAAGTAAGGACTCAAAACAACGTGACTCATGTAAAAGATTTTTCATTCATTGGGCTGTCCCTGCCTGGATTTCAGTCTGTATTTGGTGAGTTCACCATTTTATGAGTCCAGGTTAGGCGAAGAACATGAGAGAAAAAAACTAGATACTGGCTTGCCCGGTTTCTCTTGTAGCTCGAGAAAAGGCATATGACCTGGGCTCTATCAACCAGGCAAGCAGGCACAGAGGCAGACTCAGAGCTCGTGATATGAAAGGGGAAGAAGGGAGCTCACTTTCTCCTCAGTGGTGGCAACAGAGGTCGTGGCCCCTTGGCTGAGGACCGGCCACACAGATAGCTTCAGCGATTGTGGGCCCAGCTGTTGTGAGAAAGTTATGGTCCTGCATGATCATTTTCTGATACACCTGGAACTAGTGTAGTGTTTCAGGTCAATTATAGTTAAAAAAAAAAGAAAAAAAGAAAAAGTTAAGGTCCTGGCAAAGAAGTCCTGTGTCATGAAGAACTCAGAACTGGTAGCATTTTCTCGTCAGACCAGTTCTGAGGCTTGATAGTGAGGGCTGTTCAGGAAACTCAACTTTCATCCCACCCCTTTGGGTCACCAAACAATTTTTGCAAGCTATCCTGTAACTTTTCTGCTTGGTCAGCCAATCACTGTCTATTTCTCGTGTCTAAGAACCCTGACTGATAAACATTAACACTATACATGTCACATATTTTGCTCTAAATCCTACATGTATATATTCATTCACTAATCTTACAACCAGTTAAAGCACTTCCTCCAACATATAAACAAGCTGAAAACAGGAAACGTTTTAGTTTGATAAGCTCCTAGGCATCATCTTCTAGATTTATTACAATTTATGATATTGTTAAGTGAAATGAGGCAGGATACAAAATAGCATACATGCTGTATTTTTGTTACACACACAGGAAGAGATTACACCATAACCTGAACGGTCATTGCCTTGGGCTAGTGGGATAAAGAGCGATGCTGATTTCCTGCATTTTGCTTATAAACAGTTTATACATTTTCTACCTTGTGTGTGTAACTCTCATATGATAAATGGTCACTGTAGAACACCTACAAACATGTCTGATTTTTTTCTGCAGGTATGCCAATCATGACTTTTCTTCATTTTAAGAACAACTGCCTTCCCATGGTCTAATATTCCCACAAGGGATTTTTGAGGGAGTAACCCTCCTCTGCCTCCCTGGCCCCACCTTACACTTCAACATTCATTCCCCTACACAAGAAACTCCAATACTTTGGCCACCTGATGCGAAGAGCTGACTTGATGGAAAAGACCCTGATGCTGGAAAAGATTGAGGGCAGGAGGAGAAGGGGATGACAGAGGAGTAGATGGCTGGATGGCATCACTGACTCAATGGACATGGGTTTGGGTGAACTCCAGGAGCTGGTGATGGACAGGGAGGCCTGGCATGCTGCAGTTCATGGGGTTGCAAAGAGTCGGACACGACTGAGAGACTGAATTGAACTGAACTGACACAAGAAAGGGTGTGTCCCGTGGGAGGTGGGAGAGTTGGGAGAAAGTCCTGAGCACGCCCAACTTCAACTCTTCCTCTGTCTCACCTCTGCCTGCCCACAGTGGGGTGCACTGCCATCTGCTCTCTGCCTTGAGTGAGTTTACCTGCTGTGGCAGGGTGGAGGGTGTGAATGAGATGGGCTTCAGTCAGTCCTAGGTGGCGGCACACCTAAGGCACAGCTTCCAACTGGCGTTGTCAGTAACAGAGCTCCATTTGTCTTCTGCCTTTTGTTCTTACCTGATTCCAGTTGGGAGGGGAGTTGTGGGATGTGATTCAGTGGTTCCAGGCACCCAGGGACCTGTGATGAGCACTATTTCTCCAGGCTTTTCGGTGCCCTCCATGCGTAAGTCCCAGGACACAGGGAACACAAGGTGGTGGACAGTTCCACTGAATCCCCCGTCACTGAGGAGAAGACAGGCACCCCAGATGCACTGCCCATCTGGCCAGCCTCTCTCCTGTGCTTCGTGGGGAGATATATCATTACTTAATATTCAGAAACCACCCTCTCCCAAATAGGACTCAAGGCCTAGCTACAGCAATACATAACCTGTGCAATCAAAATATCTGAAGCCAGGCCCTGAGGTTTCATTAGCAGCCAGGCATTTTAAAGGGACTACAGCTCTTTTTGTTCAGAAAGCACTGTGCAAGCGTATAAAACTTATCCATTGATCTTAACCTTTTCCTTCACAAAGTATATGAAAAGGAAGCAAATTATAGAATCTCAAATCTGCTGTTCTACCCTGGCTATTTTATTGTTCCTCGCCTCCTTCAGATAAAACATCTAAGTTTCATAAATCATTACCCTTAAAATCAAGCCATATAAAACACATCCATCTTCCCAAGAGTTTATCAGTATTTTGCAAAGTAGCTGGATGTGGCAAGTGCTTTAAAAGCCACAGTAAAGGAGCCAGCCAAATTCCAAATATTACATGTAATCTCTATCTGACAGCTTTCAGGATAGACAATAACTTCTTTCTCGGGTTTCCTGACAATATTTTTCTCAAATTTATTCTTCAGTTATAACTCAAGGTCATGAAAGCAACAGTTTAAGATATGCATGTCATTAAACAGAAAAACAAACCTCAAAACACTCAAGCTTTAAAAGTTGCTTCCTGAATGTACCAGAATGTACACTATTAACATATTAAGACCCAAGCACACAAAAATACACAGAAATGAAATAATACTATTGAATATCTAAAATCTTTAGATAAAATGTTTCTGACAGCATTGTCTTCCAGGAAATCAAGCAAAAGGTTCCAAATGACCAATGAAGCTCATAATAAGTTTATTTTAATAACAAGAGCACACTGTTCAGCAGGATGTTGGTTCCGGCTTCTCTGGAAGTAGGAACATGGAGGTGACCAAGGTAGGCCTTGAAGGCTGGGCCACATTGCTTGGGCCTGAGTCCTGTCCTAGCCCTCTGTGAGTCTGGGTCGGAGCTCGAAGGTGCTCAGATGTCCTTATTTACAGTGTGTTCATGGGTGAAGGGCTAGTAACCTGCCAGGAAGATCAGACCACAGGTAAAAGTTGTCTGTGCTGGCTTCCCACAGTCTGGCCACAAGACCCTCGGCCTCACCATTTCTCACCTAGAGTGATGCCCTTGGGTCAAGTCTAAAGGGTTGTTGTTCAGTCACTGCCATGTCCGACTCTTTGTGACTGTATGGACTGAAGGACATCAGGCTTCCCTGTCCTTCACCATCTCCTGGAGTTTGCACAAACTCATGTCCATTGAGTCGGTGATGCCATTCAATCATCTCATCCTCTGACACTCCCTTCTCCTCCTGCCCTCAGTCTTTCCCAGTATCATGGTTTTTTCCAATGAGTCAGTTATTTGCATCAGGTGGCCAAAGTACTGGAGCTTCAGTTTCAGCATCAGTCCTTTCAATGAATATTCAAGGTTGATCTCCTTTAGGATTGACCTGTTTGATCTCCTTGCTGTCCAAGGGACTCTCAAGAGTCTTCTCCAGCACCACAGTTTGAAGATGAAAACAAAGTTAGGAACAAAACTACACCAGAGTCTGTGTCAGAAAACATAGATGGGTTTAACTTCACAACAAAGTTACAAGGAGTACTTGAATAAGCAGCTCTAAAATACCTAAAGCCCAGGACATAGAAGTAATCTTTCCAATTAATCAGCAATTGATGCTATAAACTTTACTATCAGCAAGTTTGCATGTAAACATGTTTATAAACATTTACACAAACTGTGCATCTATTTTAAAAACAAATCAGTCAAATACTTTAACAAATTTTCAGTTGAAGAGCAATTGAAAAGCTTGGACCACTCATGCTCTGATAGAGTGCCATGGTTTTAGGACGCCAGATGCAGTTTAGAGGAGTGAAGCTTTCAGAGAGGGCAATTCAACTAGCCTAACTCCTGGTTCTCTGCTCTAGCCCTCATCCACACTTTTTTTAAACTAGCACTTGATCTCCCCAAACTCAAGGCATCTGTATGGATAAGAATCTCATTTCTAAAGCTTGATTAGCATGATCTCTAGTCTGGATCTCTCGTTAGGTTCTAGACATCCATATCCAAGCACCCACCTTTCGCCTGTTCTTGCAGACCTCACAGACACCTTACAGTCAGTGTCCTCTTGGCTCCCTGCCCACTCTCCCAATGAGTCACTTTCCATTTTTCCATCTCTTATTTCAGTAACTGGAGACCCCATCCCTCTAGAAGCACAAAACAGAACCTAGGAGCAGGCTGTGATGCCCTTGCCTCCATCCCCAGGTCCTGATGACTTTACCTGCTCAATATCTTTCCTGTCTGTCCATCTCCCAGCTCTTCTGCCAACATTTCCCAAACCACCACCTCCCCCTTTAGAGTCTGTGATGGGCTCTAATGGGAATCACCTTCCCTTTTGCAAAATGTTTACAAATGGGCTTTCCCTTGGGCCCTCTTCCCAACCTAGTATCTCAGAAAGCACACATCTGACCATGGCTTTCCTTTATTTGAAACATTTAGACGACTCCCTATTGTTCTCAGTGTGCAGGCAGCTGTCCCCTCCCCTTCCCAGGACTCTGGTGCACCCTCTCCCTTCTGCCTGTGACTACTTCCCCACCTCAGTTACTTCTGCACATACAGAAGCCCTTCTTGAGAGACCCCAGAAGGGCTGGCTCCCTGTCACACACAAGCAATCTTAACTGTCCTTCACAGCACACATCAGGTGTAAGAACAGCAATGACATTTCTATGGTTTGTGTAAGTACCTATTTCCTGTGCTCAACTTTAAATTAGCTCCCTAAAGAATAGGGCTTCACTCCAATAAACCCCTGGAACCTGCACAGGGTTGGCTCACTGTCCACGCCCACCAAATATGTGTAGGATGAATGTGATGAAGAGTGAACGTGAGAAAGGGATTAGTGCTCAGATCATGGGGGTTAAGACCTCTGTTGCTGAGCATCATTCTCCAGCCATACGGAGGTCAGTCTTTCAGGGCTGTAGAGGATCTGCAGGAACATCCAGGCTCTTCCCTTAACAGATTTCCCCAATATAACCCAAAGGCTTAAAGTGTGGGAAGGAGGGAGAGAGGTATTCTTTTTTTAAAATTTTTATTGGAGTAAGGTTGATTTACAGCCTCATGTCAGTTCCAGGTGTGTTTGTATATATATATATATGTATATATATTCCCCCCCCACTCTTTTTTAGGTTCTTTTTCTCATATACACCATTACAGAGTATTAAGGTGAGTTCCCTGTGCTATACAGTAGGTCCTTATTAGTTATGTTTTAAATGTAGTAGTTTGGATGTGTCAATTCCAGTCTCCCAATTTATCCCTCCCCCACTTACACTCTAGTAACCACAGGTTTGCTTTCTATACTTGCAACTCTATTTCTGGGCTTCCCTGGTTGCTCAGTGGTGAAGAATCTGCCTGCAGTGTAGGAGATGCAGGAGATGCGGGTTCGATCTCTGGGTCAGAAGATCCCCTAGAGGAGGTTATGGCAACCTATTCCAGTATTCTTGCCTGGGGAATCCCACGGACTGAGGAGCCTGAAGGGCTACAGTCCATATGGTCACAAAGAGTCAGACACGACTGAAGTGACTGAGCATGCATGCACAACTCTATTTCTGTTGATATTCTTTTAATGTGATTTTTTTCCAAGACAGTGAGAGCAGGTTGGCATCCTTTAGGCATCTGATTAATGGAATCTGTTCAATAATAAAGACTTTAACTGCAACAGCTTTAGTCCAAAATGAGAAAACTTCTAAGAACTGAGAAAGCAGGAATGCTGTTTCCCACAGCCCCCTCCACCATGTATAAACAGAAAGATAAAAAAATGAGTTAAAAGGCAGCATGGTATAGTGGTTATATATGTACATACTCTGGATCCTGGCTACCTATTGGTTGTGTGATCTTGGGCAAGTCACTTGACCTCTCTGTGCCTCGGTATCCTCATCTATAAAATGTATATAATAATAGCAAGTGTTGTTGTGAGAATTAAATGAATTAATGTACATCAAGTGCTTTGAGCAGTGTTTTAGGTTACTTAACATAATATATGACTTAATATATAAATGTTTTCCTTTCTATTATTACTGTTTTTTTTTAAAGCTGTTTTACAGTATTCGAGTGAAAATAAATATACTTTGATTAGAATGGGGCTCAATTAATGTTTAAAGCTAAGATGTTAAAAACTAAAATATGCACTGGCTTGTTCTGTTGTACATAAAACTATTTTCAATGAAAGTATTCCAAATCTATAACCTTGTTGATTCAGATAAAGCAAACAAAATGTGTTAGTGGATGGTTGTTAACTTCTTAACAGAGTGTGACAAAAACACTCTTCAAATATGCATGAATAACCTGTTTAGTGTCCAGTGAATTCACAAGCATATGCCTCATTTACCTTTGATATATAAAATAACAAAATCACATTCTGTTAACTGAAGGAGACAATAAAATTAATCAGAAAAGAATCAACAAAACATATCTCTGCCTTAAAGCAGAGTAGTATACCTATATCTATCCTTGAGTTGTGAAGAGGATATGTTAAGATTACATCAAACAGAAAGGTATTCACAAAAACAATTGATTAAAATGTTTCTAATTAGACACACACCTATCCTTATGATCAAGGAATTCTGTTCCTAAATACGTACTCAAAAAATAGGAAAAAAGGCAGAAAGATATACACAAGAATGTTCATAGCAGCATTGTTCATATAGTCAAAACACTGAAAACTCAAATGTCCATCAGCAGGCAGAGATTAACAAATCATTATGTATTTATACAACTGAATACCATATAGCAATGAGAAGAATGACCACTGTTACACATAATAAAATGCACGTATCTCATAGATATTATGCCAAGTAAAATAATCTGTACAAAAAAGAAGTACGTAAGTGATTCTTTTTAGATGAAGTTCAAGAATCATCAAATCTGATAAATGACGGTAGAAATCACAACAGTGTTTGCGTCTGGGGAGACAGGAACAGTATAGACTGGGGGGAATCTATGGGGTGTTAGCAGTGTTCTACATCCTGACCTGGGGGGTGGTTACTCAGGTTTATACATATGGAAAATTCCTTAAACTGTACACAAAGACATATGTACTTTATGTACCTCACCGTATGTGTTTAACTCCTATTATTAAAAAAAATCTTCCTAATAGTTTAAATCATGACCAACTGTACACTGATTTAAGAAAACTGACCGCCATCTGAGTTCTTCACACACTGCTGCAGAGTTGGCAGACAGCTCTTTCCATGTACACACCAAACTAAGTGTTACAGAATGAATTGTGTGCCCCTCGCCCTTCACGTGTTGATGCTCCAACCCGCAGCGTGACTGTATTTGGAAATAGGACCGTTAAAGAGGTAATTAAAGCTAAATATCATCATAAGGCTGGACACATAACAGAACATGACTGGGGTCCTTTTAAGAAGAGGAGGTGATATCAAGTATGTGCCCTAATGAGAAAAACCCATGTGAGGACATGGCGACCAGGTGGCGGTCTTCAAGCTGAGGAGAAAGGCCTGCTGACACCTTGATCCTCAACTTTCAGCCTCTAGAACTGTGAGAAACTGAATTTCTGTTGGCCAAGCCACTCAGTCTACGGTAGTCTGTTATGACAGCCCTAGTAGACTAACACAGCAAGTAAAGAGGCTTCAAGAAAAACTCTTGGAGCTTGATGTGGGCTCTCTGGAGTTTGTGGGACCCAGGATGTTGTCTGATTCTTGCTGTGAGAAATCAAGAAGGTAGTCAAAACCAGCAGGGCAAAGAGAGAGAGGGCTGTCTTTGAAACAAAAGGCACATCAACTGCCACTGGAACAGCAGTGTGTGTTTCCTGTGGGCTCCATGGAAGCAGCCTGCTTGAGCTGGAGGAGAAGTTTAACACTAGACATATTTAACACCACTACACACCTGAAAGGTCAGTTTTCATTCCAATCCCAAAGAATGGCAGTGCTAAAGAATGTTCTAACTACAAGACAATTGCACTCATTTCCCATCCTAGTAAGGTTATGCTCAAAATCCTTCAAGGTAGGCTTCAGCAGTACTTGAATTGAGAACTTCAAGATGTACAGAAAAGGCAGAGGAACTAACATTTGCTGGTTCGTAGAGAAAGCAAGGGAATTCCAGAAAAGATGCTGAAGCTGAAGCTCCTATACTTGGACCACCTGATGAGAAGAGCTGACTCACTGGGAAAGACCCTGATGTAGGAAAGATTGAAGGCAAAAGGAGAAGAGGGTGGCAGAGGATGAGATGGTTGGATAGCATCACCAACTCAAGGGACAGAAACCTGGGCAAACTCTGGGAGACAGTGAGGGACAGGAAGGCCTGGCATGCTACAATCCATGGGGTTGCAAAGAGTTAGACATGACTTACAAACTCAACAACAACAACACACCTACCAGAATGGCTAGAACTAAATGAATGATATGAGACCAGGTGCTGATGAGGATGGGGACCAACCACAGCTCTCATAAGCTGCTGTTGGGGGAGTAAATTGGTCCACCACTTTGTAAAACCTTTGGGCCATATCTCAAAACCTAAACATTTACCTGTTCCATGACTTAGCTATTTCGCTCCTACAGAAATGAATGCTTATGTGCACCAAAATGTTTAAGAATCTTCAGTGAGACAACCTAAGTGTCCAATAGAAGATCAGAGAATAAACTAAGTATATTCACACAACAGATTCATGCTCATGCTCGGTTGTGTCTGACTCTTCGTGACCCCATGGACTGCAGCCCACCAGGCTCCTTGGTCCATGTGATTTTCCCGACAAGGATACAGGAGTAGGTTGCCATGCCCTCCTCCAAGGGATCTTCCCAACCCAGGGATCGAACTGCATCTCCCATACTTCAGGAGGATTCTTTACTGCTGAGTAACTGGGGAAACCCCACACAATGGGTTATCAAACCACAACAGAAAGGAATGAACTACTGATACATAAAACAACATGGATGAATCTCTAAAAAATATTGAACAAAAAAGGCAGACACAAAAGGTTACATACTCAAGGATTCCATGTGTATGAAGTTAAAAGCAAGCAAAATACTCCATGGTGATAGAGGTCAGACAGAGCAGTGGTTACCTTTGGGCTGCAGGTGATATTAACTAGAAATGGCCATGAGGGAGCTTGGGGGAAGTGGAGGAGGGGCAGGATGTGTTCTGTGTCTCATCTAGGTGCCAATTATATGGTTTTCAGATACACAAGATTCAACAAACTGCACACTTGAGATTTCTGTACTGTGTTCAGGTTTCACTGCAATTTTTAAAAGTCAAGAATGAGGCAGGGGTTTGGAATTTTTATTATTACACTGGACTGTATTATGTGATTAATAAGCTGGTTTTGACTTCACACCACTCAAGAGAGGGAAATCTAAAGGACCTGTGCAGGATTATATTCCAATGGGGAAGAGAAAACAGATCCTCTGAGAAAACAGATACGTTTTTTCAGTCCACAATTCTGCTTTAGCTTTTATTTTGAGTAGCTCTGGTTAAAGGTGGCAACTTGACCACATACATTTTATTAAGAGAAACAGAGAGAGAATAGCCACAAACAAGAGATTTTTAACACATTTCTTTGGAAACGACTAGACTGTAGACTCCCTGGCCAGGCATACAGGCCTGGCAAAGGATGGAGGTACACAAGGCTCTGGAAAACAGGCCTTTTTTCCTGTAACCAGACAGTTGGATCCCAGACCTCTGCTCCATGTGACACACACACATCACCAGAAGCCAGCAGCCACTTCTCAGGAAAGAGAGTGGCATATGGGGATTCCCAGGGAAGCGCTGAACTGGCTCCTTGGTTGACCACTGTAAAAAGCAGCTACTGGTCTGGTGGTGGACAATGTTGGTATCACATCCAAATCCTCACCTGGTCAATAGCCAGCATCCATGACTCATTGGCCAGCTTTGCCTTTTCATATAGAGAACCAGAAATACCTGAGGATGTATGTTCCCCTCCCCACAGTCCCGTCTCAATGCCCAAGACCCTTACCCAGTGACTGACAGGTATGCAATGCGTACCACCAAAGCCACCGACTCTGGTCGGGACAGTCCTGAGACCACATCATACCAGAACTTCCCCACCCTCAAGCCTTTGAGATCATGCCCTTGTCTGACGGACACCCTCCCCGCCCCCACACCCTGCTTCTCTTCCCAGAGCATCTCCTTAATAAAGCAGTGCCTGAACATAACAACCCTCTTCTGAGTTTCTGCTCTGAGGGGCCCAACCTAAGACCTTTACAAACCCTGCCAACTAATACAGACGCTTTGCTATCTCCCATGTCACAGCCCTAATATGAATGGACAATCCATGATGACCAGACATTAGCTGAAAACCTCTGGCATGGAAGGGAGCCATCCAAATAAGCGAGATATAAACAAGCCCGCTGTAATTCCCCGAATGGAAAAAAGAAGGAGGGGGTGCTAAGAGAGGAAAAAATTTAACTCAGGAAAAGAAGAAAAAGTAAGACTCACTGTGCAGATAATATAATGAACAAAACCTTAATCATCCACCTTCATAAGTACAGTCTCTTTACTTCGTCAAGGGGAGCCTCATTCCATACAAGAAACTGCAGACAGATGGTTAATTACACCCCCTCCACACCTTGCAGTTCTCAGGTAAGCCTGCCCGCCTCTACCCCGACCCCTGTGCCTTCATCTACTGAGAACAATTTTGAAATCAGTCTTTGCACTGCCAGTAAGTGGTATTTTGTGTCTCACTGGGAGCAGCTCAGACACAATAGCAAACAACATCCTAAGCCCCTCAGCCTCCATTCGTCCCCAAGCAGGCTTCGAATACCTCACACAACTAAAATGTAATATGCACCTCTAACACTGGCTTAACATTCTGTCTTCAAGGCTAGACAGCATCTACCAGAGCAGTGCCAATTTATACCAAGCTGAAAGCACACTTAGTAATTTCTTTTACATCAGCCATGGATCTTTTCTCCAGGTTAACACATTTTGGCAGGCTAAAAAAGATAAGGGCTTATTTGAAAGCTAACCTAACTGTTCTTTTCCTTAACAAATTTTAATAAGGGGTATAGACTATTAATGATTTTGGTTACAACTTTCTAGCACATTCCTTTCTTCTCACCCCTTAAACACACACATACACACACATATATAGTTTCTTCATGACAGAACACAGAGTAACAGACTATTTGGAAAAATAACACACATGCACACTGTAATTTCACCATCCAGCTTTTGTCCATCTCATTTTGAGAAGAAAATTTTAGATTTATGTATTTCCTAATGCTTCCACTCCTGAGCCTGCTGCTGCTGCTGCTAAGTCGCTTCAGTCATGTCCGACTCTGTGGGACCCCATAGACGGCAGCCCATCAGGCTCCCCCGTCCCTGGGATTCTCCAGGCAAGAACACTGGAGTGGGTTGCCATTTCCTTCTCCAATGCATGAAAGTGAAAAGTGAAACTGAAGTCGCTCAGTCGTGTCCGACTTTGTGGGACCCCATAGACAGCAGCCCATCAGGCTCCCCCGTCCCTGGGATTCTCCAGGCAAGAACACTGAAGTGGGCTGCCATTTCCTTGTCCTACATACCTACTAAGAAATAAAATGGGAGTTGTGTTCAAGGCTTTGCTCTTAAAGAGACGTGACTCCTTGATACATGTTGAGAAAATACAGATGAAAAGACACAGTACATTTTACCATTCTATCTTTATTTATGCCTAATGCAGAGTTCTGACCCCTGAATTAAATTTTGGGTAAAGCACAGCAAAAAGCCGGGCTGCTGGCAGCTAAGGCTCAAAGCACATCAGCCTCCAGAGCTCCAACAGTGACAGAAAGCCTCAGGGACCAAAGCTAAACGTTTAGCCACTTCAGTTATTCTCTAATAAGCCCTTTTCGTGTTGAAATGTTGGCTTTGTTTTGTCTGTTTGCTTTTCTCTTCTTTCTTCCCTGACATTCTTTTCCTTTTTTGGTTAATAGTGGGGGAGGGGGGAACATGATTGCTAAAGCCCTTAAATTTAATTACAAAATGTTAACTCAACCATTCCTAAAGGTTCACTAGAGAATAGACAGAATTCCTTTTAAAGATGGAAAAATAAGATACACAGAAAAGCAACATATTTTCTTATTATGTAGACCATATATTCAACAAATATGTATTCAGCATATACTATATGTGCATATATGTATGTGCAGAGTATCCATACGCTGTTAGCTCTCGCAGTGCTAAAGAAGATGAGAAAAAGGTCAGTGGGTGGGTGTATATTGTAGAAGGACAAGAGAGGGATGGAATAAAGTAAGCACAGTGCTGCAGTCCAAAGTGAACTGCAGTTGCTCTCTAACCAGTGGTACCCAGGGCTGTGAGCATTTATACCAGGAGTCAGCGAGCTCAGTTCCAGGAAACATATCTGGCCCAGTGCCTGGGAGTTGGGAATGGTTTTACATTTTTAGATGGCTGGAAAAAAATCAAGAGAGGAATCAAAATTTTGTGACAAGTGAAAGTGATACGAAATTCAAATTTAAGCATCCAGAAATAAAGTTTTATTGGAGCACTGCCCTGCTCGCTGCCTTACACGTTGCACACAGCATTTGTACCACCACAGCAGAGCTGAGAAGTTGTGACAGGCGACAGAGACTGTACGGCCCCGTGGAACCTTTTTTACTATCTGGCCCATTCAGAAAGAATATGCTGACCCCTGGTTTAGAGTGGGGAGATGTCACTTATGCCCAAGGTCATCATGAGGGGAGTGACACATCTCCCTTACTTTCCTAGAGCCCTTGACAGCCCAGTGGCCCTGTGTGGGAAGAGAAGGGAAGGGTAGGTTTCATCATCCCTCCTTTTACTGCTGAGGAAGCTGAGGCTCAGCTCAGTCAAGAGAGACTTGATCAATGTTGGCAGCTAATGAATGGAAGCACCACGCTCCATCCATTTTGAGCCTTTCCATCACAGCAGGTAGAGACTGGCGAGACGCTGGTGCAACAGCTCCCCACACACAGACATCCCAGGTGGGACAAGGCATCACAAACAAGGGCGTCCAGCTGGGCAGGTGGGGTGGGGGGCTTTTGCTGGGCCCCAGGACAAAGGGGACAGGAGCCGTCAGGGCCTGCTCTCATCCCTGGACCCAAGGTGAGGCCCTCTTGCCCTGTCCGTTAGTCACTGATAGAACCTCTGAGAGCCTCAAGTCCCATCTGTAATTTAAGTCTTCTGATACGGTTATGAAGAGTAGGTGAGGTCAGTATGAGAATCAAGTGAGTTAACTGTGTATAGTGCTCAGCACAACGCCTGGCACTCTGTAGCTATGATGTTAACTTGCTTTCATTTACTGGATGGGGAACCTATTGAGGTTTTTTCCTTCATTATTGCAGTAAAAATGCTGTATAATGTTGTGTTAGTTTCTGCCATACAACAATGTGAATCAGCTGTAAGTTTACATACACTCCCTCCCTCTTAAGCCTCCATCCCACTGCACTCTCCCATCCACCACTCCAGGTCTTCACAGAGCAGTGAGCTGACCTCCCTGGGCTATACAGCAGCTCCCCACTAGCTCTCTATTTTACATGTGGTAGTGTATATATGTCAATGCTACTCTCTCAATTTGTCCGACACTCCCCTTCCCTCCCTGCTCCCCATGTACAGAAGTCTATTCTCTATGTTTGCGTCTCTATTCCTGCCTATTAGGCTTTGAAAATAGGAACTGACATGTCCTTCTACTAGACAACAGGAGAGCCATAAAGAGTGTAATCACACCTCAACACCAGACTAGATTAGACTTTAATACCACCTAACACTATGGAAACATTCCACCTGTGGAACAAATTCTCGCTTCTTTAGGTCCCCCTCCCCACCCTGCCCCCAACACACATGCCAGGTATGAGAAAAAAAGATTCCTGTACTTTCAAGTTATTTGGAAGAGAAGTGGGTGTAAAAAGTAGTTTCATATCTAGGAAGAAATATATTAGGTTGAAATTGAGAAGGAAGTAATTGAACTGAATATCTAGCACTCCTGAGATTTGGGGGTGGTGGCTTGGGAAAGAAGCAGGAAAGGAGGGGGCAGGAAAGAACTGTGAGGAGAGATGAGCCAGACTGGGAATGCCGGCCAGTCCAGCCACGCAGTCAGGACCCAGAAGCTGAGCATGGTTCGTACAGCCCAGGAAGCCACTAGATCTAAGAACCAATCCACTTGTCTGATTCCACTTTTCACACTAATAGTTTCTTCTTTTGGAAATAAAACATCTACTCAAAAATAAATTTCCCTTTAGTATTCTTGTGACCTGCTACACTCACACTACCAAATATACAGATATGCTAATAATTTGAAACAAATTTTAAAAATCCTCTGATGTGAAATTATTTCATGCTATAAGGAAACAAGCACTCTTCTGATGGATGTAATACAATAGAACAGTGTTTCTTCAACTGCATGTCAGGAACCATTAGAATTGAAATAAGCTTAGTGAGTTGACAATCATATAGAATAGAATGGAAAAGAACAGAAAATATCCAAGTGCTTCACACATAATAAAGGACCAGTATTGTCAAGTGAAATTTTTGTTTCAGTGATATGTTTGTGTGTGTGTGTGTGTGTGTTTAAACACACTCATCTATATTGTTAGGCTATGATATAAACTATATTCTCACGAGAGGTCTTGGTTAAACAAGTTTAAAGGCACTGAAATAGAGTGTGATCCACATAGTAAGTCCAGTATAAAAATCCTAATTCATTGACTAGCCACATAAGAGGGTAATTATTGCTGATAATTGGAATCTCTTTCAATGATAAGCTCTTCCTCTGAATTTAAGATATGCTACCATTTACAAGAAAAAGGATTTATGCACATCTTGTCAAGTACACCTCTTCTCGAAAATAAAGTGTATCTGTCAATCAATATGGAATTGAACGTGAGATACAAAATTTATCGAAAGTCAGAAACGTAAATGGTCACATTGTTCAGAACAACGGTTAATCAACTGCTCAGTGAAACAAAATCATTACTGTATTTTTCACACTAATTAATCCACCATGGAGCAGAAGAGCAGGAGGTTGGAGAGGAAACTTACTAGGTAAGGATCACCACACCTCAATAACCTCCCATGATGACATGGCATACACAAAATGAGATTCCTAATCTCCCCAAAAAGTGAGATTTCAGAAAAGAGAAAGTCATCTTGTGTTTAACTCCATATAAAGTCTCCCTTACTAAGAGCCATTCTCTCAGTTACTCTCTTCTGAATGCCAAAAAGCTTATTATCTCAAAGATAACAGGAATTAAAATCAAGCAATTAATTAATAATGGATGTGATGACCACTGATTTTAAAGGGAAAAGCCATGTCAAAAAATTTACTTAGTAAGACTGAAGGTTTTATGAAAAGATGTAGGTTTCAGAGGTCACCTGAGAACTGTTTGGAGTAGACAGCCAGAAACAACTGCAATCAAAACTAGATAGGGATGCCTATAGAGGTCATGGGATTGAAACAGAATAGGTGAATGAATGAAGGGAGTCAAGATTTTAACACCAATTTAAGTAAATACTCCTTCATAATTGCCTGTATTGGATGACTTTACACAAATCATGCAGAAGGGCTGGGTTGTAGAGGGCATGAATATATACCTATAGGAAGACAGCAAAAAAACAACTGTCTTTACACTGTGTGAATAGGCATACAGGGCTTAGAATTAAGGGCGGCGTCCCATGGAAGGACAGCATCACATGCACATTCAAAAGTACTCTATGACATACAAGTTAGATAGGTGTGAATATGCCAAAAGTGGTGTTTACAGATGAAAAAGACGCTGATCAAAGCAGCATGTAAAACATTTGAATAAATGATTTTGTAAAATGTGAGTGTAGAAGAATGTCATATTTTAAAATGACTACTTTTATAATAAGGTGATTTAAAATATATGCAAGTGAATTAATAAATATAGATTATTAAATATAGTATAAACGTTTATAGTAAATTAAATTTAACAAAATATTATTTATTAAATAGAAAAAATATCCTTTACCTATATCACTACATTGTGCATATTCAAGTTGATGTAAAGACTTCTAAAAACTACCTCGCTGGAAAACTGGGTACTACCTTATAATCCAGGGTACTTTATACATGGGCATACATGGTAATGTGCATCCCAGATAATTGAGGATTGTCAACAGTTGGCTTATGAGTAAATTTGAAGAGCAGGAAGCTGCTACAATATATTAAAACCCCTAAAATAAAATAACAGTAACTGCTATCCCACAAATTCTTACTATTAAAAATTCCCTGTGCTATCCCTGTGCCAATGTGCACAAGAAGATGTTGTTGTGCTGCCCCCATCCCCCTTTGGAGAAGGCAATGGCACCCCACTCCAGTACTCTCACCTGGAAAATCCCATGGACAGAGGAGCCTGGTAGGCTGCAGTCCACGGGGTCGTGAAGAGTTGGACACGACTGAGCGACTTCACTTTCACTTTTCACTTTCATGCATTGGAGAAGGAAATGGCAACCCACTCCAGTGTTCTTGCCTGGAGAACCCCAGGGATGGAGGAGCCTGGTGGGCTGCCATGTATGGGGTCGCACAGAGTCGGACACGACTGAAGCGACTTAGCAGCAACAGCAGCATGCCCTTTTAGCCCACCTGTGAGTTCACGGGCGGCTCTGCTGGACAGCTCCCCTCACACACTGCTGGTTTCCTACCTCCACCCTCTCAGCCTCTCTGCTTAGCTACCCACAAGGGTTTTCTGCAGTGCCTACAAAGTTCGCAGCATTAAAGTGCTTGGGACTTGATGCCCCCAGGATTAAATGGGGGATAAAATCCCACCTTCCCCACTGGTTGGTAGACAATCATAAAGACTAGCGCCTCCACTGCCCACAATGGTAATCTGCTCACTAACTTGCCTCTTTTCTTACTTCCCTGTTTTCCTTCCTTCCCTGTCTCATTTTTTCCCATTCCTCATTTGTGCTTCTTGGGATCACCTCCCAAACAGACTATTTGTACCCAAGTCTTCATCTCAGGCCATGAGTGCATAAACTACTTAGCACCAAGGGGAAATTTTGTGTCTTCTTTTAAAAACAGCTGTCTGCAGGGATCAAGGTCAAAGAGCTTTAGCCCCATTCTTTATACCTGGAAATGTCTCATCCATTCTTTGCAATGAGTATTTGATGATACCTTACTAAGGCAAGGAATTTTTCTACGGGTTGTAGGGTTTTTCTATGCCCAGATGAACAAAACAGAGCTCTAGTTTCAAAGGTCTTAGACCTAAGAATGAGATATGAAATATGGAAGAAGAAAAGAAACCCTATGGCCATCTTCACAGTTCAGTCCAGAGAAGAGTGAATGTGCAGTTTCAAGAAAGGGACCACTTCCAGCTGACTAGTATTTCAGCACTACTCAGACACAGCTACTCTCCAAGTTTTCTAACTCAAATGTGTGATTCAGGACATATTCTCTTTTTAAAAACCCAGCACCGACTCACCCACAGGTCAGCCCGAACACGGTAGTGTGATACAGCCTTACAGGTGACTGATTCAATACTGAAAGGCAAAGCATCACATTGCAGGGTCCCTAAGTGACAGCTCCATGTATCTGTGTGACACTACATGGCCAGGAGAAGCAAGGAAACCAGCAAGGTTTACCTGATTATGCCAAGCATGTTCCTGTCTCAGGCCCTTTGACATTCACTACCTAGAAGGTCCTGCCCTCCAATACTGGGTTGGTCAAAAAGTTTGTTCGGGTCTTACTGCCCCATCAGTCAGAAAAACTCAAATGAACTTTTTGGCCAACCAAATACTTGCATGGCTCACTCTTTCAACTCTTTAAGCTCTGAGCTCAAGGCATTCCCTGACCACCCACTATAAAGTAACAGCCACCCCTACACTCCACACTCTACTCCTTCCTTGCTTTCTTCTTCATAGCACTCACTGCCACCTGAAATATATGTGCTTATTTATTTTTTAATCCCTTCCTCTAAAAGGTCGGTGGTAGTAGGGACCTTCTTGCCCCTGCTCTATCCTTTGCACCAACAATAGTGAGTGGTGGAGAGAAGATGTTCAGAGAACATTTGTTGAAGGAATGAATAAATGATTTCAACATTAAAACCTCAAAATCAACACTCACCACAGTCAGATTTCTATAAATTTGTCTGGAATCACACATGACCCTGTAGACCCCTTTTGAGGGTCTAAAGCATACAGAATTATTTCGTGAAAAAAAATTTGTAAAGCTTCAATGTATGTAGCAGGTATGAATAAATAAAAGTTTTAATGCTGTCATGAACTTGAACAGGCCATGGAATGCAACTTATTCAATGTCCATGATGTAAATAAGAAAGAAATCCTGAAATTTTAGATCTTAGATACTATACCTATCTTTACCAAAAAATTAATTTATTCATGTATTCATGCAAAAAAACTTTACTGAGCACTTACAATAGGCATGGTGTTGGGAGAAGAGCTATATTTGATTTTTCTTTTGCCATATGTTGGCACTGCAGATAGGGAAAGCTCATCTTTTCAAAAACACTTATATTTTCCTCCATTATTTACTGAAGTCAGCAATCCTTGAGAGAAAATCTTTATAGGAAATACTTCAGGTGGGGTCTTTTATTCAGCTAATTTTAAAGGCAAAGATTTTTCTCTTTTCATTGAGTTTATGGGAAGGAGGAGCTACTGTATTTAACAATATTTAATGCTATTAATTTTAATAACAAAAATTATATAAGCAGTTGTCAAACTTTAATTATATAGGACTAATTGGTTCTACCACAAATTTATGCTCTCCAAACACAGGAGGCCTTCATAGTCAGGTAATAATCTTTTATTTACCCCTAACTAACTCACCACTACATTCCCACAGCACTTGGTCTAAGTCTTTATTATTCTACCCATGGCTTCAACCCTGCCCAGCTCTCTCTGACTTGACTTAGAAGACCATGGCCAAATTCCTTTCTTTTCATCTCAAATTTCCCATGCTTCTGTCCCAAAAGAGCCCTTCTCTTGAACAGTCCTATCTTAAAGATTATGTTCCCATCAGCATCCCCATTAGTTAGCCTCTCCCATTAGTTCCCATTACCCTCTCCCTTACACTTTTGATCTCTATCCTTCACTGGTTTCTTCTCCTCCACTTATAAGGTAGATTCAGGTGTCCCTATACTAAGACATTACTTTCCCTACACCATGCCCTACCTTTGATGTAGCAAACTCTCTCTCCCCTTCATCCTACTTATTAAAAAGGAAGTCTGTCCTCGCTGCTCTCCATATGCATCACCCTCCCCTATTCAATCCCTCACAGCGTGGGTACACTTCCACCTGCCTCAGGATAATCAAGGAAAGCCAAGTCAAACCCAACGGCTCTTCCTTCCCTGCGCCTCCACCCGCTTGGGGCGTGATGTAGGAAGGGTGGTACTCCCTCACCTTTCCCAGCTTCCATGACACCACACTACTGCCACCGCATTCCTCCAACTGCCCCTTGTTTAATGCTCATAACCTCTTTTTTCTCTTTTCCCCTCCAACCCAGATGTCCTCCAAGGAGCCTACCCTTAGCCTTTGCCTCTTCTTGCTCCACTCTCTTTATCAGTCATTCCTGAGACATTAAGTGAGTGAGTGAAGTCGCTCAGTCATGTCCAACTCGCTCAGTAATGTCCAACTCTGTGGACTGTAGCCTACCAGGCTCCTCTGTCCATGGGATTCTCCAGGCAAGAATATTGGAGTGTGTTGCCATTTCCTTCTCCACGGGATCTTCCTGACCAGGGATGGAACCCGGGTCTCCTGCATGGCAGACAGACGTTTTACCTCTGAGCCACCAGGGAAGCCCCCCTGAGACATTAAAACTGCTCCTAAATAAATGACTTACAAATCTCTCTTTGTCGCTCTAACCTCTCTCCAAAACCTATACCTGTACTGGAGTCCCTTCATTTGGACAAACCTGTCAGGCTCAAAATGAAACTTCTTTATAAAGAAGTTTCCTCATCCTCCTCTGAAGGAGGATTTCTTGACAATGACCCAATCATTCTCACAGCTGAGCCTGACAATGACCTTTGATCTCCCTGATCAGTGTTCAGATTATTCTTGTACCCTGTCTCTTGAGTTTGCTCTCTCCCTTCACTCTCACTCTCTCATTTCCTCTGACCCTTAATTTAACAACAGAGCTTATCTTGTCTCCCTACTGCCGTTCTTTCCTCATTTCATTACATCCAACACAATTCAAGATTGTCACTGTGAAGCTCAGTTATAGTTCTGTCAACCTTCATCCTCAAAAACCTTCCAAGGCTCCCTGGCAGTAACTGAATAAAATCCACATAAAAGTTGCCCCACAACCTTGAATGACTGTCTTTTCCTTATCTCTTACTTCATCTCTGGGCATCTCCTATGCTCCAGCACACACCATTCTTTTTACCCCCCACCCCCCAGTTTAATTGAGAAAGAATTTTAAGCACACCGTTCGAGAAGCCTGGTAGGCTACAATCCATGGGGTCACAAAGAGTTGGACACAACTGAGCAACTTCGTTTTCATTCTATTCCCTGAATGGGCAACACACTTCCCACCACCAGGCCTCTGCTATGCTGTTCCTCCCACAAATATGCCCTTCATTCCCTGCCAGCTCAAAACCCACCTATTTAAATCTCAGCTCAAAAGCTCATTCTTCCAAATCTTTCTTGATTTTCTTCCTTCTGAAGTCATTGTTGTATCACATGAACTCCTAGAGCTCTACAGGCATATAGCTTTTTCAGCACTTCACCACTTTCCACCATTTTTACTTGCATGACCTGTCTCTCCTTCCTGGCCATGAACTTCCTCTGGGCAGGATCTAGGTCTCCTTGTTTTTCAAATCTCCAGCCATCATAACATTTCTCAAACTCTATCCAAAGGTATACACTGCCTAAGATGTTGTAGGCAACAAGTAAATATTTGTAAATTAATGATTGTAACCTAAAGGGTTAACTCTGGATTTTAGTGGTTGAAAGTCTCTCAATTTTAACAACAATTACTTTTTCTTTATAGGATGTAAGTTCAACCTCGCCCACGGTACCACAGTTTATTCCTTTTGACCCCACAGGTCAATTTTCAGATGTCTTTTATTCCCAAATCTTCTAAAAAACAAACTTCTTTAAGAGACCCAATAGTGGAAAAGAACAGAATTAATGCTCCTTTAAGAAAGAAAACACATCCATGCAAAACAAATGACTTGCTTCAGGCTACAGCAAAAGGTACAACTATTTACAGACTGAATTACAGGATTCAAGCTGTATCATTAACCTTAATAGTGCAATCTTTAGAAAGCCAGGCATTGAATTTTAAAAATTATCACAGGTTAGAAAGGAAATCACTAATTCCTGAGTCATCAATTGTGCTGTTGTATAATTATTCTTTCTTTAAACAGTTTATTTACCTTGATAATTCCTAATACTCTTAAACTTTATGGTAAGACATTTATATCTCTGGATTTTACTTGCACATATAAACTTTTCTTTAAAAAAATAGCAAAAACCTCTTAGAATGCCTTTTACGTTCCAAAGTACTTTTCTCAGAAAGAAATTGGCAGAACTAATAAGAGAGTTAAGGACTAAGATTCCAAATTCATTTTTATAAATCTATCGTAAAACTTTGGATGCGATCCAACAACCTCACATTAAAATTTTAGAAGGCTTGACTTGAAGGACATGAGGAAATTTATTTTAATGTTCACAGCTCCAAGAAAACCTGGTCTACAGATCATCATTAATTAAGAGAAGACAAATGGGAAGACAAAAAGCATATGTGGACAGCCCTGGTTCTATTATTTTCAATGCAACCTCTGCAAAACATAACAAAAATTTTTTTAAAAGAGAAAGAAACATCTGATGCCAACATGTTGTATACCTACTTGAGTAGCTATGACTGCTATAGGCTTTTCAAGAGGACTGGGGCAGCCAGTTTGGATTCTGACAGCAATGCAGTAGAATTTAAGGTGTTATGATTCAAATATGTTCTAAGCAGGTTAATCTAGTTCCACAACATTTTAATAAATAAGTATCAAGATATAAAGTGTAAAGGTGCATCATTCTTATAAACACTGCAGGAGAAAAACAGGAGCTGGGGAGTCAAACTGCAGTGGACGCACATATGAATACAATATCTCCCTTCGTGTCTCTCTCAACCCAACCCCACATAAGCGGATCTTTATCACGCAGAGACAATTAAACAGCTATAGACCCTGGATGCAATTCCGTGTCCTGGCTCCCACTGGGTGATTTATTGCCAGCCTGACATTCTCCAAATTTTCTACTTGCAGGCTACACTGGCTAGGAAAGCAGACTCACTAACCTGGGACCCCATCACTATGAAGCTTGGGGGATTTTAGTTCCCCAATAATACATGGTACCACCTAGCCATTGTGAAAGCTGGAAGAGTGGATGCCACTAGCATTAGAAATAAAGTATCCCTTTTCCTAAGGAAAACGCCCTGCTTGTGATGCTGACCAAGGGGTGGGCGGGGGACCAGTTTCTCAATGATTTTTTTTTTCTGTTAAAATACTACCCCCTCATCTCTCATACACACCTTCAGAGTTCATTCTACAAGATCCAAGATAAAGACCATATTCTTCAACCATAAGATCTACAGTGTTTAAATGTGGACCGAGAAGGTTTAGTTGACATTCAAAGTTGTGGGGACAGTGGCCATTAGACCCTTCTCCTTCAGGTCAGACAAGAGAAAAACAATAGAAATTGCAGAGTCAGGGCATCTAAGACCCTTACAGACTAGGAGCTGAGGAAAGAAGTGTCACAGGATGGAAGCTCCCTTCAAAACCTGACTGCCAGCAAGCCCAGGAAAGGTAACCATTATACTGTTTCCCTGCCATGTGCCCAAAGCCACATGCACACTTCCACATCCCCATCTCAAGCGACATGTGAAGGAAAAGGGGAAATGAGGGGAAACGAAGGGAAGTGAGAATCCCTACAGCCGGCCATCCCCAGGCGGGAGCAGAACAGAGACTGTGAACAGAGTTTCAGGGAAGAAATAACATTGTCCCACAGTCAGCGGGTGACAGCAAGTCAGGGCACCCACAGATCTCTGGGTTTGGAGAGCAGTTTGCAGTCATAGGAGTACACACACACACATACACACATAGATTCACACACATGGGATTTTACAAATCCGCACCCACGCCTCTGCCTCCCTCCACACTCACACACCAAGTGCATCCTGCTCACTTCACCGTTGTCATCACCACACTCTTTCTCCCGGAGAGTCCGCCGAGAGCTGAGGGATCCTAGCGGGGATTCCTGGAAATGTCATCCCCCAACACCTTCGGTCCGCCACCCCCATCCCTTCGACTCTACCTTTTACACACACACACACACACACACACACACTCCTGCCATGACTGTCATCAGACTCACCGCTGCCCCGAAAGCACGGCATGTCAGCGCGCACAGGACACCAGGCGTCCGTATCCTCAACGCCCCCTTCCCCCGCCCCGTTAGCTCGATGGCTCTAGGCATTGCCTCCCTGGATGTCGCCGGCTGTCCCCTCTCATCCGCACTATTGTTCCCTGCAGGCGCCCGGGGGCGCCCTTCGGCGAGGACGGGGGCCCCGTCGGGGGCAGCATCAGCGCCGGGACCCCCCATTCACCCAACCCTCCCTGGAGGTGGTACCTTGCCTGACAGCTGGGTCCGCGGGCCCGCAGGAGCAGGCGGCGCTAACGACAGCGTTGGTGCCAAGTCTGGGAATAAAGCTCCTCTCCAGCCGCTCCTACCTCCAGCGCCACCATCTTCTCCCGCCGCCGCCGCCGTAGCGACCGCAGCCGCCCTCGCCCAGCTCTGGCTGGGGCTTCGCAGCAGCCGCTCAGGCCCCTCCGGTCCTGCGGCCCCACCCCCTTCTCCCCACCCTCCCGCCCCTCGTGACGCGCGCCAGGGCCGAGCCGGCAGGCTGGCGAGGGAGGGCGCCGGGGCGGGGTGGGGGAAGCGCGCGCGCACGGCGCGAGCTAGGCGCGCCCTTGCCTCCCACGCCCACCCGCGCCCACGCGCGGCGCGCGCGCACGCAGCAGCCGGGCGGCGTCCTCCACGCGCAGCCTCTGAAGCGCCCCAGCCCAAGGGCTGGTGGGCGTGAGGGGCTCTACAGCCTGTCGCTGACTGGCGCGCCTCAGCTCGGGCAGGCGCGTTCTGGCGTGCGCGGGTTCCGTCGGAGCTCCGGGGACATCCCTCTGGCTTTCGCGTCGCCTCACGGAGTGGGCAATGCGGCTGCTTCCCTGAGGGGACTGACAGGGATATCCACCCTCTTCGGTGGAAGCCCAGAGGGTCCCCGGTTTCCTCAGCAGCAGCTGCAGCCAATGTCTGCGCGCAGAAACAGGCCGCGCTGCCGGACCTCAAATCCCGGCCGCCGCGTCGGCTCCTGAGGGGTATTCCCTTAACTGAGTTACTGCCGAGCTTTCCCGCTCCTCCAGCCCCTAAAATGATGCCTGTACTGCACTGCCTGGCAGGCACACAAGGCCCCCTAAGAAAAGAGGGTTGCTGATATGTCTGGAGCCGGCTGCAGGCCTGCGATTTCGCCACTAGGGAGTGAGCCACTCGGGTTCGGACCGGAGCGGCGCTGACCGCGTGTGCAGCCCTGAGGGGAACTGCCCAGTCCTGCGGGAAGAGAAGAAAGCCTCTGGATTATGATGCCGGGAGTGTAGTTGAGCCTGGCTTAGGGTATCAGCCCAGATATGCCTGGGAAGGAGGAAGGCGGGGACCTTGGCAGCAGGGACCAGGTGGCAGGTGCTGTGCGTTAATGAAAAGCAGTGGGATGGACAGGCCTCAGGAGACCTGGGTTCCGGTGCCGGCCTCACCTGTAATTGGCAGTGTAATATGAGTGAAATCATTTCCTTTTTCACCGAATACTCAGTAATAATAAGAAATGATATTTGCACAAAGCCATCTTCATACATATGTTCTTATCTGGTAAAATGAAGATAAGCTCTGGTTATCCAGATTTCTTGGGAAAGGGTTCTTTCTTTTATCACACTGTGTTTCCATATTAAGCCGAATGCCTCCAGAAAAGCATTATCAAAGTCTTGTGTTTTAGCTTTAAAATTCACGTTTCCATTCTATTCCATAAATCTCTTTTTCGCTTTAATTAAAAAATAGCTTCTCCCCCGCCCCCCAAAAAAGATCTTTTAGTAAAATTGAAATATTATGTACTAGGAAGGGGGCTTCCCTGGTGGTGAAGTGGTGAAGAATCCGCCTGCAATGCAGGAGACCTGGGTTCGATCCCTGGGTTGGGAAGATCCCCGCAAGAACGGCATGGCAACCCACTCCAGTATTCTTGCCTGGAGAATCCTATGGACAGAGGAACCAGGGAGGCTGCAGCGCATAGGGCCGCACAGAGTTGGCTAAGACTGAAGCCCCTTGGCACCGCACAGCACATACTAGGAAGATATATCTATTCATCTTGTAATCTTACATATTCATTTTTTGCCCCAGCAACTATTGCATATTTATGCCAGACAAGGTCCTTGTTCTCCCAGAGCTCATAGAACAATGGAGGAAACAGATATTAAAACAATCAGATGAATAAGGGCAACTGTGATGTGTTCTCAAATGCAAAGGTGCTGAGGGTTTACAAGGAAACCTAATATGAACTACAAGATTGGGTAAGGCTCTACAGGGAAATGACTTTTCAGTTTGCCCAGGAGAGGCACTTCCAGGTAGACAGAAGGAAATGTGCAGAAGCCCACCCAGGTGCGCCTGAAGTGAGAAGGAATGAGAGATGGGCAGTTGCAGCCAGAACCTTGGGGGCCTTTTTTGAATAAGGATTTTATTCTGTGTGCCTTGGAAGGTCACTGCAAGACTGTAAGAGTTGGGAGTGAGTGATTATGATCACATTTTAGTTTCTTAAAAATGGGTGAGGGAACTATGTGAAGAAGTGTTTCATGGAGGGTCGAGACATCCATGCCTGTATATTCGGTAAATATTTAGGGTTTTCAGTTTTTACACGGACTGTTCTTCTGTTTGTTTTTAGTTACTGCCTCTGCTTCCATTCATACTAGTTTTGTGGTCTTTCTGTAGTAGTGCCTACTTTGTTACTTTTAATCTGCTGTGTTTTAGGGAAGAAATGAACTAATCTTGTGAGAATTTCAGGTTGAGTAAGAGGCTTTTTCTGTGCATACACTTGGTGTCATTTGGTTTGTTAGGCTTATTTTCTACTTTTCTGTTGTGCTTACATTGAGGCAAAGTTCCTTGATTCATGAATAAGAGATACATTATTGCTTTAATAATGTAATATATTTTCCTCAATCTTGCATCACAGGATTTTTGTGCAGATTAAAGAAAGTGTGTGAAATGACTCTGCAAAGTATTAAGTGCCATATAAAAGAAAGTAATCATTGTAATGGCAGCTTCAGTTCAGTTCACTTCAGTCGCTCAGTCGTGTCCGACTCTTTGCGACCCCATGAATCGCAGCACGCCAGGCCTCCCTGTCCATCACCAACTCCTGGAGTCTACTCAAACTCATGTCCATTGAGTTGGTGATGCCATCCAGCCATCTCATCCTCTGTCATCCCCTTCTCCTCCTGCCCCCAATCCCTCCCAGCATCAGGGTCTTTTCCAGTGAGTCAACTCTTCGCATGAGGTGGCCAAAGTATTGGAGTTTCCACTTTCGCATTAGTCCTTCCAATGAACACCCAGGACTGATCTCCTTTAAGATGAACTGGTTGGACCTCCTTGCAGTCCAAGGGACTCTCAAGAGTCTTCTCCAACACCACAGTTCAAAAGGATCAATTCTTTGGTGGTCAGCTTTCTTCACAGTCCAGCTCTCACATCCATACATGACCACTGGAAAAACCATAGCCTTGACTAGATGGACCTTTGTTGGCAAAGTAATGTCTCTGCTTTTGAATATGCTATCTAGGTTGGTCATAATTTTCCTTCCAAGGGGTAAGCGTCTTTTAATTTCATGGCTGCAGTCACCATCTGCAGTGATTTTGGAGCCCAGAAAAATAAAGTCTGACACTGTTTCCACTGTTTCCCCATCTATTTGCCATGAAGTGATGGGACCAGGTGCCATGATCTTAGTTTTCTGAATGTTGAGCTTTAGGCCAACTTTTTCACTCTCCTCTTTCCTTTCATCAAGAGACTTTTTAGTTCCTCTTCACTTTCTGCAGGAGACCCGGGTTCGATCCCTGGGTCGGGAAGATCCCCTGGAGAAGGAAATGGTAACCTACTCCAGTATTCTTGCCTGGAAAATCCCATGGACGGAGAAGCCTGGTAGGCTACAGTCCACAGGGTCGCAAAGAGTTGGACACGACTGAGCGACTCACTCTCTTTCACTTTCTAGAGACCTCTAAACTAACCGCTTACCTAACTCCCTCCCTTCTCCTCCCCTGAACCTTCCACAAAAACCCAGAAATGCCTGTTTTCTTTTGGTGAGCACAAATGTTGTCCGAAGTGCTCAAGTTACTCTTTGTGCCTTGGCTGACAGGAAACTCAAGCCTAATTTGCAGGTCATTGTAGGAAAAGGGTAAATTCATATGGCATTCTTATCTATGTCATAGCTCTTCCTTTGGTCTTGTTTTTCTATTCTATCTATAGTTTTCCTGTGCCTGCTTTATTGGTATTTTCTATTTTATTATAGGTATTCTTATAAGCATTTCAAATATGTGTACCCACCTAATTTTAACAAGGGTCAGAACTGCACTTCAAGGTTTCAGAAGCCAGTATATAAAACACTGGCACCCTGCCAGCCATTGTAGCAGGTACAATACTATAGAAACTGTGCCAAGTGACTTGGGTTTAAATTAGGCCTTGTCCAGGATTGCATGTGGATATGAAGTCTCTATGCATGCCAGTCTAGAGCCTCCTATATATAAGCAAGCCAAGTTTGTCTCCCAGTGGCTTATAGATAATTTCATAATTTTCTTTAGTGTGATCTCCATGTTCCCAAACTCCATCACCCTGCTCTGTACTTACAAGTATATCTTAGTGGCACAAACACTGTCTGTCACTGGTAAGAGGGCAGGGATCCATGAACTGTTACTCATTTAGGTTTCTTTTCATCAGCAAAGACCTGAAGATTCTAGGATTCACTAAATTCATTCACATTTTAAAAGAGTGTGACCATATCTTTCATCCTCTTTTATGATTCTGGACAGCCCAAACTGGACATGTCTCATTGGATAATTTGTTATTGTTCACTCGCTAAGTCCTGTCCGACTCTTTGTGACCCCATGGACTGCAGCACACCAGGCTTCCCTGTCCTTCACTATCTCCCAGAGTTTGCTCAAACTCATGCCCATTGAGTTGGTGATGCCATCCAACCACCTCATCCTCTGCTGCCCCCTTTTCTCCTGCCCTTTAGCAGCATCAGGTCTTTTACATTGAGTCGGCTCTTCCCATCAGGTGGCCAAAATATTGGAGCTTCAGCTTCAGCATCAGTCCTTCCAATGAATATCAGGGTTGATTTCCTTTAGGATTGACTGGTTTGATCTCCTTGTAGTCTCAAGGGCTCTCAAAAGTCTTATCTAGCACTACAATTTGAAAGCATCAATTCTTCAGCTCTCAGGCTTCTTTATGGTCCAGCTCTCACATCCGTATATGACTACTGGAAAAACCATAGCTTTCATTATACAGACCTTTGTCGGCAAAGTGATGACTCTGCTGTTTAATATGCTGTCTAGGTTTGTCATAGCTTTTCTTGCAAGGCTCAAGCGACATTTACTTTGGTAATGGTAGATTCTTTTCCTGGATTTCAAGTCTGTATCAATTGCATTCTATCTCAGGCCTTGAGTTTAAGTCTTATGAGCTGAGTCTGTGTGTAGAACAAATAATCAGCAACCTTTGGGTAGTGAGGTTTTTCTTGAGGATTTCAGCTTTGTTAGCATTAGATAATCTAGCAACCTTTTCAATTTGTTACTTTTGTCACAGAATTTTAAGTATATGGACAAAATAAACAATTATGAAATGTGTATCTCCTAAACTTCCATGAATCTTTTACACATCAATTCTTATTTCACCAGCTTTTCCTCTAGATATACATTCTGTCCTGGTTTCAGCCAGATCCTTGTCTTTTCTATTCCTCAAATAGGTCAGGTTCCCTCTCTCTCTTCCTTGAATCACATTCACTGTACCCTTTAATGGTTCCTATCAGAATTTTGTACTGTAGCTATGTGTATCTGATGCACTGGAAGATATTCTGGTTCCGCACATAGTAATTCTACCACTGAAAATGAAGTTTCTGAATGAGAAGTGTCATGGGATCATATTGTCTTATTTAAATGGTTACGTGCCCATTCCTGAACCAACCTCCATGGCTAACAGCAAGGCTCCCACCCCTGTAGCTGGGTCAGTTCTCCCCAGACCACATGGTTAATAATAGAAAAAGACCTAAATACTACTACAAAGAGGGGGAAATGGACAGAAGCAAAGGAAAACAAAACAACTATCTTGTTCATCTCAGGCTTGTACTAGAGAAAAACGAGAAAATTTAATCCAACTGTACAATAATAAGGGAATTAGTACATAGATGAATATGTCTTTATAGTGTTATATAATGCAGCCATTAAAAATGTTATGTCCATAGATTTTTTTAATAATATGGAAGAAATACAAGCTTATGTTCTCATCATAGTTTTTAAAAATCAGGATTCAACATTAGGTAGAGAGTTGATCAAAACTTTTGAAAAGTGCATAGAAAAAAAAAGGTACATCAAAATGTTGGCGGTAGTCCACTTGAGTAGTACTGTTCTTTTCCTCTTTCTGTGTTGTAGTAGTTTAAAAAAATTTTACACTATACACATGACCTTAACAATTTGAAAAAATAAGGTTACTAAAAATGTGGTTGTAAAAATTAACATTACCACCAGATGCCTAGTGACATCCCAAAATAACTATTGGGTCACTTTGCATTTCTAAAGCAGTTTTCCAAATTTGATTTATCCTTCAGGCTTATTTCAAATACCACATACTTGAAGAAAATGTTTTCAGACTGTGTTGCTATCATTGATGTACCTTACTATCTGAGCGTTTGTTTGAAGCACTGGGAGCCTTACCGCGTCTTTGAAATGTCAGGATATAAGTAGACAAAAATTGATCAAATTGTTTGCTCATTCTGTTTAACATCTGCTTATGCACTTGTTGTTTCCCATGTTATGTCAGTAGTAAGACAGCTGAATATTATGGTCATCTGGTTGGAGCAGCATAAAATATTGACATATTTAATTCATCATACACACTGGGAACAATTTTACTGGAAGAAAATATGACCATGTGTTCTAGATAAAATATAACATTGCAACCAGGAGTGTATTTACTTAAAAATAAGAAGTTGGGAAATTAAGTGCTCAGCAATTTCAGAAAAATTTTCTCTTAATATGTGTTTGCTATAGATTTATATCTTTTTGCCACTTTACTAATTTTAATAATGATTGAGAAAATTCTGATAACCAGTCCTTTTCTTTTATCAGTTTAAGAAATAGGCAACCATTATTCATTTCAGGCAGGAGATCCCCTCAGTGCTGCTTCAACACTAACACTAACACATGAAAGTGTAATTTAAAAATCACTGTTCTAGTCCTATTTTCTGTTAGGTATTTTGTTCTGGGTTTGATGTATCACCTCCCCAATTAGTTCCTGAAAACTTAAAGATTAGTGACTAAATGTCAGTTATATTCCCTTTGTGTTCCTTCTACCAAACACCTAGTATATTAATAAAGTATCTAGGAAGTACTCATCAAATATTTGTTGGCTGGTTGCTTTATTTGCTCTCATTCCAGTCACAGTTGGGTTGTTCAAGAAGACTATTGAAGTGATTTGCCTTTAAAATAATTTCCTTTTCCTTCGTTACTATTTTTATTAGAATTCACATGGCCTTAACAATTTGAAAAAATAAGGTACTAAAAATGTGGCTGTAGGTCTCTCTATTGACTCAAAAATAAAGAGCTCAGGTAAGGCTTTGAAGGTGAAGTTGCTCAGTCGTGTCCGACTCTTTGCGACCCAGTGGACTGTAGCCTACAAGGCTTCTCCATCCATGGGATTCTCTAGGCAAGAATACTGGAGTGGGTTACCATTTCCTTCTCCAGGGAATCTTCCCGAATAGTTTGGTCTACTATTAAAGCTGTAGTAGACAAAACCAGTGTCAGCAATTTTATCAGAATTTCATGCCCTTTGCCAGCCAAGAGGGGTAATGTTTTCTCTCCTTCTCTCTCCCTCCCAATCCTTCCTCCCCCTCATATTCAGGATGAGTAGTTAACAATATAAGGGCTTCTCTGGTGGCTTAGCGGTAAAGAATCTGCCTGCAGTGTAGGAGATGCAGGAGATGTGGATTCTATCCCTGGGTCAGGAACATCCCCTGGAGGAGGAAATGGCAACCCGCTCCAGTAATCTTGCCCAGAAAATCTCAAGGACAGAGGAGACTGACAGGCTACAGTCCAAGGATTGACAAAATAGTCAGACATAACTGAGTGACTAAACAACAAATAACACTATAACTAACAATTATGGCCATACTGACAGTTTTCAGTAGGTTATACTATCAAAAAGTCACTAAATACTGCATTTTCATTCCTCAAGCTGCATATGCTAGTCACTGTGGTAGGCATTTGTGAGACCAAGTCAAATACCACAATCTCTCTACCCTTGAGGACTTTTGTACTTTAAAAAAGGCAGACAGATCTATAAACAAATCATTTCAGGGGTTGTACTGGCTGTGATAAAATGAGGTGCAAAGGAGAACCTGGCAAATTTTTTTTTTTTTTTTTTTTTTTAACATCACTTTGTTTTGCTAGATACTATGTGTTTAGGGAATTAAATAAATTCTCTAGAAGTCAGGTCTGTCATGAAATGAGTAGGACTTTTTTTTCCTTAAAAGAAATTTTGTTTCCTAATTTAAAAAAATACTATAATAAACCCAAAGCCTTGTGAGTTTCTCCAAGATGAGAAATACATGTATTTTTAAAGCACCTATGGGCCGACCATTGTGTCTGCTTCCAGAAAAATAATTGAGATCATCTCCCTAATGAACAAACCTTCTGAAAGCTGAAAAAAAAAGGACTTAAAGTCTCTGACTTTTTCTGTCAAACAGAAAACTGACTCTTTAAAAAGGACATTAGTTAACATTAAAAAAAAAAAAAGAACTAACCACTTTCTACTTTTATTTCTCAAAGCAATTTATCCTTTTTCTGCCTTCCATCTCAATCTCATACCTTTTTATTAAATCTAACTGTGGAGATGCTTCTAAGTTAGGTCAGTTTTGCTGTGGATTGAAAGCACACTTTAATTTCAGCATTCATGCAGCCGAGCACTGCTAAATTGAATAGGCTGTGGTTATGGGAACTGCAGGAACTGAGATGGAACCAAGAAATCTGTTTCTGGAGAAACCTTTTGAGAGCTGACAGATTTTAAGTTACTCTTAATAAGGTCTGATGGGTTAAGGAATAACATGTTCTGGAATTTAGGAAAGCAGCTTTTCACCCTTCCTTGCCATTTGGGAATTATTTTCATCCTCACGCTACTGCAAGCCTATCAAGAAAACTGAATTGAAATGGGTCTCAGTGAGCTGTGTAGCATAAATCTAAAACATGCAATAATAAAATTCTCTTGCCAAGTGAATAGGCAGGCTGTGTTGCTAGCATGCTCTCAAAGGGAATCAGGTATACATTTTAATTCTGTTTGTATAGAATATAGAGTAATCCTTTAGGTGTCTGATATATATATATATATACACACACATAGTTGAGAGATTTCATTTACAGACTCTTATGATCAATGTTGAATCTTAATGTAATAGAAAGTTAAGTATTTCCCAAATTCTTCTATGGATCACTAGTTCTGCGGGAAGATAGTAGTTATACAGTTCATTTCAGTTCAGTCGTTCAGTCGTGTCCAACTCTTTGCAACCCCATGGACTGCAGCATGCCAAGCCTCCCTGTCCATCACCAATTCCTGGAGTTTACTCAAGCTCATGTCCATTGAGTCGGTGATGCCATCCAACCATCTCATCCTCTGTCATCCCCTTCTCCTTCTGCCTTCAATCTTTCCCAGCATCAGGGTCTTTTCAAATGAGTCAGTTCTTCGCATCAGGTGGCCAAAGTATTGGAGCTTCAGCTTCAGCATCAGTCCTTCCAATGAATATTCAGGACTGATTTCTTTTAGGATGGACTGGTTGGATCTCCTTGCAGTCCAAGGGACTCTCAAGAGTCTTCTCTAACACCACAGTTCAAAAGCATCAATTCTTCGGCACTCAGCTTTCTTTATGGTCCAACTCTTACATCTGTACATGACTACACAAGAGAAAACTCTACACATGAACATCACCAGATGATCAATGCAGAAATCAGACTGATTATATTCTTTGCAGCCAAAGATGGAGAAGCTCTATACAGTCAGCTAAAACAAGACCGGAGCTGACTGTGGCTCAGATCATGAACTCCTTATTGCCAAATTCAGAATTAAATTGAAGAAAGTAGGGAAAACCACTAGACCATTCAGGGATGACCTAAATCAAATCTCTTACAATTATACAGTGGAAGTGAAAAATAGTAGTTATTATGTGGGAATAAAAAAGTTCCAGGATCACATAAATCTGAAGAACATAAAGTAAAATTTACAGTTTGTTGTTGCTTTGTTTTTTAATTTATTGCAGGACTTCTACAAGCCTTTAATTGTGAATTTCCAGGAGAATAGAGATGAAAGATCTAAAATATTTGGTATTCCCTTTGCAGGACATCTTTTAAGAGACAGACAAGGCTATATTATGACTTTTGCTGGCTCCTTCCTTCATAAAAAATAGTAAAGGATACATTTTATAACTATATTTGTACAAAGATGAATATATTAATTTATACAACAAAACATTTTCTTGGACTTAAAAGTTCTCTTTCATCTCCTATTTTAAAAGAAATTAAGACATCTTTATGGGTTCCTTAAAGTATTATGTGGAGAAGGCAATGGCACCCCACTCCAGTACTCTTGCCTGGAAAATCCCATTGACAGAGGAGCCTGGTAGGCTGCAGACCATGGGGGTTGCGAAGAGTCGGACAGGATTGAGCGACTTCACTTTCACTTTTCACTTTCATGCATTGGAGAAGGAAATGGCAACCCACTCCAGTGTTCTTGCCTGGAAAATCCCAGGGACGGGGGAGCCTGGTGGGACGCCGTCTACAGGGTCGCACAGAGTCGGACACGACTGAAGCGACTTAGCAGCAGCAAAGTATTATGGGCCTAAGGCATTGTACCTGCTCTGATAGGTAAGTTGGCCATAGATTTAGGTGCTACATAGGAGGAGTGAATCACTGCACAAAACCCACACAATGGAATTGAGAGGCATAACATGGCATTCAGTCTGAGGTACTAAGACGGTGGGTCACAGGGTCATTCCTTTCCTTCATGTTATGGGAACTGAAGAAACAAAAGGAGACACACTATGGCAAGACTGTGACAAATCTCTATCATTGATTCTTTTTGAACTCTATGGCAACCCATTCCAGTATTCTTGCCTGGAAAATCCCATGGATAGAGGAGCCTGGCAGGCTACAGTACATGGGGTCGCGAAGAGTCGGACACGACTGAGAGACTAACACACAACACATACACCTATGCAGAAGTGTTTCCTTAAACTGAAATACTGTATCTGTTTTTATATGTTCAGTGTAAATCCACACAGAATTAGGTACAATAGCTGGAAAAGGAGATTCTTAGTTTCTCACCTATGTATATGAATATAAACAGCCCCATTGGTCATATTCAAGTTCCATAGCTTAAATTTACATCACCAACCTTTACTATATACAGTTCTTTCAATTTGTGGTTCTATTATTTAGCCACAGTGAACTGTCTGTTTAGAGATAAAAAATGGACTGTATTGATCCTTACTTGACAAAGTAGGGGAAAGAAACTGTGGGTGAGGCCCAAGCTGACTTGGGCATCATACCAAATTTGACCTTTTTAGCCATGTTGACCATATTGCCCAAGACTGATGATTTGTCTTGAAAGATAAATTAGTAAAAGGAAATTTTTTATACAGTCTAAAGATGTTCAACTCCAGAACAATAGTATTTTGTTTTTCTATTAAAAGTGTGTTTACTCAAAGATAAATTGCCCCTTTATGGCTCAGAAGCAAAGGTAAATGGATCCCAGAGATACACAAGGTCTATATGAGAATTTAGTACATCATAAATGTGGCATTTCAAGTTAGTGCAGAAAGATGGATTATTTAATAACTGATATTAGGTCAGCTGGCTAGCCATTTGTGACAAAATAAACTGCATCTCCATCCTACTGTTTATACCACTTGGCCTGTAGGATCATAGTTTCTGGACCAGTGATCCAAAGGCATTCCCCTGCAGTAGAAGTATGGAGTCTTAAGCACGGGACCACCAGGGAAGTCCTTATCCCACTCTTTATATCAAAATAAAGTGGAAGTGGATTCACTCAGTCGTGTCTGACTCTTTGCTACTCCATGGACTATAGTCTACCAGGCTCCTCTGTCCATGGTATTCTCCGGGCAAGAATACTGGAGTGGGTTGCCATTTCCTTTTCCAGGGGATCTTCCTGACCCAGGGATCAAACCCAGGTCTCCCACATTGCAGGCAGACACTTTACGATCTGAGCCACCAGGGAAGCCCCATATCAAAATAAATTCTACATATTTAAAAGATAAACATGAAAAGATTAAAATACTTGAAGAAAACACAGTAGATATTATTTACAATCTTGGAGTGGAAAGGACCTTTCTCATCATGTCACAAACCCAGAATTAGAACATTCCAATAAATATAACTACTTTAAAATTAAAGAATTTCTACACCAAAAATTGAAAACAAAGCATCAAAAGAAAACCTTAGAAAATTATGCAAATAACATAATGAAGGGCTACTTTGCCTGATATAAAATCAGTTCTCACAAATCGCTAAGAAAAGATAAATAGAAATACAAAGGACAATAATGGTCAATTCCTAGAAGAAAAACAATTGACCAACAGATTGGTGAAAAGGTGTTCAACTTCTGTATTAATTAAAGAAATACAAAAGATGATAATATTTTACACCTATTAGATTGGCTAAAACAAAACTTGATAATAAACCACATTATTAAAAATGTAAGAAAACAGGTATTTTCATTAAATGCCTGCTTAGCTAATAAGCTTTGACCCTAAAATTCCATTCCTGGGGATTTATCACACAGAAATACTTGTCATGGATACTTATTGTAAAATAGTCATACAATTCAGATATTTTTTCATTGTACAAGTGTACAAAGACATGTACATATTCAGTGTAGCATTGTTTATAATAATGATTTGGTAACCAAAATGACTCTCAAACGGGAACTGGTTAAATAATTTATCAGATCAGATCAGATCAGTCGCTCAGTCATGTCCGACTCTTTGTGACCCCATGAATCGCAGCACGCCAGGCCTCCCTGTCCATCACCAACTCCCGGAGTTCACTCAAACTCATGTCCATCGAGTCAGTGATGCCATCCAGCCATCTCATCCTCTGTCGTCCCCTTCTCCTCCTGCCCCAAATCCCTCCCAGCATCAGGGTCTTTTCCAATGAATCAACTCTTCGCATGAGGTGGCCAAAGTACTGGAGTTTCAGCTTTAGCATCATTCCTTCCAAAGAAATCCCAGGGCTGATCTCCTTCAGAATGAACTGGTTGGATCTCCTTGCAGTCTAACGGATTCTCAAGAGTCTTTTCCAACACCACAGTTCAAAAGCATCAATTCTTTGGCACTCAGCCTTCTTCACAGTCCAACTCTCACATCCATACATGACCACAGGAAAAACCATAGCCTTGACTAGACGAAACTTTGTTGGCAAAGTAATGTCTCTGCTTTTGAATATGTTATCTAGGTTGGTCATAACTTTCCTTCCAAGGAGTAAGCGTCTTTTAATTTCATGGCTGCAGTCACCATCTGCAGTGATTTTGGAGCCCAGAAAAATAAAGTCTGACACTGTTTCCACTGTTTCCCCATCTATTTCCCATGAAGTGATGGGACCGGATGCCATGATCTTCATTTTCTGAATGTTGAGCTGTAAGCCAACATTTTCACTCTCCACTTTCACCTTCATCAAGAGGCTTTTTAGTTCCTCTTCACTTTCTGCCATAAGGGTGGTGTCATCTGCATATCTGAGGTTATTGATATTTCTCCCGGCAATCTTGATTCCAGCTTGTGTTTCTTCCAGTCCAGCGTTTCTCATGATGTACTCTGCATATAAGTTAAATAAACAGGGTGACAATATACAGCCTTGACGAACTCCTTATAGTATACCAAAAATGGAACATTTTAAATCATTAAAACAAAGGAGGGGGCCCATGAATTCTTTCAAGGGAAACTGTCTGCAATACATGGTTAACAAAGTTGCAAAATAGTATGTTTAGAATGATCCCATTATTATTTTTTAAGTGTTAGATATTCATAAAAATTTGGAGTAACATACACCAAACTATAGTAGAGTTAGTCACTGTATCATAAATACCTATAACACTTGAAATGTTTATAACAAGGATTTATTATTCTTATATTCAGAACAAGTAGTTTAGAAAACAAACAAGCAAAAAAATTACCATTAGCAGACATTATTTTTCTAAAAGATGCTTTTTCCTCCTCAGCCCCAACTAATCATCAGATGTCTTATAGCACTGAAGCACCAAGCAAGAGAATTTCTGGTCAAACTTTTTTTATATACTCAACTTCTGATGGCTCTTATTAATAGTTCTAGAAGGCATTAGCAAAACCATCATCATTGGCTCAAAAGTTTATATTGAATTTCATTAAACTCAGAAACCTGGAAATCTATAATAAGCACATACTGTGAGATTTCCCTGCTGCCCCAGACATAATAGTGATTGTTTATGAGTCCTACTATATATTATAAAATATAAGCTAATATATTCTTCTCATAGAAAATGTGACCCCATGGACTGTAGCCCACCAGGCTCCTACAACCATGGAATTCTCCAGGCAAGAATACTGGAGTGGGCAGCCACTCCTTTCTCCAGGGAGTCTTCCCGACCCAGGGATCAAAACCTTGTCTCCTGCATCTCCTGCATTGGCAGGCAGATTCTTTACCATCTGAGCCACCAGAGAATCCCAGTATATTCTTCTCATAGAGAACGAGGTAAATACAAGAATTGAAAGAACAAAATCTGTTACAGCTTCTCCACTCAAAGCTACTATAGTTAGCATCTACTTTTTAAAATCATTTTCCCCCAGTCTTCTTTTTTACAGGTATGTGATCATATTGTATAAACAATTTTGCATCTTACTTTCACTTAGCACATTTTGTCACATTATTTTAAAAGTTCTTTCATAAACATTTATATGGCTATATGATATTTTACTATTTATCTAATAATTCCCTATACAGCTTGACATTTAAGTTTTTTAATTTTCATTAAAATATAGTTCTTATTGAACATTTTTATATATAAAGCTTTTTCTTTTGTTCACGATTTCTCTTTAGGGTGATTCCTAGAAGTGGGGTATCTGTATTCAAGGATGTCAGGATTCCTTACACAAATGACTAAATTTATTATTCTTATTTACACTCCCAACAATAAAGAAAGAGGATGCACCTTTTATTATACTCTTGCAAACATCTGATGTTATTACTAAAAACAAAACCAAAAACCTTTGCTAATTTGATAGGTATTGAAGTCTTATTTTAATCTGCATTTCTTTTCACAAAGACATTATTTTTCTGTTTATCTGTTAACTACCAGTTAACTACCTTTTTGTCTTTTGTGTGTGTGTGCTTGTGGATGTATGTACTGTCTGTTTATATTCTTTACCCATTCATCTACTGGGCTTTTAATGGTTTTTTTTTATCAAATTGCAGGAATTCTTGTATCAAGGGTGTTTATAATTTTTTAAAATAACCCTAAAGCTTACAAAAAAGTTGCAAATAGAATGTAAAGAGCAACATTCATTTTTGGCGTTCCTTGCAAGTATTACTTTTCCATTGTTTATCTTTCCGTTGTTAGGATTTTACTTTTAGATTTAAAATTTGAATTTACTGGGTATTTTGGGGGGCTGGTCAATTCTTTTTCTAACTGAAAGATAGTTAATTTACAATATTAGTTTTCAGTTAAGTTGCTCAGTCGTGTCCGACTCTGCGACCCCATGAACCGCAGCACGCCAGGCCTCCCTGTCCATCACCAAATCCCGGAGTTCACCCAAATGTGTGTCCATCGATCGATGATGCCATCCAACCATCTCATCCTCTGTCGTCCCCTTCTCCTCCTGCCCCCAATCTTTCCCAGCATCAGGGTCTTTCCCAATGAGTCAGTTCTTTGCATCAGGTGGCCAAAGTATTGTAGTTTCAGCTTCAACATCAGTCCTTCCAATGAACACCCAGGACTGAAATCCTTCAGAATGAACTGGTTGGATCTCCTTGCAGTCCAAGGGACTCTCAAGAGTCTTCTCCAACACCACAGTGCAAAAGCATCAATTCTTCGGTGCTCAGCTTTCTTTATAGCCCAACTCTCACCTCCATACATGACCACTGGAAAAACCAAAGCCTTGACTAGATGGACCTTTGTTGGCAAAGTAATGTCTGTTTAATATGCTGTCTAGGTTGGTCATAACTTTCCTTCCAAGGAGTAAGTGTCTTTTAGCTTCATGGCTGCAGTCACCATCTGCAGTGATTTGGGAGCCCCCCAAAAATAGTCAGCCACTCTTTCCCCATCTATCTGCCATGAAGTGATGGGACCGGATGCCATGATCTTCATTTTCTGAATGTTGAGCTTTAAGCCAACTTTTTCACTCCTCTTTCACTTTCATCAAGAGGCTCTTTAGTTCTTCCTCACTTTCTACCATAAGGGTGGTGTCATCTGCATATCTGAGGTTATTGATATTTCTCCTGGCAATCTTGATTCCAGTTTGTGCTTCCTCCAGCCCAGCGTTTCTCATGATGTACTCTGCATAGAAGTTAAATAAGCAGGGTGACAATATACAGCCTTGATGTACTCCTTTTCCTATTTGGAACCAGTCTGTTGTTCCATGTCCAGTTCTAACTGTTGCTTCCTGAACTACATATAGGTTTCTCAAGAGGCAGGTCAGGTGGTCTGGTATTCCCATCTCTTTCAGAATTTTCCACAGTTTATTGTGATCCACACAGTCAAAGGCTTTGGCATAGTCAATAAAGCAGAAATAGATGTTTTTCTGGAATTCTTTTGCTTTTTCGATGATCCAGTGGATGTTGGCAATTTGATCTCTGGTTCCTCTGCCTTTTCTAAAACCAGCTTGAACATCTGGAAGTTCATGGTTCACATACTGCTGAAGCCTGGCTTGGAGAATTTTAAGCATTACTTTACTAGCGTGTGAGATGAGTGAGATTATCAGACATATCATTTACAAATATCTTCTTCCATTTAGTAGGTTTTTTATTTGTTAATGGTTTTCTTTGCTGTCAAAAGCTTTTAAGTTGAACTCAGTCCCATATGTTTATTTTTGCTTTTGTTTCCCTTGCCTGAGGGGATAGATTCAAAAAAGTATTGCTGAGCCTTAGGTCAAAGAGTGTACTGCCTAGTTTTTCTTCTAGGAGTTTTCTGGATTTTTCATCTTTACATTTATGTCTTTAATGCATTTTTAGTTTATTTTTGTATATGGTTTCAGAAAATGTTCATTTTTTTATATGCAGCTATCCATTTTTCCCAACAACACTTATTGAAGAGACAGTCTTTTCACCATTGTATATTTTTACTGTACTCCTTTGATTAATTGACCATATGCATATGGGTTTGTTACTGGGTTCTTTATCCAAATTATTTAATCATTTCTAAGGTAAATAATTTTCTCCACTTCAGAAATTCAATATTCACTTTTATTTTTCTCAAGACTTTTAAAATAGTTTGACTTATTTTACATTTATGTTTTTATGTATATCTAAAAATGTGAGTATCTGAATTGATTTTTCCCAAAACATTTAATGAGTGTTTCCCAAGCAATTTATTGAATAATTTTTCCTGTTGTTACTGGTTTACAATGCTCCATTGACCACATATTAAATTCTCATCAACAATAGAGACTGTTTCGTAGGTGTGTCTGCCTACTCCTATGTCTATATATGTGTTAAATTACTATAGCTTTAGATATGGCTGTTCTTCCATTGAACAGTCATATTTATTTTTCCAAACTTTATGGTCATTTTATAAAGAAAATTGTTAGCTATATTAAAATTCAGTTAGATATATTAAATATGATAAACAAATTTACAAAATGTGTTTTCTCCATCAAAGAATGTGACCTCTCTCCTTTTATATCTTTCAGGAGTTTTGTGAGTTTCTTCATATAGGTCATTCATGTTTCTTAGTCTGTTAGAATACATGGTGAACAGAATCTTTTTCCACATTTTATTATGTTTGATAACTGATTTCTGCTGCTGTGTTGAGAAATAGCAAAAATGTCTTCCAATAACAAGGAACCAATTGCATACTTATTTTATGTCCAGCACCTTATTGAGCTTTGAATCTAGAAATTCCATTTTTTATCATGGCTTTTCTAGTATATAATACCATTCATAAGTAATAATAATTATGTTTCCTCTTTTCCAAAATTTAGATCTCATTTATGTGCCATGTATGGTTTGCACTAGCATAATTCCAACTCAGTATTAATAATGGTAGAAGTTATATACCTGAATTTTGTTTCTAATTTTAATGAATATGTTTCTGTGAAGAATTATGTGGCTTTTGGTTTCAGATAGATTTTGTGTGTGTGTGACTTATATTAACCTATTTTTTTAACCTTAGGATATTTCTTTATTATGAAAATAATACATGTCCATTAGGAGAAAAATTGAAAGTACAAATAAGCAAGAAGAAAAAGATGAAAAGAAATCATTAACAGCAAAACCATCACTAACACTTAGGCATTTCATTCTTCAGGTCTTGTTCTGAGCATGCTAATGCAAATAAACAACTATACATTTTATAAAAGTGAGGATATAGTATACATAGTCTATAACCTGTTTTACGACTTAAAAAACCTACAGCTAGTATGTTTCCATGTTATTTAATGTTAGTGTCCCCAGATATCAGTATTCATGACAACTCCTTAGGAATTATCACTTAGCTTTCTAAACATTCTCTTCTTTTAACTATTTACAAATTTTAACTGGAAAACATTTCTTTAAGTAGCTTCATGCATACGTTAGAATACCTAACCACATTCATCATTAGAATAAATTATTTGAAATGGAGATGTTGAGTCAAAGTTTTAAAGGTCTTTGAGTCTTGCTAAATTGCTGTCCCAATGATATGTGGGCTCCACCACCAGCAGGAAAGGGAAATGACTGTGTCTGAACCAACACTGCATGTTGTCATTGTATAAAAAAAAAAATTTATTTAATTGGAGGCTAATTACTTTACAATATTGTGGTGGTAGATTTTTTAGACATTACAATAATAGTTTTTGAGTCCTGGGTTATTAAGAGCTTTTTTTTTTTCTTTTTTTCTTTTTTCTAATTTTTTTTTAAACTTTACATAATTGTATTAGTTTTGCCAAATATCAAAATGAATCCGCCACAAGAGCATTTTTTTTAAAAAGACATGATTAATCTTGATTTTATTTTGTGCCTTTCAGCGTCAATTAAAATGATCTAGGTTTTTCTTTTTCTTCCTTAGTTGGGCTACTGATCTTATATATTAATATATTTAAAAATATTAAACAATCTTTAAGTTCCTAAGATATGTAAGCTTCTCTTCTATATTATAATGTATTATCAATTAAATTATATATGTTTATCTATAAGAAATCATTTCCTCCACTTTATCTCAGTGGATTGAAGGCTGCTTTTAAGAGTATGTGCAATATAATAGGATAGCAAAAATTCAAAATGGGAAATGTTACATAGGCTAGGCCAGAGAGAGGTTAAGTGACTTGCCCATGTTCTCACGGCTAATTAAGTGATAAAGCCTAATTAAGTGATAAAGCCAAGTTCAAACTCAAAGCATATGCTCTTTACTACCACAGTTGCTCCAAGAGTACCTGGCTTTCTGATATCCTTCTAGCTTGATCTTGGAGCACAGGTTTTAAAAGTGCATGGATCTTTGTAGCCTTCTGAAATTCTCCGTCAATACTGTGTTTCTCAGCTGGAATTTTATTAATGTTGGGCAACAATGAACTTGCATTCCATAATGAGTTCCCAGACTTGTTACTTTATATTCCCGGCTAAACAGAAACACGTTTTCCGTAACAGACAATTCAACTGAGGATGGACCTATATTATCTTATGAAAACAAAGGAGCTGAAAAAGTTCTAGAGCTGTAAATAAAATGCCCTGCCTGATAGAAATGAGCAAGGGAGGGTTCCAGAGGCAGGGTCAAGCTTTTCCTTACAAAGAGCTTTGGACCCCCTCTAACATAGGTATAAAAGGGTGGCCTTTGGTGCCAGGTTTTGTTTATTATATCACAGGCATGATATTTTTAGTCTGCATATATATAAGGCAGTAAAACCAGATGCCTGCTTTAGGCATGAAACAGATATATTAAAAATCATTGATCACTTAAAAAACAATAACTTCTTAAAAGTTACGTTACTTCTAGGAGCACTATTCAAGGTGAATGTGTATAACAGACCCTGCTGCTGCTGCTCCTAAGTCGCTTCAGTTGTGTCCGACTCTCTGCGACCCCATAAATGGCAGCCCACCAGGCTCCCCCGTCCCTGGGATTCTCCAGGCAAGAACACTGGAGCGGGTTGCCATTTCCTTCTCCAATGCATGAAAATGAAAAGTGAAAGTGAAGTCGCTCAGTCGTGTCCAATCCTTCGTGACCCCATGGACTGCAGCCTACCAGGCTCCTCCGTCCATGGGATTTTCCAGGCAAGAGTACTGGAGTGGGGTGCCATCACCTTCTCCTAACATACCTCTATGTTCCTGGAAAGTTAACTGTGTGGGATTATTATTTTAAATTTGTTGAGTAGTGGGAAAGACTTCCATAATTATGAACTTTGTTTCAGAACAATTCATCTATAGTAATTCTGCTATGGCAATAATTAGGTAGCAGTGTCCATCGTCTTTAAAATCACTCTTGGTTTTATATAAAATTATAGTTATAGTATCTGCACATAAAAGAATGCTTTTCTTTCAACTGTTACATTCAGGTAAATCCCCAAATGACAGACTCATTAAAAACATGTTAAACAGCAATCCTGTTTTATCCTGTTGGAAAAATTTAACCATTTATGAAGGGGCTATTTCTTCTGCAAGTGTTTTTAAGTGTTGTTCTGTGTAAGACAAGTGTAAATGACTCTTAAAGTAATCAACAGAGGGTAGATTCTTCATTGGGGCTAGGCTATGTGAGTGCAGCTGGCTTAGAACAAATTCCTATCTGTGGATTCATAAACCAGGGCATGGAAATAAATGCCATAATCTAACATTGTTCCTGGAGATTTCTCAAGGTAGTAAAGAATATAACAAAGATTTGAGGAGAAACCTTTTGATTTTTGTATGTTGCTCATCTCACACGCTAGTAAAGTAATGCTTAAAATTCTCCAAGCCAGGCTTCAGCAATATGTGAACCGTGAAACTCCTGATGTTGGTTTTAGAAAAGGCAGAGGAACCAGAGATCAAATTGCCAACATCTGCTGGATCATGGAAAAAGCAAGAGAGCTCCAGAAAAACATCTATTTCTGCTTTATTGACTATGCCAAAGCCTTTGACTGTGTGGATCACAATAAACTGTGGAAAATTCTGAGATGGGAATACCAGACCACCTGATCTGCCTCTTGAGAAACCTATATGCAGGTCAGGAAGCAACAGTTAGAACTGGATATGGAACAACAAACTGGTTCCAAATAGGAAAAGGAGTACGTCAAGGCTGTATATTGTCACCCTGCTTATTTAACTTCTATGCAGAGTACATCATGAGAAACGCTGGGCTGGAAGAAGCACAAGGTGGAATCAAGATTGCTGGGAGAAATATCAATAACCTCAGATATGCAGATGACACCACCCTTATGGCAGAAAGTGAAGAGGAACTAAAAAGCCTCTTAATGAAGGTGAAAGTGAAGAGTGAAAAAGTTGGCTTAAAGCTCAACATTCAGAAAATGAAGATCATGGCATCTGGTCCCATCACTTCATGGCAAATAGATGGGGAAACAGTGGAAACAGTGTCAGACTTTATTTTTCTGGGCTCCCAAATCACTGCAGATGGTGACTGCAGCCATGAAATTAAAAGATGCTTACTCCTTGGAAGGAAAGTTATGACCAACCTAGATAGCATACTCAAAAGCAGAGACATTACTTTGCCAACAGATGTTTGTCTAGTCAAGGCTATGGTTTTTCCAGTAGTCATGTATGGATGTGAGAGTTGGACTGTGAAGAAGGCTGAGCACTGAAGAATTGATGCTTTTGAACTGTGGTGTTGGAGAAGACTCTTCAGAGTCCCTTGGACTGCAAGGAGATCCAACCAGTCCATTCTGAAGGAGATCAGCCCTGGGATTTCTTTGGAAGGAACGATGCTAAAGCTGAAACTCCAGGACTTTGGCCACCTCATGCAGAGGGTTGACTCATTGGAAAAGACTCTGATGCTGGGAGGGATTGGGGGCAGGAGGAGAAGGGGACGACAGAGGATGAGATGGCTGGATGGCATCACTGACTCAATGGACATGAGTCTGAGTGAACTCCGGGAGTTGGTGATGGACAGGGAGGCCTGGCGTGCTGCGATTCATAGGGTCGCAAAGAGTCAGACACTGATCTGATCTGATGTTGAATCATACAAAAGCCCTTCATTTTTACAACAAATCCTGCTTGAAAGTGAAAGTCACTCAGTCGTGTCTGACTCTTTGCGACCCCATGGACTTTTACAGTCCACGGAATTCTCCAGGCCAGAATACTGGAATGGGTAGCTATCCCTTCTCCAGGGGATCTCCCCGACCCATGAATTGAACTGGGGTCTCCTGCATTGCAGGCGGATTCTTTTCCAACTGAGCTAGCTTGGTTGTGGTATATAATCTTTTATATTTTGCTGGATTTAGATTGCTTCTATTTTTTTTTTTTTTAAGGATTTTTGTGTCTATATTCATAAGGGATATTGGTCGTTTTTTGTGTGTCTGTTTTGGGGCTTCCCAGGTGGCGCTAGTGGTAAAGAACCCATCTGTCAACGCAGGAGGTCATGAGATGTGGATTCAATTCCTGAATTGGGAAGATCCCCTGGAGCAGGGCATGACAACTCACTCCTGGAGAAGTGAAGTGAAGTCGCTCAGTCGTGTCTGACTCTTTGCAACCCCATGGACTGTAACCTATCAGGCTCCTCCGTCCATGGGATTTTCCAGGCAAGAGTACTGGAGTGGGTTGCCATTTCCTTCTCCAGGGATCTTCCACTCCCAGGGATCGAACCCGGGTCTCCCACATCGTAGGCAGATGCTTTTACCATCTGAGCCACCAGGGAAGCCTGGAGAATCCATGGATAAAGAAGCCTGGCAGGCTATAGTCCATAGGGTCACAGAGAGTCAGACATGACTGAAGCAACTTTGCACACACGCATGTGTCTGCTTTTGGCATCAGAGTAATATGGGCCTTTGAGAATGGGTTCCTTCCTATTTTTTGAAATATTTTGTGATGGATTTTTATTTCTCCCTGAAACATTTGGTAGTGTTCACCAATGAAGTCATCTGATTACTGTTGTTTGTGAGAAAAAATTTATTACTGAATCAATCTTTGTTAGAAGTCTGTTTAGATTTTCTATTTCAAACTGAGTCAGTCTGAGTAGTTTTTTTTTTTTTGGCCATTTCGTATAGGTCATCTAATTTATTGTTTGTAAGTATTGTTTGTAAGTATTTATAATCCTTTATATTTCTATTAAGGTTGTTAGCAACGCCCCTCTTTCATTTCTGAGCTTAGTAATTAGTCTTCATTTTTAAAAAAATGATCAGTCTAAGTTCTTTACTTACATTGATCTTTCCAAAGAACGAACTTTGCTTCATTTGCTCTAGTTTTTTTCTATTCTCTATTTCTACTGTTGATTTTATTATTTTCTTCCCCCTGCTTATTTTAATTTACCCTGCTCCTCCCACTTTTTTAGTTTAGTAAGCTGGAAGTTTAAGCTACTGGTATGACATCTTTCATTTTTTTAAACATAGGCATTTACCACTATAAATCTTCCTCTGAGCACTTTTCTTTTGCTGCATCCCATAAGTTTTGGTATGTTGTGTTTTTGTTTGCATTTGCCTCAAATTATTTCATATTTTAAATTATGATTTTTGTCTTTGACCCACTTGTTATTTATGAGTGTACTGTTTAATTTCCATATATTTGTGTGTTTCCAAAATTTTTTTCCTGTTATTGATGTCTGAATCATTCCATGGTGGTCAGAGAATAGATTTTGCACGATTTGAACCTTTTAAATCTATTAACTTATTTTATGGCTTACCACATGGTCTATTTTGGAAAATGTCCCATCACACTTGAGAAAAATGTGTATTTTGCTGTTGTTGGGTGAAGTATTCTATAGATATTAGATTTAGTTGGTTTAGTGTTGCTAAAGACCTACTATGTCCTTGCTAGTATTCTGTCCAGTTGTTCATTATTGAAAGTGGCGTACTATGGTCTGTTAATGAATTTTGTTGAATTGTGTATTGCCCTTTAATTCTATTAATATTGCTTCATATATTTTGGGGCTGTTGTCAGGTGCATATGTAATTGGTAGCTCTCTTGATGGATAGAACCTTTTTAGAAAATGTCCTTGTCTCTAGTAACAAATTTTGTCTTAAAATCTATTTTGTCTGAGAGCTACCTGCAGTTCTCTTTTGCATATTATATCTTCCTATGTCCGTTCACTTTCAACTTACTTGTATCTGTTTTCAAATCTGAAGTATGAGTCTTGCAGACAGTTTATAGTTGGACCTTGTCTTTTTTTAAAAAACATTTATATGTCCAAATAATATCCATAAACATACATATGTTATGTTTTTAAACAACTTAAAAATTAAAGTGTCAAATATCTTGACACTTGTTTCCAAATTTCCATGCCTTCAATAAAACTTTCAAATTTGAAGTACTAAAATCACATTGCCACTGTGAGACTTTTTAACAGATTTTATTTTTTTAGCGAGGTTCTAAGTTCACAACAAAACTGAATGGACAGTAGAGATTTCCCATATAAGCTCTGTCCCTATATATGCATGGCCTTTGCCATTATCAACATCCCCCAACAAAGTGGTACACTTTTGATGGGCCTGTATTGATATCTCATTATCACCCAAAGATCTTAGTTTATATTAGAGTTCATTCTTGGTGTTGTACATTTTGTGGGTTCTGACACAAGTATAATGGTAAGTATTCACCTACATAGTGTTATACAGAAGTTTCATGATCCTAAAATCCTTTGTGCTCTGTCTTCATCCCTCTCCTCCCTAACCCCTCAGTGATCTTTTTACTATCTCCATTGTTATGCCTTTTCCAGGTCATACAGTTGAAAGGCTACAAGAGGTAGGTAGCCTTTTCATATTGGTTTCTTTCACTTGGTAATATATTTATGGTTCTTCCACACCTTTTTGTGGCTTGATGGCTCATTTCTTTTTAACAGTGAATAATATTACATTGTCCAGATGTGCCCCAGTTTATCCATTCACCCACTGAAGGGCATTTTGATTGCTTCCAAATTTGAGGAATTACAAATAGGACTTCTGTAATACACATGTGCAGATTTTTATGTGTATATAAGTTTTTGACTCCTTTGGGCAAATACCAAGGAGCTTAATTGCTAGATTGTATGGTTAAGAGTATGTTTAGTTTTGTAAGAAACTGCCAAACTGTTTTCCAAAGTGACTGTAGCATCATTTTGCATTCCCACAGTAATGAGTAAGTGTTCCTGTTGTTCCATATTGTCATCAGCATTTGTTCTGGATTTTGACTTTTTAAATTGGTATGTGATTGTATCTCAGTGTTTTAATTTACATTTCCCAAATGACACGTGATGTATAGCATTTTTTCATATGCTCACTTGCCATGGTTCTTTTAGTTCTTTGAATATATTTAAAATAGCTGATTTAATGTCTTTGTCTAGTAAGTCTAATAGTTGTTCTTTCTCATGCTTTTTTCCCTCAGTATGAGTCATACTTTATCATTCCTTTCCATGTGTTATTTTTTGTTGAAAACTGGACATTTTGAATAATGTAATGCATCAAATTTGGGAATCAGAGTCTTCCTCATTCCCAGGGTTTATTGTCACTGCTTGTTGTTTACTGACTTTTCTTAATTTTGCAAAGTCTGTATTCTTTATGGTATGTATTCGTGTAAGTCTCTACTTAGTAACATAGTGGTCAGCTAATGACTGGAAACAGATTTCCTTGATTAACATCTCCCAGTTATAGATAGGACTATGTGTGCTTGTTAGGGCATGCCTTCCATATTACCCAGGCAATCGAAACTGTCTTAGTCTTCACATGCTGCTTTTGCTGTGCGAGGTGACAGCTTATGACCTTCTCAGGTCTTTCCTGAACATGCACACACTCTTATCCATTTTATGGCCTAGCTTCAAATCTTTTACTGATCAGATTTAGACCTTTTTGTGTCCAGTTCAATAAACTGTTTCTACCTTAGGGCTGGAAAACTATTCTGTTTTCTACTAATATTATGGGTTATTAGTTTTACATTCTGTTCTATGATCCATTTTTAATTAACTTCTATAAATTACAAGAGGTTAAGTGTTGAGGTTCTTTTTTTTCCATATAGGTATCTTGTTGTTCCAGCACTATTTATTAGATTTCCCCATTGAAACGACTTTAGTACCTTGGTCAAAATTCAGCTGACTATATATGTGTAAGTTTGTTTTTGGGAACAAACCTATTCTGTTCCATTGATTTGTCTATTCTTATGTCAAAAATCAGACTTAATTACTATAGCTTTATAGTAAGCCATCTTTTCAAAATCATTTGGTTATTTTAAAACCTTTTCATTTCCATATAAATTTAAAGTAATTCATTAATTTCACTGAAAAAACCCACTGGAATTTTGAAAGATTGTTCAATCTACAGATCAATTTGGGAGGGATATTTTATATGCTGTCGAGTTCATAAATATGATACTTTAACTTAAAAATAACTTTGTACTCAGATTTTTAAATATTTTTGTTCTATTATTGTGATAGTAACAATGAGCAAAGCGCATAAAACATGTGTCCATGATCCAGTTCAAGACAAAACCCCATCAGCATCCCAGAAGTTCCCCATCTTGATGCAATCCTTGATCATGTTCCATTATTCCCCAACTAGAAATAACCATTACCTTGACCCTTACAACAGGTTTTTCTTTTGCTTTTTTCATAGGTTTAAACATCTATTTTAAACATCTTACATGAAAGGAATTACATATATATGTAAAATCCCTCAAATACAATTTATATACAGAATTTTATATATAACTTTAGTAAGTAAATTTAAATAAAAATGTAATTATTTTACTTAATATATAATATTGGATTGGAAAAAAAAAAAAAAAAAAAAAAAATTGGGTTTTCCCATAGTAGCTTATGGAAAAACCTGAACAAACCTTTTGGCCAACCCAATATATATAATTCCTCAAATAGCTTTTTTCTGTATATAGATTTCTATAATGGCAGTTATGTCATTCCAGCACATTGAGCTTACCATTCCCACTGTCTTTTGACTTTAAATGTTGCTAATGAGAAGTCAGCACTGGTATAATGTCTTATCATCAGTTACTTTTAAGGTTCTATTGCTGCTGGGTATCCTGCAGTTTCAGTATGATTGGATTTCTTTTTATTTATCCTGCTTTGAAGAAAAATTTTAGTATTTTTTCCCAAGAGCTTTAGTTGTGTCCAGTTGGGAGAAGGCAATGGCACCCCACTCCAGTACTCTTGCCTGGAAAATCCCATGGACGGAGGAGCCTGGTAGGCTGCAGTCCATGGGGTTGCAAAGAGTTGGACACGACTGAGCGACTTCACTTTCACTTCTACGCATTGGAGAAGGAAATGGCAACCCACTCCAGTGTTCTTGCCTGGAGAATCCCAGGGATGGGGGAGCCTTGTAGGCTGCTGTCTATGGGGTCACACAGTCAGACACGACTGAAGTGACATAGCAGCAGCAGCAGTAGGAGTGTTGGTCCTGCCACTACTGGAAATGGGAATTAATCTTAATTTTTAAATAAAATTAGAATCTTATATACTTCTTTATAACGGTAAGGTACGTATTATGCCACAGTAGGAAAATGCCAATTTACTGAATCTCTTACTGTTGTGTATTCAGGTTGTTTCTCATTTTTTACTATAGTAAATACTACATGAAATACTTTAAAAATTTCTTCACATGGAATAACTAACATTAAGACTTGTATAAGATCAATGTCACAAATTAGATGTGTCACCCCTTAGTGACAGACAAGAGAGAACTAGTGATTATTTTTGCTCCAGGGGCCCTTAGTAGGTGTGAGCATGTGAGTGAAAGTTGCTCAGTTGTGTCCAACTCTCTGTGACCCCCACAGACTATAAAGTCCATGGAATTCTCGAGGCCAGAATATTGGAGTGAGTAGCCTTTCCCTTCTCCAGGGGATCTTCCCAACCCAGGGATCGAACTCAGGTCTCCAGCCTTGCAGGCAGACTCTTTACCAACTGAGCTATGGTGGGGAGACTACAAAACTTCCTTTAAAGTAAAATAAATGGGGTGTTTAATGTGGCAACAATCCCACTTATTCACTCACTTTCCAGTATCCTCTCAACAGTGTGTCTAGGGAGATCACTAGCAATTTAAGAAATATTAGAATACAGAAATCTGATGGAGGGCCATTTCAGCCCATTTCTCCCCTACACAGAAAGCTGACCTTGCGTTAGTCACCTGTAATTACTGTGAGAGGTACACAAGGAATCTAATACAAGAGATTTATATATCTTCAGAGGATTTATACATATTCAGAGGATTCCAATAATAAAAGTGTAAATTCAAAAGTATTATCTGTCTGCTCATATAATTAAGGAGTGGTAAGGAAATTCCTCCTAGCAACCAGGATTATTCTAAATATCTTTCTTTGAAAGAAAAGACAATATAAAAATTATTGCTTCTATTTTCAACTTCTGCTGTAACATGGGACACATATAATAATATTGTACTTCTTATAAGAAAAAGGCTTACTATAACTTGTTAAATATAGTTGATGCCCAGTCTAGCCATTCTGGAGTTGAGTGAAATGACAGAAGCCATGCCATTTAATTTAAAAGGGGGGAAAAAAAAACACCAAAAGCAAAAAATTGAGCTTCCAGCATGAGGAAAGTGATACTGCCAAATACAGACAAATGATGAAAGGTTTATCATATTTAAAAGTTGTAACTGGCTAGTGTATTATCCTGCCTCTGTTATTGTTCAAGGAGCATTCTATTAAGTGAAGCACTTTGGTAATACTGTTGTCAGATTTCTTATGTAATCTGATTACTTGTTGAAATCAAGACTGTCTTTAGTAAACTACTTCCCTTCCCTAGGATATCAAATAAAAAACAATACTGTGGACTAAACATTGTTCATGGTACTTGACCCAGTGCAAAATAAATTCTGTATCTTGCTGTGTGCTTAATTGCTAAGTCATGTCCGACTCTTTGTGACTCCATGGGCTGTAGCCCACCAGGCTCCTCTGTCTATGGAATTCTCTAGGCAAGAATACTGGAGTGGGTTGCCATTCCCTTCTCTAGGAGATCTTACAACTAGGGATTGAACTTGCTTCCCCTGCATTGCAGGCAGATACTTTACCGCCTGAGCCACCATGTAAGCCTATATCTATATCTATCTATATCCTATTTACAACCAAAAACAGATGTAGATAATAGTAGTGCATTATTTAAAATATAATCTTTAGTAGTCATGGGACAAAGTAACAAAGGCCTTTTCCCACAAAACATCCTTTTGAAACATACATATATATATATTTTTTTTTTTTGGTTACACACACGAGGCATGTGGGATCTTAGTTCCTTAATCAGGGATCGAACCTGTGCCTCATGCAGTGGGAATACAGAATCATAACCGTTGAACCATGGAGGAAGTCCATGAAATATTTAAAATTTGAGTTAAAAAAAAAGTGTCCATTTCATCAAATACTTTTTGGAGCTTATGTATGTATTATACATTTTAAGTAACTCTAACTCTAAATGCTCTGTCTTATATAGAAGTGAGACTCCAGATTAAGAAAACATGGGATACACCACTGAAATAATCAAGTAATTCCCTGTTCTATACCTTTATTTGAAATATATAGGAAGAAGTATATCTAGTCATATTGATGATTTCGTTAAGTTGACTATTCATTATCAATGCAGTTTAGAGACAACTGTGACAATTTCTCTCATTTGTTTTTGGCTTTTTGTTTTAATGTTCTAGATACAAATGATATTTTAAAACTCTGTTTGCAAATGTTAATCAGATCATTGGTTTCACACAGACAACAGCTCACACCTCCACCGCAATTAAATAAGACAGGCTGGGGGACTTAAGTTGAATTGTAAAACACTACAGGTAAAAATAAAGTCATACTTAACACTCATTTTAGGAGATGAAAAGTTTACTTTAAAATTGCAAACATTTAGCAAAGATAAGACATAAACGCTATTTTCCATATTCTACAGAAATATAATTTATAGCTGGCTTGGTACATGGTAACATGATTAAAAACAAATCTAATGGAAAAAAAAGAATGGTTTCATTCTACTTTTCTGCAACTTATTACAATTTAATAAGTGTACCAATAAGTACTGGAGGACAGCTGCATGGGAAGATTAGAATCCTAGGGCTATTTGCTAAATACACATTATTGTATTATAATGATAAGAACAAAATAGGTACAGATATACAATAAACATGCAATTTAAGCTATTATTTTGAAGAAACAGGACAGAATTTAGTGAACATATTGAAAAATGTATTATTAATAATGTGTGGTTATAATCAGTATATTATGGTATTTTACAAGGCATGGAATAACTTCCTCAAATAATGCTTGGCAAAATGAAACAGGTTGAGCCAACTTCTAAAGAAAATTTAAAACGAAGGCAAAGAAAAACAAGTGGATAATTCAGTTCGATTCTCTTCTAAGTATAATAAATAATTTTCAATGTACCATAATTTCATGCCTACCTCAGCATCTCTAATTTAAAATAAAGCCATACTTTGTACTCTATGAATCTGCTTTGTCCAACAGAGCAGCCCCCAGCCATAAGTGGCTTTTTGAGCATTTGACATGTAGCTAGTCAGAACTGAGATGCTCTGAGTGCAAAATACACGCTGAATTTTGAGGACTTTCTATGGGAAAAAAGGTAAAACACCTCAATTCTGTATATAGGTTACACATGTAAAAGAATATTTTTAATATACTGGGTTAATTAAAATATATTATAAAGCTAATTTTATGTATTTCTTTTTTTAACGTGGCTACTAGCTTTAAAATTTTAAATTACGTTATGTAGCTTACATTTGTTTTTACTGGACAGCGCTGATACAGAAAATCTATAGTCATTATATCAGCCTTAGAATTTAGCATCACTCTTAAAGCACTCTGGACTATTAACTCACAGAACACCATAAGCACACACCGTAAATACATTATTTCAAAATTTATTTTTATCCCTCTGCAAGGTACACGTTTTAAGTGTAAAAAGAATTCACAAAATATTTAATTCTTAAAAAACATCAAGTAGAATATGGTAAATGCCAAATGAAATTCAATGCCGACTGTAATACTGGGGGAAAATAGTTTAAGAAAAACAGCAGTGCAATCAGAGTGAAGACAATTGGTATCTTCAGTAAAATAAGTTAGTCAAACTTATCTTTAATATCCAGGATCTGACCGTGCACCACAGATCATACATGTAACTTGTCCCATTTAATTATAACCTACACTGTTCATTTAATCTTAACACTGACTGCAACACTCCATTTTCTGGAAAATCTTTAAGCATGTAAAATTAACAGACATGGTGAATTCTAATAGCAGAATATAATATCTGAGAACTATACTTTAAAGTCCCTCAGTGTTAAAGTAAGCAACTGCCTAGTGTCCAAGAGACTTGAGTCCAAACAGACTTCGTGAAAAAAAAATTTTTTAGAAGCTATGAAGAAAAAATAAGATCACTGCTCTTTTAGCATTTTCTTCTTTTTAGTTTCTTTGTAGCAGGGTGTATAAATATTTGGTGTATTTATAATACCTCGTCTTTTATTTTGTCCAATTCAAAAACAAGTTAATCTGGTACATATTCCATATATACACCATTATTCTCCTAGGAACAACAAATACCAGTACACAATACCCACAGTGGTCACCTCAGTCAGAAGCCAGTGTTCGTCATGCATCAACAATCTCATCAGGAGGCACTGCCTAACTATGCCCGTGCTGCATATTCTGCTTGTCACATCTCAGGATGGAATGCTTGTTTTTAAATTGTTTAAATCTGTTTGAATTAGGTAAACTCTGTCAAAAATGCTCTGAAAGTCACAAATTAATAGACTCAAACTACTAGATTATTCATATAAATTTCTTCCTCATTTTGCTATCACTACTTTTAAGACACTGAAAAGTAACCAAGACTTAGGGAGAAATAAACAGAACTTATACCAGAAAACAGAGATTCCCAGATGGTGCGTGCCAATACAGGAGACAAAGAAACGTGGGTTTGATCCCTGGGTCAGGAAGATCCCCTGGAGTAGGAAATGGCAACCCACTCCAGTATTCTTGCCTGGGAAATCCCATGAACAGAGAAGCCTGGAGGGCTACACTCCCATGGAGTTGCAAAGAGTCAGACACAACTGAGCACGCACGCACAGAGAGAGAGAGACTAGAAAATACTAGACCAACACAGAATCTGACTGCAGAAGACTATAGCAATTCTCTCTAGAGTTCAGCAGCCTATTAAGACATTTAATCACATTCATGAATGTGCCTTGCACAGAGATACTACTTAAACTTTTCATATCTTCAGACCATTTCTACATAAACGATTAAAAAAATTTTATTACATGTTACTAACTCCAACTTAAATAAGCCTAATTCATGTCAAATGAGAAAAATTTCCAGTTTCAAACATATATTACTATAAAAATATACTCTTCAATGAAAAGATGACAACAGTCTCCTTTCTGAAAGCTGTTACACTGATGTTAGATCAATAATCCACCAAGTATTTATTGAGCACCTACTATGAGTGCATTCGTTCTTTAACTAGTAAGAAAAAAAATCTGCTCCAAATGCAAGATGACATTTGTGAGGGAGGATAAAGTATTAGCATTTCTAACAGACTGCTGTATGAATCAATATCTGAACGTGTGAAACTGTTCATCCCTATGACGTTGAAAAATCTCAAATTTATTATTGATCGCTTTATAAAGACAAACATTTGAAGTATGCTGCATAGTACTTTGAGGAAAGTGACTGCCATACATAAAATTAAGGCTGATTCCCTATATGTATGGAAGAAGAGTCAAAATGTCATGGTTCATAAGCAACCGAAGACTTACTATGAACAGTTTACACCAATATCTGGTTAATTCAAGCAAATGGGCACTTGTGTTAGGTTTCCAATTTTGCTTGACGGGGGCTGGTGTAATAAAGAAAACTGCTTTTAAATAGGAGCACTTCAAGCAAGTATGAAAATAAAAGTCCTTTGGATAAAATTCTTTGTAAAACCACTATATAAGCTGAAATTCCAAATCTCATTTAAATATATATACATATATATATGTGAATACACACACATATGTATGCCTTAAAAGTATCTAAATTTCACTTACAATGTTATATAGCTGTATATCATTGCTGTGTATGTTTGTACCTGATTATGTATCTTAAACACAATACTGTATTTCTCCTGAAGCTAAGAATATGGACAGTGATAAGATAAACAAGCTAGTTTTAACTTTCTAGCCTGTAACAATTCTGACCTGTTGAGTTCCTGCCAGGCGCAAGGCGTTACGCAATGTACTGAACATGTACACAGACCTTTACGCAAAACACTCTCTCGGGGAGACTGAAGTTTTAAGAAGCATAAGAGTTATCAGTTTGAAAACCAACAGTAATCATTTTTTCAACAGGATTTCCAAAAACTGAGACTTATGTCAACTAAAACACCCCTACCTTTGCTAAACATGGAAAATAATACAATACAAAAGTCATTTCTGTAGAAGACATGTGTAAGAGAACATTCATAATAGAGCCACAGGGACTGAAGCAGCGAGAGGAACGCGGAGGCAGTCACCGAGCGCCTATGAGCTACTGCGCTGGTAGTAGTTTATAAAAAATACTATCTATACTAACATTTTTAAGAGCTAGTAATATATTAGCATATTTTCACTTTTTTTGCCACTGAATATAAAGTTTTGTCCTAAATTTACTAATTTTTCTACACCCTGAGGAATAATAACAGATTAATAAAAGAAGTGCCAGGGTTAAGCTTTGTGGGCCATATTATTGTGCAGAAAGCACAAACTCTATATAGCTAATATGCTTGGAAGCACAAGATTTCATCAACAGAGTAAGCTACTGCTATTTTTTTCTTCTTTCTTTTTTTTAAGTAAACAGTTTGGTTTTATAGTGTTAACATGGCCTGGTGAGAATACAGAAGTCAAAGTTGGAAGCCTGAGGTCCCTAACCCCCAGATCCACAACTGACACGATAGCTTTGTTTCCACCATAAACATGACCTATTGCTGTCCTTTAGGAATACATATTCAACAGTTCTCTGAAAAGCACTTTAGAATCTTAAATATAATTAACAGTTATTTGCTATCTGGAGATACGGAATTCTGATCCTTCCCCTCTTCACACCCAAATACATAAAAAGCCACATTTTAAATTTCATGTCATTATTTACTTCTGTTCCTCCAATATTTGAAAAAATTAAACTTCCATTTCCCCCCCCTCTCAACTATCATCCATAAGCCTGAATTTGGGAAGGAGTTCTTAAAAGTCCTTAAAATGATGCAAAGGATTCACTTAGGACAACCATATGGCATTTCTGTTAGGACAGAGGGCCACTGTTTCCCTTTAAGCATGGGCTATACAGGTTTCAGGCTGATCTTTAGTTATGAATATGCCATCCTCTAAACGTGATGCCTCCAACCCCCAAAAAGTTAGCTGTTACTGAGAAAGAACTAATTCTTCTTGGTAGGGTGCTTGAAAATGCAAACCAAAACATCCTTCTTGCTCATATCAGTAACTCACTTAAGGATAAAATATTCCACTAGACCATGTCTAGCAGTTGGAATAAATAAAATAATCAATCGTTTAATAAAATTTTCACCCTTTGATTTTTACTTAAAGGTTAATTAAACTTAAACATAATCTTGCTTCAGCGAAAAGTAAGAAAGGCACTCAAAGAAACACAGTATATGCACAGTTATTTTTTAAAAGACACTATGTGATGGTAAATGCAATTCTCAGGGTTGACTTTTCCTGCTCACTGCCTTCAAAACACTGAACTTGCCTAAGCTTTCCTCTGCTTTCATGCACTTCTCTACTGAACAGGAGCACATCACAGAGTATACCCAAGCACAGGAGGGTGGCAGCATGTAAAGTGCTAGGGTCTGTTAGCTCTATTTGAGAAATTTACTTAGAAGACAAAAAGTTCAGTTGTTACAATGCTGTTCAAATTTTCTAGCATACTTTCAATATTTTAAAGTTTTAAAATGTAATTTTCTAGTAAGAAAATAATTAAGCTTACAAAAGCTTTTTGCAAAAAAAAAAAGTGTTTTCTAACTTCCTTTGATAAACTAAATCTTTAGCATCTTCTGTAATACAGGGGAACTAAGGTCGAAATTAGATTGTTGCATAGCAAGTGGTAGCATTCCTAACTCATATTTAGCCCTCATGTCTGATATCATCTTGTGCTATTAAGAGAAAAATACTAGACTGACAATTTGTTCTCAAAAATACTAAGTTTTACACACACATACATGTATATATCTAGACAAGCATAAATTCACATGACCTGAATATATCTAAATGATAGTGTATCACTATATATATGCATTCCTACAAAAAAGCCACATAAAAATCCAAGAACTTCTGTTGGCATGTCTTGTGTTACTAAGTCCTTATCTGAAGACTTAAGTGGCTATGTGTGACATCTTGTATATTTAATCTGATAAATAATGAAGCCTTGAATTTAAATTAGAATTGTACCACTGGAATAAGAAATATGACTCAAAGTCTGGGCCCAGAGAAAAAATGCTAAAACATAAAAAAGAAAAAGGGGACACTAAAAGGTATCAAATCCTTAAGTTTAAAAAAAAATGACTCACGGGTTTAAGAAATATCAAAAAAGTTCAAGTTGTGGAGGGGAAAAGGAGAAGCATAAAATGACTACTTATGCATAGATACAGATCAACAAATCTTTGAAATCAGTTTCCTCAGATACCCCAAAAGTGGCTCTGGCTCTATGGGCAAGATCTGTCCCCCAACATCATAAATGAATAGAAAGTAGTGTTCTTAATGAAAATGGTCTTCATTCTTCTATGAATTTTTAATATATATTAAAGTACAGTTAACTGATATTATACAGCTGCATTTCTTGGCTGGGATTTAACAAGCATAAACAAAGTAGTTCAATGAAGAAAAAAATCTAAATTAACTTATTCTATATGCAATAGCTGCTCCTAAGTATCATGAAGGCAGAATACATCATTCATTGACAATTCAGTGCTCTACTCCATCAATTTCTCAATCATAACTCACTCTATGCATCCTGCATGATTAATTTTCCCATCTTCAGTTAATCATTCATAAATTTAATAAATATTTAATAAGTCCTTACAATATGCAAGGCAGACAGAATCTGGGAACACATTACCAAAATAGGTACACTTAAAAAAGTAAAAGATTGGGGAGGAGTGATTGTACAGATATTTTATCTGTAAGATATTTACAGATCTTATTGCTTTTTTTTTAACTTGTCAGTAGTATTCTTGACCTAGGATGGTCTACAATTCTTCCAGTAAAAGTTGGATGAAATGTGTGTTAATCTAAATCATCTTTTCTTTTAACAGTGACATATTTATCGAAAAGTAAGTGAAGACTAATGAGTCTCTAAAAATAGACACATCCTTTCCACTGCATGAGCTCATTCAGTCCAAGAGATATTATCATGCTACAGCTAGTGAGCTGGATGTCCACCACTCAGAGTAAAGCACACAACTACACAGGGCAATATTATGTTTTTCTGTGAATGAACACTTGAAAACTACAAATTTTAGAAATAAAGTAGCACACAAGAGTCAGATACAAACTGTATCCTTTGGATATTTGTATTTTTACTTGGTACTTAAAACTATTAGGAAGACAGGAGACCAAGGTATATTAAAGGACTGCATGGCTTTGTGCAGGGGTGAGTTAAGAGACTTAAAACACAAGAAGACAGTTAACATCAAAGAAGGGCAAGAAACTTTGTGGAAGATATAAAAAAGTGTGGAACATTATAAAATTTAGCTGATGTTTCACAGGAGATTGTCTATACTCATGTCTTGACACTCTCACACTCACACACCAAAGCATAAGAAGCCCTATCAGTCAGGATACTTAAAATGATTCTTGGAAGAAAACTAACAGTGAGGCCAAAATCTGGCAACGTACATTAGAGGAACTGACTGGATCTCCACGTCATCTGTGTGTAGTTTACCCCTTAATCCCTGCAGCTGCTAAAAATCATAAAGTAATAGTTTTATCCAGAGGTCTAGGTAGACCTTGAGGTATTTGATTCAAAATATGCTTTGTACATAAAAGGTTATAAAATTATGCTCATAATGCCAATCATTTTCTCACCTAAATACTACAAAAAGTTATAAAAGGGTAATTTTTGCTCTAGGAGAGAAGAGCAGCTTCTGTCTATAAGTACCAGCCTAGACAAGCTTTTTGGTATTCTTAAGTCTCACTTGACAGTTTGCCACTCAACAAAATCATGATACACAAGTAAAGTACCTATTCTTTTCCCTTAAGGCAACGTTCCTCACTCAAGTCTAGAGTCTCCATAACAGTGAGATAGAAGAGGTCTGTTTTCCCTACATGTCTTCTTACCCTACAGGCAGCCTAGCATAAAAAGAGGAAAACAGGCAAAGCATGGTGGTCACACTGTTCCAGCCACTACTACATTTTATACACACAGGATAATAAACTGCCCCCCTAAAAGTTACCCAATAACATTATTAGGGTAACTTTTAGGGGGGCAATTTATACTCATATTTGTGTGTGTTTAATGGGGTATGGAATTAACTGGAAACAGGAGAATATCTTTAGTTTACATCTATGAAATATAATAGACAAGGAAAAATATACAAAAGTGAAGCTGACCAAAAAAAAACCACGGATGGGGAAAATAAAGAGAAAGGTATGTGGAAAGAAGAAATGCAAAGCACTGTTTCATATCAAGAAATCAGATATTACCTGATATTACTTTCAGATTATTATCAGATATTACTTTCACCACATCTGTCTCACCTATTTGAAAAATGCAGCCCTTATTATTGAAAAGGTAAGATGGATACTTTGGTACCTCATCCCTGATAAATTCAGTATCAAAGTTTCTAAATTGTTTTATTTTTTAAAATAAAGACTGAAGAACCAACCTTCAAGACTATTCTTTCCCCCTGGCTTTTGCCAGTAAACTTAATAATCCCTTCATAAAAATTTTGTAGTTTATCCAGTGTATCCTCAGTAACTTAAAAACTTTACAAAGGAAGGTTTTTAATGGATACATTTTTATGCATAAGCCTGCCATATTGCATGGTGAATTTGGAGGAAAATAAGTAGTAATAACTAAAAATGGCGTTCTAGGTTTTTTTAAAATTGACTTTAATTGATTGAGGTAAAAAAACTTATCAAAGCTAGTAGTAAAAATAAGTTTCCACTACAATTACATAAACTCATAAAATTAGTTTTTTAAAATAATTAGTTTAAAAATGGATTATATTAGAACTACGTTGTTCATATAAATTCCAATACTTCTGACTTTGGTTACGTTGGCCTATGACTCGAGTATAACATGCTAGTGAAAGAGAAATGGTGTGTATTTTCACAAATTCATCCATCTGGCCATCTGATTCTCAAAACAGCAATTAGATCGAGTAATTCTGAATTTGTATTGTTCTTAAGCTAAACTACAGCATAACTTTTTGATTACCAAAAAAAAAAAAAAAAGCCTATACAGCAACTGCACTGAGGTGGGCTGAGGTGTGTGTGAACCAATCTGGAGAATCAAATGAGCAAAGTCTCAAAGACAGGAATATACAGGATGAGAAGTTAAAAAGAAAAAAGTTAAGACTCACTGTTTAGCAAGAAGGAACTACACAGTTATTTTATAGCCAAAGGAATGCCAGTTCTTAACAAAATAAATAAAATGAAAGATTTCCTAGGGACTTTTAGCCTAAAGATGAAGATCACATAGTTAGCCAATAGTAGCAAACAGTTCATGCAACTATGTAAATAAGAAAGAAAAGCCATATTGCACTAAAAACGGGAACTTTGCAGGACTAATTCACCTCTTTCATTGACTCAATGTAACCAGCCATTTTCTGTATGCATTGGCAAACCTGGCCTGTTCCACGTTCCGACAGGTGGACAGTACTTGATCGATGAACCTGTGCTCCATTTCCAGGCCCAGGGAGTCTGGAGCTGGGGTCCGCTTCAGGCGTTTGATTTCCTGGGAATAGCCTTGCTTGCTAAAGTCACTGAGTCCATCCACCTCCATTGCCTGAGACGTGTGGGGGCCTGCTGGGATACCGTGCAAGTCACTCAAAGTTCCCCCAGGACTGTCGGCAGGTGACAACTGGATCACGCTGTGAGGAAACCTACCATTTAAGTGATGCTGAAGGTAGAAAACATGCCGTCTGTGAAAGAAGAGGAGGAGGAATAAAAGAGAAAAGAAAAACCACATCACAATGTCAAGCTTTTCAGAAGAAAACAGAAAAGTAAGTTAGACAATTTCCAAACACACAGTAGTGTTCAGTCTCACTGCCTCCGGTAACCCAGAGCGATCTGGGGAAGGAGAGTAGTTAAGATGTAGTCTCTGGTATTCGAACAGAGCTTCACAAGTCCAGATTACTAGTTTGTTGAAATACTACCCCAAAGGTTTTTAAAAAAACGTTGACTGAGATGAGGACAATCACCTGGTGCTGTTACTCTCTGTAACTATAATATGAAACCAGAGATGCGTTTTTGCCCAATCTCTGCTATAAATTAAAATATAAAACAAAACCAAAATTAACCTCATTGATAGCCTAAAAGACAAGTGATTTTCAGCAACAAGAGGATTAAATAGCTCCTCTAGAGGATTAGTCTATGGCCTCTATCCAGTACTTTCTTTAATAAGAACAGAACTGCTGCAACTGGACTTACTTATCTTAGAAACCCTCTGAATTTCCCCCTAATCCAGCACTACAGTCTCATTAAACATCCACATGTGCTAGAATGTGCTGGGCTCTGAGAAAAGTATGTTAAAACACACAGTTCCTGTTCTTCCCCTAAGGAGAGTTTTCCTGCTCTTAGAATCATCTGTAGTTATTTGTTAAAAATGAAGATCCATATGCCTAATTTCCAAAAATTGTGACAAAATGGGGTCCACATCTTTGTACAAAATAAGGTAAACTACATAGATTTTAGGTTGTTATATCTCATTTATATTAACAATTCTAAGCCTTTAAAAGAGAATTCTATTCATTTTCCTAGCTTATTCTGGAACAAAGGAGCATATAACATATTCATTTTACAGATAAATCTTAAAGGACAGAGAAGCAGCTTAAGGGCACTGAATCAGTAGAAAACTGGTCTGTATGATATATAGGTCTTCCCAACTGTCTCTTTTCCCCATTCCAAACTCCCATTAATCTTATGAACAAAGAAAGTTTCTGTTCTAACAATCTAGCTATCTTCCGAAAACAAATATAATTTTTAATATTCTCTAAGCCTAGCTATTAATGTGTCTAAATATGAAACAGCAACAAAAATCTAACACCAAAATATGCAAGTCAAGATCTCTCTCCTTTTCTAAAAATGTGGAATAAGACTGTCTTGTTTATAAGAGAAAAAGACAATTTTGTATTTATGAAGGTGCCAAAGAGGGGAGATTGTCTTTCATCTTCTAATATATCTTCCAAATATATTTAGTCTGGAAAAAGGGAAAAAATTTCAATTAACTTAAAAAAATACACAATTATTTAAAATGCCTACCTCTTGCCTAACACAGGCAAGTCATTTGTCTATAAGCATAATCTTGTAACTTGAAGTAAAATCTGTATATTTAATGCCAGAGATGCCTCCAACTAAGTGATAATCCAAAATAAACCAATCAGGGGATTTCCATACTTGGATTTCATTTCAAAATGAGAAGTACTGTCAAAGGTACTTAAAACTCAAGTTATGAGGTTGCTAACCCTCGTTCACACCTTCATAATAATCCTGAATAGTAAAATTAAACAAATATTAATAAAATATATTTTATTTTACCTTAAAAATAAAAAAAAGTCAAGAGATTATACTCAAAGTAAATTAATCTGCAGGCCATCATGGCTGAGAAGAACAGTAAAGCTTAACTATCTGTGTGTGCTCAGACGTGTATGACTCTCTGCGACCCCATGGACTGTAGCCCGCCAGGCTCCTCTGTTATGGAATTTTCCAGGCAAGAATACTGGAGTGGGTTTGCCATTTCCTTCTCCAGGGGTATCTTCCAGACCCAGGGATCAAACCCATGTCTCCTGCATTGGCAGGCAGATTCATTACCACTGAGCCATTTGGGAAGCCAAAGCTTAACTATTCGCAGGGTCTAATCATTGATTTCAACCCTGACTATACATCAAATTTACCTGTTAGGGTTTTTGCTTTGTTTGTTTTTTTTTTTTTAAAAGACAGATGGCAGCACTCTATCACAGAAATGCTAAGTATCAGGATCTCCAAAGATGGAGTCCAGAAACATTTTTTAGTTTGGAAGTAACACATGTTATTCTGTTGCACAATCAAGGATGAACACCACCATCTTGAGCCATTGGCAAAGATCTGTGCAAAGAACCTCATGCTCATGAAGACTGTGAGGAGGAGGCTATGGTAACACAAAGTCCTTTGAATCACTCAGGCAAAGTTCCATAGTTAAATTACCGTATTCACCCAAGGAGGCTCCAGTCAGATGTAAGACCTTCTGTAGCTCTCATAAGGACACACAGAGTTTCATGCAGGAAATACATCTTCCTTCTCTTACCTATGGCACCAAAGGGTTTCATGTCCTGGGTAGGCATCAATAAGATCAGTGCTGAATTCAACTTCTTCTTCTAGAAGATGGGGAAGATTTATCCTTGATTCCTCTGCTGAAGCCACTGCTTCTTCATCTTTTGGGAGAACTACAGTTGACTCACTTCTCAAAGGACTTTGCTCCAATACAGAACCGTCAGTCACAGTTTGGCTAATCAAAGACTTTAATAAAAATTGGCGGTAGTGAAATCCACTGTGGTCTGAAACATGCATGGATGCCCAGTGTTTAGTAGAAGATAGTTCATCAAGAAGAATCTTGTAGGAAGGAAAAAGGGAAGTGAAATGAGGAATTGCTAAAGGTTTTCCTTTCTCTGTTAATACTTTGAATTTCTTTCATTCATTCCTTGTTTTGATAATGCCATTCCTATCAATATTTTGTACATAACATCCAACACAGTGTTGTTGCTTAATAAATACTCATGTTCCATTTCTTTTAGAAAATAATAATTTTTTTTAATACTACAGAATTTAAGGACCTTTCTAATTGGCATACACATAGAACAGTCAGATTCTAAAATAAGGAAAGACTCTGGGTATTCACTTTTAATTTAATGCTTATACTGAAGGGAAAATATAAATTCAGAGGTCACTTTGATGGAAACTTTTTTTTGCATTTAATCAATCTGTACTGTATCTATTTGTTCAACAATAGACTCGGTGTAACTATTTCTTTGGCACTATTAAGTGTCATCAGGGCAGAAACCATGTCTATTTCGTTCACTACTTAATTCTAAGGGCTTAGTACAAAAACATGATGCATGAATAACAGGAATTTTCAAGTGCTCATGACTTTCACTATTTGTCTCAAACTTATCATCAATAAGTGACTTTTTTAAATAGGTAAGACAAAATTCAGCAGTGAATTGTTTAAATCTGCAAACTAAAGAATTTCAAATGGAGATAAAAAGGAAAGCAGCATTTCTGAAAAAATAAATTATTTGGCAGTGTCTCAGACAGGTTAGCAAACGAGTTTTGATCAGAAAAAGGTGTATTGAGGGCCTACCACATCTGTCAGAGAGAGGATTTTCAGACCACCTAAGGAAAAATGACATGTACTTATCAACAGTGAACCATACAGACCACACAATGCCAAAAAGCTCTTTTACCTGCTCTTCAGGGAGCTCAGGCAAATGCCTTCTCCTTAAGCAAGATCCCTCTCTACTTTTCATAGAGAAAACCAGAAGTCTTCCCTCTTCTCAGCCTCCATAGTTCTTGTATGTTCCATCATATATATTATAGAAATTCCTGTACACCTTTTCATCCCCACTAAACTATACAAGTTTTTTAAGATACTTATTCATTTCTAATTACTGTTCCCATCACCCTATACCCTATATAAAAATGTTTAATGAATGAATGAACAATTTAATAAACAAAGTGACTGGTAAAGACAGATATGATTACTCCCAGCTAGGATGGTCAAGTTTTATCAGTGAAATGTTTTAAACATCTCCTTTAAATTATAATGAGTTAATTCACAGCCACATAAATTTATTTCAGAGGCTATTGCTAGTGAGTCTCTGAGAAATGGATAACGAGATTATTTGATTTAAAAGGTGGGCAAAATAAACCCACCAGATAAACTTCTACCTGCAAAACAAAAACTAATCTTAAGGTTTTTGTTTTGTTTTTTTTTAATTATATTTTTGAAGACTTAACCTGCAGGAAATTCAGGCCATAATACAGCAGCATTTTAATTATGGTACAGCTTCTTACTATGTATTGAAAAGAATAGAAGACTTGTTTAAAATGAATTTATATAATGTGAAAAACATTTAGATTATTTCTACTATATATTTTCTACATGTAAAAATTAAAAATTCATTGTAATTTTGAGGCAAAAATAGCATATATTTAAAAGGTTTTCAACAAAACTAATTCAATTCCTAAAAACTCTTTTCTGAGACTATTTAAGAGAAAAATTCACTATATTCTTTTCCCTAAGATATAAAATGCCTACTAACTAAAGAAGAAATCTTTTAACAGGAATTTCAGGGTGTTTTCTTAGTAGAATAAAAGGCAGTGATTTTTTTTAAAAAGAAAGCAATTATTTTTAAGTGATCTTAAAGATACTGCACAAAGATATGGCTTAACCGGAAGGCACTGACAGAACAAATGACCTTTGTATAATTATTCTTTTCCAACATTCCACATAAAAATGAGTTAGTGAATAAATAAATTATAAGAAAACTATGGAAGCAGGGCTATGAAAGAGAAGATAACAGGTTTAAAATGAAAGACTACTAGAAATGCTAGTTCTTATAGACACATACACCATGAGTTCTGTACATTTTTTAAAAAACATTTGGTTTTTCTTCTGATTATACAAGACGATCATTATAGAAAAATGTAAAAATACAGAATATAAAGAAGCAAAAAAATCCCCACATCATTCATTATCCTACTGACCAACAATGACTAAACTTTTAATATTCTACCATACAACCAATCTCAGCTTTTTGCAATAATGCATCTGTATAATTTACTTAACACAAATTTTGGATATCTTTTATATCAAAATTTTATTTTATTAAATTATAAATTTATTCCAATTTCATTAAGTATTATTCTACAACATAATTTTAAACTTTTGCATAATACTTCATCCTAAAGATTATCACAATTTAAACCATTCCCTCCTTTTGTTTCCACTTTGCGTAAGTAACACGCCTATGTATACACACATTTTAATCTATGTACATGTCTTATTTTTATTTAGGAGAAATTTCTAGAAGTACACTAACTGGAACAGTGAGAAAAATTCTGTAAAGTTCTTGATGTGTATTTCAAACTGCCCTCTGGAAGGCTGTATAATTTATGCCCCTATTGGAAGAAGATCTTAATGTTTGTTTCCTAAATTCCTCACCAATACTTTAGTTTTAGTTAATTTAGTAAGTGGAAGTCAAAGTTAAAGTTGCTCAGTCATGTCCGACTCTTTGTGACCCCATAGACTATACAGTCCACGGAATTCTCCAGGCCAGAATACTGGAGTGGGTAGCCGTTCCCTTCTCCAGGGGATCTTCTCAATCCAGGGATTGAACCCAGGTCTCCTGCACCGCAGGCGGATTCTTTACCGGCTGAGTCAACCAGGGTAGCCCAGTAAGTGGAAAATCACATTTAATTTACATTTCCTTAATTATGATTAAAGCTAAATATTTTTCCTATTCACTTATCTTTGTTTCTTTTACAAACTGCCTGTTTGTCTAATTCTCTTTTATAATTTGCTCAACTTATTCTTTGTTAAAGTCATTACTGTTCTTATGGGTTTGAGATCTTTATATATTAAAGGTATTAAGTTTCTGTGTTGTAAATATTTTTCTTAATATATTACTGCAATTGATTTTTTAAATTCCTTTTTTCTTCACGTTTTTATTTCACTTAAGAGTTCAGGTTGGTATGTGAGATTAAAATCTAACCACTATTTTCTAAAAACTCAATCTTATTAGCATCACAAATTGAAAAAAGAATCCCTTCTCCAATCATGTGAAATGCCATATTTATCATCAATGAAATTTGTACACACTGTGCACTGGAATTAGTTTCTAGGCTTTTATACTCTCTCTACTGTGTCTATTTTTTGAGCCATATAGCAATATGTTTATATATTTAAATGTTTATAGAAATAGACATTAAAACTGTAGTACTGGCTCAAAAAATAGAAACATATAGCAATATCACTCTAGTACTCTTGCCTGGAAAATCCCATGGATGGAGGAGCCTGATGGGCTGCGGTTCATGGGGTTGCTACGAGTCAGGCACAACTGAGCGACTTTTCACTTTCCTGCGTTGGAGAAGGAAAGGGCAACCCACTCCAGTGTTCTTGCCTGGAGAATGCCAGGGATGGTGGAGCCTGGTGGGCTGCCATCTAACGGGTTGCACAGAGTCGGACACAACTGAAGCAACTTAGCAGCAGCAGCAGCATAGCAATATACAGAGTTCCTTATTTTTCCTTTTTTTTCAACAATTTCTTAACTATTCTTGAAGCTTTATTTATTAGAATTAATTTTTGAAGTTGAAAAAAAATTCTGATTTTTAGTATAGTCACAGAGTTGTATAGCCACTGCTGCTGCTGCCGCTAAGTTACTTCAGTTGTGTCCGACTCTGTGCGACCCCATAGACGGCAGCCAACCAGACTCCTCCGTCTCACTACTGTCATCTAATTCTGATACACTTTCTTTTTTCTTTTATTGATGTATAATTGATTTACAGTTTCAGGGGTACAACATAGTGATTCAATATTTTTATAGACTATACTCCATTTAAAGTTACTATAAAATGGCTATATTTCGCTGTGCCACACAATCTATCTTTGCAGCTTATTCATTTTACATATAGTAGCTTTTACTGCCTAAATCTCCTACTCCTATCTTGCTCCTCATCCCTTCCCTCCCTACTGGCAACCACTAGTTTGTTCTCTGTATCTGTGAATGTTTCTGTTAAATTCATTCGTTTACTTTATAGAGTCCACATATAAGTGATAACACACAGTATTTCTTTTTCTCTGTCTGGCTTATTTCACTACGCGTAATACCCTCTAAGACCGTCCATGTTGCTGCAAATGCTGAGTAATATTTCATTATATATATTTATATACACATATATATCAATCACATTTTCTTTATCCATTCATCTGTTGATGGACACTTAGGAAGGTTTTGTAGCTTGGCTTCTATAAATAATGCTGCTATGAAAACTGGGGTGCATGTACCTTTTTCAAATTAGTATTTTTGTTTTCTTCATATACATAACCAAGGGTGGAATTGCTAGATCATATTGTAGTTCTATTTTTAATTTTCTAAGGAAATGTCATACTGTTTTCATTACTGTCTGTACCAACTTACATCCTTATCAACAGTGTACAAGGGTTTCCCTTTTCACTGTCTTTGTCAACACTTTGATGACAAATATTTTGATGACAGCCATTCTGAAGGGAGTGAGGTGATATCTCATTGTAGTTTTGATTTGCCTATGTCATTATTATAATTTCAAAACATTTTCATCACCTTCAAAACAACCCTTATTCCTATTAGGAGTCCTCTAATTCCCCATTCCCCCCAGTCTCTGGCACCTACTAAACCGCTTTGCTTGTTCTGAATATGTCTCATAAATGGAATACTACTTCTAACTGTTTTCAACTGTGACTGTTTCCCTCCACCCCACCCTGAAAAAATAGATTATTTTAAAATTTATTTCAATATATGTCCACTGAAAAATACAAACATCATAGGGAACAAAAAATAGAAAATTAAAACCTCTTATAATTCTACCCCATAGCACTAGTAAGTATTCTTTATTCTGTAATCTATTTTTTTCCTGACTAGAAAACACATGCTTATAGAAAATATAACAAAATATATCCATAATGGCACTGTGTTGGTGTGTATAAATATCTGTTGCACACTTATAATATGCCAGGTACTATTCAAAATACGTTAAATATTATTCAATGCTAATAACATAAAAAATTATTAGGCCCATCTCATATTTAGTTTTATATCCTTAACTTATAATTAACATTTTCCTTTAAATAAAAAGTATAATTTCTAGTAGCAACAAAATATTCTACTTTGTGATGAACTGCAGTGAAATGCATTCCTTGTTATTAGACTGTTACCAGTTTTTCACTATTATATACAGTATTTTTATATATCAAACTCCCATATTTAATATAATATTCAATGTTTACTGATCACTTAGTATCAGCACTAGGGACAGCCACTTTATGTGGATTCTCCTACTTAATTTACATCACTCGAGGAGGTAGAATTGTCATCATCCCCAATTTACAGATGAGGAAACTGAGGTTAGAGACGCTAAGAACCCTTTTTAAGGCCACATAGCAAATTGCTAGTAGAGTTAGCATTCATATCATGCTTGTATGACCACTGAGTGGAGCCTTTAATCACTATATCATACTGCATCTCCCATTTTTTCTTTAGGATGAATGCCTAGAACCAGAATCGCTATATTAGAGATAACACACATTTTAAGGTCTGGTAAATGCTGCCATGTTGCCCTTTGGTAAGATTTTTATCAATTTCTATAATGCTTGTCTTTATATTATACCCTTCCTTTGTGGTTCACCTGGTAAAGAATCTGCCTGCAATGCAGGAGGCCTGTGTTCGATCCTTGGGTTGGGAAGATCCACTGGAGAAGGAAAAGGCTACCCACTCCAGTATTCTGGCCTAGAGAATTCCATGGACTGTAGAGTCCATGGGGTCGCAAAGAGTCAGATACAACTGAGTGACTTTCACTTTATACCCTTACCAAGCTAAATATGAGCACTTTAAAAAATCATTTTCAATTTTCTAAGTAAAAAAATGCTACTCATTTTATATGTGTTTTTAAGCTGCTCTAGACAACTAATACTTTTGTGATTACTTCCTCTAACAGACAAAGCACTGTAGGACATGATCTCCCTGTTGTTCAGTTGTGTCAACTCTCTGTGACCCCATGGACTGCAGCACACCAGGCTTCCTTGTCCTTCACCATCTCCTGGAGCTTACTCAAACTCATGTTCATTGAGACAGTGATGCCATCCAACCATCTCATCCTCTGTTGTCCCATTCTCCTACTGCCTTCAGTCTTTCCCAGCATCAGGGTCTTCCCCCATCATCATGATCTCCTAGCTGGGCCCAACAGCTTATAAGAACAGAAAATGGATTTTGTAAATTCAGCACCCTTCACTGAGAGTAAGAGATGGTGGCAGTGGTGATAGGAAAAGTGCCAAGATCCCCAAGGCAGAGGAGGGCAGGCTGACAACATGTAAGCCTAGCAGTGGACCAGGGCAGATGAGTTCATACATGACTTATGAGATGGTCTCAAGGAACCAAGAATTCCACCTTGGCCCTGTGTTTCTGATATATGGACTGCTTCTTTAAAAGGTCCACATCAAGGCAAGAAAGTTTCCAAAGAGCTCTCAGCTCACCTGGACTCTGCCTTCCTTTATCCACAACCTTCCCCTTTCCTTTCCCTACCTCCCACAGGACACCAAGTTGTGCAGCTGAGATGACTGACTTTAAAGCACTCCATATCCCCTATACCCACCAGATAACTTGTATTCACTGCTCCAGGCCCCTGAGAATGTAGCATCGCTCCCTCTCGCAGCTGTTGTCAATGAGCCCAGTCAGAGGAGACATTTCTGTGCTCCCAATGTGCCTGGAAAATTCCCTCAGTTTCAGCAAGTGTTACCCTGCTTTGTAACTGTCAGTATCTGTTTCAACTAGATTTTCAATTTGTTGGTAGTAAGCTTTTTGTCTTTATGCCATATCCAATGTATAGTACAGTGTCTGGTAACAATAAAATTTCACTACTTTTTTCATGAATGAATTGCACTGAGTTAACCTAGCTGGCAGTCAAGTTCCACCTAAGTTTTCTACCTATGCGGAGCAGAGAGAGGAATTCTGTGAGCCTCTACTAGGTGCCCAGTACTTTATACACATTAACACAAGTAATTTTCACAATAATCCACGGAGGCAGGCAGCAGAGCCCCTATCTTATAGATGAAAACATTAAAGCCTTACTTTACACAAAGAGCTAATAGGGCCAGAATCTGAACCTGGGTTAATGTGATTCTGTTTCTCTTTCCATTCCATTAGGTGGCCACCCCTCCTGAAATGCAAAGCCATGTAAGCTGCAAAGAATGCCTTCTCTTTCAGAATCATTGGCTTAAAATCCCTCAGAAGCGAAAGCTCTCCTATTTATTCTGGAGGAGTCTCTGGCTAGCACAGAGAGAGAGGAGAGGGGACCTGAAAGGAGATACAGGAAGGGGAGGTAAGCAAAAATGGAGAATGCGAGCCCATTAATCTAAAAGCGCCATGTGAGACATTCTGACTCCTTTAAATTGTCTTAAGCCTGGAAAGCTTTTGGAAGAGTACTCTAGATTCTAAAGCACTGATACCATAAGAAGTGAAGAAAAAATAGAGAAGCTGTAGTATGTAAGAAGGAGTACAGGGATACCTGGCTCTCATTCTGATGAATAATAAATGATACAACTGTGGCTGAGTCCAAGCCATTAAAATTCTCTGGAAACTTCCATCTCCTCATTTCTAAACTAAAAGGATTAGGCAGTGACAGTTCCCAACCTGGTTCTGCATCCAAACAATCCCCTGAGCCTGTGAAAAATACTGATCTTTAAATCCTACCCTCATTTCGATTCAGTAGATGTAGGGTAGGATGTAAGAATCGTCAGGTAATTTACAGACTCGGCCAAGTGTGGGAACACCTGGGTGAGATCTCCCTCCCCAAGAAAAGAGATTGTGAAAAGGCAGCCAGCTGATCTAGCACATTAAGTCACATAACAAAAGGCTACCAAGAAAGAACAATTTCAATTGTATCAAGTTTAATCATCTGTTCCTATTTCAGGGCAAAAGGAGTTATACTCAGTCTTCCTTACTGCTTAAACCTTCTTTGTTCTACCAGTACACTAGCCTTAAACAGTGCCAAAGCTGTGCGGGTGAGGGATGCAAACTTGTTTTAAATTGCCAGTTTCCCTCGAGGTATCAGTTGTTGCAATCCTCTCTGGGCTACTGGGCCATTACTTCTCTAAAAGCTCCTCTGAGAAGGAATTACTACATACTACCAGATGATTTAAATGGCAGACAGACACGTGCCTAGGGACACAAAATAACACCCTACCTTGGTGTCTAGCTTAGCCAGGTGCTGTAAAACCCAGATGCGATGAGACCAGGCATTATAGTTGCTTGGGTATCTCCCTGCTGCTTCACCACAGACCTCCATCTCTTCTCGTATTAGTTGCTGTGTCCTTTCTGCAGGAATTATTCCCAAGTTTCCTTTGGTCATAAAGGAAGGCAAGGAGGTTTCCTGAATTAGCTGTTGTAGCACCCATCGCCTGTTAAGGTAACATGTGGGCAAGAAATGAGTAAAGAAAATAAACCAGAGAGGGAAACAACCAGAGTTCTCTTTGTTCTCAATTTAATTTCTATTCATAGACAATGCAAAGTAATGCCCAGTATTCAAGGGTCTTTTTTGGAGGGGGAGAGTTGTTTGTGTTTTTAATGATAATAATTTCAGCACCATGGATGTAGGCAGGGTGTGGAGGGGTAGTGGGGGTGAGGATAAAGGACAAAGATTATAGAAAAAGCATTCTAAAATGTTAACATCTGTCAAAAAGAAAACATCATCAATTTGGAAATGACAACTCCAAAACTTCATTTGGCCAGGAAATGTAAAGGCAACAGGACTGTTTGTGTGTGTGTGTCTGATTGGTGGTACTGTGGGTATGGGAAGGAGTGATATTAATTATTGGCTGGTAAATACTCAAAAGAAGCACAGTTCACTTTTAATTATATGTGCATGCCTCACCCTTTGTGTGTTTGCAAAGAAGAAGCTGCATTAAGCTTTTATAAAGCAAAATTTCTATATTATAGCATAGAATCTTCAAGAAAAAAAACCAATATAATTAGTGAAACCATCACAGAGGTTTTAAATTTCTTCATCTATAATCTTCCCCTTATCTAAGATTTTTATTAGCATACATTTAAATGAAAAGCACTCAAAAGTGCCTCTAACCACTTACTGTCTTTAGTTTTTACAAATATTTTCTCATAAGAAAGCATTCTTTATAGATTAAAATTTTCAAGCCAGGATACAGGAAATTGAGTAACAAAATTCACTTTTGTCATTTTCAAATAATGTTATTTTTAACAACCAAAACTTGCTTTATAAAACCTTAGACAAGTCAATAAATCGATGGATGCATCTATGTTAGTAATAACTCCCTTCCTCTACCATCACCCCTTTCCTAGTCTCCATACACATAATCATACACTTCTCTGTAGTCTGCTATCCCAATTTCTAATAGGGAGAAAGTACAACCAACTGCATCATTTGGAAGCAGCTGCTCTGCAATGCTCGAGTAAGGCAATGGCACCCCACTCCAGTACTCTTGCCTGGAAAATCCATGGACGGAGGAGCCTGGTAGGCTGCAGTCCATGGGGTTGCTAAGAGTTGGACATGACTGAACGACTTCACTTTCACTTTTTACTTTCATGCATTGGAGAAGGAAATGACAACCCACTCCAGGGTTCTTGTCTGGAGAACCCCAGGGACAGGGAAGCCTGGTGGGCTGCCATTTATGGGGTCCCACAGAGTCAGACACGACTGAAATGACTTAGCACCAGCAGCTCTGCAATGCTAGCCAAAGGCAAGGTTACAGTTAAGATACCTTAAACTGACTTTAAGATCCTAAAAATGCTCAGGATTTAAGAAAAGTTAAAAGTGGCTTAATAAACTAAGAACAGATTTCTTCAGAGAATCTCCCCATTGACCCCAACCAGTAAGCCCAGACCATCTCATTTTAGTCAAAGATGTTATGTGTGATTCAAGAGTAAAATGCTTCCAGATAGCCAGGATTTTGAAAAGAGTTCTTACATGCACTTCAATTATCTGCCTCAGCTTTTAACCTAAAAATACTCTTTGCATTTATGGTCTTAGCAACTTTAATTCAGTCTACACCCCATTCACCTCAGTTGCCTTTATTTGGTTGATTTTAATAACCATAACAACCACCACCACCATTTTTACCAGGAACACACCTGACTGAATTAAATCCAAGTTTAATTAAAACTCAAGTTGCTCATTATAGTTGAATATCTAAGTGCAATTTCCATAACTGCTTCAGGTAGTTAGTAATAACATAAAATTTACTGAGTATTTAACATATGTCGAGCACTGTGCTTGTGTTTACATGCATTACCTCAAGTAAAACTCAACCACTAACTCTGAGATAGATGTAATTATTATTCTCATTTTACAAATGATAAAACCAAAGCCTGAAGAGATTAAATAATCTCTAGATATCACCTAAGTAGAAAGTGATGGCATCTAGGCTTGAATGTAGATATAATCTGACTTCAGAATTCAGTAATCAGTATGTGACCTGCTTCATATTCTGTTTTTTTTCCTCCACCCGTTCTAAGCCCTAAGAATTCTGTGGTGTAAATTAACCACACCTGTGAATCCACGTTTCTGGACTCTTCGGAAACTTAGTTAAGGCCAGTTTTCCCAGATGTAAGTCCTTAATTGGATTTAAAGTACCTGAGAGGATCAGCTCTTTTCTGTAAAAGAAAAATAAAAAGAACTATTACTTTATTTTTCTACACAATTGCATGACTATTAATATAACCTCATTGTGAAGCAAGTTTCCAAGAATTAAAAAAATAAAACTCTCTTAAATGTTACACACAGTAATCAAGAACGTATTCCCATAATCTTGAAATAAATTAAAAAACAGAAATGGAAGCTCTTAAATCAGCAGTGGAACTTTAGTGGTCTATTTGGTAGAGGGCAAAGGAGTTTTCTGGCTTGTATCATTTCCAAAACTTATAAGGCCTGACTTCAGTATATGCAGGGCAGATCCCATACTAATCAAGAATTATTCTAACTTCCTAAGTAGGACTCGATATGGTCTTGTTCATTACCAAAACCACACATACAACAACAAACACATTGGATTGAGATGTAAGGGGAAAAAAAAATCATTCATTCAATAGCCATCCTAACAAACTTTATTTTTGAATTTTTCCCTTCTACCTTTCCTCATATGCATCTATATTTTAACATGCGATTTTATATTCTGTTCTTATATCTCGAGAATTATTTCTACAGTTCTTTATAATCTTTAAACATTTTAAATGGTCACATAGTTTTTGTTCGGAGAAGGCAATGGCACCCCACTCCAGTACTCTTGCCTGGAAAATCCCATGGATGGAGGAGCCTGGTAGGCTGCAGTCCATGGGGTCGCTAAGAGTCGGAAACGACTGAGCAACTTCACTTTCACTTTTTACCTTCATGCATTGGAGAAGGAAATGGCAACCCACTCCAGTGTTCTTGCCTGGAGAATCTCAGGGACGGGGAAGCCTAGTGGGCTGCCGTCTATGGGGTTGCACAGAGTTGGACACGACTGAAGCGACTTAGCAGCAGCACCAGCAGCAGGCATTCTGAAACAAAAACCTCTGCACTTATAACTTCATTTGTACTACTACTTAGGGTAAGTTTCCAAAAGACATTACCAGGAGAAATACTTGAATGGCTCCTGATACACTAGACCATTCCTTTTTGAAATATAAACAAAAGTAAAAGGAATAGGAACTTTTTGTTATTTTAAAACTGTTCAAAGCTTCAGTGCAATTATAAACTATGTCACGCAAGAGAGCCTCACCTATTTCTCAGGTTAATGTAAGTTTAGATTGAATTTCTCAGGTAAGTTTTTGATAATAAGCTCTGATATTACTGATTACACTTCGATTTTTCAATTTACCTATTGTTTTATAATAAAATTAGGTCATTTGCTAGTTTTTATTAATCTTACCATGTCTTTCCTGTAGTAGGGGCTCATCATTTATTTTAGAGATGTTAATCTCAAAACCAGAGCCCAGACCATATATCTCACCTACTTAGATGGACTTAGTTCCTAAAAACCGCAATACATTTCCTTCCCAACAGATTCTTATTTGATAAGGAAAAGAACTTCCTTTTTAATGAAAATACTAAATAATGATAATAAATACTTGCATTTTACAATCAATTTTATTTCAGGTAAGTAACTTAACTCTGTAAAATAGTTTGAAGTGATACCAAGGTTTATGGTTTAAAAAATGATTTATGATTTATTGACTATTTTTCTTTCAAGGTACAGGAAATCTATGTCATCAAAGGAATATTTACCACAATAGCCAGTTACTTTTATAGCTCTAGATCCTTTTTCTTTTGAAATATGTAATGTTTTGTTCAAAGGCAAAATGCTACTCTATGTAAGTTAAGCTGTTTAGTATTTTGTAGGCACACTGTTTCTGAAAATAGTGTCCCTAACTGCAATATCATCATCATTTGGAACTTAAGCCTCACCCAGGCACACTGAATCAAAAAGTCCAGTGGGGCAAAGCAATGTGTTTTAACCAGTCCTCCAGGTCACACTAGAGTTTAAACACCACTGCTGCTGCTGCTGCTAACTTGCTACTGTAGACAATTTACTATATTAAGCCAAATTTCCATTTACTAAATTTAAACCTCTCCTTACTTACAACTGCCTACCTATATTCCCATATATGTCTATGTGTGTTTGTGTTAGTCACTCAATCATGTCCGACTCTGCGACTCCATGGAATTCTCCAGGCAAGAATACTGGAGTGGGTAGCCATTCCCTTCTCCAGGGGATCTTCCCAACCAAGGGATCGAACCTGGGTCTCCTGTACTGCAGGCAGATTCTCTACCATCTGAGCTACCAGGGAAGCCCATATATATCTATACATATAAGAGGAAATAAAATTTTCTTCAGAAAAAAGGAAGTTACCCTACAACTGAATCTTTATAAAGTTTCTCAAATAAGGGCCATCTCTTAATCTCTTTATTTTGAACAACAAAGTTATACTTGTAAAGATATCTTAGTCTGAAACAACCTCAATCAATGGTATAGATGGATGCTTAAAAAGACTGCCTGGCAGAATCATTAAAAAAAGAAGGAAAATTTTACCATCAATTTAAGAAATATTCCTAGAAGGACTGAACATTGCAGGTGCTGGAACGTTATAAAGAAGTTTTTAAAAGACCATATTAAAAAGAAATATTGTAATTGGTTTAAGTTATAGCTATCAGCAATCACATAACCTAGAGATCCAACAGAAAACACCTACTTTAATGTATTCAAGTAGGAATACAGCTTGAGATAAAATTTCCAGTCACACGTGAATTTGGAAAGTACTGTATCTGGAACAACTTAAATGTAAGTAAGCACAATATGCTCTGGAAAACTGTGCTGTGTTGTGCTTAGTTCTCAGTCATGTCCAACTCTTTGCGACCCCATGGACTGTAGCCCCCCAGGCTCTTCTGTCTGTGGGGATTCTCCAGGCAAGAATACTGGAGTCGGTTGCCATGCCCTCCTCCAGGGGATCTCCCCAACCCAGGGATCAAACCCAGCTCTCCTGCATTGCAGGTGGATTCTTTACCATCTGAGCCACCAGGGAAGCCCAGAAAACTGTGCTAGATAACTCAAAAAAATAGTTCTCATGATGACAAAGTCACTGATGTTAATAAGCCATGTGAGAAGATTGAATTAAACTAATGAGATATGTAAATAGGAAAATGAAGAATTTATAAATTAAAATATTTCATGTTAACATGATAAAGGTTAAATTGAAAAATTAAATATCCTAAGAAGTTAGTTATTTCATGTACTTATACCTTGAAGTTTACAAATTGTTATTTGCATATTTCTGCAACATTTATCTTATTTTATAAAGTTTTAATATTTTTTCTCCCTTCTCAAACTATTAGGGGTTCTCTCTGCTGTCACTCTAATCAAAATTTGTAGGAAACCAGGGGCCATGTGTATTATGTCCATGGCTAAATCTCCACTGGTTAGCCCAGTACTTGGTATACAGTAAATATTGACTAAACATATGCCACCTTTTTTTCACTCTTTAATCTTAAGTTATTGTGTAAAATAATAATGATAATAATAAAAGTCATCCTCATAAAAACCACCACTTATTGAACACTTCTCCTGAATAAGGCACAGTGTTAAGTGATTTACATATATTTTCTACTTTAATTCTCACAAAAATCCCATATTATGTTGAATAATATGAAATTGCCAACGTCAGTTTTTCTAAAAAATAAACCTTTTATTTAGAATTGCTTTAAATTTATAGAGAAGTTTTTAAGAATGATTAAGAGAATTTCTGTATGTCCTGTACCCAGTTTCTATTATTAACATTTTATATTATTATGATACAACTGTCACAACTGATGAACCATTACTTATAGATTAGTATTGGAAGTCCATACTTTAATTAGAATTGCTTCATTTTTTACCAAATGTCCTTTTTTTAAATTCCAGGGTCCCATTAGGATATCACATTATATTTGGTTGTTATATCTTTGTAGGCTCCTCTTGGTCCCTTAGCTCCACCTTGTTTTTGATCGCCTTGACAGTTTTGGAGAATACTGATCAGGTGTTTTATATATTTTTTCCAGGGTTAGACTACAGTTGCGAGTTTTGAGGGGACCACAGAGGTAAAGTGCTATCTTCATTATTTTGTATCAGGGGTATGTAATATCAGCATGAGTTGCCACTGTTGATGTTGACCTTGAATATCTGGCTTAGGTAGCATATGATTGATTTTTCCACTCTACTTTTTGGGAAAAGGTTACACTTTAAGGAGTAGGGAGATATGCTCCATTTCCTTGAGGGAAGTTATCTAGATAAATTATTTGGAATTCTTCAGTACTGAAGAGTTGTCTATTGTCTCTGTTTATTCAAGCATTTATTTATATCAGCATGGACTTATGGATATTGATTTTATACTTTGTAATAATCCATTATTACATTATTTTATTGCTCAAATTGTTTGAGCTTTGGCCAGCAAAAGCACTGCCTTACTTTCTGGCTCTCTTAAGATGTTCCAGATTCATCTGGTACATTTCCTGACCTGGTCCTAGAATCAGTCAGTCCTCTAAGAAGCCCAGTTCCTTTTATTAGAGAATGGTGTTAGAAACCAGGATCTGGACATTTGGACTTAACCATTTCTGACCTACAAAAAGGATGATTTCATATGGTGCAGCCCAAAGTTACCTCAGTTTTACAGATAAGGAAACTGAAGCTGGGGGAGATTCAGTAACCTGCTCAAGGTCTCCACGCTGCAAGTGTCTGAACAAAACATCAAATCTGCACAAAGCTACCAATTTAAATAGGCTGAGGAAAGACTATGAATCACTGGAGCCTGGACACAAGCTCTTGTAGTTGCTCAAGGATGTTTTGCTTACTCTATGTTCACAGACTGGAGGAAAAATAGGACGTTATTATGAAGTCAACCTCTTTCGTCCATTAATTCACCAATTTTCAAAGCAAATTCAAAGCAAAAAAAAAAAAAGTACTAGTCATTTTTTTCTAGCACCAGCCAGATTTTTAAACTATATGCATCATATACTATAATTACAGATCAGCTCAAAAACTTATTGTCTGTATTTTTTCCCTAAGACTGCAACAACTACTGATGTGTTACACAATCTTTTAGCTGTTTATAAAATACAGCCAAAAATCATTCAATGCTTCCTAAAGTTACGTCAGAAGAAATGTACCAACAATCAGACATAAAATGCTGAGTATTTGATTTGTGAGACCTTATAGGGTTAGATCAGTTTACTTTCAAAGTTGTTCGTTTTTTGCTCAAAATATACTCATGATTCTATGTCTTTGTACGTCAATCTTACTAATATAAATTACAATTTACTAGAACACATATCTACAATGGATTTTTTTAAAAATCACGATTTCCTTCCTACTCATCTAGCACAAAACGTACTAAGTCACCTTACTAGAAAAGCTTCAAGATTAACAGATATTAACATCATTAAAGATAGATTTATGGAGCAACTTCCCTTCATAAGACTAAACCACACACAATAAAAACACAGACCAAAAGAATCATACAAAAAAAAAAAAAAAAACCACCTTATTCAGATCTTTTATTTCAAAGATATGAAACCTAAAAGTCCTGAGAAGTTAAAAGTCTTGTCAAAAGTCAACTGCTTGCTAGTTAACTGATGAACTAGGACTAAGATCCATACATCTAAGAACTAGGTTCTTCACCACTAAACTGCACTATGAATATACAATGAATTATGTGTTTGTGTATATACATTATGCTAATAAAAATCCTTTTTTGTGGGAGGATTTTTCGATTCCTCTGTAATGATGAGGAATATGTGAACATAAAAATGGTACTTCCACTTCTCTATTACACTCATTCTTTTTCACTGAATTTAATTATTTTCAGTGCCAAGTCTGCAAACAGGATCTGTTATATACCAGGCACTGGAGTGTTAGAGGCTAGGGAAAAAAAAAAAAAAAAACAACGACGACATTGTCTCTACCCTTAAGAAAACTCTCAGTTTTAAGTTTATAGTACCTTCCTAAAAGTCTCCTTTGTTGATTCTTCCTCATCTCGCAAACTCTAGAACAGGGCTGTCCAACAGAAATATAATGTGAGTCATACATGTGAGCCATATATGTGATTTAAAATTTTCTAACAGCTACATTAAAAACAAGTATAAAGTAAAATTTTATTTTATCAATACATTTAAAATATTATAATTTCAACATGTAATCAATATAAAATTATTAATAAGAAAGATATTTTACTTTGGGGGGTTACTTAGTCTTCAAAATCTGATGTGTAGTTTACATTACAGCACTTCTCAATGGAGACTAGTCATATTTCAAAGGCTCAATAGCCACATGTGGCTAGAGACTACTATACTGAAGTGTGCTGCTCTAGAAACCTGTAGTGTCCCAGTGTTTAGTCTTTGGACTGGTTCTTTTCTAATATCTATACCCACTACTGGTATCTCAAACAATCTCAAGGCTTTAACTATGATACATTTTCCACTGACTCCCAATTATATCTGGCCTAAAACTCTCACCTGAAATTTAGTCACACACAGCTACTTGAACACAAACCTATCATGTCCCAAACTGAACTCCTGACTTCCAACCAGCAGACACCCCTCTGCTCTTCTCCCAAACATCCCCATTCCAGTAAATAGCAACTTCAACCTTTCAGTTGCTCAGGCCAAAAACCAGAGTCAAGACTGACCCTCTTCATTCTCTCATATTAAATGTATCCTCTGTGTCTAGGACCTAGCATAGTAGTTAATCAATAAATATTTGATGAACAAATGTTGACAAGTATTGTGTGGACTAAATGAGATAATGTATAAAGTTGTAGTATGGTCCCTGGAATAGAGTAGCCACTCAAACATTTAGTCTACTCCCTTACTTGGAGTTTCCCATAAAAGAAAATGAAAATTCTAAACTTTGTAAATTTTTAAAACCTTCTAACACATTCCATCCTTGCTTACTCTTTACACATCTGATCATTAGTCAAAAGAAAATGTAAAACAAATCAAGAGGTTACCTAAATTTAATAAAACCAGCTACAAATATAAAATTCAGTAGGTATTATAAAACACTAACTTGGAATTAAAATTCACAGAAAATTAAAGCATTCTTTAAGTCATATTTAAAGATAAAGAGCTATAATCTACGGCTCTTTCCTACAAGAAAATTTTAAATGAATTCACAATGTTCAACAGGACTTTACTTTTATTTATCTATAATTTGTATCTTGCTTTCTTATAAGAAAACTTGTGTTAGTCTAAAGAACCATCAATTTTTAAAAACCATACACACTGTTTAACTGAGAATTAAAAAAAATAAACCTGGTCTGAATTTTAATATTTCTATAATGTATTCTGTGTTTAAAGCTACAACAATCAGAATTAAAGAACTTAAGACACTCATAAACTGTGGTTCCTCTCCAAAATACTGAGTGGAGAGATGTCAAATGATCTGCCCACAGGGGCCACAATGTGACTAACCTAACAGTTTGTGACCTTTAAAGCTTACCTTTACACATTCCATTGCACTGCTGTGCTTCTCAAATACACTAACCAACACTTTATAATCCAAACAATTATACTGATTCCCTCTACCCCCACTAAAAAAAAGGAAGTTAAAAGCATGTATCAAATGGTATACTGTAATTCAACATGAAAATTTATATTTTCATGAATTTGAGGGAGAATAGACATAAACATGCAAAAAGGAGTAAAGTGTATATTAGAATTGTCATGGAGATATTATAAAGAAGAAATAAGTGTAAGATGCCATGAATATGTGATTTATATTTCACTTTTCAAAATGCTAACAATTCCTGGTCTTATATGTCTTCAGAAATTTCAACAATTTCATTTTATCGCTGATGAGAATGACGTACCTTACGTTCCACGCAGTGGTAAAGTCTGGATTTAGAAGTAGCAGGGTGCATGTGACATCTATCAATTCTAAAATAAAGAGAAGTCATATTAAAAACAAACAGTCCTATCCTTGAAGATGTGACTTCTCTTTCAAGGTCCTCTTTATTTTATATATATATATATATCTCACATTATACTTATATTTCATGTCACAGTAATTTTAATGATAACATTTTTCTAAGCTGTCAGAGATATGAAGATTATCCTCAGGTACAAAGATATGAAGATTTTCTTCTACATACAATAATGTAACTTTTTAAAAGTTGACACTGAAATTATGTCTGCAAAGAATAATCAAACTAACCTATTCATTCTGTCAGTAGTTTTGGGCACAAAAAAAGAAACAGAATTTCTATACCACTATTCATTTAATTTCACAAATATTTCAAGAATTAACTCTGTGCAAATTTTTAAAAGGGAAAAAGAATCACATATAATTCAACTTAGTTAACAGTTCATTTACATTCCCCTGCAAAATTATTCTTTTTTACATACATTTTTACACAGTTATAGCAATGATAAATTCACAATTTGTTCTACATTTTTCACTCAACATTATTTCTTATATGCATTCTCCTATACTACTACAGTATACATTTTTAGTGAAGTCACTCAGTCGTGTCCAACTCTCTATGACCCCATGGACTATATATATAGCCCACCAGGCTCCTCTGTCCATGGGATTCTCCAGGCAGGAATACTGGAGTGGGGTTGTCATGTCCTTCTCCAGGGGATGTTCCCGACTTAGGGATTGAACCTGGGGCTCCTGCACTGCAGGCAGATGCTTTACCCTCTGAGCCACCAGGCAAGCCCAATATATTTTTAACTGCATAACAATTATTTTATCATTTATCTTATTCTTTAGGCTGTTTCCTGTTTTCTTTTTACTTTTATGGATAGTATTATCACAAACATTTTAAGCACACTTTTTGTCTCACAGATTCATTTCTTTGGATATACTTCCAGGAGTAGAACTGCTATGTCAAACAACATAAATATCAATATGGCTCCTAATAAGCATTTCCAAATTGTCCTCCAAATGAACTATATCTATTTATATCGCCAAGAGTAACATAGTATACCTGTGTCCCTATGACTCTGATTTATACAATTATATTTTAAAAAATGAATGTGGCAGGTAAAAAAAACTATGCTTTGTTTTTGTTTTAATCTAATCTTTAATTATAATTATTAATATGAACATCTTTTCATTTTACTATTTTCTATTTTCATTGTATAGTCTATTCATACTCATTATGTATCTATCATGATCTTAAATAACCTTCATAAACCTATATTTAATAACACAAAGTCAATAATATTTAGACATATCATCTTCATTTTAGTAAAAGTGAAAAAGAGAATTTTAGGATAAGATGATCAAGCTAGCCATAATACTAAATACAATAACCTCTAGCAAGCTCATATTAAATGCTAAGTAAATAAAATAATAAAAACTTATAATTATTTAGAATTATTGTGTACCAAGTAAATTATTATTTATTCACATTATTTCATTTAATTCTCACAATCATAATCCAAGATACCTTTATTTCACCTTACAGATAGGGAAACTGATATTTGGAGAGTTTAAGCAATTTCCCCAGATCAATTAGTATGTGGCAATGTCTGTATCTGACTGCTTTTAATAACTGCAAATGAAATGTTTGTCTACAATAAATAATTGGGACATTCTCAGTGTTTGAATAAAAGAGAAAATTTAAAAATCTGAGAGTAAATACACATAAACACATTCCTATTGTCATTTAAAAATATTTTAGTGAACACTAAAATCAGTTATTCTATTCTCAATCATCTTAGTAAAAGACGAACACTTATTGTTAGCAATGTGGGAGACCCGGGTTCGATCCCTGGGTTGGAAAGATCCCCTGGAGAAGGGAAAGGCTACCCACTCCAGTATTCTGGCCTGGAGAACTCCATGGACTACAGTCCATGGGGTCACAAAGAGTTGGACACAACTGAGCAACATTCACTTTCACGTTCACAATGTACTATAACTTTACTAAACGAGCAACAAAAGGTAGGATTAGCACACATTTTACTTTTGACCTTTACCTTCCTCATCATAAGTATCATGGTCAATACTAATACTTACTATGTTACATCAATGCATATACTATATAATGTCAATATGTCCGTAAAGAACAATCTAATAAAATTCTTCCTTCTTTCACTTTTAGGCACTAATTTAGTATTTACCAGGGAAATTAAATACAATTTTCTATACCATTATTCCTTTAATTCCAAAATATTCCAAGTATTAATTATGTGCAGAGATTCAACTGGGCCACAGGACTGAAAGAATGGATATTATGAGAAATGGAAGACCTGATCTTGCCTTATAGAAGGCTAACCTTTAGCTGGAGAGAACATGTAAACAGTTAGAAGGCAAACTAAAATAACTGAAATAAAAACATATACCACATTGTGAGGACCACCAAAGCAGCCGCAATTAATTCTCAGTGGAGTACCCAGGAAAGACTATAAATGAGTCAAGACAGTAAAGGGCACTGCAGACTGTGCTTTGAAAAAGTATGAGCAAAGGTAAAGAGGGACCTTCCCACACAGGCTGCTCTTAAAAGATTATGGGTTCCACATGGTGACTAAAGCTCAGGATGCTGGAGAAATATACCTGGAAACTAGAATCTGGTCCGGATCTCCTCATCAGGCTGGTGTTCCATTACTTTCGCTTTGTGTGCTGTGCTCCAAACCCCTTCATTCCCTAAATGTACCGCCCACCTGCCTACCTTTTCTTCTTTGGCTATTAACTCAGATTTATCTGCTTGCTATTCTCTCTGCCAAAAGTGTCCTCCTATCCCTGAACTTAAAAAAAAAAAAAAAGCACCTTTCTTTATAAAGGCCTTCCTCAGATTTCTCTGGTGGCACAGTGTAAGAATCTGTCTGCTAATGCAAAAGACATGGGTTCAATTCCTGGTCCAGAAAGATTCCACATGCCACAGAGCAACAAAGCCCCCGTGTCCACCACTGGGCCCTCAAGCCACTACTACTGAAGCCTGCATGCCTAGACCCTGTGCTCTGCAACAAGAAAAGCCACTGCAATGAGAAGGCCACGCACCTCAATGAAGTGCGGCCCCTGTTCACTGCAACTAGAGAAAGCCCACACAAAGCAACGAACATCCAGCACAGCCAAAAATAGATAACAATTATTTTTTTAAAACAGGAAGGCTTCCTAACCTACTCGGCTGAAAGCAGTCTTTCATCTCTGTGTTTTGTGTATATCTTACCTGGTGGTTTAGTCACTAAGTCGTGTCTGACTCTTGCGACCCCATGGACTATATATAGCCTGCCAGGCTCTTCTGTCCATGGGATTCTCCAGGCAAGAATACTGGAGTGGGTTGCCACTTCCTTCTCCCTATCTCACCTAGTTAACCTCATATAAATATTGTTCTCTTAATGAGGCTATACATTTTTTGGATGCAGGTCCTCTTTAATACATCTTCAAATTAGCCATTCAATCATCAAAGATGAAAAAAAATATGGTCTCTGCCCCCCAAAAATTCCATGTCTGCCCACAGCAAACGCCTTAAAGCCATTCTGCCTGGGTTCAAATCTCAACTTCTCTACTTATTGCCCATGTAACTTAATGTCTTTGAATTTCAGTTTTCTTATCTGTAAAATGGGGATCATAGCATTAACCTTAGTGTTATAAGCAATGAGATTCATCCCATTTCTCCAGAGTGGTTTGACACACAGTTTGACTCAATAAATATCTGTTCAACTAACCACCATTGCTACTTACCAAGAAATGAGTTTTTTCAACATCAATTAATCAGGAGTAAAAAGAAAAAAAAGAAGCAGTTGTTCTCACAATGAAACGGTTTAAATTTCTAAACTTGTATGATAAGCAATAACCAAAAACCAGTTGGTTATTAATTGACTATATGAAAATGTTTGTACATGATGGCAAGGTCTCTGGAATTTTTCTTCAAGTCCACAGTTTTTCAAAATCTACCACACTACCCCAGATAATATGATAAACTGGTATTTAGTTTATTTAGTTTCTGGGACTCCCCTTTTCTGCATTAAAAAATATGTGTACGTGATCAATCGTAGTTGCTATTTGTTCATACTTCTAATGCAACCCATAAATGAAGATGACTTCATCCTCCACAAGATACTTCCCATAGCAGCACAGGCAAAAACTAACACAGAAAATACCCAAGTCCCCACTTTTCAATTTGTGGCTGTGTGGAGAGAGAGGAAGGCTAATCAAAGTAACATTTCTTTTATTGGAGGGCAACAGCAGCTGCTGTGTTCAGAGCCCAGGTCTACTGGTAGCTGGGAAATTCCTAGGCACATCACTTAATCTTTCTGTGCCTTAGTGCTGTCCTCATACATAAAATTGAGCTAATAATAGTGCTATCTCATAGGGGTATTAGATGATTCATGCCCATGAAGTGCTAGAGCAGTACCTGACACAGGGAAAGCACTCAATGGTAACTCCTGTTAGAAAGCCTGTATCTAGCCCAGTTATAAAGGATATTGGCATGGGATGCCACCAGAGGGATGAAAAGAATCTCTTAAGCTGGCTGAGCAGTGAATGCTGAGCACTCTCTCAAACCACCACCCCACTGCCCCAATTTTCTAAACACACTTGTTCTCTAAATACATTACAAACTGCTAACTCTTCCTGATTTAAGACTCAAGTTCAGATGGGACTGCTTTTAGAAAGCATTCCAGTCAGATCCAAGAGGTGTGGGTGATGTATTGATAGAATATCTGAAATGGGAAAGGGCCAAGGAAGGAGAAATAATTAAGTTATAAATACTGGACATAATTAAGAATCCTTCCCGTATTACTTGTATTTTTCTACTCTTCTACTGGCTCTGGATAAATGAGAGAAAGGAAATCTGTGTTTCTTGAGTCTATGGCATGCCGGTTTCTGTGCTGGATGCTTTAATTCACATGTGATACTTACAACAACCCCCTGAGATCTGTTAGAATTCTCTTGGTGTGGAAATAGGAGGTTAAGTTATTTGCTTAAAGTCACTGTTAAATGACTTCAGTGTGCTAATACATTGAGTCTAAATCCAGATATGTTTCTCGTAAAGAAGATGCTCCTTCCAACCTAGCACACTGTCTACCATTACTCTGCTGTCTTCCAGTAAGGGCTGAACCAAAGATCTAAAGATAAACATGCAAAAATCAACAGTTGACTCTATATTTCATCAATTATATACCAAGATGTGAGCTACTGATATCCCTACAGTCCCTTGAAATTAAACAGATCTCTATCTAAACACCAGAACATATACCAGCAAATAACTGTTTCGTGTTACACTCACTCCAATATATGACTGGCTCATCATCACATCACAAGGAAAAAATGAATTAGGGTACAGTATACACAGGAAAAGAAGTAGCTAAATTTCACCTGTAACAAGAAGATGCAAGGATGCTATAGAACAATCAGTGAAAAATCAATATGCTTTCTTGGCTCCACTGCATTCTAGAAATGGCCCAAGGTGAGCAGTCGCCTGGTATGGGTCACTGGGTCTGACAACTGTTTCTGAGAGAGATACGTTTCCATGCATCGAAAAATAAATCCAAGGTCAACGTGGACTGATTAATCTTTCCTCTAAAATACATGCAGGTTAGCACAACAAAAGAGGCTTGAGGTAAGGTTATGTGGTAAATACCAGAAAGACCCTTTTATTATTATAGAATACGTCACCGAATCAATAGCCAGACTAAGCTAAAACCTCTTGCTTACCAAATTCTTGTTATTTATCTGACAAATGTCTACTGAACACGTTCAGTTCAGTTGATCAGTCGTGTTCGACTCTTTGCAACCCCATGAACTGCAGCACGCCAGGCCTCCCTGTTCGTCACCAACTCCCAGAGTCCATCCAAACCCATGTCCATTGAGTCGGTGATGCAATCCAACCATCTCATCCTCTGTCGTCCCCTTCTCCTGCCCTCAATTTTTCCCAGCATCAGGGTCTTTTCAAATGAGTCAGCTCTTGGCATCAGGTGGCCAAAATATTGGAGTTTCAGCATCAGTCCTTCCAATGAATATTCAGGACTGATCTCCTTCAGAATGGACTGGTTGGATCTCCTTGCAGTCCAAGGGACTCTCAAGAGTCTTCTCCAATACCACAGTTCAAAAGCATTAATTCTTCTGCGTTCAGCTTTCTTTATAGTCCAACTCTCACATCCATACATGACTACTGGAAAAACCATAGCCTTGACTAGATGGACCTTTGTTGGCAAAGTAATGTTTTTCAATATGCTGTCTAGGTTGGTCATAACTTTCCTTCCAAGGAGTAAGGCTCTTTTAATTTCATGGCTGCAATCACCATCTGCAGTGATTTTGGAGCCCGGAAAAATAAAGTCAGCCACTGTTTCCACTGTTTCTCCATCTATTTGCCATGAAGTGAAGGGACCGGATGCCCTGATCTTAGTTTTCTCAATGTTGAGCTTTAAGCCAACTTTTTCACTCTCCTCTTTCACTTTCATCAAGAGGCTCTTTAGTTCTTCCTCACTTTCCGTCATAAGGGTGTCATCTGTATATCTGAGGTTATTGATATTTCTCCCAGTAATCTTGATCCCAGCTATATTAACAGTGATGAATAAATAAAGACAAGCCACAACCCTTCTTTCTAACAAACTCATAACCTAGCTGGGAAAAGCATTGTTTAAATAACCAACTACAATAAAATGTGATACGTTCTACTACGAATTCCTAATGAATAAGGACTCCCACAGGAGTGCAGAGGAGTAATTATTGCTTCCTGGAGTAGTCAAGATGCTTCACAAGTGTGTGTATTAGCAAATACAACAATAACAACATTAGACCTGAACCTGACCTCTGCGAAGGCATGGAGTTAAGGCAGTGGTACACAGCAAAGTCCAAGAATGGAACAGTGGTATGACTGGAATGTATAGCAAATAGCTGCAAACTCAAACGTTTCTAGGGTTCAAACAAATGGCAAAAAAGAGGCAAAGCAAACCTAGTAAGTAGTAACGATACTGCCTCAGTGTCTGAAGGACATGGGAAGTTGTGGTCAACTAGAATAGGCTTGTCTAGTCAAGAAAAGCAGAAGCTATGATGCCGACAAAGATCCGTACAGTCAAGGCTATGGTCTTCCCAGTGGTCACATACAGTTGTGAGAGCTGGACCATAAAGAAAGCAGAGTGCTGAAGAATTGATGCCTTTGAACTGTGGTGCTGGAGAAGACTCCCGAGAGTCCCCTGGACAGCAAGGAGATCAAACCAGTCAATCTTAAGGAAAATAAACCCTGAATACTTGTTGGAGGACTGATGCTGAAGCTGAAACTGCAGTATTTTGGTCATCTGGTTGGAACAGCTGACTCATTGGAAAAGTCCCTGATGCTGTGAAAGATTGAGGGCTGAAGGAGAAGAGGGCGTGAGAGGAGATGGCTGGATGGCATCACCAATGCAATGGACATGAACTTGGGCAAACTTCGGGAGATGGTGAGGGACAGGGAGGCCTGGCATGCTGCAGTCCATACGGTCTTGCAAAGAGACACGACTGGGTGACTGAACAACAAATGATTTCCAACCAACCACGGCTATGCAAAAATGGACATACCCAACACTTCTGATGTTTCAAGTGAAGAGAGAAATCCAGATTTCCATCCTAATTTTAAAAGTTCATCACCATTTAGAATGTTAATCCGATTAATTTTTAAAATTTAACAACATTATATAAGCTGAAACTAAATAAACATGTGGGCTGGCTTCAGCCTGCGGGTTGAGAGTCTACAACCTCTGATGCTGACTATAAAAGAGGAAAAAGCTGGGGATGTAGCCTACAGACAGTTCATGAAGGCCCTTGCATACTATGCCACAGAGAATGACTCAACCTTAACCCTGTAGACATCAAGAAATAAGAAGATAGATATTTCAGTAAAGAATCTTTCAAACTGTGTTTCTAAGAAGTGTTGTTTAAAATGCTTCATTAGTGGTATGATAAACACGGATTAAAGAGAGACTAAAAATGGGGTAGACTAGCTATGAGGTGATAATATTCGTCCAGATGAGAAATAAGTGAACGGATGAAACCCGTGCTCTGTGACAACCTATAGAGGTGGGATGGGGTGGGAGGTAGGTTTAAGACAGAGGGGACATATGTACACCTATGGCTGATTTATGTTGATATATAGCAGACACCAACACAATATTGTAAAGCAATTATCCTTCAATTAAAAATAAATACATTGGAAAAAAAAAAAGAAGTGAAGGGTTAAGGGAGAGCTCAGTGATGAACTGACAGCAGGTGTTGTGAGAAAGAGGAAAGAGCAAAAGAGAAGGGGTGACTTGGGGATAGAGTATGGGACTACCAAGTCAGAACTCCGATGCTATGGACTGCTCGAATGGACTGCTATAGAATTACAGTATCTCACCTCTCTCAAACCAAACATGGCTATTACTGCAGCAGACTTTTAAAAAATATTAGTTTCTAAGTTACTAATCAGGGAGGCTGTGATGGTTAGTTTTGGTTAAACTATGGTTAAATGTGACTGGGGTGCACAGATTAAACATTATTAAACATGATTTCTGAGTACATCAGTGTGAGGGTGTTTCTAGATGAGATTAACATTTGAATCTGCAGACTCAGTAGACAGCCCTCCCACTGTGGGTGAACATCAATCTGTTGGGGTTTCTGAATAGAACAAAAGGAGGAAAACAGAATTCAGCCCTGTTTTGCTTCTTCTCCGTCTGCTTGTGATAGGACACCTCATCTTATCTTCTCTAGCTTTCAGACTGAGATTTAAACCATTGGATTCCCTGCTTCTCAGTCCTTCAGACTCAAGGAATTAAATCACCAGCTTTTCTGGGTCTCTAGTTTGCAGAAAGCTGAGTGTGGGACTTCTCAGCCTCCATAATCATGTGAGCCAATTTGTCATAACGAATCTTGTTTTTTGTACATATAAAACTCTACATATATGTAAAATTTTTTCTATTGGTTGCTGCTATGGAGAATCCTGACTAATACAGGTGATTTCCAAACACCTAAGGAATTCAGCACATTAATGAGAACACAAATTCAGTTTGGATAAAAGGAAAAACTTATGTCTACGGAATAAAGGTCACCTGCAGTTAAAGATTACATTCTTAGGGGAATGCCTAGGATTTTGGCATGATCAATCACACAGACACTGACATTTCTGAAACTGTTTTTAAATTGTCAGCTTTCTTCATGTGGTTCTTAAACATGTATATCTACAAAAACAGTTTTAAAAGTATAACATTTTCATGAAACAACTGCTTTTTCCTAATATTTTTAACTTTTTTCCTGAGTAAAATTCACTACTGTGTTCTTCAGTTCTCAAGTTTAGCAGAGTATTTCTATGTTAGTTAGTTTGCATTTTCAGGTATCTTTTCTGGTCAATCAGAAACTCACTTCCATATTTTTACCAATACAATATGCAACCTAAGTAGTATATGACACCTCACTGAACCATGCTGTCCCTGCTCCCCAAAAAGTGATATTGAAAACTACTTCCATGAGGATACAGGTTAGGATAAAACCAAGTTGCTCCTGTATACACGCACAGTTGCATCAGAAGTCAAATCTTAGACGTCAGCTATTCATGTGAGTGAGCTTAACTGTTTGATCTTCTACCTGGGTTCTCCTGGGTTGATCAAGATAAAATTATATGATGAGATGATTTAGCAAAGCCTACAGTGCATTGCCCAGAAAGACAAGAAACAGGGAAACAGAGACAAGAACTTGGAAGACTACAGGAAGAAGGCAGGTTCGGCTAGCACACGTCAACGAGCAAAAGCTAATGATCTGAAACAACAGCCTTTGACACTAAAAATTCATACTTTTCTTCTATGCAAGATCATCATTTATCTTCCCCATACAGAATTAGTTACGTATTGGCTCAATTATACATTTCTGTGTGCCAGAATATACACAATATAGCTTTGTTAGGCAAAATAGTAACAACTTCATGGATTCACATGGTGCTACTTTGTAACTTAATGTCACTGAAAACTACAGTCGGGTAATGGAGAATGAAAGGGGATCTACCAACAGATCAATGTCTTACCTTTAAATTTATGCCTAACCTATGCCTTTAAATTTTTGCCATAAACTTAATAAACTTAGACATAGCCTTATAATTAATAAATAAATATCAGTGGACTAACTGACTGAAACACAGGAAGTAGAAAATACTTCACATTAAATCTTCAAATCAGATTCTTTTTCCTACTGGTCTAAACAGGGAAAGTGCTATTAACCTGTAATGACAATACATTAAGGACAATGCCAAGAGGAACACAAGGAAATCAATATGTCACTTTTGGCAACACTGTTCTCTACTAAGAGATTGTTTTTCATTCAACTGGAAGCTTTCTGAGTAAAGGAAACATGTATTATGCATCTTTTTATCCTCCACAGTACTTAGAGCAGCTTCTGGTATGAGTAAGCCCGTAGTAATGGCTACTGAACTTATAATTAAAATTCTCTAAGGAACACAGTTTTTATTCAAAATTAGCCACCAGGCATACCAAGACATTTAAGGTACTGGTGTATGTGGGAAGGGAAAGGAGCTTTATAGAAATCGTCAAAAATATGACCTTGGATGAGTATTCTCCAAAAAAGTGAGAACTCAGGTCTCTCTTTTACCTAAAATATAAACAGAATTTGTGTACATGTAGGCTTAGCAGCCTCTGGAGAAGGAAATGGCACCCCACTGCAGTATTCTTGCCTGGAGAATCCCATGGACAGAGGAGCCTGGTGGGCTACAGTTCATAGGGTCTCAGAGTCAGACACGACTGAAGCGACTTACCAGACACAGGGGGAAAACAAGGAAAAGACACCAGGTGGGATGAACAGGGATTGTCTGATGCAGCAAAGAAGTTTCTCTGCAGAGAAGCAGAAGAAAGGAAGGCTGGGATGATTTTCTTTTGCTCATTTCAGCACAGAACAGGACACAGAGGGCCAGAGCTTAACTGGGATCACAGTACAACAGCACCACCGTAAACCACTGAGCTGCTTCACAGTATTACCACCACCATCAAACCTTGGTTATCTCACATGAACTGTTACTAAATGAGTTCTGTTGCTCATAACTTACTTAAGGATTAGAAACCAAAGAATCAGAGCTTGTAGGGACTAGAGTTCACTTCACAAATTTTCAAACCTTTTTTACTCATATATTTTCTTCAAATACCTTACAAATGACTCTAGTACATTAAAAAAAAAAATCAGAAGTAGGGAACCTGGCACCATGGTTGAAGTACCTTCCAGAGAATCACAATGGATGCAAAATTAGAAAATGAGTGATGAGTCCAAACTCATTTGACAGAGAAGTTAAGAGCCTGCCCAGTCAATGAATGAAAAAGCCAGAACTAGAATCCAGGAATGTCAACATCACAGAGGGTTCTTCCTACAATACTTCATGCTGCTTCTGAAAAATCAAAGAAAAAGGACAGTCTCAATACTTACCATCTTTGTTCAGCCACTGCTTTCTTGTTCTGTACAAAAGGAGCTTGTTGTGGACATACGGTAAAAGGAACTTGACACACCAGCTCTCCACACCAAGTTTGTTTTCAACCAGGACTATGGGACTCCGGTTATACCTAGCTTCAGGACATGGGATCAGGCCAATTTCATCTCTTAATATGTAAAACATAAAAAGAATTAAAGGTAAGAATACTAACTTTAAAAAAATTTTCAAATCCTACAGAGTATTAAAAAACTGCACGTATTTCCTTTTCTTACAAATATTCAGTTCACCCACTGGATTGGGAGAATTTAAAAATTTCCTAATACTCACAAGAATATGGAAAAAATACTATTTGTACTTGTAGTGACAGGAATGAAAGCTGGTCTAATCTTTGAATAGAGATTTGAAAATATCTGTCAATTTTTAAAGTACATATACACTTTGACACAGCAATTCTACTGGTCAGAAATTATCCTATGCCAAGATATAAGAATTCATTGGCTATTCATAGCAACATTGCAATAAAACTTGTTAATACTCTAAATGTGTATCAAACAATGTAAGACTGGTAAAATAAACATGGGCCATCCATGTGATACAGTGGTAAAAAAAAAATGAGGTAAATCTGCATATGCTGGTATGGAAAGGGTGAGAAGATGTATGACACACAAAAAGCAAAATGCCAAACACAGTGTACAGCACAAAGCCCTTTTAAAAAGATACAGAGTTGCATTAAAAATTTCCTTTCTATAATCTTTTAAAAAGATACAGAGTTGCATTAAAAATTTTCTTGGAAGGATACCAAGAATCTTTGGGAGAGAGGGTTTTATTTTTATATAGTTTAAATTTTCTAATTATTTGTGCATATTAGCTTTGTTTTTTTAAAAATGTCAAAATGTATTTATGCTTGCCTGCTAACAAATATATGTAGGCCAAATCACTAATAAAATTATATTATCAGTGAGACTGTGAGCCATTTTTTGTCTTCTTTATAATCCTTTACACATTTCTAAAATAAAAAAAATATGCTAATAAATGTTGTTAAACCACAAATATTTCAAGATTTGATCATTTTCCTCTATGGTGGCCTCGAAATCCATTGATTCACCTCAACTTAAACTGAAAATTTACATTATTGGCAGAGATTTAACAAACAAGAGGGAGAGGACATATGTATACCTCTGGCTGATTCATGTTGATGTTTGGCAGAAAACATCAAAATTCTGTAAAGCAATTATCCTTCAGCTAAAAAATAAATACATTTTTAAAAATTTGATAACGTGGGGGGAAAAAAAAAATACATAGGGCAGTTGACTTACACAGTAAATGAACCAACAAACACCAAAATGTTTTTGTAAAACTTGTACACATGCCTTTCAACTATATAGAATTTACAGTTCTCATCTATAAACATCCTTTCTCAAACAGTATGTTCTTCCCTTAATTAATGAATAACAAAAAGCCTTTTAACAAGAGCAGTTGACATAAATACTTTTAGAGTGTCTAAGCAGATTTTTTTTAATGTGTTTTTAAAAAAACAGAATAAAGAACTGTTTTTCAGAGCTTGTGTGTGACATTATCTATCATGCTCTTGGCTTCCTCTGCCAAAAGTGTGTTGGCTGATAGATGCAAAGAGGAAACTTGTTCGATTACAGATTATAAGAAAAGACTCCTCTTTTTTGGTTAGGTCACCATCACAAGCTGGTGGGAGGCTGTGGAACTAAAATAAAATCCATCCTGGAAACTCTTAACTGCATAGTTCAGAAGTAACCTACTTTCTACTGATCACTTCTTTAGTGACACAGGCATATATCAGTAAAAGAGGGTGTGCTAGGGGTTGCAAGTCACTATTCTTTCAAGCTGATCTAACTCCCAAGAAGACTTTGGGACCTAAGGCTTTTTGTCCTGACAACTTACTCAGCTGATTCAGGGTGTTTTGGTACACCTGAATATGCCAATATTACCTAAACATCTTCTGAATACTACAATGAATTAGATACTGCATTAGGTTCTGAAAATGCAAAAAATGAATAAAATAAGGTGGTCCCAGACTACACAAAGCTGATGGTTTTGCTGGGGAGTTGTGTCAATATCTGTAATAAAATGTTAACACACTTTGCCATTCCAGTAATATAGATAAGGTTTTTAGGAAGAATAGGGCAATAATGCTGAGGGCATCTAAGGCCAATGTCCAGTATTTCTAAATATATTTTTGTATTTGGTGATATGAAATCTAATCTAACTCACTACTGGGATAACTAGCCACATGGTCTATAACTAACTAAATACATGATTGAATTGCTGATATTTTCTGGGGTTCAGGTGTTACTATGTAAAATATTTGTTTAAAAACAAATAGACTTATAGTAAAGAAAATAATAAACTCAGTGTAATTATTTCAAGAAAGTCTGTTTTCTAAGATCTAACAACCACTTACAACACTTAAAAAGCTGCAAAAGTCAATATGAATGTTAGAGTAACAGGAATAAAAGAATTCTAGCTTCTGGGTACAGTCCATTTTGGGGGAGTATTTTTTACTTAAATTCACAATGTAAAAACCTGCCTTGTTCACGACACCAAACATAAAATGCCCAACTAACAAACTGGTACCTAAATGAAAGGACAGAACCATTTGCACAAATAAAAAACACATTTCTTTAGTTTGGCTACTATTCTTCCAAGAAATGCTTTTACAAAACAAGAATGCCTTGGATATAGCAGGTGGCCAACAACTGCTACTGAAATGCTGATTATCAGTGCACTTCAGTGTTATATTCGAATAAACAGTTTTCAAAAACTATTGCTTCTTGACTCTCCAAAAGAACATTACCTCTGACTTCCTTCTAATGCAGGTCCGAATCCTAGTTCTGTCAATATGATATAAATACATCTCTCTCTGTATATATCATTATCTCTGTCTCCTATCATTTGGCCCCAGCAGACCTCCATTTTTTTTCATTTGTAAAATGGAAGTATTACATTATATTTCTAAATAAGGAAAACAGGCTGCTAGGTTTCATCCAGCTTTCAAAGTTTATAACCTAGAAACCCAAAAACTATTCTCATGCAAAGAGAATGAAAATGGTCATATCAGGGAATACAAAGCACTAGGGTGGGGGTTGGGGGATGGGGATAAAAACATTAGAAGAGAGGTAGCAGGATGCATAGACCTTAGTCTCCATTCTACCACTGATCAATGTGGACCTGAGTAGGCACACATCAGTATCCTCATCTGAAATACAGGAATGACAACCCTTTCCCTGCCACTTATGAAAGCAAGTAATACAATGTAAAGGATGTGGTAAGCTACAAAGTATCAGGCAAAGATGAAGTATATTATCATTAATTCAGTTAAGAGCCTGAAGTCAACCAGAAAAGTTCATTGGTTAGCAGATAATAGGAAGCTAAAGCAAAGAAAGCTAATAAGCCTTTGTCAAGTTATTTGACCCTAAGATACAGTGCTATGCTGCTTCCTAAAAATATAACATGTACTTTATAAAGGCAGGTAGGTCAGTAAGATTCCAAATAAGTGTGTTTGACTTCAGACTTCGCCTATGCCTAGTCCCACTTTTTTTCAGACACTTTAGAATTCCAGAATCATTCTGAAATTGGAAGGGGCTTCATTCCTCCAGTCTCTCATTTTGTCAGATGAGGAAACAGATCCACTAAGGTTAAGTGATTAACCAAGGTCACAGTGCTTATGGCTTAATTCAAAATCTTAGTCACTCCACATTATATGGTTCAGTTTTACTATTTGGGGACTATCCTTCCCTCACCAACAGGAAGCTGGTAAATACTACTTTTATAAATAATTGGACCTATTTCAGCTTAAGTGATGTTTCTGAAAAGTAGAGATAAGAGACGCTCTCTAAACATGAGGAATAAGGTCAGTCTTATGTCTCCATCTAGATCTGCGCTGTGCAATACAGTTGTCACCAGGCATGTGTGCCCATTATGTATGAATCAATCAAAATTAAATAAAATTTAAATTTTAGTTCTTCTTTCACACTAGCCACATTTCAAGCACTCAACAGCTATATATGGCTAGTGGCTACGATTTGGATAGGACAGATTAAGAACATTTCCACCATTATAGGTATTTCTGTAAGTGCCTAAGTATAAGAACTGTATTTTATACTTCCTATTTCTTTTTTTAAAATTTATTTTAGTTGGAGGCTAATTTTTACTTTACAATATTGTAGTGGTTTTTGCCATACATTGATATGAATCAGCCATGGGTTTACATGTGTTCCCCATCCTCAATCACCCCCCACCTCCCGCCCCATCACATGCCTCTGGGTCATCCCAGTGCACCAGCCCTGAGCACCCAGTCTCATGCATCAGCAGAAAAGATGGTAGCTCATAAACAATACGAGTTCAATCAATATTACAGTAATAAAAATTAGTAACTTTCTGGACAAGAGAACTTTGACATGACTCTAACTGCACTGTAAAAAGCTGCCCTTCACATTAGCACAGTGTCTGTCAGTTCAGTTCAGTCGCTCAGTCACATCCAACTCTTTGCAATCCCATGGACTTCAGCACACCAGGTTTCCCTGTCCATCACCAACTCCCGGAGCCTACTTAAACTCATATCCATCGCGTTGGTGATGCCATCCAACCATCTCATTCTCTGTCGTTCCCTTCTCCTCCCACCTTCAATCTTTCCCAGCATCAGGATCTTTTCCAATGAGTCGGTTCTTTGCATCAGGTAGCCAAAGTCCGCACATTAAGCTAATACCTGTTCTCTGGGTCAAGCCGTCTGTTGTTTTTCCAAAGTATTCTCTAGGAGTCAACCATACAAACATTTGCATGGTATTTTTCAGTTTATAAAGTGTTTCACATTCATCATTCAGTTGGCCAATATATTTTCTAAGAAACACAGGGATTCAAGTTAAGTCTAATATTTATAGTAGTTAAGTCTGTAGTGGCAACTAAGGGCAAGACACTGTGTGAGGTAATTTTCCTGTTTTCAGGCTGAGAAGGGGTAACCTATCCATGCTGCTGCTGCTAAGTCACTTCAGTCGTGTCCGACTCTGTGTGACCCCATAGACGGCAGCCCACCAGGCTCCCCCATCCCTGGGATTCTCCAGGCAAGAACACTGGAGTGGGTTGCCATTTCCTTCTCCAATGCATGAAAGTGAAAAGTGAAAGTGAAGTCACTCAGTCGTGTCTGACCCTCAGCGACCCCATGGACTGCAGCCTACCAGGCTCCTCCGTCCATGGGATTTTCCAGGCAAAAGTACTGGAGTGGGGTGCCATTGCCTTCTCCGAACCTATCCATACCCACCAGTAATAAAATCCACATTTCACCCACTGCATCTTCAACTCCTACTGGTTAGAAATTTTCAGAGACAAAGTCAATATGTTTACTACAGTAAATGTTGTCCAATAAAATTATAATCTTATATTTGTAGGAAAGAGGAAAAAAAAAAAAAAAAGAAAAACTTTTTTTTATAATACTGAACAATATAATTAAGTACTAATTTTGATGTTAACTAGTGCTTTTTCTTTTAACTAGAAATAGACCCTTTACATTTTGGAAGTAAAAGCATTAGTTAGATGAGGGGAAGAACTATGAACAATTCTGAAAAGTCCAAATGTCCAAACACATTTTTAAAGTTACACTGTAATACTACTGAAGACATTGTTACTACGGGGAATATGCACTAATATATAGCTGAATATTAAATAACAAGTTAAGCTATTTACATTTTTCAGTTCTACATCATTATTTCATATTATTTCTAATGCCCAACTTATTTCAAGCTTTAAAATATTGTATGACCCAAATGCTTATTAACAATTTTAAGTTATGCATTGACAGTACATCGATGAGATCTCATCATAAAAATGCAACTGGGAGGGGGCAATTAAAATCATTTATGAGTTTTAATAAAAGCGCTTCCCAGGTGGCTCAATGCTAAAGAATGCCTGCCTCCCAATACAAGAGACTTGGGGTTCAATCCCAGGATCGCGAAGATTCCCAAGAGAAGGAAATGACAACCCACTCCAGTATTCTTGCCTGGGAAATCCCATGAACAGAGGAGCCTAGCAGGCTACAGTCCATGGGGTTGCAAAGAGTCTGACACAACTTAGCGACTAGAACAAGAAGCTTCAATAAATTATGATCCAGAAGAATTGGGATGTGTTCCAAACTGCATTGTGTCAACCTGCCAGGCCAATGAACACTCAATCTCAGGTTTTTCAAACTAAGATGAATACTGTACATTAGAATTCTTTCTAACCTCCTCCTTAATTTATTTAAGAAATTAATTCTTTAAGAAAAATAACCCCAAATGATAAGAAAACAGGCCCTTCGTTTGTCCAATTTTTTTTCTTGAGGATGTCTCTTATTTGCAATAAAGCTCTCATTTTCAAAAAGGAACTGAAAGACTGATATACAACAAGGCATCAAAGCATTCTTTAGAAGGCCCAGTACCCTCTATGGTTACTGCCAGGAAATGATTCCAAACACTCTCATTCTGAAAAAGGCACCAGTCACAAGGGGAAAGGAAGTGGATGCTGTCAGAGGTGGCAGGTGTGTTTTGAGGCCAGCAGTGTCCTGTTTTTAATGAGGCACAGCTGCACGTCTCCAATTGTGTGCCCCAAGGGAGCAAGACATCTGAGAGCATCACCTTGAAGGAAAAGAACATTTCATTTAGATGAAGGTTTGGCATCTCTTTTAAGCAGAAAAACTGAAGGAGTTAGAATGCTTAAAAAGAATAATTCATGCGTTCCAGTTTAAAGAACAACAACAACAAAAATAAACTCCACAAGCAATTAGATAAAGTGAAAATAATGTATTAATAAAACGGGACTCCCTGTTTATTTCTTTTGAGGAGAGGAAAGGAAGGACAAGAAAAGAGCTACACTCTTGGTTCTTCCTTATTCTTTTGTATAATGTGTAAATATATCTCTCCTTTAATACTTTCCTTTTTACTGGTTACATAAAAACAGAAGTATCAGAGTGAATAGTTTCTTCTGGGATCTTCCCGGAGAGCTCTTAAGTAAAATGGAAAGGAAGGAGGGAAAAGATACATGTGCCAGTTTCTGTGGTGTCCTACTTAAAGAGGGTAGCAGCTTTTGAATTAAAAAAAAAAAAAAAAAAAAAATATGCTCCCTGCAACTATGAATCAACTAATGCTAAAAAGTATCAAGGTTTCTTTCATTTACTTTACACCACACAACCTGCGCTTACTGAAGCCACACTCTTGAGAATGCCCTGTTAACCTTTTAAACAAAATGCTTCATCGAAATCCCTCTATAATCTTAGGACAAGTGAGGGCAAAGTCAAAAGCAGCCTCAAACTACCTTGAGCTAGTAAACTGAGGGGTTTTTGCACCACAGAGAAGAAGATGATCGGTAACCCCTTCTTACCAAGGTCCGGGATGAACCTCAAGAGCTGTGTTAACAAAGCACATAACAGACCACACCGAGTGCCTGAAACGGATGTAGGACGTGGACACACGGGTGAAATCTTTCGAGTTTCGTGAACTCCTGGGAAAAGGGTTGGAGGGAGGAGAACCAAACAAAGTCACTACGATTTGATTTTCCGAGGTCACTTCTAAGGATGAGCCCGCGAGCGAGTTCCGGTAGCGGAAAGCTGGCCCCTCGGCGGCCGACAGCGGTCGGGGACCGACCAGGTTCCATCCGCTCTAGCGAGGAGGGCGCGGGCCAGGACCCGCCATCGGAGGTCAGCTCCAGGCTTGACCCCGCCCCCGCCCGTCCCCGACGACCCCCGCAAGCCGCGGAGGCGGGGGCATAGTCGGCGCGCGACTCACATGTGCGGGTTTCTCCTGAAGGCATTGGTGATGTCCTTCACCACCCGCTGCACCAGCACCGCCACCTCTTCGCTCGTCTCAGCCATGTTGGCGGCGGCCGCGGCGGCTCGGGCGCGCCTCCGGGAGAGCGCCGAGCAGCCCGCGGGAGTTCCGCGGGGAGCGCGCGCGTGTGCGCCGGTTTGGCCGCGCCCCGCCCCCACCGCCGAGGCCGCCGCAGAGCACTTCCGGGTCAGGCCACCGGCGTTAAGGGTGTGGTCGTTAACCGGGCTAGAGTAGGGTGTTTGGTCGCGGACTTCCTCTAGGCAGCGAGTTTCAAAGCGTCCGAGGTTATGCTGAAGATTCATTTGCAAAGTTACCTCAGGTCGCTGTTTCCACACATTTTATTTTAATTTCTAGTCCACTCGGGGCCGTGGAGTGAGGGGTCCTAAGGTCACTTCCAGAGCCGGAGTCTGGCCTGAGCACCCTGCCCAGACCACCAGTCTTCAGCCTCCTCAGGCCTTGAGGAAAGGAGCCGGTCCCCAAATGCTCATGGAGAAAAGTTCAACTGAGAGTGAAGGTTCTCTTCAACAGTTAGTCCCTTGACGTTCTGAGAGTTCGTTCCCTTTATCGGAATAAGTTGGAGGGATGAGGCCGTTCAGAGATGCTCTTGGTGAAATGAGTCCCAGTGGGACTATATTGGTGACCTTTTGTAACTCCGTGCCAGTTTCGGCCACTGAGTAGCCGTTTTCAAAAAGTTAATTTTAAAAAGTTAATAAATGGATTAAAGGAAGAAGGAGAAAAGTAAAGGAAAGTTATTTGCTCTTTCCATATAGGGAGTTGAAGTACAGAGCTATTTTAGAATTTTTTACTTTGTACTTCGTGTTGCACATCCTTTGATGTCCTTTAAACACTGCATTTTAATTTTGGAGTTTAAAAACAAAGTCCCTGGCAAAGTTTGCTCTTAATAGCTATTTGCCTTCCTACAAACAATTTGTGTAAGAAAAACTCTTGCAGGTAGGGGGACCCTCTTCTAGGGCCTGCGAGTTGGCTCTTGTCTAACATGCAGAAATGTCAGAGGACACACACATGATGAGGAAGCAAGAGACTTCTTGGGAAGGGGCGCCCTGGGTGGAGAACAGCAGTGTAAGGGAATCCAGGAGGGTTGCTTTGCCATAGTCTGGGATTTTTGGTGATAGGATTAGTTTCAGGGTTGTCTTTGGCCAACCATTGTCACTCGAGGTCCTTCCTCGTGACGCCCGCATCACTCAGGAAAGAAGGATTCCAGCATGGAGGATTCTGAGATGTTGGTAGGACATGTGGACTCTTGTCTCTTTATGACCTTTTCCGAATTCTTCTAGTTTGGTGGTGGCTTATTCCATGTTTCTTATAACTCATGCAAATGGTTACTGTGGCCCCTGGCCAGGATGGGCATTTTTCAGTCAGTGTTGCCCCTAACAAGGCTGGCTTTTTAGTCCATTTGGATTTTGAAATGCAATAATTCAAAATTTCATATATCAGATTTTCTTTCAGTCTTTGTGTTAGAAAAATCCAGCTGCTTTTGGTTCAGGTATTTTTACTTAAACCTTGAAATCTTGCCTATTAGAAACTTTTGTTCTTAAAGCAAATTAAGAATCTGTTACGTAGAGCATTTGAAGTAGGTTTGAAGATTTCGAAAGTAAAATTGTTCATTGGATGCAAAATTATAAAGCAATGAATGAGAAATAGGTATTAATCATATTGATTTGTATCCCTGCTGCTGCTAAATCGCTTCAGTCGTCTCCGACTCTACGTGACCCCATAGACGGCAGCCCACCAGGCTCCCCCGTCCCTCGGATTCTCCAGGCAAGAACACTGGAGTGGGTTGCCATTTCCTTCTCCAATGCATGAAAGTTTAAAGTGAAAGTGAAGTCGCTCAGTCGTGTCCAACTCTTAGCGACCCCATGGACTGAAGCCTACCAGGCACCTCCATCCATGGGATTTTCCAGGCAGGAGTACTGGAGTGGGGTGTCATTGCCTTCTGCATAGACATTGGCCTTCTGGTTTTAAAAGAAATGATAGAGAAATTTCATAAAATTGTAGAAAAGCAAGATGGACAGGTTTGATTTAGTAAAGTCAAACAAACTTTAACCTATTGACAGGTTCTCAAATGAGGCAGTGAAGTGAATTTGTGTTTAGATTCCAAGGCCAAAGACAACTTCAAATGTCCTAATTACTCTTAAAATGAAATACAGATGTTGAAATGGTTTGAGTTCACTGATCAGTTTTCTTCATATTCAATTAATCAGAGCCCTGCATCCTTTCCTAATCAAAGTGGAAATAAATCCTGACTTCTGGGGCAGAGCTTAATGGAACACACTCATAAATATGACATTTTTAAAAATAATTCATTTTTATCTTAAAAATTAGTGTGACTTTTGTATTTCATTCTACTCTTTTTAAGAGGAAAAACTAACAAACTTTGTCCCTAAATTCTGAAAGGAAATTGATACTCCAAAAAGACAATTCCTCTGAATGATTTTGTATGTCCCCTTCCCACATGCATGACACATGCACATACACACACTATTTGTACTCATTTGAAAGGTATGAATTATATGTCTCATGTTTCTTCTAAGAGTTCATGAGTTGTTTCAACCAATTATTAAAGATATGCTATGTTTAGAACTTGAATTTTTTATAGTTAGAACATACTAGAGCTCTGTCCAAACCCCGCCTTTTTTGCAGATAAGGAAGCTGAGGTTCAAATAATTGAAATTCATGTGATTTCAATAATGATATGTTTATAAGACTGTGTGTGTGTGTGTGTGCATGTTAAGTCGCTTCAGTCGTGTCTGACTCTTTGCAACCCTGTAGACCATAGCCCACCAGGCTTCTCAGTCCGTGGGATCCTCCAGGCATGAATACTGGGGTGAATTCCCTTGCCTTCCTCCCGGGCATCTTCCTAATCCAGGGACAAGAAACTTTGTAATCCAGGGATAAGAAACTGCATTGGTAGATGGGTTCTTTACCACTAGTGCTACCTGAGGAACATGAGGATATGATAAATTTAGCATGATTTTGCTGAAGGAGTCAAAGATTTATGTTTAAGAATCTGTAAAATACACTTACTAATATTGAAATATTGTAAATAGCTTAAATGAAATGCTCAATATTGGAGATTGATTAAATTATAGTAAATCTATGTGATAAAATAGTTTAGTCATTTAAAAGCTCATTGTAACTAGGACAGTATGTACCAAACTCTTAGGCAAGGTAAATTTAAAGGAGAATTTTACTTTCTAAGTAACACAAAGAACAAAATAAAATTTTTGTAATTAAATAAAAATGTTTTCAAAGTATACTTTAATAAAAATATGTATATATTTATTTGTTAATTATTCAACAATCTCTTATTATGCTTATTAATTTTCTTAGAGATTGATTTTTAAGTAACCATGACTCTTGTAACTCCCTCATACTGCCCCCAATTATGCCTTTCATAGCTTAGAAGACTATTTGACAGTCCTATGAATGTACTTGATAATCCTTCCATACCCCACCAAAATCATTCTTTTTGTATTTTAGAAGAATATTTGATGATGGGGAAAGGTGTGTGTGTGTGTGTGTGTGTGTGTGTGTGTGTGTGTGTATATAAAATAAATGACAAGTACCAAAACAACATACAAGACAGTTATAGACAAAAATTATGCAATAGTCGATCTAAGAAAGAAATGGAAAATTTTATTCAAGCCAATGACTGAGCACACACACACACAGACACATTACACACAGACACACAGATACATTACATGTTAAACGATTTATCATAGACAGTTTACATAATCCAGTTCTGCACATACAAAATAAATAATGAGTCATGGGTCATCATGGCCCCTCACAAGATTAAGAAGGAAGGTTATTTCTTAAGAAGTTGTGACTCTGTGAAATTAATAAGTAACATCTCCTAAGGAGGTCTGGCTAACACAAATTCACAGCACATGCTAAGGAGAGGGAGGAAGCCCAAACAGGCAAAGAAAAATTTTATGTTTAAGTATTTCTCATCTAGCCTTAAAAATGAATTTTATTTCATCATATATGAAACAAATTGTACATCATATTTATATGTATTAGACTGGGATGTTATAAACTAAAATGTTAGCAATAGTTATCTCCATATGATAGAACTACTATAGATGATTAGGACCTATAAATATAGATTCTTTATATTACTCTGGATGTTCGAAACTTTCTAGAGTAAAAAATCTAATGTGAAGCACTATACAAATTATTGCTTATTTCTATGAGTAGACACATCAGTATTAAAACATAGTAGTAAAGCTAATACTAATTTTCAAAACAACTCTATTGTTTAATATTCTAAAGAGAATTATACCACTATTACAATTAGTTTCCTAGTTAAAATATGAACTTTTTTTTAACATATCAGAAAGTAGATAAATGTTATAAAGATGCTAATCATGTTGATGACTTTAAATGATCAGTTGTTAGAATCCATGATGATAGAGGAATGAAGATACTAGTAGCATAGTGTGGTTTTTGTTGCTGAGTAAAGTGCTGTTTTATATTTATTGATATTTAATAGTTCCAAAATGTTATTCTTTATCTTCTTCCTATCTATAGGCCCATGATGTAATCTTCAGAAAAGAACAAGAGAAAATATCTGAAGAGAAAATATCTGGAGAGAAAAAGAGCCAATCCAGGCCTTGCATATGGAAATGGCTAGGGAGATGGGTATGTCTCCATGATGGATTCAATGTTTCTCATGTACAGAAGATATCAAAATTTTTGTAGGGATTTCTTATGCCGTTTAATGGATGACTAAAGAAAAGAAGTATCCAAATATGAGTACATTCTTAAGGAGTTATTTTTTGCTTTATGTTTTTCTTATTCTTCAGTGTAAATATGATAATAATGTAAACCATAGACTTAGGTTTAAAAAATCATAACTGAAAATTTAGGAAAGTAGTAAAAGCTTTAATTTTACTACAGAAGAGGTTTACTCTGAGTCTTCCTCAGTAACTGCCTGAAAGTAAGAGAGGGCTATATTTCCTCTTCTTTCATCTCACTTCTTTTTTGGTATCTTTTTTCCTTTTTCTGGCTGTGTGTCATGTGGGATCTTAGTTCCCAGACCAGGGATCGAACCCCATCCCATGCATTGGCAGGCAGATTCTTAACCACTGGACCACCAGGGAAATCCCCATCTCACTTCTTAAGCTAATTTTTCAACTCAGATTTTATAATCAAAAATGTACTTTATTTCTCAGTTTCTTTCTGTTTCCATGTTTTAAGCCACTTCTGAGACTTAACAAAATTAACAACAGCCCAAAATCACCCATAGGAAATGATGAAATTTCTTTATTAAATGATGAATTATGCTCTAACTTGTATTAATAGTATAATATTTATAGAAACTGACAGTCTGAGTGTTAGGAAAGAATGCCAAACAGTTATTCCCCAATTAACATCTTCTGGCTTTAGGCACTTGAATTTCTATGGAGAGTCCTCAAGAAAATTGGAGATGTAAAGGGAACATTTCATGCAAGGATGGGCATAACAAAGAACAGAAATGGTAAGGACCTAACAAGCAAAAGAGATTAAGAAGAGGTAGCAAGAATACACAGAAGAACTATACAAAAAAGATCTTAGTGACCCAGATAACCATGATGGTGTTGTCACTCACCTAGATCCAGACATCCTGGAGTGTGAGTTAAGTGGGCCTTAGGAAGCATTACTACAAATAAAGCTACTGAAGTTGATGGAATTCCAGCTGAGCTATTTCAAATCCTAAAAGATGATGCTATTAAAGTGCTGCCCTCAGTATGTCAGCAAATTTGGAAAACTCAACAGTGTCCAAAGGACTGGAAAAGGTCAGTTTTCATTCCAAATTCCAAAGAAGGGCAATGCCAAAGAACCTTTAAACTACTGTACAATTGCACTCATTCAACATGCTTCAAAATCCTTCAAGCTAGGCTTCAGCAGTACATGAACTGAGAACTTCCAGATGTACAAGCTGGATTTAGAAAGGGCAGAGAAACCAGAAATCAAATTGCCAACGTTCGTTGGCTCATGGAGAAAGCAATGGAATTCCAGAGAAACATCTACTTCTGCATCATCCACTATGCTAAAGTCTTTGACTGTGTGAATCACAACAAACTGTGGAAAATTCTTCAAGAGATGTGAATACCAGACCACCTTACCTGTCTTTTGAGAAACCTCTATGCAGGTCAAGAAGCAACAGTTAGAACTGGACATAGAACAACTGACTGGTTCAAAACTGGGAAAGGAATACAACAAGGCTGTATATTGTCACCCTGCTTATTTAACTTACATGCAGAGTACATCATAAAAAATGCTGGGCTAGATGAATCACAGGCTAGAATCAAGATTGGTGGGAGAAATAGCAGCAACCTCAGATATGTAGATGATACCACTCTAATACCAGAAAGTGAAGCGGATCTAAAGAGCCTCTTGATGAAGGTGAAAGAAGAGAGTGAAAAAACCTGGCTTGAAACTCCATATTCAAAATCTAAAATCATGCCATGTGACCCCAAGACTTTATGGCAAATAGAAGGGGAAAACTAGAAGCAGTGACAGATTTTCTTTTCTTGGGCTCCAAAATCACTGTGGATGGTAACTGCAACCATGAAATTAAAAGACGCTTGCTCCTTGGAAGGAAAGCTTTGACAAACCTAGATAGTGTATTTAAAAGTAGAGACATCACTTTGCTGACAAAGGTCCGTATAGTCAAAGCTATGATTTTTACAGTAGTCATGTACAGATGTGTAAGTTGGACCTTAAGGAAGGCTGAATGCCAAAGAATTGATGCTTTGAAATTGAGGTGCTGGAGAGTCCCTTGGACTGCAAAGAAATCAAACCAGTCAATCCAAAAGGAAATCAACCCTGAATTTTCACTGGAAGGACTGCTGCTGAAGCTGAAGCTCCAATACTTTGGCAACCTGAGGTGAAGAGCTGACTCATTGGAAAAGACCCTGATGCTGGTAAAGATTGAAGGCAAAAGGAGAAAGGGGTGGCAGAGGATAAGATAGATAGCATCACCATACTAAATGAACATTGATTTGAGCAAATTCTGAGACAGAGCGCAAGACAGAGGATACTGGTGCATTGTAGTCCTTGAGGTTGTAAAGAATCAGACATGAGTTAGAGAGTGAACAACAACAAAAACAGTTCTAACCATATTGTTCCTCAGGGCCCCCAAAAGTCCAATCTACTTATGTCTGTGTCTGAGTGAATAAGGTTTTTCATTGTCATTGATGACATACATTTGAGCCAACAGACCATACTATAATAATAGAACCATCTTTAATAGAAGCTATCTTTTAATCATTTTTTTCATTTTGAAAGTCCTTAGGTATGTTCCTGAAATAGTGCCAACTCAATACCAGCATCAAGAAAGGGTTGGCTCTTTATTACTGGCTCTAACAGAGCTGACAATTCTCTTTATTTTCAATAAGAAAAGTGTTATTTCATTAATTTTTTTCAAGAAGAGGGGTGAAACCATTTTAGAAATTAATTTTATACTCTTCTTTAAAACTTAAATGATTATCTAAGTAGGGTCTAGTGATAAACCTAAATTGTAGAACTTTAATGCAATTTTTCATAGCTAGAACTATTAAATAATTACTTCTAACTTGATGCAATTAAAAAGGTGATTTGTTTATGGTTAGCAGCATCCATCTTCACAGAAAACATTCTATTTAATGAAGTATTTCAATTGAGCAAACATTTGCTGGGTGTCTGCTATATGTATGGCATGTCCACAAAGGTGACATTGATGACCAAAACTAGACCTTGCCTCTCTAAAACAGATTATCTTATTCACCTATAGTCTTCAGTTCAGTTCAGTTCAATCACTCAGTCGTGTCTGACTCTCTGTGATACCAGGAATCACAGCACGCCAGGCCTCCCTATCCATCACCAACTCTCGGAGTTCACTCAAACTCATGTCCATCGAGTCGGTGATGCCATCCAGACATCTCATCCTCAGTCGTCCCCTTCTCCTCCTGCCCTCAATCCCTCCCAGCATCAGGGTCTTTTCCAATGAGTCAACTCTTCCCATGAGGTGGCCAAAGTATTGGAGTTTCAGCTTCAGCATCAGTCCTTCCAATGAACACCCAGGACTGATCCCCTTACTGGTTGGATCTCCTTGCAGTCCAAGGGACTCTCAAGACTCTTCTCCAACACCACATTTCAAAAGCAACAATTCTTTGGCACTCAGCTTTCTTCACAGTCCAACTCTCACATCCATACATGACCACTGGAAAAACCATAGCCTTGATTAGGCGGACCTTTGTTGGCAAAGTAATATCTCTGCTTTTGAACATGCTATCTAGGTTGGTCATAACTTTCCTTCCAAGGAGTAAGCGTCTTTTAGTTTCATGGCTGCAATCACCATCTGCAGTTACTTGGGAGCCCCCAAAAATAAAGTCTGACACTGTTTCCACTGTTTCCCCATCTATTTCCCATGAAGTGATGGGACCTATAGTCTTATTTAGATGCAAATCTACTTTGCATACCAAGACTTCCTTTTGAAATAGTGCAAATGAAAACTTCTTAATATCCAAGCATTAGATATTCTGATCTTTCTGATTGAAAGATCAGTAACTCTCAAAATAGTATGGTTCTAATAAAGGAGATATAATTTATTTAAACAAAATATATTCAGGCTTTTATTTAAAAACTTATATTTGGAAAAATCTAAACTGCTGCCTAATACCTTTTTGAATATGTAAATAAGGCTTTTTCACTTTAAATTATAAACCAGAATTGAAACTCCATGTCATACAATTTAATTTCTTTGTTTTTAAGAGGGAGTTAATTATATATTAGTAGCAATCAAGTGTAGATTTTAAAACCAAGATGACTTTTAACAAACCTGGGTTTATCTTTTTAAACTCTAGGACAGGATTTTACAAGCAAGCTCTCAGTTCATTACTATACATATGTTGGTTTTAAAACTAGAACATACATCTCTAGGATAAGTAATTTTCTAGCCTAGGATATTTTTAAGCTTTTGAGAATTCCTAGAGGAGAATTTGGAGAAGGTGATGGCACCCCACTCCAGTACTCTTGCCTGGAAAATCCAATGGACAGAGGAGCCTCGTAGGCTGCCGTCCATGGGGTCATGAAGAGTCAGACACGACTGAGCGACTTCACTTTCACTTTTTACTTTCATGCATTGGAGAAGGAAATGGCAACCCACTCCAATATTCTTGCCTGGAGAATCCGAGGGACGGGGGTGCCTGGTGGGCTGCCGTCTATGGGGTCACACAGAGTCGGACACGACTGAAGAGACTTAGCAGCAGCAGCAGAGTAGAATTTACATTATTTTTGATAGCTATTTGCTAGTAGATATGATATGGAAATCCATGAATTATCTGAATGGGGAAAACTGGTTTACTTTTTCCTAGATTTCCACCCCCTCCCCCCGCTCTTTTTCTACCAACATATAGATTGACTCTGCTGCATGAAGTAGACTGGAACTATAAAGCTCCAAAAGTTGTATTTTGAGGCATCAGTGTTGACTCTCTGTGTGTGAGTGAGTGTGTGTCTATATGTGTGCATATATGTGTGCATTTTAAGATCACTCATTTAGAATAGTTTGTTTCATACCACTGGCCACCACTCTATATACTTGAACATAATTAAATTGATATGTTAAGGATATGTTAAGGACTCTATATACTTGAACATAATTAAATTGATACGTTAAGGATATCGATGGAAATATTTTAAAGATTATTTTCAATACTTGCCTTCCGTATTAGGCAGAATTCTTAGCTTATTTCTTCTTCTCTTGCTGGTATTGATTGTGCAGGTCATATCTCCAGGCCAAGCCTCTTGCTAACCCCTACAGAACTCCCAAAGTGGTTTTTCTAATACTCTTTACCAACCACCAAAGAAAAACCCAGATTTTTTGCTAATGATACAAAAAGCTTCCACAGTCTGACCAAATCTACCATTTCTGGACTTAATTCTCAATGTTAGACTTTGTGATAGGATTGAATAGACAGATGAGAAGTGGATCTTTAAAAATTCACAGATTATAAACTGGTGCTGCTACTCAGTAGCTGTAATGGCCTGGTTAATGCATAAAGCAGGAATCCTCATGTGATTATGTCCAGTAAACAGGCCTATATTGGTCATAATAAGGAAGCCTGGAATTGCCCTGGGAAAAGAAGATGGGTGTCAGGAAAATGAGCCTTGAAAAATTATAGTAATAGAAAAAGTATAGTAACATTAATAGGAGGAGGCTCTGCTGATAGTATTACCACTCATGTGTCTGCAGGTAGAGTAAATAATTATAATCCATGTTTTATGCAAAAATACCACCTCTTAATCCTCTTATTTTATGTAGTCCTCAAAAATACAATCTTATCCGTATCCTCAATTCATAAGTAAGGAATGAGATGAAATTACTGTATTCAAGATTAAACAGCAAATTAAGTTAAGACTTGCCTCTGTCGCCAGATTGTATGGTCGTCATGAATAAAACATCAAGGTTTACTCTCTGATCCAAGACCAAGGAAATAGAAAGGAACTGTATTACAGTTTCTGGACCTGAGCCTTTCCTAAGTCATCATGAAGCAGCCTCATGTAACTATCTGTACTCTTCATTGTGACAAAACCAAAACAAGAGATCATAGCTGTGTTTACTTTGTGCCTGGCACTGTGTTAAAGTAGCTTTACATATATTGCCTTTAACTATCAGCAATCCTATAAGGTAACTGCTTTGTTTTCCTCCATTATCTAGATGAGGAAAGTAGGGCTTAGAAAAGTGGCTTAACCCAAAGGCACATAATGAGTCAGTGGCTGAGCTGGATCTGGAACCAGATCAACTTTGTGACAGAGCCCATGTTCTTCTGTTGAGCCTCACAACCCAGTGCATGCCTTCCTCTAGAGAATGATTAGAAATTTGGTGGGTTTTTTTTTTAATTGATGATAGCAAACTCTAGAATTCTGAATCACACACAGGATCCCTTCTCTTTTCTCTTTGGCTCAAAGCCACATTGATTAAATGAAAGGGTTTGATGACAGCTTGTTTCTTCTTTCATTCTTCTCATATCCCCAAACTTAGCTTCAGTTCAGTTCAGTCACTCTGTCGTGTCTGACTCTGTGACCCCATGAATCGCAGCATGCCAGGCCCCCCTGTCCATCACCAACTCGCGGAGTTTACTCAAACTCATGTCCATCGAGTCAGTGATGCCATCCAGCCATCTCATGCTCTGTCGTCCCCTTCTCCTCCTGCCCCCAATCCCTCCCAGCAACAGAGTCTTTTCCAATGAGTCAACTCTTCGCATGAGGTGGCCAAGTATTGGAGTTTCAGCTTCAGCATTAGTCCTTCCAGTGAACACCCAGGACTGATCTACTTTAGAATGGACTAGTTGGATCTCCTTGCAGTCCAAGGGACTCTCAAGAGTCTTCTCCAACACCACAGTTCAAAAGCGTCAATTCTTAGGTGCTCAGCTTTCTTCACAGTCCAACTCTCACATCCATGCATGACCACTGGAAAAACCACAGCCTTGACTAAGTGAACCTTTGTTGGCAAAGTAATGTCTCTGCTTTTGAATATGCTATCTAGGTTGGTCATAACTTTCCTTCCGAGGAGTAAGCATCTTTTAATTTCATGGCTGCAGTCACCATCTGCAGTGATTTTAGAGCCCCGAAAAATAGTCTGATACTGTTTCCACTGTTTGCCATCTATTTGCCATAAAGTGATGGGACCAGATGCCATGATCTTAGTTTTCTGAATGTTGAGATTTAGGCCAACTTTTTCACTCTCCTCTTTCACTTTCATCAAGAGGCTTTTTAGTTCCTCTTCACTTTCTGCCATAAGGGTGGTGTCATTTTCATATCTGAGATTATTGATATTTCTCCTGGCAATCTTGATTCTAGCTTGTGCTTCTTCCAGCCCAGTGTTTCTTATGATGTACTCTGCATATAAGTTAAATAAGCAGGGTGACAATATACAGCTTTAACGTACTCCTTTTCCTATTTGGAACCAGTCTATTGTTCCATGTCCAGTTCTAACTGTTGCTTCCTGACCTGCATACAGGTTTCTCAAGAGGCAGTCAGGTGGTCTGGTATTCCCATCTCTTTCAGAATTTTCCAGTCTATTGTGATCCACACAGTCAGAGGCTTTGGCATAGTCAATAAAGCAGAAATAGATGTTTTTCTGGAACTCTCTTGCTTTTCCATGATCCAGGGAATATTGGCAATTTGATCTCTGGTTCCTCTGCCCTTTCTAAAACCAGCTTGAACATCTGGAAGTTCGCGGTTCACGTATTGCTGAAGCCTGGCTTGGCGAATTTTGAGCATTACTTTACTAGCATATGAGATGAGTGCAATTGTGCGGTAGTTTGAGCATTCTTTGGTATTGCCTTTCTTTGGGATTGGAATGAAAACTGACCCTTTCTAGTCCTGTGGTCACTGCTGAGTTTTCCAAATTTGCTGGCATATTGAGTGCAGCACTTTCACAGCATCATCTTTCAGGATTTGAAATAGCTCAACTGTGATTCCATCACCTCCACTAGCTTTGTTCGTAGTGATGCTTTCTAAGGCCCACTTGACTTCACATTCTAGGATGTCTGGCTCGAGGTGAGTGATCACACCATCATGATTGTCTTGGTCATGAAGATCTTTTTTGTATAGTTCTGTGTATTCTTGCCACCTCTTCTTCATATCTTCTGCTTCTGTTAGTTCCATACCATTTCTGTCCTTTATCGAGCCCATCTTTGCATGAAATGTTCCCTTGATATCTCTAATTTTCTTGAAGAGATCTCTAGTCTTTCCCATTCTGTTGTTTTCCTCTATTTCTTTGCATTGATTGCTGAGGAAGGCTTTCTTATCTTTTCTTGCTATTTTTGGAACTCTGCATTCAGATGCTTATATCTTTCCTTTTCTCCTTTGCTTTTGGCTTCTATTTTCACAGCTATTTGTAAGGCCTCCTCAGACAGTCATTTTGCTTTTTTGCATGCTTTTTCTTAGGGATGGTCTTGATCCCTGTCTCCTGTACAGTGTCATGAACCTCCATCCATAGTTCATCAGGCAGTCTGTCTATCAGATCTGGTCCCTTAAATCTATTTCTCACTTCCAATGTATAATCATAAGGGATTTTATTTAGGCCATAACTGAATGGCCTAGTGGTTTTCCCCACTTTCTTCAATTTAAATCTGAATTTGGCAATAAGAAGTTCATGATCTGAGACACAGTCAGCTCCCGGTCTTGTTTTTGCTGATTGTATAGAGCTTCTCCATCTTTGGCTGCAAAGAATATAATCTGTCTGATTTCGGTGTCTACCATCTGGTGATGTCCATGTGTAGAGTCTTCTCTTGTGTTGTTGGAAGAGGGTGTTTGCTATGACCAGTGTGTTCTCTTGGCAAAACTCTATTAGCCGTTACCCTGCTTAATTGCATACTTCAAGGCCAAATTTGCCTGTTACTCCAAGTGTTCCTTGACTTCCTACTTTTGCATTCCAGTCCCCTATAATGAAAAGCACATCTTTTTTGGGTGTTAGTTCTAAAAAGTCTTGTAGGTCTTCATAGAACCGTTCAACTTCATCTTCTTCAGCGTTACATGTCAGGGCATAGGCTTGGATATCCGTGATATTGAATGGTTTGCCTTGGAAATGAACAGATCATTCTGTCCTTTTTGAGACTGCATCCAAGTACTACATTTCAGACTCTTGTTGACCATGATGGCTACTCCATTTCTTCTAAGGAATTCCTGCCCACAGTAGTAGATATAATGGTCATCTGAGTTAAATTCACCCATTCCAGTCCATTTTAGTTCATTGATTCCTAGAATGTCGATATTCACTTTTGCCATCTCCTGTTTGACCACTTCCAATTTGCCTTGATTCATGGACCTAACATTCCAGGTTCCTATGCAATATTTCTCTTTACAACATCAGATCTTGCTTCTATCACCAGTCACATCCACAAATGGATATTGTGTTTGCTTTGGCTCCATCCCTTCATTCTTTCTGGAGTTATTTCTCCACTGATCTCCAGTAGCATATTGGGCACTTACCAACCTGGGGAGTTCCTCTTTCAGTATCCTATCATTTTGCCTTTTCATACTGTTCATGGGGTTCTCAAGGCAAGAATACTGAAGTGGTTTGCCATTCCTTCTCCAATGGACTACATTCTGTCAGACCTCTCCACCATGGCCCGTCCATCTTGGGTGGCCCTACATGGTATGTCTTAGTTTCATTGAGTTAGATAAGGCTTTGGTCTGTGTGATCAGATTGGCTGGTTTTCTGTGATTATGGTTTCAGTGTGTCTGCCTTCTGATGCCGTCTCGCAACACCTACCATCTTATTTGGGTTTCTCTTACCTTGGTCATGGGGTATCTCTTCATGGCTGTTCTAGCAAAGCACAGTCCTGCTCCTTACCTTGGACGAAGGGTATCTCTTCAGGGTCTCCCCTCCTGACCTTGAATGTGGAGTAGCTCCTCTCAGCCCACCTGCGCCTGCGCAGCCACTGCTCCTTGGATGTAGGGTTGCTCCTCTTAGCCTTAGTGTTCCAATATTACTAACCCATTAGATTGTTGAAAATCCAACTATTATTGCCTTTGTGTAAAATTTCTAGAAAATAAGGATTTTATTGTGTAGTAAAAGTAGCATAGAATAGAAAAAAACACCAAAATTAGAATCTGAAAACCTGATTTTCAGTCCTGATTCTGCCCCTTTCTAGCTAGGTGTCTTTAGTCCAGCCTTTTGAAATTTTTTGAGGTGTCTGTTTTCTTAAGTTTAAATTGTCAATAACTGTTTTCCCTGCACCTCCCTCACAAAACACATGAAATATTAATCCAGTCAGCTCAGTCCATAATTAAGCAAAAACAAACAAAACAACCTTAAACATCTGTATCGTAAATTCTATCACTTTTAAATTTCTAAGAAAACCGTTGGAGTACCATGTAAAAACATTTTAAGAATTTCATTGATTCACTCTGGGAAGCTAAGCCTAACTGATCTCTCTGTTTTTGATTTGGAGGTTTTAAGTTAGAATAGAAAATAGTTTTTAAAATAGTGGCAGTGTATCAATCACTTTATGTTGAAAATCTATTTAAGGCATATACTCAGAGGGAAAAGGCTCTTGAACACATTTTTCCTCTCTTTCAGTTCATGAATTGTAATTATAACAGTTAAGCAGGTGTGTGAAAAAGTGAAAGTTTTAGTCATTCAGTCGCATCCAACTCTATGGGACCCCATGGACTGTAGCCCACCAGCCTCCTCTGTCCATGGAATTCTCAAGGCAACAATACTGGAGTGGGTAGCCATTTCCTTCTTCTCCAGGGGTTATTCCTGACCCAGGGATCGAACCTGGGTCTCCTGCACAGCAGGCAGATTCTTTACTATCTGAGCCACCAGGGAAGCCCAAGGAAGTGTGTATTCTGTAGTTATTATGAGAGTCCTGATGATTTCCCCAACACAGTATAAGAAAAAGTCATGAATAATATTTTCCTTCTTCAGCCTCCCCACAATTCTTTATTTTCTGATTCTAAATAGTATCCTTTTTTTTTTTTTTTTGCCATGGCATATAAGCCGGAATCACTTTGACCTTGGCCAGAGCAAATAGAAGATTGATGAGATAGAGCTGACCCTTTGCTTCTGAATGACAGAGCTAGCTCAACATTCACAACATTCACCTTTTTTTCAATCCTTTTGCCCAGGAGTCTCGATTCTTTCCTTCTGACCCTAATGTTCTCCTACTTTTCATGAGCTAGGGGAATTCCTTTATATGTTGACCTGGAAATCTGAATTTCAGTGGTCATTTTGGTGTGGATATAGTACTTGTAGGAGCAAATGAATGTGAAAGAAAAGAACAGTGTCAACAGAATAATGCTGCGCATGGAAGATCTCATTATGTCAATTTAAATGTATCACACCAAACAATTTTCTTGTTGGTATTTGAAAGATTTTCATAGCTAAATATATAATTACACACATACATGAAGTCTGACATTTACTGCAAAATCTAAAGGCTTAAGACCTTTAAAAAGAATGAATGGATATACTTGATCTCAGAGTAAAAAGTCTTCTTTTACATGTTATGCAAGGCAGAAAATAAAAAACAAGATTGACAAATGATATACATATGTATCACATTAATCAAATTTGAAAGACAAAGATAAAATTTAAAAAGACAGATAATCAACATCCTTAATAGATAAATAGCCCATATAAAAATCAGAGATGATAATCTAGTAACTATCCAATGAACATGTTATTATTGTTCAAAGGGAAATCTTTTAAAAAGAGGGGAATATAAATTATTAAATTACTAAATTATTAATTTACTAATGTAAATAATAATTATTATTTAATTATAATTAAAATATTTAATTAGTAATTAACATGGAAATGTTTGCAGAAAATGGGTTAAGATAAGGAGGAGACATTGTAGAGCATTTATTGTTGCAAGGGAGTTCAAATTAATGGAGCTGATAGTCTCATTAGAATATGTTATGTGGGTTCCACTATCAGTGGCACCAGGTATTCCCTAAGTTAATGATATTGTAATAGAAAACCCGTAAGAAAATAAACCAAAGGGTAACTGCAGTTGAAGCTATGTGTTATCTAACTTGTTCTATCTTAAGGAAAATTCTGGGGACAAGTTTGGGAGAGAAATAGTACATATTATAATATGAAATTACAAGGGGTAATAGTGAGCTGTCAGCAAAACTTAAGGAACTTCTTGGGAGCTGTAACCCTATTGACTCTCCTGCCAATGAAAATGTGATTAGTGCACATAATGTTTTCTGGATTCATATTGCCTCACCTGTTCTACTGAGCAGCCATCAGTGCTTGGGTGAAATTCATGGATTTGGCAATTATAAAGAGACTTCTGATGTGGCTTTTGTAAACTACTTGAGAGTTTAGTATTGATGTCAGCTTGCAAATTGGATTCCTTTCCTTTTTCTCTTCTTTTTGTATGCCACCAAGAATGTCTGTGCCCCCACTAAAGCAGTTTAAAATGAGAATACAGAGCAGAACATGAGAAAATATTAATGCAAACTAGTGGTCAAATGCAATTTCAAATAATAACTCTTCATCAAACAAATTTTCAAAGATTTTTAAAATGTTAATACTCCATATTGTCATATACTAAGGGTTTTATCCCAAGATCACCCCACCTCAATTTTTTTTTTTTTTTTTACTGACAGAATCCTCATGTTTATTCTAGGAGAGACTCCAGATATGTGTAAGGGTTAACTGTAAAGTCTTTCTGGTGGTTCCATTCTCGTTATCAGTGACTGGCTTACAAGAGGGCATGTCACCCACTTCCATCCAGTGAGACCTGAGGTAAGTTTGCTATTTGGTTCCTGGGAAGTATTTCCTCTTCCTAGGAAGGAGACACAAGGAGATATGATCCATTTTTATCTCTGGTCTGGTTTTCCTGGGATGTTCAGCCCAGAACTGCTTCAGCTATCTTGTAATCTTGAGGGGACTCAGCCTGAGGGCAATGCAGAGAGAAGAAGAATGACTTTATTGAGCCATTTAATCAAGCAGTACTGAAAACTGCTCTATCACTGGTCCTTTTTAATTGAGATATTTTTCCTTATTAACCAGTTTTCACTGGGGCTTTCTTTTCCTTTTAGCTGAATGCAACCTAGTATATGAAATGACCACAAGAACTTTAGTTTACTGCTAATAGACAGTTGGTTTAGTATTTTAATATTTTCAGAAGGAAATTTGATGAAACCAAAAAAAGATTTTGATCCAGCAAAGCCACTTTAGTAGGAAATTTTAATAAGTATATATTAGCTTCGAGTTTACATATGATAATATTGCTTATAATAGTGAAAAATTGTAAAAATTAAATTTGCAAAAATAAGGGACAATGATTAAATGAGTTTAGACTATTCAAACAGTGCCATGTTCCTTTTCACCAATCAAAATAAAATTATTTAAAAATAAAGTAAACTCCGGCCTCTTGACAAACCTATATGCAGGTCAGGAAGCAACAGTTGGAATTGGACATGGAACAATAGACTGGTTCCAAATAGGAAAAGGAGTACATCAAGGCTGTATATTGTCACCCTGCTTATTTAACTTCTATGCAGAGCACATCATGAGAAACACTGGGCTGGATGAAGCACAAGCTGGAATCAAGATTTCCAGGAGAAATATCAATAACCTCAGATATGCAGATGACACCACCCTTATGGCAGAAAGTGAAGAGGAACTAAAAAGCCTCTTGATGAAAGTGAAAGAGGAGAGTGAAAAAGTTGGCTTAAAGCTCAACATTCAGAAAACGAAGATCATGGCCATCCTGTCCCATCACTTCATGGCAAACAGATGGGGAAACAATGGAAACAGTCAGAGACTTTATTTTCTTGGGCTCCAAAATCGCTTCAGATGGTGATTGCAGCCATGAAATTAAGAGACGCTTACTCCTTGGAAGGAAAGTTATGACCAACCTAGATAGCATATTCAAAAGCAAAGACATTACTTTGCCAACAAAGGTCCATCTAGTCAAGGCTATGGTTTTTCCAGTAGTCATGTATGGATGTAAGAGTTGGACTGTGAAGAAAGCTGAACGCCGAAGAATTGATGCTTTTGAACTGTGGTGTTGGAGAAGACTCTTGAGAGTCCCTTGGACTGCAAGGAGATCCAACCAGTCCATCCTAAAGGAGATCAGTCCTGGGTGTTCTTTGGAAGGACTGATGCTAAAGCTGAAACTCCAATACTTTGGCCACCTCATGCGAAGAGTTGACTCATTGGAAAAGACTCTGATGCTGGGAGGGATTGGGGGCAGGACGAGAAGGGGACGACAGAGGATGAGATGGCTGGATGGCATCACAAAATCGATGGACGTGGGTTTGAGTGAACTCCAGGAGTTGTTGATGGACAGGGAGGCCTGGCGTGCTGCAATTCATGGGGTTGCAAGGAGTCGGACATGACTGAGCGACTGAACTGAACTGAACTCCTTAGTTATGGCTATAATGATTATATGTATATGTAAGAAAATATGTTACCACAAAGAAAATATGATTTTAGTTGATCATGCATATACCTTGTGTTTTTTTATTTTGTACACTCAAACTTTTTGAGTGTCAACAGTATGCCATTCAGGTAGCTGCTGGTGATAACAGTGGTTTTATGAAAATTAAGTCTCTATACTCATGGAGGTTACATTCTAGCAAATAAGACAACAACCAAGTTAGAAAGGAAATAAAGAAGATTGTTTGGTTTTCTAACAAAGGAAAAAATAGGGTTATATGATGGAGAATTAATGTATTGGTGATTGCAGGCAACTCAGAAGGATAGTCTGGGAGGCTTTTTCTGAGGTGGAACATGATGGGTGAGATCTGTCCATGCATAAAGTGAGGAGAAGAGTGACTAAGGAGGTGGAACAGCAAATTGAAAAGTTCAAATGTGGAAAAGAATGCAGCAAACAATAGAAGTAGAATGATACCAGAGTGGTTGGTGACAGATGATGGAGGGGGAAAGCAGTACCAAATGGCATCAGAGAGTTGGACAGAATCCTACTTGTGTGTAAGGGCTTGTAAGCCACATAGTGTGTTGAGATTTCATTCCAAGAGCCAGAGGATGCCACTGAATTATTTTAAGCTGCTAATGACATGTTATGACTATCATTCCCTGGCTGCTATGTAGAGAATGGATTGTAGAAGCAGGGAGAACAATTAAGAATCTATGGTCAGATGAGAGATGGCCGTAAGAAACAGTAATTTGGAGAAAATTAGACCAGGTAAAGATATATTTTGGAGGAAGAATGAAACATTTTTTCTAATTGGCTTTATGTTGGTGTGATGTATGTTGCTGTATGTTGGTGTAGTGGTGATGAGAGAAATAGCTAAACAAGTGTAAATCTCAAAATAGGTTTGTCACATATGTAAATCTGGCGTTCAGGGGTAATATTGAGGCTGAACACTGTATCCAGAAGGTGGTACAAAATATTGATTTGCCTTTCCCACTGAGTCACCTTTCATCCTATTTAGAGTCTTTCTTAGATAAACATCTAAGGACTGATTTTCATTTTCCTCATTGTTCCACCCTCCATGCCTTTTTCTGTTCCTGTGCTTTCCCCCCAAAACCCTTGATCAATCCTGAAGAGGCTAAATTACATCCTTCAGATTCTGTGTATCATTGATCCTTTGGATGCATTGTAGTGAAATGTATGTAAGACAAACTTTTCTTAGGAAAACTGGTGCATTACTACATTAACAGGTGACATGAGTTAGAAAGGAAAGAAAGGCCAAAACATAATACTCAGACAAAGAGGGTATAGGAAAATGAACACACTCATGCATTGCTGGAAGGAGTATAAATTGTTAACAACCTTTCTGGAAGGCTATTTGGAACATAGATCAAAAGTAATAAAGATATGCTTAACTTTTGAGAGATAAATACAATTTCTGTTACAGATACAATTTGTATGATACACATGTATGATAAATACAATTTCTCTGTTACAGATGCCACGCTTTTTTTGATGTGGAAATCACCATGCATTCAGGAAAATATTTATTTATGGGGTGTTAATGGCAGCATTCCTTATAATAATGAAGAATAGGAAACAATAAATATTTAACAATAGAAGACATTGTATGGACTACCCAGACTTTGAAATGTACTCCTGTTATTAACATTTACATTGTGGAATGTTTAATGTTAACATATAACTGAGTAAAGAAAGTTATAAAATACTTTGTATGTTGTGATGACATGACAACAAGTACAATTGGAAATTTTTATACCCAAATATTAATAGTGATGTTGGTATTGTGACCTCCCTCTCTTCCTTCATTCGTTTTGTCCCTCCTTTCCTCAGTCTTTCTTTCCTTCTTTCCTTTGTTTCTCTTTCTTTCTTATTTTCTACAATGCCTATATATAGGGCTTCCCTGGTAGTTCAGTCGGTAAAGAATCTGCCTGCAATGTGGGGGACCCAGGTTTGATCCCTGGGTCAGGAAGATCCTCTGGAGAAGGGAATGGCAACCCATTCCAGTTGCCTGGAGAATTCCATGGACAAAGAGGAGCCTGGTGGGCTCCAGTCCATGGGGTCACAAAGACTTGGTTGCAATTAAGTGACCAAGACACACATATATAGGACAGAAAAATCTTGAGGTTTAAAAAAGAAAATTGCTGCTATTTTAATGATATGTTGCAAATTGACAGAATCAGGAGCTCTGTTACAGATGCTGACATGAATATTAACAACCATGATTAATATCAAAGAAGGAATTTGCAAGGCAAAGAAAGAAGTATGTTTAGCACATAATTGTTTTTACCTCATCTTCCCCTTGAAAATATTTGCTGACATATTTAGGCCTCGAAGATTGAAAATGAACATCTGGACCATGTCATGATCACACTTAGAGTCAAATGAGCTGTTGGTCCTTGTGCATTGGGCATGAAGGAAAACAACAGATGAGAATTCTTGAGAGCTCAGTTCAGTTCAGTTCAGTTCAGTCACTCAGTTGTGTCTGACTCTTTGCGACCCCATGAACTGCAGCACGCCAGGCCTCCTTGTCCATCACCAACTCCCGGAGTCCACCCAAACCCATGTCCGTTGTGTCGGTGATGCCATCCAACCATCTCATCCTCTGTCATTCCCTTCTCCTCCTGCCCTCAATCTTTCCCAGCATCAGGGTCTTTTCCAATGAGTCAGCTCTTCGCATTAGGTGGCCAAAGTATTGGAGTTTCAGCATCAACATCAGTCCCTCCGATGAACATCCAGGACTGCTCTCCTTTAGAATGGACTGGTTGGATCTCCTTGCAGTCCAGGGGACTCTCAAGAGTCTTCTCCGACACCGCAGTTCAAAACCATCAATTCTTCAGTGCTCAGCTTTCTTTATAGTCCAACTCTCACATCCATACATGACTACTGGAAAAACCATAGCCTTGTCTAGACAGACTTTTGTTGGCAAAGTAATGTCTCTGCTCTTTAATATGCTGTCTAGGTTGGACATAAAGCAAGCGTCTTAATTTCATGGCTGCAATCACCATCTGCAGTGATTTTGGAGCCCAGAAAAATAAAGTCAGCCACTGTTTCCCCATCTGTTTGCCATGAAGTGATGGGACCAGATGCCATGATCTTAGTTTTCTGAATGTTGAGTTTTAAGCCAACTTTTTCATTCTTCTCTTTCACTTTCATCAGTGGTGCCTATATAACCAAAAGTTCAGTTCCTGTCTCTGAGTCTGAATGAGAATAATGAGGACAAAGCTTTGAGGATAAAAGAAAGAGAAATTTATTAATTTGCCAGCAAATGAGGAAGGCAACAGACTACCATCCTACTCTCTAAAAGAGGGCAGGTCTATTGAAAGAGAATTTTGAGGGTAGGGGTCGCAGAACTACATAACAGGAGACCTTGCTGGGCTGGCGCTACTTCTTTTGATATTTCCGTTGATTCACGGTCATTGTGGCTGTCAGCCTCCAGTCAAGATATTCTGTTTTTCTGTTGACTGCTTGATCCTATGCACCTATGATTCAAGAAGAACTATTCAAATGAGACAGCACTTATCAGCATAACTAGCCAAGAGAAATAGCATGTGTACATTTTTTGATTTAATGCATGAGTTAAAAGAGATGGTTAATCAAATGTTTAACTCTATATTCAGCTATAGATGTTGCTTGTCCCCTTAATGCAAGAGAACCCAAGAATAAATAGTGTTTTAAAACCTCCCTCAGGGCAAAGTTCACTTCAGGGTCTTTCCTTCTCCTATTCCCTCAGCTTGTAGAAGTTGGAAGTCTGCATTTGAAGTTTGATGTAAAGGATATGGCATCTTCTAGAGGCCTATGAGATGCACAACACTGCTCTCGTGTCCCTGCCTCCTCACCTTACTTATGCTGCCCTCTCTGCCTTTACTGCCCTTTCTTCCTCAAATGGTACCTGGCTCCAGGTAAGAAATACTACTATTAGAAGTTATCTAGAAATTCTAGCCTTGGACAGAAGACAAAAGTCTTTATATTCCTCTATAAAATATACAAGCCCTGCCTACCTAATCTGAGAAGTAGAATGTGCACAGTCACTATATTGACAGTGTCAGTTGGAAGCTCAGACTGATGGAAAAACTAGATACATGCTCCTTGGGTAAATCAAGCAGGGTTTAACTATCTAGAGTATGTAAAAGAAATCAGCACAGCCATGGTATACATCACAGAGGTCAGCAACATATTTCAGGACAGATGGGATTCCACCTTTTGAAATCCTCACTATTGGGTGCCTGAAAGCGGATAAGGTAATCAGATAGTGAAGTGAAAGTCGCTGAGTTGTGTCCGACTCTCTGCGACCCCATGGACTTATATAGTCCATGTAATTCTCCAGGGCAGACTACTAGAGTGGGTAGTCTTTCCCTTCTCGAGGGGATCTTCCCAACACAGGGATCAAACCCAGGCCTCCCACATTGCAGGTTGATTCTTTACCAGCTGAGCCACAAGGGAAGTTCACTGGGTGCATAGGTACAGATAATAATATCTAAATAAAAATCATTTCAGTCTTCATAGTCTTTCTCTTTACATTTTGACTAAAGTACCCAAGAGTGGATCAGTTCTCTAAATAGACTAGCCTGGATATGTGCTGGGGACCATTTCTTTGAAGCCAGGAGCACCTTTTTAAACTCAGATTTATACTGTAGAAATAAATGTAGACTAACCAAATGAAAACAAGCAAAGGCTATTTATTCAGAGCTTGCTATAGTAAGCGAGTCAGTCACTGTCACTTGTATTTTAGCAGAGACTCAAAGGCAGACAGTTCAGTTCAGTTGCTCAGTCGTGTCCAGCTGTTTGCGACCCCATGGACTGCAGCATGCCAGGCTTCCCTGTCCATCACCAACTCCTGGAGCTTGCTCAAACTCATATCCATCGAGTTGGTGATGCCATCCAACCATCTCATCCTCTGTTGTCCCCTTCTCCTCCTGCCGTCAATCTTTCCCAGCATCAGGGTCTTTTCCAGTGAATCAGTTCTTCACATCAGGTGGCCAAAGTATTTGACTTTCAGCTTCAGCATCAGTCCTTCCAATGAATAGTCAGGACTGATTTCCTTTAGGACTGGTTTGACTGATCGTCTTGAAGTCCAAGGGAATCTCAAATGTCTTCTCGAATACCACAGTTCAAAAGCATCAATTCTTCAGTGCTCAGCTTTATTTATGGTTCAACTCGCACATCCATACATGACTACTGGAAAAACCATAGCTTGGACTAGCTTTGACAGAACTTTGTTGGCAAAATAATATCTCTGCTTTTTAATATGCTGTCTAGGTTGGTCATAGCTTTTCTTCCAAGGAGCAAGCATCTTTTAATTTCATGGCTGCATTCACCATCTGCAGTGATTTTAGAGCCCAAGAAAACAAGGTCTGTCACTGTTTCCATTGTTTCCCCATCTATTTGCCATGAAGTGATGGGACCAGATGCTATGATCTTAGTTTACTGAATGTTGAGTTTTAAGTCAGCTTTTTCACTTTCCTCTTTCACTTTCATCAAGAGGCTCTTTAGTTCTTCACTTTCTGCCATAATGGTGGTGTCATCTGCATATCTGAGGTTATTGATATTTCTCCTGGAAATCTTAATTCCAGCTTGTGCTTCATCCAGCCTGCCATTTCACATACTGTACTCTTCATATAAGTTAAATAAGCAGGCTGACAATATACAGCCTTGACATACTCCTTTCCCAATTTTGAACTGGTCTGTTGTCCCATGTCCAGTTCTAACGGTTGCTTCTTGATCTGCATACAGATTTCTCCAGAGGCAGATAAGGTGGTCTTGGGTGTAATGCAGTACTTGGGTGCAATCTGAAAAAGACAGAATTATCTCTGTTTTCAAGGCAAACCATTCAATAACACAGTTCAGTTCAGTTCAGTCACTCAAGTTATGTCCACTCTTTGTGACCCCATGGACTGAAGCACACCAGACCTCCCTGTCCATCGCAAACTCCTGGAGTTTACTCAAACTCATATCCATTGAGTCAGTGATGCCATCCAACCATTTCATCTTCTGTCATTCTCTTCTCGCCTGCCTTCAATCTTCCCAGAATCAGGGTCTTTTCGAGTAAGTTCTTCGTATCAGGTGGCCAAAGTATTGGAGTTTTAGCTTCAGCATCAGTCCTTCCAATGAATATTCAGGACTGATTTCCTTTAGGATGAACTGGTTGGATCTAAGAGTCTTCTCCAACACCACACTTCAAAACCATCAGTTCTTTGGTGCTCAGCTTTCTTTACAGTCCAACTCTCACATCCATACATGATCAGTGGAAAAACCATAGCTTTGAATAGATGGACCTTTGTTGGCCAAGTAATGTCTCTGCTTTTTAATATGCTATCTAGGTTGGTCATAGCTTTTCTTCTGAGGAGCAAGCATCTTTTCGTTTCATGGCTGCAGTCACCATCTGCAGTGATTTTGGAGTGCCCTCTCCCCCAAATAAAGTCTGTCACTGTTTCCACTGTTTCCCATCTATTTGCCATGAAGTGATGGGACCAGATGCCATGATCTTAGTTTTCTGAATGTTTAGTTTTAAGTCAGCTTTTTCACTCTCCTCTTTCACTTTCATCAAGAGGCTCTTTAGTTCTTCACTTTCTGCCATAAGGGTGGTATCATCTGCATATCTGAGATTATTGATATTTCTTTTTTTATATATATTTATCCTGGCAGTGTTGATTCCATCTTGTGCTTCATCCAGCCCAGCATTTCTCATGATGTACTCTGCATGTAAGTTAAATATCACAGTAATCCAAGTCTATGCTCCAACCAGTAATGCTGAAGAAGCTGAAGTTGAATGGTTCTATGAACACCTACAAGACCTTCTAGAATTAACCCAACATAGATGTCCTTTTCATCACAGGGGATGGGAATGCAAAGGTAGAAAGTCAAGAGATACCTGAAGTAACAGGTAAATTTGACCTTGGAGTACAAAACGAAGCAGGCCAAAGGCTAATAGAGTTTTGCCAAGAGAATGCACTGGTTATAGCAAACACAAGAAAAGACCCTATACATCACCAGATGGTGAATACTGAAATCACATTGATTATACTCTTTGCAGCCAAAGATGAAGAAGCTCTATACAGTCAGCAAAAACAAGACTGGGAGCTGACTGTGGCTCAGATCATGAACTCCTTATTGCCAAATTCAGACTTAAATTGAAGAAAGTAGGGAAAACCACTAGACCATTCAGGTTTAACCTAAATCAAATCCCTTACGATTATACAGTGGAAGTGACAAATAGTTTCAAGGGATTAGATCTGATAGAATGCCTGAAGAAGTATGGGCGGAGGTTCATGACATTATACAGGAGGCAGTGATCAAGACCGTCCCCAAGGAAAAGAAATGCAAAAAGGCAAAATGGTTGTCTGAGGAGGCCTTCCAAAGAGAAAAGAAGAGAAGTGAAAGGCAAAGGAGAAAAGGAAAGATAATTCCATTTGAATGCAGAGTTCCAAAGAATAGCAAGGAGAGATAAGAAAGCCTTCCTCAGTGATCAATGGAAAGAAATAGAGGAAAACAATAGAATGGGAAAGACTAGAGATCTCTTCAAGAAAATTAGAGATACCAAGGGAACATTTCATGAAAAGATGGGCACAATAAAGGCCAGAAATGGTATGGACCGAACAGAAGCAGAAGATATGAAGAAGAGGTGGCAAGAATACACAGAAGAACTATACAAAAAAATCTTCATGACCCAGATAACCATGATGGTGTGATCACTCACCTAGAGCCAGACGTCCTGGAATTCAAAGTCAAGTGGGCCTTAGGCAGCACCACTATGAACACAGCTAGTGAAAGTGATGGAATTCCAGTTGAAATATTTCAAATCCTGAAAGGTGATACTGTGAAAGTGCTGCACTCAATATGCCAGAATTTGGAAGACTGAGCAGTGGCCACAGGACTGGAAAAGGTCAGTTTTCATTCCAATCCAAAAGAAGAGTGATGCCAAAGAATGTTCAAGTGAAAGTGAAGTCGCTCAGTCATATCTGACTCTTTGCGACCCCATGGACTGTAGCCCACCAGTCTCCTCCATCCATGGGATTTTCCAGGCAAGAATACTGGAGTGTGTTACCATTTCCTTCTCCAGGGGATCTTCCCAACCCAGGGACCGATCCTGGGTCTCCTGCATTATAGGCAGATGCTTTACCATCTGAGCCACCAGGGAAGTCCAAACTACCCCACAATTGCACTCATCTCACACGCTAGCAAAGTAATGCTCAAAATTCTCCAAGCCAAGCTTCAATAGTACATGAATCATGAACTTCCAGATGTTGAAGCTGGATTTAGAAAAGGCAGAGGAACCAGAGATCAGGTTGCCAACATCCTTTGGATCATTGATAAAGCAAGAGAATTCCAGAAACACATCTACTTATGCTTCATTAATTATGCCCAAACCTTTCATTGTGTAGATTACAACAAACTGTGGAAATTTCTTCAAGAGATCGGAATACCAAAGGCAGACAGAGGAGTGGAAAGAAAAAAAGGCTTCAGGTATGCCCTGATTGGAAGCTGTTGGCATGGGAAACCTGTGGCCAGGTTATGGGGAAATATTAGGAATGCTGTTAATTATTCATCAAATCCTGGCCATTTGAAGTTGATTGTTATAGGGGTTTCTATTTGTCTCCCTAGACTGTCACTGGAGATAGAAGTTTGACTTCCTACAAGTCTGACTTATCACAGGCTGGCTTCCTGGGGGTGGTTGATTTCCTGGCCAAGTTGTTGCAGGTGGTGGGTCAGAGATCTGTTTTTATATACGATTTGGTCATTGTTAGCTTTACATTCGGAGAAGGCAATGACACCCCACTCCAGTACTCTTGCCTGGAAAATCCCATGGATGGAGGAGCCTGGTAGGCTGCAGTCCATGGGGTTGCTAAGAGTAGGACATGACTGAGCGACTTCACTTTCACTTTTCACTTTCATGCATTGGAGAAGGAAATGGCAACCCACTCCAGTGTTCTTGCCTGGAAAATCCCAGGGACGGGGGAGCCTGGTGGGCTGCCGTCTATGGGATCACACAGAGTCAGACATGACTGAAGTGACTTAGCAGTAGCAGCAGCAGCTTTACATTAAATCTCTCAGTGCAAAACACAGTATGATTATAGGAGGCAGTACAGTACAGGAAAGGGCTTCCCAGGTTGCTCAGTGTTAAAGAATCCATCTTCAAATGCAGGAGACATAAGAGAGGTGGGTTCGATCCTTAGGTTGGGAAGATTGCCTGGAGAAGGAATTGGCAACCCACTCCAGTATTCTTGTCTGGAGAATTCCATGGACAGAGAAGTCCTGATGAGCTGCAGTCCATAGAGTCACAAAAGAGTCAGATACAATGGAGCACATCAATACAGTAAACCCAAGCCAGCCTGAGCAGCCCCGATTCATTACCCTTGCTGCATACTGTATATCCTGATTTTAGTATATTCTTAAACGTAGCAATGTGCGGCCCAAATAGGGGTCACTTTGCCAGAAACCTCTGGGAGTCATGCTAACAAGCCCTTTTAAATCAGCTGTAAGCTTATCCTGAAATTAGAAAGGTAATGTGACAAGAAAGGAAAGCAAACAGAAGTGATAACTGCTTTTTCTCCCAAATTCCTTCATGGCCATCATGTTTCATCCACAAACCTCAATGCAACCACTGTATAAGCCTTTGAAATAATTCTCCATTGTTCTCTCTCAGATTTAAATGATTTAGGGCTGTGTCACCCGATAAAGCTGTTCATACAGCTTTAGTGATAAGTTGGGCAACTTGCTGAAGAACTTGATGATATATCCTGACAGTTAAATTGCCCTTGGACAGGATGCAACATACAGGTGCTCAGAGACTCTGGGAATTATAGAGGCACTGCTATGTCCATGACATGGGAGTTTAGATTGGAAAGGAGCATAAGACACTGAAAAGTAAACGAACCAATCAGTCTGCCTTGGGTTTTGTTTGAACAGGAAGATAGATTGATTGTCAACCACTGAACAGATTTTTATACATACCTTTAAAAATGTAGCACTTCAATGAGTTTCAACAATGAGTAGTAACAATATGAAACTTTGACAGTGCTTTCTTACCATTCATTTAGAAACATTTCTGCCTGCATTACCAGAGGCCATATTATTTAAACTCCCCCTGCCCCACTGCCGTCAGCTGTCTGAGATGTTGCATGAATCCCGTGTCTCAAATAATTTCAAATGAGATTGAAGAACAAATTGATTTCAACTCAGTCTAATCAAATAAGCCTTTGATGATGGCATACTCTGTATTGAGCAGTGTCATATTACATGTTATTAAGAGGTGATATTTTATTCCTGATCTCGAAACATAAGGAAGTGCAAGTTAAAGACTATGTTGGAAAAACTTCATAACCACTAATAAAATTAAAACAAGTATTTTTACTTTTGACATCAGTGGGAAATATAATACCAAATAAAGCATAGTACATGGAGTAGACAGAAAAAACAAAAACAAGAAAATATTGAAAAGAATATAATGTAACTAGGAAAAAAAAATTAGATGACAAAGTATTAAATTTCCTTTTTGAAAAGGAGAGATTAACTATTTTCTTATCCATAAACGAATCCCATCCTAAATTATGCTAGGTGGCTTAGAAAGAAACTGAGATGCACCAGGAAAATCTAAGTAACCATAGAGTAGATGTTGCAATACTAATCTCCAACAAGTATAATTCAAAGTCAAAATAATTAAAATGGAACAAAGGACTCAACTTTACATTGATGAAAACAGCAATCAAAATATCCTCTTTTAGTAAAGATTATAAGAACTACAGTCTTCCCAGGTGATGCAGTGGTAAAGAATCTACCTGCCAATGCAAGAGATGCATGTTCAATCCCTGTGTTGGGAAGATCCTCCAGAGAAGGAAATGGCAACCCACTCTAGTATTCTTGCCTGGGAAATTCCATGGACAGGAGAACTTGATGGGCTACAGTCTGTGGGGTCGAAAAGAGTTGGACACGACTGAACTGCTGCTGCTAAGTCACTGCAGTCATGTCAGACTCTGTGCGACCCCATAGACGGCAGCCCACCAGGCTCCCCCGTCCCTGGGATTCTCCAGGCAAGAACCCACAGGAGTGGGTTGCCATTTCCTTCTCCAATGCACGAAAGTGAAAAGTGAAAGTGAAGTCGCTCAGTCGTATCCGACTCTTAGCGACCCCATGGACTGCAGCCTACCAGGCTCCTCCGTCCATAGGATTTTCCAGGCAAGAGTACTGGAGTGGGGTGCCATTGCTTTCTCCGGACACGACTGAGCACACACACATAAGAACTAGGCTCGTTGGAGAGTATAAACTAGCAGACTTTTTTCAGCCCTCCTCTTCTATTCAACATCAGTAGTATGGGGGCCATCTGATACCACTCACTTGACCTTTCCAATTCACTTACTGCTCATTAGGGATACTTTCTGTACCTCAAGATGTGGCTCATTATCTTTAGGTATTTTTTAGTAGTACTTTCTGAAATATCACTTATTTGAGTTTTCTATTGCTACATAAATTACCACAGAATTAATGGCTTATGACAACACTCATATAATAGCTGATAGTTCTGTAGGTCAGAAGCCTAGGCTGACTTCATTGGTTCTCTAAAGAGGGTTTCACATGGCCAAGATAAAGGTGTTAGCTGAACTGGGCTCTTTATGGAGTGCCTGGGGAAGAAATCACTTTCAATCTTATTGTTGTTGGCAGAACTCTTTTCCCTACAATTGTAGGACTGGAGTGTCCCTTTTCCTACTAGCTATCAGCTGTGGACCACTATTATAGCTCCTAGAGGCCACTCTCCCATCTTTTATGAGGCTCCTCCATCTTTAAAACTAGCAACAGTTCCTTGAATCCTGATTTCTCTGAGTTTCCCTTCTTCCAATAGACAGAGAAAATTGCTTTCAAAGAGCTTGTATGGTTAGATTAAGTTCACCTGGATGGTCTCCCTTTTGATTTTCTCAAAATCAACTGATTAATACTCTTAATTGCATCTACAAAATCTCATTTGCTATAGAATATAAGGCTTCTCTGTGGCTCAGATGGTAAAGCACCTGCCTGCAGTGCAGGAGACCCGGGTTCGATCCCTGGGTCAGGAAGATCCCCTGGAGAAGGAAATGGTAACGCACTCCAGTATTCTTGCCTGGAAAATTCCATGGATGGAGGAGCCTGGTGGGCTACAGTCCATGGAGTCGCAAAGAGTCGGACACAACTGAGCAACTTCACTTCCATAACATAATCACAGAGGTATTACTGAATTCATCATATTCATACTCAGATTAGTGCAGGAAGTCTAGGTTGGGGAACAGTGAGGGAAGCATGAATTTTGGAATTCTGCCTATCACATTACTCTTAGGTTCTTCTGCACTTAGCACCACATGAATCCTCAAGACTCAGCAACCTTTGTAAATATTTTGTAGTCTCTATCTTAATTTTAAATAAAATTAATATTTTTGTTGTCTACATACTTGTGACTTTCATAAGATTTCCATAGTAAGAGGGGAGAACTACTGATTAATGCATCCATGTTCACATTGAAAGTTTCTCTATTTTTGACAGTGATTTATCCCTTAATCAGAATTCTTTATTATTCCAAGATTTGTTTCTTTAGAATTTCCATTCAGAATTATCTCACATGCTGCATATAATAATTTGAATATGTGATTTAGGGGGTGGTTGAGGACCTAAATCTATCCTTGTTGTTTTTGCTCACCCTAGCTTATTTCTTTCTGTGTTTGCCAATCGTTTTTTGTGAACTCACATTTGTTGAGTTTAATCTGGGGGAATTCTGAGAGTCTAAATTGGGGATAGTTTGTTTTAGAAAGGATTTTCATTTTCATAGGCTCCTTCATTTGTTGCTTCCAGAGCCCTGGACTTAATGTAGGGTCAGATGTCCAAAAGCTTTGTCTCCAGTTGGTAGTTCTGATCCTAGTATTAGCCTTGGGATATACATATATTTTCAGAAAAGGCAGAGGAACCAGAGATCAAATTGCCAACATCCGCTGGATCATGGAAAAAGCAAGAGAGTTCCAGAAAAACATCTATTTCTGCTTTATTGACTATGCCAAAGCCTTTGACTGTGTGGATCACAATAAACTGTGGAAAATTCTGAAAGAGATGGGAATACCAGAACACCTGATCTGCCTCTTGAGAAATTTGTATGCAGGTCAGGAAGCAACATTTAGAACTGGACATGGTACAACAGACTGGTTCCAAATAGGAAAAGGAGTATGTCAAGGCTGTATATTGTCACCCTGTTTATTTAACTTATATGCAGAGTACATTATGAGAAACGCTGGACTGGAAGAAACACAAGCTGGAATCAAGATTGCTGGGAGAAATATCAATAACCTTAGATATGCAGATGACACCACCCTTATGGCAGAAAGTGAAGAGGAACTAAAAAGCCTCTTGATGAAAGTGAAAGAGGAGAGAGAAAAAGTTGGCTTAAAGCTCAACATTCAGAAAACGAAGATCATGGCATCCAGTCCCACCACTTCATGGGAAATAGATGGGCAAACAGTGGAAACAGTGTCAGACTTTATTTTTCTGGGCTCCAAAATCACTGCAGATGGTGACTGCAGCCATGAAATTAAAAGACACTTACTCCTTGGAAGGAAAGTTATGACCAACCTAGATAACATATTCAAAAGCAGAGACATTACTTTGCCAACAAAGGTTCGTCTAGTCAAGGCTATGGTTTTTCCTGTGGTTATGTATGGATGTGAGAGTTGGACTGTGAAGAAGGCTGAGCACTGAAGAACTGATGCTTTTGAACTGTGGTGTTGGAGAAGACTCTTGAAAGTCCCTTGGACTGCAAGGAGATCCAACCAGTCCATTCTGAAGGAGATCAGCCCTGGGATTTCTTTGGAAGCAATGATGCTAAAGCTGAAACTCCAGGACTTTGGCCACCTCATGCGAAGAGTTGACTCATTGGAAAAGACTCTGATGCTGGGAGGGATTGGGGGCAGGAAGAGAAGTGGACGACAGAGGATGAGATGGCTGGATGGCATCACTGACTCAATGGACGTGAGTCTCAGTAAACTCTGGGAGTTGGTGATGGATAGGGCCTGGTGTGCTGCGATTCATGGGGTTGCAAAGAGTCGGACACGACTGAGCGACTGATCTGATCTAAATTTGTCTATTTCTCCCTGATTTGATCTCAGTTCATCTATTTTCTGTTTCTCTCTCCCTCCCTCCCTATCCTCTTTTACTTTTTACCTCCTCCTCAGCCCACCAGGCTCCCCCATCCCTGGGATTCTCCAGGCAAGAACACTGGAGCAGGTTGCCATTTCCTTCTTCAATGCATGAAAGTGAAAAGTGAAAGTGAAGTCACTCAATCGTGTCCAACTCTTCACGACCCCATGGACTGCAGCCTCCCAGGCTCCTCTGTCCATGGGATTTTCCAGGCAAGAGTACTGGAGTGGGGTGCCATTGCCTTCTCTGTCCTCTCCTGCTTACTGCTGCTGCTGCTAAGTCACTTCAGTCTTGTCCGACTCTGTGTGACCCCATAGATGGCAGCCCACCAGGCTCCCCCGTCCCTGGGATTCTCCAGCTTAGGTTGTGCTAATAAGTGCACAGAATCAAATGTATGGGACACAGTAGCTTCACTGTACTCAGCACTGGGCACTGGTGGGAGTAAAATATTATGCTGTGTTCCAATAAGACTTTTTTAAAGGAGATCATGATCAAAGTGATGCACATCTAGAGATTTAGCCATAATAAAGATGAAAAACAAGTAAGTTTCTTTACTTTGTTTACCTGGGAAAAGAGAAGTCATGTATTAACTGTTCAAATATCTGAAAGGATCTTGTGCTTGAGAGAAATAAGGGTTATCTTTTATCTTTAAGAAGCAGAATCAACAGGTGCATCAAGCAAGGAGGTAGCACAACATAAGATGGAACTTATGATTATACTTGTACAAAATTGGAATGGGCCGCCTTTGTGAAGTGTGCCCTCTTGACTCTGAGTTATGTGGAGGTTGGATAAGTATTTTCAGTAATAGTGTAGGAGCCAGGAATACATTTCTACTTTGGCTAAGATGCTGTATCAAATAACCTTTACTCTTCCTGTGAGTTCAAATTCTAGGCTTTCTTATTCCATGACTCTTATACATTTAGATTAAAAAATAAGAAATGATAGCCATCTGGAAGAGACATTTATCCTACATTCTGACTATGATTGAAGGAAATTTTATGTCACAGTATTGAAGAAAACTTTCAAATTGATAAGTCAGAGAGTAGTCATTAATATATTTTACTTCCAAATAGTCCTCATAATGTGCCAAGAAAAAAGGCAATTAATTTTTATACAAAATATTCTCCTCATATCCACACTTAGAGAAAGTATGATACATTTTTAAATAATGATAAGGTTCACTCAGTAGTTTAGTTCATCTTAAACTAAATAGAGTAAACATTGGTAAGTGAGACGAGATGACACAGAAGAGCTATGTGATTACATTTAAAATACATTTCAGGGTAATTTCCTTTAATATTAAATATTATTCTTCATATTACTAGATAAAGGCTTTTTGAATAATTTTGTAGATGATATTGAGGTCTTGGTATTTTTTTTCTTGGAGTTTTATATGAAAATAAAATCATACCTGTTCTAAAATTGTTGCTTTGGGAAAACAGCACATTTAACCTTCCACTGTAAGAATAAAGCTTATGTTGAAATGTTTTAGAACTTCAGATACACTTTTCCATCTCTGGATTCTAGAGTGACAAGAGAACTCTGAGGAAGCAAGACTCAAGTCCTTTGGTCCTCTCGTGGACAACAGACACAACACGGAGGGGTAGGGGTGGGTGGGATTACTCAGAGAAAGGAAAATCAATCCAGTCACAGGGAAGATGAGAGCAAAAGAAAGGCAAAATGTGAGCCAGATTCTCTTGAGGACAAAATGATATTTGATCCCAAATGACAAGACAAAGGGACAAGAGATCCTTGAGTATGCTGTATGAAATCCTCAGGGTATTTAAAGTGTAATTTCAGAGGAAATTAACAAGGAGGAATTTTGAAAACATATTGCTAATCTAATGAATGAACCCAGTGCCTTAGGTGGAAAAATTATATTCAGGGAGACAAAAATTATAAAGGTTAAGCTGAAGAAATAGTCCTATAGTCCTAGAGACCAGATTCCTGTAATCCTTGGAGTCTAAAGATGACTTTGCTCAACATTGTAAAGCAATTATCCTCCAATTAGAAATAAATTTTAAAAAGACTGGCTTTGCTTCTTACTGAATGTGTGGTTTAATCATCTTAGAAATAGAAATATTTGTAAAAATATTTTATAAAGTGATTTTATGGATGGGATGTCTTATTGTCTATCGTGGTCTATAGTAGGATATCTGTTTTTGCTTTTTGCCTACCAGACATGCTTTCCTCTTATTCTGAAATTAGCAACCTATTTTTTCCTTTAGTCCAAACCCATACTTTTGGTCTAGATTGCTCAGAAAGGGTAGACTTCACCGTGGAGGGAAATCCATGACAGATCAAGCTGGGGAGAGTACCACATCAACTCTGGGCCTGGCACTAGTGATTTTTTCAGAATAATCACAAGAGTGCATTCAGGTCAGTCGGTGCCCAGGGTTTATGTTGGAGATCAAGGAAAGATAAATACCTTACATTGTGAGAAGTAATTTAATTTACAAAATTGGTGGCCATTTAGCGGGAGTGGGGGGGAACGTGCCTGAGAATAAGCTAACTCTAGAAGGAAAGCATGAGAAGGCAGTGGCACCCCACTCCAGTACTCTTGCCTGGAAAATCCCATGGATGGAGGAGCCTAGTAGGCTGCAGTCCATGGAGTCACTAAGAGTCGGACACGACTGAATGACTTCACTTTGACTTTTCACATTCATGCATTGGAGGAGGAAATGGCAACCCACTCCAGTGTTCTTGCCTGGAGAATCCCATGGACAGAGGAGCCTGGTAGGCTGCCATCTATGGGGTCGCACAGAGTCAGACACGACTGAAGCAACTTAGCAGCAGCAGCAGAAGGAAAGCAGAACCAAGAAATAGTGGACCAACATCCCAAAGATAATCATCAATGCCTGGGATTCAGATATGTTGGAAACCAGAAGTGCCTCTGGAATTTTCAGTTACATGAGCCCATAAATTCTTTCTGTACCGAGGAGTTTAATTTAGCTTTCTGTTGTTTGTCATCAACATTGTACTAGCTGAGTCACTGTTACTAGGAAAACTAGAAACCATTAGTGTTACTTGGAAAACCTCTGGACCTAATTTATACTAAAACAATTATGTGACTAGTTCAAAAAGGCTTCCCTTGTGGCTCAGCTGGTAAAGCATCTGCCTGCAGTGCAGGAGACCTGGGTTCGATCCCTGGGTTGGGAAGATCTGCTGGAAAAGGGAAAGGCTATCCACTGCAGTATTCTGGCCTGGAGAATTCCATGGACTGTATAGTCCATGGGGTCACAAAGAGTCGGACACGACTGAGCGACTTTCACTTCACTTCAAATTCAGTCCTAAAAGCTTGGAAGTTTTAATTTCCTTCTGTATTTTTTCCCTTCAGACTTGGTTGGCAAAATAGAAAGGTCTTAAAGACATAGAAAAGTTTCCTTTTGGTATAATGCTACTGAGTTTCTTTCAAAATAGTTTGAATATTAAATTTCAGCCTATCTTTTATTATTGCTAATCTTTCATAATTATTTGGTGGATGGTGTTAGTTTTCCTTCAAATATTTTTAATTATCATTTACTTTTTCATTAATCAGACATATATTCAGACTCCTCTAAGCCAGGCTTTCTCTTGGTAGAAAGAAAAAAGTAGATTAAGGGACAAATATACAGCAGACTTTTGAAAAATTAATAAGTAACTAAGAATTTAGCTAATATTTAATAAATTACTTATATGTTTTACATTTAAAACCAGGGCTTCTTGACTGTTTTGGTGTCTGTGAAATGGACCTTGTGAGCATCTGGTGAAGTATATAGACCTCTTTTCTGAATAATGATTTTTAAATGCGTAAAGTAATTACAAGTTTACAAACTTATCCAAATCCTAAAAATCCCCACAGATTTTTATATAGTATTATATGTGATTATTTTTTATTAATGCCTTAATTAAAAAGAACCAGCATGGATCTAATAATCAGAATTTCAAAGTACAATGAGTATAAATGCTATTTTGGAATATTTGCAACAGCAATAATATTATAAGAAGATATCTATGATTTCTGTTTGTGACATACGTGCTAATGCCATTCTAGTCTGCTGCCTATATTCATAACAAAAGGAAATATAAATTTCAATTGGAGGCTAGAAAAATAAAGCTGTAAATTGTTTGTCTGAGATGTGAATTCTCAGTTAAGAATACCTGTTGTAAATGTTTTTATATAGATGATACATATTAAATAAAATGTTAAAAGTAAATTTAGAATAAACTATAGTAAAATATGTTTAGATGAAATTTAAAAATTAATTTTGATCAACATTTAAAATTAATTTTAATCAATTAGAAATGAAGCCATGGAGAACAAGATGGCAGTGGAGTAGGTGGACATGGAGTACACTTCTCTCCATGGATACATCAGAAATACACCTTCAGACACAGAAGTGCATGCAGAACCCCTGCTGAGAGTGGACAGGAGTACCTGACCAGTGGAAAAGAATATATAGAACCAGGCAAAATTAAGTAGGAGGAAGGAACTAGGGGGAAAAACAGAAGTGTTAGTAGGACTGGACCTACCTTCAGCAAGTGGGGGAACTGAAGCAAAGGTCTGATCCCACATTGGGGAAATTGTCTGAGTCAGAGGAGAAACATTTAAGGCTGAGAGTGAAACAGCTGATCCATGGCAGCCTAAATGGAATGAGAATCAGATAATCCTCATTGCAGCCATACATACCCTGGACAGGAACGCCAGTCTCCTGGAAGGCGCAGTGGCTGGGGGCTGGAGTTTAGGGATTGTGGAGCAATCCCAGGTGAGGACTGCTGTTGACTGCGGAGAGATGGATTGAGGGGATGTGAGGGATGAGACTGTGGTGGGAAATGCTGGTGGAGGAAGGCCAGGCAGCCATGGAAGCAAGGCGATACTGCTGAGTCATGCTTAGGGGGTGGGGCCATTACCTAGGACTGTCTCTCCCCACACACCAGCATTGGCATCTGAACAATAGTGAGGCTGGCCCATCAAATGCCTGACACCCTGAACTACAGAGTAGGACCCCAGCCAGGGGGCCCCTCTATGTTCCTGATGCCACAAACAACAGAGAAGGACCCCAGGCAAGGGAGCCCTCTACGTACCTGAATGGGTGGAGCTACAGAGAAAGACTGACCAAAGAGGCCTTCTGATCACCAACTACTAGAGTCTTGAAAAAAGACTCTGATAGGACCATAACTCCTGCAGCCGAGGCAGTCCATGTCCCTGCACACTTAGTACCACCAGGGTCCCCACAAGCCAAGCAGCTGTGCCACCTTCACACTTAACTCTCACTGGGGCAGAGCTGCCATAGGGAAAAAAAGTCTTAGTCTATGCACACAGGGTTGCTTAGGTAGTGTCCAACTCTTTATGATCCTGTAGACTGTGGCCTGCCAGGCTTCTCTGTCAGGGGTTCTCCAGGCAAGAATACTGGAGTGTATTACCCAATACTGGTTGCCATACCCTTCTGCTGCTACTGCTGCTGCTGCTGCTGCTAAGTCGCTTTAGTCGTGTCCAACTCTGTGAGACCCCATAGACAGCAGCCCACCAGGCTCCCCCATCCCTGGGATTCTCCAGGCAAGAATACTGGAGTGGGTTGCCATTTCCTTCTCCAATGCATGAAAGTGAAAAGTGAAAGTGAAGTCGCTCAGTCGTATCCGACTCTTAGCGATCCCATGGACTGCAGCCTACCAGGCTCGTCCATCCATGGGATTTTCCAGGCAAGAGTCCTTGAGTGGGGTGCCATCTTATTCTCTGTAAATCTTATCTACCTCTATTTAAATTTGCATATCTATTCTTTTTCTTTTCTTTCTCTCCTTTCCTTTCAACATGTTTGTTAGTTTTATTTTCATTGCTTTATTCCCCAGTTGGCATCTTGCTTTAGTTTAGTTTTCCAATTTGTCCTTTAATTACTTTTATTCTGGTAGATATAATTTTTGGTTTCCTTTGTTCACCAGGTCAATCTATTGTACTTCATTTTTCTTGGACTGTTTTGATTTTGCTTATGGTTGTATAGGTATATGTGTATATTCAGTCACACTTTCTTCTGTTATAAACCTCTGTCTCTATGTTGGGCTTTTGCAGTTCTGTGGAGTTTTCATTTTTTTCCTCTTTTTTCTTTCTTCCTTTTTTTAAAAAAAATAATTCTAATGTTTATTTTTTTAACCTGTTATATTTTTGTTACATTTATTCCTTTGTTTGCCTTTCCTACTGTTCTTTTCCACTTGCAGTTAATCTTTAATGTATAGAAATCTTCATCTACCTCTATTTAACTTGTCTATTAGCATATCTATTCTTTCTCTCTTTTCTTTATTTCTTTTCCTCTCAACATATTTGTTAGTTTTGTTTTCATTGCTATATTCCCCACTTGGCACCTTGCTTTAGTTTTGTTTTCCAGTTTGTGCTTAAGTTAATTTTGTTCTTAACTGGTAAATTTAATTTTTTATTTCCTTTGTTGACTGGGTCAATCTACTATATTTTTGTTGGACTGTTTTCACTTTGCTCGTGGGTGTATATGTATATGTGTATATTCGATGATTTTAATTATTATTTGCCTGATTTTGTAACTGCCATTTGTCTGGGGTTCATCTTTGCTTTCTCATTTTCGGATATTTGTTTTAATCTCAGTGCCATAACAAGCCACGCGTGGAATCTTCATTCCTGAACAGAGATCAAGCCCTGAGCCTTTGGAGTGGGAGCACTGACTCCAAGACCCTAGACTACCAGAGAACTAACCCTAGGGGGTATCAAATAGTGAGAACTCACAGAAAGGAAACCACTTGAATATAAGACCCGGCATCACCAGCCACCAGTAGCACCCTGTGCAAGACGCCTCATCTAAACAACAAACAAAACAAAAATACAAACCCAATCAGCAGAAGACAGGATCACAACCTCACTCAGCCTTGCCCATCAGAGGAAAAACAAACAAACAAATAAAAACTCAGCACAAATCTCACCCTATACAAGCTCACACAAACCATTGGACCAACCTTCAGTTCAGTTCAGTTCAGTCGCTCAATCGTGTCCGACTCTTTGAGACCCCATGAATCGCAGCATGCCAGGCCTCCCTGTCCATCACCAACTCCTGGTCACCCAGACTCACGTCCATCGAGTCAGTGATGCCATCCAGCCATCTCATCCTCTGTTGTCCCCTTCTCCACCTGCCCGCAATCCCTCCCAACATCAGAGTCTTTTCCAATGAGTCAACTCTTCGCATGAGGTGGCCAAAGTATTGGAGTTTCAGCTTCAGCATCATTTCTTCCAAAGAAATCCCAGGGCTGATCTCCTTCAGAATGGACTATTTGGATCTCCTTGCAGTCCAAGGGACTCTCAAGAGTCTTCTCCAACACCACAGTTCAAAAGCATCAATTCTTCGGCACTCAGCCTTCTTCACAGTCCAACTCTCACATTCATACATGACCACAGGAAAAACCATAGCCTTGACTAGACGGACGTTTGTTGGTAAAGTAACGTCTCTGCTTTTGAATATGCTATCTAGGTTGGTCATAACTTTCCTTCCAAGGAGTAAGCATCTTTTAATTTCATGGCTGCAGTCACCATCTGCTGTGATTTTGGAGCCCCCAAAAAATAAAGTCTGACACCGTTTCCACTGTTTGCCCATCTATTTCCCATGAAGTGATGGGACCGGATGCCATGATCTTCGTTTTCTGAATGTTGAGCTTTAAGCCAACTTTTTCACTCTCCACTTTCACTTTCATCAAGAGGCTTTTGAGTTCCTCTTCACTTTCTGCCATAAGGGTGGTGTCATCTGCATATCTGAGGTTATTGATATTTCTTCCTGTAATCTTGATTCCAGCTTGTGTTTCATCCAGTCCAGCGTTTCTCATGATGTATTTTGCATAGAAGTTAAATAAGCAGGGTGATAATATACAGCCTTGACGTACTCCTTTTCCTATTTGGAACCAGTCTGTTTTCCATGTCTAGTTCTAACTGTTGCTTCCTGACCTGCGTACAGATTTCTCAGGAGGCAGTCAGGTGGTCTGGTATTCCCATCTCTCCACAGTTTCTTGTGATCCACACAGTCAAAGGCTTTGGCATAGTCAATAAAGCAGAAATAGATGTTTTTCTGGAACTCTCTTGCTTTTTCCATGATCCAGCAGATGTTGGCAATTTGATCTCTGGTTCCTCTGCCTTTTCTAAAACCAGCTTGAACATCTGGAAGTTTGCGGTTCACGTATTGCTGAAGCCTGGCTTGGAGAATTTTGAGCATTACTTTACTAGCATGTGAGATGAATGCAATTGTGCGGCAGTTTGAGCATTCTTTGGCATTGCCTTTCTTTGGGTTTGGAATGAAAACTGACCGTTTCCAGTCCTGTGGCCACTGCTGAGTTTTCCAAATTTGCTGGCATATTGAGTGCAACACTTTCACAGCATCATCTTTCAGGATGTGAAATAGCTCAACTGGAATTCCATCACCTCCACTAGCTTTGTTCGTAGTGATGCTTTCTAAGGCCCACTTGACTTCACATTCCAGGATGTCTGGCTCTAGGTCAGTGATCACACCATCGTGATTATCTGGGTCGTGAAGATCTTTTTCGTACAGTTCTTCTGTCTATTCTTGCCGTCTCTTCTTAATGTCTTCTGCTTCTTTTAGGTCCATACCATTTCTGTCCTTTATCGATCCCATCTTTGCATGAAATGTTCCCTTGGTACCTCTAATTTTCTTGAAGAGATCTCTAGTCTTTCCCATTCTGTTGTTTTTCTCTATTTCTTTGCATTGATCGCTGAAGAAGGCTTTCTTATCTCTTCTTGCTATTTTTGGAACTCTGCATTCAGATGCTTATGTCTTTCTTTTTCTCCTTTGCTTTTCACTTCTCTTCTTTTCACAGCTATTTGTAAGGCCTCCCCAGACAGCCATTTTGCTTTTTTGCATTCTTTTCCATGGGGATGGTCTTGATCCCTGTCTCCTGTACAATGTCACGAACCTCATTCCATAGTTCATCAGGCACTCTATCTATCAGATCTAGTCCCTTAAATATATTTCTCACTTCCACTGTATAATCAAAAGGAATTTGATTTAGGTCATACCTGAGTGGTCTAGTGGTTTTCCCTACTTTCTTCAATTTCAGTCTGAATTTGGCAATAAGGAGTTCATGATCTGAGCCACAGTCAGCTCCTGGCCTTGTTTTTGCTGACTGTATAGAGCTTCTCCATCTTTGGCTGCAAAGAACATAATCAATCTGATTTTGGTGTTGACCATCTGGTGATGTCCATGTATAGAATCTTTTCTTGTGTTGTTGGAAGAGGGTGTTTGTTATGACCAGTGCATTTTCTTGGCAAAACTTTATTAGTCTTTGCCCTGCTTCATTCCGTATTCCAAGGCCAAATTTGCCTGTTACTCCAGGTGTTTCTTGACTTTCCACTTTTGCATTCTAGTCCCCTATAATGAAAAGCACATCTTTTTTGGGTGTTAGTTCTAAAAGGTCTTGTAGGTCTTCATAGAGCTTCTCCATCTTTGGAGAAGATGGAGCTTCTTCAGCATTACTGGTTAGGGCATAGACTTGGATTACTGTGATATTGAATGGTTTGCCTTGGAAACGAACAGAGATCATTCTGTCGTTTTTGAGATTGCATCCAAGTACTGCATTTCAGACTCTTTTGTTGACCATGATGGCTACTCCATTTCTTCTGAGGGATTCCTGCCTGTAGTAGTAGATATAATGGTCATCTGAGTTAAATTCACCCATTCCAGTCCATTTTAGTTCGCTGATTCCTAGAGTGTCGACATTCACTCTTGCCATCTCTTGTTTGACCACTTCCAATTTGCCTTGATTCATGGACCCGACAGTCCAGGTTCCTATGCAATATTGCATAGCATCGGACCTTGCTTCTATCACCAGTCACATCCACAGCTGGGTATTGTTTTTGCTTTGGCTCCATCCCTTCATTCTTTCTGGAGTTATTTCTCCACTGATCTCCAGTAGCATATTGGACCCCTACTGACCTGGGGAGTTCCTCTTTCAGTATCCTATCATTTTGCCTTTTCATACTGTTCATGGGGTTCTCAAGGCAAGAACATTGAAGTGGTTTGCCATTCCCTTCTCCAGTGGAAACCACATTCTGTCAGAATGTGGTCCATGGGACCAACCTTAGGAGGGCAGAAACCAAAGGAAGAAAGAATTCAACTTTTCTTCAAACCTGGGAAAAGGAGACCTCAAACACAATAACTTAAAAAAAAATAATAATGAGGCAGAGAAATACTGAAGGAACAAACTAGAAACAGAAAAGTCCAAATAAATGAAGAGGAAATAGGCAAACTACCTGAAGAAGAATTCAGAATAATGATAATAAAGATGATAATAAAACTTGAAAACAAAATGGAGAAAATGCAGGTATCACTTAACAAAGATCTAGAAGAATTAAAGAATAAACATACAGAGACAAACAACACAGTTACTGAAATTAAAAATACTCTAGAAGGAATCAGTAGCAGAATATCTGAAGCAGAAGAACGAATCAGTGAGCTGGAAGATAGAATGGTGGAAATAACTTCTGAAGAGCAGAATAAAGTAAAAAGAATGAAAAGAGCTGAGGACAGTCTCAGAGATCTCAGGAACCATCTCAAAGACACCAAAATTTGAATTATAGGGGTCCCAGAAGAAGAAGAAGAAGAGAAAAAGAAAGGGTATGAGAAAATTTTTGAAGAGATTATAGTTCAAAATTTCCCCATCAGGGAAACAGAAATAGTCAATCAAATCCAAGAGGCACAAAGAGTCCCATACAGGATAAACCCAAGGAGAAACACACCAAGACACATACTAATCAAACTAACAAAGACTAAACACAAAGAAAGAATATTAAAAAGCAGCAAGGGGGAAGCAACAAGTAACATACAAGGGAAACTTCATATGCTTAACAGCTGATCTTTCAGCAGTAACTCTGCAGGCCAGAAGGGAATGACAAGATATATTCGAAGTTCTGAAAGGGAAAAATGTACAATCGAGATTATTGTATCCGACAAGGACATCATTTAAAATTGATGAAGAAATAAAAAGCATTTCAGACAAGCAAAAGTTGACAGAATTCAATACCATCAAACCAGCTTTACAACAAATGTTAAAGGGACTTATATAGTCAAGAAATACAAGACAAGAAAAAAGATCTACAAAACCAACCCAAAACAATTAAGACAATGGCAATAGGAACATATATATCAATAATTACTTTCAATGTAAATGGATTAAATGCTCCAACCAAAAGACACAGACTTGCTGACTGTATACAAAAACAAGACCCATATATATGGTGTCTACAAGAAACCCACTTCAGACCTCAAGACACACATAGACTGAAAAGTGAGAGGGAAGAAAAATATATTCCATGTAAATGGGAAGCAAAAGAAAGCTGGAGTGGCAATCCTCATATCAGAGAAAATAGACCTTAAAATAAAGAAGATTACAAGAAATAAGGAAGAACACTACATGACGATCAAGGGATCAGTCTAAGAGGAAGACATAACAATTGTCAATATCTATGCACCCAACATAGGAACACCTCAATACATAAGACAAACACTAACAGACATAAAAGGAGAAATTGAAAGTAACACAGTAATAGTAGGAGACTTTACACCCCATTCACACCAATGGACAGATCATCCAAACAGAAAATTAATAAGGAAACACAAGTCTTAAATGATACACTAGGTGAGATGGATCTTATTGATATCTTCAGGACATTCCATCCAAATGCCTAAAAATACACCTTCTTCTCAACTGCCTATGAAACATTCTCCAGGATAGACCATATCTTGGGTCATAAATCAAACCTCAGTAAATTTAAGAAAATTCAGATCATATCAAGCATCTTCTCCAACCACAACACTATGAGACTAGATATCAATTTCAATTAAAAAAAAAAAACTGTAAGAAACACATGGAGATTAAACAAAACATTTCTAAATAACCAACAGGTTACTGAAACCTGTAAAAGGGAAATAAAAAAATTTCTAGAAACAAATGACAATGAAAACATGACAACTCAAAACCTATGGGATGCAGCAAAAGCAGTTCTAAGAGGGAAGTTTATAGGAATACAATCCTACCTCAAGAAAGAAGAAAAACATCGAATAGACAACCTAACTTTACACCTAAAACAACTGGAAAAAGAATAACAAAGAAACCCCAAAATTAGTAGAAGGAAAGATCATAAAGATCTGAGCAGAAATAAATGAAAGAAACAGTAGTAAAGATTAATAAAACCAAAGCTGGTTCTTTGAGAAGATAAACAAAATTGACAAACCTTTAGCCAGACTCATCAAGAAAAAAAGAGAGAAGAATCAAATCAACAAAATTAGAAATGAAAAGGAGAGTTTACAACAGACAGTGCAGAAATACAAAGGATTATAAGAGACTATTATGAACAACTATATGGCAGTAAAATGGATAACCTGGAAGAAGTGGACAGATTCTTAGAAAAGTTCAATCCTCCAAGACTGAACCAGGAAGAAATAGACATTATGAACATCCAATTACAAGCACTGAAATTGAAGCTGTGATCAAAAATATCCCAAAAAACCAAAGCTCAGGACCAGATGGCTTCACAGGAGAATTCTATCAAACATTTAGAGAAGAGCTAATGCCTATCCTTCTTGAAATTCTTTCAAAAAAATTGTAGAGGAAGAACACTTCCAAACTCATTCTATGAGGCCACCATCACCCTAATACCAAAACCAGACAAAGACAACACGAAAAAGAAAACTACAGGCCAATATCACTGATGAACATAGATGCAAAAATCCTCAACAAAATTTTAGCAAACAGATTTCTGTAACACATCAAAAAGCTCATACACCATGATCAAGTTGGATTTATTCCAGGGATGCAAAGATTCTTCAATATATGCAAATCAATCAATGTGATACACTATATTAACAAATTGAAAGAATAAAAACCATATGATCATCTCAATAGATGCAGAAAAAGCCTTTGACAACTTTCAACACACATTTATGATTAAAACGCTTCAAAAAAAGGGCATAGAAGGAACCTTCTTCAACATAGTAAGGGCCATATATGATAAGCCTATAGCAAACATTATTCTCAGTGGTGAAAAACTGAAAGCATTCCCCCTAAGATCAGTAATAAGACAAGGGAGTCCACTTTTGCCACTATTACTCAACATAGTTCTGGAAGTGCTAGCTACAGCAATCAGAGAAGAAAAAGAAATTAAAGGAATCCAGATCAGAAAAGAATTAAAGCTCTCACTGTTTGCAGATTACGTGATACTGTTCATAGAAAACCTTAAAGATAGTATCAGAAAATTACTAGAGCTAACCAGTGAATTAGCAAAGTTGCAGGATACAAACTCAACACACAGAAATCATTTGCATTTCTATATACTAACAATGAGAAATCATACAGAGAAATTAAGGAATCAATCCCATTCACCATTGCAACAGAAAGAATTACATATCTAGGAATAAACTTACCTAAGGATACAAAAGAACTGTGCACAGAAAATTATAAGACACTAATGAAAGAAATCAAAGATGACATAAACAGATGGAGAGACAGTCCATGTTCCCAGGTAGGAAGAATCAATATTGTGAAAATGACTATACTACAAAACACAATCTACAGACTTAATGTGAGTCCTATCAAATTGTCATTGGCATTTTTCACAGAACTAGAACAAAAAATTTCACAATTCATATGAAAACACAGAAGACCCCAAATAGCCAAAGCAGTCTTAAGAAAGAAGAATGGAGCTGGAGGAATCAACCTTCCTGACTTCAGATTATACTACAAAGCTACAGTCATCAAGACAGTATGGTACTGGCACAAAAACAGAAATATAGACCAGTGGAATAAGATAGAAAGCCCAGAAATAAACCCATGCACCTATGGGTACCTTATTTTTGACAAAGGAGGCACAAATATACAATGGGCAAAGACAGCCTCTTCAATAAATGGTGCTGGGAAAACTGGACAGCTACATGTAAAAGAATGAAATTAGAACACTTACTAACACCATACACAAAGATAAACTCAAAATGGATTAAAGACCTAAATGTAAGACCAGAAACTATAAAACTCTTAGAGGAAAGCATAGGCAGAACACTCAATGACATAAATCAAAGCAAGATCTTCTATGACCTACCTTCTACAGTAATGGAAATAAAAACAAAAGTAAAAAAGTGGGACCTGATTAAACTTAAATGCTTTTGCACAACAAAGGAAACTATAATCAAGGTGAAAAGACAATGCTCTGAATGGGAGGAAATAATAGCAAATGAAACAATTGACAAAGGATTAATTTCCAAAATACACAAGCAGCTCATACAACTCAATACCAGATAAACAACCCAATCAAAAAGTGAGAAAAAGAACCAAACAGACATTTCTCCAAAGAAGACATACAGATGGCTAATAAACACATGAAAAGATGCTCAACATCACTCATTACTAGAGAAATGCAAATAAAAACCACAGTGAGATGTCACCTCACACTGGTCAGAATGGCCATCATCAAAAAGGCTACAAACAATAAATTCTGGAGAGTGTGTGGAGAAAAGGGAATGCCCTTGCACTGTTGGTGGGAATGTAAATTGATACAGCCACTATGGAAGACTGTATGAATATTCCCTAAAAAACTAGGAATAAAACCACCATATGACTCAGCAATCCCATTCCTAGGCATATACCTTGAGGAAACCAAAATTGAAAGAAACCTATGTATCCCATTGTTCATTTCAGCACTATTTACAACAGCTAGAACATGGAAACAACCTAGATGTCCATCAACAGATGAATGGATAAAGAAGTTGTGGTACACAATGGAATATTACTCAGCCATAAAAAGGAGTGCATTGAGTCAGTTCTAATGAGGTGGATGAACCTATAACCTATTATACAGAAGGAAGTGAGTCAGAAAGAAAGATAAATAGTGTATTCTAGTACATATATACAGAATCTAGAAAATTGGTACTGAAGAATTTATTTACAGGGCAACAGTGGAGAAACAGACAAGAGAACAAACTAAGGACATGGAGAGAGGGGAGGAGAGGGTGATATGTATGGAAAGAGTAACATGGAAACTAAAATTACTGTATTTAAAATAGATAGCCAATGGGAATTTGCTGTCTGGCTCAGGAAACTCATACAGGGCTCTGTATCAACCTAGAGGGGTGGGATGGGGAGGGAGATGGGAGGGAGTTTCAAAAAGGAGAGGATATATGTATACCTATGGCTGATTTATGTTGAGGTTTGACAGAAAACAGCAAAATTCTGTAAGGCAATTATCCTTCAATAAAAAATAAATTAAAAAAGAAAAGAAGCCACAACTTTAACTGTAATAATTTTCTGTCCTAGGAGACAATATTGAGTAAAGACTGGATTGGAAGTCCAACTGACTGCATTCAAATCTTGTCTTCACTATGTAGCTTCATGATTTGGGGAGTCATTAAATTAACTAAGCCCTATTTTTCATCTTTGTAGTACATATAAAATAGATGCAACTTCATAAAGCTGCTATGATGATTAAATGAGATAATATATGTTGACATGCTTGGTATAGTACATGACAACTAGAAAGTACCCAGTGAATTCTGACTTTGTTTTTTCTCTACTACCATGCAGGTTCCAGGCATTATGCCACACATTCAGTTCAGTTCAAGAAAATAAAAGTCTGTCACTGTTTCCATTGTTTCCCCATCTATTTGCTGTGAAGTGTTGGGACTGGATGCAATGATCTTAATTTTTTGAATGTTGAGTTTCAAGCCACACATTAGGGATGCCAAAATGATGGTGTCCTCAAGTCACTCTAGTGGGGAAGATAAACATATAAAAAATTAACATATCTACAGTGTGATAGGCACCATCATAAAAGGTGTTCAAGATACTTCAATACAGAGAAGAGGGATTGATCAGTTCTGGCCAGAGAATGTAGGGTGGGCTGTGGGCAGAGGTGACAGACTTTCAAAGAAAAGTTGATACAATAATATGTGTCATCTATCTATCCACATACACACACACACACACACACACACACACACACACACACACACACATATGAAGGTCAGACTGATGGAGGGGATGAAGAGCAGCAATGAGGATTTTTTTGGAGAGAGTTGGCATAATGCTATAGTTTTCTCTTCTCCCCTTTCCATTCAAGTCAAATATGATATTGTGATTTATAGTAAGAAATATATATTTGGTCTTTGTCCTTGGTTCCTGGTGCAGAGTTCAGTTCAGTCGCTCAGTTGTGTCCAACTCTTTGCGACCCCATGAATCACAGCACGCCAGGCCTCCCTGTCTATCACCAACTCCGGAAGTTCACCCCAACTCATGTCCATAGAGTTGGTGATGCCATCCAGCCATCTCATCCTCTGTCGTCCCCTTCTCCTCCTGCCCCCAATCCCTCCCAGCATCAGAGTCTTTTCCAATGAGTCAACTCTTCCCATGAGGTGGCCAAAGTATTGGAGTTTCAGCTTTAGCATCAGTCCTTCCAGAGAACAACCAGGACTGATCTCCTTTAGGATGGACTGGTTGGATCTCCTTGCAGTCCAAGGGACTCTGAAGAGTCTTCTCCAACACCACCAGTTCAAAAGCATCAATTCTTCGGCACTCAGATTTCTTCACAGTCCAACTCTCACATCCAGACATGACCACTGGAAAAACCATAGCCTTGACTAGACGAACCTTTGTTGGCAAAGTAATGTCTCTGCTTTTGAATATGCTATCTAGGTTGGTCATAACTTTCCTTCCAAGGAGTAAGCGTCTTTTAATTTCATGGCTGCAGTCACCATCTGCAGTGATTTTGGAGCCCCCCAAAATAAAGTCTGACACTGTTTCCACTGTTTCCCCATCTATGTCCCATGAAGTGGTGGGACCGGATGCCATGATCTTCATTTTCTGAATGTTGAGCTTTAAGCCAACTTTTTCACTCTCCTCTTTCACTTTCATCAAGAGGCTTTATCTGCATAGCTGAGGTTATTGATATTTCTCCCTGTAATCTTGATTCCAGCTTGTGCTTCATCCAGCTCAGCGTTTCTCATGATGTACTGTGCATAGAAGTTAAATAAGCAGGGTGGCAATATACAGCCTTGACATATTCCTTTTCCTATTTGGAACCAGTTTGTTGTTCCATGTCCAGTTCTAAATGTTGCTTCCTGATCTGCATACAGGTTTCTCAAGAGGCAGTCAGGTGGTCTGGTATTCCCATCTCTTTCAGAATTTTCCACAGTTTATTGTGATCCACACAGTCAAAGGCTTTGGCATAGTCAATAAAGCAGAAATAGATGTTTTTCTGGAACTCTCTTGCTTTTTCCATGATCCAGGGAATATTGGCAATTTGATCTCTGGTTCCTCTGCCTTTTCTAAAACCGGCTTGAACATCTGGAAGTTCGCGGTTCACGTATTGCTGAAGCCTGGCTTGGCGAATTTTGAGCATTACTTTACTAGCATGTGAGATGAGTGCAATTGTGCGGTAGTTTGAGCATTCTTTGGCATTGCCTTTCTTTGGGCTTGGAATGAAAACTGACCTTTTCCAGTCCTGTGGCCACTGCTGAGTTTTCCAAATTTGCTGGCATATTGAGTGCAGCACTTTCCCGGCATCATCTTTCAGGATTTGGAATGGCTCAACTGGAATTCCATCACCTCCACTAGCTTTGTTCGTAGTGATGCTTTCTAAAGCCCACTTGACTTCACATTCCAGGAAGTCTGGCTCTAGGTGAGTGATCCCACCATCATGAGCTTTTGCTGCTAAGTCACTTCAGTCGTGACTCTGTGTGACCCCATAGACGGCAGCCCATCAGGCTCCCCCATCCCTGGGATTCTCCAGGCAAGAACACTGGAGTGGGTTGCCATTTCCTTCTCCAATGCATGAACGTGAAAAGTGAGAGTGAAGTCGCTCAGTCATGTCCGATTCTTCGCGACCCCATGGACTGCAACCTACCAGGCTCGTCCATCCATGGGATTTTCCAGGCAAGAGTACTGGAATGGGGTGCTATTGCCTTCTAAATCCTTGGAATTTCCTAAGCAAGGAGAACAACAAAGGTGTCTCCTGTTATGTAAATAAGGTGACTTCTGGCCCTCACCTGAAGTTAAGTGCAGGTTGCCACGGGAACCAGCAAAGTAAGAGTAGGAACTTAGTCCCACCCTCAACCTTCAGGGAAGGGAGCGGGCTAGGAAATTGAATCAGTCACCAATGACCAGTGATTTAGTTAGTCATACCAATGTAATGAAGCCTCCCCCCAAATCCAAAAAACAGGGTGCAGAGAGCTCCTGGATTGGCGAACATTGGAGATTCGGGAAGAGTAGCGCGCATGGTGAGAGCATGAAAGCTCCAGTGCCCTTTCCTGTACCTTGCCTTCTGCCTCTCTTCCACTGGCCTCTTCCTAGGCTATATTCTTTTATAATAAACTGATGTTCTAGTAAGTAAAATGTTTTCTGAGTTCTGTGAGCTATTCTAGCAATCTAACTGAACTCAAGGAGAGCATATAATCTCTGATTTATAGCCAGTTTGGTCAGAAGAACAGGTAATAACCTGGACTTGTGACTGGTGAGTGGGGGGCAGTCTTGTAGGGCTGAACGCTTAACCGTGATATCCAATGCTATCTCTGGGTAGATAGTGTCAGAATTGAGCTGAATTATAGGATGCCCAGCTGGTATCCTGAGAATTGCTTGTTGATCTGGGCTCTCCCCTGCTCCCCAACTCCCACAGAGGAACTGAGTGCAGAACACCTTTATCAAGTGAGAAGGGTTTAGAATTCTCTCAGAGAGCTTCACATGTCACCCAGGGATTTGGAGGACCTGGTGAGTAGTGCTCAGTTTCTAGCCTAGAAATATCTGCAGGTTAGAGGCATTCTGGAGCTTTATATGGTAGCAGAGCCTGTGAAGCAGCTTGTGCTTCCAGGATTTAGAGGGCACCAAACATGCTGTTTTCCATGGACAAGAATGAACACTGGAAAGATTAACTGAGGATGGGCTGATTTCAAAGGACTCTGCCCAAGACGTATGAGGGCAAGGGTAAGATGACCTAAATAATCAGGATACATGATCTGCTCTTAGCAATAATGCAGTCTAAGGGGGCCTTTGAGGAACCTACAAAAATTCCCTATGACCAACATTTAGGCATCAACCACCCAGAGGGCTTTGACAGAAATTATGAGGTGAGCAGTCAGATAAGATGCTACTTCCCACCCCCTCCCCCTTAACTCTCCTCCAACCCTCAATCCTAACAAGGAAAGGAGCTGCATAGTGAACCCAGGAGGAAGAGAGGAGTTATTAAGGTGAAGGAATAGTAAACAGCTGACCTTACCTCCAATTCCTCTAGAATTCCATGGTGGGCTTACCCCCAAAACACTCCTTTTCTGGCAGACACTATTTGTTGAATAGTACTTCCAGCTTCCTGTGAAAAGAAACATTTCAACTCTTTTTCCCAACTTGAGCCATGGGCCAAATTTCAAGAAGTATACTAATTAGTCATAGAATAGTGGCAAAAAAGTAAACAAGCCCTCTGTCTTAAAGATCCTTACTCTTAAGTCCTTATTTTCTTTATTATTATCTTTTAATGTTATCTTACTTGATTTTAGCCCCCTCCTGGCAAAGAGTCAGATAGGACTGAGCAAGGAACACTTTCACTTTTGACTGTTTAGAAAATGATCCTTCTGAAATATCCTGAGCCTCCCTACTTAAAGCAATCTATACATCATGGTATAGAAAGAGATTTAATTAACAGAGGAAACAGCGTCATAAGCCTAATTAACAGAGGAAACAGTGACATAAGCCAACTGAACACTGGAAACTCAAAATCATGCAACCCCGGGAAAGACCCTACAAGTTCAGAAAGTTTTCCAGTTTCTGCCCTAAGCTCCCCTTCTTTTCCCCAGACTGGTGACTCAGAATCCTCAGCTATGTGCTTCGCTCACTCAACAACTAGAAACTTTGTGCATACACTTGACCCTCTGGGAGAAGCCCTTTTGCAAGTTTCTTATCAGGCTGCTCATCCTGCAGCTGGGGGTGGGACTTATGAGGAACATAGGAAAATGTTTACCACCACCAGGAGCAGCTGCTGCTGCTGCTAAGTCGCTTCAGTCGTATCCAACTCTGTGCGACCCCATAGACGGCAGCCCACCAGGCTGTCCGTCCCTGGGATTCTCCAGGCAAGAACACTGGAGTGGGTTGCCATTTCCTTCTCCAATGCATGCAAGTTAAAAGTGAAAGTGAAGTTGCTCAGTCATGTCCGACTCCTAGCAACCCCATGGACTGCAGCCTACCACGTCCCTCCGTCCATAGGATTTTCCAGGCAAGAGTACTGGAGTGGGTTGCCATTGCCTTCTCCCACCAGGAGCAGAAAGGAGCCCAAATCCAATTTCTTTCCTCTGAGCTTCTTCCCTGGGAGAAAATGTTCCTTCATCTAGATTAAAGACCACAGGGAACAAAGAAAGTCACAAAGATATTGAACTTAATTTCCAGTGCCACTTTTACATAAGAACTAGTAACTGGTAGCTAAATTATCTCATTCTTGCTGCTAATAAACAGTGAAGGTGCCAAAACACCAAAGAGGCACAGAAGAAACATGGAAGAAACTAAGGGTTTAGATCATTTGTGAAAATGGGTATTCAGTCTTTGAATAATTAAGGATATCCAACTTGTAGAATATTAAAGAAATCCCTAATCTACATTTATGTTAGAGTATGTCATTACTAACCCAGGTCATTAAAGTTTTAACATGATATCTATGAGCAACTCTACTGAAGAATTTCACTTATTGGCTGGATTATATATCAAAATAAGGGAAATGCTGAATTATAGAATACTATACATTGAATATTTAATAAATTAATCCCCATGTTGACAGTAGGAGTTCCAGAAATAATGTCTGCTGCATGATAGGACTTAATCAATACTAGTTAATAATGGCTTGAGAGCAGGTCAATGCCTGATATGTTTGCAATCCAAATTAGAAGCACTGAAGAATCATATTCAAGGTTAAATTCCTCTAAAAAGACTGTTGGTAGTTATGAATAGCTAAAGGAAAGGCAAGAAGATTGAAGCTTTCGTTAGCATTACTCCTTTAAATATGAACTTATTCAAATAAATTTTGGCCCAGATTTCTAGGTCATACTATTTTCCTTTTATATTTTTCATGTAACTGAATTGTACCAAAATGTCTTGAGGGCTCAGCAGTAGTTTTTGACTCTAAAATCCATACCACTTCTCAGGAGGAAGAAGAAGAAGAAGAGGAAACAGGGAGAGGAAAGGTGGGAAGAGAGAAAGAATAGGGAAGAAGGAAAGAAAATAAAGAGTGGTGATGGAAGAGGAAGGGATAAGGGGAGAAAAAGTGGGCAAAAGGAAACGAAGGAGAGAAGGGAGAGAGAACAGGAGATACGTAGCGGGGACAGCGGGAGCAGGGAGGACCAGACACCTCTCATTCATTTTGATCCTAAATTTTTTATACAAAATATTTGAAAGAGAGCCCCTAGATATGTATATGGTGGGTGATGGGAGGTCCTCATTTCTGGAGAACTAAAAAAATTCTATGCAATCCTTAATTAGGACATAAATACTTGTTTCAAACTTTTAAGTATTATACAATTTCAGTACAAGTTTTTAAATAGATTTAAACTAGACTCATCATGAAGATAGTACAAACTAATGTTCTTGTGTAATTAAAATTTTTTTCTCTCAGATAATTGCATGACACGTGGTAGAAGAACTAGGAGAGGATAAGTTGATGGTGACTTTGGAAGGTGCTGAGTAGGGGCTTTTCCAAGAATTGAGCAGACTGTTAAGAAAGAAAGGAAAGGAGATGGTAAGGAGGTTAACCTCCGTGGTTATTTACATCTGGCTGGATTACATCTGTTTTAGGTTTACTGTTCTGGTCAGGTCTCCTTGGCAACCTGTTTATGGATCTGATAAAGCTAATAAAGAAATACACTGGAGTAGGCTGAGATGAAGGGATTCCCACTTCGCAAGTTGGTCTGCCTGTACTTATCTTACAGAGAAGTACTGATTCAGCCACCTGAGCTGTAATTTTCTCACTCCAAGGATATTATGTTGAAAAGAGATTACTATAATAGAAGGCCTTGCATTAAGCCCTACACGTCATTGGTTTGATGAAGATTGAGGAAAACAGCAATAAGTCAAGTATGTCAAAGATCAGTGATTTCATAGTTATAAAAAATAAAGCTTATTAAATGATCTTGAAAAGATTCCATATGAATATAAAACCATTGTTATCATTGGTAACAATATATAAAAATATCTGCCAACATTTTTCTGACTCAGGCTATTAAATTTCATATTAAAATATGATGAAAAGATATTTATTAAATACACCTTATAGACAAAGCTTGAAAAATAGTGAAGTATACTTAGGAAACTCTACAAAAACAACAAGCAGTTTAGAGTATTTTTTCTAAAATGATAAGAACAAAGTTAGTATGTAGTTGTAACATTAGTAATTGAAATTTAATTGAGGACTGAGCATGTGTTAGGCACCGTTCCTTCTGCTTTCAATAAAGTTACCATCTTATGTAATTCTCACAAAACCCCCTCTGCAATAAATACTGTTCTATTACTGTAACTATTATTCTGTTCTGTAAGGATGGAATTAGCAACAGAAAATTCTATGAAATGTACTGCTGTATACAAAGAGAATAGATTATGTCTGAACTTGAGGGTATCAGAGAGTTAATCTCATACATCTCGACTTGGGAAAGTATTTAGTAGACACAAGACAATAAAGTTTATCAAGTTGATATAAAGGGGAAGAGTGTAACAAAAAAGCAAATTCTTAGACTTCAAAATGCTGTCTGTTTGGCTTAAGGAACTCTAAAATAATGAATTATGCTTGTTTTGTTTGCTTTTGTAGTATATTGCTAGTTGGTGTGTTAAAGAGCTTTTAAATCTCTGCAGCACAAGAAAAAAGACTTGGCTCTGGGCAGCTTCCATCTCTCAGTCAAATTGGCTAGAGAGACCTGACATGTTGGATGTACATATATTATGTTGCCACCTCTTAAAGCATAAGTAAAACAAATACACTTTAAACATAAGTAAAATAAAATAAACCAAATGGTAATATGATAATAGTATTTTTGGAGCAACAGCAATGTGCTATGCTTTGATTGGACAGAATTGAGATTAGCATGGATCTTGTTTACACTTCTAATTTTCTTTTCATTCCTTCAAGAAGTAAAGGGCTAAAATAGCAATCAGTGCTCTCCTAGCACTAGGCAGGTGACAGTGGGCTGTTTTTTTGGTTCCAAGAAACGTGGTTTAACCGTGACTGTCAGTAAAATAGGGGCCTACACCTACCACAGGTGCCCACACTGGGCACTGCAGGCCACAGAAAAGCACTTAGTAGTTGTGTGTATTCAAATTTGTGAAATCTAATCCAGAACACTATTAGGCATACCATGATAAATCTTTTGCGAACTAGAAAATCGATTTGTAATGTGAAATATCTCTTGTGTTTTTAAGCTTGTGTAATGTGGTCTTCTTACAATAAGAAACTTATGGAATTTATTGAAGCCTAAGGCTCTTTCTCAGAAAAGTTGTATGGAAAAGACATATTTTATGGTTTGAGGGGTGTTCTCTAGCTCCCTTTTAGTCAAATTTATGTAACTTGTAAGCAGAAGGTGTGGTGGCAACAGATGCTTAATGGTAAAGAGAAACTTCCCCAAGGACAGCCAGAACAGACCAGCCCGGGGTTCAGGTCCACTTAGGCCTTAACTGACCCAGCGCTCCTGCTTAACTCCGAGCACTCTAAGGGGTAGGCTGTTAGGAGGGTGAAACTACATATCCCAGGATGCAGTTGTCCCTCCCAAGCTGTAGGTAGTCTGCTCACTCCTCTCACTGCACTCTGGGGAGTGTAGTTTATTCCTTATCAGTAATTGCGTGCACTGTCTAGGAAACCAGGACTGTTAAGTTTGAGGGATCGGCCTCTCTATTGGCCCCGCCCTTCCATTGACCCCGCCCCTCCATTGACCTCGCTCCAGGTTGCTTAGGAGATGAGAGACGCGGAATCTTGGACTGTGTCAACACAGAGAACAGGATAGGTTCAGAGAGAAATCCTTCGAGGTCTGAGTCAGGAGGGCCGCCATGGATAGCTCTGACAGTTCCTGCCAGGAATGGTGCAGCCATGGACAATACTGGTTGGAACTCGGACCCACGGACTTAATGGAGCGCAAAGGCTCCCTAACCCTCCGCTCCCATCACAAGAAATACTCGAAGCCAGTATTGGTGTATTCCTGGTGAGCGAGCTCTCTTCGGATTCTTAGGTGCTGGGAGATGGAGAAGAAGGGAAGGGATGGGGGACGGGGGAGGAAAGGAGAGTAAGAGACAGAGGACGAGGGTGAAGAGCATGAAATAAACAGGAAAGAATAAGAAAAGAGGAAAAGAGCAGATAAAGAAAAACATCATTCAAGAGAGAGTAATCAGGAGGAAAAACAAAGGGAAACAGATCTTCAAAGGAGAAATGGAGAGTGTAGGATTGAAAGTTTGGGCAGGGCAGACGAGAGATAGAAGAGGACTCCAAGAACAGCTCCCTAGTACACATGGAGACCTGCTGCCACCAGACCCTGTCGGCCAGAGGTCACAGATCACCCACACAGAGAGTGGAGGTGGAGGGTATCTGCAGAGGCCAGGGAATCGTGGCAGAGTCTGTTAGGGGACCAAGGCACAGGAGGAGATGTCTGTTCAGAGGATGGCCTCAGGATTGCCATTTCTTGGGGGCAGTGAAACACAATGAATGATTTGAAAGAGGTCCCTAAAATTCCCTGTGTCCCCCACTGGGTAAACCAGCAAACATAGTTTATTTGACATGCACTGTGTTTACATTTTTTCTTTTAAAATAATTGACGACATTTAAAACCAGGAGATTTCACATGGAAATAGAGGATTGTGTCTTCTTTTGAAAAGCTGAAAGCCTTGGCAACAAAGAATTTTATTTTTTCTGGCGACTATGAATGTACTGGAGAGTTGAACACTGGCTACTGTTTAAGATGAGTCTACCCCTTTCTCTGGTAATTTTGACTTCTTGCCTGACCTCAGCAAACATTTACTTCCCTGCATTAAGTTTTGGGCTTGGAATTCACTTAGAGATTCTGCTATTTATTAAATATGACAGTGCCCAGTAGCAAAAACATGACACATATAATTGGGAGAAAAAATGAGGCCTTTTTAGAGCATTTAGAATTCTGTCCTTTGGGTCAATTTTCCTGGCTGTATTGTTGAGAATTATTGTTTTTGGATTATTTAGAATATTCTGGGTAAGAGGAAGATCTGAAATGAGATTTCATATCTTGTCCTCTTTATACTTTCACTTTTGAAAGAAAATAATTTTGACTCTAGCCCAGGGCTAAATTCTCCTTGATCCCTTCATTCATGTAATGTATGTGACTCCTGTTGTTTCTGTCTTGCAAATTTTCTATTGTCTACTCCCTTTCCCATGAGCCCTCTCCCTTAGTTTTACTTCTTATCCCTAAAACCAACTCTTTGCCTACTTTGAACTCACTATGACAGGTTATATTAATTTGAAATCAAGACCTACACTGGGAAGTAGAAAAATCCTCTTTAGCCTCATAAGAGGGGTTACCCCACAGGCCTCAAGCAAAATACTTAACTCTTCCATGATTTTGTTACTCCATAAGGATTTAGGTCATAATGTAAGTCACTACCAGAAATTGTTAAGGAGAAAGACATTTTTCAAGTGGACAGTGCTTCTGCTCCCTTCTGTACCTCTTTTGCTTTCAAGATTTTCCTTGTGGTCATCACAGACATCAGTAACAAAACACAGAAAAACATGTATGAGAAAGAGAATGAGGATCTTGGTGGGAGAAAAGGGTGGTGTAACTGAAAGTCATTCTGATCACTACTGGAACTGTAGAGAGTTCTCATGTTGTTGGTTTTAGAAAGAAGATTTGGGAGCAGGAAGAAATAAATTCAACCCAACAAATATTTTTGTGTCATGGACTTTGCTATGTGTTGGAGATAGAGATGGATAAAGTGGTTCAATGAAATAATTTATATAAAGCATTTAATACCATGCCTGTGCATATTAAGGAGTCAATCATACATAGTAACTAATATTTATTTAGCATAATATAATGATTAAAAGCTTGGATTTTAGGTTTCAATACCAGTTCTGCAGCTTGTGATATGGTAAGTGACATGACTGTTCTAGGCCTCTGTTTCTGCAACTGCAAAATGGGGTTGATAGTATTATTATAAGATTAAACAAGGTATTATATGTGAAGCATCTTTTGACAGATAGCCTAGCAGGTAAACACAGTAAAGAGTATATACATGTATTAGGACATGATCATTGACCTCAATGAATTTCATTGGCCAATAAAGTAGAGTGTCAGTAAATTCAGTATAATTTGATTTGTGCAAAATAGAGATGAGTGTAAGAGACAAATATAATAGGAGTGGGTGGTTAGTGTGCATATGGTTTTCTGAGCAAGGTTTAGAAGGAAGAATAGGGGTTCCATAGGTACACAAAAGAGAATAGACAAGAGCAATGTAATAGGAAGAAGCAGTGTCAGAGGGAAATAGAAGAGGTTCTCTATAGTTGGTAAATACAGTTGATCTCATTCCTTGTAGATTCTGTGTTTGCAAATTCCTTGCAAAAATTTATATGTAACCCCAATCATTACTTGCAGTGCTTTCATGGTCATTTATGGACATGTGCTGAGAGGCAAAAAATTTGAATCATCCCACACACATAGTCTTAGTTGATGTCAGACACTCTGCCTTCTTGTTTTAGCTCCTCTTCCTGTAAACAAGTATTCTTTTCACAGTCTACTTAGTGCCATGTTTTTTGCATTTTCGTACATTTTGTTGGTGATATCATTGTTCAGGTGGCCCCCAAACATAGTGTTGAAGTGCTGTCTAGTGTTCCTAAGTGCAAGAAGGCTGTTATGTGCCTCATGAAGAAAGTATGTGTGTTACATAAACTTCATTTGGACTTGAGTTACAATGCTATTGGCTGTAATTTCAATGTTAGTGAGTCAACAATATATATTAAACAAGATGTGTTTAAACAGGGACACACATAAAACCAGGTCACGTATTGATTAGTTGATGAAAATGTGACCTGAAGCTCATAGGAACCTAATCCTGTATTTCCCCTAAGAACAATGATTCGGTATTTTCTAATTGTTTGTGACTTTTTAGAACATAACAGCCTCAAATAATGAGAATCAATTATCAAATCTGAGAAACACTTGCATTTCTCTGAGCTGGCTGTGCTGCTGGCATCCTTGTTTTCCTTCCACATCCATTCACCAAGATCTGTCCTAAAAAAAAAAACTATATAAAGTTCAAATTGTATAAATTTCTAGATGAATAAATGTCATTGACCATTTTGTTTTTATGTATTCTGGTCATCACTGTTTGCTTTCTTTTGACTTAATTTGTTATATATTAAAACTTTTATTGAATTTTTAAAAGACTTTTATTGGATTTTAACCTTATGTTAGTGATTAATTGATGAACACCTACTATCTAAAATACACCATTTGAGGGTATGTCAATAGTGGCTCCAGAGAAGGCAATGGCACCCCACTCCAGTGTTCTTGCCTGGAGAATCCCAGGGACGGTGGAGCCTGATGGGCTGCCGTCTATGGGGTTGCCCAGAGTCAGACACAACTGAAGTGACTTAGCAGCAGCAGCAGCAGCAGCAATAGTGGTTCAGTGGTTAAGACTCCATGCTTCCACTGCAGGGGTCATAGGTTTAATCTCTGGTCAGGGAACTGAGATTCTGCATGTTTCATGGTGTGGCATAAAATAAAATATAAAATAAAAGAATCATTTTGTGGCCTCTCAATTGAGTAGTTGATCAACTAAGGGACTGTGCCTATAGGTTTGCAAAATATAATCTAACTGGGAGAAATTCTGAGGTACCTCTTAATAAACATTTAAGTGATTCCTGTGTTCCTCTTTATGCAGAATGTAATGCAAGTCTGTTTGACTTCACTACACATTAAAAAGAGTTGTGTATAATAGACATGATAAGCTGAAATACCCAGAATGGCTGGTAAAAGTGTTTCTGGTCCATTACTGGATGAGAAATTGTATAGGAGCCTTGTCTTCTTGCAGTTGGAGTGGTGAATAGAGAGACATATCACTTGCATTATACCTTGATGCTTCTGACTTTTTTCTAGAAACTATCTTTCTCTCTTCATTCCTGTAGCATTTATGGAGCTATATCATCAGATGTTTCCATTGGAAATTATGAGTTGAGGGGAAGTTTTCTCTTGGGATATCTTCCCACTCATTGGAATAATTGAATACTAAGAACCAGGACAACTAGATTTGCCCTTAATAAATTCTCTAGTGTGAGGCTAGTTCTTATTTATTTATTTATTATACTTATCTCTTTTTCCTTGGCCAAATTGACATCTGGTAGTAAGTGATGGAAGAAGGCAATGGCAACCCACTCCAGTACTCTTGCCTGGAGAATCCCATGGCCAGAGGAGCCTGGTGGGCTACATTCCATGGGGTCGTGAAGAGTCGGTCTCGACTGAGCGACTTCACTTTCACTTTTCACTTTCATGCATTGGAGAAGGAAATGGCAACCCACTCCAGTATTCTTGCATGGAGAATCCCAGGGACAGAGGAGCCTGGTGGGCTGCCATCTATGGGGTCACACGGAGTTGGACAGGACTGACACAATTTAGCAGCAGCAGCAGCAGTAAGTGATGAGCCAAAAAAATTCACTCAAGTCTCCATGGAGACAGTCCATGCTCTGGTCTCCATGGTGACATTTAAAGAGTTTTAAGGACTCACTCAGGTTAATTTTATATATTTTTAATTTCAATTACTTCTCTCTCCTGCCTGAGTCCTAAATTAAAGAGCTTGGGTATTTTACTCTCCTGCCTCATCACCCCCATTATAGGAAGAAAACAGAAAGAGAAAGGGGAAAAAGGAAGAAAAATTAAAATGTGGTGATAATTGTAGGGTAGGGAATTTGATAGTTTTAAATTTTTTTACAGAAAACCATTTGGGTGGGGGAAAGAAATTAAAGAACTTTCTATGATGCTCTTCAGACTTATATTCTATTGTGCTGTTTGAACAAGGAGTTCATATGAATTCAAGGTACTTCACATTTAGAGGAGAATCCAGTTTCAAGGCACTAGGATATCATTAGTATGTTTATTAGAAAATAGAGATGACTTTTCTAATGTGCTGTATGTTCTTCTTACATTTAATCAGCAGTTTTCTCGTGGACTAACCTGGAAGTCTTAAACAGATCTTCTTTATCCATCAATCCCATCTTCTCATATCTCCAGCACACACTCAAGATAAAAAGGCAAAGAAAATAAAGCAAGCTCTTTAGTAATGTCATGTTGCAGCCTGCCTCTGTTGAAATCCATAAATGCTTCCCCTTCCAGCAAGCCTCCATTCTTCTACTTTAACAACTTAGACCCTCAGTCAAAAGTTTTTAACTCTTTTGTGCATTTTAAATGTTTGGTTATATGGCGAGCAAAGAGAAGAGAATTTAAAGAGCTTTTTTGGTCAGTAATGAGAAGTGAGAAGAGCAAGCCTCAGGGTAAATTATAAGAACACAGTTGTTGCTCAAATAATGTTTATCAAAGAAATGAACAAATGAGCAGATAGAAAGGACACACACACAAATACAAAAGGCATTGCAGGCTGGGGCCTCTATTTTATATTTTAAAAAGACCCTAAGGTAAAGGACTACAGGATAATGCAGATCCATAATAAACCCAGAGCTGATTTTCACAGTCCTGACCCTTAAAACATTTTTTAAATTAAATTATATATAGTTGATTTACAATATTGTGTTAATTTCTGCTATACAGAAAAGTGACTCAGTTTTACATATATATTTTTTTCAAATTCTTTTCCATTATGATTTATTACATGATATTGAATATAGTTCCCTGTGCTATACAATAGGACCTTTTTGGTTGTCTATCTTGTATATAATAGTTTGCATCTGACTAATCCCAAATTCCCAATCCTTCCTTCCCCCCAGCGCCCTCCCCCTTGGCAACCACAAGTCTGTACTCTGTGAGTCTGTTTTGTAGAAATGTTCATTTGTGTCCTATTTTAGATTCCACATATAAGTGATATTATGTGGTTTTTATCTTTGTCTTCCTGACTTAATTGGTTTGGCGTAATAAATCTCTAAGTCCATCTGTGTTTCTGCACATGCACAGCCCTGATCCTGATACAGCAGGATGACACTGAAGCATGTTTGGTCACCTCTGTAGAGGTAAGATTAGAGGATTATAAAGCATTAGGCTTTGATTAGAATGGTAAAGAATTTTAAAATGGGAGCTAAACATGTACTCTTCCTAGATGTACTACACGAATTACCAGGAATGTACTAGTAATGACAGGTACATGAATAACAGGTAGTTAGGAAATTCTTAGTTAGTATAGGGACAAAGGATAGTCACATTTTAAAGAGGCATTCTAATTTCTTAACTCATACTTAAAAAAAAATTTGGCTGTGCTGGGTCTTCATTGCAGGGTGCGGGCCTTCTCTTGTGGTGGTGCAAGGACATCTCTAGTTGCAATACATGGGCTTCTCTTGTTGTAGGGCACAGATTCTAGAGTGCACAGCACAAGCTCAGTAGTTGTGTCTTAACTCGGGCTTTAAAAAACATTTCAAGTTATAATACTGTGTGACCATTTAAGATGATGTGGTAGTATAGATGGGGAAACAGTGGAAACAGTGTCAGACTTTATTTTGGGGGGCTCCAAAATCACTGCAGATGGTGACTGCAGCCATGAAATTAAAAGACGCTTACTCCTTGGAAGGAAAGTTATGACCAACCTAGATAGCATATTCAAAAGCAGAGACATTACTTTGTCAACCAAGGTCCATCTAGTCAAAGCTTTGGTTTTTCCTGTGGTCATGTATGGATGTTAAAGTTGGACTGTGAAGAAAGCTGAGCGCCAAAGAATTGATGCTTTTGAACTGTGGTGTTGGAGAAAATTCTTGAAAGTCCCTTGGACTGCAAGGAGATCCAGCCAGTCCATTCTAAAGGAGATCAGTCCTGGGTGTTCTTTGGAAGGAATGATGCTAAAGCTGAAACTCCAATACTTTGGCCACCTCATGCGAAGAGTTGACTCATTGGAAAAGACTCTGATGCTGGGAGGGATTGGGGGCAGGAGGAAAAGGGGACGACAGAGGGTGAGATGTCTGGATGGCATCACCAACTCGATGGACAAGAGTTTGGGTGAACTCCGGGAGTTGGTGATGGACAGGGAGGCCTGGTGTGCTGCAATTCATTGGGTCGCAAAGAGTCGTACATGACTGAGCGACTGAACTGAACTGATAGTAGATCAATGACGTGGAAATATACTTACTATCTAGTCGGTGGAAGAATTAGAAATTTTCATGTAAGTCAGATACATATATAAAATTTGTTTTCTAAAACTGATCCTTAAGGTTTTTCAACTGTTGGTTACTAGAGAAAAATTCAAACATACCAATTTAAGGATTTCTCTATCTCTGAGTTTAAACAGTTTGTTTTAGATTAAAATAGTCTCTTTCGGAACAGTTCCCACTCTTCTGAGTCCTACCTCCTCCACCCTCTCCTTTTCCTGCATGAGGGACTGAAGTTATACGGTATTTTGGTTATGGGGGAGTGAGTCTCCCATATCTACATGTGGATCCTTGTTCTTGCTCACCTCATTCTTATTCCAACTTCTGTCCTTGCTATTGGTGAATTTTTGACTAATCCACTTGGTTCGTTGAAGACCTGAGGGGTCTGCTTACAGACTCATTTCTATTTTGGCTCTCCTTAGCACTATAGATCCCCATGTCAGCTCATCCTCCCCTGTACCCTAACTTAGGCTGGTAGTAGCCACTGTGGTAGGGATACCCAGAACATAGTGGTCCTGTAGCTGGCCCACTGACTCTCAAAGTTTAAGAAATTTAGCCCTTTTATTTCTTAACAGCTCCTGACTTTCAATAAAAGCATCTGACCCAGGACTAAAGAGGGCTTCCCAGGTGGCTCAGTGGTAAAGAATCTGCCTGCCAAACAGGAGATGCGGGTTCAATCCCTGGGTTGGGAAATTCCCCTGGAGAAGGGAATGGCAACCCACTCCAGTATTCTTGCCTGGGAAATCCCATGTACAGAGGAGCCTGGCAGGCTACAGTCCATGGAATCACAAAGAGTTGGACACAATTTAGTGACTAAACAGCAGCAGCAGCAGGACTAAAGGAATTTATTGTTATTCAGAAGTTAATCACCAACACTTTATTTTTCTTAGTATTCAAAACAGTCCTAGATCTTCCCAGTGCGAATGTGGATGCCTCTAATTTATTAGAACAAAGATTATTTTAAAGAGTTAAGCAAAGAAAAATGTTAATATTTTAAAATATAATCTCATTTTAAGTAAAAAAAGAAACAGCATGTAATAAAGTCTTTTGTTAAAAATATATGTCTATATGCATTGGAAAGAGGCTGAAAGATATTTACTATGCAACACAAGATATTTTATTACTGGATGGTGGATTTATGGATTATTTGTCCTTTACTTTTTTCCTATTTGCCACTTTTACATTTTCCATAATGAATGTATATTATTTTCATAGTAAGAATAAAGTAAAAGTACTTTAAAAAATTTGATATCACTTTCTACAGCTTTTCCCTTGGAGCAAACATTCTCTAAATGATCAGAATTTAAACACAATACTTCATCTCTTTCATAGTCTGAGTCATTCTTCATGGTTTATTATGAATCTTTTAAAAATATCTTTTTAATTGCCAGTTTATATTGGATAAAAAGGATGATGCTATTCACATTCCTTTAGTTTAACCACCCTTTCATTCTTGTCTGTGTTCTATAATGGTAGGTCCTACGCGATGGTTATTTTTAATCTTAGTGCTACATACTTATTCCTCAACATACGCACATACCCACAAATGCTTTTGAATGTAGTAGTTTTGGGGAGGGAAACATCTTATTTTCTATTTTTCAGGACGATGCAGGACATTCTGCATCCTTTTGTCTGGACTGTATTTTTCTTTCAGTGCTATTCTCTCTTTGTGAAATCCCAACCAAATTATTTTCTGAAAACCAGTGGTTATAAAATTGTACCTTGACCTTTGTGTGAGGTTTTGCTTAATTTACCTGATGGCCAAAATAAAACAGTTTTACTTGCAAGATGAACCCTTGACCTGTAGGGCAGATATTATAGGACAGGCATTTCCTCATGTGGGTGCACTTGGATTAGAAAAGATCATTGCTGTATACAAGTACCTCTGCCAGAGCCAACTCCCTCCTGTTCTTGGGACCATCTCTCTCCTGGGCTGCAGGAGTCACCAGAGCCTTGTCATAATGCTGCTGCACTCTTCCTCACAGAGAGTCACATGTGCTTTTTCACCAGCTTTCTTTCCCTTAATGATGGTCCTTTTCTAGGTAAGGATGTGTAGGGTGTGAGGGAGGAGGTAAGAAGAAGGTGGGGCTTAGTGATATTTTGATAAGGAGAGGTTCAATCTTATGGACCCCAGGATACCCAGGCTCAGAGCTCAAGGTTTTCAATAGCACTAGAACGAGCACTGTTTGATAAACTTCTCTGAGTTGGCCTAAGAAGCCACCTCATCAGTACTATTTTCTGTGTACTGATCAGACTTCTTTTGACTGCAGTTGACAAATACTCAGCTTGCACTAGCGTAAGGAAGGAAGGAAATGAATTAGGTCATGATATTCATAGAATGGTTGATCACTAGATAAGAAGTGCAGGGATGCAGCTCAACCTCAGGAAAACAGATGTAAGGGATGCTACTGCCTCCAGGTCTTGCTTCACTTCTGCTCTCTCCTCCTCTTTGTTTACCCTCATTGTATCACTGAAGACTATGAGAAACATGACTGCTATGGTTCTGTAATCTATAACTTAGATCTTCAACCAACAAAAAAGCTGGTTTTAAGATATCTTAAGTTCTGAATTTTAAAATTTCAGGTCAGATGTCCATTATTGGGCCAAGTATCTGTTTGGGGTCATCTGACTGGTCAAGGTTAGGTAGAAAATGGCAGCTCACCAATAGCCATAGGGCACAATGGACATTCCCAGGAGAAAGGAGAAGTGCTAGGCTGATAATCCTATGTATGCTTAGTTGCTCAGTCATATCTGCCTCTTTATGACCCCATGGACTGTGGCCTACCAAGCTCCTCTGTCCCTGGTTTTCTCCAGAGAGAAAATTTCTCCAGTATTCTTCTCCAGAGAAGAATACTGAAGTAGGTAGCCATTCCCCTCTCCAGACGATCTTCCCCACACACCTGTGTCAAACCTGAGTCTCCTGCATTGCAAGCAGATTCTTTACCATCTGAGCCAACAGGGAAGCCCAATAATCCCATAGATATCTACTATGTCCCATCCTATCTTGTAGATATTTATATGATATAATACTATATCCTATAGAAAGTTACTGCAGTGGAGAATGAATTCTAAATTCCAAATACCCAAATTTATAACACAAGTTTAAAATATAATCCATTAATATATTGATGTTAATGGAGGTGATGGGATTTCAGTTGAGCTATTTCAAATCCTAAAAAATGATGCTGTGGAAGTGCTGCACTCAATATGCCAGCAACTTTGGAAAACTCAGCAGTGGCCACAGGACTGAAAACGGTCAGTTTTCATTCCAATCCCAAAGAAAGGCACTGCCAAAGAATGTTCAAACTACCACACAATTGCACTCATCTCACACTCTAGCAAGGTAATGCTCAAAATTCTCCAAGCCAGGCTTCAACAGTACATGAATCATGAACTTCCAGATGTTCAAGCTGGATTTAGAAGAGGCAGAGGAACTAGAGATCAAATTGCCAACATCCACTAGATCATCAAAAAAGCAAGAGAGTCCCAGAAAAGCATCTACTTCTGCTTTATTGACTATGCCAAAGCCTTTGACAGTGTGGATCACAACAAACTGTGGAAAATTCTTCAAGAGATGGGAATACCAGACCACGCAACCTGCTTCCTGAGAAATCTGTATGCAGGTCAAGAAGCAACAGTTAGAACTGGACACGGAACAACAGACTGGTTCCAAATTGGGAAAGGAGTACGTCAATACTGTATATTTTCACCCTGCTTACTTCACTTATATGCAGAATGCATCATGTGAAATGCTGGGCTGGATGAAGCACAAGCTGGAATCAAGATTGCTGGGAGAAATATCAATAACCTCAGATACATAGATGACACCACCCTTATGGCAGAAGGTGAAGAGGAACTAAAGAGCCTCTTGATGAAAGAGGAGAGTGAAAAAGTTGGCTTAAAGCTCAACATTCAGAAAACTAAGATCATGGTATCCGGTCCTGTCACTTCATGGCAAATAGACGGGGAAACAGTGGAAACAGTGACAGACTATTTTTAGGGGCTCCAAAATCACTGCAGATGGTGACTGCAGCCATGAAATTAAAAGATGCTTGCTCCTTGGAAGAAAAGCTATGACCAACATAGACAGCATATTCAAAAGCAGAGACGTTACTTTGCCAACAAAGGTCTGTCTAGTCAAAGCTATGGTTTTTTCCAGTAGTCATGTATGGATGTGAGAGTTGGACCATAAAGAAAGCTGAGCGCCAAAGAATTGATGCTTTTGAAATATGGTGTTGGAGAAGAATCTTGAAAGCCCCTTGAAATGCAAGGAGATCCAACTAGTCCATCTTAAAGGAAATCAGTCCTGAATATTCATTGGAAGGACTGATGCTGAAGCTGAAACTCCAATACTTTGGCCACCTGATCCGAAGAACTGACTCATTGGAAAAGACACTGATGCTGGAAAAAATTGAAGGCAGGAGGAGAAGGGGACAGCAGAGAATGAGATGGTTGGATGGCATCATTGACTCAATGGACATGAATTTGAGAAAGCTCTGGGGGTTGGTAATGGACAGGGAAGCTTGGTGTGCTGCAGTCCATGGGATCGCAAAGAGTCGGACATGACTGAGCAACTGAAGAGAAGTGAATATATTCATGATTTCCTACATTAGCTATTATTTCGACTTTAAATTTCCCCACTCACTCACCCAACTGGCACCCATACATGCAGTTTTCAAAAATTGACCTTAGGGACTTTCCTGGTGGTCCAGTGGTTAAGAATCTGCCTGCCAATGCAAGTGACATGAGTTCAATCCCTGGTCCACGAAGATCCCACACACTGTGAAGTAACTAAGCCTGTGTGCCACTACTACTGAGCCAGCTCACTAGAGCCCAGGAGTTGCAACTACTGAAGCCCATGTGCCTAAAGCCCATGCTTCACAACAAGAGGAACCAGCACAATGAGAAGCCTGAGAACCTCAGCGAAGAGTAGCCTCTGCTCCTCACAACTAGAGTAAGCCTGCACATAGTAATAAAGCAATAAAGACCCAGCACAGCCAAAGATAAATTAAAAAAAAAACTGAATCTTTAAAAAAATAATTTTAAAAAATTGACCTTAGATATCACAGATAGAAAATAAAAATCTTGTGTAGAGATTTGGTGAACAAAACATTTTGTGGTGTTTTGAAATATTTATGAATAAATTTGAGTATTATATTGCTGCTTTTAATAGACACATCTTCTATTACTGTTTATAATATTTAATTTTGAAATACAATTACATTTTAATTGATATTAGTCACACTAAGTGTTTATTTTTATCACACTAAGTTTTGATGCATTAACAAAGGTAATTAATTCACAAAAAAATTATGTTTCTTTGTTGAGATGTTAGATCCTCAATCAGATAGTTCCAAGTTCAATCAAATGGAAGAATTAATGTAATTTAATTTATTTATTGCAAAGAATTTATCTTCCTTTTGTAGAAAGTGGTAGGAAGAATATTTTGAAATTAAAATTTATGAATCACTTGTCACAATTTTTAAAACACTTGGGAAAACACTGAGCTGTTCCGCCAGGACCCAGAAGCATGAAATGAGCTTTTGAAAACAAAAAGCAAAATACCAAATAACCCCTACCCCCTCCAAAAAAAAACAAACAATGTTTTTTTCTAAATAAAGAGATCTCTTATGAATGGCATCAACTGGGTTTCAGATTTGACAGTGAATAAGAGATTCTCCCTGCCCTTAGGAGGTCAAGATTACTGTGAGACAGTAATAAGACCTATAATAAATAACATTACCCTCAGAGGGGTCTTGCTGGGCAATTACTATGTACTGTAATACTTGCTAGGACTGGAGTAAGCAGAGTGCTCTGGAGACATCTAAGAGGAGCACTTAGGCCTGTTGGACCAGGGAAAGTTTTCTAGAGCAGGTTGTCCTAGCTCCTAGGATCCACATGGATAACTAAAGATGGCCCATTATTTTAGTTTTCAAAGTGAAGGAATTACTTGTCCTTCCCCTACAGTGTTTGAAAATATGTGTACATTTTTATATTAGTTAATTTCAGTTGCTCAGTTGTGTCCAACTCTGCGACCCCATGGACTGCAGCACGCCAGGCTTCCCTGTCCATTACCAACACCCGGAGCTTGCTCACTCATGTCCATTGAGTCAGTGATGCCATCCAACCATCTAATTCTCTGTCGTCCCCTTCTCCTCCTGCCTTCAATATTTTCCAACACCAGGGTCTTTTCCAATGCGTCAGTTCTTTGCATCAGGTGGTCAAAGTATTGGAGTTTCAGCTTTAGTATCAATCCTTCCAATGAATATTCAGGATTGATTGAATCAAACCTTTTGGATTGACTGGTTTGATCTCCTTGCAGTCCAAAGGACTCTCAAGAGTTTTCTCCAATGCCATAGTTCAAAAGCATCAGTTCTTTGGCACTCAGCTTTCTTTATGGTCCAACTCTCACATCCATACATGACTACTGGAAAAACCGTAGCTTTGACTAGACAGACCTTTGTAGGCAAAGTAATGTCTTTGCTTTTGAATATGCTGTCTATGTAGGTCATAGCTTTTCTTCCAAGGAGCAAGCATCTTTTAATTTCATGGCTGCAGTCACCATCTGCAGTGATTTTGGAGCCCCTAAAAATAGTCTGTCACTGTTTCCGCTGTTTCCCCGTCTATTTCCCATGAAGTGATGGGACCAGATGCCATGATCTTAGTTTTCTGAATGTTGAGCTTTAAGCCAACTTTTTCACTCTCCTCTTTCACTTGCATCAAGAGGATCTTTAGTTCTTCTTCACTTTCTGCCATAAGGGTGGTGTCATCTATGTATCTGAGGTTATTGGTATTTCTCCCAGCAATCTTGATTCCAGCTTGTGCTTCATCCAGCCCAGCATTTCACATGATGCATTCTGCATATAAGTGAAGTAAGCAGGGTGAAAATATACAGTATTGACGTACTCCTTTCCCAATTTGGAACCAGTCTGTTGTTCCGTGTCCAGTTCTAACTGTTGCTTCTTGACCTGCATACAGATTTCTCAGGAAGCAGGTTGCGTGGTCTGGTATTCCCATCTCTTGAAGAATTTTCCACAGTTTGTTGTGATCCACACTGTCAAAGGCTTTGGCATAGTCAATAAAGCAGAAGTAGATGCTTTTCTGGGACTCTCTTGCTTTTTTGATGATCTAGTGGATGTTGGCAATTTGATCTCTAGTTCCTCTGCCTCTTCTAAATCCAGCTTGAACATCTGGAAGTTCATGATTCATGTACTGTTGAAGCCTGGCTTGGAGAATTTTGAGCATTACCTTGCTAGAGTGTGAGATGAGTGCAATTGTGTGGTAGTTTGAACATTCTTTGGCAGTGCCTTTCTTTGGGATTGGAATGAAAACTGACCGTTTTCAGTCCTGTGGCCACTGCTGAGTTTTCCAAAGTTGCAGGCATATTGACTACAACATTTTAACATTATTATCTTTCAGGATTTGAAAAAGTTCAACTGGAATTCCATCACCTCCACTAGCTGTGTTTATAGCGATGCATCCTCAGGCCCACTTGGCTTTGCATTCCAGCATGTGTGGGTCTAGATGAGTGACCACACCTTCATGGTTATCTGGGTCATGAAGATCTTTTTTGTACAGTTCTTCTGTGTATTCTTGCCACCTCTTCTTCATATCTTCTGTTTCTGTTTAGGTCCATACCATTTCTGTCCTTTATTGAGCCCATCTTTGCATGAAATGTTCCCTTGGTATTTCTAATTTTCTTGAAGAGATCTCTAGTCTTTCCCATTCTGTTGTTTTCCTCTGTTTCTTTGCACTGGTCACTGAGGAAGGCTTTCTTATCTCTCCTTGCTATTCTTTGGTGCTCTGCATTCAAATGGGTATATCTTTCCTTTTCTCCTTTGCTTTTCACATCCCTTCTTTTCACAGATATTTGTAAGGCCTCCTCAGACAGCTATTTTGCCTTTCTGCATTTCTTTTTCTTGGGGATGGTCTTAATCCCTGCCTCCTGTACAATGTCAGGAACCTCCATCCATAGTTCTTCAGGCACTCTGTCTATCAGATCTAATCCTTTAAATCTATTTGTCACTTCCACTGTATAATCATAAGGGATTTTATTTAGGTCATATGTGAATGGTCTAGTGGTTTTCCCTACTTTCTTAAATTTAAGTCTGAAATTTACAATAACGAGTTCATGGTCTGAGGCACAGTCAGCTCCTGGTCTTGTTTTTGCTGACTGTATAGAGCTTCTCCATCACTGGCTGCAAAGAATATAATCAATCTGATTTCAGTATTGACCATCTGGTGATGTTTATGTGTACAGTCTTCTCCTGTGTTGTTGGAAGAGGGTGTTTGCTATGACCAGTGCATTCTCTTGGCAAATCTCTGTTAGCCTTTGCCCTGCTTCATTCTGTACTCCAAGTCCAAATTTGCCTGTTACTCCAGGTGTTTCTTGACTTCCTATTTTTGCATTCCAGTGATAACATACAGCTCCTAAAATTTCAGTGGTTTAACACATAAAGGTGTATTTCCTGCTCACAGAAGAGTTTCTTTAGGTTTCTGGTGAACTTTCGGCATTCCTCCACAGAGATCCTCTGGGATTCAGGCTGATTGAGGTGCCATCATCTAGAAAGTCTTTTGCTTTGGCAGGGAAAAAAAAGGTTTGAGAATTCTACAGGAGAAATGAAATGTATCATTTCTGCTCTTTTTTTTTTTTTTTTTTTTTTATTGGCCAGAGCTAGTCAAATGAACCTTACTAACTGCAAAGTTTCTGGGAATTTTAATCGCTTGTATTTCCAGAAAAAAGGAGAAATTGTATTGGCAGGCTAAATATCTGTCACATATGGAAGACTTCCTTGTAAAACTCCCATCCTAGGTGGGCTCCAGGGCTAGACTTTAGTACCTCCAGCCCTGAAGCCATTGCCCCTGTGCATATTAGCAAATGTCCCAAGGGCATCAACAGGTTTTGTGTTTTAAAATTCTATTTATCCCTTTGGTTACAGGCTTTCATCCAAAAATTGGCCTTTAAATTCCCCACTGGATTATCAGCTCTTTCATACTTTCAATGTGTTGGAATTTAAAATACACACACGGACACACGTGTGTGTATATGTATATATTGATCTAGCATTTCCACTGTTTTCAGTGAAAGAGTTTATCTGCAAAACTATGAGAATGAGGTCTGGCTGGTGCTCTGAGAGTTCCTAGTTTTCGACAGTCTCTCTACTGAGATTATCTGCTCTGTCTCTGCTTCTTCCACTTGTCTTCAACTGGGACTTGGCTGCTTAACGTAGCCCTTATACATGATGTAATCTAGGGATTATAACTTTGCCATAAATTAGTTTTCTTTTAATTTTTCCATTTCCTTTGCTGCTTTTGAATGATTTTTAGGAAGAAATGGAAAAAGTGTTCATTTGTGTAGCTAATGATGCTGTGAAAGTCCTGCACTCAATATGTCAGCAATTTTGGAAAACTCAGCAGTGGCCACAGGACTGGAAAAGGTCAGTTTTCATTCCAAGCCCAAAGAAAGGCAATGCCAAAGAATGCTCAAACTACCGCACGATTGCACTGGTCTCACACTCTAGCCAAGTAATGCTCAAAATTCTCCAAGCCAGGCTTCAGCAATATGTGAACTGTGAACTTCCAGATGTTCAAGCTGGTTTTAGAAAAGGCAGAGGAACCAAAGATCAAATTGCCAACATCTGCTGGATCATGGAAAAAGCAAGAGAGTTCCAGAAAAACGTCTATTTCTGCTTTATTGACTGTGCCAAAGCCTTTGACTCTGTGGATCACAATAAACTGTGGAAAATTCTGAAAGAGATGGGAATACCAGACCACCTGACCTGCCTCTTGAGTAACCTGTATGCAGGTCAAGAAGCAATAGTTAGAACTGGACGTGGAACAACAGACTGGTTCCAAATAGGAAAAGGAGTACGTCAAGGCTGTATATTATCACCCTGCTTATTTAACTTCTATGCAGAGTACATCATGAGAAACGCTGGACTGGGAGAAACAAGCTGGAATCAAGATTGCCAGGAGAAATATCAATAACCTCAGATACACAGATGACACCACCCTTATGGCAGAAAGTGAAGAGGAACTAAAAAGCCTCTTGATGTGAGTCAAAGAGGAGAGTGAAAAAGTTGACTTAAAGCTCAACATTCAGAAAACTAAGATCATGGCATCCAGTCCCATCATTTCATGGCAAATAGATGGGGAAACGGTGGAAATAGTGGCTGACTTTATTTTTCTGGGCTCCAAAATCACTGCGGATAGTGATTGCAGCCATGAAATTAAAAGACACTTGCTTCTTGGAAGGAAAGTTATGACCAACCTAGACAGCATATTGAAAAGCAGAAACATTACTTTGCCAACAAAGGTCCGTCTAGTCAAAGCTATGGTTTTTCCAGTAGTCATGTATGGATGTGAGAATTGGACTATAAAGAAAGCTGAGTGCCAAAGAATGGATGCTTTTGAATTGTGGTGTTGGAGAAGACTTGAAAGTCCCTTGGACTGCAAGGAGTTCCAACCAGTTCATCCTAAAGGAGATCAGTCCTGGATGTTCATTGGAGGGACTGATGTTGAAGCTGAAACTCCAATACCTTGGCCACCTGATGCAGAGAGCTGACTCATTGGAAAAGATCCTGATGCTGGGAAAGATTGAGGGAAGGAGAAGGGGATGACAGAAGATGAGATGGTTGGATGGCATCATCGACTCAATGGACATGGGTTTGGGTGGACTCCTGGAGTTGGTGATGGACAGGGAGGCCTGGCGTGCTGCAGTTCATGATGTTGCAAAGAGTCAGACACGACTGAGCGACTGAACTGAACTGAACTGTGTAGCTATGTTCATAATGAAAGACTGTTTTAGCTATAGATACTACTTATGAAGAAAGGCTTTTTCATTTGTTTCAATGTTAATAGAATGAATTGCTTTGAAATGAAAGAACATTGTATTATCTACTCAGTATACTTTTCTCATGGATTCATAGAAGTGTGCATTAAAATGGTCCTTTACCTCACATAATATAATCTTTTCATGTTACATGTTCATGCTCAGTCACTTCAGTTGTGTCAGACTCTGTGACTTTATGGACTGTAGCCCGCCAGTCTCCTCTGTCCAAGGGATTCTCCAGGCCAGAACACTGGAGTAGGTTGTCATGCCTGCCTCCGCAGGCTCTTCCCAACCCAGATATTGAGCCGTGTCTTGTGTCTCCTGTATTGGCAGGCAGATTTTTTACCACCAGTGTCATCTAGGAAGCTCCATTTTATGCTACTCTACAGTAATTAATTCAAGTTATCTAAGCCAGTAATATTAAGACTGTAGGGATAGGAGTTTATGCAGGTAATCAGGCATTTGTTTCTAGTTTGAAGGGGCCAAACTAGTCTTCATGCCATTCATGCCAGTATACTATCAAAGTGTTCTTTGGATAACAGTAATTACCAATATATAATACACTTTAAAGACTCAGTCTCTTTTTAGTCTTACTATTCCACCATCCTAAGTGTCTTTGGCCAGCCAACATAAGCTGTTTCTGGAGGGGAGATCAAAGGAACCCTAAGAAGTATCCTCAAATCTGAAGACAATTGAGATCCAGTAGTCAAAAAACATCGGTTAACAAAACGTCCCAATCCTGATTTGACCAGGACAATGCTGGTTTTCACCACTCTCAGTGTACTTAGTACCTGATTTCCCTCTAACCGTGTCCCAGGTGGGATAATCAATTATAGTGTCACTCCATTTAATCCATGTTCCTCCAGCTCTTTTCAAAGTCATACTGAAGGAGGAAACAGAACAGGCTCCATCTTGAAAGCTGGACTCCATCTCAGGCTGGACTGTGCACTTTGAGCTATATGCTCAGTATCTGTGGAAACGACATACCAACTGGAAAACCAGACCCCCTGGATGGAAGAGCCCTAGGGCTTGTATCTAGACTCTCCCTAGCCTAAAAGAATACCCTAATTATCTGTGTAACTGAATAGAATCATAAATTCTATTATGCTTTTTGGGGTATGACCACAGGCCTATTGATAATTATCCACTGTTAACTACCTAGGCTTAAGGCATATGAATCACGGGTTTAAGGCATACGAATCAAGGGTTAACTTTGATTGTATCTTTCTTTTCCTTTGTTTAGACTAGTTTCAGAGAATTTGGGGAGATGAGTTTGAGCATCTACACTTAGGGTATATAAGGTTTTCACAAAAACTGCTCGGGATCCTTGGCTAAGAGGAGACTCTGCGTTAGGCCCATCAGTGTAATAAACCACTCCACTATCTGCATTGTCCTTCTGAGTGAGTTTGTTTCCCGGAATGCGTGGCTACAACATGTTTGGCAGTTAATTATACTGACAACATTTAACATTTCAACTGTTAAGATAAACAGTCTCCCATGCTGTATTTTTTTGTTTACTTTCTATATTCTCCATGGGGCTTCCTGTTTCTAAAGTTTCTTATACAAAATTTCACAATAATGATGGGTCTTATTTACATGCCATTCAATATATGCTGAGTGAGGGAAATGACCTCACTTATCTGTCTCCGTCAAATATTTTTCTTTTGAGTGCAGTTTTTAGGTTTCGAATTCTGTGGCTTCATAGTTATAAATACACAAATCACATACAGCATGAGACACATTGAAAAACAAAGTCCCTCTTCATAAGTCTGAAATGTCACCATTTCTCCCAAGGACATAAAATTTTCTTTATGACTCTTGCAAATATCTCTAAAAGTCTTCATTTGTCAGTTTGAGAAATGTGTCACAAAATAGCAATATCTTGGCATATAAATCATTTGCCTCTGAAATCTTTGAAGAGGATTGTCAAATATTTCTTTGTAGTCTGTGATTCTACTAGTTTTAATGCTTCTAATGTGCCAGGAAATATAGCTGAGTCTCTGGGGTAATTTTCGTGTAAAGTCCTAGATAGCAGTTGATTATAAAACCTAATAGAAAAGGTTGGCTCAGATTTACATCAGAAATACAATAGCTGACAGAGTAGCTGTGAGCTACATTAATAGTTCTAAAATTTTAAATTAATATATTCTCCCATCTGGAGTCAACATTTTTAACATGTTTGAAATTCACGAAGAAAATGTGTTTCTTGTCAAGTAACCAGAAACCAGAATTCAGCTCTGATTTTCGTTGTCAGATATTGCTCAGGTTCACACCCCCTTTGCAATCAGTGTTATGCATATGTATGCTGAGACTTTTCCCATTCAGCATGCAGATTTATAATTCCTCTGGAGACAAGTTTTTGTTGAAAAGAACTAGCATCTCTATATGCATAATCACTCCTTTTTTATGTGCATTTTTGTTGAGTGAGCTGGGGTGCTCTTTATTTTTATGGACATGTTTGAAAGCCTTTGCTTTCAGCATTTATATTAAGGTGACAGGAACAAAATGTAAGAAATTCAATTAATCAATCATTTAAGATTTAATGAGCATTTACAACATGTAAGTCTTTAGGCACTGAGATCACAAAAATGAGTAAAAAAAAAAAAATGATCCCTGTGTCTAAGATGTTCTTAGTCTAATGAAAAGGAAGATTCATTAATGGATAATTGTTTTAAAACGTGAAAGGTGGAGAAGTTTGCAAAACCCCACTGCATTTCCCTCAGTTAGTCTTGACACCACAGAGAGAAACCTTAGGGAGTAACTTGGTCTCCTCTCCTGCAAGAAGAATCCTGTGATTTAACCCAGCCTTGTCCTTTTCTGAGAGCTGGACCACTATGGCTTAGGGCAGCCTGAGAGGATCTTCAGATCCTTGCCCCAAGTATGTTCTGGAATTGAGTTTGTTTAGTCCTGGAACTCAGTTGGGAATTTATGTGTTCAGTCAACTAGGGCTTACAGATTTGATTTGATGTGAAATCATCCAGCTCTTATGGTAGGAAACCCAAGCTCCCAAAGGACCCCAGAAACAAATCCAGAAAGTGTTTTTCATGAAGTTTTACTTGGGACTATGTTAGACTGGAGGAGACAGGAAATACAGGATCTAGAGCATTCAGGTAATTGTAGGATTGGTAGTGGAGTATTTTCTACAATGGAACCTACTTGTGCTATCTTTGCCTTACTAGATTCAATTGACCTTAATCCTCTCTGAATCAGTCCAAGTGGCATTTTTGACATCAGGGTCATCATTCCAAGCTCCTTTTTATACAGTTGGCAGCTCTGATCCTGTCTTGTCAGCCCTTTCCTCATTTGTAATTCTGTTCATATTCATACTGTTTCTCCCACAGTAGGGTAGAGAAAGCAAATTTCCTTTCTTGTAAATAAGGATGTCTTACATAAAGATTTCTCATATAAAAAAATAGCCACAGCTTAGCTCTGGGCTTGACAGAGCAGAAGCAAGGCTGATTGTCAAAGAAGATGCTGGCCCTGCTGGCAGGAGGTCAGGAGGTCCTAGAAGCACTTCTTCCAGCAAGAATGTTAGTCTGTATCTGCACACCTGACATCAAAAACACAGCTCTTCCTTCAGTGAACAGCACAGAATACCTGTATCAAGCTGCTTTAGCCTTGAACTGACTCCTGCTGTCAAATTCATGTCTGGAGAAAACTAACATCTGCAGATCCAGTCTGTAGACTACACCAGGGCTGGTCAATAATGACCTTTATACTAATCCAAAGCGATGTGCAAACTATAAAGACAATGTAGCAAGTTTTTCACATAGCTAAATTTATTCAATTTAAAGGATTTTAAGATTGATTTTACTTATCTTTGGTGTTGGAAGCCTTCTTATTAAAGGTGATGGATAGTTATTTTATTTTTAATGTTCCTGTTAAGAGAAAGTGTTGGCAATTTTATGTTGGTTTTACAAATTTGGGGATAAAGTTTTGCTGCTCCATGAAATGCTGAGGTTTGGGGACCACTAACCTTATGGCAGAAAGTGAAGAACTAAAGAGCCTCTTGAAAAGAGGAGAGTGAAAAAGTTGACTTAAAACTCAACATTCAGAAAACTAAGATCATGACATCTGGTCCCATCACTTCATGGCAAATAGATGGGGAAACAGTGGAAACAGTGACAGACTTTTTTTGGGTACTCCAAAATCACTGCAGATAGTGACTGTAGCCATGAAATTAAAAGATGCTTACTCCTTGGAAGAAAAGCTATGACCAACATAGACAGCATATTCAAAAGCAGAGACATTACTTTGCCCACAAAGGTCTGTCTAGTCAAAGCTATGGTTTTTCCAGTAGTCATATATGGATGTAAGAGTTGGACTATAAAGAAGTCTGTGTACCAAAGAATTGATGCTTTTGAACTGTCGTGTTAGAGAAGACTCTTGAGAGTCCCTTGGACTGCAAGGAGATCCAGCCAGTCCATCCTAAAAGGAGGTCAGTCCTGGGTGTTCATTGGAAGGACTGATGCTAAAGCTGAAACTCCAATACTTTGGCCACCTGATGTGAAGAGCTGACTCATTGGAAAAGACCCTGATGCTGGGAAAGATTGAGGGCAGGAAGAGAAGGGGATGACAGAGGATGAAATGGTTGGATGGCATCACCAACTCAATGGACATAAGTTTGAGTGAACTCTGGGAGTTGACGACAGATAGGGAGACCTGCCATGCTGCAGTCCATGGGGTCGCAAAGAGTCGGACATGACTAAGCGACTGAACTGACTGATCCAAGAATCTGGTATACAGTCATTCTCTAGCTCTTTCTCAACCTTGGTACTTTTGACATTTTGGATCCGATAGTACTTTATTGTGTGGGCTGTCCTGTGCACCATAGGATATTTAGCGGAGCATTGCTAGCCTCTTTCCACTAAATGCCAATAGAAAACCACTCCACCCAGATGCAGCAACTAAAAATGTCTCAGGATGGGTTTTAATGGAATAGGTGGGGACTATGATCAAAAAATTTGAAAGTTACTGTTCTACAGACATTGTAAATTTTACTTCATTTATATTCATTATTTTCTCATAAAGAATTTTTATTGCAATAAATGAGAAGTCATGGCAGCCATAAATAAATTCAGGTAGCAGTCAAAATAAGGCTATATAAAGTATATGTATATGTATAGACATATATATGTCTATGTATATAATACTTTGATTATGCATATTTACATTATTACAAAGATGCTATAAAGCTTAATTGATATTGACAAAGTATTTAAAAATCCGCAACAAAGCATATTGTAGATAGATATAATATTATTACTCATAATAACATTTGCATTTTTATGTCACTTTTCACTTGAGACTCTCATTCAATTGATTTGTGTCCTTAGTGTATGATTCCTAGTTCATCTTGGGGAAACTGAGGCGCAAGTCAATGTTCAACTGACATGATAAAATCAGGACTAATTAGGCCTCTCATATCCTTTATAATACCCTAATCATTTTTACTGTTATTATATGTGGCAAATAAGCCCCTGAAGGCAATGGCACCCTACTCCAGTACTCTTGCCTGGAAAATCCCATGGATGGACGAGCCTGGTAGGCTGTAGTCCATGGGGTCGCTAAGAGTTGGACACAACTGAGCGACTTCACTTTCACTTTTCACTTTCATGCATTGGAGAAGGAAATGGCAACCCACTCCAGTGTTCTTGCCTGGAGAATCCCAGGGACGGGGGAGCCTGGTGGGCTGCCGTCTATGGGGTCGCACAGAGTCGGACACAACTGAAGTGACTTAGCAGCAGCAGCAGCATACATTTAGTATTATAATAAATATATTTTTATTGTTAATTTTACATTTTGAATATTTTATATTTTACATTTTTGAACACATATGTTTATTTTTGCTAGGTTGGCAGCATCTAGGAAATAGGGGCAGGTCTTCAGCTGCGTGTCTCTCAGAACCTGCTGGCTCTGGGCACATCATTTGTGGGCAGCCAGCAGACTTTATGGAATGCCAATTGCATTGGCTTAGTCCTCCAAAGTTTCACTATAGATTGATGTTTTAATGCTGGGCTTTTGATTGTTGTCTGAGATTGTGGTAAGAAAAGGAATGTGTCTGTATTTTTGGTAATCTAGTTATAATACAACTTAAAATACATGGTGGGATAATCAAGGCTGCATTCTGACTTTCATGGACTTTCTTTGCCTTCATGGGTCCCTTCCTCCATTAAAAAAGTTTTAAATGATAGTTTATGATTGCTTTGGTATAAAGATGTATATTGTTCAAGCTTGATTATATTCTTTTTTACTGATTTGAAAGTGATTAAAACACTTTCCTTGGCCCCTAAAAGTTTCCCAGGCCCTGGACACTGGGCCTGTGTGTGTGTGTGTGTGTGCTCAGTCACTCATTCATGTCCAACTCTCTGTAGCCCCATGGATTGTAGCCTGCCAGGCTTCTCTTTCCGTGGGGTTTTCCAGGCAAGAATACTGGAGTGGGTGGCCATTCCCTACTCCAGAGGATGTTCCCAACCCAGGGATCCTATATTGCCTAAGATAGAGATGGGCCCTGGAAATAATACATTGAAATATTACTTGGTGTTTTGGCCTTTCATTCCTGTGTTCCTAGGGAGGTATTCTGGTTTTATTGCCTCAGGGAAGAATGACCCAACAGGCAACAAAAGAGCTAAATTCTTGGCTTTGAGGTTCAAAGCTTTAGGTCTTGGGATAGATTTGAAAGAATAGATGAAGAGCTGGGCTATTCTGTCCCTTAGTAGATGAAGAGTTCATGCACCAAAGATGAAAGAGGCCAGAGAAGTTGAGAATATGTGGATTTGTCTGGGATCCCAAACTTGGATTAAACTTTGGAAATCCTAGAGTAGATGGGACCTATCACTGCCTAATCATTTATTCCCAGGGTAATGTTTCCAGAGCTGTTGATGTGTGGGGCTCTGATGTGTCTCCCAAGCCCAGTGTGGTGGAGACATGAAACAAGTGCCTTCTTTGTGGGCCAGGCAAACAACTCAGGGATGGCATCTGGGTTTCTAGGAACCCTGGTTGGAGAAGGACACAAAAAGGTTTTTGGTGGTTTGGATAGTGGCAGGCTTCCCTGGTGGCTTAGATGGGAAGCGTCTTCTTGCAATGCGGGAGACCAGAGTTCGATCCCTGGGTTAGGAAGATCCCCGGAGAAGGAAATGGCAACCCACTCCAGTACTCTTGCCTTGGAAAATCCCACGTACAGAGGAGCCTGGTAGGCTACATCCCATGGGGTCGCAAAGGGCTGGACACGACTGAGCGACTTCACTTTCACCCTTCTGGCAAAGTGCCAGTCTGTGTAGACTGTGTGGCAGGACGAGGCGGGCAGAGCAGAGCTCTGCATGGATCCATAATGGAAGAACATTGGAGAAGGAGGATGTTTCCATGGGTTCCAGCAAGGAGATATGATGCCAGCAAAGATGGACTCTTGGCATTGTGGTACCACATGAACTCTTTAGAGTTGGAAGAGAACCAGAATTGACAGATTAGGTTTTTTTCACCTGAAATTATGAGCACTTGGAAAAGAAATTAAGTACAATAATGGAAAAATTAAGTTACAAATTTTGTACCTCAGAATTTTTTGAAGCCAGATTAGTATTCATTATATATAGGTTTATATGGGTTCTTTACATTATTTGCAGGACCTTCCACCTTTAATTTTTTTTCCTTTTAACTCTTCTAAAAATCTTAAAATGTATTGGTATAATTTCTGTCCTCATTTTATACATAAGAAAATAAGGGCACAGAAAAGTTAAGTGACTTCCCCAAGGTCACACAGCTAGCACTTTGCTGAGCAATGACTCAAGCCCATGACCCCATTCACTCTACCATTCCTGTTTGTGGTGTTTTTTTTTTTTTTGATTAATTAATTTATTTTTGTCTGTGCTGGGACTTCACTGCTGTGTGCGGACTTTCTCTAGTTGCAGTGAGCCAGGACTACTCTCCAACTGTGGTGCACAAGCTTCTCATTACATGGGCTTCTCTTGTGCAGCATGAGCTCTAGAGTGCTCGGGCTTCAATAGTTATGGTGCACAGGCTCAGCTGCCCTGCAGCATGTGGTATCCTTGTTCCTAGACCTGGGATCAAACCCATGACCCCTGTATTGGCAGGCAGGTTCTTAACCACTGGACCACCAGGGAAGTCCCCTACTCCTGGTTCTTAATGTCTGATATTCCCCTAAAAAACTTCAGTGAGAGCTTTCTCTCAGGCTCTCAAAAAATAGTATTGGTACCAAAATGCTGTTAGTGTTTTGCAGTTAATGCTCAGATGTGAGGAGGGCTGAGGGCTCATCTGCTGAGGCTCTGCTAGTATGCCCTGGGCTCCCTCTCTGCTGTGTTCTATGCAGAGCTCTGCTTCCATGAATGGTGGTGGGGAGGTAAGGGTATAATCTGAATACAGGGCCCCAGCACCAATGCAGTGGGATGAGGTGGGGTGGTCAGGTCCTAGGCTGGGTGCCCCACCCAGGTTAGTTGATGCTGTTCTGCTTCTACAGTCCTGTACTCACACTTAACAACATTGTAGATTTTTCTTATTTAATTGCCCACTCCTTTCCAGACTATGAGCAACTGAAGGCAGGAATTACACCACACTTTCTCCCCATTTGTATCTCCTGCACCTAACAGGATGCCTGGCATGTAATAGGTATTTAAAATATTCGCTCAATGAATGAGCAGATAGGTGGATGGATGGATAATAAGATCCTGGGTACCTCAGTGTCCCTCACATAGTCCTAGTCCCATATCTCTTGATAAAAAAGCAAGCCTCTTTTGATGGGTGTTTGGGTTCAGTTTCCTTTATCTCACCTGAGAAAGCTTTGTGAAAATAGCTCCTTCTGTTGTGGGCCACTTCACCTCCTCTTTCCTTCCTTATCCCCAAACCTTTCCTTTATTATTATTTTCCACCACTGTTTTAGTCAAAATGTTCAGAATACTTTTCCTCTTTCATCTACATGTTTTAAGAACTGTTATGTTTAACTGTTAACTTCCTTTAAACCCTCTTTAGAAGCAGAGACCACATGTTATAAATCCATATGAGTAAATATTTTACTGTCTCTTGTTTTGAGAAGAATTGTAATTAAATTTCATGGTAGAACAATTTCTAAAGTGGTAAGTTGCCTTTCTAAGATATTACCATGTCTTGTTTTAATTCTTACTTTCAGTAACTAATTTACATTATTAAATAAGATTCACTTCACTGGAGTCACTGAATAATCACTGCATTGGATAAGTGTTGTTTTATGACATTAGTTTTATCACGTTTTTAGGAAGTAGCCTCAGTATTACCTGAAAAGAGATGGGCAATATATGTCCCAAATCCAGTAATTTATCATTAGAACAATATCACAAATATAGTAAACTTTCATTGCATTATTTTTAAAATATTTAAATGCAATACATGATAAATAAGCTTTGTCCTTTAACAGATTCTAATTTTTTTTCTTAAGGCACCGTGACAGAGAAACTTATCCTAAAGATTATGATATAGAGGGTCCTGAAGAAGTGAAAAAACTATGTAATTCAACATATCGTCGACTTGGAACCAGTGAACCCCCAGTAAGTAGTAACCACTAATTTCTCTAAGTCCAAATCTTCCTCCTAGTGAAACATGAAAAAGTAGAGGGAGGAGCATTTTCTCAGGGCTCCTCTTACTTGTGTTAGTTACTTAGGCAGGTGGCTTAGCCACTGTTTGCCTCAGTGACCTTACCTGTAAGATGGGAGCACTTCATAAGGTTACTGGGTAAATAAAGCAAATAAAGTGCTTAACTCAGTGCCTGGCACATAGCAAGTGCTCAAGAAATTATTACTGCTATTGTGATACCTTGCTAGATGTCTCCTCTAACCTTCATCATCACCCTATGAAGTAGGTATTCTTATCTCTATTTTACAAATGCAGAGAAACTCCTAGACGTTAAATGACTTACTCAAAGTCACCCAGCCAGGGAGGTGAAAGAGTGAGAGTTTGAACCCATTTCTTTGATTTTATATCTTTTGTATTTAAGGTGACAGAGTTGTAAGTAATTTAAACATGCTGTTATTTCTTATAACATTTGTACAACCAAGTTACTAAAGGAGAAATCATTGCATAAGTACTTTCTGTTTGAATTGTGGATGGATTATTCCATGGTTATTTAGGTGTTTTTTTCTTTCTTTCTTTAAAAGATAATTTTGTTTATTTATTTATTAGCTGTGCTGGGTCTTTTTTTTCTATTTTATTTTAAATTTATTTTTTTATTAAAGGATAATTGCTTTATAGAATTTTGCTGTTTTCTGTCAAACCTCAACATGAATCAGCCATAGGTATACATATATCCCCTCACTTTTGAACCTCCCTCCCACCTTGCTCCCCATCCCATCCCTCTAGGTTGATACAGAGCCCTGTTTGAGTTTCCTGAGCCATACAGCAAATTCCCGTTGGCTATCTATTTTACATGTGGTAATGTAAGTTTCCATGTTACTCTTTCCATACATCTTACCCTCCTCTCCCCTCTCCCCATGTCCATAAGTCTATTCTCTATGTCTGTTTCTCCATTCCTGCCCTGTAAATAAATTCTTCAGAACCATTTTTCTAGATTCTGTATATGTGTGTTAGAATACGATATTTATCTTTCTCTTTCTGACTCACTTCACTCTGTATAATAGGTTCTAGGTTCACTGACCTCATCAGAACTGATTCAAATGAGTTCCTTTTTATGGCTGAATAATATTCCATTGTGTATATGTACCACAATTTCTTTATTCATTCTTCTGTCAATGGGCATCTAGGTTGCTTCCAAGTTCTAGCTATTGTAAATAGTGCTGCAATGAACAATGGGATACATGTGTCTTTTTCAACCCTGGTTTCCTCGGGTATATGCCTAGGAGTGGGATTGCTGGGTCATATGGTGGTTTTATTCCTAGTTTTTTAGGGAATCTCCATACTGTCTTCCATAGTGGCTGTATCAATTTACATTCCCACCAACAGTGCAAGAATATTCCCTTTTCTCCACACCGTCTCCAGCATTTATTGTTTGTAGACTTTTTGATGATGGCCATTCTGACTGGTGTGAGGTAATATCTCATTGTGGTTTTGATTTGCATTTCTCTAGTAATGAGTGATGTTGAGCATCTTTTCATGTGTTTGTTAGCCATCTATATGTCTTCTTTGGAGGAATGTCTGTTTAGTTCTTTTTCCCACTTTTTGACTGGGTTGTTTGTTTTTCTGGTATTGAGTTGTATGAGCTGCTTGTATATTTTGGAAATTAATCCTTTGTCAGTTTTTTCATTTGCTATTATTTTCTCCTATTCTGAGGGTTGTCTTTTCACCTTGATTATAGTTTCCTTTGCTGTGCAAAAGCTTTTAGGTTTAATCAGGTCCCACTTGTTTACTTTTGTTTTTATTTACGTTATTCTAGGAAGTGGGTCACAGAGGATCTTGCTTTGATTTATGTCATTGAGTGTTCTGCCTATGTTTTCCTCTTAGAGTTTTATAGTTTCTGGTCTTACATTTAGGTCTTTAATCCATTTTGAGTCTATCTTTGTGTATGGTGTTAGGAAGTGTTCTAATTTCATTCTTTTACATGTAGCTGTCCAGTTTTCCCAGCACCATTTATTGAAGAGGCTGTCTTTGCCCCATTGTATATTCGTGCCTCCTTTGTCAAAAATAAGGTACCCATAAGTGCATGGGTTTATTTCTGGGCTTTCTATTTTATTTCATTGGTCTATATTTCTGTTTTTGTGCCAGTACCATACTGTCTTGATGACTACAGCTTTGTAGTATAATCTGAAGTCAGGAAGGTTGATTCCTCCAGCTCCATTTTTATTTCTCAAACTATTTAGGTGTTTGCTCAATCAGTGTGAGGCAGGAGCCTCCCAAATTCTGTCCTACAGTGTCAAGAGATTTGGGACTAGTTGATGGCTCGGTTCAACTTCTTAGTTTGGCCTTGGGGCCTGAAGAGTTGGTAATTTCACAGACAGATATGAATGTGTTTAGAAGTCTGGGTTTGGATCACATTCTTCCCCTCAAAGCCTGGGCTACTTTAAAAAAGGGTAAGCCTAGGAAGATCCATAATTCTACCACTGAGGATGGCTCTAGAAAATTCTCTCTTCTGCAAGATGATGGGAAAAATTTAGCTTAGCAGAACCTATGCTGTTCCCCATTCCTTTTATAGTTATCATAGGCAGAGAATAATAAACATAGACTGAAAATGGGAATTTATTATAAAGATGCAGCTGCCTGGATATGGAACAAGGACACTTACTGGAACCAAGACAGCTCTAAAGCAAGTCATCTCTCTCTCTCCCTCTCTCTTTCTCTCCCCTCTGTTTTCTCTCTATCTGATACACACACTCTTTCTCAGAATCTCTATTTCTCTCTGCTTTGTCCTCCTTTAGTCCCACAGCTTAAATCTCAGGGGCATTCTGCCAGTTTCCCCAGTTTTCACCCTGCCCTCTTGCCTTTGCACAAGGCTGCCTAAGTGGTCATTAGCCAGCACATGGATGGAGCTCTTGAGCATAATGCCCAACTCAGAAAATAACCACCCCTTCCCACTTCTCCAAATCCAGCTTACCCCTGCTTTCTTGAGCATGGTGAGGATGAGAGCAAGGTGGACAATGCAGGCATTGTCTGGCATGCACTTAGCATCTTTGACCCTTAAAAACATTTATTTTTTATTCCTAAATGAAAATACTCTTGATCTCTAGATTGTGGGAGGAAGTGAGATGAAGTGAAATATAAGGAGTAGGAACCTCAAACATTTATTCCTTATATTCCATGCATTGTAGCAGTTAATTCTCAGGTTTAATAGAGAATGTATAAATGAAATAATATTTACCCTCTTTATGATTTTCATTCATAGTCATTGAAACCTTGTCCTACCAGGTTTACAGTGTGTGTTAGATAGGAATGTTACTGAATGAACTTGGGTCCACTTCCCAACCTGCAGCAAAGCCAAAATTCAGTTTGAAAATAGAGACAGGATTTTGGAAAAGGTTTACTATAAGTCTCATCTGCAAAACTAAGTTACAGATATGAGGCTCTGGTAATCTATCTGCAGTAGCAGAGCAGCAAGAAGGCAATCAGCTACATATTCATCGGTGGTGGGACAAAGATAAGTGAGTAATCAGGCCCAGATTTGGCTTTGGGAGATGAGATATGGGCCATGTAGAAGAGAAAGATGACAGAGAGCCATTTTAGTGTCTGCCCAAGAGCATCTCATGTAGGAATGGGAGAGGGATTGACTGTATTCCCATGAACTGAGCCAGGACATCGAAGTACAGAGATTGGCATCCTGTATCATGAAACACACCGCTGAATGTTCCCAGAAGAGTTCTCAGCTTCTATTAGAACACTGCAAGAAAGTCAGGTTTGAACGTCCTTCAGTGCCAGAGAGGGTCAGACACAGGCAAACCCAGAGAAACCCAAAACAAGAGTACATGTCCACTTTTCCTGCATTTGCTTCTCTCCTTCCTCATGTCTTCTCACCCTCAAACCCTCAAGGAGCCAGAAGGAGTTGGGGTGTAGGAAAGAATTCCAAGGGGGACAGTTGGGAAGAAATCAGCTGAAGTAGACCAGACTGACACATGCTTCTTGAGAACCTTTCATTTTAAGTGAAATTTTGGCTGGTACATGGGACTGGGCATTTTACTTACTCAGTAAAACTGTTCTTGGGACAGAAGTAGCCAAAAGGTTTTTATAATATCTGAGTGACCAGAAAATCCTGAAGCCTGTCCTATATTTCAGCAAAGAGCATAAAAAGGAACTATCCCTTCCAAGTAACTATGGATGGACAGCAATGAAAGAATAGATTTGTTTTCTGATTGTACCTACTTACAAGACCTATTTGTTCAAAGAGCCAATTGCCCATTTGTATATAAAATAGAAGTCTATTCACATCATCCCTCTCCATCCTCTTCCCTTACTTTAATTTTCTTCATGGCACTTCAATGACTGGACATATTTAAGACTTGTTAGCTGTTAATTGTCTGTCTCTCCCTACTAGAATACAAGCTTTATGGGAGAACAGATGTTGGTCTTTTTTGTTCTCTGCTATATCTCCATTTCCTCTAATGGTGTCTGGCACATAGTGTGTGTGTGTGTGTGTGTGTGTGTGTGTGTGTAGTCGCTCAGTCATGTCTGAATCTTTGCAACCCATAGACTGTAGCCTGCCAGGCCATGGGATTCTCCAGGCAAGAATATTGGAGTGGGTTGCCATTCCCTTCTCCAGGGCTGGCACACAGTAGGTACACAATAAATATTTACGGAAGGAGGAAAGAAAGGAAGACTGTATTCCACAAATATGTATTAAGTTCCTATTATCTTGTTAAGTGCTGGTCTAAGAAATGTTGTGCCAAGTCATCATGATGAGTGCTAGGGTTAGAAACATAATTCAAAGCAAGGTCACTGTACATCAGGAACTCACAGGCTTTGGGGGGGTAATGGGTGCATGCAACCGCAGTGGTGGTATGTATGATGGATAATATGACAGGAAGAAGGTCAGGGCACTTGAACTGAAATAAGTTGAGGAGAGGGTCAAGGATGGCTTCCTAGGGAATTCCCTACTGGTCCAGTGGTTAGGACTCAGTACTTTCACTGCCGAGAAACCTGGGTTCACTCCCTGGTTGGACACTAAGATCTCGCAAGCTGTGTGGTGGTGTGGCCAAAGAAAAGTATGGCTTCCCAGTAGAGGTGACCACCTGAAGCTTCTGGGCTGAGTGTTTAAAGGAACTATCTGTTGGTGGAATCTGGAAAGGTACTACCCAAATTTCAGTGGTAGCATAGTCGAATTCCTACCCCAGTGACCCCTCTGGCTTCAGGAAGCTGAGTGGAGTCGTGGATTCATAGGGGAGCAGTCATTCAAGCCACTGGAATTTCTGATTGTGTTAATAGTAGTCTAAGTGATTATGGGAAGTAGTATTTTAAATTACAATAGTTTGTGTTATTTTATTTGGACTTCATTAAGGTATTACTTAGCTATAACAGAGTGAGTTCCATGTAAAGTAAATGATCAAGAGTACATCTATCATTATTTCTTCATTTGTTAAGTCCCTCACCCAAGGACCTCATGGCAGATTATGACCCTCTGTCATAATCACTTATGTAAGACCACTTCTAAGGAAGTGTTGCACATTGAATCCCATAAACTTGGAAGGATTAACTACAGAGTAAATTTGATGTTGTATCGCAGAAGATGAGAAATGTCAGATAGAAAGGAACAAAGAGAAATTTGAGTAATTTTATTAAGCAGATTTTTCTTATACAGCTAATGGATCAATGCCAAGGGATTTTTGGAACAGGATAACACTGATGAGCAAATTAGTCTAATATTAGATTAGTATTAACAACATCACAGTCATTTTGGACTTAAAATGGCAAACAAATGAATAGTACAAAAGTGTGCTAACATTCACTTTATGAACAGATGAATACTAAGTAGGTCTCAAGTAAGAGCTGTTTTGGTGGATGAAAATACAACATTTAAAAATTAAAGACCCTAAAAGGAATATAATTATAATGGATTTGAGAAATTAAATTGTCATTTACTTAATTGGTTCAGGTATTTTTTTTTCTTTGATTGACATAGTAGAATAGTATTTTGAACACTACAATCTTACAAATGCTTCCTGCATTCAGATCTAAGTACTACCTGAAAAACACATATGGATCAAATCTTTATAAATGGAATAATTTTAAATGTCAGTGAAAGAGAACCACTTAAACCAGGGAGAAGAAAGATGTTTGGAAGATAGTGGACTATTGAGTCAGGGCCCTTTCTTGCTTTCTATCTCCATAACCTCTGAATTTGAAGTTGATGCCACAGGTTCCAGCATGCTCTCCTGGATTTTGTCTTTTCCTATGTCAGTACAATTGCATCTGACTTTCCTGTTTCAGGAATTCTGTGTAAGTTTTGGCCAACTCGAGCGTATTTCCTTGTCTTATGCTTCAGCTATGGGCTTGGGAACTCTATCGAGTATCACTTCTTGGCACTTGGATGTGAATGAAAGGAGGTATCTGCCATTTTGATCCTATTACTCTCCTTTGTGACTCTTTTTCTGTGTCAGTAGTCATGCCACATGGCTTCCCAGGTGGCTCAGTGGTAAAGAATCTGCCTGCCAGTGCAGGCGGCCCAAGAGATGTGGGTTTGATCCTTGGGTAGGGAAGATCCCCTGGAGTAGGAAATGGCAACCCGCTCCAGTATTCTTACCTAACAATTTCTATGGACAGAGGAGCCTTGTGGTCTGCAGCGTATGGGGCCTGCAAAGAGTCAGACAGGACTGAGTGATTGAGCCCAGTCATGCCCTAATTTAACTTTTAGAGAAACTAGCTTTTAATATTTCATATGTGTCCATTTGCTTGTGTGCGTGTGTGCGTGCTAAGTCACTTCAGTCCTTCAGTATGAGTTAGAGGAGCATGCTTTCAGGGAACCCTTATAAGGAACCCCCCAAAAAATGCCTGTTGGGCATCATTTAAAATGAATCTTGCTGAGAGAGATTCTGCCAGGGGGTAAGTCTTCCTCAGCACAAATAGGCTGGTTACATTCTAATGTGAAACTTGAGGCGAAGTCCTAAGTGACCTACTCTTTTCCTGTACCCATTATCCAGATTATACACCTACTGGCTTTCCTTAAATGTAGCTATACGGGAAGAGTTCATTTTGGAAGATTAGAAATAGAGACTTAAAAAATTGATACTCAGGAAAATGGGGAATAAGAATGATATTATGAAGTGTACTTCCTGTATACATATTAGATATTTTTTATATTACCATTTTACTCAAGATAGATTTTATTATGCAAATTAAATGGAAATTTTAGTGCTTATCCTGTAAGCTTGTGCTATGATAATTGCACATATCAAATTGCTGATATCCAGTTTGTGATACATATATATATACAGCCCAAAAGACTTTTAAACATATGGAAGTGTTTTTATAAATTATCCACCCTTATGTCAGGTTATGAACATTTCTAGACCAAAGTGATTTTTCACATTAAGATGGTGTAGGATTAGGTTTGCCTACACACAACAGAAACCAGAAATCAACAGTGGCTGTTCACGTAAGGTTTTATTCTTTTATATAAAAAGTCGGTGGCACCAAGCAGCCCCCTGCATTGAGCCGTGGGTATAAGGGTTTGGAGTTGGGTGTGCTGTGCCCCACCCTCAGTACAGAGCAGAGAAGGCGGATGTTTCTTTGGGGTCATGTTGGTGTGCGTCAGAGGAACTTAAATATCTGGCCTTGGTTCAGAAATCTAACAGATTGCCAGACAAAAGGAAACACTTGAAGTAAGAAGCTTCCTGTAAAGCTTTATAGGTAGAGTTTATATTTATAGCACCAATGTACATTTTGAAACCTTCTTTCAGGAGTGGGAGTAAAAGGGGAAAAAAGGGGGGTGGTGGGTGAAGGGGTAGATGAAAGCTTTAATTTAAAAAGAAAGTTCAAAGAAAGGAAATTATTTTGATTAAATATATTTCATTTGGGTATTTTTGGACCATATAGTAAATTAATTGTTAAACTGCAGTCGAGTTGTGGGAGTGAGAGTTTTGATAAGCCCTGTATGGACTGCATTGTGAATCACTTGCCAGTTGTATTTTATGGAGCTTATTTAATGATTTAAAAGACTGTACTGTATATAGGAGGTATGTTGCCTTCTTATTTGTATGTTTACCATATACTTTGATATTTGAAATGTTATGTACTGGAAAGGCCACTTATATTTCTAGAAAAGATTGGATTTTATGTAACCTCTTTTCCTTGAATTAACAGCAATAAAAAAATTTAAAAAAAAAAAAAGTCTAGAGGATAACAGGCCAAGAGTGGTATGAACGTTCGATAAATTGTCAGACACCTACTGCTTCTTGCTTTCTGCTCTGCCATCCCTTACAAAAGGCCCAGTATGGCTGCTGGAAATCTGCCATTATGTCCACATTCCATGCCATAGAAAGAGAAACAGAAGCTGCAGGTTGTATATATTAATTCCATTATGTCCTATTGTCCAGAACAAGTCACTGGTCATTTCTAAGTATAAGGGAGGTTAGAAATGTAGTCTGAAACCTCATGGGCCCAACTAAAATCTGAGGGTTCTATTATTGATGAATAACAGAATTGGAAGTCTAATATTGGAGCATACTATTTACCTCTGATATGGAGGACACAGAGGGTAAGCGTGGGCTCTGCTGACAGATTGCTTCTCATTGATTCTTGGCTCCACCACCTACTAGGTTGTAACTTTGGTCAAGAGTTTACAATTTTCTGTTTCTTTATTTACTTGGGTAAAAAGTGGGAATAGAGTTTTCATGAGCATTTAATGTGAAGACATTTAGAATGGTGTCTGATCAATATGGCATTGTTATTGCCATTATTCCATGGTTTATTGCAACTAACTAAGCTACACCCAGTAGTCTCTGGGTTTTATTTACTACTATAGCTCTAGAACTTAGTAGGATGCCTGGCATTTCACATATATGGACGGATGGATGAATGACTGAATGAGTCAGACTGCTTGTTTTAAATTGTGGAATTTCTTTTCTCTCTGGTTTATCTGAGCATTAATCCCTTTCAACCTCAGTTTTCCCCTCCTTAAAATGAAGATAAAATAAGCCAAGAGTCTTTCCTTTCTCCCTCCAGAACTACTCTCTACCCGTCTCAACCCTGCTGTGTACCAAGGAGGCTGACCTTTATGGATTATGTCAGTGAGTTTTTTGCCCTCTGGCTTTCTGTGAATTTCCAGGAACTGGCCTGTGGAAGGCACTGACAGGTGATCAGCAATGGAAGGAGAGCTGGCTCTGACATTTCTTTGCTTTCCTCCTGAGAGGCCATTTTGACAGTGGCTGTCTTCTATGGATTAAATGATTGTGTCCCTTTCAAACTCAAATGTTGAAATTCTAACTCCCAGTTCAGTTCAGTTCAGTCGTTCAGTTGTGTCCGACTCTTTGCGACCCCATGAATCGCAGCACGCCAGGCCTCCCTGTCCATCACCAACTCCCGGAGTTCACCCAGCCTCACGTCCATCGAGTCAGTGATGCCATCCAGCCATCTCATCGTCTGTAGTCCCCTTCTCCTCCTGCCCCCAATCCCTCCCAGCATCAGAGTCTTTTCCAATGAGTCAACTCTTCGCATGAGGTGGCCAAAGTCCTGGAGTTTCAGCTTTAGCATCAGTCCTTCCAAAGAAATCCCAGGGCTGATCTCCTTCAGAATGGACTGGTTGGATCTCCTTGCAGTCCAAGGGACTCTCAGGAGTCTTCTCCAACACCACAGTTCAAAAGCATCAGTTCTTCAGTGCTCAGCCTTCTTCACAGTCCAACTCTCACATCCATACATGACCACAGGAAAAACCATAGCCTTGACTAGACGAACCTTTGTTGGCAAAGTAATGTCTGTGCTTTTGAATATGCTATCTAGGTTGGTCATAACTTTCCTTCCAAGGAGTAAGCGTCTTAATTTCATGGCTGCAGTCACCATCTGCAGTGATTTTGGAGCTCAAAAAAATAAAGTTTGACACTGTTTCCACTGTTTCCCCATCTATTTCCCATGAAGTCATGGGACCAGATGCCATGATCTTCATTTTTTGAATGTTGAGCTTTAAGCCAACTTTTTCACTCTCTACTTTCATTTTCATCAAGAGGCTTTTTAGTTCCTCTTCACTTTCTGCCATAAGGGTGGTGTCATCTGCATATCTGAGGTTATTGATATTTCTCCCAGCAATTTTGATTCCAGCTTGTGTTTCTTCCAGTACAGCATTTCTCATGATGTACTCTGCATATAAGTTAAATAAGCAGGGTGACAATATACAGCCTTGGCATACTCCTTTTCCTATTTGGAACCAGTCTGTTGTTCCATATCCAGTTCTAACTGTTGCTTCCTGACCTGCATACAAATTTCTCAAGAGGCAGATCAGGTGGTCTGATATTCCCATCTCTTTCAGAATTTTCCACAGTTTATTGTGATCCACACAGTCAAAGGCTTTGGCATAGTCAGTAAAGCAGAAATAGATGTTTTTCTGGAACTCTCTTGCTTTTTCCATGATCCAGCAGATGTTGGCAATTTGATCTCTGGTTCCTCTGCCTTTTCTAAAACCAGCTTGAACATCTGGAAGTTCACAGTTCATCTATTGCTGAAGCCTGGCTTGGAGAATTTTGAGCATTACTTTACTAGCATGTGAGATGAGTGAAACTGTGTGGTAGTCTGAGCATTCTTTGGCATTGCCTTTCTTTGGGATTGGAATGAAAACTGACCCTTTCCAGTCCTGTGGCCACTGCTGAGTTTTCCAAATTTGCTGGCATATTGAGTGCAGCACTTTCATAGCATCATCTTTCAGGATTTGAAAGAGCTCAACTGGAATTCCATCACCTCCACTAGCTTTGTTTGTAGTGATGCTTTCTAAGGCCCACTTGACTTCACATTCCAGGATGTCTGGCTCTAGGTCAGTGATCACACCATCGTGATGATCTGGGTCATGAAGATCTTTTTTGTACACTTCTTCTGTGTATTCTTGCCATCTCTTCTTAATATATTCTGCTTTTGTTAGGTCCATACCATTTCTGTCCTTTATCGAGCTCATCTTTGCATGAAATGTTCCCTTGGTATCTCTAATTTTCTTGAAGAGATCTCTAGTATTTCCCATTCTGTTGTTTTCTTCTATTTCTTTGCATTGATCGCTGAAGAAGGCAAGGCTTGCTTATCTCTTCTTGCTATTCTTTGGAACTCTGCATTCAGATGCTTATATCTTTCCTTTGCTCCTTTGCTTTTCACTTCTCTTCTTTTCACAGCTATTTGTAAGGCCTCCCCAGACAGCCATTTTGCTTTTTTGCATTTCTTTTCCACAGGGATGGTCTTGGTAACTATCTCCTGTATAATGTCACGAACCTCATTCCATAGTTCATCAGGCACTCTATCTATCAGATCTAGGCCCTTAAATCTATTTCTCACTTTCACTGTATAATCATAAGGGATTTGATTTAGGTCATACCTGTATGGTCTAGTGGTTTTCCCTACTTTCTTCAATTTCAGTCTGAATTTGGCAATAAGGAGTTCATAGTCTGAGCCACAGTCAGCTCCCGGTCTTGTTTTTGCTGACAGTATAGAGCTTCTCCATCTTTGGCTGCAAAGAATATAATCAATCTGATTTTGGCGTTGACCATCTGGTGATGTCCATGTGTAGAGTCTTCTCTTGTGTTGTTGGAAGAGGGTGTTTGCTATGGCCAGTGCATTTTCTTGGCAAAACTCTATTAGTCTTTGCCCTGCTTCATTCTGTATTCCAAGGCCAAATTTGCCTGTTACTCCAGGTGTTTCTTGACTTCCTACTTTTGCATTCCAGTCCCCTATAATGAAAAGCACATCTTTTGTGGATGTTACTTCTAAAAGGTCTTGTAGGTCTTCATAGAACCGTTCAACTTCAGCTTCTTCAGCATTACTGGTTGGGGCATAGACTTGGATTACTGTGATATTGAATGGTTTGCCTTGGAAACGAACAGAGATCATTCTGTCATTTTTGAGATTGCATCCAAGTACTGCATTTCGGACTCTTTTGTTGACCATGATGGCTACTCCATTTCTTCTGAGGGATTCCTGCCTGTAGTAGTAGATATAATGGTCATCGGAGTTAAATTCACCCATTCCAGTCCATTTCAGTTCACTGATTCCTAGAATGTTGACATTCACTCTTGCCATCTCTTGTTTGACCACTTCAATTTTGCCTTGATTCATGGATCTGACATTCCAGGTACCTATGCAATATTGCTCTTTACAGCATCGGACCTTGCTTCTATCACCAGTCACATCCACAGCTGGCTATTGTTTTTGCTTTGGCTCCATCCCTTCATTCTTTCTGGAGTTATTTCTCCACTGATCTCCAGTAGCATATTGGGCCCCTACTGACATGGGGAGTTCCTCTTTCAGTATCCTATCATTTTGCCTTTTCGTACTCCCAGCGTGATGCAATTAAGAGATGGGGCATATGGGAGGTGTTTAGTTCATGAACGTGGAGTCCTCATGAATGAGATTAATACCCTTATAATAGAGACACCAAAGAGCTCTTACCCACTTCTGCCATTGTGAAGACATTGTGAAAAGAGGGCTGTCTATCAACTAGAAAGTAGACTCTCACCAGTCACTGCTTGTGCCTTGATCTTGGCCTTCTCAGCCTTCAGAATTCTAAGAAATAATTACCTACTGTGTATAAGTCACTCAGTCTATGAGATTTGTAACAACAGCCTGAGCAGACTAAAACATTGTGTCTGTTCTGAAAGCCACAACTACCAAGTGACCCTCTCTTTAGAGCTATAGATCTGAGTTCCATAACTGCCCAACCTGTGACTCACCAGTATTGCTGTTGTCAGGGTGCTTCATCGTTGTATGCTGGTTTTCTGAATTCTGGCCACACTTTTATAAGTAGATTCTCTATTAAACTTTCTTCATTTCCCCCATATGATTTTTCTTTTACTTCTGGCACCATAATTAATACATAACACTCAGGGTTGCTTTAAGTATCTAGAGGGATAATGTATATTAAATGCTTAATATGGTATCTGATACAGAATCCGTCTAGTCAAGGCTATGGTTTTTCCAGTGGTCATGTATGGATGTGAGAGTTGGACTGTGAAGAAGGCTGAGCACCAAAGAATTGATGCTTTTGAACTGTGGTGTTGGAGAAGACTCTTGAGAGTCCCTTGGACTGCTAGGAGATCCAACCAGTCCATTCTGAAGGAGATCAGCCCTGGGATTTCTTTGGAAGGAATGATGCTAAAGCTGAAGCTCCAGGACTTTGGCCACCTCATGCGAAGAGTTGACTCATTGGAAAAGACTCTGATGCTGGGAGGGATTGGGGGCAGGAGGAGAAGGGGACGACAGATGATGAGATGGCTGGATGGCATCACTGATTCGATGGACGTGAGGCTGGGTGAACTCCGGGAGTTGGTGATGGACAGGGAGGCCTGGCGTGCTGTGATTCATGGGGTGGCAAAGAGTCGGACACGACTGAGCGACTAAACTGAACTGAACTGGTACAGAATAAGCAGTCAATAAACTTAAAAGCCACTAATGCTATTATCTGTTTCCTTTTACTATTCATTATTTAAATTTGGCAATACCTTTGTTTTATATAATTTTCAATGGTGTTGATTGATTTATTGAAATATTTACTGTCAAAAATGACTAGATCATATCTAAGATTAATTGTTGGGCCAACCTTACACCTTAAAAACAAAATGATACCTAGTAATTTTTTCCCTAAAAGATAATGCTTTATTTTTCATTAGAGTGTAAAATATGGAGCCCAATACAGAGTCCTCTGCTGCTGATTTGTGAAACTTGGAATCTCTGAGGAAGAATAGTTGAGTTACAAGTATAAGAGTCAGAGCTGGGAAATTAGGCTGCGAGGCTGTTGATTCAGGAGGTGAGGTCTTAGGGGACAGAAATCATAGAAGCCATGGAGTAGACCAAGGAACCAGGATCAGAGACTAAAGTTAAAATTGCTTTGAATAGGATGGGTTCTTAGTTTTACAGAGCCTCTTTAATCTTCACAAAAATGGACCAAAGGAATTTGACTCTAGCTCTCGGATACTCTTGCAGTTGAAGTCTTCAGTTTTCTAAACAGTATTTTCTCTCTCTTTCTCTTTTTTTTTTAAAAACAAAATCTAGTGGAATTGATATGATCTGAGGCTTCATTGGATATCTTAGGGAAGCTTGTCTTCAGGTTTGTAGCAAGTAATTGATTCTCTTGGTGGTAATGAGTTCTGAATCTCTGCTGTGAACCTCCATATTTGTGATCTTCTAGAGTATTGTATGGGAAAAATATTGAATCCTCAGCATACATTTTTATTCCTAAGGTCCTCTAGACATTACCCATGATGCTTCTGCAATTGACTTGAGTATATCTTATAATTATCAGGTTTTTCTCATAGTAATAATTGTTTGATAGTTCATTGAATTATCTTCTGTGATAGAGAATGGATAACAACGATAATGGTGGTATCTAAAGTCATGTGTGATTTACAAAGTGATTGCTACGTTTTCTTACTTAGGGAAGTTAAAATATACTACCTTGAGAAGGAAATAGAAAGCAAATAAGAGTTAGTATTTAGTTGAATGAAGTACTTTCTATTTCATGGAAACAACCAATCTGATTTTTGTTCCAACAAAACATAGTAAGAAATTGCCATTTTCATATATTTATGATGAAATCATTGACTGCTATGGGACATTTATTTTTTAATATGAATAGAGTCAACAATTAAAATCAGAATGTACTTCAGCAGAAATATATTTTAGTAAGTGAGAATTTTTAACTATTTATTTTCTTTATATGTAATTTTTTATTTTTTCCAGGTTTGGATATCAGAAACACGTGAAAAAATGGCACAGGTTTGTTTAAACACAAAACTGGCCAAAATAAAGAGCAAGGCTTTATTGAATGAGGAAACTATGAACTCTGGAATTATTGAAAGGTATGCTTAATATAGCCCTTTGCTTGGAACAGACATCTACAGGAAAGGGCTAATAAATAAGCAGTGAAGGAGGTAGGTTAGACCCAGCTACACATTATTGGACTACAGCAAGCACGGACACCACATCTCAAGCTGCCATGCTTTCTGTTCATGCTGCTTCCTCTGTCTGGAATTCCCTTTCCCTTGGTTGTTTTCCAGTCAGCTCTGTGCATTATAGGTCCAATTAAAGTGTCTTTTTCCCTTTACGTGTTTTTTTCTGGTCATGCTTCTGACAACCTAGGTTTGAACCCCATCTCTACAATTTATTGCTAAAAGTTAGTGCCTTTCTGTGGAAATGCATGACATAGACTTCCTCTTGTATTGTAGTTATTGGACAGAATGCTGAAATTTTCCATTTACTTGTTGAGACATTTTATTAATATTTTGCAAAGTGCATTAAACTTGCAAATATGGAAATCCTTTAAAAATTTATTATAAAAATTCAGCTCCCAAATTAGTTTTGTATGGCTTTGAAAGTTTGTAAATGTCAGTTTAACGTGTTTTCTAAAAATTGTTATCTTGTTTCCAGGGACACTGGATTGCCTGCCACAGGTTTTGGAGCTCTCTTTACTAGACGCTCACCAGATTGGAGCAAAATGTTCGTAGTCCCTAAACTGCTGCAGATTGCACAAAATGTTTCTTAATGATTCAGAAGGTTTAATTGCAGGGGTGAAGGAATTAGTGGTGAACCAAAGTCAACAAACTGCCCTTTATGTGGTATCTTACAGGTTACTTTCCTTTCTTAAAAAAAAATGGTGTTTGTTTTTTTCCAATTTATGAACACCATCAGACTGTTAGAAGAAAAGTAGATTATCATTTAAAAAATATGAACAGTGATATATGTGTTTGTGTGCATGTGTATACACAAAAATTAGCATGAGACTTCTTTCCTTTAACAAGCTTTTCCCATCAATATGCAAGCAATAATAACAATAATACAGTAGTCAATACTCAATATTTGTAGATTCTATGTTTGTAAATTCTCTTACTGCTAAAACTGATTTGTAACCCCCAAGTCAATACTAAGGGTGCTGTTGCAGACAATAATGCATATGCATAAAGACATTCAGTTCAGTTCAGTTCAGTCGCTCAGTCGTGTCCGACTCTTTGCAACCCCATGAATCGCAGCACACCAGGCCTCCCTGTCCATCACCAACTCCCGGAGTTCACTCAGACTCACGTCCATCGAATCAGTGATGCCATCCAGCCATCTCATCGTCTGTCGTCCCCTTCTCCTCCTGCCCCCAATCCCTCCAGCATCAGAGTCTTTTCCAGTGAGTCAACTCTTTGCATGAGGTGGCCAAAGTCCTGGAGTTTCAGCTTTAGCATCATTGCTTCCAAAGAAATCCCAGGGCTGATCTCCTTCAGAATGGACTGGTTGGATCTCCTAGCAGTCCAAGGGACTCTCAAGAGTCTTCTCCAACACCACAGTTCAAAAGCATCAATTCTTTGGCACTCAGCTTTCTTCACAGTCCAACTCTCACATCCATACATGACCACTGGAAAAACCATAGCCTTGACTAGATGGACCTTTGTTGGCAAAGTAATGTCTGTGCTTTTCAATATGCTATCTAGGTTGGTCATAACTTTCCTTCCAAGGAGTAAGTGACTTTAATTTCATGGCTGCAGTCACCATCTGCAGTGATTTTGGAGCCCCTAAAAATAAAGTCTGACACTGTTTCCACTGTTTCCCCATCTATTTCCCATGAAGTGATGGGACCGGATGCCATGATCTTCGTTTTCTGAATGTTGAGCTTTAAGCCAACTTTTTCACTCTCCACTTTCACTTTCATCAAGAGACTTTGTAGTTCCTCTTCACCTTCTGCCATAAGGGTGGTGTCATCTGCATATCTGAGGTTATTGATATTTCTCCCAGCAATCTTGATTCCAGCTTGTGCTTCTTCCAGCCCAGCATTTCTCATGATGTACTCTGCATATAAGTTAAATAAGCAGGGTGACAATATACAGCCTTGACGTACTCCTTTTCCTATTTGGAACCAGTTTGTTGTTCCATGTCCAGTTCTAACTGTTGCTTCTTGACACGCATACAGATTTCTCAAAAGGCAGATCATTAAAGACATTAATGGTGGCAAAATGGTGGCAAAATTAATGGTGGCAAAATATTTGAGCCAACCAAAGCACACATTCCCAGCTGAGGTGAAAAAAGGTGAGACTACCTTCTTGTTTCAGTTTTCAGAGTGTATGCAAGTGTCCTTTTCACAATCCTGTATTTTTTGCATTTTTTTGGTGATTTTTTAGTGATTTTGCTGTTTGAAATGGTTTCTAAGTGTAGTGCTGAAATGTTATTTATTGTTCCTAAGGGCAAGAAGGCTGTGATATGATTTATGCAGATAATAGATGAATTTCCTTCAGGCATGAGTTACAAGTGCTGCTGGCCATACTCAAAGTTAATGCATAAACTATATATTGAATAGAACGTCTTTAAACAGAAACACACATGAAACCAAAATATGTATTGATTTTCTGATGAAAATGTTGTAACCAGAGCTTGAAGGAACCTAACCCTGTATTTCTCCTAATACATTCAAGATTTTCTAATTCAGTGTTCACAATGACTTTGCAGAACATTACTGTGACTAGTGAGAAGTGACTGTATAGGAAGAAACTACTATTTTTTTTAACTAATAAAAGAAATTGCTTTTGGAGACAACATGGTTTGTCACTACAGAAAAAATATTTCTTTTCTACTCATCTTTGTAAAGAAGACAAACTTTCATAATTGCTATAATTATATATATATGCATATATATAAGTGATGAAATATAGGTAACTATAAGCATGAAATGGAGAAGGCAATGGCACCCCACTCCAGTACTCTTGCCTGGAAAATCCATGGATGGAGGAGCCTGGGAGGCTGCAGTCCATGGGGTCACTAAGAGTCAGACACGACTGAGCGACTGAGCGACTTCACTTTCACTTTTCACTTTCATGCATTGGAGAAGGAAATGGCAACCAACGCCAGTGTTCTTGCCTGGAGAATCCCAGGGACGGGGGAGCCTGGTGGGCTGCCGTCTACGGGGTCGCACAGAGTCGGACACTACTGAAGTGACTTAGCAGCAGCAGCATAAGCATGAAAAAATTCTAAGTGTTGGATCGTGTATTATGAAGATATGAGTGTATATATCATCACTGGCAATTTAGTTGTTTGTGCTTCCTTTGAGAACTGTCTGGCTTTAGAGCTAACCTATTTTGCAGAGTGTGTGTAGGGTGGTAGTGGAAAGTGCTGTAAGCTGACCCTGAGTTGTCTCCTACAACTCCAAGTAGGGAAAATATTCTCGGATATAGAGGAACTGGAAAGTATATCTTGAGGAGAAAGAAATGCCAGGGAAAATAAGTGCAGTTAAGCCCAGAGAAGTACAGCAGAGGCATTCAACTCATATCTCTTATACTCACAGTGAATACACCAGCTGAGCCTCCCTTTTCAGTGGACCATGTATAGAGTCATCAAAAGCAGAGGCAACTGATCATCTTATTAATAATACAGCTGAATTCCTGGTCTTAAAAATATCATGACACATTTAAAGAACAAAAGCATCATGAAGAATGAAAAGACATAGACAACTTCTACCAGATGAAATAGACCTGATGGAACAAATGTAACAGGAGTTCAAAACTAATGGAACAGAAATAGAAAGCTTAATTACTTAGGGAAATAAAGAAAATGGTTGCAAATATAAGGCAAAATAATAAAAATCAGATTGACAGTAGTTTCCAAACAGCAACACTGGATGCAAGAGCATATTAAAGTATTGAAGGAAAAGAATTTTGAGCCCATAATTATTTAAATGTGAGAGTCAAATAAAGATACTTTCAGGTATACAAGGACTAATTTCAGACTTACTGTCCTGACATGAATAATGATAGAACTGGGCAAAATATTAATATGTTATGCAACTGTTGTCAGGATTGAATAGCAACCAGTGGGGTTCTGTGCTCCTGAAGATGAGAACTGAGGATCACTCACTTACTGAGGTCACTTTTCCTGGCTACAGTGCAGAGGTGAACCCAAGAGTAGAGCAGTGTTATTGTTGAGCTGGGGGTGGGGAATAGGAATTTAGAGCTTCTGATGTAATTGGAATTTGTAGGACAGACAACTGGACAGAAGGCTGTTGTGTTTGGAGGTAGGAACAGAAGTCTGCATGCAATGTCCCTCAGGTTCTTAGTCAATTGCTCGGCTCTGCATACACTATCAATATAGTACATACTCCTGATTTAAAAAATCAAATGGAACTGTCTAAAGTGTTTTCTGAAATTTCACAGTGCTGCCCCTTCCTTCATGGTAGTATTGTATAGTGAACTTCAGGGCTACATTACCTACTTTCAAATCCTGGCTCTGCCACTTACTAGCTATGTGAACTTGGGCTATTAATAGTTGCTTAATCATTTTGTACCTTGGTTTCTTCATCTGTAAAATGGGGATAGAGTTATAGAGTTGTTGTGATGACTAAGTAAGTTAATACATGTGAAACAGAACAGTAATTCGTGCATATATGTTAAATGCTAAGCAGATCTGCTGGTCCAGCCACTCAGCAAACGCTTTTGGTCAAGAAACTCCTATCTTTCAGTTCAGGAAAATATTCTTCATTTATTTCACTGATGATTTATATCTTCCATTTTCTCTGTTCTCACTTTTGGATATACTTTATTTAGATGTTGGTTTGCCTGGCCTGGTCTTCTAATTTTCTTGTCTTCTCTCTCATATTTATCTTTACTGTCTAGTTTACCCTCTGTGTCTTCAACCCTACTATTGAGTTCTCTTTTTGTTTTCTGAATCTTTGGTTTTTATAGAATTCTGTTTGTTTCATGACTGAAATATCTATTTGGCGATGTTAGTAATAGTTTTACTAAATTTTTACCATGCATAGTATCTATTTCCTCCAAGATGCTTTTTATTAGTTTGCCTTTTGTTTATTTGGTGTCTATCTTCCATACTAGAAGCTTTCCTTAGATGTTTGGTAATTACTTCTTGGTTCTCTGCTCATGGGTTTCCCCGGTGGTTCACCTGGTAAAGAATGCTCGTGCAATGTGGGAGACCTGGGTTTGATTCCTGAGTTGGGAAGATCCCCTGGAGGAGAGCATGGTAACCCACTCCAGTATTCTTGCCTGGAGAATCCCCATGGACAGAGGAGCCTGGTGGGCTACAGTCCATGATGTTGCAAAGAGTTGGACATGACTGAGCAACTAAGCATTCCTGCTCATAATTAAGAGATGCGGCTCAGAGCCTGTGTGTGAGGCTTATTTATTTGGAGCTTCACTGGAAGGATCTATGCATGTCTTTTTTTTTGTAGAAGCCCTGGTGTCAGTATTTTAGTCTTTCCTTATAAGCTGGTCACATTCCCCAGAGGAAGTTCCCCAAATTGCCCATGTGGGCTAGTACCTGTGGTGTTGGAGTAAACAAGGCAATTGGCTTGGACATCCATGTTAATCCTTCACTGTGTATGGTCGCTGAACTATGTTGTTGGTCAAGGACTTTCTCTTTTACCCTTTCAAGTGAATAAATTTCTAGCTTCCTCCTGAAGTAAGGGAGTAAGGGAGGGGCAGTTACTCAGTAATGGGGTGTGGAGGAGGATCCTGCCTGGAGTTTATGTGCTTCTCAAAAAGTTCTGCCCCAATCTTCCTTTGCTGGTTTAGGATTTGTTCAGCTTTCTGCTAAGTCAGAGACCACTTGTCCATCTTCTCTTGAGCTTTGAAAGTTCATTTCTTGTGTTACTTTTTCTGTTCTCCTTGTTCTTGTGGGTTTATTTTTATTTTTAAAATCTCTTTAATTTGATTTTAGTGAAGCTTTTTGAGGAAGCAAGATTCAATGTGCACATTCAGTCTTAACCTTGAAGTCATTCAGTCTCATCTGAAATTTCACCTCTTCTGAAGGACCTTCCCTTCCTACTGCCACTCCCAGCCCCCATGGTAGGTCTCTTGTGGGTGTTCATAGTACCATGTACTTCTTTTATCCCTATCTAGTTAGGTTGCTGTTACTTACATTATTTGTCTTTCTTACTGAATTCAGTGCTCTGAAGCAAAGGCTGTTGCAGCTCTCCCCAGTCCTAATAAAGAGCCTGACCTACTGTAGATATAATTAATTTCTCAAATGAACAAACTATTTCTGATGTTGAACAGCAAATTATACTGGAAAAGGGGTATAACTAATTCCTATTTTACTTGATTTTACAATTTTAAGTCCTGAAGAACTTAAGTTCTCAATGTTAGTTTGGTAAATACATTAAAAGACATGGTCTTTTAGAAAATCAGCTCTTATTAGTTTGAATTACTAGAATTACTTGTTTGTTTGATTTGATTCACAAGTATTAGCAAGGAAATGAATACATTAGTACCTTCAACCATCCTCCACTAATTCCATATGTAATTCTTTCTTTCAGTTAATGTACACTAATTATAGGGCATTCTATACAATAGAATGCTCTGGTGTTGTAGAATCTGCTCTCTTGAATATTAAATATTCTTTTGCTTCTTGCCAACTGTACAGCTGTAGAAGTTAAATGTCAACTTTAAAAGGCAATGAATAAAAATGAGTTTGCTCAATGGACCAAAATAATGTGCCTTTAACTTATAAAATAAAAGCTATAATCATAATGTAAATTTAAACTTCAGGTTATCTTGATGGTAAAAAATCAGAATACAGATATAGCTTTGTTATTAAGGAGACATTAGTTAGATGCATTTATCTTAATTTTAGATAACATTCATTATGTTGTGATAGCATTTGACAGTCTGTTTCTTTTCTTGCAACTCAAAAGCAGTAGCCCACCTACTTTATTTTGAGCCAATGTGAAGAAGACACAACACCTCTCTTCCTTAAACTGGCAGCAAACATCTCAGTGGAACATTTTGAAAATCAGAACAACCAGAATGTTTGACATCACTGGATTTATCACTCCTGACCTTAACTAGAGAAAAGGGCTTGGTGAATAATTCCTTCCACACATCCAGATGGAGATATGTTTTTGACAACTGCAATATATAGAATGGTCAGGTTGAGACCAAAAGTGATATTGATGACTTACACTTTAAAAATGAGATTGATATGCCTTGAGGCTGGAGTGAGCTTGTCCAGAACTAGAGTTATTGCTTCTCTAGAGAGTTGATTGCATTTCCATAGTGAATAACCAAGGTTGGCATTGGCCAGTGATGGAAGGGGTGAGAGTCAAGAAGGCTCAAAGATGTCAACAGTGCTCTTATGGTCTCAAATGGATACAGTTGCATGTTTAGGGGTCTCTAACATACATTACTTTTACTATATGGATAGAGAGACTAAAGGTCTAGAAAAATAATGAGGCACATTTCTTTTAAGGCACATAGGAAAAGTGGATAGAAACATGAAGCTGTAATAAGTTACTTTCTTTGCCCTTCTACCTGGTTCTTAAGACTCCTCAAGGAGCTTTCACTTAATTTGAAAGTACTTTTTATGAGGGATGAAAAACTCACTGTCAGAAGGCTCCTGGATATCTATTATCTAATACAAAATCATTTTATGATTTGTCCACAGAACCAGACAGTTGTAGCTGATTTATTATAAGAAATAAGGTTTTTCATGTGCAGTATAATGTCTTGACTGTGTCTGTGACCATTAAACAAACAAAAAAGCAGAAACCAAATTGACAGAACAAACAACCACAAAAACTATATAAAGCAAATCCAATTTTTAGAGATGTGGTATAAATATAATTTTAAGATCTTATTTCTCAGAAGCCCTTATTTAAATATAGGTACATAACCATATATGGTCCTGGGGTAATGGTTCACAGGAGAAGTTTTTTTTTTTTTAATAGGAAAAAGCCAATTCTAACATAGCATATTTGCTGGGTGAAAAGCAGATCCACGGGCTTCTGGGTTAGTTTGAGGGCAGCCCAGAAGTATTAATCAACTACTAGAGGGTGGAGAAGAAGCAAGGTAGGTCTCTTACAAGGTCAGCTCTAACTAATGTGTCCTGTCATTTTTGCCAAATTTCATTGCCTTCTGGTGGTAGTGATTAGTGTTTATTGTTGAAATTTTATGATAAATGTGTCTTGTTTCCAGAATTGTCCAAACATTTATGTGATCCACCTGACTGGAGAAGAAAGAAATCAGTAGTGTTTTAGATCACTGGGTAGCTTTTTCTCCATAGTGTAGTTTTTAAGAAAGGGCGTGGTATAGGAAAATAGGAGACATGGATTCTACTTTCAGACATGAGTTAAACCTACTATGTGACCTTGTGGTGGCTAATAACCGTCTCTGGGCTCCAGTTGTTTCCATTTGGAAAATGAAAGGATTGAACCAAATGATCTGTAAAGTCCTTTCCTGCTCTAAAATTTTGTTTCTAAAGGAGAAAGGCATCTGTAGCTGCATAAATGGACAAGTTAAATGAGGCCAAAAAGTAGTTCAGTTAAGCTTTCGTTATTGCCATACAGCACTTACCCTTATGTGTGCAGTGATTACCTCACAGTAGTAGTAGCAAGCTTAGGCCACAGTTTAAACTTCCAGTTCACTCTTCTCACTGGGGCATTTAACATCTGTAAAACCTTTGGCACTCTTCAGAGGGAAGGGATTGAATATGAAGAGCAAGAGGGTCTTTTTTCCACCTCAAAGTGTAAGGCATTTACTTTCTTTTTTTTTTTTTAATTTTATTTTATTTTTTAAACTTTACAGTATTGTGTTAGTTTTGCCAAATATCGAAATGAATCCGCCACAGGTATACATGTGTTCCCCATCCTGAACCTTCCTCCCTCCTCCCTCCCCATACCATCCCTCTGGGCCGTCCCGGTGCACCAGCCCCAAGCATCCAGTATCGTGCATCGAACCTGGACTGGCAACTCGTTTCATACATGATATTATACATGCTTCAGTGCCATTCTCCCAAATCTTCCCACCCCTCCCTCTCCAACAGAGTCCATAAGACTGTTCTATACATCAGTGTCTCTTTTGCTGTCTCGTACACCGGGTTATTGTTACCATCTTTCTAAATTCCATATATATGCGTTAGTATACTGTATTGGTGTTTTTCTTTCTGGCTTACTTCACTCTGTATAATAGGCTCCAGTTTCATCCACCTCATTAGAACTGATTCAAATGTATTCTTTTCAATGGCTGAGTAATACTCCATTGTTTATATGTACCACAGCTTTCTTATCCATTCATCTGCTGATGGACATCTAGGTTGCTTCCATGTCCTGGCTATTATAAACAGTGCTGCGATGAACATTGGGGTACACGTGTCTCTTTCCCTTCTGGTTTCCTCAGTGTGTATGCCCAGTAGTGGGATTGCTGGATCATAAGGTAGTTTTATTTCCAGTTTTTTAAGGAATCTCCACACTGTTCTCCATAGTGGCTGTACTAGTTTGCATTCCCACCAACAGTGTAAGACGGTTCCCTTTTCTCCACACCCTCTCCAGCATTTATTGCTTGTAGACTTTTGGATCACAGCCATTCTGACTGGCATGAAATGGTACCTCATAGTGGTTTTGATTTGCATTTCTCTGATAATGAGTGATGTTGAGCATCTTTTCATGTGTTTGTGAGCCATCTATATGTCTTCTTTGGAGAAATGTCTATTTACTTTCTTTTCCTACTCTGGCACTTGGATTATGGCTTGTCTCTTGGTAAAATACCACCAAGTTGTTGAACATTTCTCTACAAGAAAAAAAGTTTAAAATTGCCAGATGGTGATGGTGATGAGGATAACAACAAAGAAAATGTAGAGAGGAGAGTTGTGTGGTGAAATGATTATGGAATGAGAGGGAGACAGATCTGAATTAAATTCTTTTATCTTCTAAATTAAAAAAATTATTTTAAATTGGAGGATAATTGCTTACAGTGTTGTGTTGCTTTCTGCCATACAACAATGTGAATCAGCCGTAAGTGTATATATGTACCCTCCCTTCTGAACCTTCCTCCCACCTTCCACCCCATTCCAGCACTCTGTGTTGTCACAGAGCACAGAGCTGAGCTCCCTATGTTACACGGCAACTTCCCATTGGCTATCTACTTTGTATATGGTAATGTATATGTTTCAATGTTACTCTCTCAATTTGTCCCACCCTCTCCTTACCTTTGTCCATAGTTCATCAGGCACTCTGTCTATCAGATATAGTCCCTTAAATCTATTTCTCACTTCCACTGTATAATCATAAGGGATTTGATTTAGGTCAAATCTGAATTTAGGTCAAATACCTGAATAGTCTAGTGGTTTTCCCTACTTTCTTCAATTTAAGTCTGAATTTGGCAATAAGGTGTTCATGATCTGAGCCACAGTCAGCTCCTGGTCTTGTTTTTGCTGACTGTATAGAGCTTCCCCATCTTTGGCTACAAAGAATATAAACAATCTGATTTCGGTGTTGACCATCTGGTGATGTCCATGTGTAGAGTCTTCTCTTGTGTTGTTGGAAGAGGGTGTTTGCTATGGCCAGTGCATTCTCTTGGCAAAACTCTATTAGCCTTTTCCCTGCTTCATTCTGTACTCCAAGTCCAAATTTGCCTGTTACTCCAGGTGTTTCTTGACTTCCTACTTTTGCTTTCCAGGGATAACAAACAGTAATATTCTGTGTCTTGATGGTCTGGATAACCACAGTGGTGTGGTCACTCACATAGAGACAGATATCCTGGAGGGTGAAGTCAAGTGACCTCAGAAAGCCTTATTACCAATGATGCTAGTGGAGGTGATGGAATTCCAGCTGAGCTATTTAAAATACTAAAAGATGATGATGTTAAAGTGTTGCACTCAGTATGTCAGCAAGTTTGAAAAACCCAGCAGTGGCCACAGGACTGGAAAATGTCAGTGTTTTCATCCCAGTTCCAAAGAAGGAAAGTGCTAAAGAATGTTCAAACTACTGGACAACAGCACCCACTTCCTATGCTAGTGGTTATACTCAGAATCCTTCAAGCTAGGCTTCAGCAGTACGTGAACCAAGAACTTCCAGATGTACAAGCTGGATTTAGAAAATGCAGAGAACTAGAGAGCAAATTGCCAACATTCACTGGCTCATAGAGAAAGCAAGCAAATTACAGAAAAAAACATCTATACCTTTTTCATTCACTATGTGAGAGCCTTTGACTGTGTGGATCACAATAAACTGGAAAATTCTGAAAGAGATGGAAATACTAGACGATCTTACCTGTCTTCTAAGAAACCTGTATGCTGGTCAGGAAGCAAGTTAGAACCTTACATGGAACAACTGACTGATTCAAAATTGGGAAAGGAGTACAACAAGGTTGCATATTGTCACCCTATTTATTTAACATATATGCAGAGTACATTATGTGAAATGCTGTGATAGATGAGTTACAAGCTGGAATCAAGATTGCTGGGAGAAATATATATATATGATACCACTCTAATGGCAGAAAGCGAAGAGGAACTGAACAGCCTCTTGATGAGGGTGAAGGAGGAGAGTGAAAAAGTTGGCTTAAAACTCAATATTCAAAACACTAAGATCATGGCATCTGGTTGCATCACTTTATGGCAAATAGAAGGGAAAAAACTGGAAACAGTCATAGATTTTCACTTCCTGGTCTCCAAAATCACTACGGATATTGCCTGCAGCCATGAAATTCAAAGACTCTTGCTTCTTGGAAGGAAGGCTATGACAAACCTAGACAGAGTATTAAAAAGCAGAGGCCACTTTGCTGACAAAGGTCCATATAGTCAAAGCTATGCTTTTTCAAGTAGTCATGTACAGATGTGAGAGCTGGACCACAAAGAATTGATGCTTTTGAACTGTGGTGCTGGAGAAGACTCTTGAGAGCCCCTTGGACAGCAAGGAGATGAAACAAGTCAATTCTAAGGGAGATCAACCCTGATTAGTCATTGGAAGGAATGTTGCTGAAGCTGAAGCTCTAATACTTTGGCCACCTGATGCGAAAAGCCTGGAAAAGACTCATTAGAAAAGACCCTGATTCTGGAAAATGTTGAAGGCAAAAGGAGAAGTGGGTGGTAGAGGTGAGATGGTTGGGTAGCATCACTGATTCAGTGGACATGAACTTGGGTAAACTCCAGGAGATGATGAGGGACAGGAAGGCCTGGCATGCTGCAGTCTATGGGGTTGCAAAGAATTGGACACAACTTAATGACTGAACAAAAACAACAAATATTCCATTTATATATATCTCATTTCTTGAGGTAGGCTTCTATTGTTATAAACTTACTTCTTAGAACTGCTTTTGCTGTATCCCATAGGTTTTAGGAAGATCAGTGATATATACTGAAAACTTTTGGAGAACTTACATAGAAGTCATCTACAAAAAGATATGGGTTTCCTCAGTGGTGCACGTTCAATTCCTGGGTCGAGAAGATCCCCCAGAGGAGGAAATGGCAAGCCACTCTAGTATCCTTGCCTGGAGAATCCCATGGACAGAGGAGCTTGGCAAGCTACAGTCCGTAGGGTCACAAAGAATCACACATGATTGAAGGGACCTGGCATGCACACATGGGTTTTGGGTCATTGTGTTTTCATTGTCTTTTGTTTCTAGGTATTTTTAAATTTCTTTTTTTGATATGACATCTCGGTTATTTAGAAATGTGCTGTTCAGCCTTCATGTGTTTGTTTTTTTTTTAACTGATTTTTTTTTTCCTGTAATTGATATCTAGTCTCATTCCCCAATGACTCAGAGGGTAAAGAATCTGCCTGAAATTCAGGAGACACAGGTTTGATCCCTGGGTCAGGAAGATCTCCTGGAGAAGGAAAATGGCACACCACTCTAGTATTCTTCCCTGAAAAATCCCATAGACAGAGGAACCTGACATGCTACAGTCCAAAGAGTTGCAAATAGTCAAGACACAACCGAGGGACTAACCACAGCAGCAAGCACAGAGAGTTGTGGTTAGAAAGTGTGCTTGATATGAGTTTAATTTTCTTAAATTTACTGAGGCTTGATTTGTGACCCAAGTAAAGAGCCTCTTGATGAAGGTGAAAGAGGAGAGTGAAAAAGCTGGCTTAAAACTCAACATTCAAAAAATGAAGATCATGGTATCTGGTCCCATCACTTCATGGCAAATAGATGGAGAAAAAAATGGAAACAGTTATAGACTTTTTTCCTTGGGCTCCAAATCACTGTGGACAGTGACTTCAGCCATGAAATTAAAAGGCTCTTGCTCCTCGGAAGGAAAGCTATGACAAATCTAGATAGTGTATTAAAAAGCAGATATCATTTTGCCAACAAAGGTCCGTATAGTCAAAATGATGGGTTTTCCATTATTCATGTACGGATGTGAGAGTTGGATCATAAAGAAGGCTGAGCACCAAAGAATTGATGCCTTCCAATTATGTTTGAGAAGACTCTTGAGAGTCTCTTGGACAGCAAGGAGATCAAACCAGTCAATCCTAAAGGAAATCAACCCTGAATATTCATTGGAAGGACTGTTGCTGAAACTGACGCTCCAATACTTTGGCCACCTGATGCGAGGAGCCAAAATTGGAAAAGACCTCGATGCTGGGAAGGACTGAGGGCAGGAGGAGAAGAGGGCAATAGAGGATGAGATGATTCGATGGCATCATTAACTCAATGGACATGAATTTGGGCAAACTCCAGGAGATGGTAAGGGACAGGGAGGCCTGGTGTGCTGCAGTTCATGGGGTCGCAAAGAGTCAGACATGCTGAGTGACTCAACAACAACTAATGTGATTTGGAGAATGTCTCATGTGCACTTGAGAAAAAGCATATTCTGCTGTTTTAGAATGGAATGTCCTGAAGATATCAGTTAAGCCATCTGGTTTAAGGCTTGTGTTTCCTTATTAATTTCCTGTGTGGATGATCTATTCATTGGCAAAAGTGGGGTGATAAAGTCCCTTGCTATTATTGTGTTACTGTTGATTTCCCCTTTTATGTTTGTTAGCATTGTTACCTGGAACACCAGAGGGCACTTTGCCCAAAACTTCGATTACTATACTAGAGTGCATTCTGATAGGCCTGGCCTGGGTCATATGCCCAGGTGTTTGGGGTTTGTCAGGAGGTGAGAGTGGAGAAGAGAATCATCCCATTCATCATACAATCTAATTGGATTGCACTGAATGGGAGAGAGAATGTTATCCAAAAGAAGAACGCTGGACACAGAAACAAAAGGTCCTACAACAAATAAGAAGAATCAACAAATTCTGAATTTGTCAACAATCATCTGAATTCAATTCTTGACTTCCTTTCTTTTGTTAAAAAATTATTTTACCAAAATATAGTTGACTCATAATGTTATGTTAATTTTTACAGTAGAGCAAAGTGATTCATATATATATATATATATATATTCAGATGTGTGTGCACTCATCTCACATGCTAGTAAAGTAATGCTCAAAATTCTCCAAGCCAGGCTTCAGCAATACGTGAACCGTGAACTTCCAGATGTTCAAGCTGGTTTTAGAAAAGGCAGAGGAACCAGAGATCAAATTGGCAACATCCACTGGATCATGGAAAAAGCAAGAGAGTTCCAGAAAAACATCTATTTCTGCTTTATTGACTATGCCAAAGCCTTTGACTGTGTGGATAACAATAAACTGTGGAAAATTCTGAAAGAGATGGGAATACCAGACCACCTGACCTGCCTCTTGAGAAATTTGTATGCAGGTCAGGAAGCAACAGTTAGAACTGGACATGGAACAACAGACTGGTTCCAAATAGGAAAAGGAGTACGTCAAGGCTGTATATTGTCACCCTGCTTATTTAACTTCTATGCAGAGTACATCATGAGAAACGCTGGGCTGGTAGAAACACAAGGTGGAATCAAGATTGCCAGGAGAAATATCAATAACCTCAGATATGCAGATGATACCACCCTTATGGCAGAAAGTGAAGAGGAACTAAAAAGCCTCTTGATGAAAGTGAAAGAGGAGAGTGAAAAAGTTGGCTTAAAGCTCAACATTCAGAAAACGAAGATCGTGGCATCCGGTCCCATCACTTCATTGGAAATAGATGGAGAAACAGTGGACACAGCATCAGACTTTATTTTTTGGGGGCTCCAAAATCACAGCAGATGGTGACTGCAGCCATGAAATTAAAAGACGCTTACTCCTTGGAAGGAAAGTTATGACCAACCTAGATAGCATATTCAAAAGCAGAGACATTACTTTGCCAACAAAGGTTCGTCTAGTCAAGGCTATGGTTTTTCCTGTGGTCATGTATGGATGTGAGAGTTGGACTGTGAAGAAGGCTGAACGCCGAAGAATTGATGCTTTTGAACTGTGGTGTTGGAGAAGACTTGAGAGTCCTTTGGACTGCAAGGAGATCCAGCCAGTCCATTCTAAAGGAGATCAGTCCTGGGTGTTCATTGGAAGGAATGATGCTAAAGCTGAAACTCCAGGACTTTGGCCACCTCATGCGAAGAGCTGACTCATTTGAAAAGACTCTCACGCTGGGAAAGATTGAGGGCAGGAGGAGAAGGGGACGACAGAGGATGAGATGGCTGGATGGCATCACTGATTCAATGGACGTGAGTCTGAGTGAACTCCAGGAGTTGGTGATGGACAGGGAGGCCTGGCATGCTGTGATTCATGGGGTCGCAAAGAGTCGGACACGACTGAGCGACTGAACTGAACTGTTATACACACATATGTTCTTTTTCATATTCTTTTTCATTATTGAATATAGTTCCCTGTGCTATACTACATTAAGACTTTGTCATTTAATCCATTCTATACATAACAGTCTGCATCTGCTAATCCCAAACTCCAAATCCATCCTTCTCTCTTAGCAAACCACAAATCTGTTTCTCTATGTCTGTGAGTCTGTTTCTGTTTTGTAAATATAAAGTTCACTGTGTGATATTTTAGACTCCAATTGTAAGTGATATATAGTATTGAGTTGGCTAAAAAGTTTGTTCTAGTTTTTCCATACCATCTTGTGGAAAAATCCGACAAACTTTTTGGCCAACCCGGTATTTCTCTCTTTCTGAGTTACTTCACTTAGTATGATAATCTCTGTGTCCATTCATGTTCCTGCAAATGGCATTTTTTCTTTATTTTTTATGGCTGAGTAATGTTCCATTGTGGAGAAGGCAATGGCACCCCACTCCAGTACTTCTGCCTGGAAAATCCCATGGATGAAGGCGCCTGGTAGCCTGTAGCCCATGGGGTCACTAAGAGTCGGACACGACTGAACGGCTTCACTTTCACTTTTCACTTTCATGCATTGGAGAAGGAAATGGCATCCCACTCCAGTGTTCTTGCCTGGAGAATCCCAGGGACAGGGGAGCCTGTTGGGCTGCCGTCTATGGTATCGCACAGAGTCGGACACGACTGAAGCGACTTAGCAGCAGCAATGTTCCATTGTATACGTGTACCACACCTTCTTGATGGACATTTAGGTTGTTTCGAATAGTGTTGCTATGAATGTGCAGGTATATATCTTTTTGTTGATTCTTCTTATTTGTTGTAGGACCTTTTGTTTCTGTGTCCAGCGTTCTTTTGGATAACATTCTCTCTCCCATTCAGTGCAATCCAATTAGATTGTATGATCAATGGGATGATTCTCTTCTCCACTCTCACCTCATCACAAACCCACAAACACCTGGGCATATGACCCAGGCCAGGCCAATCAGAACGCACTCTAGTATAGTAATTGGAGTTTTGGGCAAAGTGCCCTCTGGTGTTCCAGGTAACAAATTATAGAGAGCATCTTGCTGCTAGTGGAGCATGTCTGTAAATGCAACTGAACAGAGGTGTGGGGAAAGAGTTTGATTATATTCTTTTTACCTGTGGTGGTATTTTTCTTTTTTTCCTCTTCATTGAGTTTAAATTACTTATAGCTTAAGAGTAACACTACTAATAGCAAATATTTATATGATGTTTATTACATACCAGGCACCATTTTAAGGGTTTCATATGTACCGACTTATTTACTCACTATGAGTTGATTCCATCATCATCCACATTCTATGAAAGGGGGAAAATAATAGGTATGGAGAAGTTGAGTAACATGTTCAAGCTGGTAAGTAATAATGAGCCAGAATTTGAACTGAGAAGGTCTTACATCAAAGTTCATGGTCTTAGCTACTCTACTGAGCTGCTTCTCTGAATGATAGATCAACTAGGACTCTGAATATCACTTTCCTTTGCTAACTCAGAGATGATAATTGCTACATTTAGCCTTGAGCACTAAGCTCTTGAAGGAAGTACTGGTGAAAGTGTGGTCACAAGTCTCCAGAGGTGGCTTCCAGCAGTTCCTTCTCTCTCTGTATATGCATGCTCCCATCAAGAGGCAGAGGTTATCTCTCTTGTCTGGCCTTATGACTGCCTTTGATCAGTAGAATGTAGCAAAACTGATATCCTAAGACTTCTGAGTGCAGACTTTAAAGGGACTGGTAGTTGCTGCTTTCTGATTCTTGGACTCTAGCTGACATGCTGTAAGTAACCAAGACACATGGAAGAGAACAAAGGCACTGTATTTGACAGCTCCAGTTGAGCTTCCCAGACAACAGACAAAACCAGCTGCCAGCCATGTGAGTGAGCTATTTAGTGTAGTCAGATACCTAATGACTTTAGCTCTCACTGACATCACATGGGGCAGAAAAACCACCCAGTGGAGCCCATCATCCCGCATAATAATCAGAGATAATAGCATATTGTTATTTTAAGCCAGGAACATTTAAGCCACAGCAATAGGTAATTGAAAACAACCGTCATGCCTCTAACTACCATGATTATATGGCTACTCCTACCATTATTTGGCCTATAGGTATAGTTTTGTCATAGCTAATCCATAAGGCATACAAGCAGTTCAAACCTTTGAGACTGATGAGCTAATAAAACAAATGAGTGGTAAAGATTTTCAAAATGTCAATATTGTATAATTTGTATTTCAATCCTGTTTCCTTTTATCTCATGCCCATTAATGATGAGCCTGTATTAATCTTTATAATATTGGAAGTTTATGTAGTTGTCATAAATTTATCATTATTTATAATTACTTAAAGTAAGTCTTCAGCGGGTCCCAGTGGATAGTACTATACAATGCATCTGTGAGCCACAGAGGTGATTTCACAAGAATATGAACTTTCCAGAATTACAGAAATCTTTGCTACTATCCATATTTAATTTGATCCCATATTTACTGCTTACATAGTTAACTTATTACCCTAACATGTAAGAACAATATATTGCTTTCAAATAGCTTCCAAAAATTATTAGGCCTAAACAAATTTTATTTGTTCCATATATCTGAGTTTATTCTTTCAACATAAACAACAGAAAAATAACTAGTCATTTCTTGTGTATTAGTAGGAGATATACTTTGCTGAAAGTGACAGAAAACCTAACTAGAAGCAACTTAAATAATTAATAAATTTGGTCATTTGGCATGAAATATAAGGAAGTTCAAGACTGATGTGGCACCTAAACAATGCCATCAAGGATACAGGGTCTTTTTGTCTTTCTTCTCTACCAGTTTTGCTAGGTAGCTTTCATCCTCATAGTCTCAAGATAGTTACTATGTCTCCCAACAGCAATCTGTTCTAGAAAGGAAGATTTTGGAAAATGAAGAGGATCTTCATTTTATATCTATTGTGATTATATCAATTGATAAATTGTGACATGGCCACCCTTGGCTACAACAGTCTTCAAAGTAGAGAAAGACAAGGGAAGTTGGAATAGGGGTTGAATAAGCCAATCAATTGGACATGGAACAATAGACTGGTTCAAAATGGGGAAAGGAATACATCAAGGCTGTATATTGTCCACACTGCTTATTTAACTTATATGCAGAGTACATCATGTGAAATGCTGGGCTGGATGAAGCACAAGCTGGAATGAAGATTGCCAGGAGAAATATATCAGAAATACCTCAGATATACAGATGACACCACCCTTATAGCAAAAAGTGAAGAGGATTTGAAGAGCCTCTTGATGAAAATGAAAGAGAAGAGTGAAAAAGCTGGCTTAAAACTCAACATTCAAAAAGTGAAGATCATGGCATCCAGTCCCATCATTTCATGGCAATTATTGTGGGGAAACAATAGAAACAGCAACAGACTATATTTTCCTGGGCTCCAAAATCACTGCAGATGGTGACTGCAGCCATGAAATTAAAAGACACTTGCTCCTTGGAAGAAAAGCTATGACCAACCTAGACAGCACATTAAAAAGCAGAGACATTACTTTGCTGACCGAGATCTGTATAGTCTATGGTTTTTCCAGTAGTCATGTATGGATGTGAGAGTTGGACTATAAAGAAAGCTGAGCGCCAAAGAATTTATACTTTTGAACTGTGGTGTTGGAGAAGACTCTTGAGAATCCCTTGGACTGCAAGGAGATCAAACAAGTCAGTCTTAAAGGAAATCAACCCTGAATATTCATTGGAAGGACTGATGCTGAAGCTGAAGTACCAATACTCTGGCTACCTGATGCGAAAAATTGACTCATTGGTAAAGCCCCTGATGCTGGAAAAGATTGAAGGCAGGAGGAGAAGGGGATGACATAGGTGGAGATGGTTGGATAACATCACCGACTCAATGGGCATGAGGTTGAGCAAACTCTAGGAGTTGATTGATGGACAGGGAAGCCTGGCATGCTGCAATCCATGGGTTCGCAAAGAGTCGGAAACAACTGAGTGACTGAACTGAACTAAAGCCACTCTATACCCTACAACATGCTAGGGTGAACATAGTGAAACTTGAGTTCAATCATGAAATAGGAGTTGGAATTAGCTAGACCAACAGGAGCACTCATCTCACACACTAATAAAGTAATGCTCAAAATTCTCCAAGCCAGGCTTCAGCAATATGTGAACCATGAACTTCCAAATTTTCAAGCTGGATTTAGAATAGGCAGAGGAACCAGAGATCAAATTGCCAACATCTGCTGGATCATTGAAAAAGCAAGAGAGTTTCAGAAAAACATCTATTTCTGCTTTATTGATTATGCCAAAACCTTTGACTGTGTGGATCACAATAAACTGTGGAAAATACTGAAGGAGACTGGAATACCAGACCACCTGACCTGCCTCTTGAGAAACCTGTATGCAGATCAGGAAGCAACAGTTAGAACTGGACATGGAACAACAGACTGGTTCCAAATAGGAAAAGGAGTATGTCAAGGCTGTATATTGTCAGCCTGCTTATTTAACTTCTATGCAGAGTACATTGTGAGAAATGCTGGGCTGGAGGAAGCACAAGCTGGAATCAAGATTGCTGGTAGAAATATCAATAACCTCAAATATGCAGATGACACTACCCTTATGGCAGAAAGTGAAGAGGAACTAAAAAGCCTCTTGATGAAAGTGAAAGAGGAGAGTGAAAAAGTTGGCTTAAAGCTCAACATTCAGAAAACTAAGATCATGGCATCTGGTCCCATCACTTCATGGCAGATAGGTAGGGAAACAGTGGAAACAGTGGCTGACTATTTTGGGGGGCTCCACAATCACTGCAGATGGTGATTGCAGCCATGAAATTAAAAGACACTTACTCCTTGGAAGGAAATTTATGACCAACCTAGACAGCATATTAAAAAGCAGAGGTATTACTTTGTCCACAAAGGTCCATCTAGTCAGGGCTGTGGTTTTTCCAGTAGTCATGTCTGGATGTAAGAGTTGGACTATAAAGAAAGCTGAGCACTGAAGAATTGATGCTTTTGAACTGTGGTGTTGGAGAAGACTCCTGAGAGTCCCTTGGACAGCAAGGAGATCCAACCAGTGCATTCTAAAGGAGATCAGTCCTGGGTGTTCATTGGAAGGACTGATGTTAAAGCTGAAACTCCAATACTTTGACCACCTGATGCGAAGAGCTGACTCATTTGAAAAGACCCTGATGCTGGGAAAGATTGGGGTCAGGAGGAGAAGGGGACGACAGAGGATGAGATGGCTGGATGGCATCACCGACTCAATGGACATGAGTTTGGGTATACTCTGGCAGTTGGTGGTGGACAAGGAGGCCTGGCATGCTTCAGTCCATGGGGTCGCAAAGAGTTGGACACAACTGAGTCACTGAACTGAACTGAGACCAACAGGAGAGAAGGGCAGCCCAGGCTGAGAATATTGGCCATACAGACATGGGACGTATGATGAACATGCCTGGCTCAGAGTACACAGTTGATCTGTTGACAGCCAAAGTTGGAGAGAGATGCTGGGGATGAAGCAAGCAAGGCCTGAAAGCTATGTTAAGGAATATGGTCTTTATCATGCAGGCAGGAGTGAAAAGTATGCACCTGTGGGGTAGGAAAGATCAGATTTGTGTTCAGAAAGCAGAAAACAGATTGGTAGGTACCTGAGACTACAGTCAAAAGACTGCTGAACTAATCAAGGCAAGACACAATAAAGGCCTGAACTTTAGTGATGGTGGCATGGAGGGAAAGAAGGGCTCAGATTTTAGACATCTTAAAAGAGAGTAATAAACATTTACTTGATGATTGGTTAGTTATGAATGGCAACCCACTCCAGTATTCTTGCCTGGAGAATCCCATGGACGGAGGAGCCTGGAGGAGCCTGGTGGGCTACAGTCCATGGGGGCCGCAAAGAGTTGGACACGACTAAGTTAGCAACTTAGTTATGAAGGTAGAGAAGATTCAAAGTTGAATACCAGCTTCTGGCTTACCCAACAAGGGCTTAATGGGGCCATTCATTGAGGCAGTGAAGATGGGAAGAAAAGCAAATATTAGATAGCAAGTGGATATTTGAGACTGGGATGAGAAGAGTCAGTGACCCAGACCGTTGCTAATACAAATATCTTAACTAGTTCCTCTGCTTCCAGTCTTGTCCCTTTCAATCTGTTCTCCATTAAGCAGTTTGAATAATCCAATTAAAATGAAAAGTAAATCATGTTCTTCTGTTTACTTAGTATCATTACAGTATTTTTTTTCTTTTAGTGTTAATGAGCACATACTCTGGCACTGAGCTAAGGGCTTATTTCATTTAATTCTCATTCTTTGAGATGGCTGTTGCTACTATCTATCTCCATTACAAAGGGGCTCAGAGAGGTAAAGTAACTTTCCAGGATTTCCTCTGGTCCTTACTTAATAAGCACCAGGGCTGGGTTTTAACTTCATGTCTGGCCTATCTGACTGCAGGGTCTGTTGTTCTTAACCCTTCTAGTATGTGTCTTTCATGTGTCTTTCATGCTTAAATGGATAAGAGCACTCCATATCCTTCAAAGTATGCATGATTCTCTATCCTTTTGCTCCCCACATCATTACAAGGCCATTTGGATAGACATTTTATTAATTGTATAGATGAATAAATCAAAGCACAGAGGTAATAAAGAACTCCAATTCCTTATTAATCCATCCATTCTGTAAATACATATGGATCAGATACTAATAAAGGAAATTAAGATGCAGAAGGCTTAAGTTGCTTGCCAAAATCCCCATGACTACTTGCTTGTAAAAGCGGAGATTAGAATTTTGGGGTTCAGTTCTGTGTTCTTCATGAGAGGGGAATACTGCTTCTAAGCTGCTACGGAACTAAACCACAGCTTGGGTTGGATCAGGAGTAAAAGCAGATTCAAATTATCCTCCACTTTTTCTTTCTTCCCCATCTCTTACTCACTAGTTTTTTCAAGGTTGGTTTCTGAAAAATAGTCTTGGCATTCAGCAGTTGTGGAAGAACTATCAGATTTGTCTTCACAGCTTCCTCAGTAAATAGGAGAAGGAAATGACAGGGATATCCATTTTAGCTTGATAGGAGATTTTTTAAAATGATGGTTGCTTGTCCAGAGTGAGACAGATTTCCCAGAGTGACTATAAGATTTCCCTTCCCTTGTATCACACAGTGTCAAGTAGAATTCAAGGCCCTCTGTGGCTATACTCGTTCTAAAAATGGATGCTGCTTCTACTGCTGTCAGTGATTGGATTAATTCCAAATTAATTCGTTAATTGAGTTGGTAACTTAGGTTCTTAGGTGGGACCATCTGATTAGTTGAATAGATGTCGCATGTCACTTTTCTGGCTGTTGGGAAGCGGGGTGAGAAAAAATCTGCCCCTCTTCTTGATAAAAAAGAAAAGAAGCGGTTAACCTTTAAAATTCTTCCAGACTTAAGAAGCTGTGATTCCATGGTACATCATCTCATCTTAGGTTTTGGTGCATCATCTTATAGAGTCATACATGTTACCACTGATGTTACTTGGTGTTGGTGTTTTAAATGATACATGGCTTTAATGGTAACTGTCATAACAGACTCCTTTTCCTTTCTCATCTTACAAAACACTTTTAGTTGTTCTCTACCTTACAACTGTTAAAGGTTGAAGAGGGCATGAGTGGCAAACTGTGGGTGGTGCTGGATTAAAGCCAGCTAGTGAATTTCCAAGTGTCCTTTCAGCATGGCATATCTTGGTGAATTTACCAGCATCTGGTCTTCAGTTTTACATTCCCAGAAAGACAATTTTTTCTGTGCTTCAGAATTTATCTGACTCATGGAAATTGAGTTGTGCACATTAAACTTACAAGAAAAGCCAGAATTCTAATTAGTTAATTTATAATGAGAAATAAAATCTTCAAGCATTCCAGTCATGTCAGACTAATAAAAGCATTCTCTCTCATTAAAAAAAAAAAAAAAAAAGCTGTATAAAAAGCCAAACTCTAGTCAGAAGGTTGCCAGTCTGTTTGGAATCAGAGTGAAGGGGATTAGCTATATGATTACAGTGATCAATGGCCTCAGACTTTGAATGCCTGATTGTAATAGGACCCTTTGGCTGTACGTAAGAGAAGGCACAATTAAAATTACCTTGGGCCCAAAAGGGAGTTCATTGAAAACAGCACTCAAGTACCTCACGGAACTCTGGGAAAGTGCACTGAAGGGTTGAGTTTCAGAGACTGCTGAAATCAGGACTAGAAAACCTCCAGGATTCTCTTCCTGTTGGCTTCATTTGCTCCCTCTTAGAATAGGGACATTATAGCCCGTGATTCTCATCACAGGAGAGTGACCCTTTCCCATTAGTGTTTCTTAAGATATTTCAGGGGAGAGCTCTGACAGACATGAGCTGGAGTCTGATGTTTGGACCTCTCATCTATGGATAGTGATGGAGTGGTAGAGGAGGCATAGCATAGGCTTGCTCCTGTGACTCCAGACATGAATTAAAGTAAAAGTTGTCTGCCATAAGTTGGACTGGAGCCCTGACATTGATATACTCCAGCTCTGTTCTACTCATGAGCCAGAATACCCCTTCCCCAGAATATGCCAAGAACCAATGCTTCCTTTCCCTCTCTCTCCTTTTGCTTTCCCGAATTTCTCTGAAGGCCATTTCTCTTCTATGGACTTTTTCTTTCCTTCCTTATGTTCTTTATTTGGGTACAGCTTTAAGCTGATATCTAAGAGGAAGATTCATGTTGGTCTTTCATATTTTTATTCTCAAATGATAATTCGATTAAATACATCACTTAAAGACTGTTACTCTCTTCTTCAGATTTATAGAAAAGAAAAGGAGAATCACTAAGAGTTTATAAGTAGCCATAACTGACTGAAAGTCATTATTCAGTACTGTAAAAGTTTCCATGTTGTCTAGCTATATCATTGCCTTTTCAGTTAATCTTCTACCTCTGTTTACTTAGAATTCTCATTGAATTGAATTCTCTATATTTCTTTATGTTTTAATTTATTTTATTGCTTTATTCATTTAGTAAATACTTTTCAGTGTCTACCTTGTATCAGGCTCTATGCCTGGAGGTGATAATAAAGAAAGGGAAAAGGGCCTGATCTTCATGACCCAGATAATCACAATGGTGTGATTGCTCACCTAGAGCCAGACATCCTGGAATACGAAGTCAAATGGACCTTAGAAAGCATCACCAGGAACAAAGCTAGTGGAGGTAATGGAATTCCAGTTGAGCTATTTCAAATCCTAAAATATGATGCTGTGTAAGTGGTGCACTCAATATGCTAGCAAATTTGGAAAACTCAGCAGTGGCCACAGGACTGGAAAAGGTCAGTTTTCATTCCAATGCCAAAGAATGTTCAAACTACTGCACAATTGCACTCATCTCATACGTTAGCAAAGTAATGCTCAAAATTCTCCAAGCAAGGTTTCAACAGTAGTGAATCATGAACTTCCAGATGTTCAAGCTGGTTTTAGAAAAGGCAGAGGAACCAGAGATCATATTGCCAACATCCATTGGATCATCGAAAAAGCAAGAGAGTTCCAGAAAAACATCTACTTTGCTTTATTGACTACACTACAGCCTTTGAGTGTATGCTGTTACTGCTAAGTCACTTCAGTCGTGTCCGACTCTGTGCGACCCCATAGACGGCAGCCCACCAGGCTCCCCCGTCCCTGGGATTCTCCAGGCAAGAACACTGGAGTGGGTTCCCATTTCCTTCTCCAATGCATGAAAGTGGAAAGTGAAAGTGAAGTCGCTCAGTCATGTCCAACTCTTAGCGACCCCATGGACTGCAGCCTACCAGGCTCCTCCATCCATGGGATTTTCCAGGCAAGAGTACTGGAGTAGGGTGCCATCGCCTTCTCTGCTTTGAGTGTATAGATTACAACAAACTGAGGACAGTTCTTCAAGAGCTAGGAATACCAGACTGCCTAACCTGCTTCCTGAGAAATCTGTATGCAGGTCAAAAAGCAACAGTTAGAACTGGACATGGAACGACGGACTGGTTCCAAATTACAAAAGGTGTATGTCAGGGCCGTACATTGTCACCCTGCTTATTTAACTTATATGCAGAGTACATCATGAGAAACGCTGGGCTGGATGAAGCACGAGCTGGAATCAAGATTGCCGGGAGAAATATCAATAACCTCAGATATGCAGATGACACCACCCTTATGGCAAAAAATGAAGAACTAAAGACCCTCTTAATGAAAGCAAAAGAGGAGAGTGAAAAAGTTTGCTTAAAATTCAACGTTCAGGAAACTAAGATTATGGTATCCAGTCCCATCACTTCATGGCAAATAGATGGGGAAACAATGGAAACAGTGACTGACTTTGTTTTCTTGGGCTCCAAGATCACTGCAGATGGTGACTGCAGCCATTCACTGCAGATGGTGACTGCAGCCATGAAATTAAAAGACACTTACTCCTTGGAAGAAAAGCTATGACCAACATTGACAGCATATTCAAAAGCAGAGACATTACTTTGCCAACAAAGGTCTATCTAGTCAAAGCTATGGTTTTTCTAGTAGTCATGTATGGATATGAGAGTTGGACTATAAAGAAAGCTGAGCACCAAAGAACTGATGCTTTTGAACTGTGGTGTTGGAGAAGACTCTTGAGAGTCCCTTGGACTGCAAGGAGATCCAACCAGTCCATCTTAAAGGATATCAGTCTTGAATATTCATTGGAAGGACTGATGCTGAAGCTGAAACTCCAATACTTTGGCTACCTGATATGAAGAACTGACTCACTGAAAAAAACCCTGATGCTGGGAAAGATTGAAGGCAGGAGGAAAAGGGGATGACAGAGGATGAGATGGTTGAATGGCTTCACTGACCCAGTGGACATGAGTTTGAGCAGGCTCCAGGGTTTGGTGATTGACAAGGAAGCCTGGAGTGCTGCAGTCCATGGGCTCACAAACAGTTGGACACAATTGAGTGACTGAACTAAACTGAAAAGGGCCTGAACTCGGGGAATGGGTTTCTGCCTGCTTTAAGTGAGTTGAGAGATGCCCAATGCTAGCTTTCAAGGTCGACCTGCCCAAAGCAAACTTTGATATTTGAATGATAATCATATTTGAGTCATAACATCAGGTGAGAATAAAGTAGGAGAATAAGTTTATTTATAGTCATCTATTCACACTTAAACTTTTTAAGATGGAATATTTCCAAATAAAATACTTTCAAACACTCATCAACTCATTATCTGGTTACAATGTAAGTTAATATTTTTAATCAAATTTGCTCTACAATTTTTTTGAAAAATGATTTATCTAGTTATCCAATATATCCACCCTGTTGATGGACCCATTAGATAGTTTTCAAGTTTTTATTATTGCAAATAAGGCTTCATTGAATATCTGTATACATGTACATATGTCTCCTTCAATATATATGCAAGGATTTCTTTATACTCATGTATGAAACGAGTCACCAGTCCAGGTTCGATGCACGATACTGGATGCTTGGGGCTGGTGCACTGGGACGACCCAGAGGGAGGGTATGGGGAGGGAGGAGGGAGGAGGGTTCAGGATGGGGAACACAGGTATACCTGTGGCGGATTCATTTCGATATTTGGCAAAACTAATACAATATTGTAAAGGTTAAAAATAAAATTAAAAAAAAAATAAAGTGTTAATGTATTTGCATTAAAAAAAAAGATGTGTGCATCTTCAATTTTGTAAAAATATTGCCACCAATAGTGTACTAATATCTTCATTCTTTCAGATTTTTATCAACATTTAGAAAAATTTTAGTTTTTACCAATCTAATGGATATAACATGTTATATCTTGTAGTTTTACTTTGCATTTCACTAATCACTAAATTTGTCTGAATTTTAAATTTTAATTCATTTTAAAATTTCATTAGTCATTCTGATTTTTCTAGTATGAATTGACTGGTTATTTAAAAAACCCATTTTTATGAGATGTCTTTTATTGATTTGTAAGAATTTATAAAATATGGGCTAATCTTGCTTTAGTTAATTTTATATTATAATAACTCCTAGTCTTATAACTGTTTATACTGTCTTTTGAGCAATAGAAGTTTTAAATTAAAATTTAATCAAGACCTATATATAAAATATCAAACATTAAACCTTTTAGAAATTATATATATACACATACACATATGTAACATATGTTAAGCCATCCATTATAAATCAGTTCTTTATGTCCTTTTGATTTTTTTATACATTTTCTGCATAAATGTCAATCTTCTGTTGTATTCCTATAGGAAGCTCAGAGATTTTATTGCAATTATAAGTGGGATTTTACCACTAATTACACTTTCTAATTTCTTGTTATTGGTGTATGGCTGTTATATTTTTGTATATTGATCTTATATCTAACAACCTCCCTGAAAGTTGCCTATTTTTATGATTTGTAGATTCTTTTGGGTAGTCTAACGTACAACCTTATCATCTGTTGGAAAATGAGAATATTGTTCTTCCATTCACATTAGTATATTTGTGCTTCGTTTTCTTGTTTTACTGTATCTGCCAGAATCTTTAGTACATCATTGAATACAAATGTTGATGGAGAGCTTCTGTGACTATTTGGGAAAATATTTCTTGGGAGGATTTTCATCAGTTTAGTTTTGATTTTCACTTATTGTTTTCTTCTTATAGTAATGTTGCCTTTTGCTATTTAAATATATTGAGATTTCTTGGAATAGTAGCAACCATGTAATTGTACAAAGAGGGAATGGAAGTTGGGCAGTTTCCTCAATATCTTGGTTCAGGAGTGCCCTCTTCTGTTGAATCAGTGAAATGAGCTTTATTTCATTAATGGCATCTTTTATGAAAGAGTGGTGGTTCTAGGACCCTTAACTTGTGGGCTTAATTTCTTATTTTTCTTTACCTTGTTAGTTTTCTAGAGGCAGTGCCTTCCCAAGACTGCTATTGTGGTCTTTCATAATTTCCAAGTCTTTTTCTTCGAAAGCCGATGTTCAAATCCTCTAGTCTCAGGCTTGTTTTCAGCATTTTCCCAGCTTGTTCTCAGTATTTCTCTTTCTCCTTTTCCGTGTAATCCTTGCCTGATTTTGCTCCTAAATGGGCTCTGGATCTGCTTCTACTGATTCTGGATTGTTCTCCCACCTCTGTGTAAACAGAAGTTTGTAGTCTTTTCTAGCCTCTGTTACACTCTATGCATCAATACCTACATGATTTTGTTTGCTGTTAATCTATACGGTATTGGAAGATGTATGTAGATATAGGTTTAAGGAACCCAAGTTCTAGGCATGTGGTTCATTCTTCCTCTATAACCATGAATTAGTCATTTTATCCTAGTGATTCTGTCATTTTTTGTCTTACATATTCTCTGTGTTGTTAGGTTTATTGATTTGGGATTATTATGTCTTCTTTAGTGACTTATTCCTTTAATCAGTAAGTAATGATCTTTATAACTAATAATTTTTGATTCAATATCAATTACATATGATATTAATAAGAACAGTTGCTTTTGGTTAATATTTGCTGAATATGTATTTTTAATATCCTTTTATTTTCAAACATTTTTTGGAAAATAATTTTATTTTAGGTGTAAAAAGCATAGAGTTGGGGAGAAGATCAACCAAGATATAGAGTAGGAGGACATGGAACTCACTTCCCCCCATGAACACATTAAAAAATACATCTACACGTGGAAAAATTCTCACTGTAAGCTAACTAGAAACTGGAAGAAAGACCTCTGTTCAACCAAGACTATAACAAAAGTACACATGTAATTAAGTAGAGAGGAAAGAAAAGCAGTCAACCTGGAATCTGTGCCCCTGGGAGGGGACCCAGAAGAAAAAGATTGCATGAGTGGAGACATGCCCCAGAGACTGAATGGTTCAAGTCACATATCAGGTACCCCAGTCCTAGGGCCCAGAAAAGGAGAGATGAGCCCCCTTGGCTGGCTGGAGGACTGCTGAGACTAATAGAAGGGTTATGTGAAGCCTGGATTCTGAGGCAGATCAGACGTCAATTGAAGACTGCTCTACTGGTTGCTGGGTTTCCTGGAAACACTTTGGCATGTGCCCCAGCCTGAGGTGAGCAAATGCTCTAGCCTCACTTACTTCACATCACAGAGATCTAGGACTGCCAAGACCAGGGAAAAAGCTTGGCCATGGGATACAAAAATGACTTGGTTCTCAGTGGAGGCACAATGGCCATTGTTAGTGCTAACTCAAGCAATGCCTCAGAGATAGCCCAGAACAGTACTGTGACCATGGCTAGTTTACCACAGCTCATGCACCAATATATGCCAAGAGTCTGGAACAAGACAAGGATGCCCAGTCTTGCCACTTCTATTTACATGGTACTGGAAGTCCTAGCCACAGTAGTCATATAAGAAAAGGGAATAAAAGGCATCCAAGGTGGAAGGGAAGAGGTAAAATTGTTTCTATTGGCAGATGACATGATACTGTGTATCCAGTGAACCAGTGAATTTGCTCAGTCATGTCCAACTATTTGGGATCCCATGGACTATAGCCTACCAGGCTCCTCCATCCACAGAATTTTCCGGGCAAGAGTACTGGAGTGGGCTGCCATTTCCTTCTCCAGGGCATCTTCCCAACCCAGGGATCAAATCCAGGTCTCCCTCATTGCAGGTAGGTGCTTTATCATCTGAGCTAACAGGGAAGCCCTGATACTGCATATAGAAAACCCTAAAATCTCCAAAAAAAACTATTAGAACTAATAAATCAATTCAGTAAAGTTGTAAGATACAAGATTAATATACATAAATCTGTATATTATTAATCACTAATAATGAGCTTTCAGAAAGAGAAAGAAAAAAAGGGAGGGGGCTTATTTAAAATTGAATAAGAAATTATAAAATACCTAGGAACAAACTTAACCAAGGAGGTGAAATACCTATACTCTGAAAACTATAAAATATTGATTTATATTTTTATAAATTTAAATTGAAGATGATATTTAAAATATATAAAGGAAATTAGAGATGATATTTTAAAATGGAAAGATATCCCATGTTCATGGATTAGAAAATTAATATTGTTAAAATGGCCATACTTTTCAAAGAAAGCAATTAATGCAATCCCTGTTAAAATACTCATGACAGTTTTCATGGAACTAGAACAAATAATCCTAAAATTTATATGGAACCACAAAAGACTACTGCGTGTTAATGTGTGGCAAAAAATTTCCAACGTGATCGTCAGAAAAAATAACAAGGCTGAAGGTATCATTCTTGCTGACTTCAGAATCTACGAAAAAGCTACAGTAATCAAAAGAACATGGTACCGGCATAAAACCAGATACATAGATTAATGAGACAGACTAGAGAGTCTAGAAATAAACCCATGCATCCATGGTCAAATAATCTATGACAAAGTAGGCAAGAATATACAGTGGAGAAAAGACACTCCCTTCAATAAATAGTGCTGGACATAAAAACTGGAGAGCTACATGTAAAAGAATGAAATTAGAACATTCTCTAAAACCATGTTCAAAAAATAAATTATAAATGGATTAAAGACCTGAATGTAAGACCAGATACCATAAAGCTCCTAGAGGAAAACATAAGCAGAACACTCTTTGACATAAATCATAGCAGTGCTTTTTGGAGTCTGTCTCCTAAAGCAAAATAAATAAAAACAAAAATAAACAAATAGGATAACAAAACTTAAAGGCTTTTGCATGGCGAATGAAACCACTGACAAAATGAAAAGATAACCTATTGAATAGGAGAAAATATTTTCAAATGCTGTGATCAACAGGGGGTTAATATCCAAAATATATAAATAGCTCATATAAGTCAATATAAAAAAACGAACAACCCCATTAAAAATTGGGCAGAAGACCTGAATAGACATATTTCTGAGGAAGACACACAGATGGCTAAGAGGCACATGAAAAGCTGCTCAGTATTGTTAATTATTTGAGAAACGCAAATCAAAACATTAAGTGGTCCACTGGAGAAGGGGATGGCAAAACACTTCAGTGTTCTTGCCTTGCGAACCCCATGAACAGTATGAAAAGGCAAAAAGATAGGACACTTAAAGATGAACTCCCCAGGTCGGTAGGTGTCCAATATGCTACTGGAGATCAGTGAAGAAATAACTCTAGAGAGAACGAAGGGATGGAGCCAAAGCAAAAACAACACCTAGTTGTAATGGGACTGGTGATGGAAGCAGGGTTCAATGCTGTAAAGAGCAATATTGAATAGGAACCTGGATGTTATGTCCATGAATCAAGGCAAATTGGAAGTGGTCAAACAGGAGATGGCAAGAGTGAACATCGACATTCTAGGGATCTGTGAACTAAGATGGACTGGAATGGATGAATTTAACTCAGATGACCATTATATCTACTACTGTGGGCAGGAATCCCTTAGAAGAAATGGAGTAGCCATCATGGTCAACAAAAGAGTCCAAAATGCAGTATTTGGATGCAACTCAAAAACAACACAATGATCTCTCTTCGTTTCCAAGGCAAACCATTCAATATCATGGTAATCCAAGTCTATGCCCTGACCAGTAATGCTGAAGAAGCTGAAGTTGAACGGTACTATGAAGACCTACAAGACCTTCTAGAACTAACACCCAAAAAAGATGTCCTTTTCATTATAGGGGACTGGAATGCAAAAGTAGGAAGTCAAGAAACACCTGGAGTAACAGGCAAATTTGGCCTTGGAATAAGGAATGAAGCAGGGCAAAGGCTAATAGAGTTCTGCCAAAAGAATACACTCATCATAGAAAACACCCTCTTCCAACAACACAAGAGAAGACTCTACACATGGACATCACCAGATGGTCGACACTGAAATCAGATAGATTATATTCTTTGCAGCCAAAGATGGAGAAGCTCTATACAGTCAGCAAAAACAAGACTGGGAGCTGACTGTGGCTCAGATCATGAACTCCCTATTGCCAAATTCAGACTGAAATTGAAGAAAGTGGAGAAAACCACTAGACCATTCAGGTATGACCTAAATCAAATTCCTATGACTATACAATGGAAGTGAGAAATAGATTTAAAGGACTAGATCTGATAGACCGAGTCCCTGATGAACTGTGGATGGAGGTATGTGACATTGTACAGGAGACAGGTCAAGACCATCCCCAAGAAAAAGAAATGCAAAAAACCAAAATGACTGTCTGAGGAGGCCTTACAAATATCTGTGAAAAGAAGGGAAGTGAAAAGCAAAGGAGAAAAGGAAAGATATACCCATTTGAATGCAGAGTTCCAAAGAATAGCAAGAAGAGATAAGAAAGCCTTCCTCAGTGATCAGTGCAAAGAAATAGAGAAAAACAATAGAATGGGAAAGTCTAGAGATCTCTTCAAGAAAATTAGAGATACCAAGGGAACATTTCATGCAAAGATGGGCTTGATAAAGGACAGAAATGGTATGGACCTAACAGAAGCAGAAGATATCAAGAAGTGGCAAGAATACACAGAAGAACTGTACAAAAAGATCTTCATGACCAAGATAATCACAATGGTGTGATCACTCACCTCGAGCCAGACATTCTGGAAGGTGAGGTCAAGTGGGCCTGAGGAAGCATCACTATGAACAAAGCTAGTAGAGGGGATGGAATTCCAGTTGAGCTATTTGAAATCCTGAAAGATGATGCTGTGAAAGTGTTGCACTCAATATGCCAGCAAATTTGGAAAACTCAACAGCAGCCACAGGACTGGAAAGGGTCAGTTTTCATTTCAATCCCAAAGAAAGGCAATGCCAAAGAACACTCAAACTACTGCACAATTGCACTCATCTCACACACTAGTAAAGTAATGCTCAAAATTTTCCAAGGCAGGCTTCAGCAATACGTGAACCATAAACTTCCAGATGTTCAAGCTGGTTTTAGAAAAGGCAGAGGAACCAGACATCAAATTGCCAACATCTGCCAGACCATCGAAAAAGCAAGAGAGTTCCAGAAAAACATCTATTTCTGCTTTATTGACTATGCCAAAGCCTTTGACTGTGTGGATCACAATAAACTGGAAAATTCTGAAAGAGATGGGAATACCAGACCACCTGACCTGCCTCTTGAGAAACCTGTATGCAGGTCAGGAAGCAACAGTTAGAACTGGACATGGAACAACAGACTGGTTCCAAATACGAAAAGGAGTATGTCAAAGCTGTATATTGTTACCCTGCTTATTTAACTTATATGCAGAGTACATCATGAGAAACGCTGGGCTCAAGGATGCACAAGCTGGAATGAAGTTTGCTGGGAGAAATATCAATAACCTCAGATATGCAGATGACACCACTCTTAATGGCAGAAAGTGAAGAAGAACTAAAGAGCCTCTTGATGAAAGTGAAAGAGGAGAGTGAAAAGTTGGCTTAAAGCTCAACATTCAGAAAACTAAGATCATGGCATCTGGTCCCATCACTTCATGGCAAATAGATGGGGACACAGTGGAAACAGTGGCTGACTATATTTGGGGGTTCCAAAATCACTCTAGATGGTGATTGGAGCCATGAAATTAAAAGATGCTTGCTTCTTGGAAGGAAAGTTATGACCAACCTAGACAGCATATTAAAAAGTGGAGGCATTACTTTGCCAACAAAGGTCCGTCTAGTCAAGGCTATGGTTTTTCCAGTAGTCATGTTATGGATGTGAAAATTGGACTATAAAGAAAGCTGAGTGCCAAAGAATTGATGCTTTTGAAATGTGGTGTTGGAGAAGACTCTTGAGAGTCCCTTGGACAGCAAGGAGATCCAACCAGTCCGTCTTAAAGGAGATCAGTCCTGGGTGTTCTTTGGAAGGACTGATGTTAAAGCTGAAACTCCAATACTTTGGCCACCTGATGCGAAGGGCTGACTCATTTGAAAAGACTCTCATGCTGGGAAAGATTGAGGGCAGGAGGAGAAGGGGATGACAGAGGATGAGATGGTTGGATGGCATCACCAACTCAATGGACATGGTTTTGGGTAGACTCTGGGTGTTGGTGATGGACAGGGAGGTCTGGTGTGCTGCAGTTCATGGGGTTTCAAAGAGTCAGACATGACTGAGTGACTGAACTGAACTGAACTGACTGAATCAAAAGAAAAATGAGATATCACCCTACACCTATCAGAACAGCTATCATTAAAAAAGAACACAAATAACAAATGTGGGTGTGATGTGGAAAAAACGGAACCCCTGCACACTCTTGGGAATGTAAGGCAGAGACTCTGTGGAAAACAGTATGAAGTTTTCTCAAAAACTAAAAATAGAACTACCTTATGATCCAGCAATTACACTCCTGAGTATATTTCCAGAAAAAAAAGGAACACTAATTTGAAAAGATACATATACTGTAATGTTCAGAGCAGCACTGTTTACAATTGCTAGGATATGGAAGCAACCAAAATGTCCTTGAACACATGAATAAAGATGTGGTATATATATATATACAGTGGTATATATATACAATGATATATTTTACTCAGCCATACAAAGAATGTCATCCTGCCATTTGCAGCATCATGGGTGGACCTAGAGAATATTAGGCCTAGTGAGAAAAGTCAGACGGAAAAAGACATACTGTATGTTATCACTTATCTGTGTAATGTAAAAAAATAATAAAACAAACAAATGTATATAGGAAAACAGAAACAGACCCATAGAAAACAAGCTAGTGGGCTACCAATGGGGAGAAGGAACGGAGGAGAGGAAGATCGGAGTATGATATACAAAACCACTATGTATAAAATAAACAAGCTCAAATATAGATTGTACAACACAGAGAATTATAGCCATTATTTTGTTATAACTGTTAATGAAGTATAATCTATAAGAATACAGAATCACTATGCTGTACCTAAAACTAATATAATATTATAGATAACTATACTTGAAAACCAAAAACCAAAAAAAAAAAAAAAATACTAGTACAAAAAACACCCCATAGAGTTGGGCTATATAATACAGCTTGATTTTCAATCTAAGTTTGAGAAAATATTTTCACTGATGGGTTTAATTCCTTTACTTTCTTTGTGATTACCCAAGGTGTTTAGTTTTTTATGATTTTAATTGTCTTCTGAGCAGAAAAAAATTTTCACATTTTTTTTTTTATCCTTTCCTGCTTTCTATTAGAGTGTTCTTTAAAAATTTTAAATAATATCCTATTTGCTGGTTTGAAAGTTACACTTCTAATTTTTGTTCTTTTAATTGCCAATACTCATACTTTTAGAATCACCTAGAGCAGGGGTCCCCAACATCCAGGATCTAATGCCTGATGGTCTCCAGTGGAGCTGATGTAATAATAATAGAAATGAAGTGCACAATAAATGTAATCTGCTTGAATCATCCCCAAACCATGTCCCCCCATTCCCAGTCTGGTAAAATTGTCTTCCACGAAGTAGGTCCCTCTTGCCAAAAAGATAGGGGACCAATGACCTAAACGGCTTGTTAAAGCAAGATTGTGGGGCCCACTCCTAGAATTTGTAATTAAGTGGACTTGGCGTGACATCCAAGTATTTGCATTTCTAACAAGTCCCCAGATAATGCTAATGTTGCGCCTCTGGAAATCACATCTTGAAAATCTGACAGTAATTAATTGGTGGTTGCTGCTGCTAAGTCGCTTCAGTCATGTCCGGCTCTGTGCGACCCCATAGACGGCAGCCCACCAGGCTCTCCCATCCCTGGGATTCTCCAGGCAAGAACACTGGAATGGGTTGCCATTTCCTTCTCCAATGCATGAAAGTGAAAAGTGAAAAGTGAAAGTGAAGTCGCTCAGTTGTGTCCAACTCTTTGGGACCCCATGGACTGCAGCCCACCAGGCTCCTCTGTCAATGGGATTTTCTAGGCAAGAGTACTGGAGTGGGGTGCCATCTCCTTCTCCGAATTGGTGGTTAGCACCAGATAAATATTAGCATCTGTACCCAGTAACCATTCTTAGTTGACATCCTAGTTAGTTTTGAATTCTTCTACTTGTTCTCTACCCTCCCTTCAGCTCAGTCATATGTTAAAATGTTTAAATGTCCTTTTCCTGGTATTTTTAGGTTTGCAATTCTCAGATGAATTTCTTTGACCATCTAATCCCATAATATTGCCAGAAACAGAATCAGGACAGTAATTTCTCATAGGAGAAAAAAATTTTCCCCAATTCTGAGTACTAGACAGAGAGAAACTTTCTTGCAATTTTCCCTAGTCTGATGGCTAGAGTTTCTTTGGTCTCTTTTATATGTAGGTACAACATTTACAGACTCTTGACTAGAAGCAGCAGTTTAGTTCTGGTGAGATACAGTATATAGTGTCACAAAGAGTTGGACACTTAGCACGCACACATATGGAGGTACAGCCTTTACAAACTCCTGATTATAAGTAGCAATTTAGCTCTGTGCCTTCTGTGAACCCAAGGTCATGTCTCCTGCCCTTGATAGGCAGTTCAAACTCCAGCTTTGAGTCTTAGACTGTGTTTGTAAGACTTGGGGGAGAAGGATGTATTTCACTCAGCATTTCTATGTATTTCATGGAGTGGAGGTTGGGGAAACTATGTAATCTCAGATGACCTGGTTTGTATTATTTTTCAGTTGCCAACTAGCAGAGAACATGGGGTATAGGGTCAAAAAGTTTGAAAAGTACAAAGTGAGTGGAAAAGAGAACCCTTGTCTGGAATGAACCTGAGCTTTGGGACTTGGTAGCATATCATTAGCATAGAAGAATAGTAGGTGATACTGGAAGTAATTGAAGGAAGGCACCTTGCTGGTGATAGTTAACACTATAAATGAGGCCTGGGAAATTAAAAAATTTAAAATTTTTATTAAGGCCAATTTTCCTTGAAATGTTTTTATTTTGTTTAAAGCACATACTACTAAAAAATTAAGATGTTTTTCTTTTGGAGTCATTCTTTTCTCAGATATTGACTTATCTTTGTTAGGTGTACATTGACAACATATGCTGAAGAATATGCTCCACCATATGAATATCAGCCACTTGTGAGTATAACAGAGCTGAAAAGCCATATTCTAATATTTCTGTGCTTAATATGATTCTTTACATCTAGTGTAAATAGTCAAGCTTGAGAAGAAAGGACAAATTGTTGAGATTTATGATGTTTTATATTTATCTAGAGATATTAGCTATTTGTGGGAGTTAATGGAATATTTTATGGTTATGATTTATTTTGGGAACAAGTTTATAGATTTCAGGGAGAAAATATTGCAGTATCTAAAATATATTAGTTACTTTCTTCCTCATCTTTGTTTTATTGTCCTGCTCCATAAATGCAATTTATCTGGAATAAGAATCTACCTTTCTATTCATTTGTATTATATTAGCATATGAAAATAAGTGGTTTAATTTAGCCCTGGGAAATACGTATGCTGATAAAATATGTCTAGTTTTACAACTTCAGTATCAGTTCAGTTCAGTCGCTCAGTCGTGTCTGACTCTTTGCGACCCCATAAATTGCAGCACGCCAGGCCTCCCTGTCCATCACTAACACCCGGAGTTCACCCAGACTCACATCCATCGAGTCAGTGATGCCATCCAGCCATCTCATCCTCTGTCGTCCCCTTCTCCTCCTGCCCCCAATCCCTCCCAGCATCAGTCTTTTCCAGTGAGTCAACTCTTCGCAGGAGGTGGCCAAAGTACTGGAGTTTCAGCTTTAGCATCATTCCTTCCAAAGATCCCAGGGCTGATCTCCTTCAAAATGGACTGGTTGGATCTCCTTGCAGTCCAAGGGACTCTCAAGAGTCTTCTCCAACACCACAGTTCAAAAGCATCAATTCTTTGGCGTTCAGCCTTCTTCACAGTCCAACTCTCACATCCATACATGACCACAGGAAAAACCATAGCCTTGACTAGATGGACCTTTGTTGGCAAAGTAAAAAGTTGGCTTTTCAATATGTTATCTAGGTTGGTCATAACTTTCCTTCCAAGGAGTAAGTGTCTTTTAATTTCATGGCTGCAGTCACCATCTGCTGTGATTTTGGAGCCCAAAAAATAAAGTCTGACACTGTGTCCACTGTTTCCCCATCTATTTCCCATGAAGTGATGGGACCAGATGCCATGATCTTCATTTTCTGAATGTTGAGCTTTAAGCCAACTTTTTCACTCTCCACTTTCACTTTCATCAAGAGACTTTGTAGTTCCTCTTCACTTTCTGCCATAAGGCTGATGTCATCTGCATATCTGAGGTTATTGATATTTCTCCTGGCAATCTTGATTCCAGCTTGTGTTTCTTCCAGTCCAGCGTTTCTCATGATGTACTCTGCATAGAAGTTAAATAAGCAGGGTGACAATATACAGCCTTGACGTACTCCTTTTCCTATTTGGAACCAGTCTGTTGTTCCATGTCCAGTTCTAACTGTTGCTTCCTGACCTGCATACAAATTTCTCAAGAGGCAGGTCAGGTGGTCTGGTATTCCCATCTCTTTCAGAATTTTCCACAGTTTCTTGTGATCCACACAGTCAAAGGCTTTGGCATAGTCAATAAAGCAGAAATAGATGTTTTTCTGGAACTCTCTTGCTTTTTTGATGGTCTGGCAGATGTTGGCAATTTGATGTCTGGTTCCTCTGCCTTTTCTAAAACCAGCTTGAACATCAGGAAGTTCACGGTTCACGTATTGCTGAAGCCTGGCTTGAAGAATTTTGAGCATTACTTTACTAGCATGTACTTGTACTTAAAACATTATACAACAAAAGCAAAACAAGGCTGCTTCCTATTAGTCTTGTTCTAGAAGTCCTAACTGGTGCAATAAATAAGAGACTTAGCTACTGAAAAAGAGGAGAAAAAAAATCTTTATTTTTGGATAGTATGATTTCTTCTCAGGAGAACCAGGATGTTAAAATAATAAGTACTTAGAATCAGTTTAGACCACTTAGTAACGTGATTGAATATAAAATACATCAAAGATAATATTTTTCCTTCATATTAGCAATAACTGCTTAGTAAGCAATCCATAAAAGAAAAAAACATACAAATTGCTATAGCAACACAAATTTTAAGTACTTTTATGAAGAAAATTCTCAGATAAAGATCAATAAAGAAGATGTGGAAGCTCCTCTCCAAAGATGGTAGACAGGCTACTTACCCAGCAAGAGTTAAATGTTCCTCCACCTTTTGAATCACGGTTGTCAGGTGACAGATTTGAGCAATAGAACATGACAACAGTAACTCTGTGCCAAATCTAGGCTAGCTTTAATAAGACTGCTTCCAATTCCTGGAGCCCTGAGCCACGGGCTAGGAAATCTAGGCTACTCTGCTGAAGGGAGAGGCCATGAGGAGGGATAATGATATACTTAACTTATGAACGATGAAAGCATCTTGGACATCCAGCCTCGTGGGCATAGACTGAAGCTTCAGTTGTCATCTGACTACAAACCACAAGAGATTGCAAGAAAATAATAATAAATTGTTATTTGAAGGCATTAAGTTTTGGGTGTTTTGTTTTTTTTTTAATAAATACACACCAAAGGTAACTGAAACAGAAATCTCAAGTACAAGGGAATATCTACTGTTTAGGGGACTGGGAAACTAAATTAATTATAAGTTAAATTTATAAATTTAATATAATTACATTAAAAAATCCCAATGGACTTTGTTTACTATCTGAGAACTCTAAGATTCTGAAAGTTATTTGAGAGTATAAACAGATGAGAATAATAAAAAGTTATTTGAAACAGTGGCATAACCATTTATGGAAATAAAAGATTCCTGATACCACCTATATTATAATATTATGTATTTTTGCTTATTAAAAAATACAAATCAAGCTGTTAGAAAAGCAAATATGATGGCTTATGGATTAATATGCTTAATACATAAAGAATTCAGATTTATTGGCAGGAAAACTGTTCAACCATAGGTAAATGAGCCAAGGGCATATAAAGACAATTCACAAATTGGGAAATAATTATTATTAGTTAACTGACAAATACAGGGCAAATCCCAGTCTACAAATAACAGAATGTGTGGATTAAAACAGTACATTTTTTTGCTAGAAAAATTGGTGATATTTTTTAAAATAATAATACTCTGTTGAGTGACACTAGGGTGAGATGGCTACTTTTTTTTCTATTGCCAGAAATATTGTAAATTGTTTGTCTTTCTGGAAAGGAATTTTTCAATATGAATTGATACACTATTTGATCTAATAATTCTAAGGATTTCCCCAAGAAAAACAATTCAATCCAGGGACAAAGTTTATATCCATTGATATTCATCACTGAATTATTTATTATGGCAAACTTGGAAATTACTCAGTGTTTTAGAATTGGGTACAGTACTCTAGGGATTCAGAATGAGTCTCCAAAAAATGTTTCACTCCTGCATGAGGATTTTTTTGAGCCAAAGACCCTGTGGGTTAAGATAACCTAATCTCCTCCTTTAACTACCTAGAAGAATTTAAACTGGGAATTTTTCTCAGGAAAAAAAAAAGTTATTACTGGAGATAAATTTTAGCTAAGTTGCTGCATCTATATTGCAGGGCAAATGTCTAATTGCCAAACATCTGCTCTTATTGTCTTGAAATAAGACAATTCCTGTCTTTGGACGCCCCAGGCCTCTATCCCATTCCTTAGCTCAGGATGACATGTATACCTCATTTTATCTTTCTGTCTTTGAACCTTCTCATGTATGTCAGGTTCCTGTATGTATGAAATTAAATTAGACTTTTTCTGGCTAATCTGTCTTATGTCAGTTTAATTCTTAGACTAATCAGAAGAATCTATAAGTGTAAAGGAAAGTTTTGTTTTCCTTTCTGACAGTACTAATTAAATAGGTTGTAATCACATAATGAGATATTTTATATATTTATATATTCCACCCTTTAGAAAGTCCATGGATAGTTCTTAGTGTCTTGATAAATCTTCTTATTTAAGGTCAAGGAAAATCATTAAGATACAAAATTGTATGTGTATTTTTCCTCCATACTTTTATCTAAAAGTATGGAGGAAAAAAAGCCTGAAGAAACTGTTAAATGCTATAAAAGTTGGCTAGTGAATGCTGAAATTCTAGATGATTTCCTTCATTATTACACTTTTCAACATTTTTCAGTGTAGCAAGCATGGTGGTTTATAATCAGAACCACAAGGAAATATATATTATTTAAAAATGAGTTTCAGGCTCATTTCCTTATTTGCATGGGATTTGGTCCCATCTCTAAAAAAAGGAAGTTGCAAGGCACATAATTAAAAACTCACAAAATTCAAAGGACTAATTTTCCCATAAGCATAAATATAAAGAATGTGGGATGTATTTTTTGGGTGAATAACTCTTTAGCCACTGTGTTATGTATTTGTACTTTTAATTTTTTCAGCATTATGTCTAGTATTTCTCATGTTGCTTGTTTCCACATTAACAGCACAGCATGCAGCATGTGATGGCAGTTGTTTGGCTTTATTTAGAGTTTTGTTCATTTACTTCTAAGTTTCTTGTCAAAGTAATTGACTTTGAGCATGTTTTCAGTACTGCTTCTAGCACCCCCATTTAATAATGCTTGCATTACATTGTTATAGAATATAAAAACTATTTTAAATTGTAATGACAGTGAATGGTTAAGTAATAGCAGAATAGTGACTGAACTCAGACTTAGAAGATACCATTCACATAAAAAAATATATGATTCATAAAATACTGACAAAATAAAGAGAATATTTTTTACTTGCTAGAGACCTCACCATGTGGCCTTTACATAAACACAACTCACCATTCACTCAGTCTATCACTTTTGCAATTATGCAGTTTCTGGAGAAATCTTAAAATATTTTGATTTGTATTATCTCAAATTTTATGCATGAATTGAGGCTTTATAAATTTTTATATTGTGGTCTCTTACATTTGCTTAATTCACATTTGCATAAAGTAGGATGGAATTATAAGAAGTCTTGAAGTGAAGTGAAGTCTCTCAGTTGTGTCCGACTCTTTGTGACCCCATGGACAGTAGCCTACCAGGCTCCACCATCCATGGGATTTTCCAGACAAGAATACTGGATGGGCTGCCATTTCTTTCTCCAGGGGATCTTCCCAATCCAGGGATCGAACCTGGGTCTCCTGCATTGCAGACAGACACTTTACCGTCTGAGCCACCAGGGAAGCCCTAAGAAGTCTTAAGGGAATCCAAATAATCTCCCTATATGAATAATAAATCCAAAATATTAGGAAGCTATGAAATTATTTCTAAGGAGAGAAAAGAAAGAGAATTGCAAGTTTCTTCTTCAGAATTCCACTTCCTAAAGGGAGTATTTAATTTCAATGAAAGATACCTTCTCTTAAAATCTTTCCTATCCGTCTCCCAAAGAACCAAAATAAAGGAAAAGTCACAGAGATATTACATCAGAAGATTGGTCTAAGACTGGATGTTTGTAGGGTACATGAATCTTTTAGACAAAGGACAAGTGAGGAGAGGGTAATGGTGGAGAGTCAACTGAACACACTTAGAATTAGTAAGGAAAATAATTATTTCAGGCATGGACTAGCAAACTCAGGAAGTTGAGGAGTAGGGAATTAAAAAAAAGAACAAGCATGGCAATAGTGAAGGAGTGAGAGAGCTAAAAGAATTAGAGGTAGTGAGTGAAGGGGATGTGCTGGAATTTATTGATATTTCTGGTTTAGAACAATCTGGGGGAATCACAGATCCCAAGATGTGGTCATGGGAATGAGGTGTTATAATGGAATCTAAGCCATTGACTTGAGAAGGTGAAAAAATGGTAAGTGAGAGTGTTGGCTAGATTCTACATATGAGTGTTGACGTCAGCCTACAAGATAGTAGGAAAGAAAGGTAGGACCAAAGACTGAGTCAAATGACCAGTCCCTCGGTGGGAGCATTTTGGAGATTCATGGCTCCTCCCAGCCCTGCAGCTGCCATTTGAGTACATCTGATTGGATGGGGGAGCCTGGTGGGCTGCCGTCTATGGGTTTGCACAGAGTTGGACACGACTGAAGCAACTTAGAAGAAGAAGAAGACGAAGAAGATTGGTCTTTACTGTGTGAATTACCATCCTTTTTCCTAAAGAGAGCTGTCTATTGAATTATCTTTCCAGGCATATGTGTAGCTTTAAGCCAGAAAATGTTTCATATCTCAGTTCTTTCAGAGATAAAAAACTGAGGAACTCTTAGAGAGTTACGTGTTAAAGCTGGCATGCATTCCAAATTGATTACAAGGAACCTAAGCAGTGTTGCCCAGTAGGTAAGAAAGAGGCTGTATCTGTTTAAAATATTCCCAACAGTGGTAGGATTGACCTACCCTGTCACCGGGATTCTGTGCCCTGGTATGGATACAGCATTGTTAAAATATTGATATTTCTGTGCTATTTAGAAATTTGCTGTGGCCTTGTGTTCTCCAGAACCCTGCTGCCTCAGTAGCCCAGCATTCTGGACTCCCAGGACCCAGGGGTACATTATGACTTACCTGGGCCCTAAGGACTTTCATGGGCTCCTTCTTCCACTGAAAGAAAAAAAAAATTAAATAATTTATTTTACAACTGTATTGCCATAAAGGCAAATATAATCCAGGTTGGATTATATTCACTTTTGTTAATTTATTTATTTTTATTTTTATTTTTAAATTTTATTTTATTTAACTTTACAATATTGTATTGGTTTTGCCATATATCAAAATGAACCTGCCACAGGTATACATGTGTTCCCCATCCTGAACCCTCCTCCCTCCTCCCTCCCCAAACCATTCCTCTGGGTCGTCCCAGTGCACCAGCCCCAAGCATCCAATATCGTGCATCGAACCTGGACTGGCGACTCGTTTCATATATGATATTATACATATTTCAATGCCATTCTCCAAAATTATCCCACCCTCTCCCTCTCCCACAGAGTCCAAAAGACTGTTCTATACATCAGTATCTCTTTTGCTAATTGAAAGGCTTATTGAAGAGATGTATTTTTAGGCTGCATTTCTCACTGGTATTTTGTAAAGATTACCTATCCTTTTTTCTTTTATATTTTTATACTGTTCTGCCTCCTTGCCTATTTTTGATTATTTGTGACTATACTATTGTATTTTATAGCCATGTTATGTGATCATGTTATTGTTGACCCTCCTGAAATTATCAGTATACTATGGGTGTTATTTTTGTTGTTGTTTAGATGCTAAGTCGTATCTATCTCTTTTGTGATCCCATGGACTGTAGCCTGCCAGACTTCTCTGGCCATGGGATTTCCCAGGAAGTGAATTGTCATTTCCTTCTCTAGGGGATCTTCACTGGAGTGAATTGCCATTTCCTTCTCTAGGGGATCTTCCTGACTCAGGAATTGAACCTGCGTCTCCTGCATTGCAGGCAGATTCTTTACTGCTCAGCCACCAGGGAAGTCCAGTAGGTGTTATTACACAAAACTAAATCATACAACACTCATCTTTTCCTGAGAAATACTTTTGGACTTTGGTACTCTATTTTAAGCAAAATTTTCTGTATAATAGCTGCCATTGCTTACTGCCTTGAGATGTTTATGGGTATTAAATTACTGGCATCATTTCCTGGCTTCAATATGAGTTTCTATCATTTAATAGAGTTAGTTTTTCAAAATGGCATTTGCATTTTTCATTATGGTAAAATATATATAATATAAAAGTACCATTTTAACCTTTTTTTAGTTTACAATTTAGTGGCACTAAGTACATTCACATTATTGTTATAGTCACTTTGAAAATTCTGATTTTAAAATAAATTAAAACACTTTTGTGGGAACTTTAAAATACTATGGGCCTTAGACACTGGGCTTTCTGTGCCTCATGGCTCAGTGGGCTGAGCCTGGATTTTCTTTCTGGTAGCTTAACACCTGCCTGACAGGGGCATCTAAAACTTGTCCAAAGTGCTTGGTGTGTATTGATTTATAAATACTTTGAATATCATCCCAAACCAAGATACACCTCAGCTAGGAGTCACCTTGAGCACTATCAAGAGCCTTTTATTGTTTTATTAGGCTCAGAAACATGAAAGAAACTCCTTAAAGCCTGGAATTACCCTTAGTTTCCTGCTTCCCAGGAAGGGATGTCTAACAGGGGCTTTAAAAAGAAGATAAGGGAAAGAGTGACTTACCAAAAACCACCAATAGTTGGGTCAGAAAGTGAATCTAGAACAGGTTGGGGTTTCTGTAGGAAACATTACCCATCTGAACTAAATTAGCTTTCATTTCCACTTCTTTTTAAGCCCTTCTCTTTGTATCTGCTCCATTCTGTGTCCCTGTGATCTTCCATAATTCCAGTGTAGATAGTCTTTTTCTTTTTTTCTTGTTCTTTTGTTATTATTATTGTTTTAAAAATGTAATAGCATGAAAAGTTGTTCATTGTAAATCTGGTCACACTGAATAATCATGTGTAAGCCTTGTAGTCTAGAATAGAGTGTAGTTTTGCCAAGCTTTCATCCAAAAAATTAAGGTTGAACTTTAATTAGGTAATGTTTCAGAGTCCATAATGTGTCTTCATAATTTTTATTTTAGTACTACTTCGCTTTGTACTGCATCTTAATATATCTACTATTTAATTTTTTCTTTTTTCTTCTGTTAAGGTTCTGACTCACTGTCTACTAAGAGTATAATCATGGCCCTTTGCTGAATACTCTTGTTTATCTTATTATGTACTGTTGACTGAAATGAAATGAGAGAGAGGTTTACATTCTTCTGCAAAAGAGGTGTAGTGGTGATGGAGTGGAATTGGAGAAGAAGGAAGAGAGGTCACATGATTGTACCTAATATTTTTTGATTGACATCAAGGTGTTTCAAAATCCTGCTTCTAGTTAACCACAGAAACAGCCTTCTCTTACTTGGGTTCAGAAGGAGATGGTGGCTTTCTTTGATGTATATTCATACCTGAAAGATCTCAATATGTGTTGTACATATGTGTGCTGACCTGAAACATACATATGGCCATGATTTTGTAGCTTATAGGCAAATAATTCTGAATCTGAGTCTCATGGCATTCTCCGAGTGCTAAGAGACCACATTTCCTAAAATGGGAAGGAATGGGTGAATTTAATTCAGATGACCATTATATCTACTACTATGGGAAAGAGTCCTTTAGAAGAAATGAAGTATCCCTCAAAGTCAACAAAAGAGTCTGAAATGTAGTACTTGGGTACAATCTAGAAAATGACAGAATGATCTCAGTTCATTTCCAAGACAAACCATTGAACATAACAATAATAATCCAAGTCTGTGCCCCAACCACAAATGCCACAGAAGCTAAAGTTGAATGGTTCTATGAAGAGCTACAAGATATTCTAGAACTAATGCCAAAAAGAGATGTCCTTTTCATAATAGGGGACTGGAATGCAAAAGTAGGAAGTCCAGATACCTGCAATAACAGACAAGTTTGGTCTTAAGATACAAAATGAAGCAGGACAAAGGCAAACAGAGTTTTGTCAAGAGAGCACACTGGTCATAGCAAAAGCACCCTCTTCCAATGACACAAGAGATGACTGTACACATGGATATCACCAGATGGTCAACAGTGAAATCAGATTGATTATATTCCTTGCAGTCAAAGATGGAGAAACTCTTTATAAATCAGCAAAAATACTTGGAGCTGACTATGGCTCAGATCATGAGCTTCTTATTGCAAAATTCAGGCTTGAATTGAAGAAAGTAGGGAAAATCACTAGGCCATTTGGGTATGACCTAAATCAAATTCCCTATGACTATACAGTGGAGGTGATGAATAGATTCAAGGGATTAAATCTGGTAGACAGAGTGCCTGAAGAACTATGGACAGAGGTTTGTAACATTATACAGGAGGCTGTGACCAAAACCATCCCAAAGAAAAAGAAATGCAAGAGGGTAAAGTGGTTGTCTGAGGAGGCTTTCTAAATAGCTGAGAAAAGAAGAGAACTGAAAGGCAAGAGAGAAAGGAAAAGATATATGCAACTGAATGCAGAGTTCCATAGAATAGCAAGGAGAGATAAGAAAGCCGCCTTAAGTGAACAATGCAAAGAAATAGAGGAAAACAATAGAATGGGAAACACTAGAGATCTCAAGAAAATTAGATATATCAAGGGAACATTTCATGCAAAGATGGGCACAATAAAGGACAGAAATGGTATGAACTTAATAGAAGCAGAAGAGATCAAGAAGAGGTGGCAAGAATACACAGAAGAACTATACAAAAAAGATCTTCATGACCCAGATAACCATGAAGGTGTGGTCACTCAACTAGACCCACACATCCTGGAATGTGAAGCCAAGCGGGCCTGAAGAGGCATCGCTATGAAACACAGCTAGTGGAGGTGATGGAATTCCAGTTTAACTGTTTCAAATCCTGAAAGATGATGCTATTAAAGTGTTGCACTCAATATGCCAGTAAATTTGGAAAACTCAGCAGTGACGACAGGACTGGAAAGGGTCAGTTTTCATTCCAATCCCAAAGAAGGGCAATGCCAAAGAATGTTCAAACTACTGCACAATTGCACTCATTTCACATGCTAGCAAGGTAATGCTCAAAATCCTCCAAGCTAGGCTTCAATTGTACATGAGCCGAGAACTTCCAGACATACAAGCTGTATTTAGAAAAGGCAAAGGAACCAGAGATAAAATTTCCAACATTCATTGGATCATAGAAAAAGCAAGGGAATTCCAGGAAAACATCTACTTCTGCTTCATTGACTATGCTATAAAGCCTTTGACTGTGTGGATCAAAAAAAAAACTGTGGAAAATTCTTTAAGATATGGGAATACCAGATCACCTTACCTGTCTCCTGAGAAACCTGTATACAGGTTAAGAAGCAACAGTTAGAACCAGACAGGGAACAATGGACTGGTTCAAAACTGGGGAAGGAGCATATCAAGGCTGTGTTTTTTGTAACCCTGCTTATTTAACTTCTATGAAGAGAACATCATGTGAAATGGCAGGCCAGATGAATCACAAGTTGGAATCACCATTGCTGGGAAAAATATCAATAACCTCAGGTATGCAGATGATACCACTCTAATGGCAGAAAGTGAAGAAGAACTAAAAGAGCTTCTTGATGAGGTTGAAAGAAGAGAGTGAAAAAGCTGGCTTAAAATTCAGCATTCAAAAACTAAGATCATGGCATCTGGCCCCATCATCACTTCATGGCAAATATGTGTGTGTTGAGTCATGTCCGACTCTGTAACCCCATGGACTGTAGCCCTCCAGGCTTCTCTGTACATGGGATTTCCCAGGAAAGACTGCTGGACTGCTGTTTCCTACTCCAGGGGATCTTTCTGACCCAAGGATTGAACCCATGTCTCTTACGTACTCTGCATTGACAGGCGGATTCTTTACCAACTGGGCTACCTGGGAAGCCAAATAGAAGGGGGAAAAGTGAAATATTTTATTTTGTTGGGCTCCAAAATCACTGCAATGATTACTGAAGAAATGAAATTAAAGGACACTTGCTCCTTGGAAGGAGAGTTTTGACAAAGAGCTTCCTTTGTAGCTCAGTTGGTAAAGACTCTTCCTGCAATGCAGGAAACCTGGATTCAATCCGTGGGTCAGGAAGATCCCCTGGAGAAGGAAATGGCAACCCACTCCAGTATTGTTGCTTGTAGAATCCCATGGACAGAGGAGCCTGGCAGGCTATAGTCCATGGGGTTGCAAGAGTCGGACGTGATTTAGTGACTACACCACCACCACCAGACTACATGTTAAAAAGCAGAGACATCACTTTGCTGACAAAAGTCCATATAGTCAAAGCTATTGTTTTTCCAGTAGTCATGCTGGATGTGAGAGTTGGGCTATAAAGAAGTCTGAGGGTCTAAAAGTTGATGCTTTCCCATTGTAGTGTTGGAGAAGACTCCTGAGAGTTCCTTGGATTGCAAGGAGATCAAACCAGTCAATCAACCCTTAAGGAAATCAATCCTGAATATTCATTGGAAGGACTGATGCTGAAAAGTGAAGCTCCACTTTGGCCACCTGATGGGAAGAGCTGACTAATTGGAAAAGACTCTGATGCTGGCAAAGATTGAAAGCAAAAGGAAAAGAGGGCAACAGAAGATGAGATGGTTAGATGGCATCACTGACCCAATGGACATGAGTTTGAGCAAACTTCAGGAAATAGTCAAGTACAGGGAAGTCTGGCATGCTATTGTCCATGTGGTTGAAAAGAGTCGGACATGATTGCGACTGAGCAACAACGACAAGCTTTAACCTTTGTATCATTTGGCAGTTGCTCATATAGTTCCACAAGGCTTCCCCAGCTTCTCTCATTGATCTTTATTTAGATATAGAGATTAATAGACACATAGATAAGATGGAGAGATAGATAAGATATATAGATAATATGACTATCATATCTATTCTCTCTATCTCAACATTCAGAAAACTAAGATCATGGCATCCGGTCCCATCACTTCATGGCAAATAGATGTGGAAACAATGGAAACAGTGACATACTTTAGTTTTTTGGGCTCCAAAATCACTGCAGATGGTGATTGCAGCCATGAAATTAAAAGATGCTTGCTCCTTGGAAGAAAAGCTATGACCAACCTAGACAGCATACTAAAAAGCAGAGACATTACTTTGCCAACAAAGGTCCATCTTGTCAAAGCTATGGTTTTTCCAGTAGTCATGTATGGATGTGAGAATTGGACTATAAAGAAGGCTGAGCGCCAAAGAATCGATGCTTTTGAACTGTGATGTTGGAGAAGACTCTTGAAAGTCCCTTGGATTGCAAGGAGATCCAACCATTCAATCCTAAAAGAAATCAGTCCTGAATATTCATTGGAAGGACTGATGCTGAAGCTGAAACTCCAATACTTTGGCCATCTGATGCAAAGAACTGACTCATTAGAAAAGACCCTGATGCTGGGAAAGATTGAAGGTGGGAGGAGAAGGGGATGACAGAGGACGAGATGGTTGGATGGCATCACTGACTCAATGGACATGAGTTTGGGTAAACTCCAGGAGTTGGTGATGGACAGGGAGGCCTGGCATGCTGCAGTCCATGGGGTCACAAAGAGGTGGACACGACTGAGCGACTGAACTGCACTGAAAAGGTTATTTTTTGATGTGACTATTCATTGTGGTCATGTATGGATGTGAGAGTTGGACTGTGAAGAAGGCTGAGCACCAAAGAATTGATGCTTTTGAACTGTGGTGTTGGAGAAGACTCTTGAGAGTCCCTTGGACTGCTAGGAGATCCAACCAGTCCATTCTGAAGAAGATCAGCCCTGGGATTTCTTTGGAAGGAATGATGCTAAAGCTGAAACTCCAGGACTTTGGCCACCTCATGCGAAGAGTTGACTCATTGGAAAAGACTCTGATGCTGGGAGGGATTGGGGGCAGGAGGAGAAGGGGATGACAGAGGATGAGATGGCTGGATGGCATCACTGACTCAATGGACGTGAGTCTGAGTGAACTCTGGGAGTTGGTGATGGACAGGGAGGCCTGGCGTGCTGCGATTCATGGGGTTTCAAAGAGTTGGACACGACTGAGTGACTGATCTGATCTGATCTGATCTGATTCATATAGACCTCCATATTTTTCTTTGGGATGACCCTAACCCTAACTCATTAATGATATAGATGTTTATACTTATATTCACAGTCTATACTTCCTTGAACTTCCCATGACTATTTTCTTTGGTTGAATACTTTTATTTGTTACAAATGTTTCTCCTTTGTAAAATTTTACCAAATGAAAAGATATATATAAAGGTTTCTTAAATATATCCAACTATCTGCATGTTCTTTACAGCTGCATATGCCAGTTACTCTTATTCAATCATTGAGGAAAAAATATCCAATAGAAATGAAATCAATTTAAAAGTAATGTAGGGAAATGAACAAAGGAATCTGTCTAAAATGCCTATGACCTGTGATTCCCAGAGTTAGTAAAGTAATTTTGGCTGTAGGAGAATTGTTCTTTTCTTCCCACATCACTCTGTGTGTTTAGAAGACAGCCTAATTAGGGGAAGACAGGTCTTCAGCCAAGTGCATGTGAGTAGGGAAGAATTTTATATGTGATATATACTGAAATTAAACAAAATATCACAACAATCTACTTTAATATCTTTTTAAATTCCATCCAATGTGACATTTGGATAAATAAGCTTGTTGCCTCCATACATTTTAAAGAGTAAATGGAGTACACCAAATGAGGATGCTTAAAGGCATGCTAGGGAAGAATGATCTTTGCTGTATGAATACCAGGTGGCTAATAGCTATTTGTAATGGTGGACACAAGGTTAGTTCCCAGTGACTGATTTGGGCAGGAAACAACCCATTATGTATTTTTATGGATGAGCTCTCTAGATGAAGGAATTGAGACTGCTCTCAAATTATCTAGTGATATTAAGTTAGGTAGAGTTATTGATATTCTAGAAGGCAGGACTAAAACTGAAAATGACCTTGAGAAATAAAACTATGAAAAATAAAAAGTCCTAAAAAAACAGGATGAAATCAAATAAGAATAAGTGAAACCACAGAAATGGGTAAGGACTGGGTATATGGTTGACTAAGAAACAGCAATGTCATTTTATCCTGAAAAAATGGTTTGTAAGATAAATGATGCTTAGAGGTTATGGGAATGAGGTGGGAAAGGGATGGGAATCTAAGAATTGGATACTCATCACTTACTGATACATTTTACTGATGTACGTGGTAAAACCATGTCTTATTTGTCTTTCACAAGGAGGGAAGGTTGACTGGGCACTCAAGAGGACCCTCTGTAATATCCTAACCTATTTTTCTATTATCTGTTAAAAATAAGAAGGAAGAAAAAGAGAAGGAAAGGAAAAAGAAAACTTTATTAGCCTTAATGCAGATTTTCTGTATAGTGATTCTCTTGCTGGGTCTTTAGTAGTTCCCGTTGCTGCAGGGCCTATTTGCCCTCTGTGTTCCTTTCTCTGACACTCTTTTTCCATCTTCTATCAGGATGTTTTGGTTTCCCCAACCATTCTCTGAAACAGCACAGTCAAAGATGACAAGAGATTGATTCTTATTGTTGGTTGTGTTTTATCAGGTCTTGCCCTCTATGATGCTTCTTTGGAAGTGAGTAGTCATTGGCTACCACTGCATTCTTTGTGTCCCGCCTTTCCTTAGAATCTATAGCTTTGCAATGCTCTCTCCATGACTTTTTGTCTCTGTCTTTCATGGCTTTTTTATGAACCCAGCCATAAGTATTCCCAAGAATTGGGTCCCAGAACCCTGCTCCTCTCATTTTACATAATCTCAGAAAATTAATCCACTCCCATGGCTCTGTAACCATCACCTTTGAGGGGGTAACTTATTTTTATATAATTTCAAACTTACAGGAAATTTATAAGACCAGCACAAGGAGCTCCCATATAATCTTTACCTAGAGTCACCAATTATTTACCATTTGAGAGTAGATTGGAGACTTTGTGCCTCTTTACCTATAAATAATTCAACGTGCATTTCTTAATAACAGACACATAGCCATGGTAAAGTTTTCAGCCTCACAGAAAATTGATACAGGATAATTATGAAAGCCAGAGTCCATATTCAAATATAATCCATGGTCCTAGTGATATTCTTTATCGCTATTTTACCCAATCAATTATCACTGCTGTGCACAGGGCACTGACTTCTCTCCTGGACATCTGTCCAACAGCATTACCTTTCAAATAAGAATTTTGTACTGATGTCATCTCTAATTAAAAATGTCTGAGAAGTGACTCATCATTTGCCCCCTTTAACAAGTCCTCCTCATCTCCATGTCTTTTTAATTCTTTTTAATGGTGTTAGAACTCTCCCAGCCATCCAGATTTGAAGGTATGAGCATCTTCGATTCTTTATCCCCAGTTAGGCTAGTAAGTCCTTTAAATTCTTCCTGTGAAATGCCTCCTCTAGTACAGCTCTGCTTAAGCTGTGTGCTCTGTTGCCCACCCATTCCATACTTCAGACGAATTCTGTTACCCTCATCTATCCGGAAGACTCGGACAATTCAGTGATATCTTAAGATATCTTAAGAGTACTTTGTCAGTGATATCTTGAGTACTTTGTCAGAACTCAGGGTCTGTGTGGCACCAGAATAGTGGATCAGCCAATAATGTGAAATAATCCACAAATCTTTTTCTATATACAATTTCTAAACACTTCTTCCCAACCCACTTAATAGATGTTGAGTAATCATTTAGATATTATGTTAGGGTGTTGAAACTCTAACAATTGTCCACAATTCACATATGCAGAGGAAGTATGTCTAACTGATCACTGGCCCTCTTCCTAAGCCCATCACCAGTGGGAAAATACTAATTCTCAATCAACATAAGCTTAGTCTGATTCCATGATTTAAATAGCTCCTATAAGAAAATTTAATCTTTCTTGAAAAAAAAACTCACTTTCTCAGAGATCCTCTCCCACTTTCAATGTGTAGAAAAGAACTGAGACTGTTATCTGTTAAAAGGTCTGCTTACAAGGTTGGCCTTTGGTTGGCATGTGGAGATAAGAATTCCCTAATAAAAGTAGTTCACAGTGTCTGAACTGTTGGCACAAACAATGTGCCTTATGTTGAACAATTGTTTTCCTTCTAGGAGTCTGGAATTTTGGTATATGCTAGGCAGAGGGTGCCTATGTGACCAGTTCCTAAGAAAAATCTTGGCCTTGGAGTCTCTAATGAGCTTCCCCAGTAGGTAGCATCTCATACCTCATGGCTGGAGGGAATCAAGTGCATCCCATGTGATTCACTGGGAGAAGGTTCTTGATCTCAGAATTTCATACCTGTTTTTTCCTTGACTTTAGCCTATGTGCCTTTTCCCTTTGCTCACTTTGATTTGAATCAACTTGCTGTAATCAAGCATAGCCACGTGCATGCATGCATGTGCTCAGTCATGTCTGACTCTGCAACCCACAGACTGTAGCCTGCCAGGCTCCTCTGTCCATGGGATTTTCCAGGCAAGAATACTGGAGTGGGTTGCCATTTCCTACTGCAGGGGATCTTCCCTGACCCAGGGATCGAACCCATGTCTTTTGTGTCTCCTTCACCTGCAGGCAATGGCACCCCACTCCAGTACTCTTGCCTGGAAAATCCCATGGACGGAGGAGCCTGGTAGGCTGCAGACCATGGGGTCGTGAAGAGTAGGACACGACTGAGCGACTTCACTTTTACTTTTCGCTTTCATGCATTGGAGAAGGACATGGCAACCCACGCCAGTGTTCTTGCCTGGAGAATCCCAGGGACGGGGGAGCCTGGTGGGCTGCCATCTATGGGGTCGCACAGAGTCGGACATGACTGAAGTGACTTAGCAGCAGCAGCATCTGCAGGCGGATTCTTTACAACTAGTGCTAGTTATTCTTTATAACTAGTGCTAGCACTAATCATAGTCACAAGTACAATTATATGTTGAGTTTAATGAGTCCTCTGAGCAAGTCATTGAATCTAGTGGTGGTCTTGGGAATCCCAACACACCCTAATTTTCTCCCTGTGGCAAACTGCTATTTTCCCCAAATGGTTGCCACATGCGCTGCCATGGCATGTGCTCTTACAATGTGATTTTGACACTCTTCACATTGAGAGGTAGAGTCCGTGTTCAGTTCAGTTCAGTTCAGTCGCTCAGTCGTGTCTGACTCTTTGCGACCCCATGAATTGCAGCACGCCAGGCCCCCCTGTCCATCACCATCTCCAAGTCTGTGTTACATCCCCCCAAATCTGGGTGAACTGTGACTGTGATGAAAGTGATGCTATATGATTTCTGGAGTAGCTGTTTAAATGCACTGCAGTTTCCTCTTGTTCTCTTTGTGCCAACCTTATTCTTAGAACCCAGTCACCATGCTGTGAGGAAGCCCATGCAGGCACAAAGAGTTGTTGTGTAGCTGTTCCAGCAACATCTAGTCTCTGGGATGATATCCCAAGTCTACCTGGTTGCTCTTTTTCTTACTGGTATAAGTGGCTATAGTCTGTGAGTCTTTCAGTCTTTTTCTATTTCCCACTCTTTTTTTCTGGGCTTGGTTGGAGCCCTCATGGCTTGTCTGAGATGACTGAACTTCATTTCCACTTCCATAGATACTGTTGACCCCACAGAAGCCTTCTGTGATTCCCATTCAATAACTAGCTTCAGTGCTCAGCTCTGCAGCTAACAGTTGAACCCTCTCTCCAGACTTGCAACTACTTTCAGGGTCTTGTTTGTGCCACAGAATACCAAACATGCCTCAGGACTGATGATTCTCAGACCTCCCTCTGCCTGACCAGGCTGCTTCACTGGTTTGAGTTTGGCTGTGCCCCAGGCAAACGAAAGAACAGCATGAGAGGTGGTCTGTTTAAAGATCTCATGAGAAATGAGGGCCAGGAGACCCCTATGCCTTTCTGCCATTATTCTCACGTATCTAATGTACTTCTCTCTGTCCATATCAATGAGACCCTATCTGGTTTAAATCTGTGCTGCAAGCTCAGTTGTGTCTGACTCTTTTGCGACCCCATAGACTGTAGCCCACCAGGCTCTTCTGTCCATGGGATTCTCCAGGCAAGAATACTGGAGTGGGTTGCCATTTCCTCCTCCAAGGGATCTCCCTGACCCAGGGATCGAAGCCACGTCTCCTGAGTCTCCTGCGCAGGAGGGTTCTTTACTACTGAGCCACCGGGGAAGCTTATGAAACTGTGTGAAAGGTGTTGCTCAGTCATGTCAAACTCTTTGTGATCCCATGGGCTGTAGCCTGCCAGGCTCCACTGTCCATGGAATTCTCCAGGCAAGAATACTAGAGTGGGTTGCCATTTCTTTCTCCAGGGAATCTTCTCAACCCAGGGATTGAACCCAGGTCTCCTGCATTGCAGACAGATTCTTTACTGTCTGAGCCACCAGGGAAGCCCTGATTTAAGTCTAGGGATGGGAAAACTGGGAAATGCATCAACTATTTCTCCTGTCCTTTTGTGCTTTTACCTATTTTCATCTTTCTACAATGCCCCAAACTTCTGTATTTTCCTACTCTATATTCCAACTCTTGTTTAAGGTTTCATGGCAAAGAATGTTTTCTCTCCATGCTTGGAGAAATCTATGATTTGAATCTTCCAGGTATGGTTATTGATATTCTAAAATCCTCAAGAGTGTGCATTGGATTGCAAGGTTGTTGTCTTTAGGAAAAACTGTATTTTTCATTAGAAGGTGATATTACTTTGCTCTTTGTCATTTTTTTCTAAAACAAATTTTGATCACCCCTTGGGAAAATGGGTGGTTACATACAATGAAAAGAGAAAACTAATAATAATTTTGAAATGATTACTCCCTCCCTATATATTTAGTTTCAGAGGTAGACCAAATTACTTGCTTGTCCAAAGCTCCCAGCATCTCAATTTGGCCTTGGGTATGAGCTGCAGTCAATATAAAAGGTCCTTTGATGTAGGACCTTCTTGGTTGGTGAAGCTGCTTTTTTTCTATTCTATTTGGTGCCTTTTGTACTAAACTTTGAAAAACATACTTTATTCTGCTTCCTTATAGTAATTATACCCTCATGGTTCCTAATAGTTTGTTCTTATTTTTGAAAACCTTCTTTTTTCACCTGTTCCATATTTGCATCCTTCTAATTCCTGGGTGTATGCTTAGGCAGAAATTTACTGTCTGCCTTTACTCCTACTTTTTAATATATTTCCATCTCCCTTGTTTTTGACCCATTTCCTTGCTCTAACTCTCAGTACCTCAGTGTTCCAATAATGCAGATTATTCAGGTATATATTAGATATACCTGATGCTTTCAGTAGGTTGTACAAAAACCAACTCAAACTAGATTAGGCAGTAAAAGTAATTTATTGGCCCATATATTTTTGAAAAGTCTGGCTTCAGGAAAGGATTGATATGGCAATGTCATCATACTTTTTACTGACTCTCATATCTGCCTTTTTATGGTATTGGTTTCATGCTATACTGATTGTAGGCAGGCTGCCAACAGCAGCCTGGGCTAGGTGCTTCCTTATTTATATCCAGTAGTGAAAAAAGAATGTTTTCTTCCCCAAACCCTTGAACAGAAGTCTCAGGCTTTGAGCTGTTTGGATAAACTGAAGTCACATGTCTAACACTGAACTAATCACTGTCGTTGAGAGTGGAGTGAGATTATCCTGATTGTCTTAGGCCAGTTAGATTCTGCCCCTAGACCTAGAGGGGGCTTAATCTACTCACATTGCATGGCTGCTGCTTAATGGGAAATGAGAAAAGTGGATTCAGGATGAGCTGGAGTCACCTCTTAAAGTTTGCATGAAATGAGTCTGTTCATGTCTTCCCAACTCAGTGTTCACTACTGACTTCACTTGAAATCAAACATGGTAGGAGTATAGACAATGAAGAAATTGTCAAATATTACAGATTCAGTTGTATGGGTTTTTTTTGGGTGGGGAGGTTGGTTTACCATCTCTGATCATGGGAGGCATTCAGTTTTATGTGTGTTAACAGGCAACAAACATTCTCTTAATTAGTTTTCCTAACTTCAGCATTTTTCACCCCTTCTTATCCACTTGTAGAAAATAATGGCCTTACTGAGATATAATTTACTGAGATTTAATTCACATGCCATAAGTTTCACCCTTTTAAAATGTACAATTCAGTGATTTTTTAAAATATATCTCCAGTGTCATACAATCATCACCACAGTCAATTTTAGAACATTTTCATCATATCCCAAAGAAACCACATACCCAGTGTACCAGTCAGGTTTCTCTACAGAAACAAACCAAAGCTGAAATCCTAGGAAAACCAGTGCTTGAGAATCAGAAGCACCAACGAGCAGGATAAGATCAACATCTCAGCTCAAGCAATCAAGCAAAATGGGCCAATTCTTACTTTCTCTGCCTTTCTCTTCTATTCAGGCCCTCAGCAGATTGGATGATGCCTACCCACATTGGGGAAGGCAAACTACCTTATTGAGTTCATCGATTTAAATGCTAGTTTCATCTGGATACAACCCGCAAATAATGTTTAGCCACATATCTTGGTGCCTTTTGATCCAATCACATTCATTAATAGTCACTCCTCATTCTTTCCCCTCCATCATCCTCTGGCAAAGCAACTTTCTCTCTTTGTGGACTTGCCTATTTTGTCATTTCATATAAGGAATCATAAAATCTGGCTTTTGGCTTAGTTTCATGCAATTAGCATAATATTCCCAAATTTCATCTATGCTATAGAGCTACCAGTATTTTATTCCTTTTTTTGGCCAAAATAAATTATTTCGTTGTGTGAATAGACCACATTTTGTTTATACATCCATGAGTTAATGACATGTAAGTTGTTAAGATCCATTTCTAATCATAGCTCTGGGATCCAGTCTTTTTCATCTTCAGTCTTTAGCACCTTCTGCTGCCAGAATATTTCTCCTAAAACATCACATTTATTCTTATCATTCGTCTCATCAAAACATATCATCCTCTCTGCCTAGGAGATACTAAAGGAAGGTGTTGACTTACATGTGAAGCTCTCCTCAGTTCCACTGCAACAGGGGTAGGAATGAGGAGATCCTGCTTCCTACTTAGAGGGCAGTTTGGCAAGTGATGCTCTAATCTCATTTAAAGGATCTCTACCTGACCCAAAACAAACAAACAAACAAACCTCAAAGAAATAGAACCCCAACACAAAGCAAAAGCCCAAAACTATATAGAAAGTGACATGGATATTATGTAGCTTTCAGATTTTATTGTTTGTATATTTTATCTTTGAATTATTAAGAATTTCATGAAGGTGCTAGTGCACTAATGTGTCTTACAAGCAGACAGATTGAAGCCCTGACTGAATCACTGGCATTCTTTAGCTTCTTCGCTGAGATTTTAAGCAAATGATATTTTCTTGCATGTAAAGTGGGAGTAATAATTCCTACTTCAAAGCCAGTTGTGGATTAAAAGTTATACTCAACTACCATGTTCAGACCATAATAGGCACTCAGTAAATAAGTAGACACCATAATTATTATGAGATTAGAATTTTCAATTGTTTTCAACAAAGCCTATCTAAGATTAGAACTATTTTGGTGTTCTTTCATTGTTTCATAGTTTTGGTGATTTAATTTCAATTTTGTCCTAGTGCTTTAAAATCAGTATCAATTTAAAGCAGAAATTAGATAATCAGTACAGGGGCTTTATGTTTCTTGTTTGCCATTATCCTTGATGTAATCTGAGTGAATTAATATTTCCTTTGGGAAGTGGAAATGATAGTGTTTTGTTCTATTACGATAGAAGTTTTTATGACGTACTCTAAGGATGCGTATGTGCTAAGTCACTTCTGTTGTGTCTGACTCTTTGTGACCCTGTGAACTGTAGCCAGCCAGGTTCCTCAGTCCATGGGATTCTCCAGGAAAGAATACTGGAGTGGGTTGCCATGCCCTCCTCCAGGGGATATTCCCAACCTAGGGATCGAACCCGTGTCTCTTATGTCTCCTGCATTGGCAGGCAGGTTTTTTACCACTAGCACCATCTGGGAAGCCCGCTCTAAGGATAAATACCTTAAATATTATACTGGGTTATACTGAGGTAAATTTCTCATAGGATGAACCTTCCAGCTTGGCATTTACTTGCAAGTATGACCTGATAGCAGTTATTAAAAATATAACCCGCACAACAAAGGAAACTATAAGCAAGGTGAAAAGACAGACTTCAGAATGGGAGAAAATAATAGCAAATGAAGTAACTGACAAAGAATTAATCTCAAAAATATACAAGCAACTCCTGCAACTCAATTCCAGAAAAATAAACAACCCAATCAATAAATGGGCCAAAGAACTAAACAGACATTTCTCCAAAGAAGACATACAGATGGCTAACAAACACATGAAAAGATGCTCAACATCACTCATTATCAGAGAAATGCAAATCAAAACCACAATGAGGTACCATTTCACGCCAGTCAGAATGGCTGTGATCCAAAAGTCTACAAGCAATAAATGCTGGAGAGGGTGTGGAGAAAAGGGAACCCTCTTACACTGTTGGTGGGAATGCAAACTAGTACAGCCACTATGGAGAACAGTGTGGAGATTCCTTTAAAAACTGGAAATAGAACTGCCATACGACCCAGCAATCCCATTGCTGGGCATACACACTGAGGAAACCAGAATTGAAAGAGACATGTGTACCCCAATGTTCATTGCAGCACTGTTTATAATAGCCAGGACATGGAAGCAACCTAGATGTCCATCAGCAGATGAATGGATAAGAAAGCTGTGGTACATATACACAATGGAGTATTACTCAGCCATTACAAAGAATACATTTGAATCAGTTCTAATGAGGTGGATGAAACTGGAGCCTATTATACAGAGTGAAGTAAGCCAGAAAGAAAAACACCAATACAGTATACTAATGCATATATATGGAATTTAGAAAGATGGTAACAATAACCCTGTATGTGAGATAGCAAAAGAGACACAGATGTATGGAACAGTCTTTTGGACTCTGTGGGCGAGGGCAAGGGTGGGATGACTTGGGAGAATGGCATAGAAACACGTATATTATCATATGTGAAACGAATTGCCAGTCCAGGTTTGATGCATGAGACAGGATGCTCGGGGCTGGTGCACTGGAATGACCCAGAGGATGGGATGGGGAGGGAGGTGGGAGGGGGGTTCAGGATGGGGAACACATGTACACCGTGGCAGATTCATGTCAATGTATGGCAAAACCAATACAATATTGTAAAGTAATTAGCCTCCAATTAAAATAAATAAATTTATATTAAAAAAAGACAATAAAAATATAACTGAAGATATTAGTCTTTGGAAAAATTATATTAATATAAAAGGTGTTAAATGGTAGTTAAATTGTAGTTGTTTTTTTCATATGTAGAAATAGTTCTTTATGCTGTATATTTATGGTTTAGTAATTTTTGCACATATAATAATTTATAATTTTATAAATAAGACAATCATTAATTAGACTTATCATTCATAATTAGAAATGCTTATAAATGCAATAGCCAAATACAAGAAGTGATGAGTAATTTGAGAGATTATATTAATCAACTGTTTGAAAATTAACCTTTGATCATAATAAGACTAACACATTAAAGATCAACTTTTGGAAATCATTCCTTTATACATATTTCAGTCATTTAATATTTAAATTGTCTTTTCCCTCCATAGGGTGATCCTTGTCAAGATGATGATTATTCAATTGTCCACAGAAAATGCCGTTCTCAGTTCACAGATCTAGATGGTTCCAAAAGAGTTGGCATCAACACTTGGCATGACGAGAGTGGGATTTATGCCAATTCATATGTAAAACGAAAACTCTACTCATTAACAGGTGGCCCTATTGCTCCCTTTTTAAAATAATGTATGGGGTCAGATTCTATAACTAACGAAAGGTAGTGGATGTAACAGTTGATGATTTTCTATCCTAATAAATACAATGGAAACTTTACATTCCTTTAACACAAAATCTTAAATTCTACACTAGTGTGTATATCCTTTTTTTCATAAGCTACTCTGGTATTTCCAAAGTTTAGTATGTTTATCATTGAAGGTATGTATAAAATTCTAGATAGTACTTGGAGGAATTTTATTTAATTGTACTTTATTTTATTGACTGGATTTATTTTATTGAATACATTTTATTGGGAAAAATACATAAAGCTAACACAGTCAAGCTCTTGATTGCTTAGGGTGTATCTGATTTTAAAAAATGAGGTAACTTCCACTTTTAAGTGAATAAAAATTTAGGTGGTGCTCAAATTCCTCACGAAACTCAAATTGCTGAAATTTGAGCAACACTGACCCTATGATGGTGTTGAATGTGTGTGTATGTGTATTGAGGGGGAGTGTGTCTGTTTATAGACTTTAACATATCTGTGGTGGCTAGCTGCACTATGGATTATCATTTCAGCATGGTATTTTTTCCTTATTTAATATTTAAGGAATATTTTCCTTATTTAATATAACACCTCTTGATTGTATGGCATAACAGTCATGCAGACAGAATCTTAGTGAAACTTTAAGGGTTTAATGGAAAATCCAATCATCTAGTGTTCGATTTAGAAGAAATCTTAGCAGTTGTTTTGACTTACACTTCCATTTTACAGATGAGCAGAGACAAAGTTTCAAGTAGCTTTCCCAGGGTTACATAAATAGCAGATTCTAGTTTAACTTTGGGGTGCATTTGAACTTTCATTTTTTCTGAGGAAGGTCAGCCTATTTGGTCAGCCTGAGCTAAATTTACTCTCATTATTTTTCTTTAAAAAAAAAGTAATTCATGAAATAGTATTTCATGATAAATGTTAATGTGGTTAGAAAAATACAGGTGAGAACACAAGTCTTGTGAATAGGGAAATGAAAATAAAGAAAATGTGGAAATGGCAAGGAAGCATTCACCAGCAGAGTTTTACTATATTTTCTTGCTGCTTAGTACCTATTCTCAGAGAAGGCAATGGCACCCCACTCCAGTACTCTTGCCTGGAAAATCCCATGGATGGAGGAGCCTGGTAGGCTGCAGTCCATGGGGTCACGAAGAGTCGGACATGACTGAGCGACTTCATTTTCACTTTTCACTTTCATGCATTGGAGAAGGAAATGGCAACCCACGCCAGTGTTCTTGCCTGGAGAATCCCAGGGACGGGGGAGGCTGGTGGGCTGCCGTCTATGGGGTCGCACAGAGTCGGACACAACTGAAGCGACTTAGCAGCAGCAGTACCTATTCTAGTGGATTACTTTTCCTTCTATAAACTATAAATTCAGGTTTAAGCACTCTGAACATTCGTTAACATCTAGGATGGACAGCTGTTTGAAGTATGCAAATCTGTATGTCAAGCTACTTATAATTTGTTTTTCATTTTGTAAGGGAAAAGTCTCAATGGCCATACTGACCTTTGAACTTGCCATTTACTTAGAATAAAAAATTCACCTTCTTTAGCAGGAATTCTGTATTATTACAATGATTAGCATTACATTTTACATAAATAACCTGGGTCTGTCACGAGGGATCAATTTAGAAATCAGTTTTTGCTTGATGAGGAGAATGAAATAAGGAGGGGTTGTATTTTAAACTAGTTGAATAATATGATGCATTGAAAAAATTAAAGATTACTTAGATTTTTCAGGAGTAATTATTTTGTGTTGATTTGGATTTCTTTAGATAACTGCTTTAATGGTTCACTCACTAGTGTCAGAGACTGTTTCAAACATAAAAGCTTAAACTCAGATATTGTTAGAGAATGTCTTCTTTAGGAAGTGACTGCACTATCTTCTAATGGTTCCACACATATACTTTGACAGATTTCACTTGAGACATCAAAATAACACTATATTTTGTATGTTTTTATACAGTTAGCATTCATATTTGTTCAGTATTTTTATTTTGGCCTTTATATGGTATTATATCTGAATTGTTGGTGTGAGCTTACCATGGCAGAGTGCAGACTGCTGTGGTGGTCCTTGATTAAATTTGGCCCACCATAAATTTTATTTAATCTTCAGTGGCTTTTTCTTTAATTTTAAAAAATCAAAATCATATGAATAAAAATTTTGTAAATACAGATAGCCTTCTGCAAGGTCCCCTTGGGTTTCATTTCAAAGCTCAGCTATTACCTTACTGTGTAAAAAAAATCAAAGAAAAGAATCTAAAAGAGAAAAAAAAATTGAGCCACATTTTATAGACTAGGACATTTTACTTTAAAATTCAAATTCTTATGTCCTTGGCACATTTACAGATCTGGTAGCACTGGTCTGATTTTTTTTTTTTTAATCTTGGTTTTTCTTTTTTCTTTTCTTTTCTTTTTTAACTTTACAATATTGTATTGGTTTTGTCATATATCAAAATGAATCCAGCAGCAATCATCAGGGGTATGATGGGGGGCCCTCTCTGGATGGGTTAAGTTCACCATTTTGCTGCAGTTCTCACCTGGTATACTTATTTATGGAGGCACTGTGACCCTTTACCAAAGGATAGGTTGGACAAATATGAAATAAGTTGTAGAGGGAAAGAGGTGGTAGAAAAATGGCAAAATTGGCAGATTCTTGGTGTCTGAGATTAAGATAATAAAGGCAGAGGCCACATCCTAATAGTAGGGACTGCAAATCTGGTTGAGTTCAAGTAGGAATCAAGATCCTGGAGTATATGATGTAGAAAATAGAGATATGGACAGTCTTATAACCACAAGGAACTGAGTTCCTCCAACAACCCAAATGAGCAGGGAACAGATTCTCTCCAAGAGCCTCTGGAAAGGAGCACAACCTGCTACCACCTTGATTTTATTCCAGTGAGAGCTGTGCCAGACTTCTGACCCAAAAAGCTGTAAGATAATACATTTTTTTTCAAGCCAAAAAAAAAGAAAATAGAGATGGAGAGTGGGAGAAGGCAATGGTACCCCACTCCAGTACTCTTGCCTGGAAAATCCCGTGGATGGAGGAGCCTGGTAGGCTGCAGTCCAGGGGGTCGCTAAGAGTCGGACACGACTGAGCAACTTCACTTTCTCTTTTCACTTTCATGCATTGGAGAAGGAAATGGCAACCCACTCCCGTGTTCTTGCCTGGAGAATCTCAGGGATGGGGGAGCCTGGTGGGCTTCCATCTATGGGGTCACACAGAGTTGGACACAACTGATGCGACTTAGCAGCAGCAGAGATGGAGAGTGGGTGGATGGCTCCACCTTAGAAATACTAAATAGAGAAATCTCAGATCCACTGGTTTATACTGGGAATCCCTTTGTACTGAGGCAGGAAGTGAGTATTTTTTTCAAATGTGTATTTATTTATTTATGGCTGTGCTGGGTCTTCATTGCTGCATGGAGTACTCTAGTTGCAGTGCACAAGCTTCTCATCGCAGTGGCTTCTCTTGTTGCTGAGCATGGGCTCTGGGGCATGCAGCTCAGTAGTTGTGGCTCCCAGGTTTTGGAACACATGCTCAGCAATTGTGGCACGCAAGCTTAGTTGCCCCACGGTACGTGGGATCTTCTCTGATCAGGGGTCAAACCCATGTTTCCTGCCCTGCCAGGCGGATTCTTTACCACTGAGCCACCATGGAAGCCCCTCACTGGTTTATTTACAGAGGAAAATCACTCCCTGGATTCCAGTGCTCATTTTTCTAGAGGCACAGAAAAACTCCAGATTTACCAAGACCCTAGGTAGCAATGGTAAAAGTCCTTTCTATGATAGGACATAGAGTACAGGTAGGTGACAGGGTAGGTGAGCCCATAGAATTGCTGGTATTGCTACCATCAACAACAGAGAGGCAGAAAGATCCTTTCTTAAAGCTGTGCTGGCCAAAAGCTAACTTTATTTCAGAGTGAGCAGGAGGGCAGTTTGCCAATACCCAGTAGTCATGTCTGACTCTATTAGCCCTCTAAATAGCTGTGGTGGAGCAAGCCTGAGGCAAATATTGTAAATGAAAGTGGAAAACCCAAACAAAACCCCACACAGTGTTCCAAATATTAAAATCATAAGCTTTATCAAAAATTTATTAGCTTTATTGAGATATGATTCACAAATTATAAAGTTCACCCTTAAAGTGTGTAATTCGGTGATTTGGGATATATTCATAGAGGTGTGCTACTATCACCACAATCAATTTAGAATGTTCTCACCATCCCCAAAAGAAACTCCTTACCCATTGCTGTCATTCCCCATTGCCTCTCCATCTCTTGGTTCTGAACAACCATTAATCTACTTTCTGTCTCTATGTGCATGTATGCATGTGTGCTTGCTTAGTCACTTCAGTCGTGACAGACTTTTAGTGACCCTTTGGACTGTAGCCCTTCGGGGTCCTCTGTCCATGGGATTCTCCAGGCAAGAATACTGGAGTGGGTTGCCATGCCTTCCTCCAGGGTATCTTGCTGACCCAGGATCGAACCCATGTCTCATGCGTCTCCTGTATGGTGGCACTGAGCCACCTGGGAAGTCCTTTCTGTCCCTATAGATTTACCTATTCTGAATATTTTATGTCAGTGGAATCATATGCATGGTCTTTTGTGATTAGTTTCTCTCACTTACAATGTTTTGAAGGTTTCATGTTGAATGAAATATCAGTGTATCATTCTTCTTTGGCTGAATAATATTCTATTTTATAGCTATATTACAGTTTATCCATTCATCAGTTGATGGACATTGGGATATTTCTGTCTTTTGACTATTAAAAAAAATGCTGCTATGAATATTTATGTATGAGTTTTTGTGTGGACATATGTTTTCATTTCTCTTGGGCATATAGGTAGCAGCGAAACTGCTGGGTCATATGTTAACTCTATGTTTAACCTTTTGATGAACTGCCAAACTATTTTCTAGTGTATTTTACATTTCCACCAGCAAAGCTTGAGGATCGCAGTTTCTTCATATACTTGCCAACATCTGTTGTTTTGCTTATAACCATCCTAGTGGGTGTGAAGTAGTGTCTCATTGTGGTTTCGATTTGTGTTTTCCTGATGGCTAGTAATGTTGAGCATCTTTCTATGTGGTTATTGACCATTTGTGTATCTTCCTTGGAGAAGCCTTTATTTGGATCCATTTTCCATTTTAAATTGGGTTATTTAGCTTTTAAGATCATAACCTATTTGTAATATAGTTTTCAAACAATTGAAACACATAAATCTGAAAAAAAAAAAGAGTTTTGTTGGCTTGAGAAGTAGCTTGGGAGATTTCATTTATAAACAAATACTGGAATTTCTGTTCCAACACAACAGAATATTTGAAAATGAATAGAACCTTAAGATCTTGTAGGAAAGCACTGTCAAGTGAAAATTTGTATTGCACATATGTGGTTTAACCAATATTTTTGACAATGATAGTGATGATACAGTGAGTCAATAAATAATACTGAAATTATTCATAAAATTCTGTTCTTTAATTTTTCATCACACAGTTCCGCTTTTCATTTGTCAGGATAGTTACTAGGGCTTGTTTTCTGGGAATCAAACTCAGCTCATTTGCTAACATTCTTCCTTCATACTAGAATTTTCCTTTTAAGTGTGGATCTCACCCTGCTATGCTTATGAACGCCTTTGACGGTCTGATGAAATCCAGACCTTTGCCCTGAAAAAGTTACAAATATTCCTGTTGAAAATATTGAGAAATATTCTAACATCACTAAGTAAAGAAATTTTCCTTTCCTTTGGAAGAAGATTAAATCAATTGTGAATATTTAACAAGTTACTGTTAAGGTCTGTGTGCCCATTTCCAGAAGACAAAGTATGCATGCATATATACACTTACATTCATGTATTTATACTTGGCGACCATGAAAGAGAATGCATAATTTTATCAGTTAGCTTTTGCTAACCACCTGAAAACATACTGACTTAAAATAAAAAATAGTATTTCTTATTGTTCTGTGGTCCACTGGGTGGTTTCTCTGTTTTGGGGCTAGATGGTTCTAGGATGGCCTCACCTAGTTGGCACTTGGTTCAAAGACAGCTGGGATGTCAGGGACATCCTGGCCATGAGTAGTTCATCATGTGGCAGGACAAACTGGGCTTATTCATTTGGTAGTAGTGCAGGGATCACAAGAGAAACAAATGGGGGTACTTCTGTGCACAAGGGTTTGTCAGACATCGTGTGTCATGCTTACTAAAGCCTGGCTGGAGCAAGTCAGGAGGCCAGCCTGGAGTCTGTGTGGGTGTGCTCTACCAAAGAGTGTGGGTAGAAGGAGGGGATAATTTCTATTTTTGCAGTCAATCACAGTCTATGCTGTTGCATGCTTCTTATGCAAAGTCCTTTGTACAAAAATTCTGCCTCTTCCTGCTCAGCACTTCTACAAGAGAGTCAAGAAGGAATCTTGCCCATTCGTCTTAAATTGGTAACATAATTTGGTGCTTTTTTGTCACTTGTGGCCCAAGTTGTTGGTGTTCATGGAACCTAGTTATGGGCTAGGATAACCCTTTTGGATCCATTCCTAAGGCAAAGTGAATCCCTCCACTCAGGGGTCCTGGATGGCTAAGAATTATGAGAAGTTTTTCCTTTGTCACAGATCTGGAATAGTGTAAACAAAGAATAAAAGGATAAGAAAAAAATAATTCGTGGACTTCTATCTCCTGATGTTCTAGAACTACCCCATTGCAGTTGAAAAATCAAAGCAGTTCCTAACTTAGGGAGGCAACTAGCCCTTAAGTTAAGCACATTGTAGGAAAAAATGGAAGCAGTGACAAATTTAATTTTCTTCAGTTCAGTTCAGTTGCTCAGTCATGTCCAACTCTTTGCGACCCCATGGACTGCAGCACACCAGGCTTCCCTGCCCATCACCAACTCCTGGAGTTTGCTCAAACTCATGTCCATTGAGTTGGTTTATTTTTTTGGGCTCCAAAATCACTGCAGTTGGTGACTGCAGTCGTGAAATTAAAGGACATTTGCTCCTTGGAGGAAAAGCTTATGACAAAACCTAGACTGCATATTGAAGAAACATCACTTTGCTGACAAAGGTCCATATGGTCCAAAAAACTATAAAGCTATGGTTTTTCCAGTAGTCATGTGTGAATAGAAGAGTTGGACCATAAAGAAGGCTGAGTGCTGAAGAACTGATGCTTTCAAACTGTGGTGCTAGAGATGACTCTTGAGAATCCCTCGGACAGCAAGGAGGTCAAACCAATTAATCCTAAATGAAATCAACCCAGAATATTCATTGCAAGGACTGTTGCTGAAGCTGATGCAAAGAGCTGACAGAGGAGCCTGGCATGCTGCAGTTCATGGGGTCACAAAGAGTCAGACACGACTTAGTGTCTGGAACGACAGGATAGTACCATCCATCCAGTGCTACCTACCATTTCAGGAGGTTTGCTGATACCCTGAACCCAAGTCATCCAGGTTTATAAGTTGTAGGAGGCGATAATTATGCAGGTGAAAAGACTAAATTGAGTTTCTTAAAAGTGACCCGTGGCTTAAAAGTACAGAATGTACAGATTTAGAGTTGATAATTAGAGCTGAGAACCAACACGTGCCAGCACTTTTAGTATATTTGCATTTCATCATCACAACAAAATCTGTGAATACTGTGTGTGTATATGTGTGTGTGTGTGTGATTATCATTAGTACTTCTCTTTGGCCCTTAAGCCTCAAAGTGGTGAAGGGAGTTGTTGGAATTCAAACCAAGATCATCTGAAAATAATCTCAGAACTTTTCACATCTTCACAGTTGAGCAAAGTATGATTCAACTCTTAGAGATTAAGGAGATACTGTTCATTTAGCCTGTGACTTTCCAGTCCTGTGTTGTGGCCAGTTTGTCAACTGGGCACACAATCCATGGCCCACCTCATCTTCCTAATAGAAAGCTAGGTCTTTATTTCTTTAGCCTGACCACTTTCTGCCTGATGTTACCTGTATGTGAAATTCTTGTTTTTCCATGTATTAATACTTTATCAGCCATTATTTTTATGAACCAAAAGATAGAAGCTTGCTTTGTACTTAGAGGCTCAAAACATAGAATTGTGACCGTTTCTGACTGTTTTAGAAATATTCTCCCTCTAAACATTATCCCCACATTCTCCTTAAGTCTGATATTAGTTGCTCCCCAGTCATTTGTGCTTTTTGTGTGTCTCTGTATTATGGCACTCACCTGCTTTTCTTATTACCATTTACCAGTTTTTGGAGAGGAGGCATCATGTCTACTCATTGGGGGCCACTTGTGTCTAAAACAGTGGGCACTCAGAAATGCTGAGGGCATTGGTATAAAGACATTTGTCATAATCATATACTGGTATGGTGAGTGTATGGATAATAATGATTGCAATCCATATGATCAGAATGGGATTAGCTAAAAAGACTCAGTTAATTAACAGGTTTATATTACCAAGAGTTTCAGTTATAATCTTGGGAAAATGGGAGGAGATAGCAAAATTGACCTAAGAAAATTTATGCCCTGCATGGTAAACAGACAGTTTGCCAAAGCATCTATTAATCTGACTGAAATCCTACTTAAAGTAAAAAAAAAAAAAAATTTGCTCACAAGCCAGAGCATCAGTTTGAATGAGTACTTCTCGTGTCCCCAAAACTGGTGAAAGTTGAACTGTGTAGCACAATAGGTGTGATGAAGGTAGCTAGTAAGACTGAAGGCTGAAAAGATGGTGTGGAAGAGGAGTGGAGAGGAAAGTTGCTTTGAAGAAATGCTGCACTGAAGGAAAATCAGCATGCACACTAGCGTTCTCAGGTTCACAGTCTGCATACAACTGTGCAACTGCCTGTGGTAGCTACAAACTTGGAGAATGATGGTCCTGAATTGGATGTTTGAGGATAAATATTCAGTTTGCCTTTTTCATATTCGTCTCAAGCCTTCCTCACTTAAATTTCTTACTGTAGAAAATGAAATTGCTTCATAAGTACTCTGAAGGTCCCTGGTTGATGGTTCATTTTTATCTCTACTCAAGCCTTCTGTTTGTGTTATGGGCTTGAGAAATATTTATTAAGTGACAGGATTTTGTCATCTTTTGGTTGTCTGAACACAAACTATCTTACTGATGTAAGTCACCTTTCTATCACATACTGGGAGTGGACAGTAGCTGTCCCAGTGAAGTAAAACAAAGAAATCAAAAAGCTGAAATAAGTAACCAAAATATCAAAATGAATGACATTCAAATTTGACTTCTCCATGGCATAACCTATTTACAGCACCATAGATGACCAAGAATTAGCCATGGAAGGAAGTACTCTACAGAGCTTCAGTTAAAAGGGGAAAAAAAAAAAAAAAACAAAAGACAAACACATACCAATTCCCAACTTCCAGATAAAAATATTATTTTAAAATTTATATTCTCTTTATTAAAGGTTAATTTATATTAACACTATCTGAATCTTAAAAATATAGAGATTGACCAAATAGTAAAATTTGTAACAAAAGAAGATTTTATACAGTCTGGAGTCTTGGTATACAGCAATGCAAGGAAGAGGTGTACTTAAAGAAAAAACTTGTAATAGTTCAGCTCTGAGGATTCTTGAGAAAAAGTAGATTTATCTCTTCTCCTGAGTTGCTTAATACTAATGAGCAATCTGGTCAAAAGTTAAACATGAAATCTTGAAACTTTTGCCTATCCACAAATATTTTCTATGTCTTTATCCTTCAAGGTAAAGATAAACAGTGTTTTCTAGAGAGCATCCAGAGCACCAACATAAATGACTTTTGGAAGAGAAGCATGAAAGGAGCCCCACAAATGGGGAGGTAAAGGGCTGTGGCCTCTCCAAATAGGCTTTTGAGAGGTTGTCCCTTCTGCACTTTGCTGCATCAGCTATGCACTCCACCCCTTAATCCTGCTACTCTCTCAAACCACTGGTGTCATCCTTAAAAAGTGGATGATACTTAGCTGTCTGCACCTTTTGCCCCAGCCACTCCTTTTTGTCTGGATTCTGCGATCATCTGTGCTTCCTATCAGCTATTGCCCTTCAGATCCACTCCCCACACTTCCTCTTCCTGTTCTGGACCCTGAGAGGCTGTGCTTTAGAGACGCTTCGGTGGACTCCATGGCCCTCTGGCTTAGGGTTGAATGGTTTAGCAAATGAAAATATAGGACATCAGGCTAAATTAGAATTTCCAGTAAAAGGATAGTTTTTAATGCAAGTATGTCCCATGTCGTATGTAATATGAATACTTAGACTTACCAGAAATTCAAATTTAACTGAATGTGTTGTGTTTTATCTGGCAACCCCACTCTGGCTTAGTCATTGGTTTAGTCAGTGGGAGCACCAACAGGTAATCAAGAAAATCGAAGTAAAGTCAGAGTATTTCCCTGCCCTGTTCCCTCTTGACTAAGTTGATACAGGCTGATTTTGTCCATTAACAGATGGTCCTACCTCTTGTTATGCAGTCCCTGGTTCCAGGAGCCTCACCTTTCCCAAGTCTCTTCTGACATAGGGAAGGTAAATACTTCTCCAGTGCTCACATTTCTTTGTTCTTCCTTAATACTACCTGGGTAACTTGTCATTTCCCTGGTTCCTTCTCATATTTCCCACACCTTTTTAATACTATATTAAATGCTTCTTAAATAAACCAAATCGAACAGCTATCTGTTTCCTGCCTGGATCCCTAAAGAGATGCACTCTTACAGACCTAGTCCCATCATTGTCTTCTGGACCCTGACACCTTCCATTTCTCACAACAGTGGCAATATTGACCCAGGAGTCCTTTTGTGAGTCATGGAGGCACTGCCCTGCCCACAACTCCTCTTTCACTGGCTTGCCTTACTTTTCCTAACTGTAATACCCAGGTATTTCCCTGGGTTGACTTTTACCCTGCTCTCTGCATACAGTGTCTTCAGATCAGATCAGATCAGATCAGTCGCTCAGTCGTGTCCGACTCTTTGCGACCCCATGAATCGCAGCACACCAGGCCTCCCTGTCCAACACCAACTCCCGGAGTTCACTGAGACTCACGTCCATTGAGTCAGTGATGCCATCCAGCCATCTCATCCTCTGTCGTCCCCTTCTCCTCCTGCCCTCAATCCCTCCCAGCATCAGGGTCTTTTCCAATGAGTCAACTCTTTGCATGAGGTGGCCAAAGTACTGGAGTTTCAGCTTTAGCATCATTCCTTCCAAAGAAATCCCAGGGCTGATCTCCTTCAGAATGGACTGGTTGGATCTCCTTGCAGTCCAAGGGACTCTCAAGAGTCTTCTTCAACACCACAGTTCAAAAGCATCAATTCTTCAGCACTCAGCCTTCTTCACAGTCCAATTCTCACATCCATACATGACCACAGGAAAAACCATAGGCTTGACTAGACAGACCTTTGTTGGCAAAGTAATGTCTCTGCTTTTGAATATGCTATCTAGGTTGGTCATAACTTTCCTTCCAAGGAGTAAGTGTCTTTTAATTTCATGGCTGCAGTCACCATCTGCTGTGATTTTGGAGCCCAAAAAAATAAAGTCTGACACTGTTTCCCCATCTATTTCCCATGAAGTGATGGGACCGGATGCCATGATCTTCATTTTCTGAATGTTGAGCTTTAAGCCAACTTTTTCACTCTCCACTTTCACTGTCATCAAGAGGCTTTTTAGTTCCTCTTCACTTTCTGCCATAGGGTGGTGTCATCTGCATATCTGAGGTTATTGATATTTCTCCTGGCAATCTTGATTCCAGCTTGTGTTTCTTCCAGTCCAGCGTTTCTCATGATGTCTTAGACTCTACTATTACCTTCATGTGGAATTTGTTTTTTTTTCTTTTATTTATTATGATGCAAATGACAGAAAATATTCACATGTATGACATAATGCCTTGGATATGCCCAAAGTTCAATGAGGTCCCAGGAAATTGGTTGGGAACTAAAAAAAATAGTTTTGGATTCTGATTGCTAGAATTTTGTTAAGGATTTTTGCATCTATGTTCATCAGTGATATTGGCCTGTAGTTTTCTTTTTTTGTGGGATCTTTGTCAGGTTTTGGTATTAGGGTGATGGTGGCCTCATAGAATGAGTTTGGAAGTTTACCTTCCTCTGCAATTTTTTGGAAGAGTTTGAGCAGGATAGGTGTTAGCTCTTCTCTAAATTTTTGGTAGAATTCAGCTGTGAAGCCGTCTGGACCTGGGCTTTTGTTTGCTGGAAGATTTTTGATTACAGTTTCAATTTCCGTGCTTGTGATGGGTCTGTTAAGATTTTCTATTTCTTCCTGGTCGAGTTTTGGAAAGTTGTACTTTTCTAAGAATTTGTCCATTTCTTCCACATTGTCCATTTTATTGGAATATAATTGTTGATAGTAGTCTCTTATGATCCTTTGTATTTCTGTGTTGTCTGTTGTGATCTCTCCATTTTTGTTTCTAATTTTATTGATTTGATTTTTCTCCCTTTGTTTCTTGATGAGTCTGGCTAATGGTTTGTCAATTTTATTTATCCTTTCAAAGAACCAGCTTTTGGTTTTGTTGATTTTTGCTATGGTCTCTTTTGTTTCTTTTGCATTTATTTCTGCTCTAATTTTTAAGATTTCTTTCCTTCTTCTAACCCTGGGGTTCTTCATTTCTTCCTTTTCTAGTTGCTTTAGGTGTAGAGTTAGGTTATTTATTTGACTTTTTTCTTGTTTCTTGAGGTGTGCCTGTATTGCTATGAAGTCTCCCCTTAGGACTGCTTTTACCGTGTCCCACAGGTTTTGGGTTGTTGTGTTTTCATTTTCATTCATTTCTATGCAAATTTTGATTTCTTTTTTGATTTCTTCTGTGATTTGTTGGTTATTCAGCAGCATGTTGTTCATCCTCCATATGTTGGAATTTTTAATAGTTTTTCTCCTGTAATTGAGATCTAATCTTACTGCATTTTGGTCAGAAAAGATGCTTGGAATGATTTCTATTTTTTTGAATTTACCAAGGCTAGCTTTATGGCCCAGGATGTGATCTATCCTGGAGAAGGTTCCATGTGCGCTTGAGAAAAAGGTGAAATTCATTGTTTTGGGATGAAATGTCCTATAGATATCAATTAGGTCTAACTGGTCTATTGTATCGTTTAAAGTTTGTGTGTCCTTGTTAATTTTCTGTTTAGTTGATCTATCCATAGGTGTGAGTGGGGTATTAAAGTCTCCCACTATTATTGTGTTATTGTTAATTTCTCCTTTCATACTTGTTAGCATTTGTCTTACATACTGTGGTGCTCCCGTGTTGGGTGCATATATATTTATAATTGTTATATCTTCTTCTTGGACTGATCCTTTGATCATTACGTAGTGACTTCTTTGTCTCTTTTCACAGCCTTTGTTTTAAAGTCTATTTGGTATGAGTATTGCTACTCCTGCTTTCTTTTGGTCCCTATTTGCATGGAAAATCTTTTTCCAGCCCTTCACTTTCAGTCTCTATGTGTCCCCTGTTTTGAGGTGGGTCTCTTGTAGACAACATATGTAGGGGTCTTGTTTTTGTATCCATTCAGCCAGTCTTTGTCTTTTGGTTGGGGCATTCAACCCATTTACGTTTAAGGTAATTACTGATAAGTATGATCCCGTTGCCATTTACTTTATTGTTTTGGGTTCGAATTTATACACCGTTTTTGTGTTTCCTGTCTAGAGATAAAAACCATATGATTATCTCAATAGATGCAGAGAAAGCCTTTGACGAAATTCAACATCCATTTATGATAAAAACTCTCCAGAAAGCAGGAATAGAAGGAACATACCTCAACATAATAAAAGCTATATATGACAAACCCACAGCAAACATTATCCTCAATGGTGAAAAATTGAAAGCATTTCCTCTAAAATCAGGAACAAGACAAGGGTGCCCACTTTCACCATTACTATTCAACATCGTTTTGGAAGTTTTGGCCACAGCAATCAGAGCAGAAAAAGAAATAAAAGGAATCAAATTGGAAAAGAAGAAAAAAACTCTCACTATTTGCAGATGACATGATCCTCTACATAGAAAACCCTAAAGACTCCACCAGAAAATTACTAGAAATAATCAATGACTATAGTAAAGTTGCAGGATATAAAATCAACACACAGAAATCCCTTGCATTCCTATACACTAATAATGAGAAAACAGAAAGAGAAATTAAGGAAACAATTCCATTCACCATTGCAACGGAAAGAATAAAATACTTAGGAATATATCTACCTAAAGAAACTAAAGACCTATATATAGAAAACTATAAAACACTGGTGAAAGAAATCAAAGAGGACACTAATAGATGGAGAAATATACCATGTTCATGGATTGGAAGAATCAATATAGTGAAAATGTGTATACTACCCAAAGCAATTTATAGATTCAATGCGATCCCTATCAAGCTACCAACAGTATTCTTCACAGAGCTAGAATAAATAATTTCACAATTTGTATGGAAATACAAAAAACCTCGAATAGCCAAAGCGATCTTGAGAAAGAAGAATGGAACTGGAGGAATCAACCTGCCTGACTTCAGGCTCTACTACAAAGCCACAGTTATCAAGACAGTATGGTACTGGCACAAAGACAGATATATAGATCAATGGAATAAAATAGAAAGCCCAGAGATAAATCCACGCACATATGGACACCTTATCTTTGACAAAGGAGGCAAGAATATACAATGGATTAAAGACAATCTCTTTAACAAGTGGTGCTGGGAAATCTGGTCAACCACTTGTAAAAGAATGAAACTAGAACACTTTCTAACACCATACACAAAAATAAACTCAAAGTGGATTAAAGATCTAAACGTAAGACCAGAAACTATAAAACTCCTAGAGGAGAATGTAGGCAAAACACTCTCTGACATACATCACAGCAGGATCCTCTATGACCCACCTCCCAGAATATTGGAAATAAAAGCAAAAATAAACAAATGGGACCTAATTAACCTTAAAAGCTTCTGCACATCAAAAGAAACTATTAGCAAGGTGAAAAGACAGCCTTCAGAATGGGAGAAAATAATAGCAAATGAAGCAACGGACAAACAACTAATCTCAAAAATATACAAGCAACTCCTACAGCTCAACTCCAGAAAAATAAATGACCCAATCAAAAAATGGGCCAAAGAACTAAATAGACATTTCTCCAAAGAAGACATACAGATGGCTAACAAACACATGAAAAGATGCTCAACATCACTCATTATCAGAGAAATGCAAATCAAAACCACTATGAGGTACCATTTCACACCAGTCAGAATGGCTGCGATCCAAAAGTCTACAAATAATAAATGCTGGAGAGGGTGTGGAGAAAAGGGAACCCTCTTACACTGTTGGTGGGAATGCAAACTAATACAGCCACTATGGAGAACAGTGTGGAGATTCCTTAAAAAACTGGAAATAGAACTGCCTTATGATCCAGCAATCCCACTGCTGGGCATACACACTGAGGAAACCAGAAGGGAAAGAGACACGTGTACCCCAATGTTCATCGCAGCACTGTTTGTAATAGCCAGGACATGGAAGCAACCTAGATGTCCATCAGCAGATGAATGGATAAGAAAGCTGTGGTACATATACACAATGGAGTATTACTCAGCCATTAAAAAGAATACATTTGAATCAGTTCTAATGAGGTGGATGAAACTGGAGCCTATTATAGAGTGAAGTAAGCCAGAAGCAAAAACACCAATACAGTATGCTAACGCATATATATGGAATTTAGAAAGATGGTAACAATAATCCTGTGTACGAGACAGCAAAAGAGACACTGATGTATAGAACAGTCTTATGGACTCTGTGGGAGAGGGAGAGGGTGGGAAGATATAGGAGAACGGCATTGAAACATGTAAAATATCATGTAAGAAACGAGTTGCCAGTCCAGGTTCGATGCACGATACTGGATGCTTGGGGCTAGTGCACTGGGACGACCCAGAGGGATGGTACGGGGAGGGAGGAGGGAGTAGGGTTCAGGATGGGGAACACATGTATACCTGTGGCGGATTCATTTTGATATTTGGCGAAACTAATACAATTATGTAAAGTTTAAAAATAAAATAAAATTAAAAAAAAAAAGTTTTGATGGTTAATTTCATGTGTCAACTTGACTGAGCTATGGTGCCCTGCTGCTGCTGCTGCTGCTAAGTCACTTCAGCTGTGTCCAACTCTGTGTGACCCCATAGACAGCAGCCCACCAGGCTCCCCCATCCCTGGGATTCTCCAGGCAAGAACACTGGAGTGGGTTACCATTTCCTTTTCCAATGCATGAAAGTGAAAAGGGAAAGTGAAGTCGCTCAGTCGTGTCTGACTCTTAGCGACCCCATGGACTGCAGCCTACCAGGCTTCTCCATCCATGGGATTTTCCAGTCAAGAGTACTAGAGTGGGGTGCCCCAGATATTTCATCAAATATTGTTCTGGATATTTTCTGTGAGAGTGTTTTTGGATGAGATTTATAATTAAATTGGTAGACTTTGAGTAAAGCAGGTTGCCTTTAAAATATGATGGGCCTCTTCCAGTCATTTGAAGGCCTGGATAGAACAAAAATGCTGACCTCCCTTGAACAAGAAAGAATACTGCAACAGACTTCCTTCAGACTTCAGCATCAGCTCTCCCTAGTCTCTAGCCTGACAGCCTGAGAGCCCACCCTGCAGATTTTGGACTTTCCAGCCTCCATAAATCATATGAGTCAATTCCTTAAAATCTATCTATCTATCTACACACAAACACACACACACACACACACACACACACACACATCTTGTTGGTTTTGTTTCTCTGGAGAATCCTGACTAATATAACAGTGCATAGAATGCATTCAGGTGGGAGAAGAGGGTGGGCATAACAGTCAGTAAAACATTTTATAAAGGTATGATATAGATTAGATTGGCTACAGATTATGAAATATTTAGATCAGGCTGGGTTTAACTGTGCTGCTTTCTCTCCCACCTGGAAAAGCTTTTCAGAATGTAGGTCAGTGAGAGTGGTATTATTATAGGCATTCGTAGTTCACATACTTCTGCTTGCAAGAAACAAAAGTCTTAGACTGGCTGAAACACTAAGTGCTTTTATGATCTCACGTAACATGAAGTTCAAAGGTAGGACAGGCCCTTGGTCTGCTGTGTCCTGGCTCCTGAGTTCTCTTGCCTCTGCCCTCCTCAGACTGGCTACATAATGGATGAAATTGTTCCAGCCCTCATGTCCAGGCATGAAATGTTCAGAGGAAAGAGAATGACTTTCTCTTCTTTGATGCATTTCTCAGAAGCTAGGAAAATTTCACAGAGTCTCCTTCATGTATATCTCAGTGGCCAGAATGGGGTCACTTGCACATTCCTAAAACCATCCCTGGTAAGGGGGATGCCATGACTGGCTTAGACAAGCCAGAATCTCCTCCTGAACTACAAATGGTGTTGGCTTCCACTGGATTCTGTTATATGGCTACCTGATGTAAAGCAGGGTGTCAGGAAGAAAGAAGAGGGAAGCAGATGTTGAGCAGGTAGTCAACAGAATCCACCAAATTGGCTACCTATTCTAGGCTGTCCCTTCTTTTCATGCATCTGAGTGTTGTCTTGATACTCTGCCAAACAAAACATTGCTTTCTTTAAAAAAAAAAATCAAACCACACTCAGTATATGATTTTTTGAAAACTTGCTTCAGTTACTGGGATGTGAGGGTAAGTTATATCACATAGCATGTGGCAGTTTAATTGAAAACCTCCACCAAGTGTCTCTGCTCTCACGTTTCTTCACCCCCTTCTTTCTCTTGCATCCCTCCATTCACCAAACCATTTCCTATTTTAAGACTTGAACTCATACCCTTTTCCTGGTCTATGCAGGGAATCTGCCTACTACTATTGATGTGAGGCCCTGGAAGCCCAGTGCCACCCTCAGATTTATCAAAGTACCCATTCAGTCACTAGTTGCTGAGAAAATAAATTTTCTTTGTATCATTCATTACATGCAGAAAAGCCTATAATATTATTTTCTTCGAAAGTGTAAAGCTTTTGCAAATTTGGTATTTTAACCAATGTTAGTAAAAAGTTACTTGTGACCTATCTCACAAGCCATTGTAATGTATCAGAGTGCTAAGGCTATATAGTAGAAGACTTCTAATTAATCATAATCAATAACCTGACCTCTCTCCTGAGCTTGAGTCTCGTATATGCTGCTCATTTCCACCAGACAGGAAAGGAACCTCATTATGTTCAAGATGAAATAATATTCCATTGCAAATTTGTCTCTCCTATTTCCTATTGCTATTAATAGTATCACTGTCTTCCCAATAGTCATTTTAATTTCTCTCTCCATTTCTCTCTCTATTAATCTCTCACTTCCAAAAATTTGGCCTGGAGATTTTAACAGGTGTTTCTTGAAGGAAGTGTTCTGTTGGCCAAATGTCACTGGGGAATACTATATGCCATCTCTCTATCTTGGAACATTATAACACACGTTCAAATATCAAAGACCCTGAGAAATTCTGTAGAATAGAACGCAGTTTACTCCTATTTAATCTGATATTTTCTGGGTTTATTTCATCACAGAATCATTTTTGCTAGGAATATTTTTTCATATATTCTAGGATATTAGTATGTCATGGAAAATAGGGAAAGCATCGCTCTAAGCATTTTCTGAATAAGGATGGAGAACAAAATTAATATTTATTGTGTAGTAAAAACGATATTCATAGGTGAAGTAGCCTTTTTCTTTTCTTCTTTTTTTAAAATTCCTATACTGTGGCCTGCCAGCCACAAGTGTCATGCCACAGGCCTTCTGTGGGTGCCTGCCTCAGTGTGCTACAGATGTGTGTGGGCTGAGCCTCCCTCACAGGGCTCACAGGTTTCTGGGACTCAGCAAGGGAGGGTGGCTGGTGGGAGGACTTCTGTAAAGAAGGTGGAAGATAATTTTTCCATAATTTATGAAGTTGTGAAAAAGCCATTATCATGATTTTTACAGTGAATAGTGGAATATTTCAGAAATAATAAAGATATTTTCCTAATTTCAAAAAAAATTCCAGTACTACTAATAAGGAAAAAAAGCCCAAGTACTTCTTTTAGTAAACAGACTTAGACAGAAATCCAACCTCATGATGATGAAGTATAGATTCACCTTAAATGTTATGATAATTGGCATGTATATGTTTGACTCTTCTCCCTTATCTTTCTAAATGAAGGGTAATGGCTAACTCTGCTTTACCTTATAAAAATGATTTGTGTCACATTTCACTCTGAGATTTTCATTAAGCACAACTAAAACTTGTGGCCTAGGGTTCCAATTATCATTTTAATATAGGCAGGATCAAGTATTCATTGATTATAAATATTTTATTCTCTATTGTACTACCAGACTAAGGATTAACAAGTCTTTTTTCCCTTAAAACTTAATGTGTTGAATTCATATAGGTGCATAATATATGTCCTTTTATTTATTGAACATGAGAATGTTAGATTCTATAGGCTTTTGGCCTAATATTAAGAACAGTTAGGAAAAAAATGCATTTAATTAAACTTAAGTCTATACAGATGGGTGGAGTTGCCAAAGTAAGAAAACAAATTTGGAGATATTTGGGAGAGGATAAATTCAAGTTATAATTGGAAAGTGAGAAGAGATTTAAAAAATGGATTAAAGGTAGAGTATTTTTCAATATTGTACATGTTTGGTGCATTTAATTCAAATTTTTATTAAATATGCATACAAACTCTGAGTAAGCTTATTTCAGATACTATACTGATAAGATAACTGATATGACACTGGCAATTAAAGGGTTGTTTGGGCTTTTAAAAAAAATGAGACCCCAGAATTGGCCACAAGAAAGTGCTTATTCATTACTTAAGAAACAAACTGCATAGTGTATATAGTGACTTTTTAAAAACTGAAGTACATCAAACAAAGAAATATTTCTAAAAGCCTCAAGCAAATGTAGGAATCTGAAAACACTTATCTTTTCAAGCCAACTGAAGAAAAGAACATAGGGAAATCATAAAGTAAAGAACATTTCTTTTCAGAATGCCTCTTTCTCATAAGTAGTTTAAAATCCAGTGGAGTATGCAAAAAGCTCTTTCATAAAGCAGGAAAATAGAAGAAAAAAGGCTGTTGGCATTTCTGATTTTATTGGATAATTGTAAGACAGTGGCTATGAAAGACAAGACTCAAGGAAATGGGTAATCGAGAGGCAGGATAAAATGATTTAAAAAAAGCAGATGAAGTAAGTGTGGAGGCAAATTTAATGCCTCTCACTTTAAAGAAATCAGGCAGAGAAAAGTATCTCAAGAGATTGCCAGACAGATGGTATGCTACAGAACCTTAGATTTCTCTGAAGAATGAGTCTGCCTCAGTTCAAGTCCTGGAGTAAGGAAAGGAGTTTTTCTGAGTAGAAGGTAAGCAGATCATTTCACCTTTCAATTGCTGCTTTGTATGACTTGAGGGTGGGGATCATTCATGGGAAAATATCAGTGATGGAATTTTTAAATATTTCTAGATGTTTAGCGGAGAAGGCAATGGCACCCCACTCCAGTACTCTTGCCTGGAAAATCCCATGGACGGAGGAGCCTGGTAGGCTGCAGTCCATGGGGTCACTGAGGGTCGAACACGACTGAGCAAAACTTCACTTTCACTTTTCACTTTCATGCATTGGAGAAGGAAATGGCAACCCACTCCAGTGTTCTTGCCTGGAGAATCCCAGGGACGGGGGAGCCTGGTGGGCTTCCGTCTATGGGGTCACACAGAGTCGGACATGACTGAAGCGACTGAGCAGCAGCAGATGTTTAGAGCTAAACAGCAAATAATTCTATATTTCTAGAATTTTAGTTCTAAACAGAAGAACTAAACAGTAGAACAGTAGGGCATGTGAGATACATACAATTTATTCAGTGTATGCAGCACACAGTGACTTTCTTCAAAATAGTATGGAAATAGGGAAAGAAGAGTAAGTTTGTAGTGAGCACTCCTGGTAAACATTACCTCAATGCAGTGATCAAGGGCAACATCAGCAGTAATAAGTAGTGTCTACCCTTGATAGGTGTCCCCAGTGACTCATCAGTGAAGAATCCACCTACAATGCAGGAAATACAGAGATGTGAGTTTGATCTCTGGGTTGAGAAGATCCCCTGGAGTAAGAAATGGCAACCCATCCCAGTATTCTTGCCTGAAAGATTACATGGACAAATGAGCCTGATGGGCTGCAGTCCATGGGGTCGCAAAGAGTTGGACACCACTGAGCAACTGGAAGCATGCACACACCCTTGATATTATATGAAGAAAATGGCACTTGACCTCTCTGGTCTTCCTCTAAAATCCCCTCACTCCAGCTGAATCATGGGAAAACAGACAAATCCCAATTAAGGGACACTATGAAATATCTTACCAGTACTCATCAAAATTTTCAAGGTCATCAAAAACAAGGAAAGTCTGAGAAACTGTCACAGACAAGAGGAGCCTAAGGACATATGATTACTAAATGTAATGTGACATCATGCATGGGTTCCTGGAACAGAAGAGCATTGTATAAAAGCTAAGGAGAATTGAAAGAAGTAAGGACTGTGACATATGTACCATTCTAATGTTAATGATAGGGAAAACCAAGTGAGAGGTATACGAGAACTCTGTACAACTTTTGTGTAAGTCTAAAAATACTCTAACATGAAAATTTCATTGAAACATTTAAAAAAGTGTTCATGATGAATGCTGGCACCTGAACATGTTGACTGAGAAATTGTTACAAAGATGTGATATTTGATAGCCAAGCCTTGTAATATGAAATTTGTATTTTCCATAAGCCAATTTGCTTGGATTAAATGCCTTACTTTTTAAATGGCTAAAACACTTCTTTTTTTTTTTTCTAATTTTATTTTATTTTTAAACTTTACATAATTGTATTAGTTTTGCCAAATATCAAAATGAATCCGCCACAGGTATACATGTGTTCCCCATCCCGAACCCTCCTCCCTCCTCCCTCCCCATACCATCCCTCTGGGCCGTCCCAGTGCACCAGCCCCAAGCATCCAGCATCATGCATCGGACCTGGACTGGCAACTCGTTTCCTACATGATATTTTACATATTTCAATGCCACTCTCCCAAATCTTCCCACCCTCTCCCTCTCCCACAGAGTCCATAAGACTGTTCTATACATCAGTGTCTCTTTTGCTGTCTCGTACACCGGGTTATTGTTACCATCTTTCTAAATTCCATATATATGCGTTAGTATACTGTATTGGTGTTTTTCCTTCTGGCTTACTTCACTCTGTATAATAGGCTCCAGTTTCATCCACCTCATTAGAACTGATTCAAATGTATTCTTTTTAATGGCTGAGTAATACTCCATTGTGTATATGTACCACAGCTTTCTTATCCATTCATCTGCTGATGGACATCTAGGTTGCTTCCATGTCCTGGCTATTATAAACAGTGCTGCGATGAACATTGGGGTACACGTGTCTCTTTCCCTTCTGGTTTCCTCAGTGTGTATGCCCAGCAGTGGGATTGCTGGATCATAAGGCAGTTCTATTTCCAGTTTTTTAAGGAATCTCCACACTGTTCTCCATAGTGGCTGTACTAGTTTGCATTCCCACCAACAGTGTAAGAGGGTTCCCTTTTCTCCACACCCTCTCCAGCATTTATTATTTGTAGACTTTTGGATCGCAGCCATTCTGACTGGTGTGAAATGGTACCTCATAGTGGTTTTGATTTGCATTTCTCTGATAATGAGTTAAATGGCTAAAACACTTCTACATGAATTCAATAAAACTGGTTCCAAAAAAGAAATCTGGTAGGCAAAAAGAAGTAAAGAAAAGATAGTTGAGTTCACAGATGCAAAAAAAAAGTACTCTGTAATTTTATTTATAAAAAGTTCAAAACATATAATTAAGGGAAAATTAACCTACAGTATTAGAAGTTGAAATGGTGATTATTTTAGGGGGTCACAATATGACTAGGAAGGGCATTAGAGCTGCTTCAGAGAGCATAATGCTCTGTTTCTTGATCCAGCTGGTAGTTACCACACTGTATTCACTTTGTGAAAATTCACTGGGCTGTTAACTTTTGTATGCTTATTTTCAGTATGTATGCTCTACTGTGCTTAGTTGCTCAGTCATGTCCAACTCTTTGCAACCCCATGGACTGTAGCCCCCTAGGCTTTTCTGTCCATGGGGATTCTCCAGGCAAGAATACTGGAGTGGGTTGCCATGCCCTCCTCCAGGGGATCTTCAAAACCCAGGAATTGAATCCAGGTCTCCATTGCAGGCGGATTCTTTACCAGCTGAGCTACCTGGGAAGCCCCTTCAATATATATATTATACCTCAATTTGAAAGTTTATTAAAGAAAACCATTGAACTTGAGGAGTTGGATAAATTGCTTTCCAAGATTAAAAAATGTATGTACTATAAATGGTTTCTGAATAGTAAACCCATTTCAAAGCAGAAGATCTAGTATGCTGTGTTGTTAAAGGTGTATGTTGTCCATATATTTACTTACTCACTTCACAAATATTAAGTAACTAGGGCTGGCTTGTATCTAAAACCATAGATTATATGGGAAAATAAACCTATAAATAGACAGTAATATGATGATTTCTATAATAGATATGTGTGCAAATGTAATGGAATTCTAGAGATGTTCTTTGGTCTGTTGGGGGAAATCATAGAAGGCTACTCAATAAGTTGAAACATGAGTTGAAAGATGATGGAAGAGCATGAGTTCAGTTCAGTCGCTCAGTCATGTCCGATTCTTTGCGACCCCATGAATCCCAGCACACCAGGCCTCCCTGTCCATCACCAACTCCCGGAGTTCACTCAGACTCACGTCCACTGAGTCAGTGATGCCATCCAGTCATCTCATCCTCTGTCATCCCCTTCTCCTCCTGCCCCCAATCCCTCCCAGCATCAGAGTCTTTTCCAATGAGTCAGCTCTTCTTATGAGGTGGCCAAAGTACTGGAGTTTCAGCTTTAACATCATTCCTTCCAAATAAGGATCTGATCCAGGGCTGATCTCCTTCAGAACGGACTGGTTGGATCTCCTTGCAGTCCAAGGGACTCTCAAGAGTCTTCTCCAACACCACAGTTCAAAAGCATCAGTTCTTCGGTGCTCAGCTTTCTTCACAGTTCAACTCTCACATCCATATATGACTACTGGAAAAACCATAGCCTTGACTAGATGGAAAGAGCATGTTACTGCTAAGTCACTTCAGTCGTATCCGACTCTGTGTGACCCCATAGACGGCAGCCCACCAGGCTCCCCGTCCCTGGGATTCTCCAGGCAATAACACTGGAGTGGGTTGCCATTTCCTTCTCCAATGCATGAAAGTGAAAAGTGAAAGTGAAGTCGCTCAGTCGTGTCTGACTCCTAGCGATCCCATGGACTGCAGCCTACCAGGCCCCTCTGTCCATGGGATTTTCCAGGCAAGAGTACTGCAGTGGGTTGCCATTGCCTTCTCTGATGGAAAGAGCATACATTTGCCTAAAAGAAAGTGGTTATTTACATTGAGCAAAGTGAGAGGAGGAGAGAATTCTAGACAGAGGCAATAGCTAGAGAAAAGTCACAGAGGTAGGATGAATTTGGAATGATGGAAGCTAAGCATTATTGACTAAATGTCTATGTCTTCCAGGAAATTTGTAATTTGAAGTTTTGACCTCCAGTGTGATGGCATTATGAGATAGGGTGTTTGGGAGTTAATTAGGTTTAGATGAGGTCATGAGGGTGGGGTCTTTATTTTGGAATGAATGAAGAGACCAGAGCTTGTTCCTACTACCTCCCTCTTTCCCCACCATGTGAGGACACAGACCATGTCTGTCTGCAAGCAGGAGGAGAGACTTCATCAGACACCTACTCATCCGGCATCTTAATCTTGGACTTCCCAGCCCCCAGAACCATGAGAAATAAATGTTCATTGTTTAAAGTATGCAGTCTATGGTATTTTGTTTGTGGTGTTGGAGAAGACTCTTGAGAGTCCCTTGGACTGCAAGGAGATCCAACCAGTCTATTCTAAAGGAGATCAGTCCTGGGTGTTCTTTGGAAGGACTGATGCTAAAGCTGAAACTCCAATACTTTAGCCACCTCATGCGAAGAGTTGACTCATTGGAAAAGACTCTGATGTTGGGAGGGATTGGGGGCAGGAAGAGAAGGGGACGACAGAGGATGAGATGGCTAGATGGCATCACTGACTTGATGGACATGAGTTTGAGTAAACTCCGGGAGTTGGTGATGGACAGGGAGGCCTGGCGTGCTGCAAATTCATGGGGTCACAAAGAGTTGGACATGACTGAGCAACTGAACTGAACTGAACCAAAACTGACTAAGATACTGAGGCAGTAGAGGAAGACAGAAACGAGATCATAAAAAGCCAAGTATATCATGGAGAAGAAAAGACTTGATTCAGGAAATTTTGAGCTTTAAGCAGTGAGTAATATGATAAGAAATACGATGATAAAAATAAAGGCAGTGTGGAGAATGCTTGGAAGGAGCATGACTAGAAGCAGAAGGACCAGTGACGAAGCTACCATAAAAGGGAGGAGAGAAATGATGTCATTGTGGACAGAGAGCAGCAGACAGAGAAGTTTATGATTTAGAGTTGGCAGGTCTTAGTGATTAATTAGATATGGAGGGGGGGAGGTGGGAATCCAAGATGACATCAGTGGTACCATTGATGAGGATAGAGAACACTGAAGGAAAAGTGGGAATGTGGATGAAGATGAGTACTATCTGAGACATGTTGAGTTTGGGACATCCAGGTGGGGACATCTAGCAGGTAGTTGGATATAAGGGGAATGGGACCCAGAAGAATTACCTGGAGTTATGAGAGTTTTCTGTGGTGGATATATAGTTAGTAATTAAAACTGAGTTTACTTATGAAAAGTAAGAAAATCCTCATGGATGAGGGTGTGTAGATAAAAGGATTAAACATTTGAAACTCTTACGAGTGTTGCTGAAGTGCTATATTATGCATGGGTCCAAGCTCTGTAAGAAGGAAAGCATGGTCAGGCATGGATGTATGGAGTGGCCAAGAGACTGGAGGACCTTGTAAGGTGGAGTTACGGGATTTGGAATAGTGAGGGGATGAGAAAATGAGAGGGTGAAAGTTTGTGATAAGAGAGACTATTAACAGGGTTTAAGATATTTAGGCTGGGCTAGTTCTGAGGATAAATAGAACATGAGTTACATGAGGACAGGAGTATTTCAATTCTGTATGCCCAGTACATAGGACAAAGTGTGGCATATAATTGATGCTCAATAAATATTTGTTGAGAGCAGCAGACAGAGAGGTTTAAGATTTAGAGTTGAATCCTGGCAGGCTATAGTCTATGGGGTCACAAAGAGTCGGACACAACTGAAGCGACTGAGCAAGCACGCAGAGTAGACTGAGGGGAAGTTAATAGATTAGATGAGATCAAATAAGTCTGGTGAAATTCTTAGAAAACTTGTATATGACTCTCTGTTTTTCTCTTGCTGCTTTTAGAATCCTCTGTTTATCTTTAACCTTTGCCGTTTTAATTATATGCCGTGCTGAGGATCTGTTTGGGTTCATCTTGTTTGGGACCCTCTGTGCTTCCTGAGCACGCATGCGTGCACGTGCTTCCTGTACCTGGCTCTCTGTTTCCTTTTTCGGATTTGGGAAGTTTTCAGCTACAATTTCTTCAAGTACATTTTCCATCCCTTTCTCTTTCTCTCCACCTTTGAAACCGCTATTATGCATAAGTTGGCACATTTTATATTACTCCCTACAGACCTCGTATGTTGCTTTCATTTTTTAAATTTGTCTTTGTATCTGCTATTCTGATCGGCTGATTTCCATTATTCTGTATTCCACAGCACTTATTTGTTATTCCGTGTCATTTAGTTGACTATTCAATGTTTCTAGATTGCTTTTGGAAGTTGAATTATCTAATTTTTTATTGCTTCATCTTTATAGTTTCTAATTCCTTGTTACAGTGATCTGCATTTCTATTAATGCTCTTTCTTAACCCGGTTAGCATTTTTATTACCACTTTTTTTGAACTCAGGTTCTGATAGAGTTATTAGTTCTATTTCTTTATTTGTTCTTTCAGGGGATTTCTCTTCCTCTTTTAATTAGGAGTAGTTCCTCTGCTTTTTCATTTTGCCTAACTTTCTTTTACCCTATGAATTTAGGAGAAACAGTTATCTACTGTGGTCTTGAAGGAGTGTTTTTATGTGGGAGCATCCCTGTGTACACTGTGTGTGTCTGATGTCTTTGGTGTGAGAGTTCTTTTTGATATGGACACCAACCACATCTTTCCTCAGGTTTTGCTGGACATTTTCGCCTTGAAGGGGGTGTGGTTGGTGTCGGGGGATTCAAAGCCTGTGTAGGGTGTGAGGTGGGGGCTTCCCCTCTGCTTTATAGCTGTCACAACCTTGTCAGGGTGTGGTGTGGTCTGCTGCTCAGTTGTTGGAGTAGAAGTCACCCAGTCTCCATTTCCTTTGAGTGCATGCCATGCCCCCAAAGAGGTGATTTCTAAAGCAAGTGGGGCTCATGTGCTCACTGAGGACTGATGTGCCACCTGTGTAGATATCTGTGGCTCCACTTCGGAACAGCCCAAGGTAGCGTCCTTTACCTTGCCGTGGTCATCCCAGATCTAGTGCAAGGCTGTGGTGTGGAGTGGGTGGAGCCAGAACATCCACCAGGTTGGGGCTGGGAGTGAGGGTGTTGTGGCTGTGGGGACTGAGGTGTCTGTGCTGCTGCCAGAGATCTGGGCTGCCTCTGTGGCAGTCTTCTTCCAGGACCGGTCTGCCCCAGATGCTGTGTTAAGCTGCAGTATGGAGTGGGCAGGGTCAGGGTGCTCTGGGAGATGACATGTGCACACTCCTACAGCACCACCACCCCATGCATATGCTGACAATGGCCACCTCTGCCCCACCCAGATCACACACAAGCCCCCCAGTTTGTGCATAGCTAGACTAAATCTTTTTCCAGGACTCAGTTGGCCCAGATCTCATGCCAAGCTGTGGTATGGAGTGAGGAAGGCTGAGGTGTTTGCCCCATTGGATTGGGAACACTGACAAGGCAACAGTCATCAGTGCAAGGCTCTCTCCACTCTGTTGGCAAGCCAGCATGCACACTCCTCTCAAGTAGTCTAGGCTTCTCTAGCCCTTCTGTCTGTCCCAGCAGTTCTCCCAGCAGCCAAGGAGTGTTGTCTCCTCTGTACGGGACCCCATGACTGAGTTGTCCAGACTGGCTCAAAGTGCCTGCTCCCCAGAGCAAGGACTCACCCACATGGACCTTCTCTTCCTTTTAGAATCCTTTCAGGGCACAGGACCTCATGCCTTTATTTCAACCTACTTCCTTACATGGAGATCTTTCTTGTAGCTTTGTGCAGTTATCTGCCAGTTCCTGTTAGCTTTTCATGAGAATTGTTCCACATACAAATGTATTTTAATGTGTTTGTGGAGGGAGGTGAGTTCCACATTCTTCTTCTTTGCCATCATGATCCGTTTGCCCCAAAATACTGTCCTTAATGAAGACTTTTCAGTTGAGAATTCACAATGAAGAGGGGATAATCTCTTCAATAAATGGTGTTCGGAAAACTGGACAGTCACATGCACAAGAATGAAACTGTGTAAGTACACCATACACAAAAATAAACTGAAAATGGATTAAAGAGCTAAATGTAAAACCCAAACCATGAAACCATATAACTCCTGGAAGAAGGCCAGCTCCTTGACATTAGTCTTTGGTCCCAGCAATGACCTTTCAAATTTGATAACAAAAGCAAAGGCAACAAAAGCAAAAATAAACAAGTGGGACTATACCAAGTTAAAACTCTTTAGTTTTTGAACAGAAAAGGAAATCATCAACAAAATTAAAAAACAATTTATAGATGGGAGAAAATACAATGAAATAATATATCTGATAAAGGATTAATATTCAATATATATAAAGAACTCATACAACTCAGTAGAACTAGAAAACAATCCAATTTAAAAATGGGGAGAGAAGCGAATGAACAATTTTCAAAAGAAGACATACAGATGGCCAAAAAGTACATCAACATAACTAATTGGGAAAATGCAGATCAGAACCACAGATATTACCTCGAACCTGTTAGAATGACTTATTATCAAAAAACAATAGATAAGTTTTGGAGAGGATGTGAAGAAAAGGGAACACTTGTACACTGTTGATGGGAATATAAATTGGTACAGCAAATAAGGTAGGCATTATGGAGTTTGCTCAAAAAAAATTAAGAATAGAACTATCATATGATCTAGCATTTCAACTTCGAAGTATTTATCCAAAGGAAATGAAATCACTATCTTGAAGAGATATCTGCACTACTCTGTTCATTATAGCATTACTTAACAATAATCACAACATGGAAACAACCTGAGTGTCCATTGATGAATGAATGGATAAAATATATTATATATATATATATCTATACATTGTACATATAGACATTTTATATAATATGTATATATATACACACACACAAAATGGACTATTATTTAGTCATAAAAAACAAAGAAATCCTGCCATTTGTAACAAGATGGATGGATCTTAAGGGCATTATGCTAAATGAAATGTCAGATAAAGACAAATACATATGATCTCACCAATATGTAGAATCTAAAACAAACAAAAAAAAACACCAAACTCATAGATACAGAGAAAAGAGTGGTTGCCAGACGCAGAAGAGTGGAGTAAGTGGATGAAGGTCGTCAAAATGTACAAAATTCCAGTTATAAGATGCGTAAGTCCTGGGGAGGTAATGTACAACATTGGAAGTATAGTTAATAATACTCTATTGCATATTTCAAAGTTTCTAAGACACTAAATCTTAAAGTTCTCATTACAAGAAAAAAGTTGTAACTATATATAGTGATGAATGTTAACCAACTTTATTGTGGTAATCATTTCACAATATTATGTTCTATGCTGTATATTGTATATATTGTATTTTGTATGTCATTATGTTGTATGCCTAAAATAAATACAATGTTATATGTCAATTATATCTCAGTAAAAAAACAAAAGACTTCTCTTTACCTGTCAATGAAAAAGTTCCCACTTAAAAAAAATACCAAGCTATAGTGACATCTTTATATATCTGTAAGTTTCACTTGAAGTCAGAGACCCACAAGCCAAATAAATGGTTGTAAATCTCCTACCACTTCTGATGAAACTGACTGAGAATTGTTAAAAAAGAAGTAACAATTACTATTACTAGGAAAAATCTTGCCTTTAGTGTTGGCCTCTATGATACCATTTTTTGCTGTATTATGTAAGATTCAGAAGTGAAGATTATGTATCAAATTGCTGATTTCCTCTTTCTGAATCGGGCAAACAGTGCTAGAGAGTAAATTGTGATTTGGTTAACACTTAAAATCTGGCTCCCTCTACTGGAGGATATGATACTTTTCCTCCTTTTCTTTTAACTGAGGTCCAAAAAGCACTGGCAGGATTGGGGTTCACAGTTCAGGTTTTTCTAGTCCCTGTGCATATGGAAATTGCCTGATTGATCAACTGGGCATATATAATAAATTATGTATGATGCACATCGATAACATTCAGTAGCAATTACTGCATCAAATTAAGATGTATTTCTTGATTGCCTCTGTAAGTTAGACGCAAGATATACAAAGATGTATGAGATATGATCTTTGCTCCTCAGAGAGCTTATAGTTAATTAAGTTATATGAATGATAATTCCAGGGTATACATTGCTCCCTGTCTGCAACTCCCAATGGCTAAATTAAGTGACCTTTTTCATATTAAGAAGCACTGGTTCTTGACAGATGATTGATAATTTCTTTGCATAGCCACTTAATCTCCTTTATTTGGTATTGGTTCCCATATAGCTAGCTCTGAGGACTGACTGACCTTCTGAACTAGAAATTAGGGATTTTAATGAGAGGGTGACAATTTGTGTTGAAGTGGGTTACAAAATTTTGGTTCTGTTATTACTGTAGAAAATGACTTTGGATTATCAGTGAATAATCTAAAGTTCTTTTTTAATGGAAATGTCAGACTCTTCATAAGTTAATTGATTTCTTAGAAAGCACATCTGCATATTTGGTTCTATTTATTGGTCCAACAGCCTTAAGCTCACCTTGCAATCCTAAAACGCCTGTATAAATCTTTTGTAGTCAGTTCAGCGTGTGACTTTCATCTGCCCATTGGAACTTACAGTCCCTTGTAATGACACCATTCCTACCTATCTCTATGTGTGTATACAGACCCTCACCTAATTGTGAACTACTATGCTGAGAGAACAGAGACCAAAAGCCACTCTGACTTTGTTTGGACCACTCTACTGCTCATTTATTCTGCTGCCTCAAGAAGCAACATTTATATAGAGGCAGTCCATTGTAGTGTTTGTCAGAGCTTCAAACCCCAGCTCTACCTTTTGCCAGCTGTTTCACCTTGGGAGGGCTTCCCAGGTGGTGCTAAGAACCCACCTGCCAATGCAGGAGACGTAAGAGACACAGGTTTGATCCCTGGGTCAGAAAGATCTCCTGGAGGAGGAAACGGCAACCTACTCCAGTGTTCTTGCTGGAATAATCCGATAGACGGAGGAACCTGGTGGGCTATAGTCCACGGGGTTGCAAGTTACTCTCGTTATGCCTCACATTCCTTCTGAGATTGTTGTAATGAATAACAAATTAATATACACAAAGCCATTAGAACAGATTCTGGTACATAGAAAGCACATATATGTATCACTTACATTATTATCACTCAATTTGTATGTGCAAGGAAAACTAATATGGTGTATAGAAATTCTAAGAAAGCATTCAAAAGTCAACTTACAAAATGAAACCCAACTGAATAAATACCATTTCTTGCCGGTTCTGGAAACACAGATATGTGTGTTGGGGAGGGGGGGCAAAATTTATCTGGGGAAAGGGTGCCTTTTCAGTAACTGCAGGCATCAGGGCGAGAAACCTCAGTTCTGATTTAATAAACTAAATGTCAGTCCCCTGCTGCTCCCATATTTTCTGCTTAGAAGTTCTAAAAGCATTATGGAAATGATTTTTTAAAGTCCACTGTGGATCAGGAACCTCTAGAGTCAAAACAAATAATTACACTTGAGCACAAGTGTAAGATGTAAGCACATCTCTTCCTCCTGAAGTATCTTTAGAAAACATAGGTTCTCCTATTTCAATCAGTGGTAATTCTTGGATGCTAGGTTTTAACATCAAAGAAAAGGCACAACTGCAGACAAAAGGACTCTGTGTTCTTAATATTCACTGTGTCACATCAGGGGCTTCCTCAGCACCTCTCTTAAGACTTTAGACAATATGAAATGCCTTCCAGAGCTGAGAATGATTCTGAGATTTAGCAGTACCTCATTTTTATCAATGTAGATGTAAATGTGATTGTTGCAAATGACTAGAGCTTGTCCAAGCATTTAGCTTTTAAAACTCACATGAGACTTAATTAATGTTTCCTGTTTTATATCACCGACATCTCTTATTTTCAGCACTGAAATCAAGCTAAGTTTGAATTAAGGTCCTGTTTTTCAAACTGTTTCTGAAAGGTAAAGAGACTAGTTGGTTCACAGCTTCTTCAAGGCCATACAACATGTTGAGTTTTAGAAGTTTAATCATTTGTGTTACGTATGTTGTCTATGTGGGCTTCCTTCGTGGCTCAAAAGTAAAGAATCTGCCTGCAAAGCAGAGATGCAAGAGATGTGGGTTCGATTCCTGGGTGGATAAGTTCCCCTGGAGGAGGTCATGGAAACCCACTCCAGTATTCTTGCCTGGAGATTCCTGTGGACAGAGAAGCCTGCTGGGCCATGGGGTCCCAAAGAGTTGGACATGATTGAAGCAACTGAGCACATGCGTGTGATGTCTATCTCGGTTCAGTTCAGTCGCTAAGTCGTCTCTGACTTTTTGCGACCCCATGGACTGCAGCATGCCAGGTTTCCCTGTCCATCACCAACTCAAACTCGTGTTCATCACGTCGGTAATGCCATCCAACTATCTCATCCTCTGTTGTCCCCTTCTCCTCCTGCTTTCAGTCTTTCCCAGCATCAGGATCTTTTCCAATGAGTTGGTTCTTCGCATTAGGTGGCCAAAGTATTGGAGTTTCAGCTTCAGCATCAGTCCTTCCAATGAATATTCAGGACTGATTTCCTTTAGGATGGACTGGTTGGATCTCCTTGCAGTTCAAAAAACTCAAGAGTCTTCTTCAACACCACAGTTCAAAAGCATCAATTCTTCAGCACTAAGCCTTCTTTATAGTCCAACTCTCACATCCATACATGACTACTGGAAAAACCATAGTTTTGATTAGATGGACTTTGTTGGTAAAGTAATGTCTCTGCTTTTAAATATGCTGTCTAGGTTGGTCATAACTTTTCTACCAAGGAGCAAGCATCTTAATTTCATGGCTGCAATTACCATCTGCAGTGATTTTGGAGAGCAAAAAAAATAAAGTCTGACACTGTTTCCATTATTTCTCCATCTATTTGCCATGAAGTGATGAGATTGGATGCCATGATCTTAGTTTTCTGAATGTTGAGCTTTAAGCCAACTTTTTCACTCTCCTCTTTCACTTTCATCAAGAGCTCTTTAGTTCCTCTTCACTTCTGCCATAAGGGTGGTATCATCTGCATATCTGAGGTTATTGATATTTCTCCCAGCAATCTTGATTCCAGCTTGTGCTTCCTCCAGCCTAGCGTTTCTCATGATGTACTCTGCATATAAGTTAAATAAGCATGGTGACAATATACAGCCTTGATGTACTCCTTTCCCCATTTAGGGAAAGTCTGTTCTTCCATGTTCAGTTCTAACTGTTACTTCCTGACCTGCACACAGATTTCTCAAGAGGCAGATCAGGTGGTCTGGTATTCCCACCTCTTGAAGAATTTTCCATAATTTGTTGTGATCCATACAGTCAAAGGCTTTGGCATAGTCAATAAAGCAGAAATAGATGTTTTTCTAGAACTCTAGCTTTTTTTGATGATCCAGCGGATGTTGGCAACTTGATCTCTGGTTCCTCTGCCTTTTCTAAATCCACCTGGAACATCTGGAAGTTCACAGTTCACATACTGTTGAAGCCTGGCTTGGAGAATTTTGAGCATTACTTTGCTAGCATGTGAGATGAGTGCCATTGTGTGGTAGTTTGAGCATTCTTTGGCATTGCCTTTCTTTGGGATTGGAATGAAAACTGACCTTTTCCAGTCCCATGGCCACTGCTGAGTTTTCTAAATTCTTATTGAGTGCAGCATTTTGGGTGCAGCACTTTCACAGCATAATCTTTTAGGATTTGAAATAGCTCAACTGGAATTCCATCACCTCCACTAGCTTTGTTCATAATGATGCTTCCTAAGCCCCACTTCACTTCATATTCCAGGATGTCTGACTCTAGGTGAGTGATCACACCATTCTGGTTCTCTGGGTCTTAAAGATCTTTTTTGTATAGTTCTTCTGTGTATTCTTGCCACCTCTTCTTCATATCTTCTGCTTCTGTTAGGTCCATACAATTTCTGTCCTTTATTGTGCCCATCTTTGCATGAAATGTTCCCTTGGTATGTCTAATTTTCTTGAAGAGATCTATAGTCTTTCCCATTCTATTGTTTTCCTCTATTTCTTTGCACTGATCACCGAGGAAGGCTTTCTTACCTCTCCTTGCTGTTCTTTGGAACTCTGCATTCAAATGGGTATATCTTTCCTTTTCTCCTTTGCCTTTAGTTTCTCTTCTTTTCTCAGCTATTTGTAAGGCCTCCTCAGACAACAATTTTGCCTTTTTGCATTTCTTTTTCTTGGGGATGGTCTTGATCACTGCCTTCTGTACAATGTCATGAACCTCCGTCCATAGTTCTTGAGGCACTCTGTCTATCAGATCTAATCCCTTGAATCTATTTCTCATTTCTGCTGTATAATCATAAGAGATTTGATTTAGATCAAACCTGAATGGTCTAGTGGTTTTTCCTACTTTCTTCAATTTAAGTCTGAATTTGGCAATAAGAAGTTCATGATTTGAGCCACAGTCAGCTCCCAGCCTTGTTTTTGCTGACTGTATGCTGCTGCTGCTGCTAAGTCACTTCAGTCGTGTCCGACTCTGTGTGACCCCATAGATGGCAGCCACCAGGCTCCCCCATCCCTGGGATTCTCCAGGCAAGAACACTGGAGTGGGTTGCCATTTCCTTTTCCAATGCAGGAAAGTGAAAAGTGAAAGTGAAGTCGCTCAGTCGTGTCCAACTCTTTGCGACCCCATGGACTGCAACCTACCAGGCTCCTCCATCCATGGGATTTTCCAGGCAAGAGTACTGGAGTGGGGTGCCATTGCTTTCTATAGAGCTTCTCCATCTTTGGCTGCAAAGAATATAATCAATCTGATTTCAGTATTGACCATCTGGTGATGTCCATGTGTAGAGTCTTCTCTTGTGTTGTTGGAAGAGGATGTTTGCTATGACCAGTGTGTTCTCTTGGCAAAACTTTATCCTTTGCTCTGCTTCATTTTGAACTCCAAGGTCAAATTTACCTGTTACTCCATGTATCTCTTGACTTACCTCTTTTGCATTCCAGTCCCCTATAATGAAGAGGACATTTTTTTGTGGGGGGATGTAGTATTAATTCTAAAAGGTCTTGTAGGTCTTCATAGAACTGTTCAGCTTCTTCAGCATTGCTGGTCAGGGCTTAGACTTGGATTACCATGATATTGAATGGTTTGCCTTGGAAACGAAGAAAGATCATTCTGTCGTTTTTGAGTCTGCATCCAAGTACTGAATTTCAGACTCTTTTGTTGACTATGATGGCTACTCCATTTCTTCTAAGGGATTCTTGCAATTCTTGCCCACAGTAATAGATATAATGGTCATCTGAGTTAAATTCACCCATTCCAGTCCATTTTAGTTCACTGATTCCTAGAATGTTGATGTTCACTCTTGCCATCTCCTGTTTGACCATTTCCAATTTGCCTTGATTCATGGGCCTAACATTCCAGGTTCCTATGCAATATTGCTCTTTACAGCATCTAATTTTACTTCCATCACCAGTCACATCCACAACTAGGTGTTGTTTTTGCTTTGGGTCCCTCTCTTCATTCTTTCTGGAGTTATTTCTCCATTCTTCTCCAGTAGTGTATTGGGCACCTACCGACCTGGGGAGTTCATCTTTCAGTCATACTTTTTTGCCTTTTCATACTGTTCATGGGGTTCTCAAGGCAAAAATACTGAAATGGTTTGCCATTCCCTTTTCCAGTGGACTACGTGTTGTCAGAACTCTCTGCCATGACCCATCCATCTTAAGTGGCCCTACATGGCATGGCTTAGTTTCACTGAGTTAGACAAGGCTATGGTCAATGTGATCAGTTTGGTTAGTTTTCTGTGATTGTGGTTTTCATTCTGTCTGCCCTCTGATGGATAAAGATAAGAGGCTTATGGAAGCTTCCTGATGGGAGAGACTGATTGAGGGGGGAAACTAGGTCTTGTTCTGATGGTCGGGGCCATGCTCATTAAGTCTTTAATCCAATTTTCTGTTGAAGGGTGGGCTGTGTTCCCTTCATGTTGCTTGAGCTGAGGCCAAACTATGGTGGAGGTAATGAAGAGAATGGCGACCTCCTTCAAAAGGTCCCATGTACACTCTGTTGCACTCGGTGCCTCCAACCCTGCAGCAGGCCACTGCCGACTCACGCCTCCACTGGAGACTCCTGGACACTCATGGGCATGTCTGGGTCAGTTTCTTGTGGGGTCACTGCTCCTTTCTCCTGGGTCCTGGTATGCACAAGGTTTTGTTTGTGCCATCCAGGAGTCTGTTTCCTCAGTCCTGTGTAAGTTCTGGTCATTCTATCATGGGGTTAATGGCAACCTCCTCCAAGGGTGCTTATGCCATACCCAGGTCTGCTGCACCCAGAGCCCCTGCAGCAGGCCACTGCTGACCGTACCTCCACAGGAGACACTCAGACACAGTTCTGGTTCAGTCTCTGTGGGTTGGGCGTGCGTTTTGTGCCCTTCCCAGGTGTCTATCTAATCACTCATAAAACCACACCTTCTATGAGCTATTTTCTCTTACTGCCTTTGATCTCACCAGGGTAAAGCACAGTGTCAACATATGCTTCTTGCTACTATTAATCGTTGATCTCACATCATGTTACTAGTTGATACAAACCTATTTGAAATTAATGAATGGACAGCATATACTCCAAAGCCATTCTGCTATAAGTGAGCAATGAATAAACTCATTAAAATGAAGGTTTGCTATAATTCTTACATTAAAGGATATCTGATGAGTTGCGTCACAGAGAAACTGTTGAAAATTATTTTTAAAAATATGAAAGCCTCTGGAAATGGTCCTAAGAATGAACAGCAAATGAAGAGACATCTGTTAAAGAAAATCAACAAAAATTTGGTAAGAAAGGTGAACCAGGACCACACTCTCCTTCTCCTCTCCCAGCTCAGTGAGGCAGAGAGTTCATGCCAGACTGTTGCAGCCAGAAGACAGGGATCTCTCTCCTCTGAGTTCTTAGCTGGAGGGCTTTCTTCCCAGGAGAAACAGGACTTTAGCATTTCTTTCTTTAAAAAAAAAAAAATTCCTTTATTCAAGTATAGTTGATTAACAATGTTTTATTAATATCTTCCATGCAGCAAAGTGATTCAGTTATTCATGTATATACATTATGTTTCTTTTTTTATTTTTTAACTTTACAATATTGTATTGGTTTTGCCATATATCAACATGAATCCGCCACAGGTATACACGTGTTCCCCATCCTGAACCCTCCTCCCTCCTCCTTCCCCGTACCATCCCAATAAATGCTGGAGAGGGTGTGGAGAAAAGGGAACCCTCTTACACTGTTGGTGGGAATGCAAACTAGTACAGCCACTATGGAGAACAGTGTGGAGATTCCTTAAAAAACTGGAAATAGAACTGCCTTATGACCCAGCAATCCCACTGCTGGGCATACACACTGAGGAAACCAGAATTGAAAGAGACACATGTACCCCAATGTTCATCGCAGCACTGTTTGTAATAGCCAGGACATGGAAGCAACCTAGATGTCCATCAGCAGATGAATGGATAAGAAAGCTGTGGTACATTGGGTTTCATATTCGTTTCCATTATGGTTTATCATAGGATATTGAATATAGTTCTCTGTGCTATACAATAGGACTTTGTTGTTTATCCATTCTAGGTATAATAGCTTGCCTCTGCTGATCCCAAACTCCCAATCCATCCCTCACTCACTACCTCTTTTCCTTGGTAAATCTCAAGTCTGTTCTTTATGCCTGAGTCTATTTCTATTTCATAGATAAGATCGTTTGTGTCATATTTTAGATTCTACATATATGTGATATCACATGGTATTTGTCTTTCTCTTTCTGTCATTGCACTTAGTATGATAATATCTAGGTCCATCCATGTTGCTACAAATGGCATTATTTTATCCTTTTTATGGCTGAATAATATTTCAGTGCATATATGCACCACATCTTCTTTATCCATTCATCTGTTGATGGACATTTAGGTTGCTTCCATGTATTGGCTGTTGTTAAGAGTGCTTGCAATGAACAGTGGGGTGCACGTATCTTTGATTTATGGTTTTCTCCAATGTATGCCCAGGAGTTGGATTGCTGGATCATATGGCAACTCAATCATTAGTTTTCTGAGGAACCTCCATACCATTTCCATAGTGGCTGTATCAATTTACATTCCCACGAACAGTGTAGGGGATTTCCATTTTCTCCATATCATCTCCAGCATTTGTTATTTGTAAATTTTTAATGATGGCCATTCTGACTGGTGTGAGGTGGTACCTCGTTGTGCTTTGATTTGCATCTCTCTAATAATTAGCAATGTTCACCATCTTTTTCTGTGCCTGTTGGCCATATGTATGTCTTCTTTGGAGAAATGTCTATTTAGGCCTTCTGCCCATTTTTTGATAGTGGTGTTTGTTTTTTTGATATTATTGAATTGTATAAACCATTTGTATATTTTGAAAATTAAGCCCTTGTTGGTCACATCATTTGCAAATATTTTCTTCTAGTCCGTAGGTTGTCTTTTCATTTGTTTATGCTTTCCTTTTACTGTACATAGGCTTGGAAGCTTGATTAGGTACCATTTGTTTGTTTTTGCTTTTATTTCTGTTGCCTTGAGAGACTGACTTAAGAAAACGTTGGTATGATTTATGTTAAAGAATGTTTTGTCTATATTCTCTTCTAGGAGTTTTATAGTGTTAAGTCTTATATCTATGTATGTAAGCCATTTTGAGTTTATTTTTGTGTATGCTGTGAGAGTAGGTTCTAATTTCATTGATTTATATGTGGCTGTCCAACTTTCCCAACACCACTTGCTGAAGAGACCATTCTGTCCATTGTATATTCTTGCCTCCTTTGTTGAAGATTAATTGACCATAGGTGTGTGGGTTTATTCTGGGGGCTCGCTTTTCTGCTGCATTGATACATGTGTCTGTTTTGTGCCAATATCTGATTCTGAGCTGATTTCTTTATAGAAGTTGACCACTATAGAAATTGACTCATTCAAAAATTCATATGAAATTAAAGGGGCCAAAAATAGCAGAAACAAAAGTCCTGAAATGGAGAATTAGAGGACTCACACTTTCTGACTTCAAAGGTTACTACAAAAAAATGGTAACAAAGACAACCTAGCACTACTAGCCTGATAATAGACACATGCAGTGGCCTCCCCTTATCCCTGTTTTCATTTTCTAAAGTCTTAGTTAACCTGCAGTCAACCACAGTCTGAAAATAATAAATGGAAAAATTCCATAAATAAACAATTCATAAGTTTAAAATCATGAGTCATTCTTAGTAGCATGACAAACTCTCACAACATTTTATTTCATCCCACCTGACATATGAATCATCCCTTATTCCAGTTTATCCCACCTGTTAATCACTTAGTCACTATCAATGTTTATCAGACTGTTGTGGTATCATAGTGCTTGTGTTCAGGAAAACCTTACTTTACTTAATAATGGCCTCAAAGAGCAAGAGTAGTGATACTGGCAGTTTGGGTATGTCCAAGACATGCTTCAACTGGAAAGGTGAAAGTTCTCAATAAGGAAAGAAAAACAATCATATGCTGAAGTTGCTAAGATATACAGTAAAAACAAATCTGTCCATGAAATTATGAGGAAGAAAAAAGAAATTCATGCTAGTTTTGCTGCTGTACCTCAAACTGCAAAAGTTATGGCCATAGTCCATGATATATGTTTAGTTAAGATGAAAAAGGCATTAAATTTGTGTAATAAAATATTTTGAGAGACCACATTCACATGGTATGAACAATAGAGTATATTGTTAAATACTCTTATTCTATTTTATTATTATTGTTGTTAATTTCTTACTGTGCCTAATTCATAAATTAACCTTTACCATAGGTATGTAAGTATAGGGAAAAAAATATAGTATATATAGGATTTGGTACTATCCATAGTGGGCTACAGTCCACAGGGTTGCAACGAGTCAGACACGACTGAGCAACTGAGCACAGCACAGCACATGGTTTCAGGTATACGTTGTGGGTCTTGGAACAAACGTATCCCTTGAAGATAAGGAGGGCTACCACAGATCAGTGGAGTAGAATTGAGAGTTCAGAAATAAATCAGTACCTCCATGATTAACTGATTAACACAGATGCCAGTGATTACTCAATGGGGAAAGAATAGTCTTTTCAAAAAAATGGTGCTAGGACAATGGGGTGACATACAAAGGAATGCAGTTGGAGCCTTAACTCACACCATATACAACAGTCAGTTCAAAATGGAATTGCCAGTGGGAATGTAAATTGTGGCTGCTTTGGAAAACAGTTTCTTAACTAATTAAACATAGTTACCACATGCCCTAACAATTCTACTCCTAGAATATATCCAAGAGAAAACAAAGCACATGTTCACACAAAACCTTGTATATGAGTGTGCATAGCAGCATTATCCATAGCCCCAAGGTGGGAACAACTTAAATATTCATCGACAGATGAATGGATAAACAAAAGGATGTATACCCATACAATGAAATATTATTTGGCCAAAAAATAAAAATAAAGCACTGAAACATGCTATAACTTGAATTAACCTTGATAATATCCTAACTTGAAGACAGCCAGTCACAAAAGAGCACATATTTACACTTCTGCTCAAAATCAAAATCCAGAATAGGGAAATCTGTGGAGACAGAAAGTAGATTAATGTTTAGTTAAGGCTGGGGAGGAAATTTTGTTTTTTTATTTGGCCATGCTGCACAAGCTTGTGGGATGTTACTTCCCCAGTCAGTCAGTCAGTTAGTTCAGTCGCTCAGTTGTGTCCGAGTCTTTGTGACCCCATGAATCGCAGCATGCCAGGCCTCCCTGTCCAACACCAACTCCCGGAGTTCACTCAAACTCACGTCCATCGAGTCGGTGATGCCATCCAGCCATCTCATCCTCTGTCATCCCCTTCTCCTCCTGCCCCCAATCCCTCCCAGCATCAGAGTCTTTTCCAATGAGTCAACTCTTTGCATGAGGTGGCCAAAGTACTGGAGTTTCAGCTTTAGCATCATTCCTTCCAAAGAATACCCAGGGCTGATCTCATTTAGAATGGACGGGCTGGATCTCCTTGCAGTCCAAGGGACTCTCATGAGTCTTCTCCAACACCACAGTTCAAAAGCATCAATTCTTCGGCACTCAGCCTTCTTCACAGTCCAACTCTCACATCCATACATGACCACTGGGAAAACCATAGCATTGACTAGACGGACCTTTGTTGGCAAAGTAATGTCTCTGCTTTTCAATACGTTATCTAGGTTGGTCATAACTTTTCTTCCAAGGAGTAAGCATCTTTTAATTTCATGGCTGAAGTCACTATCTGCAGTGATTTTGGAGCCCAGAAAAATAAAGTCTGACACTGTTTCCACTGTTTCCCCATCTACTTCCCATGAAGTGATGGGACCGGATGCCATGATCTTCATTTTCTGAATGTTGAACTTTAAGCCAACTTTTCACTCTCCTCTTTCACTTTCATCAAGAGGCTTTTTAGTTTCTCTTCACTTTCTGCCATAAGGGTGGTGTCATCTGCATATCTGAGGTTATTGATATTTCTCCTGGCAATCTTGATCCCACCTTGTGCTTCTTCCAGCCCAGCATTTCTTATGATGTACTCTGCTGGCAAATATAGTTATTTGTATTTTTTTAAGTTTTCCTGTTTCAGTTTTTTATTGTACAAAAGTAATCTTTCTGCTTGTTTTCATCTATTACATGTTAATGAGTTAATTTATAAGTAACTACATCTTTAGTTTATCTTCAATAATTATTTTTATATCACTTAGGTAATTGTTTCCCAATGACTCAGTGGGTAAAGAATCAACCTGCAGTGTAGGCAACACAGGAGATGCAGATTGTTTCTATCCCTGGATCTGGAAGATCTTCCAGAGGAGGGCACGGCAACCCACTCCAGTATTCTTGCCTGGAGAATCCCATGGACTGAGGAGCCTGATTGGCTACAGTCCATAGCATCACAAAGAATTGGACACAACTAGGGATCAAATCCATACCCCCTGAACTGGAAGCACAGAGTCCTAACCACTGGGCCACCAGGGAATTCCCCAAAATGTTTAAAAGATAAAGAGCTGCTGCAGTAAAGCCCAAGATGGCTGCTTGCACCTGGTACTCATGTGACCCCCAGGGGGGAAGGTTCTGTTATCTCCTTGAAGGCCACGTTTGGCCCTCCCTCCTGTGCTCCTGTGGTAAGCTGTTGTGGGGGAGAGATGAGAACAATGGCAGGGAACCTCTCTTGGGTGGCAGGCTGTAATCTATGGGACCAGTGCCTCTGGCCTGCAGAAGTTTCTCTTTGGGTGTTCCCATATTGTTCCATGTAATGGTCACCCTCCTGCCCCCAAAGTGGCTGACCATTGGAAAGAGAAGAGGGCCATGCTTGGGGTATATGACAGTATCAGGATCCTGGGCAACTTTGAAAAGCACTCCAAAGAACTGATCAAGGGCCCCATATGATTTTGAGGCTGGAAGGAGAATTAATTGCAGTGTTGTATCCAAAAGAAGATATTGGTTAGAAACAGAATGTTCCCTGATGAACTGCACAACCTTAGCAGACTCATCAGCTATCTCTGCTGCTGCTACTACTGCTGCTAAGTTGCGTCAGTCGTGTCCGACTCTGTGCGACCCCATAGACGGCAGCCCACCAGGCTCCCCCATCCCTGGGATTCTCCAGGCAAGAACACTGGAGTGGGTTGCCATTTCCTTCTCCAATGCATGAAAGTGAAAAGTTGAAAGTGAAGTCGCTCAGTCGTGTCTGACTCTTCGCGACCCCATGGACTGTAGCCCACCAGGCTCCTCCGTTCATGGGATTTTCCAGGCAAAAGTACTGGAGTGGGGTGCCATTGCCTTCTCCGATTTCTACAAATGCTTTAACCAACATGGAAAGCACTGGTAGAAGAGAAAACTGGGAGCTGTGGAAGAGGTGTGTCTATCACCCAAGAAAAGGGAGAGCTCTTTTCCTTCTGAGCAGAACGATTTGTATACCCTCAGTAAAAAGGTGGGACTTCTTTGTAATAAAAAAAGAAAAAGATAAAGGGTTGCTGAAAGAAGGAAGACAAGTATAGGGATAGAACAGAATATGTAAAATAGTGCAGATGTTAGCCAGTGTGGGGTTTTGAGCATCTGGCAGAATTCCTGGTGTTTGCATTATCTGTATCATTTATTGACTTGCCGGAGTAACGCTGAAAATATTAAGTACACATTCAGATTTATCTCCCTGATACTTGAAAATAGAACACATTCAGAAACAGACTTTATTTTAGGATTCTTCCCAGGATTCCAACGTGTTTTCACATCTTGCTTAAAACTTATAATGTCCTTCTAAATCCAATAGTAATTAAGAGTTATCTTTGCTGTTGGTTTGATCCCTGGGTCAGGTGATCCCATGGATAGAAACTGGCAACCCACTCCTAGAGACTATTCTTGCCTGGAGAATTCCATGGACAGAGGAGCCTGCTGGGCTACAGTCCATGGGGTCGCAAAGAGTCAGACATGACAGAGTTACTAATACTTTTACTCTGCTGTATTTTAGAGAACTGGGGCATAGTACATTTATGATCTTGCCCTGAACATATTCCTAAGTATTATTTCATTTTAAAACCCTCCTGGAAAATCCCATGGACGGAGGAGACTGGAAGGCTGAAGTCCATGGGGTCGCTGAGGGTCGGACACAACTGAGCAACTTCACTTTCACTTTTCACTTTCATGCATTGGAGAAGGAAATGGCAACCCACTCCAGTGTTCTTGCCTGGAGAGTCCCAGGGATGGGGGAGCCTGGTGGGCTGCCGTCTATGGGGTCTCACAGAGTCGGACACGACTGAAGTGACTTAGCATAGCATAGCATACACTGGTAAGCTGCAGTCCATGGGGTCGCTAAGAGTCAGACACAACTGAGCAACTTCACTTTCACTTTTCACTTTCATGCATTGGAGGAGGAAATGGCAACCCACTCCAGTGTTCTTGCCTGGAGAATCCCAGGGACAGGGGAGCCTGGTGGGCTGCTGTCTATGGGGTCTCACAGAGTCGGACATGACTGAAGTGACTTAGCAGCAGCAGTCCCCCACTAAAAAGTAAATTCCACGAATCATTCATTCTACAAATGCTTATTGCCATGTTCCAATCACTATTCTAAAGACAGTTTTTCTCAGGTAGCAAAATACAAAATTTTGTGTCCTCATAGAATTTACATTCTGTTAAAAAGAGACAATAAGCTTAATAAATAAGTAAATCATAGGTGTGTTTGAAGGTAGTCAATCCTATGCAGAAAATAGACCATGAGGGCAATGGTTTAATGTTTTTTACATGAAAACCATGATGCTCAGAAGAATGCCTGGCTCAGGGGGGCACAATGAATATTTGTTGAATAAATGAGTGAATAAATGAATAGGTGTAGTTCGGCCTGTATGTTTGGCTTCTAAGGGTTTTCAATTTGCACTTTTGGACTGCTTTTATTATTATTATTATTATTTTAATAAGTGCAGCTGTAGAAATAATTTAACATGTGCCCTCCCTTTCTGTTCTGCTTTGCTCAAAAAGGTGGCATAGTATAGTGGTTAAGCACAAAAATCTCTGGAGCCAGGGTGCACAAATTCAAATCATAGCTTTATCACAAATTTCTAAAAACTTTAATTATATTTATAACAATTTTTAAACTACAGTCCTTTCATTAACTAAAACTTGAGGCTTTGCATTTTGAAGATCTCCCACTTACAGATATTTTCAATATTGTTTGTTAGCATCATCCTGATCATACCCTTGAGTTCTTGTATTCAGTCAACAATTTTGTGTCAGTTGTTTGCAAGAAACTGTCCTGGGTACTAAGGATATTGTATAATGATGTGCCAATCATAGATGGATATTAGAGTGTCTCTTCTCCTCTTAATCAGAAATTTGATATATCTAGATTCTACACAAGATGTGAACTTCTTGTCAGCTGGGACTGCCTCATTCACATCTAACATCCTTAGAACTTTACACAGTGACTGGTACATATAGACACACAGCAAATATTTAATGAATGAAAAAAATTTATTCTGTAACAACAGTTAGTTATAGGTGTAAAAGGCTCACCTCTGTCAATGGTTGGACATTCTGTTTGAAATATCTTTGGTCTGTCTAGACTAGGTCTAGACTCCCTTTCATACCAAGAGAGTCTGCATGGATGGAGGACCAGGTGACCTATGGCTTGGCAGGATCCCAGAATATGCTTCTCTGTGTTGGACATCAGCCAGCATGGGGCCAAGATCAGAGAATAACTTCTTCCATCCTTAGATGTGCTGTTCTAGCTCTCCGTTGTGAGCTGATTTTTCATTTCTGTGTTTTGGTTACATTTTCTTATTTCTTTTTTTGGAAGGGGCCTTGTTTTGAAAGTATGGTTAGTTAAGATGTCTCAGTCAAATAATAATTTATTAGCTATGATAGAATGATATCAGAAAAATAGCAAGCTCTTTGGCTGTTTATTTCCCTTGTTGTGGATAGAAAAAGTAAGCATAGAGATGTCTCAGTTGCTATGGATACCAGTCTTTGAGATGATAAAATTCTTTTAACATAATCCAGTTCAGTTAGGTTGACTTTTTCTTAAATATTATGTCTACCCAGCATACTCTTTTAAAATAAAAAAATTATATCCCTTTCTCCCAATATCAAAAAAATTTTGATATTTAATTTTTAATTTTAATTTTTAATTTTTTCTCTAATTTTGCCCTGAAAATTTTCATTATCTTACAGCTCCTCTTTTTTTTTTTTACAATAGAAAAGATGATTTGAAGAAATAGATATCTCTGGTTTTAATTCTATCTAAACAGGAAAACTCGTTTCATTGGTTCCACATAAGTACACACAAATGTCACAGTATGATTGACCCAGTTGTAATGTTCAGATGTTTTAAACTCAGTATTTGAGAACCAGATTGATTATTAAAAGGTACATAACTATTTCATTGGTTTATTGAGTCAGAATTCTTTAAAATAGAATCTCTTTAGGATGAATACTTTTGAACATAGCATTAAGTTAATTCATTGTTGCAGAGGGAAAAAAAGCACAAAATCTACAAAATTGTTGTTCAGCTGTTTAGTCATGTCTGACTCTTTGTGACCTCATGGACTGCAGCACGCCAGGCTTCCCTATCCTTCACCATCTCCTGAAGCTTGCTCAAATTCATATTCATTGAGTTTGTGATGTCATCCAACCATCTCATCCTCTGTCATCCCTTTCTCCTCCTGCCTTCAATCTTTCCCAGCATCAGGAAAGATTTTCTAATGAGTCAGCTCTTTTCTAATGAGTCAGCTCTTCACATCAGGTGACCAAAGTCTTGGAGCTTCAGCATCAGTCCTTCCAATGAATATTCAGGGTTGATTTCCTTTAAGATTGATTGGTTTGATCTCCTTAAAGTTAATCATTCATCTATTTTTCAAAAGGAATCATTAGAGTGGATTTATCAAAACCCTGTATGCTTTTGAACTCCTATTTTGGTGCCTCATTCTTCATTTTAATGTGTATATTTTGTGGGGGGGATTCATTATATAAATTTAAAATCTGTGCAGTAAACATTTTTCTGGACTGTTTTGCTAGAAGCTGCCATGTTGGAGATGAAAGGCCAATTGATGAATCACAACGCCGGGATGTTAGTCCCAACTCTGCCTCTAGTTGTGTGGCCTCAGATGAGTTATTTAACCTCTCAGATCTTAATTTCCACATCCAAAAATTAGAAGTCAGGCTATATAATTTTCCAAAGCCCCCTTGACATCCTAAAGTATCTACATTGCTTTGAAATTTATCCAAATCTCCAACTGATATCCGGCATCAAGGTTAGTAACTTTTTTAAATAGGCTTGCTGAGTTCAAAATGAAATAGAAAAGAGAAAGCTTTAGAAGTGCAAGCCTGCTAGCAAGATTTATTTTTTTCCAGTCCTGTACTCATTTAAAATTGTTTTAAATTTTCAGTGGAAAATAGGAATTAGACCACACTCAGGTGGATCATTTCAAACCCTTTATTGTTGGTGATACTTTCTCCAGATGGAAATTAAGTGTGTAAAAGTAATACTGGCTAATACTAACATTTATTGCTTTTACTAAATGTCAGACATTTTGCTAATTGCTTTATATGACTCTTCTCATCAATCCCAGCAGCAGCACTATGACACAGATATTATGATGTTTATTTTACAGACAAAAATGAATATAATAAGGTCTTAGATGGCTCAACTAATAAGTGGCAGGACCAGAATTTGAATTCATGCTGACTTTTAATGTCCAGAGGATATAAACTCTGTAATGCACAGACATTAAGATTTTATATGTGTGTGTGTTATACATTCTTCATGTGTCTCAAAATATGTCATAGTCTCCTGTACAGTGGTCCTTCTATGCACGCCTGATCTCAGTGAAAAGCACCACACTCATCAATAAACAACAAGATAGAAACTTGGGAATTAACTTCTCATTCTCTTATTTCCACTCCTTACAAATGCAGCCCATCACCAAGTCCATTCCATTTTATTTATTAAATAGCTCTCACGGTGGATTTATGGGTCAGGGTCCCAAAGCAACCCTGGCAAATTTGAAGTGTTTTGCCTAAGAGACTTTAATGAAGATACTATAGTGGTGTGAGAAAGCTCAAGACAACCTACAAGCAAGTCACCTACGAGCAGGACCTAGGGACTAGCAACAGTGGAATGCTGTTAGCATGTGCTATGAAATGAATTGTGTCCCTCCAGAAAAGGTATATTGGTGTCTAACCTCCAATGCTCACCCTCTTGCTTAAGACTTTAACTGGGTCCTCATTGCTCTTAAGGTAAAATACAAATTTAAAACTGAGCTGCAAGGCCATGTGGGGTCTGGCCCCTCACAAAAGACTTCTTTCTCACTCTTGCTGTGTGTGTGTGTGTGTGTGTGTGTGTGTGTGTGTGTGTAGCCTCACGGACTTCCTCTCATTACCTCTAATGTATTGTGCTCTCTCCCACCAGGGAAACTTGGTATGTGGATGCTTTTCCTTCAGCCTGGGTACAGTCCCCACCTTTGTTCCTATTGTGTTAGTCTAGATTTTTCTTCAGCAAACGGAACACTCCAGTCATCAGTCCTAATTTTTGAGTCATCTCAGGTTCCAGACTATGAGTGACCAAATCTTCAGCTGGTTTCAGTCTCCAGCATCAAGTCAGAGATTTTTCCTGAATAACCAACTGAGCTCAGAACATTGCAGAATAGGACAAGTCATCCTCATTATTCCCTATCTAGAGTTCCAACCTATAGGACCCCTGAGTTGAAAAAAAAATGATTTTTTTTAGCCACAGAATTTTGAGATAACTTTTAAAACTCAGTGATGCATATGTGCATAGAAAATGTTTGGGATATATATTTTAAAATATTAAGGATGGGTTTGTTTGGGACTGTAATTGGGATAAGATACATAGCAGGAAAGAGGAGGAGATGTTTATATGGTCAAGGAAAATTTTTGTTTACCATAACGTGAAGTAGAAGAAGCTTTGTGCATCTGAAAAAACCAGGGGTTCTAGAGAGAAACAGACATGGTGGAGTGAAGTGTTGGAGGTAGGGTGGGAGGAGTCCATGAGACCTCAGAGCAGGTTTTCGAGAGGAGATTCCACACCTTCTCTCCATTCTCACCATCGCCTTTGATATTCTGGTTTGGGTCAACCCAATGTCACTCCAGAGGGTCAAGAGGAAGAAGCAAGCTAGCAGAGTCTTTTGTTTGGGGGCTCTCTACAAGATGACCCTCTTTATTACAGTCAATTTCTGCAATAGCTGCTATAACCACAAACCAAAAATCAATACAATAGCTGTTGAAAAGCTATGAATAGATTTCATGAGTGATATATCATCCTCGCTCTGTAAAAACTCACAATGAAAAAATGAGTTCTAGTTGCTATTCCTCTGGCTTTTGTTTTCAGTTATACTAGAGACTAAAAGTTCCCAGAGACTAAAAGTACTCTGAGGTGAGAATAAGCCTGATACGTTCAAGTGGCTGAGGCAAGGTTAAAGAATCACAGATAAGAGGAAGAGAAATGAAATCTGAAGGTTAAGTAGAGAGCAGAATATGTAAGGCCTTTTAGGCTAAGGTAAATTTTGGATATTATTTTTAATGCAACAGACAACCATTTTAGGATTCTAAACTGAGAGGTGATATGCTCTGACTTACACTTTGTGCAGAACTCTCTGGAGTGCCATTTGGAGAGTATGAGCAAAGGGTCACCACTCAGGAGGTTGTTTTAGCTGTCCGGGTGGAGGTGTATGATGCATAAACCCAGACTGAAGTTTGGGCATGGAAAATGGAGATAAGTGGTTGGATAAAGGACATCCTTTTATGGTTGTGCTGTCGTTGAATAAAATGTGGGGGTAGGAGTAGGGGAGAAATCCAACGTGACATCTAGTTTCTGACTGGAGGGACTAGGTCAGTGGTGGTGCCATTTATTGAGATGGGGCAGATTAAGGGAGGAGGATGATTTGGAAAAATATGAAGACTTCTGTCTTGGCAATCTTAGGTTTGAGATTCCTGGAGCCATCCAAGTAGAAGTGTTGTAATGACTTTAATAGGGCCCCGTGATTCCAGTCCTGGCTCCATTTCCCTGCCCTCCCCTAACTCTCCCATTCTGTTCTGCAAGTCACTGCTCTGTTAATCTTTCTAAACCCTGGCTCAAATCATACAAGATCCTTGCTGAAAAATATGCAGCATGCCCTTATTGCCCTCTGAATCATGCACAGATACCTCAGTCTGGTTTTCAACCCGTGATTTACATTCTGAGTGTCTTCTTTCAGCCCTATCTCTTGCTCTACTGTCTGATTTAGCCAAACTGAATAGCTTTCTATTCCTCAAACACCTTGCATATTCCTGTCTCCAAATCCTGTCTCAAATTTTCCCCTTTACCTGCTGCTGCTGCTGCTAAGTCGCTTCAGTCGTCTCCGACTCTGTGCGACCCCATAGACGGCAGCCCACCAGGCTTCCTCATCCCTGGGATTCTCCAGGCAAGAACACTGGAGTGGGTTGCTATTTCCTTCTTCAATGCATGAAAGTGAAAAGTGAAAGTGAAGTCTCTCAGTCACGTCTGACTCTTTAGCGACCACATGGACTGCAGCCCACCAGGCTCCTCCATCCATCGGATTTTCCAGGCAAGAGTACTGGAGTGGGGGTGCCATTGCCTTCTCCGACCCTTTACCTGGAATCTCCTCAAACTTGATAGTCATAATCACTTAGGATTCAATTAAATTTATAAACTGTAAGCATATGACTCTAGACTTTTAAGGATGTTGGTATAACACTGAATTATTGCTTTAGTTATTCTTCTTAAGTATGTCTACCATTTTCCTGGCATTTAAAATGCATTAATATAAAGTAACAGTTTTAAATGCTTATTATTAAACAGTGAAGAGGTCATGTGGCTCCAAATGAATAGAATGAGAGGCATACATTTTTGAAGTTTCATTCAGTTCAGTTCAGTTACTCAGTGTTCGACTCTTTGCGACCCCATGGACTGCAGCATGCCAGGCCTCCCTGTCCATCACCAACTCCCCGAGTTTACCCAAACTCATGTCCATTGAGTCGGTGATGCCATCCAACTATCTCATCCTCTGTTGTCCCCTTCTCCTGCTCTCAATCTTTCCCAGCATCAGGGTCTTTTCAAATGAGTCAGTTCTTCTCATCAGGTGGCCAAAGTATTGGAGTTTTAGCTTCAACATCAGTCCTTCCAATGAACACCCAGGACTGATCTCCTTTAGGATGGACTGGTTGGATCTCCTTGTGGTCCTAGAGGCTCTCAAGAGTCTTCTCCAAAACCACAGTTCAAAAGCATCAATTCTTTGGCACTCAGCTTTCCTTACAGTCCAACTCTCACATCCATACATGACTACTGGAAAAACCATAGCTTTGACTAGACGGATCTTTGTTGGCCAAGTAATGTCTCTGCTTTTGAATATGCTATATAGGTTGGTCATAACTTTCCTTCCAAGGAGTAAGCGTCTTTTAATTTCATGGCTGCAGTCACCATCTGCAGTGATTTTGGAGCCCCCCAAAATAAAGTCTGTCACTGTTTCCACTGTTTCCCCATTTATTTGCCGTGAAGTGATGGGACCAGATGCCATGATCTTAGTTTTCTGAATGTTGAGCTTTAAGCCAACTTTTTCACTCTCCTCTTTCACTTTCATCAAGAGGCTCTTTAGTTCTTCTTAACTTTCTGCCTTAAGCGTGGTGTCATCTACATACCTGAAGTTATTGATATTTCTCCCAGCAATCTTGATTCCAGCTTGTACTTCATCCAGCCCAGCGTTTCTCATGATGTACTCTGCATATACATTAAATAAGCAGGGTGACAATATACAGCCTTGATGTACTCCTCTTCCTATTTGGAACCAGTCTGTTGTTCCATGTCCAGTTCTAACTGCTGCTTCCTGACCTGCATATAGGTTTCTCAAGAGGTAGGTCAGGTGGTCTGGTATTCCCATGTCTTTTAGAATTTTCCACAATTTGTTGTGATCCATATAGTCAAAGGCTTTGGCATAGTCAATAAAGCAGAAATAGATATTTTTCTGGAACTCTCTTGCTTTTTTGATGATCCAGCAGACTTTGGCAAATTGATCTCTGGTTCCTCTGCCTTTTCTAAATCCAGCTGGAACATCTGGAAGTTCACGGTTCATGTATTGCTGAAGTCTGGCTTGGAGAATTTTGAGCATTACTTTACTAGCGTGTGAGATGAGTGCAATTGTGCCATAGTTTGAGCATTCTTTGGCATTGCCTATCTTTGGGATTGGAATGAAAACTGACCTTTTCCAGTCCCATGGCCACTGCTGAGTTTTCCAAATTTGCTGGCATATTGAGTGCAGCACTTTCACAGCATCATTTTTTAGGATTTGAAATAGCTCAACTGAAATTCCATCATCTCCATTAGTTTTGTTTGTAGTGATGCTTTCTAAGGCCCACTTGACTTCACATTCAAGGATGTCTGGCTCTAGGTGAGTAATCACACCATCATGATTATCTGGGTCATGAAGATCTTTTTTGTACAGTTCTTCTGTGTATTCTTGCCACCTCTTCTTCTATCTTCTGCTTCTGTTAGGTCCATACCATTTCTGTCCTTTATTGTTTCATTTGTCTTTACTAAGAGCCATGAGAGCAAAACTCTCCACTCAGAAGTTCAAAATAAGTTTTGAAAGATTAAAAGGCTAGGGAATGATTTATGAAATTATCCAGTGGAAAGTCTGTTTCATAAAATAAAAGAAGGACATCAATATGAGTAAAAGAAAGCAGGGTGAGAGTGGGATTTTAGTAGTAATAGTACCCTGAATAGCAACTTAAATGCTAGCAGCAACATTCTTTCTATTATTGATGTGTTACTATTCCTGCTTTAGTGAGAGGCTCTGTGTTGCCTTTTGAAAGAGTTCACAAAGCCTTGGTACCTTTAACAGAGTTTTGTGCTCTGTGGGCTTACGTCATTATATCTACCAGAAAACACAGCTAATAATGAGAAACAAGAAGTAACATGGTGGTTAGGTGCCGTCCAGAATGTAAAAATAAGTCACAATGCTCACTGGAATTTGCCTATTTATATTCTGTTGGAAAAAACCATGTCACAACTATAATAGCTATAGGTTGTAGTTAGTAAATTTTGCCATCAATTATAAAATATTTTTAAATTCAGTGTTATGGAGGGTATTTATAGGCTCTACAAATGTATTTTTAAATGAAGTGTTTTGATCAGTTGCATCAAACATGACTAAAATAATGGTTATTATTTTTGAGTCTATGGCCAAGCTGACATAGAATAAATTATATCTATTGATTATCAAATTGAATGTGATTAAGACTCATAGTTCAACACAGATTGAGTTGTATAATGAGGACTGGGTAAGATCTTTTAGCCTGAGGGTCAGAATTCCAACCCCAGGTGTTAAAAATTATTCTTTGAATAGTTCTCCTATCCACTGGTGATGTTTTTTGAGACCTTAAATTTTCATTACCCCTTGAACATGTTAATTTAGTTTAGAACAGATGTGTGTGGCATCTGTGCACATATGTTTCCTGCAGAATTCTTGGGAGTGGAGGATCAGTATCCAACTTTGAAGCACATCTCTGATGAATTCACTTGAAATCAGTATTTCTGGATCTGAGAATTATACTACCACCCTATCTCTAAATCTGTTAGTGTTTTCTGTGGCAGGCAGGCATGCAATTTAATGAGTTGCCTTTTTCTTCCTCCCAGAGTTTTCCCCTAGCGCATTCCAGTTTTCCATCTGGGCTTGGGCTTGGGACTTGCTCATTTGTGGACCTGTAAGCTGGCCTGGCAGGCCCAGTCCCAGAGCTAGGCTTTCTTACAGAGCCAGCTTTGTAAGGGGGCCCCTTGACCATGGAGAAACCCATCAGAGCATGACGTTTTTTCATCAGCTTTTGGGAGCTCTGACAAATGTTCTGAGCATTTTCATCAGATGTTCTGACTTCCCAAAGAGGTTTCTATGGCTCCATAGTCAACATATTCCAATACTGACTTTGGAGCTTAGGAGAGAGCTCCAAGACATAATGTCTATTTTATATTCTTTTAAAAATCATTTCAGGAGTGATAGGAAGGTCACTTATATTTGAGAATGGCACTGAAGTGTCTTCTGCCAAGCCAGACATACACTCCTAGAGGGGAACCACCCACAGTCAGGGATTCATACTTATGCAGATAGTCTGGAGGTGAGTGGTGCTCACCACACCAGAGTCTGAAGTCAAAGTACTCCTGCCATCTGTCAGATGACCATGGAAAAGTAGGTCTAGGAAGCTAGAATATGTCACCCCAAACTATAACTGTGGGAGGCCAGAATATGCTAGCTTAATGGACTCTTTGGCATAAGGATTTTCTTGAGACACAGCAGACAAAGGAAAAGCTCTGAAAATAGAGTAGAAGTTACCCTTTGGTGAGGGAAACTTACATTTATAAAGGAAACTACCATTTGTAGGGGTGTCTCTTTCTGGGTACCAGGAAAAGAAAGGTTGACTAAATCCTCAAAGACTCTAACTAATGGAGAAGGCACTTGCATCTGCATGACAAATCTTACCCTTGTTTACTGTACTTTTCTGATCATTTTCCTATAACTCGCCTCCCCTCCACCATTCTTACTTTGTTTTAGCTGAAGATGTATCTAAGCTCAAGTTCTAGCCACCTCTTTGAATTTACTCATCCCTGAGTTTTTCCCATGTAATATGAGAGAGATACATGTTAATAAACTTCTGTTTGTTTTTGTCTTGTTAATCTGTCTTTAATAAGAGGGGTCCCAGTCAAAAAAGTAGAAGGGCAGGAGGAAAAATGTTTCCTCCTACTCCACAGGGATGTGACAAACCTGTCTATTGTCACCTGCAAACTGACCTTTTTGGGGTGCATATTTCAAAACACATAGATATTTTTCTACTTCTCCTATCTGGGGAATCAATCAGTTTAAAAAAAAATCTCAAAGTGATTCTCTCAAAATCCCAGTCTGTAACCACTATATCTGTCCTAAATCTCCCCTGCCATGTCTATTATGAACTGGTGCAATTTATTGCAGGGCTACGTCACCTTGGAAACATAGCCAGTCATTGGGTTACAGTTCAACAACCATTAGTTTCCAGAGATAGTTCACCACTCATTTAAACATAATTCAGGTTTTTATAATAAAACCTAGACGTTATTATAAATATACATTATGAATAATTAAGAATTATGGAGCTCACTCCTTGTAGGACACATGGACTAAGTATTTTGATTGCATTATCTTACCCTCATGAAATCTCTCTTTCATAGGTGCTGTGTTAGTTATGCCAGTTTTACAGAGGAAAATTAGGATTCAGAGAAGGTACCTTGCCCAACTAGTAATTGGTAAAACTAGATCCTAAACCGAAGGGTATCTAAGACCAAAGTATGTGACTTTAGCTACCATGCTGTGTTTTCCTCAAATACAGGAAAACACAGTGTGTTTTCTGGTTTGTTTTTACTTTCCAGTCAAAATCTGAGCTAATGTTTTCCATTTCCCTGGCTTTTAGGAAAGCATTTGGTCCCCGCGTTCTTCCCTATCTTTGGGTTTCAAGCAGTCATTGGGAAAACATAATTAAAAGCAAAATCTCTCAATCCAAAAAATCTTGCCACAAAGATGTAAGAGAAGGAGACAATTTTAATGTTGAAAAAGCATTAAACCAGAATGTGATGGGCACCACAGGCAACCCACTGAAGGGATTGCAAAGGCAGAGGGCAGTCTCCCTCTTTTCTGTAACTTGAGTGGCAATTACACTAGATAGGTTAGACGCATCTCCTCCCAGGACACTGGGGGATAAGCCTTATTTTTCTTAAGGATTACATTCCAAAGAAATGGCTGCTGAGTCTTTGATGAAATTTTTGAGTCGTGAGACTGGCATTTAAAGTCATTAAGAAGTATTACATTCCTCTGAGAAGGATAGAGAAAGAAATTGTGAAAGAAAGCAGAGGGGAGGGAGGAAAGCCTCTTCCCTGATTTTCACCAGGGAGAATTAGACCCCTTATTTTCAATTTGCATTTGTCTCTTACACTATCTAAATCTTTACTCTTTAGGATTACACTAAGCATGACCCACCTTCTCCATACTCCTGGATTTGGGGTCAGTACCTCTCAACTGCCCCTGCTCCAAAAATTTCCTGAAGAGTTCTCACTATACCACTCCACCTAGGATTTCACTTCTCTGATCTCTCAGTTGTCTCTAAAGCAGCTACCACTCTGAGACAAAGGTTTCCTTAGGAATAACATTAGAGTGATCCTTAGCTTCTCTTCAGCTGAATTTACATTTCACTCACTCTGGGGGCTGGACTGGGAAAACTCCCAAATACACATCCTGTGGAGGACTCAGCATTTAGTGACTCAGATTATAGTTTCTGGAAGATGTCAACCTCAAGGAAGAATTAGGAGAAAGATCAAAGTGGCCTGTCAGACAGAGATCTAGCTTCCAGTTAAGTGATCAGAAAATATGCTTAATTTACTGCCTGAGCTTTATATAAATTAAGCCTCAGTGAAATCCCAGGATTATGTAAGGGAGGAAAAAGTTTTCCTCTTCCTTCATAAGTTTCCTGGCTGAGTCTGAATGTTAAATTGACAAAGATTAACAGAAACCAGAACAGGGGGAAAGCATGCAAGTTTATTTAATATAATTTTTATGTGATTAGGAGCTTTAATTAAGGAAATGATCTGAAAGAACCGTTAAACCTGAGTATTTTCATGCTAGGTTTGATGATGACTGCACGTTTTGAGGAGGAACGGGTAAGTTAAGGACTATCAGATAAGTGTAGTAAGCTGAGGGAAACTTAGCAAGGCCTGTTCATTCAGATTCCTCTCCGTGCCCTCTGTCTTGGAGATCAGGATGCTTCCTTCCTCTGGTAGTAGAGAGGGCACCTTTTGCATGATGGTCTTATAACCTGCTTTAGGGGAGAAGGGTAGGAAGTCACAGAGAACAACTTGCTTCTACTGTTTTCTCAACCTCCTTCAGTCAAGGTGCCATATTTCAGGGTTGAGTGTTCTGAAACCCGTCATTTACCATGAATTGCATTGTCCAACATAGGAGTGCATCTTCCGAGTGTGCCTCCCCTCCAATCCTTTTGAGAGTTTGTATCCCCTTAGCATTTCTTTTACATACAGAACTTTTTTTTTTTTTTTTAAACACTTGATTTCATCTATCGATGAAGTGATATGATGCTGAAGGGGATCAGGATATGCCATCTCAAAGTATGTCACTTTAGCATAAGAATTATTTTCAGCTGAAGGCATTTGAGTTGCTGAAATCCCTTATCTGCCTCAAAGCAGTGCCTCAAATCTCATCACTCCTTTAGGCATTCACTTCCTTCTGTGATGTTCTATGTACAAGTAAATTTAAAAACTAATGAATTTATATGCCTTCTCTCCTGTCTATCTGTCTTTTGTCTTTTAAGTTTAACTTATAGGCTTCCCTGACACTGAACCTAAGATGGCAGAAGAAAAGTATTTCTTCTCCTATGTCTAGGATTTGCTTCAAAATAATGTGGAAGGAGAGAATGGGTGGGAAGGAACTGGCAATGGGTTGATGATTGGTGGAACTGGTGATGCCTACTTTTGTATATATTTTACATTCTCCATACTTTTTAGTTAAAAGAAAAAGTTCTAGGTTGAATTTAGGTTAAAAATTTAGTTCAGTTATTTTGTTTCCAAGTATTTGCTGATTTGATTTCCTGTTTTTGGTTATGATTTTGATTATTTGGATAACAACAAAGAAGAATTTATGGTTGAAAATTCACCACAAGATGTTTACAGGAGATAGCTAGTTGCCCACACATAGAGTAAGTATCCCCTACGTGTAAACCCATGACTATTGTGTATTGAAGGCCTGCAATATGTCAGACAGCATGTGCAGTGCTTCATAAACACTATTTTGAATCTTCACAAAAACCTGTCAGGTAGGTCTTATTTATCTCCATCTTCCAAGTGTGGAAACTGAGACTCTGAAGTTTGTTGGGGTTGTGTTTGTATGTGTGTGTTAGTTGTTCAGTCGTGTCTGACTCTTTGTAACCCCATGAACTGTACCCCACCAGGCTCCTCTGTCCATGGAATTCTTCAGTCAAGAGTGGATTACCATTCCCTTCTCCAAGGGGTCTTCCCAACCCAGGGATTGAACCCAGGTCTCCTGCATTGCAAGTAGATTCTTTATCATCCGGGCCACCAGGTGGGATGGTGGGATGACCATCCCTTAGCTGGGGGTAAACCCTTAGCTGGGATTACCCAGTCAGCAAATGACAGAAATTGTATTCAAACCCCAGTTTGTTTCCCTCCACTCTCTGTTCCTTCATTTATCTATTTGACAAAGGTTTATTGAATGCTTGTCATCTTCCAAGCATTATTCAGAGCCATGAACTTAGAAAATGCAATCTCTGGCCAAATCAGCAGAACCTGCAATCCTCTCTTTTTACCCTGAACCACTTCCAACTCAGGGATTTTATTTGACTCTGGGCATGAAAGCAGATTCTGACACTAACCTTCTCCCAGCTATATGGAAAGCCAAGGTACAGCAAAGTTATTGTCAGGGAAAATTATCCAAGACTTGGAAATATGCAAAAAATATTATTGAATGTCCTTTCAGTAGGGTGCTAGGCACTGTATAGTTGATGCTTTGAGGATTAGCTGGTTACATAGAGGGAATTCTTTTGGTTGTCTTTTGATTGATGGATATTGTACAATTTCATAAGGATAGATGTTCTTTTGTAGAAAACTGTTGCAATGTAAATAATTCTGGCAGATAGCAAGAATGTAGAGACAATGGACTTATGCACTGCAAAAAAAAAAATCATCCTAAACACTATATTTTATTACTTGATATAATGTTAACCAGACTTCATCCTATTAGCAAAATTATGTCAGCCTTCTTGATTGCCAGTGACTGGCTGGTTTGAAGAAGTCAGGGGCCAAATTATGGTAGGTTCTGCACATTGAGAGAAGGAGTCAGGATTTTACTGAAAGTGTGATGTGAAACCATTGAAAAGATTCAAGCAGAGGAATAACATAATATGAACTATCCTTGCTAAGAACACTGAGGCTGCACAGTGTTCTGAAGTCAGATAGATACAGGGCTTTGGGAAAGTCATTCCATCCCTCTTGATCACAGATCCCTCACCCACAGAGAAAGTAAAATGACAGCTGCATGCAAGATTGAAGTGAAGATTATACAGGGCTGGAGACATGCAAACCTACCCTTCCCAAGATAAATCATGAGTCACTTACACGAGTGTGTCTGCACTAAGCCAGGCTGGGCTGACTTAACCACTAGAAGCATCCAGGTGGCATCTTCTGAATGATCCTTACTTTCTCTCTAAGGGAGAAGGGGTCATGGAGGTAATTAGCCTGGGTAGAGGGCAGGGGTGAAGGTGAGAATAAGAATTTATTTAAGCTCATGCTTTATGAGCCTTGTCAAGTCTGCAAATCTAGATTGAATAAGGAACAGCTGAACAGAGTTTTTGTTTTGTTTTAGTAGACAAATGTGAAATATTCCTTATTCTAATTCTTGTCAAAGCCAGAAGGAAGAAAGGGAGGAAAGAAGGAAGAGAAAGAAGAGAAGGGAAAGGAAGGAGAGAAAATGGAAAGATGCTCTACATTGTAGAGAGGTTTGAGTTGAAGAACTTTTCTCACGCATAGGTTTCTTGATCTTCTTTTTTGAAGATTTCTGAGTACTGACTTTCTATTTCTTGCTTGGGGCAGTTCTTTAGGCCTAATTATAGGAAAGGAAAACCTGGCCTAGAAAGACCCTGAAAAGAGAGAAGAAAGAATCTTTGGTTCCCAAGAATGCCTAAGGATTCTCCTTATCCTTTACTGGTGGGGTGTCACCAGAGCTATCTTGTACCTATAGAGTGCCTGATGCCACAATACTTCCATGAGGTTAATATGATCTCTCTAATCAAAAAAGATGTTTAAACTGAGGCCCAGAGCTTGAATAATACATAGCTGGTCAGTAGTATGGCTAGTACAGACAACAAATTCTACCTGTCTCCAAATCTGACACTCTAAACCTCATGCTAGGTGTGTAACAGCATTTTTGTATGGTTTGTTTTCTATGTGAGATATTGCCAGAAACCAGCAGTTAATAAGGCACATCTTGGATTTATGCTCTATATTAGCTCAGGTCAGATTTTGTATCATTATATCTGACAGCTATTTCTCTGCTATGTGATCATTTCTGTGATCTTAGGAGAGTCTGTCGTACTACCCATGAACTGACAGAGTGGGATATGAGGCATTAAGACTGAGGAAGGGATGTGTGTGTATGTGTGTGTGTGTATGAAAGATAGAGAGAAGCTCTGTGTGTTTTGGGAACAGGGAGCATATGCATATTTTAATTTTCAGAGTTGTTGTTGTTCAGTCGCTCAGTAATGTCCGACTCTTTGCAGACCCCATGGACTGCAGCACCCCAGGCTTCCCTGTCCTTCACTATCTCCCCGAGCTTGCTCAAACTCATGTCCATTGAGTTGGTGATTCCATCCAACCATCTCCACTTCTTGTCATCCCCTTCTCCTCCTGCCTTCAGTCTTTCCCAGCATCAGGGTCTTTTCCAATGAGTTGGCTCTTCTCATCAGGTGGCCAAAGTATTGGAACTTCAGCTTCAGCATCAGCCCTTCCAATGAATATTCAGGATTGATTTCCTTAGGATTGACTGATTTGATCTTGAAGTCCAAGGGGCTTTCAAGAGTCTTCTCCAACACCACAGTTCAAAAGCATCAATTTTTCAGGGTTCAGCCTTCTTTATGGCCCAACTCTGACATCCATACATGACTACTGGAAAAACCATAGCTTTGACTAAATGGGTCTTTGTAGGCAAAATAGTATCTCTGCTTTTTAATATGCTGTAGGGGTTGGTCATAACTTTCCTTCCAAGGAGCAAGGGTCTTTTAATTTTGTGACTGCACAATCACCATCTGCAGTGATTTTGGAGCCCAAGAAAATAAAGTCTGACACTGTTTCCCCATCTATTTGCCATGAAGTGATGGGACTGGATGCCTTGATCTTCATTTTTTGAATGTTGAGTTTGAAGCCAGCTTTTTCACTGTCTTTCACCTTCATTAAGAGGCTCTTTAGTTCTTCTTCACTTTCTGCCATAAGAGTGGTGTCATCTGCATAACTGAGGTTATTGATATTTCTCCCGGCAATCTTGATTCCAGCTTGTGTTTCATCCAACCTGGCATTTCACATGATGTACTCTGCATATAGGGAGAAGGAAATGGCAACTCACTCCAGTATTCTTGCCTAAGTAATCCTGTGGACAGAGGAGCCTGGTGAGCTGTTGTCCATAGGGTCACACAGAGTTGGACACTACTGAAGCAACTTAGCACGCGTGCATGCATTGGAGAAGGAAATGGCAACCCACTCCAGTATTCTTGCCTGGAGAATCCTGTGGACAGAAGAGCCTGGTGGGATGCTGTCTATGGGGTTGCACAGAGTTGGACATGACTGAAGTGACTTAGCAGCAGCAGCAGTAACTCTGCATATAAGTTAAATAAGTAGGGTGACCCTACACGGCATGGCTCATAGGAAGGGGATGACAGAGGATGAGATGGTTGGATGGCATCACCAACTTGATTGACATGAGCTTGAGTAAGCTTCAGAAGTTGGTGATGGACAGGGAAGCCTGGCGTGCTGCAGTCCATGGGGTCGCAGAGATTCGGACCTGACTGAGCAACTGAAGTGAAGTAGGATGACAATATATAGCCTTGTAGTACTCCTTTCCCAATTTTGAACCAGTCCATTGTTCCATGTCTTGTTCTAACTGTTGCTTCTTGACCTGCATATGGATTTCTCAGGAGGCAGGTAATGTGGTCTGGTATTCCCATCTCTTCAAGAATTTTCCATAGTTTGCTGTGATACACAGAGTCAAAGGCTTAAGCACAGTAAATGAAGTAGAAGTAGATGTTTTTCAGAGACAGTGCAGTAATTTATCATCACATGAATTCTGGTCTGAGTTAGCCCTTTGTATTATTTAGCTTACTAGTAAGTTTCTATTGGAGAAGGAAATGGCAACCCACTCCAGTGTTCCTGCCTGGAGAATCCCAGGGACAGCAGAGCCTGGTGAGCTGCCGTCTATGTGGTCGCACAGAGTCGGACACGACTGAAGCGACTTAGCAGCAGCAGCAAGTTTCTACTTTCATTTGTTCCAATCATAGCCATTTTTGTAAATGACTAAAGCAATTGGCTCCTTAGTTTATTTCTCCTCTTGAGATATATGCAGGAGAAAGTAGAGTAAAACAGTTATTTTTGAAACTAGCAAGGGAATCTCTTACCTTCCTCCTTATATCTTTAAAAGAGGCATCTAAAATCAGCCTTCTTCTCTGGTTAGTTCTTGCATATTTGCCTATAGAAGGGAGACACTAATGGTGGTGTAAGACAGTAGGCTGCCAAGGCTGTATTCCACCCAAAAGCCATGTCATCACAACTCAAACTCACTCCTCAGCACTGGACCTTATTCGTCATGAGTCATTGGTTGTATATGGACAAAATCCACTCAAACCAACTAAATCAAAATAATTTATTGAAAGGGCAAGGAGATGTTTTAGAATACTTTAGGGTAGGGATGCAGCTAAGGCAAGAGCAGAAGGTAACCACAAGAGTGTATCTCTATGTCTGCTTCATTTTTCTTTCTTTCTTTTTACAGTCTAGTTTCCTCTACTTGTTCGATTTATCTGATAGAAAAAACTAGTTTTCCCCACAGCCTTTGAGTTTCAATGTTATAGCTGTGATTCTCCAGGAAAATTTCTCTCTGTCACTGTCTGTGTCACACCCCCATCCCCCTTCTTTCTCCAGGTCTGCTTTCTTAGAGAAGAGACTCTGATTTACTAATCTGTGTCAGTTGCCCACTCCCAGGCCAATCACCTATGTCCATGGTATTGGGAAGTTTATACTACAAAGCAAGGCTTCACAGAGCTCGGTGGCTGTGACCAGGTGCAAAGGGTGGGGGTGGGTGTACATGTGTTGACTTGGGAAGGTATATGTAACTGTGCTTCTTGGGATTTCTAGGAACTATGCAAGTAGATGGCTATATAGTGGTTGGTCTGATCAGACAGGCTGACCCTCATAACTAGAGCCCTGTGTCTCATGATTGTGATGTAGTCTATTTATTTCCTATACCTTTAATAGTGGTTCCATGTCATCTCATGAGAAACATTCACTGTAACTTTAAGGAGGCAAAAATGGAGCAGCAATAGCTTCCAATGATGAGCTTAAGAAAGAAAAACAGTTCTGGGAAAGGGAGTACATGATTTCCTACAATTTTCTTTTATTTCAAAGTTCTAGAAGCCTCTAATAGTATGACGCAAATTAAATAAAATTTGTGTCCTCCATGGCCAGCACAGGAGGACAGTTCTCCCAGGTGAAGGGGCTGGACCTCATGGTCCTAACTCTTTTATTATCATCCTTCTTTCAAGAATCTCCTATTATTTTCCAGTTACCATCATTTTATTTGGGTTGTGTGTGATATTTAGTGTTTCTTTTTATGGATGGACACTTGATTGCCCTGACACCCTAAAACTCAGTGGTGACAAGGTTGGTAACTTCAAACAATATGAGAAATGAGATAATGTAACTTATAAAACATGGTCACCCTTTATGAACATTTGAAAGAGAGTGCCTTCCATTTCCTTCTGGTTGTATTTCTGTCCTTGCTTTTCACAGTAACGAGATGTGTGATGAGCTTATGCAAAAAAAGTGCTGAGTTCCATCCACAAGTGAATGTTACTAGAATATCAGCTGTTCTGTGCTTAGTCATTCAGTTGTGTCCAACTCTTTGCAACCCCATGGACTGTAGCCTACCAGGCTCCTCTGTCCATGAGATTCTCCAGGCAAGAATACTGGAGTGGCTTGCCATGCCCTCCTCCAGGGGATCTTCCCAACCCAGAGATTGAACCCAGGTCTCCCCTATTGCAGGCAGATTCTTTACCATCTAAGCCACCATGGAAGCCCAAGAAAACTGGGCTGGATAGCCTATCCCTTCTCCAGGAAATCTTCCTGACCCAGGAATCAAACTAGGGTTGGGTAGAATATTCCTACTTCACCCACATGGTCTCTGTCATCATGTATTTTTAAAAAAAATATTCTCTCTGAAGTTCATTTTTGTCATTTTATTTGTTTTCTACTGCTGCTATAACAAATTACCACAAACCTGGTGACTTAACACAAATTCATTATTATATAGCTCTGGAGGTTGGGTTTCCCTGGTAGCTCAGTGGTAAAGAACACACCTGCAGTTCAGGTAACACAGGAGACCCAAGTTCAATCCCTAGGTTGGAAAGATCCCCTGGAGAAGGAAATGACTACCCATTCCAATATTCTTGTCTGGGAAAGCCCATGGACAGAGGAGCCTGGAGGGCTATAGACCATGGGGTCCCAAGAGTCAGACACAACTTAGCAACTAAACTACCACCACCACAGCTCTGGAGGTCAGAAGTCCAAATGGGTCTCACTAGGATAAAATTAAAGTGTTGAAAGCCTTCCTTTCTGGAGGTTGACAAAGGGAGAAATATATGTACGTGTTAATATTTTACCTTTTCTAACTTCTAGAAGCCACTCATATCAGTTGGCTTTTGACTCATTTCTTCTATCTTCAAAGCCAGCAGCAATGTTACAGCCCTCTGACCCTTCTGTGGTCATGTCACCCTCTGATCACAGTTAGGAAAGGGTTTCAGATGGGTTTAAGAACCCAAGTGATTGGGCCCACATGGATAATCCAGGGTAAATGCCCAATCTCAAGGCTCTAAACTTAATCCTGTCAGCAAAATCCCTTTTGCCATGTGAAGTACTGAGGCATATTTCCAGGTTCTGGGGGTTAAGACACAAATATCTTTGGAGGGCCATTATGTGGCCTGGTCATGGTCATGAGAACTGATTTTAATTAGAAGAAAAAAATTCTATGATGGACATAAAATGACTGAAACCTCTTCTGTCTTCCAGGGAATCGATATAATTCTCCATAGTAGATTGAAATTTTTTTTACTTCTGTTAGGAAAACAGTCATCATTGGATCTTAACAGGCCTTTTTGTTATTAAAGAACTTCTTAGACTTGGATAAGATGGGAAAGATTCAGAAGAAGAAAGTTACTGAAAATTATAAAGTAATATGGACTTTGGACCATAAAGAAGGCTGAGTGCTGAACAATTGATGATTTCCAATTGTGGTGCTGGAGAAGACTCTTGAGAATCCCTTGGACTGTAAGGAGATCCAATTAGTCAATACTAAAAGAAATCAACCCTGAATATTCATTGAAATGACAGATGCTGAAGCCGAAGTTCCAATACTTTGGTCACCTGATGCAAAGAGCTGACTCATTTGAAAAGACCCTGATGCTGGGAAAGATTGAAGGCGGGAGGAAAAGGGGACGATAGAGGATTAGATGATGAGATAGCATCACTGACTCAATGGGCATGAATTCGAGCAAACTCTGGGAGATAAGGAAGGACAGGAGGAAAGCCTGGGATGGTGCAGTTCATGGGGTTGCAGAGTTGGACACGACTTGCTGACTGAACAACAACAACATAGATATATATACCCAATATTTATCATGAATACTTACAACCCATTTACACACCCAAATTAACCTCTAATTTAGACTCTCCAATGTGACTGAAATTACAAATTTTCCTCGGTTTTGTCAACTTTTAAAAAAGAGAACATTGCTTTTGACCCCACTTAGGTTATACAGGTGAAGTCTACGTGGAGCAGGACTTGGAGAGCTTCCTTTGTGTTAGTTGGAGTTTATAGGGATTCTTTCTTATTCCCTGTTCTTTTGGGAATGCATACCCATGAGACCTTGCTGCCTTTGGAGTGGTAAATTATCATATGCAAGCACATGTGTGGGGAGCAGGATCATCTCTGGAACTTTTTCCACTTGCAAGATCAAAACTCTATACTTTAAAAAAAAAAAAAAAGACTACTCCCCAGTTTCTCCTCTCCCCAGCCCCTGACCACCACCATTCTACTTTCTGTCTCTCTGATTTTGGCTATTTTAAGTATTTCATGCTTGTGGAATCATGCAGTAATTTTTTTTTATGGTAAGCTTATTTAACTTAGCATAATATCCTCAAGGTTTATCCATGTTGTAGCCTGTGATCAGATTTACTTATTTTTTAAGGTTGAATAATATTTTATTGTATGTATATACCACATTTAAAAAAATCCTTTTATTTGTCAATGGACATTTAGGTTACTTCAAATTTTGGCTGTTGTAATTCTGCACTATACCTGCATGTATAGTTATCTCTTTAAGATCCTATTTTAAGATTGAATTGGATATATACCCAAAGGTAGGGTTGCTTAATCCTATGGTAGTTCTATTTTTAATTTTTCTGAGGAATTTCCATACTGTTTTCCACAACAGCTGCACCATTTTCCATTCCCATGCACTATGCACAGGGTTCCTATTTTTGCACATTCTTACCCAGTGTCTCTTATAGCTGGGTTTTCATGTGACTTAACTGATACCAAGCAGAGGCTCCTGAGAGATGTAGAAGGCAGCAGTGCATGTTGTGAGCTTCTGGGTGAGCATGGTATGTAGATGTTCAATTTTCTGTGACTGAGGTAGCTGAGGTCCCAATGGCTGGCACTTAGCTTTGGGCGTGTCAGAAGCAGAACATGAGACATCAATTCCACTTGCAAGGAGAGCAGCAGAAGCAATGGGAAGCCTTCTGATTGTGGCAGCAAATACATAGTATTGTTCTAGAAGTTATTCCTGGAAGCTCATCATGGTGTCTATATCTCCAGCTCTTCCAGTGATTTTGTAAGCACCTAATTCTAGGAATGATGGAGGGCGCAGGCATCACATGGTAAAACTTGATCCTTCTACCTTCTGCTTAAACTTATAGGAGGGGTTCCTGTTATCTGTGACTGAGCCCTGACTCATATAGACCCTCCACGGTAGGAGCTGCAATGCAAAATAGGGGACCTTTCAATGCTTTTGTTTCCAGCTTTATGAGAGAATGGAATGGAGAGAGGATTCTCTTGAGAATTCTCTGTCTAAGAGAGAATGGAATCAACACAGACTATAGCATAGATAGAGACAGAGTTTAAGTAAGACTGAATTTAGGTTCCCACTATCCAGGAGGCCCTACAACATACCTTACTAGTTAATAATTTGGTTTTACAACCTACTTGTGATTACATGTGCAAAGTCACTTCAGTTGTGTCCAACTCTTTGCAACCCTATGGACTGTAGCCCATGGAGACCCATGGACTGTCCATGGGATTCTCTAGGCAAGAATATTGGAGTGGGTTGCCATGCCCTCTTCCAGGGGATCTTCCCAACTCATGAATCAAACCCGTCTTTTGTGTCTCCTGCATTTGCAGCCGGGTTCTTTACCACTAGCGCCACCTGGGAAGCCCCCTGTGATTTCATGAGATATCCCCAAATCCTTACTATGAACTCCACCTTTTGTTTAAACTAATTTGAGATGTATTTCTGCCACTAGCCAATAAAAAGCTGAATTGAATTGAGGTGCCTTGGAGATGTTACTACTGTATTATAACTTAAAATAATTAGTCTATTAAGTGAGACTTCTTCTCGATCCTCCCAAATTTAGTGTTATCTGTTCTGATCATTTAGAGTTTGGAGTAAGAAGGTCAAACCCAAGGTTAGGGCTTGTGTCCTCTCTGGTTCACAGCTACAGCCATCATCCCACCAGATCTTTCACTCCTGGAAAATCACCTCAAATTAAGGAGCCTACTGTTAGCAGGTTAGAAATCTGTAAAGTGTACAAGTAGCATATAACGGGCACAACTGGGCCACCAAGCAAACTGCTCCAGTCAAGACAGTGCCGCTTTCCTGCTGGAATGTGGTGCTGTGCCTTTGGAAGCAACTCTCCAGGGTGGCAGTTTCAAACTTAGGAAGAGGAGCCTGTCCTTCACTGAAACCCAGTGGAGCAAAATACAACCCCAAAACCAAACACATCCTGTCCCAAAGAGCGGCCTATCTGAAACTTCAAGCAAAATGTTTTTGTTAGCAACTAGTAACTGACTGTTAACTAGTACCCTAAAGCCTTGCCCATTTCCACCACTGGGTGGCAGCCAGTTTCCAGGTGCAGGCAGCTATGGGAGACAGCTTTCCTGGTGTGTGTGGCCACCATGTGTGTGCATTTTTGTCTGGAAAGATCCCTTACCCTACCCCTTGCTGAAAGCACTCGTCGGGTGACCATGTTTCTCCATGGGATCCCTGCTCCCTCTGTTACTCCTGCTTTTCAGATCCTTTGACTTGCCCTTGTAGGAGCCAATCTTTGACTCGTCAATGATCCACCAGATGTGTTCCTCTAAAGGTGAAGTAAGGAAGATATGACATCACTGGCAGTGAGGTCTGGAGTTCAAAGATCCTACGGACTAAGAACATAGTGGTGAAAGAAAAAAATTAATTGCATTTCATCAAAGAAAGTGAAATGTCAATACATAGGATGGAAGAAAATATTTGCAAACCATATATCTGATAAAGAACTAATATCCAGAATATATAAAGAATTCTTACAACCCAACAACAAAAGACGACTCAATTTAGAAAATGAGCAAAGGATATAAATAGACATTTCTCTATGTCCAAATGGCAAATAAGCACATGAAAGATGCTTAACATCATTGAGAGGTGGTCCATGCATGGTGGGGAGTGGTGCTTATAGTCTTATGGGGGAAAGAGACTAAAATCAGTAGAAACATACACATACATAAACCCTATACATAATCAGGAATTGGGCAGAAATGAGGATAAATTTTCGTACAAAAGATGGACCTTAAGCAAAATTTAGTTTGCTAGGAAAAGTGGGCTGAGGAGAGCCCCTCGGTATGTGGAGGAACAAACCAAGGCCAGGGCTCAGTGCACCACAATACTAATGCAGATGCCAGGCTGGCCATTCCTGTATGAGTATTTGTCATTTTCTGGGCCTCAACTTTCCAGATTGCAAAAGAGAGGGAGGTGGATTAGACAATATCTATAGCCGTTTAGGGCGCTGCCTCAGTGGCTTGGCGGTAAAGAATCTGCCTGCAATGCAGGAGATGTAGGAGATGTGGGTTCGATCCCTGGGTCAGGAAGATCCCCTGGAGGAGGGCATGGCAACCCACAGTGGTGTTCTTGCATGGAGAATCCCATGGACAGAGGAGCCTGGCAGGCTGCGGTCCGTGGGGGTTGCAAAGAGTTGGACACAACTGAAGTGACTAAGCACACATGGCCCTTTAGGGTTTTTACAAGTTTTTTTTCCTGTTATAGTGGAAAATGGAATTGGTTTAATAAGGGAGGAGAGTCTTGGGAAGAGAACTATAAAATTTATTAGCAAAAGCTAAATTCTCTGATTGGGGGCCACTCTTGGTATCCAAAAAGGGATATTTTACAGGTTTATTCTTATGGGTGTTTGTAGGATTCAGGGATGTTTATGTACCTGGTTGAAGGAGAGGAGGAATGGAATTCCATATACATCACTGATATTTGATTAAGTGATCTAATTGATTCCACCAGCTGCCCAGGTATATTTGTGCCTGAGATCGAAATTGAGACTGTGGAAGCAAAATGTTGGGAGGAAATATGGCATTTTAAAAGAACATCTCCTTATACTTTTTTGTAGCCTGCATAGAGACAGAGACAGAAAGTAGAAGATGACAATGCCCTTACGTAACTAGAACTCAGGGCTGACTCACTGACCATAGCTTTCCCCCGTAACTCTCCACTCCTTCATTCCTGCCAGATCACCTTCTCCTTTATATCACTTCTCATCCCTCTGTCATTCTTGATTCTTAACACTCCTTCAGTCCTCTTTGACTCCACTTGACTCACTGAGTGGACTGAACTCCAAATCAGTTGTTTCCTCACCCCCAACAATTCTCAAGTTATTTGTCTCACCATCTTCCCACCCTGTCTTCCAACTCAATGGGAGCTCCCTCAATCCCCCTCATCCCTGACAAGTTTCACCCTTGCTTTCTTTTGGGACTTGCACCCTGGGAGTTTGTCTCTGTCTTTTCAAACCTCCTTTTCATCTCAGCCAAAATTCCACCATGCCGTCTAACAAGACTACTTCCTGACACCTGTCCCTTTAATAATGCTATACATCTGTATATTTTGTCCTTTTCTAGTGGCATTTTCCAGTTTACAAAAATAAACCACTTTTTTTGGCCCAGGTTTAATATTCAGAAATATTAGTAATAAAAATAAAATGTACTTAATATTTTAACCCAATCTCCTAGTTATTGTTGAAATTTGAGGGAACAGAGCTTCAGATCAAGTTGCAGAGTAGAAGGACACATTTTGAATAGCAACCCCAACTCATAGGGGCTTCAACATTAAATGAAAATCCTAAAGAGGGGCTGGTCACAGGGAAGACTTGACTATGATTCGCTGATGTCATCAAGAACCTGATTGCTGTCATTTTGTCTTTTTCTCCTTCCATGGTGTCCACTTTATTTAAAATGAGCTCTTCTTATGGTCCCAAGATTCCTGCAAGCATTCAATGAACTGTAGGCTTTTTATACAGGCCAGAGAAACTTCATTCCAGCCTCCCCAGCCAAAATCCTGATGTTTACTCTGACTCGCCTGACTCAGGTTGTGTGCTCATCTCTGACTCCTGTGGTTATGGAGGAAAATGTAATGATTGCCATAGCCTCAGCTACATGCTCTACTCCTGTAGCTGGAGTGAAGTTTTCTTTCCTGCAACTGTGTGACTCCCTTAAACTAAACCAGAGTGCCTGTCCTTTGTGCATTCACCTACAGAACATGCAGATGGATTTGGACTGCTTACTGACTCCTCTCTGAACCTACCTCTAGTTGGTGCTCTAACTTTTCTTAGCTCCAGCCCTCCCACTCAAGTCATAGCATTAGATGTTAGCAAAGTAACATGTGGAAAAGTCCAGAATTGTGTATGGAAACCTGTGGGCAGAGATGAAAGGGTGCACAGAAGTGATGGGGGTTGAGGTAATGACTGCTTGGCCCTATAATACTCATGTGGTGATGTCACAACTTTAACTCTCCAAACATCTGCTGGGAAACTCCTATTGCTAAAACTGGAACAGCTGATTAAAGGACAAAATGAATTCTGACCAGAAAAGAAAAGCAGTTGGTGAAACAGAGATATGGGAGACATGGGAGGAAGTGACTGAGTCACCCTGGAATTCATAATGGCAGAGAAAGGGAACAAATGGGCATGTTCAGACACATCCATTGGATTCTTTTTAATCAGAGAAAGGTAAAATGAGTCCATAGTCAGTTTCTAAAAGGGACTATCACTTAAGAAGAATAAGTAGCTTTAAAAAAAGGAATGCTTACTCTGTAATTTTGGTTTATCCTAATGAGAAGGACTCTGAGAAGACATTAAAGAAATACAACATGCTCAAGGAAAAATCCAAGCTTAGATTTAGAAGGAACAAAAACAGAATCTTAGAAACAGGGCACATAGCTAAGGATGCATGTAAGACCACAGATGTGGCACAAATCTCTACAGATGCTATATCCAGAACTTTGACTGTAAGTTGAGACTTGGGAAAATGTTAAAACCAAAAACTGTAGAGTATATAGAAGTATAAATATAATGTTGTACAGAGAAAACTTACATAATGTTGCAATCCAATGTTCAGTTCAGTTCAGTTGCTCCGTCGTGTCTGAGTCTTGGAGACCCCATGGATTTCAGTGTGCCAGGCACCCCTGTCCATCACCAGCTCCTGGAGCTTGCTCAAACTCATGTCCATCAAGTCGGTGATGCCATCCAACCATCTCCACCTCTGTTGTCCCCTTCTCCTCCTGCCCTCAGTCTTTCCCAGCATCAGGGTCTTTTCAAATCAGTCAGTTCTTTGCATCAGGTGGCCAAAGTATTAGAGTTTCAACTTCAGCATCAGTCCTTCCAATGAATACTCAGGACTGATTTCCTTTAGGATTGACTGGTTTGATCTTTCAATTCAAGGGACTCTCAAGAGTCTTCTCCAACATCACAGTTCAAAAGCATTAATTCTTTGGTGCTCAATTTTCTTTATAGTCCACCTCTCACATCTGTACATGACTACTGGAAAGACTATAGCTTTGACTAGATGGGCCTTTGTCAGCAAAGTAATGTCTCTGCTTTTTAATATGCTGCCTAGGTTGGTCATAGTTTTTCTTCCAAGGAGCAAGCATCTTTTAATTTCATGGCTGCAGTCACCATCTGCAGTGATTTTAGGCCCCAAGAAAATAAAGTCTGTCACTGTTTCCAAATCCAATGTTACATCAGTAAAAATAAATTAAAATTCTTTTAAAAAATGTTTGGTGTTTTCACTTATTTTTTAAAGTAAAAACAAACAAACAAACAAACAAAAAAACACAAAAAAGGAAGAGATCATTGTTTGGGGAAGATGGTATCAAATGAAATGACAGAGAAAGCAGAACCCCTCAGCTGTCTTTTTTACGTGCCTCTCCCCTCTTAAGGAAAAGGTTTTTTAACACAGAAATGTTAAAAATGTCAAAGAATACTATAGTCCAGACAGTAAAGATGATAGTAAGAGTATTAGCCCATTAAAATGCATTTAGTATTTAAGCCAAATGCATTATATCCAAAGATATCGAAGCAACTTGCTTATGTGTTTATCTTGGGATCTTGTAATAGGCAGAATAGCCTCTTCCAAAGATGTCGTCATTCTTATCCCCAAAATCTGTGACAGTGACCCCTGCTGACCTGCCTACAGGGACTTTACTGATGTGGTTAACTTAAAGATCTTGAGATGGAAAGTTTACCTGGTTATCTGGGTGGTAAAATGTAATCACAAGGATCCTTATAAAAAGGAGGCAGGAAAACCAGAGAAGAGAAGAGAAGATCATGGAAACAAAGGTTAGAGATGTGATACGGGTGGCATTTAGAAGCTGGAAAAGGCAAGGGAATGTGTTCTGCCTTCAAAGACTCCAGAAGGTATGCTGCCATGCTGATACCTTGGTATGTTGATACCGATTTTAGCCAGTGGTATTGGTTTCTGACTTTTGAACTCCAGAACTGTAACATGACAAATCTATACTGTTTTAAGACAATAAATATATGGTAATTTGTTACAGGAGCAATAGGAAACTAATACAGGATCATTACATCAGCCTTGGAAAAGCACTGCAAAAATAAAAGTTACCAAAGGATGGTAGTGGGCACGTTCCAGTTTTATAGGGAGAATTCACAAACTTGGTACTAGTTATTGGTGAAATTTTGAATTAAATTACTAAACTAGTAGTTTGAAAGCACTTAGAAAGGTGGACATCATCAGGAGCAAGTATAAATAAACTAAGACTCAATTATCTCTAAATAGGTCACTGAGGTTTTCAAGTTATTAGAGTTATCAGGGATATGTGTGCATGGAGCAAACAAAAGATTCAGCAAAGCTTTTGATAAAGTGCCCTATGATAATTATGCAGACAAATAAATGTAGACTAAACCACAGAGAATTTAGATGGATTCATAGTTGACTGAACAAATGTTCAACCTGAAGCATGCTGATTTAGCGGATCAAAACCAATTTGGAAAAAAAATCTTCCCTACTCTTTGGACCAAATCATATCAAGAGTTTTCAAAATCAACAATATGGATGGCTATGTAAATGTATCTTACTAAGACAATATTAATAGGTGAATGGAAAGAATTAGTATTTTTAAAATCTCAGGGTGGAAAAATTGAACAGAAGCTAGTACGATAAAATTGAAAAGGGATGTATGTAATATCTGGCACTTTTCTTAAAAATTTTTTTTCAAAATTACTGTGTAGAAGAGATCTGGAATGGCAGAAATTCTTATTTCAGAACAAGCAATACTTGGTAATTTTAGTTGATAATGAATGAATTTTGAATTAAGAAGAATGTGGTCTAACTACAAGTTAACCTTGAGTTGCCTTTTTGGAAGCTAAACCTTTAGATCTGCAATGGTCTGACTGCTGCTGGTGTAAGGATCTGGTTTTGTCACCACACAAGCAGGCTATCATCTAAAGGACTCTGGAAGCCATATCTGTGATCATGGTCAGGAAGATATAAGTGCCTTGGGGGGCCAGTGTGTGGACCAGCTTGGTTAGAGTGGAGGGCTCTCACTGGAGAAGAGATGAAAAGAATCATGTCGGTTGCTGATGCTAAGTCGCTTCAGTCGTGTCCAACTCTGTGCAACCCCATAGACGGCAGCCCACCAGGCTCCCCCATCCCTGGGATTCTCCAGGCAAGAACACTGCAGTGGGTTGCCATTTCCTTCTCCAATCATGTTGGCAGGGTGGGTTAAAGCTGATTGCTGAGGCTCAGCTCTTGAATTACCAGCCTAAGGAAGGTAAGTCATTTTTTAGGTAATTAAGGAGGTTTCAGACATTCTTAAGTGGTAGAAGGCAAATGAGAGTTGTGTTTTTGAGGTTAGAACTGACATTTTGAATGACACAGAGTCAGTGTGATGGAAAAGTAAGACTGGGATGGCTTTCTGGTGTTCAGTTTGCTGGATATTTAACATGAAGCAAGATTGTTTACCTCTCTGTCTCCTTTACCTTCCTGTCTCCTTACCTGTGATATAGGAATTATAAGAGAATTTACCTTATAAAGTGGTTTGAGGATTAAATAATTTATATGTGTAAAGTATTTGGAACAGTTCTTTATATAAAACAGTGCTCAAAAAATTCTAGCCAGTCACTACTATTAGAGTTCAAACATGGAATGTGTGGGGGAGTTCTACTGACAGGAGGGGACAACTGCATGGAGCATGAAGAAGACAAAATCCAGAGGCCTTGTTGCTTTCCTGGACCCTCGCCTGTTCTTACCAGTCTCTCTCGTGTGCTCCACTCTTTGCTCTCATCATGGTTGCAGGGATGGGTCAGCATGTACTCCACCTGAAGTCTTGCTCTTCACCCATGCCCAGATGATTTCCATAGTCATTTAGCTCTTATGTTTTATTTATTAATTATCTTTTCACGTGTATGCATGTCTGACTCTGCTCAACCCTGCCTTAATGAGGTCAGGGACTGTTTTACATATTCCTTTTTTTCTCCCACAGCATCTGGCACAGTGCCTTGCATGTAGCACATGCTCGAAAACTGAATAAAGGCACGGGTTAAGTTAAAGATGATTCCCGGTTTCCAAGCATTTCTTATGGGGGAAATGCTGGTGCCTGGGATGAAAGAGTGAAGCACAATGAGAAACAATTAGTTTCAGAAGTCAACGTGTTCATCTTTGGGGTATAGTGAGGTCATAAATTACTTGGGGTTAGTTCCAAAGACACTAAAGCTGAAATCTAATGTAGACAAAATTGCCATTTAAATCCCTTATATCTCAAAGTCTATAAGTGATTTCAGTCGCATTGGAACTGGTCATTCTGTCATAAGTTGAATACAGATAAAGTTATTGGGTTGTGTTTAGAAGGCATGCTGCACCAGCGATTATGCTTTCCTGGGTATGTGAATAGGAGGTGAATACAGTCATCAAGACAGTGTGGTCCTGGCACAAAGACAGAAATATAGATCAATGGAAAAAAATAGAAAGCCCAGAGATAAATCCACGTACCTATGGACACCTTATCTTTGACAAAGGAGGCAAGAATATACAATGGAGAAAAGACAATCTCTTTAACAAGTAGTGCTGGGAAAACTGGTCCACCACTTGTAAAAGAATGAAACTAGAACACTTTCTAACACCATACACAAAAATAAACTCAAAATGGATTAAAGATCTAAACGTAAGACCAGAAACTATAAAACTCCTAGAGGAGAACATAGGCAAAACACTCTCCGACATACATCACAGCAGGATCCTCTATGACCCACCTCCCAGAATATTGGAAACAAAAGCAAACATAAACAAATGGAACCTAATTAAAATTAAAAGCTTCTGCAAAACAAAGGAAACTATAAGCAAGGTGAAAAGACAGCCTTCAGAATGGGAGAAAATAATAGCAAACAAAGCAACTGACAAAGAATTAATCTCAAAAATATACAAGCAACTCCTACATCTCAATTCCAGAAAAATAAACAACCCAATCAAAAAATGGGCCAAAACTAAACAGACATTTCTCCAAAGAAGACATACAGATGACTAACAAACACATGAAAAGATGTTCAACATCACTCATTATCAGAGAAATACAAATCAAAACCACAAGGACATACCATTTCACGCCAGTCAAAAGGGCTGCTATCCAAAAGTCTACAAGCAATAAATGCTGGAGAAGGTGGGGAGAAAAGGGAACCCTCTTACACTGTAGGTGGGAATGCAAACTAGTACAGCCACTATGGAGAACAGTGTGGAGATTCCTTAAAAAACTGGAAATAGAACTGCCATATGACCCAGCAATCCCACTGCTGGGCATACACACCAAAGAAACGAGAATTGAAAGAGACACGTGTACCCCAATGTTCATTGCAGCACTGTTTATAATAGCCAGGACATGGAAGCAACCTAGATGTCCATCAGCAGACGAATGGATAAGACAGCTGTGGTACATATACACAATGAAGTATTACTCAGCCATTAAAAAGAATACATTTGAATCAGTTCTAATGAGGTGGATTAAACTGGAGCCTATTATACAGAGTGAAGTAAGCCAAAAGAAAAACACCAATATAGTATGCTGCTAAGTCACTTCAGTCATGTCTGACTCTGTGCGACCCCATAGATGGCAGCCCACCAGGCTCTGCCGTCCCTGGGATTCTCCAGGCAAGAACACTGGAGTGGGTTGCCATTTCCTTCTCCAGTGCATGAAAGTGAAAAGTGAAAGTAAAGTCTCTCAGTTGTGTCCGACTCTTCATGACCCCATGGACTGCCTCCTACCAGGCTCCTCCATCCATGGGATTTTCCAGGCAGGAGTACTGGAGTGGGTTGCCATTATACTAATGCATATATATGGAATTTAGAAAGATGGTAATGATAACCCTGTATGCGAGACAGCAAAAGAGACACAGATGTATAGAACAGTCTTTTGGACTTGTGGGAGAGGGCAAGGGTGGGATGATTTGGGTGAATGGCATTAAATCATGTATAATATCATATGTGAAATGAATTGCCACACCAGATTCGATGCATGATACAAGATGCTCGGGGCTGGTGCACTGTGATGACCCAGAGGGATGGTATGGGGAGGGAGGTGGGAGAGAGGTTCACGATGGGGAACACGTGTACACCCGTGGTAGATTCATGTTGATGTATGGCAAAAACCACTACAATATTGTAAAGTAATTAGCCTCCAATTAAAATAAATAAATGTATATTAAAAAAATAAGAGGTGAATAGGAGGCCATTCAGGTATGATCTAAGCCAAATCCCTTATGATTATACAGTACAGCTTCTGTCTACATCTTTTCGAAGTGAATGAATTATGAATTCATAATTCATTCACTTATGAATTATGTATCTTCATAGTGTATACGTTGGACTCCATTGTGACTTTAGGTGGGTGGTTTAATGCTTCATGACTCCCTGGCTGATAACCTTTTTTTAAAAAAAAAACCGTTTATTTTGTATTGGAGTATAGCCGATTAACAAACAATGTTGTGATAGTTTGAAGAGAACAGTGAGTGAAGGGACTCAGCCACACATATACATATATTCCTTCTCCCCCAAATTCTCCTCCCATTCAGGTTGCCACATAACATTGAGCAGAGTTCCATGTGTTATACAGTAGGTCCTTGTTTGTTACTGGTTGATAACCTTTAAAATTTTTAATTTATTTAATTGGAGGCTAATTACTTTACAATATTGTAGTGGTTTTTGCCATACATTGACATGGATCAGCCCTTTTAATGTCACCTAAAGAGGTAAATTCAAAAGCAGAGACATTACTTTGCCAACAAAGGTCCGTCTAGTCAAGGCTATGGTTTTTCCTGTGGTCATGTATGGATGTGAGAGTTGGACTGTGAAGAAGGCTGAGTGCCGAAGAATTGATGCTTTTGAACTGTGGTGTTGGAGAAGACTCTTGAGAGTCCCTTGGACTGCAAGGAGATCCAACCAGTCCATTCTGAAGGAGATCAGCCCTGGGATTTCTTTGGAAGGAATGATGCGAAAGCTGAAACTCCAGGACTTTGGCCACTTCATGCGAAGAGTTGACTCATTGGAAAAGACTCTGATGTTGGGAGGGATTGGGGGCAAGAGGAGAAGGGGACGACAGAGGATGAGATGGCTGGATGGCATCACTGACTCAATGGACGTGAGTCTGAGTGAACTCTGGGAGTTGGTGATGGACAGGGAGGCCTGGCGTGCTGCGATTCATGGGGTCGCAAAGAGTCGGACATGACTGAGCGACTGATCTGATCTGATCTGATCTGAAAGAGGTAAAGGCAGAGGAACCAGAGATCAAATTGCCAACATCCGCTGGATCATTGAAAAATCAAGAGAGTTCCAGAAGAACATCTATTTCTGCTTTATTGACTATGCCAAAGCCTTTGACTGTGGATCACAATGAACTGTGAAAAATTCTTAAAGAGAAGGGAACACCAGACCACCTTACCTGTCTCCTGAGAAACCTCTATGCAGATCAAGAAGGAACAGTTAGAACTGGACAGGGAACAAGGGACTGCTTCAAAATTGGGAAAGGAGTTTGTTAAGGCTGTATATTGTCACCCTGCTTATTTAACTTCTGTGTGGAGTACATCATGCAAAATGCTAGGCTGGCTGAAACATAAACTGGAATCAAGATTTCCAGAAGAAATATTAATAACCTCAGATATGCAGATGACATCACTGCAGTGGCAGAAAGTGAAGAGGAATTAAAGAGCCTCTTGATGAGGGCAAAAGAGGAGAGTGAAAAAGCTGGCTTAAAACTCAACATTCAAAAAACTAAAATCATGGTATCCGGTACCATCACTTCATGGCAAATAGATGGGGAAAAAGTGGAAGCTGTGACAGATTTTATTTCTTGAGTTCCAAAATCACAGTGGATGGTGACTGCAGCCATGAAATTCAAAGACACTTGCTCCTTGGAAGAAAATCTATAACAATCTAGACAGCGTATTAAAAAGCAGAGACATCACTTTGCTGACAAAGGTCTGTGGAGTCAAAGCTATGGTTTTTCCAGTAGTCATGTATGGATGTTATGTATGTGAGAGTTTGATCATAAAAAAGGCTAAGCACCACAGAACTGATGCTCTCAAGCTGTGGTGCTGGAGAAGACTCTTGAGAGTCCCTTGGACTGCAAGGAGATCAAACCAGTCCTAAAGGAAATTAACCCTGAATATTCATTGGAAGGACTGATACTAAAGATGAAGCTCCAATACTTTAAGAGTTGATTCATCAGAAAAGACCCTGATGCTGGGAAAGATTGAAGGCAAAAGGAGAAGTGGGCAGCAGAGGATGAGCTGGTTAGAAAGCATCACTGACTCAAATGCACATGAATTTGAGCAAACTTTGGGAGATAGTGAAGGACAGGGAAGCCTGGCACGCTGCAGTCTGTGGGATTGCAAAGAATCAGACATGAAGAGTCGACTGAACAACAACAGAAGGGGTAAATGGCCTATCATTTGGAAAATCTAAATAAACAAATGGCATTAAATATGCCTTTCACTCAGAGTTGGGCTTGGAAGTTGATGTGGAGGTGAAAGGGAGGGTGAATCCCCTCCATACATTTAAATCTTCCCTTCTTCTCCCCATAGTTGTTCCTCTACTTTCTTCACTATCTCAAATATACCCATACAGGAGGAGAAAGCAAAGAATATTCAGGAAATGCTCTTCATTCCTTCAGCAGATGTGTACTATTGCACCAATCAGCACAATAGTAGACTGTTTGGGATAAAAAGACTATCAACCCAATACTGTGTGTAACCATTCACAATTATAATTCAGAGGGGACATTTTTAAAACATAATTAACTTTGGAGGGAAATGGGCAAGTCCAAGTGCAGTGTTTTATTTAGCTAGACTTAAACAATTTTAACAATCCTGATGAATGTGGAAGCCAGCAATTGAATAAAACAACCCTTTAGGCATCTCATCCTAGGAATAATCTAGCCGTGCAGTGATGGTCAATAGATGACAACTGACTAATAGAAATTAGCCATGAATGAAGCCTAAATATGAACAACTTGAGTTCTTCACCTCAAATGCCCGAAAAGAATTGCCTTGTTTTGTTGATATTGCTGTTAAGGAAAAATAAAATCATGAATCTGGATATCCTTCCCCCTAATATTAACCATCTGCACAAATGTAACCTACTTATTTCCTGGCTGACATTCAACATTTGTGGTTCTTTCTTTTCACAGTAATTATATGAAAACTCCCTAATGGTGTCTGGTGCTCAGTTAACATAATGTAGGACCATCCTTTGTAGGCTAGCTTTGAGTTCTTTTCCAGCTACAAGCCCGCTCCTCCAAAATCCCTTAAATTCAACTATTAAAACTCCAAGAGGATGGCAAGGCAAATCCATGTTCCTTGTGAAAATCTCCCAAGGAGATCTGCTTTGAAAACTCTTTTAGAAGGTGAGAAGAAAGAGTTGAGCAAAAGGATGCAAGGCCAAGGTCAGTGAGCTCTGACTGAAGGGAAAAGGATGTCAGTCTGTTTGCCCCTTTTTTAGGATCCCCCCAGGTGCAGAGAGTAGTTACTCTGCTAATGGTGAGCAGCTGTTCAAACAGAGGTGCTAACCTCAATTGTCTTAACTAAAAGTGGTTGAAAAAATAATGTTTAAAACAAGTGACAAGAATTTATCTCTAAGTTTGAAGGATTATGCAGCAAAGGTTGGACCAGAGGATACTCCTTAACTAAAGCTATTTTGCTCAAACTTTAACTTTTGTTTGGTCTCTTGCCTGCAGAGGGTTAGTCCCATTAGAGAGAGAAGTACTGGCTTCCATGAGCTCAAGTTTTTATTGCGTAGGTAACACTGGGGAGACTAAAAAAAAAAATTTGGAGTGATACCCATAACTAGTCACACCCTTGAAAGTTTTCTCATCAGCCTGAAATATGACTGAATCTTAAAAAATTAAACAGAATGCGGAGTTAATTTTCATTGAACCTTATTTGCATAGGTAAGAATATTACAGATAACTGCAATGAGATGCCTGGTGAGGGTCCTTGTTACATTGTTCCCTCAGTGGGGGTGTATTCAGTGTTCCACTGTTTATCAATCGTGTTTTCCACTTCCCCATAAATTTAAATAACTAATTCAGTGTGCTCTTCTGGAGGCTTCCTGGGGCAAAGGCTGTGCTGCATATATGCCTTTGTGTTTCTCCAGCCCCTGCTTTTTCTCTGGGGGCTTCCCAGGTGGCTCAGTGTTAAAGAATCTGCCTGCCAAGCAGGAGATGCGTGTTCAATTCCTGGGTCGAGAAGATCCCCTGGAGACAGAAATGGCAACCATTTCAGTATTCTTGCCTGGGAAATCCCATGAAGAGAGGAGCCTGGTGGGCTACAGTCCAAGGGGTCACAGAAGAGTTGGACATAGCAACTAAGCAACATTTTCTGGAGTATATTTGATTCACAAATATTTGACCTGGGAGCATCTCATGAACATTTTAAGCCCCACTGAGTTGAAAGCAAACCTAGGCAGAGGAAGTGGAGAGACTGGCTTGTTTCTCACTTGGTGGGTGATGATGTGTTGGAGACGGATGTCAAAGCCAAGAGTTAGAAGGAGAGAAAGACACAGCTTGAACTGGAATTCTACACTCTTTGCCAGAAACTGCTGCATGACGGACATGGTTGCTCTTGAAGGTAGAACTCTGTTCTGTTCCAATTTCTCTGGCTTTTATTCTCAAATGTTGACCAGAATTTCAGTCCATTTGAGATGGATTCTGTGTTAATAGAACTCACATTGTGCCACTTAGAAAATGTTTCCCTTTCACTTGGGCTAAGTGTTTCTCCCTCTTCTTTCTCTTGCAGAGATAAAATGCTCTGCAAGGAATTAATGGTTTTACGGCCATGCAGCTGGCAGCAGTATATCACAGAACTCTGTGCAGAAATCCAATTATTTCCTTTGTCTGAGATGAAAACCAATACTTTGGAGTTGGGGGAAGGGCTTCTGCAGCTTTAAGAATTTGTTCTAGAACGGACAGGTTCTCAGATGCAACCTGATTCCTGGATCACAGAAGCTCCCTTTTTTGTCCTGCTTGGTGTTGACCACCTGAACACACTTGGGATTCAGGAAACAGGATGAAAGAACCCTTTAGTCTAAGTTTCTGGCTCCTTTAGGGCTTAAGATGAGTGGTTAAACTAGCATTAAATATCCTAGGACAATGATGATGGTGATCCCAGCAACTACTACTGTCAGTGTAGGAGATACTTGGGGGTTATTTTCTTTTTAAATATTTTTTTGGCTGTCCCAGGTCTCAGTTGCGGCACACAGGATCTTCAGTCTTCGTTGCAGCTTGTGGGACCTTTAGTTGTGGCATGTGGAATCTTTTTAGTTGCAGCATGCAGGGTCTAGTTCCCTGGCCAGGAATCGAAACCAGGCCCCTGCACTGGGAATAAGGAGTCTTAGCCACTGAAGCACCAGGGAAGTCCCTTGGTGGGTAATTTGAAAAGAGAACCTGCCACTGAGAACGTCTAAGCCTTGGAAAGCAAATATAGAAAGAAATACACGCAGAGAGAGATAAAATAGCCTGAAACACTTTCCTCTGGGGCTTTTCATTTTCTTAGGGTGGGTAGGAGAATTTCTAATTCCAAATCAAAGATAGAATATTTGTGTCTCATTTTTTTTAAGAAGTAGCCATTGAAAAATGCAAAAAGAATAGAAACAGCTACATAGTTTCATAGTTAATCAGAAATCCCTTGGTCATGTAACCCTATACTCTCCTCTGTTTCCTCTCCATCCTGTCCCAGCAATTTTGTAAAGAGATGTGGTGATGAGCTTCCTCACAACAGAGCCTGGAGAAGTGCTTGTTCAAGGGAATGAAATAATTAGAATCAGAACTTGGATCAAAAACTGGGCAGGATAGGATAAAGCAGGAGTGTGGATTTTGAAGGTAAAAAGATCTGAGTTTGAATTCCTGCACAGTGTAAGAACTTAGATCTTTTATCTGAGCTTTCATTCCTTTATCTATAAAATGGTTAAATAATTCTTACCTTGCTGATATGTTAAGAGAATTACTGATAATGTACATAAGTGTATTTTCCCCATAATAATTCTATAGAGTAGGTGAAAGGGAACAGTGAGTTATAAGACAGAAAGGAAGTTGGACTCAGATTATGGAGGAGTTGTATATTATCAGCCCTACCTGCAAAGATGTTTGGCTACAGGGATATAGACGGGCTTTGACCAACAGTGATAATGGCCTAACCAACCCTATTGTTAGCTCAGTGGAAGCTCGTAGAAAATATAACACTTTAGAACAACAAAGTTTTTACTATTAGACTCTTTTATTTTTATTCTTTAAAATTTCTTTGACTGACATACAGTTGATTTACAATGTTGTGTTAATTTCTACTGTATAGGAAAGTGATTCAGTTATACATGCATGTATATGTGTACCTATGGCTTCCCGGGTGGCGCAGTGGAAAAGAACTCACCTGCCAATGCAGGTGACGCAAGAGACGTGGGTTTGATCCGTGGGTTGGAAAGATCCTATGGAGTAGGAAATGACAGCCCACTCCAGTATTCTTGCCTGGAAAACCCCATGAGCAGAGGAATGTGGTGGGCTATAGGTCATGGGGTCACAAAGAGTCAGACATGACTGAGCAACTGAGCATGTGTATATATATATATACATATATATATATATACACACATACACACACACACATTCTTTTTTGTATTCTTTTCTATTATGGTTTATCACAGGCTATTGAATATATTGTAGTTCCCTGTGCTACACAGTAGGACCTTGTTGTTTATCCATTCTCTACAAAGTAGTTTGCATCTTCTAATCCCAAATTCCCAATCCATCCCTCCCCCACTCACCTCTCCCCCTTGTCAACCACAGTTTGTTCTCTACATCTTTGAGTCTATTTGTTTCATAGATAAGTTCATGTGTGTTATATCTTAGGTTCCACATATAAGTGATGTATGGTATTTGTCTTTCTGATTTAGTGTGATAATCTTTAGGTCTATCCATGTTGCTGCCAATGGCATTATGTCATTCTTTTTGAGGCCATCATTAGACTCTTGAACTCAACTTGGTCCTTACTTTAGCCTCAAAGTATAAAAGGCAGGGGTTTTACTTTACGTGGGATGCCTTGTCCTCTGAACCTCAGACATACCTCTACAAAGAGCTAGGACCCACTCACTCATATGTATCCTCTCCTGTGTCTATAATTCGCTTATTGGCTGGTTTGGGAATCAACTGCAGTTAAAGTGTTGTTAAAACCTCATCCAAGTTATCATTCTTGTCAGTCCTCACACTTGGACCATCCCTGTGTGTCTGGCCTAGGTAACTAATGTAAACCAAAGAATAATGAATTAAAAATACAGAGTATGTCAGAGGATGAGAAGAAACGTTGAGCAACCATAGAAGGGCAGCAGTGATGGTTTAGTTGCTAAATAGTGTCCAACTCTTTTGAAACGTCATGCACTGTAGCCTGTCAGGCTCCTCTGTCCATGGGATTTTCCAGGCCAGAATACTGGAATGGGTTGCCATTTCCTTCTCTGGGAGATCTTGCTGACCCAGGGATCGAACCCACATCTCCTGCTTTACCACTGAGCCACCAGGGAAGCCCCGACAGAAGAGAGTCTAGGCTTATTTGAGATCTACAGGAGGCAGAAATGACTGAGCAGTCTTTTGGGGGTTCCACCAACGAATTGATAAATTTCAATGATCTTCCCAAACTTGGGAACATCCTTGGGGAAACAATTCTGACTTGTCCAGTTTAGGTCACATGTTCACAGTCTCACTCAGACCCCATGCAATGAAGGAGGGGTGTTTTCTTCAAGAAGGAAGAAGGGAAACTGAGTAGATCAAAAGGTTGACTGTCTCTCCTCAGGTTAGGACTCTCAGTACAAAAGTCATGATCTTCTGATGCTATTGCCCCACAGTTTTTGGAGGAAGCTGCCTTTACCGAGTACGGTGAAAGAATGATTCACCAAAACCTGTCCACGTTTGGCATATCACTCCTGAGTTAAGTACATGTGTGCCTGTTAGTGAGGGAACACGCTTCAGAGTAATCTAATCTGAAAGCTGCTACTGAGTCTCACACAGCCCAAACATTGCAGGACCACATTTTGAACAAGAAGTCAGTATTTTGGCATCTATGCACGTATCTGGAAATACATGTCCTGATGTGTAAACAAGAAGCTTTTTTGATTCTAGGTCTTGTTGCTTAGAAAGGTATCTCTTCTAAGCAACCGGAAAACAGGAGCTATTAGGGATTGCAGCAGGAAGAATCACAGAAGGGCTGGTGTCTTGGCCACCGTAAACAGTGTTCTGGGGATGGCAGACAAGTCTCAGCAGTTCCATTCCTGCAGTGCAATATTCTGGTTCATCCTGAGACAAAGCATTCAGAAACAGCTCTTCAACCTCCAACCCACCTCCCTAAGCAAAGTGGCTGCACTCTGAGGCCTGGATGTCTATCCCCGTCCCCTCGTCTACATTCTCAGACCCAAGGACTGTCTCCCTACACAGCCTTAGCAGAATCTGCTTTTAGCAAAGGGTGTGAAATATTCATTCATGAAAAGGGTAAACAATAGCTCATATGATTATATAATGCTTCCTATGCACCCAAAAAAGATGTCCTTTTCATTATAGGGGACTGGAATGCAAAAGTAGGAAGTCAAGAAACACCTGGGGTAACAGGCATATTTGGCCTTGGAATACGGAATGAAGCAGGGCAAAGACTAATAGACTTTTGCCAAGAAAATGCACTGGTCATAACAAACACCCTCTTCAAACAACACAAGAGAAGACTCTATACATGGACATCACCAGATGGTCAATACCAAAATCAGATTGATTATATTCTTTGCAGCCAAAGATGGAGAAGCTCTATACAGTCAGCAAAAACAAGACCAGGAGCTGACTGTGGCTCAGATCTTGAACTCTTTATTGCCAAATTCAGACTTAAATTGAAGAAAGTAGGGAAAACCACTAGACCATTCAGGTATGACCTAAATCAAATCCCTTATGATTATACAGTGGAAGTGAGAAATAGATTTAAGGGCCTAGATGTGATAGATAGAGTGCCTGATGAGCTGTGGAATGAGGTTCGTGGCATTGTACAGGAGACAGGGATCAGACCATCCCCATGGAAAAGAAATGCAAAAAAGCAAAATGGCTGTCTGGGGAGGCCTTACAAATAGCTGTGAAAAAAAGAGAAGTGAAAAGCAAAGGAGAAAAGGAAAGATATAAGCATCTGAATGCAGAGTTCCAAAGAATAGCAAGAAGAGATAAGAAAGCCTTCTTCAGTGACCAATGCAAAGAAATAGAGGAAAACAACAGAATGGGAAAGACTAGGGATCTCTTCAAGAAAATCAGAGATACCAAGGGAACATTTCATGCAAAGATGGGCTTGATAAAGGACAGAAATGGTATGGACCTAACAGAAGTAGAAGATATTAAGAAGAGATGGAAAGAATACACAGAAGAACTGTATAAAAAAGATCTTCATGACCCAGATAATCACGATGGTGTTGATCACTGACCTAGAGCCAGACATCCTGGAATGTGAAGTCAAGTGGGCCTTAGAAAGCATCACTACGAACAAAGCTAGTGGAGGTGATGGAATTCTAGTCGAGCTATTCCAAATCCTGAAAGATGATGCTGTGAAAGTGCTGCACTCAATATGCCAGCAAATTTGAAAAACTCAGCAGTGGCCACAGGACTGGAAAAGGTCAGTTTTCATTCCAATCCCAAAGAAAGGCAATGCCAAAGAATGCTCAAACTACCACACAATTTCACTCATCTCACATGCTAGTAAAGTAATGCTCAAAATTCTCCAAGCCAGGTTTCAGCAATATGTGAACCGTGAACTTCCTGATGTTCAAGCTGGTTTTAGAAAAGGCAGAGGAACCAGAGATCAAATTGCCAACATCCGCTGGATCATGGAAAAAGCAAGAGAGTTCCAGAAAAGCATCTATTTCTGCTTTATTAACTATGCCAAAGCCTTTGACTGTGTGGATCACAATAAACTGTGGAAAATTCTGAAAGAGATGGGAATATCAGACCACCTGACCTGCCTCTTGAGAAATTTCTATGCAGGTCAGGAAGCAACAGTTAGAACTGGACATGGAACAACAGACTGGTTCCAAATAGGAAAAGGAGTACATCAAGGCTGTATATTGTCACCCTGCTTATTTAACTTCTATGCAGAGTACATCATAAGAAACGCTGGGCTGGAAGAAGCACAAGCTGGAATCAAGATTGCCCAGAGAAATATCAATAACCTCAGATATGCAAATGACACCACCCTTATGGCAGAAAGTGAAGAGGAGCTAAAAAGCCTCTTGATGAAGGTGAAAGAGGAGAATGAAATAGTTGGCTTAAAACTCAACATTCAGAAAACGAAGATCATGGCATCTGGTCCCATCACTTCTTGGGAAATAGATGGGGAAAGAGTGGAAACAGTGTCAGACTTTATTTTTTGGGGCTCCAAAATCACTGCAGATGGTGATTGCAGCCATGAAATTAAAGGACACTTACTCCTTGGGAGAAAAGTTATGACCAACCTAGATAGCATATTCAAAAGCAGAGATTACTTTGCCAACAAAGGTGCATCTAGTCAAGGCTATGGTTTTTCCAGTGGTCATGTATGGATGTGAGAGTTGGACTGTGAAGAAGGCTGAGTGCTGAAGAATTGATGCTTTTGAACTGTGGTGTTGGAGAAGACTCTTGAGAGTCCCTTGGACTGAAAGGAGATCCAACCAGTCCATTCTGAAGGAGATTCGTCCTGGGTGTTCTTTGGAAGGAATGATGCTAAAGCTGAAACTCCAGGACTTTGGCCACCTCATTCGAAGAGTTGACTCATTGGAAAAGACTCTGATACTGGGAGGGATTGGGGGCAAGAGGAGAAGGGGACGACAGAGGATGAGATGGCTGGATGGCATCACTAACTGGATGGATGTGAGTCTCAGTGAACTCTGGGAGTTGGTGATGGACAGGGAAGCCTGGTGTGCTGCTATTCATGGGGTCGCAAAGAGTCGGACACGACTGAGCAACTGATCTGATGCTTCTAAATGTTATCTCTTTGAATCTTTACAATGACCCCAAGAGCTGGAATGATCATTTTCCCCTTCATATTCTCTCTCTAACTTTCTCTATCCTGTCTGTCCCCAGGAGATGGACTTTCTGTGGACTGTATCACAGACTCCCTTGCCCATGTGTTTTATAATTCTTGGGTTTGGCCAATGGGAGGCCCCAGAAGGATAGAAGTGGGCAAGAGGAAAAGACAAAGGAACATTTTCCTCTGGCTCCCTCGATGCTGGACCAGGGATTAATACCATCTGTGTTTCTCTTGAAAGGCCCCAGCTCCTGCTTTGTACCCCTTTCCTTTAATTATAGCTGTAGCTCTCTCCTCTCATGATAATTGTCCTTTCTCCTTGTCCCTTCAGACCTAGGAGTGATAAGGGCTTACTGCTCTGTCCCTTCCCCCAGTACTTCAATATGTCTTGTTGGTTTCTCTGAACTCCTAACTCAGCTTTGTAGTCAGTCCCTCATGTAACCTCCTCAGTGACCCTGTTTCAGTGTGTTATCTCTTTGCTGCTGAGACTCTCCCTGTTCCAGCTAAGTATTACTATCCCTATTATGTAGGTGAAAAACTGTGGCCCAACAGTGTTGAAATCAGGTTGCTGCTGCTGCTGCTGCTAAGTCGCTTCAGTCGTGTCCGACTCTGTGCGACCCCATAGACGGCAGCCCACCAGGCTCCGCTGTCCCTGGGATTCTCCAGGCAAGAACACTGGAGTGGGTTGCCATTTCCTTCTCTGTCTACAAATCTCAGACTCTCTTCTAACCTTGTATATTCAACCATCTTCATATTTAAGAGAGCTTGTTTTCTTTAGCTAAAGTATTACACTGGACTTTCAGGCCTTAACTCATATTTGGGGATGTATTTTTGGAAGAGAAACCCTTTTTTCTTTCCACCAGAAGTAGGTCCCACTCTGCTCCACCCACCACATGTGACCTGGGACCTTATTTTCAGTTTATGAAGAACGTTTCCTTCTTTAGTTTAAAAAGAATTACTGTGAATTCCCTCTTTTCACTAAGGAATACCTCCTGAGATTTCAATATTTACAATCCTATTAAGCAGAACTCTTAAACTTAATTATTTGAAACAACCTTAATAAAATCTGACTCAAGGCAACTCCTGAAATACCAGATCAGAGAGGAGCCTAATTAGGTATTTTTTTCTACTCTAGATGCTACAAAACACATTAGAGTTGGAAATGGCCTTAGAGATTATCCAGATTCTTAACCTCATTTTGAGTAACATAAAACCCTCTTAAAATTTGAAAATCTGTGAACCCTCTTCCCTTAAAATTGCAAATTCTCTCTCTCTCTCACACACACAGAGAGAATATTACCTATGATTTAAGGGTTCATTGTATCCTGAAGCCCACTCATTGGCCCCCCCATGTTAAACCTCCTTATCCTAGGCTCATTCCTTAGGTTTGCACAAATGAAGCTGATACCCAGTCAGTAAAGTGCAGTAAATGACCAGCCGGCCTAAGGTCACACGCATCATTAGTTGGTGTGTCAATCAGGTTGGGCTAAGTTATGCTACAGTAACGAACAGCAAAATGACCATGTCTTAAAACAACACATTTATTTCTCATCCATGCTATGTTCCTGCTGTAAGTGAACTAGGTGCTCTGCTCCATATAATTTTTACTTTGGCATACATCTAGACGGATGTCATCTAGAACATCATGTGTCATCATGACAGAGGAAGAGAGAGCATTGTGAACAATGTACTGATTCTAAAGCTTCCCTCTGAAAGGAGCACATCATTGCTGTTCATATTTCATTGACCAAAGCAAGACATACGGCCATTCCTAACCTCAAGTGTGGTACAGAAGCATTGGTGGATAGTGCAAATGATGAAGAAAGCTGGGAGGGCCAGAAGTAGAACCCCCAGCGTTTTTATTTTTTGTCCAGTGCTCTCTACACTCCCAAGGCAACTACAGAATAATCTAATTCTTCTTGGTGTATCCCACAGATTTGTTATCAGCTTGGGAAGGCTGAATTTCTGAAATATAATCAAGACAAAGTTGAAGGCTTCTGTTTGTCTTTTTTGTAAATGCTGATTTTCTGGCACAGTTCATTTAAGATGCTACAGTAATAACAGAGGCCTGTTCATACCGGGTAGGTTGTTATTGATCTTATACAGCACTCATTTTTCAAACTAAAATCCTTTCTACTGTCTGATTGCTCTTATGCTTCTCATACTCATTCGCTGACCCTTCATAGCTCGGGACCTGTGGTTTACCAATGCAAACATAGATGAGTTTCTGGATTTTTCTACCTTAACAACCAGTGATAGTTGTGGCTCTGTTTTTACCCTCAGTTGTTCTTCATTCCCTGATTTACTGAACAACTGCTTTGCCCCAAGGACTGTAACGAGGACTAAGTTAGAAAATTCACAAAGCCTGATGCCGAGTAATTACTCCAAACATGCTGGCTGTTTTGTGTATATGTGTTTATTTATTTATTTTTATTTTGAAATCAATGTAGGATAATGATTGAAAGCACACACTATAAGATTTAGATGATTTTATTAACCTCTCTGTGCCTCAGTTTTCTTGTTTATTAGACAGGAACAACAATACTACAAAACCCTTGGGCTGTGGTAAGGATTAAATGTGATAATAAATAATTATATGTGATAATTAAATGTGATAATTCATGGAAAGCATCTACCCCAGGACCTGGTTTAGAGAAAGTCTTTCATATTAGCTATTTTTCCTGTAATCTGCAAGATTATTAGAAAAAATATGATGGCTATTTGCTAAGTAGCAATGTAGCAAGGAGGAAAAAGTTTAGGCTTTGGAATTAAGTAGATCTGAGCACTTACTCCTTGGAAGGAAAGTTATGACCAACCTAGATAGCATATTCAAAAGCAGAGACATTACTTTGCCAACAAAGGTCCGTCTAGTCAAGGCTATGGTTTTTCCAGAGGTCATGTATGGATGTGAGAGTTGGACTATGAAGAAAGCTGAGGGCCGAAGAATTGATGCTTTTGAACTGTGGTGTTGGAGAAGACTCTTGAGAGTCATTTGGACTGCAAGGAGATCCAACTGGTCCATTCTGAAGGAGATTGGTCCTGGGTGTTCTTTGGAAGGAATGATGCTAAAGCTGAAACTCCAGGACTTCGACCACCTCACGCAAAGAGTTGACTCATTGGAAAATACTCTGATGCTGGTAGGGATTGGGGGCAGGAGGAGAAGGGGATGACAGAGGATGAGATGGCTGGATGGCATCACCGACTCGGTGGACGTGAGTTTGATTGAACTCTGGGAGTTGGTGATGAACAGGGAGGCCTGGTGTGCTGCGATTCATGGGGTTGCAAAGAGTGGGACACAACTGAGCGACTGAACTGAACTGAGCTGAGCTCCAATCTCAGCTCCATCGTGGTGTGGATTTAGGCAGGTTACTGCTCTGAGCTTTGGTCTCTTCTTCAGCCATATGTGCTAGCCCTCCTTCCCTTGCAGGGTGCTTGGCAGGCCCAAGGGGGATACCATACCATAAGGTATCACCCAGAACACGGCATGTTGGAGGCAGTGAATATCAGTTCTCTGGATACTGTGGGGCATACAAAGATGAACAAAGGAGACAAGCCCTCTCTTTCTTTTGACTTCCAGGGGTTTACAATCTTGCTGTGGAGATATGACATGTGCACAAACAGATGCCCTAAAATGATGAGTGCTGTGAAAGAGCTAATGGGCTGTGGGAGTTTGCAGTTGGTGAGGGTCATTTAAGCTGGACAAGAGGGTCATTTAAGCTGGGTTGTTGGCTTTGGCTGAGAAAAGGAGCTCTTTACTAAGGAGCTCTTTTAATTTACAAATCTCACTTGTTTTCCTTTCTTTCTCTCTCCTCATTACTACCTCCTTACCCCCAAACCTAGAATACCCTATTATGTACCCCTGGTAATTTTTGTGTGGAGGGGAGAAATTTATTATCCTCCCTGCCTGTAGAGTTTGCTGATGCGCTCTGTTTGCTGGCTGTGATATTTACAGCAGCTCAGTTAAGATTTAATTTTCTATTATTCTCTGAACTTTGCAGCCCTCATTTTTCATTTGCTGTCTGAGATGCATTGCTCCAGCACTCTGGAACCACTGCTGGAAAGACTTACTTAACATTCAGAATCAATGAACAAACAGGAGAAACATTTTCCCAGAGACAGGCCACAGGGGATGTGAGCTTTAGCTTTGATTCTTAGTCATAGTTTTCTACTCTTCTTTCTGCTTCCTATAGCTAACTGCATTTCTGCATCTAATTATCAAATAAGATGCCTTGGAGGTACCTGAATGTGGACTTTCTCTCCTGGAAATGTTATAGTCCAGGATCTCTCTGGTCTTGTTATTAGTTCCTTTTAATCTTGGCCTCTGGACTTGTTTGATACCATAGAAAACCTTTTTTTTTTTTTTTTTTTTCCTCTCATGAGTCTCTTGTTAGAATTGCCCTATGACACAAACACTTATATAAAGAGTTCTCAGGGCTTGCAGGCATTTTTCCTGCCTCATTATCTGTGGATTCATTTGGTTGCTGAAGCAGAATTTTGATTAAAGTGTTTTTCCACTCTGGAGCTCATGGCTTCCTAAACAGTACCGTCCCCTTGGCTCCATGAGAGACTTCATTTGTCAGGGGTAGGTGTGGTTGAATGTTTTCTCATTCCATTGCTTTCACTCTCAGCTCGGTGTACTAAGGTGTTAGCAGACATATTGTCATTCTGGACCTTCCGGATATTTTGGTAACTGTCTGCTTTTCTCCAATGTATATATTCACATTGTTGCACTGAAAGCAGCCATGTTATACAACTTGACTGTGCCTTCCTAGCCATACTTTATCAGAGGCTGGGGGCTCAACAAAAACAGTCTTCCCTGGGATATTGGATCTGGGACTGAGATTTTGGGGTATTGGATTTGGGATGCTGAGTTTGAGACTAAATTAAGCCAGTGTCTTTACAGGGGCTAAAGCCATGGATGTGAAAGCAAGAGTGAAACAGAGCAGGACTCCATGGTCCTTCCCCTCCATGTCCTCAGCCTGCCTTTCGTCTGTGGAGAAACTTTAGCCAAAGAATAAGTTTAATCAGAGAAGTGAGAAAATGCAGAAATAAAGGAAAACAGTCAAAGGAGACCAAATAAAAATAATTTAGTCATTAAGCAAAGTCAAGGACCTTTTAGTTCCTCAAGGGCTATAGTTAACATTCTGAGCCATGTCCTGTGAGCTGTCTTATAGATACTGAAACCCCCACCAGGTGGAAGAAGTTAGCTACATGATGACCAAGCTGTAGCCGTGACATAAGCTGTCAAAATTTCAAGAATTGACCTCAGAGAAATAGGAACAAACTGACCATGGAACTGAAGATTAACTGTACTTTTACAGTTAATTGTAAAACATACAATTAACATGACAATGGTCAGACCACTGATGACCAATTTCAAGATAACTATCAGAGTTGACTGTGCTGTTTCTGCATGTAGCCCCATGCAGCTGTCTCCCTCTGTCTATAAAAGCTCTTGCCTCTTAATGTTGGGGATGGGGGGTAGGGGGAGTCAGACTTTGGACAGGATCCCACCCTCAACACACCCCTCCTCCTTTCCACCAATCTTGCCTCTTCATCAGCTTTGGACACAGAGCAGCCAGACCTCATTTTTGGTTACAAGGGGATTCATATTCCATTTTTCTTCCAGGTGGAACCAGAGCTCAATGAGGGGGAAAAAAATTAGAGCAGGCATGCAGGAAGAGGAGAGAGGAGACAGAGATGGAGAGTCCCAAGGGCAACTTGGAGGTCTGGTCCTCCTAGTTCCTGCAGCCTAGTACTGCCTTTTCTTGTGTGAGGTTGACTCTTCATTGGGTAACTCAGATATCCTCACATCTTTCCAATAAATCTCCGCATTGCTTCAGTTCACTTCAATTCAGTCGCTCAGTTGTGTCCGACTCTTTGCGACCCCATGAATTGCAGCATGCCAAGCCTCCCTGTCCATCACCAACTCCTGGAGTTCACTCAAACTCACATCCATCGAGTCGGTGATGCCATCCAGCCATCTCATCCTCTGTCGTCCCCTTCTCCTCCTGTCCCCAGTCCCTCCCAGCATCAGAGTCTTTTCCAATGAGTCATGAGTCATGAGTCTTCGCATGAGGTGGCCAAAGTACTGGAGATTCAGCTTTAGCATCATTCCTTCCAAAGAGCACCCAAGACTGATCTCCTTTAGAATGGGCCAGTTGGATCGCTTTACAGTCCAAGGGACTCTCAAGAGTCTTCTCCAACACCACAGTTCAAAAGCATCAATTCTTCAGTGCTCAGCTTTCTTCACAGTCCAACTCTCACATCTATACATGACCACTGGAAAAACCATAGCCTGACTAGATGGACCTTTGTTGGCAAAGTAATGTCTCTGCTTTTGAATATGCTATCTAGGTTGGTCATAACTTTCCTTCCAAGAAGTAAGCGTCTTTTAATTTCATGGCTGCAATCACCATCTGCAGTGATTTTGGAGCCCCCCAAAGTAAAGTCTGACACTGTTTCCACTGTTTCCCCATCTATTTCCCATGAAGTGATGGGACCAGATGCCATGTTGGCTTAGACTAGTAGAAACTGGTTTCTTTTACAGCTAATCAAAGTGTCCTAATTGACACAGTGTTGTTCTTTATCAAATTGCTTGTTTCATGCTGCTGGTGATAGCTAACAAGAGAAAGGTTGAGATCATTATTCAGTACCTTTCTGACCATAAAGGAAAATGTTAAACTTAAATGTGAGTCAAAGATGCATTAGATATACCCAAAGAATTGAAAGCAGAGTCCTAAAGAGATATCTATATACTCATGTTCATAGCAGTATTTGCCGGGGACCAGCCCCAGCTGATCCAGGGTATTCGAAGGAGAGACAGCGTAGGCGAAGATCAGGAAACAATTGCTTAATTAAATGTTAATTAAGGATATAAAGAGTAATAGAATGAGGATAGCTCAGTAGGGAAATTCAGTGGAGAAAAGAGGCTGAGTAGCTTGGTTTACGCAGGAGACCAATAAAACTTCAAGACAAGAAGCTTGCACCACTTACGTAGGCCACAGGCGTCCTTCGTTCTCCCGAAGGAGAGGAGACACTGAGGCCTCCCCGGTCGGATCTTAGAAGCCCAGGCATAATTAGTAAGCATGGTGGGTTCCACGCTCCAGATGGAGACTCAGCCAGAGTGAGAGAGAGAGAGACATGGGGAGACCAGTATTTCGAGAAACTGATCCCAATTCTTTATTTTCCATGGTCTACTTTTATACACTGAGATGTTATGCAAAAGTCACGCGGGGTCAGCAGTCCTGACTTTTATCAAAGTCAGGTGCTTCATACAAATGTATACAGAGGTCTTAGGGGTGTTACATCATCTTCTGGCCAGGGGGGCCTGCTGACAATTTATGACCCTCTCCTTGTGACAACAGTCAGTCAACCAGGACACTTATTTCTCCAGGGGTGATTATTCTTAAAACAGACACCACCCAAATAAAGTTACATTCCTATAGGGTGACGGTGTAGTGGGTTTTAGTTAAGGAAAGAATTTACTTAGCCTAAGGTCTAACGTGATTAATATCAAAGGTTAATACTTATTTCTTCTATACATTCATTAATGTGTGTAAGGGCAGGGGATGTGGAGACGTAGCAACAAACATTGGCTCAACAAATGAAAAACCCTTCACCAATACAATTTCTAATCAGCCCACTATACTTATAGTTTTCTAACTTCTCTAAAGAACCTGTTTTTAGAGGGTTTAAAGCATCTCGTGCCTCTCACGGTTGGGAGGCTGTGAGCAATCACATGTGGCCGGACGAGCCTGTCAGGCAGGCTAGAGAACCTTCAGAGGAGTTTGTAGGTTAAAACACTCTTATCACGCCCAGGAATTATTATTAACTGGAGCTCTAGGTTAACTCCTTCTCCGAAAGAGGTGGTGGGGGACAGCCCCCCGTAAAGTCAGAGATGTAGGTGAGAGCACAAAGTAGTAAAGTAGGCAGGCTCTGGTTATGGGGGTAGATGCTTGAAGATTTCCAGGGGGACTCCTGAGGCTCGATCCCGCCTTTGCGTATGTCGAGCCTCCTTCCTCATGACCTTTGTCACGGGCGGAGTACCTCACTCTGGCCCCCAACATCTCCCCCTTTTTTATTTCTTAAAACAACCAGATGCAGCTCAGTCGCGAGCTTCCGAATGCTCTGCCAGAGAATCCTGACAATACAAGGAAGAATGATTATGAGAAGTAGAATTAGAGACTAGGGATATTAGACAGAATATTTTTTCCAGAAATAAAGTTAGAGAAGGTGTTAAAAAAATCCTTAGCTGCTCCAGTGGTGGTAAAATCCAGTCGAGAGTGTTCCAAGGTCTGTATTTGATTATGAAGTTTCCCTAAGTCCAGGCCAATATCAGAACTGTTCCAAACACCTGAGATATGATTTTTAGTCTTTTCCCATTCATAATCTGTCTCGTTTACCTTCAAAGATGCCATGCATATCCACCTGTAATCAGCGTGGCATGTCAAAGCCATCTTCACCTTTAAAGCCTGTAACTCAATCCCAATATGCATAATTGCTTCTTCTAAGGCGTCTACTCTCATCTCCAATTTTCTATCTATAGCTTCCTGAGTTGCTAGAGTTAAAGAAACAATTTTAGACATGGTATCAACATATTGGGCAGTATGCACTTGTTGAGTCAATGATATTGCTGCCACAGTAACAGAAATAATTGTTGCTATCAAAGCTGATATTCCTAGGATAAGCAAGACCACAAACCGTCACGATCACATTAAATCCTGCAGTTGTTGTAACACAGTAAGACCATAGCTATCATATAGGCACCATAAGATAGGGTGGGCGTTGTAACACTACAAAGGAGCAAACATTACATTGAGGGTTTAAATAAGATGAAAGCATACATTGTTCACAAGTCACTACGTTAGGTCCACCTGAATAATTCATGCCTACATTAAGTTTGTTGGAGTCATTAGTAAAAAGGAAAACATAAGGCGAGGGTGGACAAGCTAAAACAGAATAAGTAGAATTATTTTCTGGTTGGAGTTCATGCTGCAGCAGCCCTGTCAGTCGCGCCAGGATCTCGATGTTTATCTTGTCTCCCCTGCTGTGACTTTACGGGGGGCTGTTTTGCCATAAAACCAATTTTTTGTCTGGCTACCCCAATTACACCTATGGGGGTTCTATGGCAAAGGAACTGTCAAGCAGTTGTCAATTTAATTTTTTAAATTTTTAAAATTTACATTTTAACAGCATAAATTTTGGGATATGTTAATTTAGGTCTAATGTTTAGTTTAGGTCTCTGTATAAATTTAAATAATAAATGTATAACCTCCTTATCTCATTTTGGTATACAGATATATCTAAATGCAAAATGTATTTATATATGTATTTATACATGGCAACAAGTATAAACTTATTGACATAATCAATATACTTGAATTAATCTTCATAATTAATATGTTAATTAATATATATTACAGCAATACAACACGTACACAGCTAATACCAGCCAACACAAACCAATGTACTGTAATAATACATGTCACACATATATAATATAATTATACAGTATATAGAGCATATATCATCACAGCACATCAAACCATACCAATTAATACCAGCCACACGCACATTATATTACTGCAATATACATTTAATTATACAGTATATGTATAATATGCATATATAGTATACATATTAATTATATACAAGTTAATTAAGTATAGATCTATAAATAGAATTAGGTATACCTTTATTATATTTTATTTATACCCATACCTAATTAGGCAAACTGCAATTAGGCAAATATATTTATATTATGTATTTATAATAATATATATAGTATTATTAATTGTACCGCCTGTTGATAACTAAGAAATTGAGAAAACCCTTCTCTGAGTACCTCCTATTTGAGACAGCATGTCCCTCCCCCATAGGGTAAAGGGGAGCGTAGGAACTACGTAGGGTTGGAAAGTTCCACAGGTATCTTCAAACTGCCAATCTAACATTTTTGAACTTTTAACTACTGTGGGGGGCTTGAGGGCAAATGAAACAAAATTTGACCCCTGAAATCTATCAGGGGCAACTTGCCAATCATCACTATTTTGTAAAAGACTTGCAGTTGATCCTTATTGAATGGAATTACTATATTTGCTACTTCTTTTCTAAAAAGTTCCACACTTCTTTTTTCCTCTTTTTATAATTAATTGTGCCACCAAGTTGGGATAAGATAAAACTATTTTTCTTGGGGTCACTGGTAGATGGAACCAATGGGCCTTTTTGTCACAATCACCCTGTAGGTGTATGTTTTATGGCAAGAATAATTTAATCTCATCTTTTGGTAGTATTAATCCTAATTAACTGATCATTTAAAGTCTCATACACTTCAACAAGAGCTAACTCTGTCTCATTAGTCAACTTTCTCTTAGAACTGGAATTAGGATCAATTTTTAAGCAATCAAATAAAGGCTTTAAATCTGCAGTAGTCAGTTTTAAATGAGGGCGTATCCAATTAATGTCCCCTAATAATTTTTGGAAATCATTTAAAGTTAGTAAACAATCTCTCCACAGCTTCAAAGGGGCATTATCAGTTTTTAAAACTTTTGGCACACCTAAATATGAGAAGCAAGTAAAGAGGTGTTGCACAACATGTTTATAAGCTTCTCCAGTTAGTTTTGTAAACCAAATCTGGTCTATAGCTTTTTAGATGACAAGTAACCATCTAATCTTTGCTTGAATACTTCCAACAACAGGAAACTCACTACTCTTCAAGGTTTTAAACTCTCCCTCACCTTTTTTTTTTTTTCTACAGCATTCTCACCCCGCATATCACTTTCTCTAATCCCACCAACTCATTTTCAGTATTATACGTGGGCCAGGAACTAGGCCAGTCTTTCCCAGCAATGTTAAGAGACGTCTGTTCCTGTGTCTAATAGCCCTGACAGTTTATTTTCTTGAATTAAAAGATCTTTTAAAGGCCTTGGAGCTGTAATTTCCTGCACCCAAAAGGCTAGATCACTAAATCCAAATGTTCTGTGGCTCCTAGCCTGAGAAGTCAAGGTTTTTTCCTGTCTGATAGCTGTGTTACTCTTTGACCTTTATTAATTTGCACAGATTTAGTAGGCGGTGAGAACAAAACTTTAATTGCTCAATATAATCAGAATCTACTACACCATGCACCACCGAAATTTTTCTTTTCTTTTTTCTTTTTTTAAGAAAGCGAGCTAGCCCTAGCACAAGTCCTACAATGCCCTCAGGTAGGGGGCCAGCCACTCCCGTTGGAATTGGAGTAACCTCGTCAAGGGTTAATATTGTTGCTAAATCGACTTACCGTTTGGCTTTTCTCTTAGCCTGGGTGAGACCCCCCTGAGGGGGTTTTCTCCAAGGAGCACGCTGCATATTGTGTAAGCAGTCTGTTTTAAAAGCTCCACTATTTAAAAAACTTTTTATCTTTTTCAGGCTTAGGCAACACTTTGAGAGGCCTTGGGGGCAAAGTGGAGAATTCTTGGGCCCTGGAAGGCGCAAACGGAGGCGGCGGCTATCGCCCCAAATCAGAAAGTGGTGGATAAGTTTTTTTTTTTTTAAAGTTTGCGCAGAGGGGGAGGTAGCTCGCCAGGTCGTCTGGCCACAGTGTCCTGTAAGTTCTCTCCTCTGCTGATTTTTTCTTCCTTCTTCTCTTTAAATCTTTCTTAAGTTTTCTTTCCCTCACTCTATCTTTTTTCCTTCCTCTTCTCTTCTCTTTTACTTTCTATCATTTCCTTCTTGTTTCCCTCTTTCATTCTCCCTTCTTCCTTCTTACTGTCTTCTCTTTCTTTCATTTCTTTTCCTTTACCCTCTTTCTCTCTAACTTTTTCTTTCCTCCTCCCTCTCTTTCTCTCTGTATCTCTTTTTCTAACTTCCTTTTTTCCTTTTTCTATCTTGCTGCATTCCCTGATTCCTTCCTCCTCCGTTCCTCTCTCCTTTTCACTCTTTAGCTTTTTCTCTATCTTTAGATCTTTCTCTATTTTATTTCCTTTTTTCTTTTTCACTTTTTTCTTTTTATTTTTCTCTCTTTTTTTGCTTGGGTGAAGCCCCTGAGGGGGTTTTTCTGCCAGGAACAGGCTCTGTATATTGTGTATTCTTTAAAAGCTCCTTTGTTTAAAAGAAAACTTTTTTATCTTTTTCAGCCTTAGGCAATGCTCTGGGAGGCTTTGGATGTAAACTGGGGAATTTTTAGGCCCTGGGAGGTGCAAGCGGAGGTGAAATAGTCACCTTAAATCAGAAATTGTTGGATAGATTTTTAAAGGTTTGTGTAGAGGGGGAGGGGGCTCGCCAGGGCGCCCGGCCGCAGCGTCCTGTAAGCCCTCTCACTCCTCAGGAGGTAGAGCACAGTGTCCCTCCTTTTCTTCGTCAATGGCAGAAAATATGATCTGCGCAGAAGGTGGAGACCCACTACCATCCACCGCTATAGCCTCTCCCATAGGCTATCCCACAGCCTCATGACGAGGATCCAGAACATTTTAAATCATATTTATAGGATAAGTGTTTAGTTGTTTTTTTTACCTTCACCCAAGTATCTAAATTAACAGTAGCCTCTTTAACAGTTTCAGATTACTTGTATAAAGAGTTGCCATTCTTAGTTTCAGTGTTATCCATGTCAGAAAGTTAAATATAATAGAAGATAAAGCTTTTAGCTTTCAAAAGATCAGGCTTTTCTTTGGCCTTTTAACTTCAGAAACCATTTTTTCTCTCTAACTCTAACTCTTTAACACTTTCAACACTTCCCGCTCCTCTCGCCCTGTCTATCCTACAGGGGGGTCCGCGGCACCCTCGAGTGGGGTCCTAGCCGTCCCGAACACTGGAAGAACAATAGGGCTGGTGACCCAGATTGTTCCGGGGGAGGAACAGTAGGCTGATGGCCCAAACTGTTCCGAGGGAGGAGCAGTAGGGCTGGTGACCCAAACTGCTCCGTGGGGGAACAAGAGGGCTGGTGACCCAGTTGTTCCGAGAACGGGGAGCAATAGGGCTGATGGCCCTGATTGCTTTGGGGAGCTTACCTTCGAATCGTCCCTGTTTGGGCGCCACCTGCCGGGGACCAGCCCCAGCTGATCCAGGGTATTCGAAGGAGAGACAGCGTAGGCGAAGATCAGGAAACAATTGCTTAATTAAATGTTAATTAAGGATATAAAGAGTAATAGAATGAGGATAGCTCAGTAGGGAAATTCAGTGGAGAAAAGAGGCTGAGTAGCTTGGTTTACGCGGAAGACCAATAAAACTTCAAGACAAGAAGCTTGCACCACTTACGTAGGCCACAGGCGTCCTTCGTTCTCCCGAAGGAGAGGAGACACTGAGGCCTCCCCGGTCGGATCTTAGAAGCCCAGGCATAATTAGTAAGCATGGTGGGTTCCGCGCTCCAGATGGAGACTCAGCCAGAGTGAGAGAGAGAGAGACATGGGGAGACCAGTATTTCGAGAAACTGATCCCAATTCTTTATTTTCCATGGTCTACTTTTATACACTGAGATGTTATGCAAAAGTCACGCGGGTCAGCAGTCCTGACTTTTATCAAAGTCAGGTGCTTCATACAAATGTATACAGAGGTCTTAGGGGTGTTACATCATCTTCTGGCCAGGGGGGCCTGCTGACAATTTATGACCCTCTCCTTGTGACAACAGTCAGTCAACCAGGACACTTATTTCTCCAGGGGTGATTATTCTTAAAACAGACACCACCCAAATAAAGTTACATTCCTATAGGGTGACGGTGTAGTGGGTTTTAGTTAAGGAAAGAATTTACTTAGCCTAAGGTCTAACGTGATTAATATCAAAGGTTAATACTTATTTCTTCTATACATTCATTAATGTGTGTAAGGGCAGGGGATGTGGAGACGTAGCAACAAACATTGGCTCAACAAATGAAAAACCCTTCACCAATACAATTTCTAATCAGCCCACTATACTTATACTTATAGTTTTCTAACTTCTCTAAAGAACCTGTTTTTAGAAGTTTAAAGCATCTCGTGCCTCTCACGGTTGGGAGGCTGTGAGCAATCACATGTGGCCGGACGAGCCTGTCAGGCAGGCTAGAGAACCTTCAGAGGAGTTTGTAGGTTAAAACACTCTTATCACGCCCAGGAATTATTATTAACTGGAGCTCTAGGTTAACTCCTTCTCCGAAAGAGGTGGTGGGGGACAGCCCCCCGTAAAGTCAGAGATGTAGGTGAGAGCACAAAGTAGTAAAGTAGGCAGGCTCTGGTTATGGGGGTAGATGCTTGAGGGTTTCCAGGGGGACTCCTGAGGCTCGATCCCGCCTTTGCGTATGTCGAGCCTCCTTCCTCATGACCTTTGTCACAGGTGGAGTACCTCACTCTGGCCCCCAACAAGTATTATTCACAATATCAAAAAGGGGGAAGCCACCAAAGCAAGCATCACAAAGGAATGGATAAACAGAACATGATATAAACATACAGTGGAATGTTAGCCTTAACAAGGAAAGAAATCTGTCACATGCTACAATAGACGAGACTAGAGGACATTATGCTAATAAAGCGAATCACAAAAAGACAAATACAGTAGGATTCCATTTACATGAGGTACCTAGAGTAGTTACATTCATAGAGATAGAAAGTAGAATGGTGGGTGCAAGGGCTAGGGGAGGGGTGAATGGGGAGTTATTATTTAATGGGTATACAATTTCAGTTTTGAAAGATGAAGAGAGAGACCTAGAGACTGATGGCCCAGCAATGTGAATGTACTCAACACTACTGAACTATACACTAGAAAATGGTTGAGAAGGTAAAGTTTACACTATGTATATTTTATCACCATTTTTTAAAATAATAAAATTCCCTGAAGAATATCACTGATTTCTGGAATATGGACAGAGGTAGTGGGATGAGCCCAGACTATGAGTAAGAAGCCCTCATTCTATTTCTGGCTTTGGACTCAAAGAAGTATGACTTGTCCAGCATCATTTAACTGCCTTATACCTCACTTCACTCATATGTTTCTTGCATTCATTCATACAAGTCTCTGCCATGAGGGTTCTAGGCCCCTTGAAAATGCTGGGAACAGAAAACCAAATAAGATGTAGGTTGCCAGAGGAGCTTGTCCACAGGAAGTAATTTCTGGGCCTGTCTGGAAAGATCAACTGAGGAATTCACCAGGTGGGAAAGTGAATGATGCCTTTCCAGGCTGAGAAGTAGCATGCACAAAATCCCAGAGTCATGAACAGGCCTGATATGTATAGAAGATTCTGAGAAACACCTTTGTGTTGAAGTCTGGGCAGCAGAGGGGTGCAGACAAAAGAGTGATAGGATATGGTGCTAAATAAGGAGACCAAGACTTGACTGTAGAAGGGCTTCCTAAGGATTCTTTTAGAAATAGGCAGTGTTTCCCTCTACATGTTCTGTGGACCACTAGCCCCAAAAGAGGCTCTTGGGGAAGTAACCTGGGAGATGTTCCACATTCTATCCCCTTCTTGGGTATTTTGAGTATCCCTTAGCATAAAAATGTTAGAAGAATTCCTGCTTTAAAAATCCCAATTGACTTTAACTCAGCATTTCTCAAATACATATCCATGGAACTTTTTTGGGTATATATTCTTTTTTTGTTTGTTTTTTTTTTTTTTTTAATAGTGTTTATTTAATTTATTTTTATATAGCATGACTGAGATATAATTAACATAAAATTGTATAAATTTAAGATGTACAAGGTAATGATTATACACACACACACACAGTCTTCATTATCCATGAGGTATTGAATTGATGCTGGGAGGAGCTCACATAGATACCAAAATTCACCAGTGCTTGAGTTCCATGGCCCCAGTCCTCAATCTAGGGCTGCTTTTATCCAAGGATGTGGAACCTAAAGATAAGGAGGGCTGACTATATACTGCAAAATGATTACCACAGTAAGGTTAGTTAGCACATCCATCAACTGATGCAGTTACAATCTGTGTATGTGTATGATGTGGTGGGTTGAGAGCTTTTAAGACTTACTCCCTTGGCAACTTACAAATGCATAATAGAGTATTTGTTAATTATACTCACCATGATATACATCTCCAGAAGTTATTCAGCTTAAAACTGGAAGTGTGTCCCCACTGATCACCCTCATCCATTTCCTTCCCCCCACACCCCGGCCCTGGGAACCACCAGTCTTTTCTGTTTCTATAAGTTTGAATTCTTTTCAGTTCAGTTCAGTTCAGTTGCTTAGTCATGTCCAGGTCTTCACAAACCCATAAACTGCAGCAGGCCAGGTTTCCCTGTCCATCATCAACTCCCCAAGCTTGCTCAGACTCATGTGCATTGAGTCAGGGATGCCATCCATCAGTCTCATCCTTTGGGTATATATTCTTTAGTGGCAGAACTACAATACATATTTAAAAATCACTTTGGAAAATCTGTGTTAAGTCTGGGACCCTGGAATATAGGGCACATTTAATTTTTGTTTCATCTTTTAAAACATGAGGAAATTTTTCTGGGAGGGGATCTTTCAAGACTGGTTCCTTAACTGCCACCTTCTGCTAACTCTCCCACAGGGGGAGATGTCATAGAGGAGAAAGCTATAATGTAGGGGGCAGCTGGATTAGGAATCTATGTACATGCTCTGCCCCTAAAACATGCCCTACTTCCTTCCTCTACTTCCAGAAGCAGGTCTCTGAGACAAAGATTTAAGTGCAAGTAATTTACTTGGGAAGTGATCCCAGGAAACATTCATGGTGAAGTGAGAAAGTAAAGCAAAGAAGGTAAGGGGGTGGATAAATACTGTGTTCTAAAGTGATTTTTCACTAGGGACACCCGAGGCTTGGGGACCTCTGGGAGGTAGTATAGACTCGGTATCTACATATTCTACCAAAGTGCCAAGGGATTTGGGGCATTTGTCCACCAACTCCTGCCAGTAACTAGTTGAGGGCTGCTTCTTTTAATTCTCTGGCACTTCTTGTCTTTCACCCACATTAACAGAGCAGACTCCAGGGGCTGAAGAAAGCTGGCAGAGGTACTCAGGGGTTGGCATCTGGAAGTCAGGATGACTGGTTAGGGACCAGGCGGGTAAGGATGGGGCACTTGAAAGTGTCTGCTACAGTTTGGAAGCTGAGAAAGCTGGAGAGAACATTGTTACTTTTAAAATCTATTGTTTATTGTGAAGGTAGACTTTCTGATAGAGTGGCACCTTACTGTTTACTGTGTCAAGATTCTAGAATTTTACCTGTACTTCCCTTCTTTTAGACAATATCCCAATGATCTGTTTCCCATTATTTGCCGATTTAACTTTCATCTTTTGCATTCACCTAAATCTAGGTCTCCGGAGAAGGCAATGGCACCCTACTCCAGTACTCTTGCGTGGAAAATCCCATGGATGGAGGGCCTGGTGGGCTGTAGTCCATGGGGTCACTAAGAGTCAGACAGGACTGACTTCACTTTCACTTTCACTTTTCACTTTCATGCATTGGAGAAGGAAATGGCAACCCACTCCAGTGTTCTTGCCTGGAGAACCCCAGGGATGGGGTACCTCGTGGGCTGTCGTCTATAGGGTCACACAGAGTCAGACATGACTGAAGTGACTTAGCAGCAGCAGCAGCCAATCTAGGTCTCAGATTTTTATTCATCTGCTTTTTACACCAAACAATATCTTAGCCCTTCTGAAGACACACAGTTGTTACTGTCAAGTTCCTGCTTTTGTTGGGCTGGAATCTCCTTTCTAAAGTGCCTGAATTATTTTTTCTGGAGAAAGGTTGATTGTCCTCATGCCTTCTGACTACTGAAGAGGAGAATATTAGATGGGCCACTTTGAACTATTTCCCTAAATCTATGCTTTCAATTCCCTCCCAGCCCTCAGGTCAAGCTGCTTGGACATCCCAATCTCAGGGCCTATTCTTTCATCATTAGCCAGCTTACAATCAGTGTTTCATTTACTTACTCAACATGAACTCTTTGAGCAGCTACCATGTACACAGGCACTACTGCAAATGATCTGGGAGCAAACGGTGAGAGGTAACGGTGAGGGGAACAGTGGTTCCAGGGAACAGATTCTGGAGAGATGGGCTTGAGTGAAAGGCTCATTTCTACTTCAGGCAAGTCATTTTGTCTTTCTGAAGCTCAGATAGCTCATCTATGAAATGTGAAAAATCATAATACCTCTCTTATAGGTAGAATTATTATTAAGAGTCATATGTTAAGTCCCAAACTAAGGTCTTTTAAAGAAACATTTGTTTATTTGGCAGTGCCAGATCTTAATCTTCCCTGGTGGCTCAGATGATAAAGAATCCACCTGCAATGCAAGAGACCTGGGTTCCATCCCTGGACTGGAAGATACCCTGGAGAAGGAAATGGCAAGCCACTCCAGTATTCTTGCCTGGAGAATCCCATGGACAGAGGAGCCTGGTGGGCTACAGCCCATGGGATGGCAAAGATTCAGAAATGGCTGATCAAGTGCGTATGGGCTGGGTCTTAGTTGTGGCATGTGGAATCTTTAGTTGTGGCACGCAAACTCTTAGTTGCAGCATGTGGAACCTAGTTCCCTGGCCAGGGATCAAACCCAGGCCCCCTGCATGGGAAGCATGGAGTCATAGCCACTGGGCCACCAGGGAAGTTCTGAGATAAGGTCTTCAAAGTGATAATTATGTTAAAATGAGGCCATTGACTAGTATGACTAGTGTCCTTTTAAGAAGAGGAAGAGACACAGGGGTGCATGTGTGTATAGAAATGACCATGTGAAGAAGCAGCAAGAGGGTGACCATCTGTAGGCCAGAGGAATTCAGCACTGCCGGCACCTTGATCTTGGACTTCGAAGCCTCCAAAACTGTGAGAAAATAAATTTCTGTTGTTTAAGTTAGCTAGTTGTGGTATTTTATTATGGCAGTCATAGTAAACTAATACACGTACTTTCTGTGATTATAAGAATGCACATGTAACCATACAATCCCTGACGCATAAGATGATGAATACATGCATAGAATTATTTTTGCTATTATTATTATTACAAAAATAAACTAGACTTAGATACTATACTGAAACTACTCTGAGTTCAGATGAAGAAACACAGACTGAAATAACTATAAAACAAGATAGAAAATGTTAAGTGCCAATGAAAGGTAAAGAAACAACCCATGGTAGTCAAAGGAGGAATAGCTGGAAGGAGAGAGTCAGGGGAAGGTGAGGTGGGTTTGATAGAGGTAGCATTTGACCTGGGGCAGGCAGGATCAGTGCATACAGATGATGATGCTGGGACGTTCATTGTATACCTATATTCAATTATGTATATTATATATTAATATGCTACGTGCATACATAGCTATACTTGATTTCCCTGGAACAATATTCATGCACTATTCATTCTGTCAGTAGGTATTATTGGATGCCTACATGAAGGTACTATTCTAGATGCTAAAGACAGAACCATGAACAAGCAAAGTCTCTACCATTATCAAATTTATATTTCAGGGAGTAATGTACATGATTGTTAAGAAGAAAAATATTCTGAATGGCATGTACAATATGATACATTTTTACATATATTTGAATATATAAATTAATACATTAAAAAATGAGATCAAGTGTGTATAATTACACTTAAAGAGAAAGTGAGAGAGCTAGAGCAACAGAAATCTGGAAAGAGAGATACAGAATGTTAACTGTGATTGTATTTCAGTGCCAGAATTATCCTTTCTCATTTTGTTTATCTGTATTTTCCAAGTTTAGGGACAATAAACTTATGTTTTATACATAATATTTGGAAAGTTGTGTATAATGTGTGCAGTTAAACAACTAAGTACTAAAAGTTAGAACTTAACAAAAATTGCAAAGAGCCCTTCCCTACTTCCATCTCCTAGATAGTTGTCACATCTCTAACCTGAAGGCTTGGTTGTTGTTGTTATTCTTGTTTCCACCTGAGGGCCTCTTGATGTTCAACTTTCCCGAATGGCTGCTACCACCCACCTACCACTTGCTTGTGGTCAATAAATCTTTTTATTCCATAAAATAAAATCTTCAGCTTGAGGGTATTGCTTTCCCCAAACAACATTGTGCTCAAACTCTGAAGCTTCAGGCTTTTACCAGCTGAGCCTCAAGAGAAGCCCTTTAGAAGGAAAAATACTCAATAAATGTAAATTATTGCTGTTTCTATTTGCTTTATAGATCTTAAGTACATAAAAGATGTTCAAGCAAAGCTGACAAGAAAGTAGCTCATGTATTTTATCAAGAGAAACAAAGCCCACAGTATTTGGGGTACCTTTGAACAGTACAAGTCTCCTATTCACAAGAGGGCCTCTGATATAAAAGCCTGGTGCCCTTCCAGGCCCCCATATGCATAGGAGATGGACCCCGACTCACCAGCTCTCTGCCCAGGACCTAGCCATTGAGTGCATAGGCAGAGCCTGTTTTTAGGCTGAGGTTCAGGAAAAGTTGGTCATGGCATCACTTCTGGCAAACCCAAGTAAGTCTTTTTTTCCACTGAAGCCCCAATTTGGTTTATCCAGCAAAGTTAGTTAGTGGTGGTGTAGCTTTCCAGAGCTGCCCATATCCCGTAAATAGGGTGGGTGTGGCAATTTTAATAAGCTCACAGCTTAGAGTGTATTTTCACATTTCCTTTTGCTTATTTACTCTGGTTTTTTACCCTAGTTGCTCTTGTCTTTTCTCCTTATATCAAATGCTGGAAATTTTAACTATAATTTTACAATGCATGTATTTATCCCATATTCTTTTAACCTTATTCGTCACTTGTGATTGTGGTCACTGCTATCATTTTGAGTAAAATCAATCAAATTTGCTTATGTTATTTATTTTAAAGATGTAGGCCTGGTGGGGGTGGTTATTATTTGAATAATGATTTATATAGATTCTGGGCAAAAGAGAATGAGCTATTTAAATATTGAAATGAGCAGGCATAGGTATGTTCATGCCACTGGAGAAAAAGCCCTCAAAGTTAAAAAAAATGTTTTTGATTCTTCATCAAGAAAGCCATTTCTGTGATTGTTTCAATTTAGTACTTAAAATTTTTCAGTTAAGTACATTAAATTGGTCTATCGGATCTAGATGCACTGGCCCCTGCCTCTGCTGCAGACTCAAACCTCACACTCCCACCAGAGCACATTCAGTTTCTTTCATTTCCTCCAGAGCATGAACCTTTTTCACCTCTAGGGCTTCATGTTATGTTTGTTTCTTCCTGGAACACTCTACCCATTAACTTTGATCTCGGTAATTCCTTCTTATTCGTCAGATCTCTGCTCACAAGTGGCCTCCTCTGGGGAGCCTTCTCAAATCCCCGTGCTCTAGATTAAGGTTCACTCCTCTGTGTTGTGTCATCACAGCGAGTCACTGCCTCCTCCATTAGTCCATAGAATTTTGAGAATAGAGACCATGTCTTTATGTTGCCATTTTACCTCTTGTACCTAGCACAGTGCCTGACTGGCACTCAACAAATATTTCTTGACAAAATGGGTACCTTGGTACAATTTGTCCAAAGAATATGTCTAAAGTGATTTCATGAGCCCTATGCTGCCATTTATTTGGGTGCCTGAATTATTCAATCAGTCCATACTGGACAATTATTATTGAACATCATTATGTGTCAGCTGCTTCCAGCTACACTGATGATCACTGATCATCCCCTTACCTTTCTATTTCATAACTGAGGAAATAAGAAGCTCAGCAAGGCTGAAGTATTTGATCATAGTGAATGATGAATAGAAAGAATCCTGAACTTCAGAAACATAACTTATCGTTCTTGGCTCTGTGTCAGGGTGCTGCCTCTTTAAACTTTTGACCATTATCTTGCTTTGTTTCTACAACATCTGCTAGGCTATCATATGAGAATGTAGGTATCTTTGAGTTGTACAAAGATATCCTTGTACATAAAAGATACAGCTGAGACAGAAATCAATCAATTCCAGAGTGGAATTGAGGGAAGAAGCACTGGTCTGGGAACCCAGACACTCGGGTTCTCTTTCTTACTTTTGTTACTAACCATCTGTGTGACATTGAGTATGTCACTTAGTCTCTCTGGGCTTAGCTTTCTCAGGTAGACGATGAGTGAGAGTGACTGGATGGGTTTTTAGGGGTCTGCCAACTTTAATTTTTGTTTATTAATTTATTTTCAGCTGCCCTGGGTGTTGGTTGTTGTGCGAGGGTTTCCTCCAGCTGAGGTGCGTGAGCTGCTGATTGCAGTGGCTTCTCTTGCTGTGGTTCTTGGGCTCAGTAGTTGTGGCACATGGGCTTAATTGCTCCAGAGCATGTAGGATCTTCCTGGAGCAGAGACTGAACCCATGTCTCCTGCATTGACGGGTGGACTCTTAACCATTGGACCACCAGGACAGCCCAGGGCCCTTCCAACTTTAAATTCTATGATCCCGGGGGAAGGCGCCAAGATGGCGGAGGAGTAGGACGGGGAAAACACTTTCTCCCCCACAAATTCATCAAAAGAGCATTTAAACATCGAGTAAATTCCACGAAACAACTTCTGAATGCCGGCAGAGGACATCAGGCACCCAGAAAAGCAACCCAACTCCTCGAAAGGAGGTAGGAAAAAATATTAAAGACAATAAAAGAGACAAAAGAGGGAGGGACGGAGTTCCGTCCCGGAAGGAGTCTTAAAAAGAGAGAAGTTTCCAAACACCAGGAAACCTTCTCACTGCGAATCCGTGCGAGAGCTTTGGAAGTACAGAGGACAACATAACAGGGAGAAAAATAAATAAACAATTAAAACTCGCAGATTGCGAGCCCTACGGTAACTCCTCCAGCGGAGAAGCAGCGCAGACGCCTGCATCCGCCATTAGCAAGCGGGGCTGGGCAGGGAGGCGCGGCGTGGGCTGCATCGCTGAGAGTAAGAATCTGGCCTGAATACCTGAGCACTATCTGAGCGAAATAATTTGGGCTAGCAAACCAGACTGTGGGATATCTACCATGCGAAAAGTCAGCCCTAACCTAAGACACCGCCAGCCCGCGCGGAACAAAGGACTAAACAGAGGTAGCCGGCTGCAAACCTTCCCCCGTCCGGTGACAGGCAGCCAGAGCGGAAGGGGGCAATCGCAGCCCCAGAGAGACATTATCTATAAAACTGGCTTTTTGCTAACTAAAACTTATTGGGGTCTGGACGGTCAACATCTGCCTGAGAAGGTGCGCCAGTTTTACACCCAGATAACCAAGTGGCGGGGAGGCGATAAGTCGCAGCATTGGCGCTCGCCAAACGCCTCATCACCTGAGCTGCTCGGACCTGGGAAGAGCACAAAACGCAGCCCCAACTGAGTCTGCGCCTCTGAGGACTACCTGAGTGCCTGAACCTGAGCGGCTTGGACCTGGGAGGTGCATGCAACCCAGGGCCAGCCTCGGGATTGTTCCCGGCGGAACAACCTAGAGCCTGAGCAGTGTGGGCAGGGAGGCTACACGCGGTGAGCGGAGGCAGACCCAGTGTGGCTGAGGCACTGCGAGCGACGCGCCAGTGTCATTTGTTTGCAGCATCCCTCCTCCCTCCCCATAGCGCGACTGAACAAAGAGAAGAAATACAGCTCCACCCACAGAACACTGACACAAGCTTCCCTAACCAGGAAACCTTGACAAGCCACCTCTACATACCCACACACAGCGAGGAAACGCCACAATAAAGAGAACTCCACAAACTGCCAGAATACAGAAAGGACTCCCAAACTCAGCAATTTAAACAAGATGAAGAGACAGAGGAATACCCAGCAGATAAAGGAACAGGATAAATGCCCACCAAACCAAACAAAAGAGGAAGAGATAGGGAATCTACCTGATAAAGAATTCCAAATGATAGTGAAATCGATCCAAAATCTTGAAATTAAAATGGAATCACAGATAAATAGCCTGGAGATAAGGATTGAGAAGATGCAAGAAAGGTTTAACAAGGACCTAGAAGAAATAAAAAGAGTCAATATATAATGAATAATGCAATAAATGAAATTAAAAACACTCTGGAGGCAACAAATAGTAGAATAACAGAGGCAGAAGATAGGATTAGTGAATTAGAAGATAGAATGGTAGAAATAAATGAATCAGAGAGGATAAAAGAAAAACGAATTAAAAGAAATGAGGACAATCTCAGAGACCTCCAGGACAATATTAAACGCTACAACATTCGAATCATAGGGGTTCCAGAAGAAGAAGACAAAAAGAAAGACCATGAGAAAATACTTGAGGAGATAATAGTTGAAAACTTCCCTAAAATGGGGAAGGAAATAATCACCCAAGTCCAAGAAACCCAGAGAGTCTCAAACAGGATAAACCCAAGGAGAAACACCCCAAGACACATATTAATCAAATTAACAAAGATCAAACACAAAGAACAAATATTAAAAGCAGCAAGGGAAAACAACAAATAACACACAAGGAATTCCCATAAGGATAACAGCTGATCTTTCAATAGAAACTCTTCAAGCCAGGAGGGAATGGCAAGACATACTTAAAATGATGAAAGAAAATAACCTACAGCCCAGATTATTGTACCTAGCAAGGATCTCATTCAAGTATGAAGGAGAAATCAAAAGCTTTTCAGACAAGCAAAAGCTGAGAGAATTCTGCACCACCAAACCAGCTCTCCAACAAATACTAAAGGATATTCTCTAGACAGGAAACACAAAAATGGTGTATAAACTCGAACCCAAAACAATAAAGTAAATGGCAACGGGATCATACTTATTAGTAATTACCTTAAACGTAAATGGGTTGGATGCCCCAACCAAAAGACAAAGACTGGCTGAATGGATACAAAAACAAGACCCCTACATATGTTGTCTACAAGAGACCCACCTCAAAACAGGGGACACATACAGACTGAAAGTGAAGGGCTGGAAAAAGATTTTCCATGCAAATAGGGACCAAAAGAAAGCAGGAGTCACAATACTCAGATCAGATAAATTAGACTTTAAAACAAAGGCTGTGAAAAGAGACAAAGAAGGTCACTACATAATGATCAAAGGATCAATCCAAGAAGAAGATATAACAATTATAAATATATATCCACCCAACATGGGAGCACCATGGCATGTAAGACAAATCCTAACAAGTATGAAAGGAGAAATTAACAATAACACAATAATAGTGGGAGACTTTAATACCCCACTCACACTTATGGATAGATCAACTAAACAGAAAATTAACAAGGAAAAAAAAAAAAAAACATGTATCTATAAAGTTCACTAAAGCAAAGCACAGTAAAATGAGGTATGGCAATAAAAGGCGTTAAATTTATCAAATAAAAAAATAATAAAGTGCTAAAAAATTAAAAAAAAAAAAGAAGGAAATAAACAACTGGAAAATGGAAAATTTCTCATTGAAGAGGGTGAGTGAAGATGCAGTCGATGTGAATGGAGAAGGTGTATAAATCATGATGTGAGGATGATTTGGTGAAACAAGCCTTGTTAGCAAGTATTCAGAAGATGGCACTAAATATTCCTAATGTCATCTCAATTTGAAATAAGGTGTGATACTGACTTACTGAGCCACTTATTGAATTTTTTATACATGGAAAGAATGTCTTGATTTTCCAATTTCTTCATAAAACAGTTTTTGAGATGTGAAGAGTAGTTTATTGTTAAACATTTCACGAAATGTGTAAGAGGCTTGGCAATTGAATGAAAGTTGCAAAATATGAAAGATGTATTAGTTCCTCAGTACCTTTTGTAGCACAGAGAGATTCGGGGTCATTTAAAAATTCAAGCAAATAAACAGTCATTACAGTCTAAACTAAAGAATATTAGTAAAAAAATAAATAAATAAAAATAAAGCTGAATATAAATAATTTGAAAAAAATTCTATGATCCCAAGCTTGAAAGCTGGTATGAGGCATCAGAGTCTCACACTGACTACTCCTTAGGATATCATCAAATTTACCTGAAAGAGTTCACCTCTTAGGGGCTATTCTGAAACTATATTCTGAAGGTAAGTGGAGAGAATCAATGCAATTTCATATCACCTTCTTATTTACCTTTTATGTACATATATAGGCAACAAAATGATAGCCATGGGTTATAGGGGGAACCAAATGAAAAGAATGAATCACCAGCTATCAATATGCCACCTTTTCATCAGCTGTCATTATGGGCCTTTGAATAAGCCCCAGTGAACACTGGCCTTCTTAGGTATGCCTTCCTATATTCATTGAACTGCTGCTGCTGCTGCTAAGTTGCTCCAGTCGTGTCCAACTCTGTGCAACCCCATAGACGGCAGCCCACCAGGCTCCACCATCCCTGGGATTCTCCAGGCAAGAACACTGGAGTGGGTTACCATTTCCTTCTCCAGTGGATGAAAGTGAAGTCGCTCAGTCGTGTCCGACTCTTCGTGACCCCATGGACTGCAGCCTACCAGGCTCCTCCATCCATGGGATTCTCCAGGCAAGAGTACTGGAGTGGGGTGCCATTGCTTTCTCCATTGAACAGGCTCCTTCTAATGCAGATTTGTTCTGTGCCTCTTGAAACTACCTTATGTATTTAAGCAATTAGTAATCAGACTTCATATCTTCCTGCACAAGCGTATCTGGAGTATAAAAATGAAAATTGTAAGAAATGAAAATAGACTTTAAGTTATTTACACATTAGTTGATTTCCATGAACAATTAAAACTTAACATATTTGTAATGATTTTTAGAGGTGCTAAAGTAAATAGAATACTTATACTACCCACATATGAACTTAGTAAAATAACAGGAAAACTGTCATTCTGAATTAAAAATGAGTGCTAATTTCAGCTTTAATGTAGTTAAACCAACAGAGTAAATTAAAAATAAAATACGTAACTTTAAAACTTGAGGTTATCATAGAACATATATCAGTGAGCACCTTAAAACTTCTTTGAAAATTGAACTTGTAGAAATGGAAACAGAAAAATATTAAAATGAACAAGATTGCATTGGAGGATTAGTCTGAGCTGAGCTAAAACAGTAAGCATGGCCAAAATGATAGGAACTAAAATAGAAAAATGAGTATTCATTTTTCCTGTTTTCCCTGTTTGTGTGACTTTGAAACTACATCAAAAAATCTGAAAGCCCATTTTTTTTCCTGTCACCAGCTAGCTGTCAATTTAGGCAAGTCAATTTAACTCTCTGGAGATGAGTTTTTCTGTATTTGAAATTAATATTTTATAAAAAGCTTTAAAGCTTAGTAACTTTAGGAAAATGCTAAAGTGTCCTACCAGGAATGACACCACAGATTTCAGCTTTATTCCAATGTAAACAAATGCTGGAAGTAGATGTCCACTTTTTATGGAAAAAGTGATGCATTTTGTTCCCGTGTTGGATCAACTTCCTGTCTTAAAATGTGATTTTTGTTAAGATGTGGCCTGACACTGTGGTACAGGAATATAAACGCTAAATCCCATACAGAATAGATGGGAAAATTCCTGAGATTCTTAATCTATAATGGTAAAATGTAGAATCAGTTCAGTCGCTCTGTCATGTCTGACTCTTTGTGACCCCAGGGACTGCAGCACGCCAGACCTCCCTGTCCATCACCAATTCCCAGAACTTGCTCAAACTCTTGTCCATTGAGTTGGTGATGCCATCCAACCATCTCATCCTCTGAAATCCCCTTCTCCTCCTGCATTCAATCTTTCCCATCATCAGGGTCTTTTCCAATGAGTCAGCTTCTCTCATCAGGTGGCCAAAGTACTGGAGTTTCAGCTTCAACATCAGTCCTTCCAATGAACACCCAGGACTGATCTTCTTCAGGATGGACTGGTTGGATCTCCTTGCAGTCCAAGGGACTCTCAAGAGTCTTCTCCAACACCACAGTTCAAAAGCATCAATTCTTCAGCACTCAGCTTTCTTTATAGTCCAACTCTCACGTCCATACATGACCACAGGAAAAACCATGGCCTTGACTAGACAGACCTTTGTTGGCAAAGTAATGTCTCTGCTTTTTAACATGCTGTCTAGGTTGGTCATAACTTTCCTTCCAAGGAGCAAGTGTCTTTTAATTTCATGGTTGCGGTCACCATCTGCAGTGATTTTGGAGCCCCCCAAAATAAAATCAGCCACTGTTTCCCCATCTATTTGCCATGAAGTTATGGGACCAGATGCCATGATCTTAGTTTTCTGAACGTTGAGTTTTAAGCCAACTTTTTCACTCTCCTCTTTCACTTTCATCAAGAGGCTCTTTAGTTCTTCACTTTCTGCCATAAGGGTGGTGTCATCTGCATATCTGAGGTTATTGATATTTCTCCCAGCACTCTTAATTTCAGCTTGTGCTTCATCCAACCCAGCGTTTCCCATGATGTACTCTGCATATAAGTTAAATAAGCAGGGTGACAATATACAGCCTTGGCGTACTCCTTTTCCTATTGGGAACCAGTCTGTTGTTCCATGTCCAGTTCTAACTGTTGCTTCCTGACCTGCATACAGATTTCTCAAGAGGCAGGTCAGGTGGTCTGGGATTCCCATCTCTTTCAGAATTTTCCACAGTTTATTGTGATCCACATAGTCAAAGGCTTTGGCATAGTCAATAAAGCAGAAATAGATGTTTTTCTGGAACTCTCTTGCTTTTTTGATGATCCAGCGGATGTTAGCAATTTGATTTCTGGTTGCTCTGCCTTTTCTCAATCCAGCTTGAACATCTGGAAGTTCATGGTTCATGTATTGCTGAAGCCTGGCTTGGAGAATTTTGAGCATTACTTTACTAGTGTGTGAGATGAGTGCAATTGTGTGGTAGTTTGAGCATTCTTTAGCATTGCTTTTCTTTGGGATTAGAATGACTACTGACCTTTTCCAGTCCTGTGGCCACTGCTGAGTGTTCCAAATTTGCTGGCATATAGAGCAGCACTTTCACAGCATCATCTTTTAGGATTTGAAATAGCTCAACTGGAATTCCATCACCTCCATTAGCTTTGTTCATAGTGATGCTTCCTAAGGCCCACTTGACTTCACATCCAGGATGTCTGGCTCTAGGTGAATGAAGAATGCTGCGTATTTCTTTAAAAAAAAAAACGTTGATTAAGAAGAGCATTGCTTCCTTGTTAACCAACAAATCAGTAATAACATCCTAGAGTTTTATGGTACCTTTCTCAAAAGAATTTAGTTTATTCAAGTCAGAAATTCTCTTTTTTTTGTTCATAAAATTTCTAATTTGACTTGTCTCAGTGATAATGTAAAAATACGTGTAACTTACAGATCACAGAGAGTGTTTATTTTAGTCAGTTGAAAATCAGAGAGAAGCAAGAAATGGGGTGAGCTTCAGTGTTAGAATAGGGAAGGGAACTCCTCTTGATTTTCAAAACATCCATAACCACAACAACACAGATTTAAGGAGCAGAGCTTGTTTTGATGTTGAACTTGAACCAGGCATAAGGAGTGAGCTCTGGGTGAACTATAAGAGTCAGCTGAAGCAGGAGAAATGGGAGAAAAAGATGATGAATGATGAGAAAAGGAATCAGTTAGTGCAAGAGAGAATGGTGCTGAGGGATGTGGCTTAGAGAAAAGAATGGGGATGGAAGGTATATGAGGAATTGTAGATAATATGGAAGCTATGGCAAGATATTGCTCAGGCTATAAACATGAGGTCAGAGTGGGAGGGACATGACAGACTTGAGGGTGCTGATTATCGGAGGCTACATTTGCCTTTTCATCAAACATGCATTACCGAAAGTATAAAAATGTAATTGTCATGAAATAAAAATGTATTTAGTAGTCAACTATTTAAAGGAAATTTATGCCTCTAAAGGAGAGAGTGCTTTTGTAATATGAATGCAATCCCCTAGCTTCTTTGAATATTGTTTTTTGTGTGTATTAAGTTTTCTTAGGGCAGTGGGCAACCGACTTGGGCAGTTGAGAGGGAAATACATATCGCTTAGCTTTGGGTGTGGCATCAAGAAGGGACTGAATGTTCCCAACTGAAAGAGGCTCTTGCAATTTTCTAATTCAACTCTATTCTCTGATTAATAAAACTGAAGATTAAATGTTTTGCTCAAGGTCAACCAGGGGTTCACTGAGAGTTAACCAAATGTTAAGTGATTTGTGCCAAAAACTGAGAGCTAAGACTCAGTAGCCCTGCTTCCCACACAGACCTCAGTCTCTGCATCTCACTTGGACTAGATGGTTTATTATGTACAGGGAATGAAACAAAGTCACAGAGCAGCTGTGAAATTTTGTCCTCAGGGGCCCTTTCCAACTTCAAAATTCTATGATTCTATATCATCCTTGCATCTCTTGTGTTTTAAGACCATTACCTAAAAAATTCATTGTAAGATCAGGAGGCAGCCAAAAAAAGAAATTAACTGTTATTGACTCCCAACTGGCCAGGGAGTATAATAATATATCTCATAGAAGGACATAGATAATGTTCAAAGAAGAAATTTATCTTTCAGAAAGCAATAAAGCTTAAAAAAAAAAAAAATACACCACTCCAGTTTCTCTTCAGTTCTGCCAGAATTTATCAAATGCTGCTGCTGCTGCTGCTGCTGCTAAGTTGCTTCAGTTGTGTCCAACTCTGTTGTGACCCCATAGACAGCAGCCCACTAGGCTCCTCTGTCCCTGGGATTATCCAGGCAAGAATACTGGAGTGGGTTGCCATTTCCTTCTCCAATAATCTATCAAATATGACACCTTAAATTGGTCCAAGTTTCACAGATACCAGGAAACCGCTAGTGTGATGTTTTTGACAATGCCATACATCTCCAAAAACACATCGTTTTGTTCCAACTTTCTCTTCTGCACACACCATTTAACTTAACTTCTTGTCATTTCTTTTCAGAGATTCTTCATGTATGTCTAGTTTCCCAGAAATGAGCCTTTTATTTGTAATTGCATAAAATGCATTATGTGAGAATTCAGGAGGGAGACAGAGATACACACAGAGAGATTAAATACCATCCTCAAGCACCCACTTTTCTGTCCTCTGCCAAGTGCCATAGACATGATCCATGAGTAAGGGTTCTAATTTTAGTCTCAGGGCTTGGAAATTATGTTATTTCTAAGTAGCAGCCTTATATCACCTATTTCCCATTCTGATCTCCCTTTCCCCTTGTCTCATATATGTATTTCTTGATAAAAATATTTTAGGATGGGACTTCCCTTTCAGTCCAGTGGTTAAGACTCCATGCTTCCACTGCAGGGGCCGCAGATCTGATCCCTGGTCAGGAAACTAAGATCCTACACGCCGCGTGGCATGGTCAAAAAAATGAACAAACAAAAAACTGCTCTAAAAATATTTTAGGTTATTATGTATTCATAGGAAATTTTTAATTTGGCAACATTTGGTAGATTATCCAAAGAAAAATAGGAATGATTATTCTGAAAAAGGGTTCCAAAACTTAACTACCTTTAAACAGAAATCATGTCCTATGAGGGCAACATTGTCTAAGTTTTAAATTGTATGTAAATATCAAAACATTTAAGAATTAGTATTTCTATGCTTCAATATAGACAGAACGTAAAATAAAGAATATTAGAACTGGAAGAAATATTAGAATTTCTGGGGGAACTTTTCTCATTTTACAGATGAGGAAACCGAAGTAGAACACAAGCCGATTAGGAGGACGGCTAGCTATCAATAGCTTTGCCTCAGCTGCCAATCTAAAAAGAGCACTAAACCATCACCAAGGTAAATGAGAAATCAGAACCAGATAACTCGGGTGCTCACATACAGCTCTCTATTGATACAGACAGCCGGAAGTTGAGAGTCTGCTAAAAAAATCTGGAACTACAGAGTGCTTGTTATAATATGTTAACCAAGTATAAGTGACCAGTTATCTGATTTCAGTTTCCTCAATCTGCCTGCAAACACACTAATTTTTAAATTCACAGAAGAAATGAGAAGAAGAAGTACAGAAGAATGGGTGACACATTCTTAGAGCTATTTGTTTTTTAAATTTATTTTTAATTGGAGGGTATTTACTTTACAATGTTGTATTGGTTTCTGCTGTACATCAACATGGATCAGCTATAAGAATATATATATCCCTCCCTTTTGAGCTTCCCACCCTTCTAGGTCACCACAGAGCAACAAACTGAGCTCCCTGTGTTATAAAACAACTTCCCACTAGCTATCTGTTTCACACATGATAGTGTATTCTTAGAGCTTTTAGAACAATGATCTTATTTTGATCAATAGAAAATACAGTTCAGTTCAGTTCAGTTCAGTCACTCAGTCATGTCCGACTCTTTGCGACTCCATGGACTGCAGCATACCAGGCCTCCCTGTCCGTTGCCAACTCCTAGAGTTTACTCAAACTCGTATCCATTGAGTTGGTGATGTCATACAACCATCTCATTCTCTGTCATCCCCTTCTTCTCCCACCTTCAATCTTTCCTAGCATCAGTGTCTTTTCAAATGAGTCAGTTCTTCATATCAGGTGGCCATAGTATTGGAGTTTCAGCTTCAGCATCAGTCCTTCCAATGAATATTCAGGACTGATTTCCTTTAGGATGGATTGGTTGGATCTCTTTGTAGTCCAAGGGACTCTCAAGAGTCTTCTCCAAAACCACAGTTCAAAAGCATCAATTCTTCGGCACTCAGCTTTCTTTATAGTCCAGCTCTCACATCCATACATGACTAATGGAAAAACCACAGACTTGACTAGACGGACCTTTGTTGGCCAAGTAATGTCTCTGCTTTTTAATATGCTGTCTAGGTTGGTCATAATTTTTCTTCGAAAGAGCAAGCATCTTTTAATTTCATGGCTGCAATCACCTTCTGCAGTGATTTTGGAGCCCCCAAAAATAAAGTCTGTCACTGTTTCCACTGTTTCCCCTTCTATTTGCCATGAAGAGATGGGGCCAGATGCCATGATCTTAGTTTTTACTGAATGTTGAATTTTAAGCCAACTTTTTCACTCTCTTTGACTTTCATCAAGAGGCTCTTTAGTTCTTTTTCACTTTCTGCCATAAGGGTGGTGTCATCTGCATAGCTGAGGTTATTGATATTTCTCCCAGCACTCTTAATTCCAGCTTGTGCTTCATCCAACCCAGCATTTCTCATGATGTACTCTGCATATAAGCTAAATAAGCAGGGTGACAATATACAGCTTTGACATACTCCTTTTCCTATTTGGAACCAGTCTGTTGTTCCATGTCCAGTTCTAACTGTTGCTTCCTGACCTGCATACATGTTTCTCAAGAGGCAGGTCAGGTGGTCTGGGATTCCCACCTCTTTAAGAATTTTCCACAGTTTGTTGTGATCCACATAGTCAAAGGCTTTGGCATAGTCAATAAAGCAGAAATAGATGTTTTTCTGGAACTCTCTTGCTTTTTCGATGATCCAGCGGATGTTGGCAATTTGATCTCTGGTTCCTCTGCCTTTTCTCAATCCAGCTTGAACACCTGGAAGTTCACGGTTCATGCACTGTTGAAGGCTGGCTTGGAGAATTTTGAGCATTACTTTAACTAGCATGTGAGAAAATACATCATTAATTAAATTTATTTCTGAAAGCAAAGGCTTTCAAATTCAAATTCTCTCTAATCTTAAAAACTAACAAGCATGAAAAAATAATGTTTGACCAAGTGCCAAGTCATTAGCTTTCCTTAGATTCCCACAATACTTAGGAGAGGCTTTTCCAAGATCATGGAGCCATTACTACATTCATATCAACTGATATAATTAAATATTGGTACTGTTCCTGCATCAGAGTGCTACTGCTGCTGCTGCTAAGTCGCTTCAGTCGTGTCCGACTCTGTGCTACCCCATAGACAGCAGCCCACCAGGCTCCCCTGTCCCTGGGATTCTCCAGGCAGTGGGGTCATACAAATAAAATAGTGACCCAGTTCCTTTCCCCAGGATCTTATGTTCTAATCATGAGAAACATATGCAGACATGAAAATACCACAGACTAGGTCTTTGCAGAGATAGCTGGAGGTCCTTAGGAACACAGAGGGTGGAAAGCCTGTGTCCACTAGTAGAAATTGAGAGACTTCACAGAGATTACATTGGATTGATGATTGAAGAGTAAGTAGGAGTTTATCAGGTGGAAGACGGCAAGAAAGGGGAACTGAGAGATCATGGGTTCAATGGAATCATCTACAATGCAATCATAGCCTAGAAGATTGAGAAACTTATTCTGATGAAATGTTCAGCTAAATATTATTCTTGAAAAACATCAGCAAAAGAAGTGAGGAAGTATCATGGCCGCAACAATGCACCACTCAGATCCTGCTTTGGACATTATGGACTTATTCCCCAGTTGCTGAGAGTGATGCGGGGATCAGCTATCAGCCTTCTCCAGGAGGACTCACCTGAAAGGAGTTCTCTTTCCGATCTTCTCCTCCTTTCTCTGGGGCACAGGCAATAACAGGCCAGCTGGAGGTGCCCCAGGTTGAGACAGTGCTGAAGGGCTCACTCCTATCTCAGAGCTCCCCCAGGGACTGGCTGAGTCCTCTGCATCACAGCCCAGCTTCTTCCTCCACCCAGTCCTGCTTCCATCTCTTTCCATGTCTGTTGATTCCAGAACACTCTCTACTAAATTTCCTGCACACCAATCTCTATATCAGTGCATTCTCCTGAGGGACAGAGGGATAACTAAATATTACAGGATCCAAGAAGATGTAGAATGTCACATCTCGATAAGTAAAAGTCCACCAAGACCTGGACTCCCTGAAGGGCGGTAGGATGAGAAGCCAGGATTAGTCATCAGCTTAAGGCAGTCACATCTGAACCTTTATTTCTAGCACTTTTCACCTAGAACACTTTTACCCTTTCAATCCTCTTTCTGACAACCTCCAAAGCCTTTCAGCCATTCCTACCTTCAGGGGATTCTAGGAATTTCTTGTGCTCCTGCTTCCAGATGACTTTCCTGTGAGTCTTTAGCACTCCTGAGGCTCCTCCAGTTCACAAATAGTTTTTAAGATGTGGTCCTCAGACTCCCTGAACCAAGTGCTTCTTTAACACTCAGATAACAGGCTCCAGCCTACTTTCAGGTGGAGAAGTAGAGTCATAGGGGACAGAACCTGTGTTATAAACAATCACCCACTAACATTTGAAAATCTTTTACTCAGAATCTGGGGAATGTACTGAAGAGAAACAGTGACAAGTGTTTTGAAATTTCCTGTGGAATCAGTTGTTATATAATGGTTAGAGATATTTGTAATTTATGACAAAACCAACATAGAAAATGCATTTATTCCTGTTGGTGATGATACTGGGGCTTCAACTTGCTCTCGGTGACCGGGTGACTGGGATAGAGTTCACCTGAATCTCACTAGGCTTCAGAAATCAGAGAACTCTTGACCACATCTGGAATAGTTCTGAGTATTGTTTGGATCTCTGGTGGGGTATTGGGTACTACTTTTCATAGAGCATAGTGGCTTGTTGAAAGACAGAATGGGGTGACTGTAAGGCAACTTTCAAAGGCTTAACTCCAGGTCGTTCACAAGTGTCTATTCAGCTGGAAGATAAAGAGCTGAGTTTTAACTAGAATAGAGCAGCCAAGGATTTGTTCAGAAATTTAAAGTGTTGCAGTTGTCAAATAATTTAAAAAAAAAATCAACTTGAGGTAAAAATTAATTCAATTTAATTAAACACACCTGTTTTGAGTGTATATTGCAATAATTTTGGACAAATATACAGATGTGCAGCTATTACCATGATCAAGATAAAAATTTTCTGTCATCCCCAAAATTCTCTCATGCCTCTTTTGCAGTCATTCTCCATCCACCATTCCTGGTGTAAGCCAACCACTCGGTTACTTTCTGTCACAATAGATAAGCATGGGCTTTTCCAGAACACAGAAGGGTATCTCCATTATATATACAATTCCAACAGTTTTTTTATTTAGCTCTTTAAAATGGTGTTTTATGATTACCTCACTGGCATAGTTTCTGATAATGTAATCATTCTTTATTTCACTATCTTTCTATGTTTCACCATCTTTCTTTTGTTTCACTATGTTTCACTATCTTTGAAGTCTATCTTTCTCCTCTGGTCACTTTCAAGATTTTGTCTCACTGACGTGCAATTTGATTATGAGATACTTTGGTGTGGGTTGTGTATGGATATTGATACTCTTTTGGATTCAATGAGTTCCTTGAATCTATGGGTTTATGGGTTTGGTCAAATTTGAACATTTTTTTGGCCATTATATCTTCAAATATTTTTAGTGCCTCAGTTTTCATCTATGAGATGGAAACAATAACAGTGTATACATATTTTATAAAGTAATTATTGAAGGTACTAAAAGTCTGCTTCCAATAGAATGTCATATAATGAATTGTATAAAACTGGACAATTTTGAGACTGGAAAGGGATACTATATTTTCCAGTTTTATTGAGATATAAATGACATGTAATTTTGTATCAGTTTAAGGTGTACAACATAGTGGTTTGATATTTGTAAATTTTGTGAAATTATTACCATAGGGCTTACCTGGTGGCTCAGATGGTAGAGACTCTTCCTGCAATGGAGGAGACATAGGTTCAATCCCTGGGTCGGGAAGATTCCCTGGAGAAGGGAGTGGCTACACACTCCAGCATTCTTCCCTGGAGAACTCCATGGACAGAGGAGCCTGGCGGGCTATAGTCCATGGGATCGCAAAGATTCGGTCATGACTGAGCAACTAACACTTTCACTTCACTTTCAAGTTTAGTTAACATCCATCACTTCACATACTTGCAATTTTTTTTCTTGTGATGAGAACTTTTAAGATCTACTCTCTTAGCAACTTTCAAATGTATAATTTAATATTTATTGCTCACTAAATTTATTGTGTTGTACCTTTCATCTCCAGGATTTATTTATCTTATAGCTGGAAGTTTGTACCTTTTGATCACCTTCTCTCATTTTCCCCACCTCTTACCCACCCCGCCTCCCTCACTTCTGGCAACCACCAATCTGTTCTGTTTATGAGTTCAGTTTTTTAAGATTGCATATATAAATGAGATAATACAGCATTTGTCTTTCTGTATGTGACTTATTTCACTTAGCATAATGCCTTTAAAGTCCATCCCTGCTTGCTAAGTTGCTTGTTGTGTCTGACTCTGTGCAACTCTATGGACTGTAGCCTGCCAGTCTCCTCTGTCCATGGGATTCTCCAAGGAAGAATATTGGAGTGGGTTGCCATGCCCTCCTCCGGGGGATCTTTCCAACCCAGGAGTCAAACATGTGTGTCTTATGTCCTCCTGCATTGATAGGTGAGTTCTTTACCACTAGTGCTACCTGGGAAGCCTTGAAGTCTATCTCTGTTCTATCAAATGGCAGAATTTCCTTCTCTGTTATGACTGAAATATCTTTCTCTCCCTTCCCTTCTATCTATCTATCTCTCTGTCTATCTGCCATATCTTCTTTATCCATTCATCTGTTGATGAGCACATAGGTTGTTTCCATGTCAAGAGGGGCACTAAACCCCACATCCAAGGTAAGAGAAACCCAAGTAAGATGGTAGGTGTTGCGAGAAGGCATCAGAGTGCAGACACACTGAAACCATAATCACAGAAAACTAGCCAATCTGATCACATGGACCACAGCCTTGTCTAACTCAGTGAAACTAAGCCATGCCCTGTGGGGCCACCCGAGACAGGCAGGTCATGGTGGAGAGGTCTGACAGAATGTGGTCCACTGGAGAAGGGAATGGCAAACCACTTCAGTATTCTTCCCTTGAGAACCCCATGAACAGTATGAAAAGGCAAAATGATAGGATACTGAAAGAGGAACTCCCCAGGTCGGTAGGTGCCCAATATGCTACTGGAGATCAGTGGAGAAATAACTCCAGAAAGAATGAAGGGATGGAGCCAAAGCAAAAACAATACCCAGTTGTGGATGTGACTGGTGATAGAAGCAAGGTCCAATGCTGTAAAGAGCAAGATTGCATAGGAATCTGGAATGTTAGGTCCATGAATCAAGGCAAAATGGAAGGGGTCAAACAGGAGATGGCAAGAGTGAACATCTACTTTCTAGGAATCAGCGAACTAAAATGGACTGGAATGGGTGAATTTAACTCAGATGACCATTATATCACAGGAATCCCTCAGAAGAAATGGAGTAGCCATCATGGTCAACAAAAGAGTCCGAAACGCAGTACTTGGATGCAATCTCAAAAACGACAGAATGATCTCTGTTCGTTTCCAAGGCAAACCATTCAATATCACAGTAATCCAAGTCTATCCCCCAACCAGTAATGCTGAAGAAGCTGAAGTTGAACGGTTCTATGAAAACCTACAAGACCTTTTACAACTAACACCCAAAAAAGATGTCCTTTTCATTATAGGGAACTGGAATGCAAAAGCAGGAAGTCAACAAACACCTGGAGTAACAGGCAAATTTGGCCTTGGAATATGGAATGAAGCAGGGCAAAGACTAATAGAGTTTTGCCAAGAAAATGCACTGATCATAGCAAACACCCTCTTCCAACAACACAAGAGAAGACTCTACACATGGACATCACCAGATGGTCAACACCGATTTCAGATTGATTATATTCTTTGCAGCCAAAGATGGAGAAGCTCTATACAGTCAGCAAAAACAAGGCCTGGAGCTGACTGTGGCTCAGATCTTGAACTCCTTATTGCCAAATTCAGACTTAAATTGAAGAAAGTGGGGAAAACCACTATATCATTCAGGTATGACCTAAAGAAAATCCCTTATGATTATACAGTGGAAGTGAGATATAGATTTAAGGGACGGGATCTGATAGAGTACCTGATGAATTATGGATGGAGGTTTGTGCCATTGTACAGGAGACAGGGATCAAGACCATCCCCATGGAAATGAAATGCATGAAAGCAAAATGGCTGTCTGGGGAGGCCTTACAAATAGCTATGAAAAGAAGAGAAGTGAAAAGCAAAGGAGAAAAGGAAAGATATAAGCATCTGAATGCAGAGTTCCAAAGAATAGCAAGAAGAGATAAGAAAGCCTTCCCCAGTGACCAATGCAAAGAAATAGAGGAAAACAACACAATGGGAAAGACTAGAGATCTCTTCAAGAAAATTAGAGATACCAAGGGAACATTTCATGCAAAGATGGGCTCGATAAAGGACAGAAATGGTATGGATCTAACAGAAGCAGAAGATATTAAGAAGAGGTGGGAAGAATACACAGAAGAACAGTACAAAAAAGATCTTCACGACCAAGATAATCACGATGGTGTGATCACTCACCTAGAGCCAGACATCCTGGAATGTGAAGTCAAGTGGGCCTGAGGAAGCATCACTACAAACAAAGCTAGTGGAGGTGATGGAATTCCAGTTGAGCTATTTCAAATCCTGAAAGATGATGCTGTGAAAGTACTGCACTCAATATGCCAGCAAATTTGAAAAACTCAGCAGTGGCCACAGGACTGGAAAAGGTCAGTTTCATTCCAATCCCAAAGAAAGGCAATGCCATAGAATGCTCAAACTACTGCACAATTGCACTCATCTCACACGCTAGTAAAGTATTGCTTAAAATTCTCCAAGCCAGGCTTCAGCAATAGATGAACTGTGAACTTCCAGATGTTCAAGCTGGTTTTAGAAAAGGCAGAGGAACCAGAGATCAAATTGCCAACACCCGCTGGATCATCGAAAAAGCAAGAGAGTTCCAGAAAAACATCTATTTCTGTTTTATTGACTACACCAAAGCCTTTGACTGTGTGGATCACAATAAACTGTGGAAAATTCTGAAAGAGATGGGAATACCAGACCACCTGACCTGCCTCTTGAGAAACCTGTATGCAGGTCAGGAAGCAACAGTTAGAACTGGACATGGAACAACAGACTGGTTCCAAATAAGAAAAGGGGTATGTCAAGGCTGTATATTGTCACCCTGCTTATTTAACTTCTATGCAGAGTACATCATGAGAAACGCTGGGCTGGAAGAAGCACAAGCTAGAATCAAGATTGCCAGGAGAAATATCAATAACCTCAGACATGCAGATGACACCACCCTTATGGCAGAAAGTGAAGAGGAACCCAAAAACCTCTTGATGAAAGTGAAAGAGGAGAGTAAAAAAAGTTGGCTTAAAGCTCAACATTCAGAAAACGAAGATCATGGCATCTGATCCCATCACTTCATGGGAAATAGATGGGGAAACATTGGAAACAGTGTCAGACTTTATTTTTTGGCACTCCAGAATCACTGCAGATGGTGATTGCAGCCATGAAATTAAAAGACGTTTACTCCTTGGAAGGAAAGTTATGACCAACCTAGATAGCATATTCAAAAGCAGAGACATTACTTTGCCAACAAAGGTCCGTCTAGTCAAGGCTATGGTTTTTCCAGTGGTCATGTATGGATGTGAGAGTTGGACTGTGAAGAAAGCTGAGCGCCGAAGAATTGATGCTTTTGAACTGTGGTGTTGGAGAAGATTCTTGAGAGTCCCTTGGACTGAAAGGAGATCCAACCAGTCCATCCTAAAGGAGATCAGTCCTGGGTGTTCTTTGGAAGGAATGATGCTAAAGCTGAAACTCCAGTACTTTGGCCACCTCATGCGAAGAGTTGACTCATTGGAAAAGACTCTGTTGCTGGGAGGGTTTAGGGGCAGGAGGAGAAGGGGACAACAGAGTATGAGATGGCTGGATGGCATCACCAAGTCGATGGACGTGAGTCTTAGTGAACTCCAGGAGTTAGTGATGGACAGGGAGGCCTGGCGTGCTGCAATTCATGGGGTCACAAACAGTCGGACACGACTGAGTGACTGAACTGAACTGATTAATATTTATGCTGGCCACAGGCATAAGCCAAGACTATTCCAGGCAAACCAGCACGTATAGTCACCCTGCTACTACTGCTAAGTCGCTTTAGTCATGTCCGACTCTGTGAGACCCCATAGACGGCAGCCCGTTAGGCTCCCCGGTCCCTGGGATTATCCAGGCAAGAACAATGTAGTGTGTTGCCATTTCCTTCTCCAATGCATGAAAGTGAAAAGTGAAAGTGAAGTCACTCAGTCATGTCCTACTCTCAGTGACCCCACAGACTACAGCCTACCAGTCTCCTCTGTCCATGGGATTTTCCAGGTAAGAGTACTGGAGTTGGGTGCCATTGCCTTCTCCGATAGTCACCCTAGCTAATAAGAATCAAGCTGCCTGGTATAGCTCCCTTCTGTAACTTTTTGGACAGCTCCAGGATTAAGAAAGATTTCTCCCCTCTATCTCTCTCCCTTCTTCTCAGAAATGAGCATTTTTGCCTGAATTGGGGTTAAGACATTAGAATTGTAGCTTGGACCATGACAGTCATCAGCTGTGTGGTGCTGAAAAACCCTTGCTGACCCCCAGGGTTTTGTTTTATTATTTTACTTGACTTTTTTAGAGCCTTCTTATGTTTAAATAAAACTGTGCAGACAGTACGGAGAGTTCCTGTACATATTCTCTTCCTTAATCATAGTTTCCCTATTATTAGCATCTTGCATTAGTGATGCACTTGTTATAATTGATAACTGATATTGATACATTATTATTAATTAAAATCCATAGTTTACCTTAGAGTTCACTCTGCACTGTACCATTCTATGGATTTTAACAAATGCATAGTGTCCTGAATTCACCATTACAGCATCATACAGAAAGAGTAGTCTCGCTGCCCTGTAAACCCCTCCTGCAACATCTATTCACCCATCTCCCCCTGGCAATTACTGATCTCTTTACTGTCACTACAGTTTTGCCTTTCCCAGAATGTCATATAGTTAGAATCATACACTATATAACCTTTTACAAATGTTTTATTTCAGAGATCAATATCCATTTAAGATCCCTCTGTATTTTTGATAGCTTATTTTTTTTTTTCAGAATAAAATTCCATTGTATGAATGAAACACAATTTATCCATTTCCTTTTGAAGAACATCATGGTTATTTCCAGTTACTGAAAATTATGAATAAAATTCTTATAAACATTTGGGTGTAGGTTTTTGTTTTTCAACTTATTTGTGTAAATACCTAAGAGTATGATTGCTGGATCACGTGGGAAGACTATGATTAATTAATTGTTCAGTTCAGTTCAGTCGCTCAGTCACATCTGACTCTTTGTGACCCCATGGACTGCAGCAGGCCAGGCCTCCCTGTCCATCACCAACTCCAGGAATTTACTCAAACTCGTGTCCATTAAGTCAGTGATGCCATCCAACCATCTCATCCTCTGTCGTCCCCTTCTTCTCCAGCCTTCAGTCTTTCCAGCATCAGTTCAGTTGAGTTCAGTCACTCAGTCATGTCCAACTCTGTGACTCCATGAATCACAGCATGCAAGGCCTCCCTATCCATCATCAACTCCCGGAGTTCACTCAAACTCATGTGCATCAAGTTGGTGATGCCATCCAGCCATCTCATCCTCTGTTGTCCCCTTCTCCTCCTGCCCCCAATCCTTCCCAGCATCAGGGTCTTTTCCAATGAGTCAGCTCTTTGAATCAGGTAGCCAAAGTATTGGAATTTCAGCTTCAACATCAGTCCTTCCAATGAACACCCAGGACTGATCTCCTTTAGGATGGACGGGTTGGATCTCCTTACAGTCCAAGGGACTCTCAAGAATCTTCTCCAACACCACAGTTCAAAAGCATCAGTTCTTCTGTGCTCAGCTTTCTTTATAGTACAATACTCACATCCATACATGACCACTGGAAAAACCATAGCCTTGACTAGACAGACCTTAGTTGACAAAGTAATGTCTCTGCTTTTGAATATGCTATCTAGGTTGGTCATAACTTTCCTTCCAAGGAGTAAGCGTCTTTTAATTTCATGGCTGCAGTCACCATCAGCAGTGATTTTGGAGCCCCCAAAAATAAAGTCTGACACTGTTTCCCCATCTATTTCCCATGAAGTGATGGGATCAGATGCCATGATCTTTGTTTTCTGAATGTTGAGCTTTAAGCCAACTTTTTCACTCTCTTCCTTCACTTTCATCAAGAGGCTTTTTAGTTCCTCTTCACTTTCTGCCATAAGGGTGGTGTCATCTGCATATCTGAGGTTATTGATATTTCTCCTGGCAATCTTGATTCCAGCTTGTGCTTCTTCCAGCCGAGCGTTTCTCATGATGTACTCTGCATAGAAGTTAAATAAGCAGGGTGACAATATACAGCCTTGACATACTCCTTTTCCTATTTGGAACCAGTCTGTTGTTCCATGTCCAGTTCTAACTGTTGCTTCCTGACCTGCAGATAGATTTCTCAAGAGGCAGGTCAGGTGGTCTGGTATTCCCATCTCTTTCAGAATTTTCCAGAGTTTGTTGTGGTCTGCACAGACAAAGGCTTTGGCATAGTCAATAAAGCAGAAATAAATATTTTTCTGGAACTCTCTTGCTTTTCCAACGGAGGTTTAATGGATGATCCAATTGATGATTAATTGTTAAGAAATTGCAAAGTTGTCTTCCAAAGTGACTGTACCAATTTGCAGTCTCTCCAGGAATAAGTGAGAGTTCTTGTTACTCCACATTATTGGTGTTGTCATTTGCTAGATTTTAGTCACTTCAATAGGTGTGGTGGTAAAGAATCAGCCTACAGTGCAGGAGACCTGGGTTTAATCCCTGGGTCTGGAAGAATCCACTCCAGTATTCTTGCCTGGAGAATTCCATGGACAGAGGAGCCTGGTGAGCTATAGTTCATGGGGTTACAGAATTGGACACGACTTAGTAACTAAACCACAATAGGTGTGTAGTGGTATCACATTGTTATTTTAATTTGCAATTTCCTAATATGGTGTTAAGCATCCTTTCTTATGCCTATGTGCCATTTGCAAGTCTGTTGGTGAGATGTCTGTTAAAGTCTTAGCCCATTGTAATACCAGGTTGTTTGTTTAAAGCTTATTGAGCTTTAAAAGCCAGGCTTCAGCAGTATGTGAACCGTGAAATTCCAGATGTTCAAGCTGGTTTTAGAAAAGGCAGAGGAACCAGAGATCAAATTGCCAACACCCGCTGGATCATCGAAAAAGCAAGAGAGTTCCAGAAAAACATCTATTTCTGCTTTATTGACTACGCCAAAGCCTTCGACTGTGTGGATCACAATAAACTGTGGAAAATTCTGAAAGAGATGGGAATACCAGACCACCTGACCTGCCTCTTGAGAAACCTATATGCAGGTCAGGAAGCAACAGTTAGAACTGGACGTGAAACAACAGACTGGTTCCAAATAGGAAAAGGAGTATGTCAAGGCTGTATATTGTCACCCTGCTTATTTAACTTCTATGCAGAGTACATCATGAGAAACGCTGGACTGGAAGAAGCACAAGCTGGAATCAAGATTGCCCGAAGAAATATCAATAACCTCAGACACGCAGATGACACCACCCTTATGGCCGAAAGTGAACAGGAACTAAAAAGCCTCTTGATGAAAGTGAAAGTGGAGAGTGAAAAAGTTGGCTTAAAGCTCAACATTCAGAAAATGAAGATCATGGCATCTGATCCCATCACTTCATGGGAAATAGATGGGGAAACAGTGGAAACAGTGTCAGACTTTATTTTGGGGGCTCCAAAATCACTGCTGATGGTGATTGCAGCCATGAAATTAAAAGACACTTACTCCTTGAAAGGAAAGTTATGACCAACCTAGATAGCATATTCAAAAGCAGACATCACTTTGCCAACAAAGGTCTGTCTAGTCAAGGCTATGGTTTTTCCAGTGGTCATGTATGGATGTGAGATTTGGACTGTGAAGAAAGCTGAGTGCCGGAGAATTGATGCTTTTGAACTGTGGTGTTGGAGAAGATTCTTGAGAGTCCCTTGGACTGCAAGGAGATCCAACCAGTCCATCCTAAAGGAGATCAGTCCTGGGTGTTCATTGGAAGGACTGATGCTGAAGCTGAAACTCCAGTACTTTTGCCACCTCATGTGAAGACTTGACTCACTGGAAAAGACTAATGCTGGGAGGGATTGGGGGCAGGAGAAGAAGGGGACGACAGAGGATGAGATGGCTGGATAGCATCACTGACTCGATGGACGTGAGTTTGATTGAACTCCGGGAGTTGGTGATGGACAGCGAGGCCTGGCATGCTGTGATTCATGGGGTCACAAAGAGTCAGACACGACTGAGCGACTGAACTATACTGAACTGAACTGAGCTTTAAAAGTGTTTTTGTTCGTATGTTTTTTATAGCAATCCTACCAAATGTGCATTTTGCAAGTAATTTTTCCCAGTCCATGGCTTGTCTTTGTATTCTCTTAGTCTTCAAATATTTTAATTGTTCCCTGTCCTTCTTGGAATAAAAGTATATATAGATATATAGGCTTCCCTGGTGACTCCGACAGTAAGGAAACCACCTGCAATACAGGAGACCTGGGTTTGATCCAAGGGTTGGGAAGATCCCCTGGAGGAGCAAATGGCAACCAGCTCCACTGTTTTTGCCTGGAAAATTCCATGGACAGAGGAACTTGGCAGGCTACAGTCTGTAGGGTCACAAAGAGTCAGACATGACTGAGTGACTAACATACACACACACACACACACACAAACATATTAGAATGCTTCATATTTTCCCCAGATTACTGAACTTGTGGTCATGGTTTCAGTCTTTTTTTCTCTGTGTATTTCAGTTTGGATAGTTTCAATTGCTCTATCTTCAAACTCATTGATCTTCTCTATTGCTGTATCCAGTCAGCTATTAATCCCACCCAGTGAATTTTTTTCTTTCTACACAGTGAATATTTTTACTTCCGGAATTTCTATGCGTTCTTTTTATATTTTCAATTTCTCTACTCATTATATTTTCCTTTATATACTTGAAAATATTTAAAATAGATATTTCAATATCTTTGTCATCTCCATTATTTTTTTCAACTGGGGGTCTATTTTGATTGACTGATTTCCCCCCAAGTTGTGGGTCACAATTTGCTTCTTTTCATGCCTTGTAATTTTTATTGAATGCTGGATATTGTGAATTTTAGGGTATTGAATACTGAATTTGTTTTCTCTATTTATACTTTGTTCTATTGCCGCTGCTGCTGCTAAGTTGCTTCAGTCGTGTCCGACTCTGTGAGACCCCAGAGACAGCAGCCCACTGGGCTGTTAGGTAGCAATATTTGCTGATCAGCTTTATCCTTTCAAGATTTGTTTAAAATCTCTGTTAAGGTAGTTTGGAGTAAGTTTTAATCTAGGGCTAGTTTTTCTTATCAATAAGTGTGACCCTCCTGGAGTTTCTGCTGAATGCGCTGAGGATGTCCTGTGTGAGCTCTTGGGAGTTTTCCAGTCTGCAGTTTCCCCATCATTCTTTGCCTGACATAGAAGAATTTCAGCCTTTGCACTCAAGCTTAATACTGGCAATAGACTCAAGAGGAACTCTGTGCAAATATCTGGAGCTCGTTTTCTGCCACATGGATTCCAGCTGCCTTCACCGTCCTGAACTTCAAACTTTGTCTCTTGGACTCGGTGATTTTATTGTACTTGCTGTGAACCGCCTCCCTGCACCACTTTCCTGACAATTAGTCCATACAGAAAAGTCAGGGCAATCGTAAGACTCTCTTCATTTTTTTTCCTTTTTCTCAAAATGATTACAGTCCTATCCTGCCTGTTGTTCAATATCTAAAAATGTTATTTGTATATTTTTCTGAGTTCCAACTATTTTACCATGGTTAGAATATCCAGTTAAATATTTTAAAGTTATTCAACTGTTCTCCAAATGTGGTTGAGAGCTATTCCAACTATGAGCCAGCCCCATTTGATAACTGGCAAGAGACCTAGGCAAGAGGGATATCTCCTCTGGACTCCCTTTAGAGGAGTAAAGAAACATGTACACAGATGAATTTACTAGTACCTGGACAGTGGTGCCTTTGGCAGCTGAGATCTGATTTCAAGTGACTTACACTGTTTAGGGCGCAGGACACTGCTTCTTTACGCCTTTCTCCCTATATCCTTGGATCAAAATGTTTCCAAATATGACTACATTTGAATGTCAGAAAGGTTTGTGGGTTGTACCACTGATGGTTTCAGGGGCAAACACTGGTTTAGGGAGCTGCGAGGATTTGAATGGCAGAAGCACTTTGAGAGAAAAGACAAATTAACTTGTCAAGTTCTTCTTATACAGCATGAATGCAATAAATTCTTATCACATGCCAAAAGTACCAAATGTTCATTTTCTTGCCTCTCTTTGTATTATAATTTATTGTACCAGATTTACTCACAAATTGTTGTGGTATTTGCATCAGTTGCACATGGCAGCTGAAGAATGCTTGGAAATAGTAAAATGTTAATATTTATGTTAAATTTGTATGTATATAGATGTGCTTCCCTGGTGGCTCAGATGGTAAAGAATCTGCCTACAATGTGAGATACCTGGGTTTGATCCCTGGGTCGGGAAGATCCCCTGGAGGAGGGCATGGCAAC